>NC_090444.1:1419450176-1420650176 GCF_031143425.1 Pleurodeles waltl
TAAAACATACAGACACATCAGAAAACTAGCACCTTGCATGAAACCAATAAAAGAGTGTAGTTACTACCCATGAAGCAAGCATATACTCTGATATTTTGATTTTGGCACAGTATATAAGTAAAACAAATGTAAATGAATACATTTCATAGGAAAAGCACAGTGGGAACAATGACAGAGGGAGGAAAAGCCCTACTGGAAATTTATTTATAATGCAGTGTGTCCAGCTTTGTTTTTCAAAGACCACAATTTCACACTGACTTAAGTATTATCAATGATTAGATACATTATTCATAGTTTGTTGGATACCTCTGTCTATTGTTGTTTTGGCACTCTTAGAACAATGAGTTTCAACAGCAAAATGTAATCACATGTCTATTTGAATTTGGAAACATAATGTTCACATGATATGGGTAGCAATCATGTTATCATTCATCCCACTGTAAAATAGGTACCTTTGTTTCCCTAAATGACTACAAGATTAAGAGCCTGATTAGATCTGGGCGGAGGGTAATACTACATCACAAATGTGAAGGATATCCTGTCTGCCGTATTACTATCCAATTATATCCTATGTTGATTGTAATACGGTGGGCGGGATATCCCTCATGTTTGTTACAGCGTATTCCCTCCAACCAGATCTAAACCAGACCCTAAATAAATATCTATGATGACAAATCAAAGCACTTTCAATTTAATTTCAAAGACACCATATTTGCAAGACTTCAGAGTAAGCAGGCTGTGACGTGATTTTTCCGATGTAGGTCTAGAATAATGGTTCTTAACCTCTGTTCCAACAACCCTTTGCTGTCCATTAAGCATACTCAGGAGGGGTGTGACTGCTTAGAAACTTAAACAATGAACAGATTAATAAAGTGCATAAAAATAAAAAAGCAACTTTGAAATTTGAAAATGTTAAGAGAGTCTCGGAGGCTAATTAAGTTAATATCCTCAGATTGACTTGTGGGACTGTGCAAGTGCATCAAACAGAACATAGTATGGCCATCAGGTTGCCTTGAATGAATTTAGAAAAGCTACACATTTCCCATCAAAATTGAAATTGTGTTTTTATATTTCTTTGTGAATAAGGTATTTCAGTATTTGTTTATTGTTTCATGGTTCAAA
The DNA here is from genome assembly GCF_031143425.1 of Pleurodeles waltl. Taxonomy (NCBI): domain Eukaryota; kingdom Metazoa; phylum Chordata; class Amphibia; order Caudata; family Salamandridae; genus Pleurodeles; species Pleurodeles waltl. Next base: position 1,419,451,299 of record NC_090444.1, read on the forward strand.
TCATAGAAATTGTTTATGCCAGGGTCCCTTGTTTTCAGTCTTGACTGAGTTGGGGTCCTCAGATTCAAATATTTATACAATGGGGGCCCAAGATTCCAGTAATCCACAGGTGTCAAAAGGTTAAGAACCACTGGTCTAGAATATGAATGCCATGTAGATTCAGTGTAGGTGCATTGAGCTTTCAAAGGTATCATAAAAATGTGCCACGAATCTGACCTTCCCTGGACCTACAGTGGGTGATACCAGTCCACAGCACAGCTGAGACATAACAACATAGCTCCAAAATACAACCCTGGAAGTTGCACGTGTTCAAGAACTAGATGCTTAATGTTCACATTGAGATAATACTATCTTTACATCATGACACACATTTTACAAATGATCCTAAAGTGTTGCAACTCGAGTAACAAAAAATGTTTCCACTTCCGACGTTAAAATGTTCCCGAAGGCACATAGGGGGTCATTCCGACCCCCGCGGGCGGCAGTAGCCGCCCGCCTGGCGGGAACCGCCAGATGACCGTACCGCGGTCAAAAGACCGCGGCGGTCATTATGATTTTCCCGCTGGGTGGGCGGGCGACCGCCAAAAGGCCGCCCGCCCGCCCAGCGGGAAAGCCACAGCAACGATGAAGCCGGCTCCGAATGGAGCCGGCGGAGTTGCTTTTGTGCGACGGGTGCAGTTGCACCCGTCGCGATTTTCAGTGTCTGCTATGCAGACACTGAAAATCAATGTGGGGCCCTGTTAGGGGGCCCATGACACCCGTTCCCGCCAGCCTGGTTCTGGCGGTCAAAACCGCCAGGACCAGGCTGGCGGGAAGGGGGTCGGAATCCCCATGGCGGCGCTGCCTGCAGCGCCGCCATGGAGGACTCTTTAGGCCAGGGGAAAACCGTCGGGAAACCGCCGGTTTCCCTTTTCTGACCGCGGCTTTACCGCCGCGGTCAGAATTGGCCTGGATGCACCGCCAGCCTGTTGGCGGTGCATCCACCGACCCCGTCCCTGGCGGTCCATGACCGCCAGGGTCAGAATGAGGCCCATAATGTTTGATGCAAGGATGCGTGTTGCATTAAAAAATTATAGCCACAACTTGCACAAACAACTTCTGGCTGTTCACCTACTATCAATTTGCCACGAACGGCGGCGTAATTAAATGACATAGACTTTTTAAGGCATGGGCAAAGTGGGCGTGGGGTCATAATTACCTTGAATAATTCTTTAAAACAGTTTAAATACCGTTTTCCTTTAATTTAATTTAATTTTATTCAGAGTGATGAGTCTATAATTGACATTTAGCATAGACATTTTGTGTTTGTATAGCATGGAACATCCATTAAAAAGTTTATTTCGGATCAATACAGGACCCCCGCATACGAGAAATAGGAGAGAGTCACTGAGATTATTTGCAGTAATATTAATGAGCTGCTGATGTGTTACAATATTAAAAACATACTCCAGAATCCATTAATATTAAATGAAAACAAACACATTGAGAATTTGCGCGAGTGCGTCTGTGCACTGTCCTGTGACCTGGCAAAGAAATTGCTGAAATTGGATCATCAATTCAAAGCTGTTCCGAACAGAGGCCCCCAAAATAGGTTTGTCCCAAATTCCTTCCGATGACCCTAAAGTGACATGGCATAATGGCTTAATTTCAGGAAATTCCCTTAACATGAGTAACACGAGCCTCTCTAAAGTGAGCGAAATACGCCATCATAATTTACATTTCGAAGGGCCTTGTAAAAACCGATATTCAGTAAGTGTATATAATCTAGCAAAGCAACATAGACCGCACTCTACATTACTTCTATTGAAAGCTACAGGAAATCAGTGAAAACACAGAATACTATTTTGGTGATCTTGCTCACTGCATCCTCTGATGAGCTCATCATTTGAGATAAAGTGCTTCTAACTTTCATATAACACCATGGTCATGGTCATGGTATGGTAATAGTCAATGATTAACTAAGCAAACAACAAGGTAAATATATATTTATTACACTAAGCACTTACAAAGCAACACCGCAGACATTGCGTCAGGGATACAAAAATTCCTTCATTTGCATATCAAAAAGTAACCATTTGCATTAAAGCAATGTAACAAAGCAGGCAAAAACACATAACAAATACATTAAGCTATGTCGTGCAATGAAAGAGACACCAGGAATATACAAGATTCATAAATGAACGATTATGAACAAACATAAACCACTAGCATGTGATTAGTGAAACATATAGTTTGAACACGTATGTGATCATTATGTGGTACCTTGTTCTATGCTATTGCTCCGCACCGGAACCTGTGGAAGTTGTCTTCCTCTACGATTGCTGTACGTAAAATTTCCCGAATGTGATTGCAATGTATTTCCCTGTTGGTGTATTCTGCAAATGGAAGAATATCCGAAAAAGATAATGAATGTCTTTTTTCTCATCAAATATATGGCATGAGAATTACATTATGGCTTCATGAAAAGCATTGCACATATCTTTGAATGCATTGCAAAAGCAGTGAAGTCAAAATAATTATAAAAAACATTGCCGGCGAGCTCCTCCTAATTTTTAATTCAAATACGATTTTGACATTACGAAGCACTACACTGAAAGGCATCAACGGATGTGTGTCTTAATTGTGAGAAAGGAGGGACATACTTTGGCTTTTGAAAACAAATATTACATTTAATATTTTAACCTAAATTTGTATAAATACTAAACTGAAATTACCTAATATTTCACTGTCCCTATTACCGCACCTGCTATTTCACTGTGACTACCCATTGTGATGTGTAGTCAACTGCCCATTTACTGCAAACAGTGCCATCCAGATAAAACCATAATTTCAGCTATTTTAGTTGTAACTTTCACAATCTCAGTTATTTGTTCCCTGCTAGTTCTCTACTTATCTTTCTTGCCGTGTTCTAACGTAATATTTAGAACCCTGACTCGAAAATAGGATTCTACTCTAATGACATCCATGGTGAAATTGCAGCAGGATCTGGGTGAGTTTCTGATTATCGTTAAGAGAGGAGATCTGATTAACTCTGCCATGCTGTGTTCATACATCCTGATTGGATCATGTCTTGCGTGCTCTCAAAATACATTTAAATAGAGGGGTATTAGTTAGTAAGCAAAAACCTCCCCAAAATTTTCCATGTGAACAAATGATCAATACTGAAACGTATCTCATCCCTATTGGTCACAAAATAAATCACCTCGGTCACACTTTGTCATATGAGCATTCTTAGCTCCTCCAGACTCCACTCCTAATATTGCCTTCAAAACATAATGCAATTGTTTATCAATTTATCTTAGTTCTTTTTGCAGATATACTGATCTATTCTCAAGAATAGAGTATGGCTTTGAACTTTAACAAAATGCATGCATATATATCAATGTGCCTAACCGATATAATATTAATTACAAAACACTTGGGCCAGACCAACTATGGTTGCAAATCCTCCAATTGGCGTTTGCAATCATTACAATTCTATTTTCTATGTTCTAATTTAATTTAAGGAGTCAGAAACGTTTTCCTGACTCCTTAAACGGGATTCCGAGGCTTGCTGGAAATACTGAATAAGTATCACATCTATATATGTTTTGTTTACTGAAATGCAGTCACAAAACATTGGAATTGTACTGACACCTCAAAGGAGGTGGTATTGCAATTGTAAAAAGGAAGGGGTCCCAAATGTTTGTAAAACTAAAGCAAAAGTTTGCTGTGAGTAGGCAAAGGTCCAAGTGACTACTACCAACTCTTAAACATACCTTAAAAATGTGAATTTAAGCAGCTGCATTAAAAAAGGAGTTTGCATTATTTAAACGCAATCAGACATGGTGGCCTGCTGACCCCACCAGGCTTCTATTACTGTGATGGCCTCCACCTGTAGTGAGTCACAATTTTCTACCTTCCTCATTAATGTGTTGAAATTTTAACAACAAAACCATTAACATATAGGGCAGTTCTTAAAATTCTTTACTGACTGCAAAAATACTAGTGCCAACTGCGACCAGTTTTTTGCAACCAGAAAGTAAATAGTACATCTGCCCCATAATCATTTCTGAACTCATCTGTCTTAGCCTAGCTAGGGGTGAGCAATACATTCTGCCAACAGAGTTGGTGGAATGTTGGCCACTCTGTGTTAGTCTGGAAACATGGAGTTCTGATAAAAGTCTGCTAACCGCCACATGGTGGAGTTTTTCTATTTCTTGAGGCTCGCCAATGACAAATTGGAGTGTGCAAGTGAGATTTGGCATCCTCTATTGTGATTTTCTATTGCTAGGAGAGCACGTGGTGAGGTTTCCCCAATGCAGGCAATTGATGCCAGATGAGACTGTACATGGTCAGAAAACTGCTATTCGAGTAGAAAATCTACTTAAGCGGCAGAAAAATCAACTTGAGAAGGAGTCCCCTCTGAAGGCCATGTGGTCCTGCTCACGCTGATTTTTCAGCACGAAATAAGCTACCAGTCCTAAAAATCAGCACAATTATCTCAAGGTTCCTATTTCCTCCCATTCGCAGATTTTTCATGTATCTCCATGGAATTCCAAGGAGTGAAACTCCATGAGGTATGCCCACTACTAGCAATGGATATTTGAACTTGTTCACAAGGTATATTTTATTTATGGAATGTTTATGGTGCTATATGAAACAGTGCATAAAACAGAGATGTGTCCGCCAAATAAATATAAATTCTTTTAAAAAATACTATCAATGATGTATTTTTTATTGTTTCTCCTAGTAAAAATGGAGAATACCAAAAAAGTAAAACCAAACTGTTTCCACCAATCTCTTAAGCGTTATTTTCTCAGAAATACATGAACTTCCTCCTACATGTATACAAGAGCTTTTTTATTACTAAAATACTTCTTGTCCCATGACCAATCAACTCATATTCCCTAACTAAGCAAAATAAATTGGGAAACATGTTGCTTGTCTGCCTCAAGGATAATTCCTTTGACTTAGAGCCTGATTTTGAGTTTGGTGGAGGGGGTTACTCCATCACAATGTGACGGATTTCCCCTCCACCTTATTATGATACCATAATAGCCTATGGAAATCGCAATAAAGCGGATGGGATATCTGTCATGTTTGTCACGGAGTAACCAACCTGCCAAACTCTAAATCAAGCCCTTAGTCTTTGTATTCTAGACCAGTGAGCATTTTCCCATAACATTGACTTGTAACTGCAGAGCAGATCATGCACTGGGGTGCCACAAGAAACATCTACAATGCAGAGTAAATGGACATCTCTTTTACACTATCAGACAAACTATAGAGAGTGAATACAATTAAAATATAAAATGATGCAGTTTGTACCAAGGTATCAAGTAAGATTTACCTGTTAATAAAAATACAAGCATGTAGGTATTTATAAAAAACATAAAACCTAGCATTTGGAATGAGAAATATTGTTTATAGCTGTGAGTAAAACAATATAGTCCATGTATATATTTTTCAGTATTGCTTTTACAAGGCATTTTATAAACACAATATTCAAACGTTATCGATCAAATAGAAAACACATACAATGGAAGGACACATTGCGATAAATGCGGCAAATGAAAAATGCTTTCAATGAATCCTTCTGAATGAGATGCTGCCAGCTGAAGAAGGGATAAGGTAGATATGATGTGGGTGTGATTACTATGAAGAAAAACATCACCACACCACAGTGGCAGCAAGCGTGACTGCACTGTACACTCGGGGAGGTACAACACAACACAGACATCTGGAAGGCAGTACACGAACACAGTGCTGTACAAGTAATAGCACCTTCTTGGAAGTGGAGATGGTGGCGCCGACACTCCTGTAGCTAGGTGATGTACTGAGCACACGTGTTTGACACTAGAAGGCTCACTTGACCTGGAGCGAGTGTAGTATTTTCCCCTAAAGCTTTGCTGATAGGACGTTCTTGGGGCTGCGTGTGCCCTTCTATAATGACTTGGTAGTACTCTATAACATTAGGGTCAAAAAAGATTTTTGAGTCAACAGCCCAAAACTGTTTTTTTTTGTCCTATGGAGAAACCTATAAGAGCAAAATATACAGTATCACATTTGAAGGATTTGAGGAAATGCAAATAAAATGTATAACTTACATTAGTCTAACAACTGTGAATTTAGATAGTAGATTAATGTTCCTATACTATGATCATATTTTGACATAAACATATCACAAATATCCTGCAACTTTTCTAAAGACAACAATGAGCACTACTGCACATGGACAACCCTGCTTTCAGCTAGTAGTTGACATTTTTCATACTTTGATGTCACTAGACACGCACCAGCACCAAATATCATAGTTTAAGAGACTTAAATTTCATTCAAGTTTTTGCTTTATCCTGGTGAAAATAAAACCATAAAAATGGGGAATAGTTCTAGGCAAACATGAAATTGAAATTAAACATGAGGACAAAAACACAAGGTTTTATACGAAATCTATGGACTGAAGAAATTTGATCTGAAAACCACATCCCACCCCATCCATAGTGTTCAGAACTACAACATTTGAAATAATAGGCAGGCCAATGAGACTGTGCAGCAGAAATAGGCTAGAAAAGTTTCCTTTTTCTGGAAATATCAAATATACGTCTTATCTAAAAGCGTATCTTACTATTAAGGAGGCTTTGTTTGGCGATCTCTAGGACTTACCTCTTTTTGGGCTCTACAGTCCGCCTTCATCATCTGGTGGTCATACAGAGAAATCTAATAGTCTATTTGCCTAATGTGTGTACCATCTTTGAAGGTCAACGCTCTAAAATGTCAGACACTGGGCATATACAGCACCACAAAAGCATTTTAATGGCAGACACTACCTGTTCTTTTCAGACAAGCTCAAACCTTTAACCATTGCATAAAGTTAATACACAATTATAGACATATTTTTAATTCAGCCTTGGGACTGCTTTATAGTGTCTTTTTTTCAGTATTTGATCAACATACTTTTTTGAGTAGTAGGCTACAATTAGGTGGCTTGTTTTCAGGGGTGTTGCCCCCTGCTCAGGCAGGCAGTGACAAATTTGTCACTGCCTGACTGAGCCACAGGAGTTTAGGGTGGGGTGGGGTCATGGCAGGGAAGTGAAGTGCTGGGCACTCATAAGTGGGATTGTCAGTTTGGCTGTCCGTCTTAGCCGGCCAAACTGACATGCACACTTACATTTCTCCAACCCGGCTGTGTAACACGGCTGGGTTGGAGAAATGGCATAGGCTCCCTTTGCCTTAGCTAGCGTCAAACCAGCCGCTCAGGCCAATCCAGACGCTGCTCTCATGCTTGCTTTAGCATGACAGCTGCGTCTGGATTTGGAGCCTGTCCTTTGTGCCCTGGAGCCAGGAAGAGAGGAGAGTCATGGAGGTGGCCAGGAGCGGGAATGTCAGAAAGGTAATGTTTTTTCAACAGTCCTCCCACCCTTCACCCTGTCACCCCTGATAGAGGGCAGACACCCCTGCTTGTTATGGTGATGTTTGGGTCTTACCTCTTGCGGGTTCTCCATTCAGCCTTCACCTCTAGGCGATTGTGTGGCAATGGCTGATAGCCTATCGGCCTGCCATAGGATCCATTTTTTAAAGTTAGCCCTCTAGATTGTTGAGCGCTACTGGGCAGATACATGCCCACAAAAACATATTTAATGGCAGATGCTGCACATCAAGCACACCAAAGGCAAACATGTCTGCATTAAGCCTGTTATGGGATGACTCCTTCCTAACTAGATGTGGCTAAATTAGCTTTCTGGGCTGGACATGGCCTTAACAATCCTAGAAGGGTATAAAGCTCTGCATGTTAACAGGTCTGTATTTAAACACGGAATCAACAGGTAGATACTCTATCCACCAGAAAAAGCTTTACTGAAGTAAGCAGCTTTTTCTTCTGATGGATTCATCTACTGGTGAACTCTCATCCTTTGAACAGAATCTCCAAGCAGTTCCACACTCGGAGGTGGGTGCCTGTCTACCTACACCAAAAAATCTTGCAAAACAGAACAGGCAAAGTGACCGTCCCTCCTCACTTCCATATCTAAACAATAGTGCTTAAAACATGTGGCGGGAGGCCTAAGTTGCTGCTTTACAAATGTCAACTACAGGGACACCTTTAGCTAAAGCAGAAGTAGAAGACTTAGCTCTAGTAGAATTAGCTCTAATCCCTCACGTGGTTCTTTGTTAGCCATGGCATAGCAGATCTTTATGCACACGATGATCCATCTGGACAATGTCCTCTTATGCACCGCTTTTCTTTTCATCTTGCCCAAATAGCCAAAAAACAGCTGGTCATCCTGTTGAAGATCACAAGTTCTGCCCATATAAAAGCTCACAGCCCTTTTAGGGACCAAACAATGAAGCCTTTCCTACTCTTTAGATGGATGTGGAGGAGGATAGAGAGTAGGAAGGGTGATAGACTGACCCAAGAGGAAGGGAGTAACCACTTTTGGCAGAAAAGCAGCCCTGGTTCTCAACACCAACATCTGTGCATATTTAGCCACGAAGGGGAGTTTCAAACTTAATGCCTGCAATTTACTAACTCATCTAGGTGATGTTATAGCAACCAGAAAAATAGTTTTGAAAGTAGTCTCAGAGGACAACTATGTAAGGATTCAAATGGAGTACCCATAAATCAAGTTAGTACTGATTGTATGTGATACTGTGTTGTGAGCTCTATAGGTGCAATTGGTCTGATAGTTATTGAGCCTCTGTTAAATGGAATGGATGGCATTAAATGCATACATGAGGTTTGAATATTGGTGGGTTACTGGTAGACGTGAAGACTACAAAAAGAAAGAAGTGGGATATATTGACATACCACAGGAAGTGACAACTCTAAACTGCTATCCTATCAGGACCACATATAGTGATTACCACATTGACATCTGTAGACATTGCTGCAGAAAAGGCTGACATGACATTAGATACTTTTTTTCATATTGCAAATGTAATAATGAATTGCTTTATCATCTCCTTCACATTATGGCTTTTGTTTAGGCCACTTAACTGTTAGGAACCCCCAGTGCAAAGGGTAGGACGCACTGCCACGGTTCAGGGACAGCTCCCCGCTTTTGTGTTATGTTTGTATGATTGTACACGCATGAAGGATCACCACCTGTGCTCGACCTGTGTTCTGCCTCCTGTGGATTCGGGAAAGGCTTCAATTTTATACAGCCACAAACTGCTCTTGGGCAGGATCACAAGGGTGTGGAATTTTGAACTTCTTTCCTTACTTTTCTGTTATCTCTCCTTCTGGCCGCGTAAGGACGCCAGTAAACCAGTACCTTTGCCCTCTACCTATTTCCAACTTGTGTATGCTTAGGGTGAACAAGAATAAAGTGCCATGTAGTAAAATTGAAGTGCACTCTCTGCTTTACTAATGACTTCTGCTGTTGGCAGGTGACGGTCTGATTTCTTGAAGAATCAACTGTCTGCTCCCTCATGTCTTATTAGGACTGAGCGGCAGGGACAGCCTGCCAACACCCTTTTGTTTCTCCATGCTAAGCAGATGAATTTTCTGCGTAGCATAACAAGGGAAAGTTGCTGATCAGTTATGGGCAACCCTCTAAGCAAAGGGGATTTGGATACCAGTATGCCTTCACCGCCTAAGGATTCTCCGGTGCACCTGGTCACTGTTAAACAAGGTTTACAGACATTACTGTTCCTTGACAAGTGGCATACGTTTACGGCCAAAGACCAGAATTATGTAGGAAGGTAGCCTCTATCTACCCTTGTTACCCCAACTTTTGGCCTGTTTGTGAGTATATGTGAGGGTGTTTCTACTGTCTCACTGGGATCCTGCTAGCCAGGGCCCAGTGCTCATAGTGAAAACCCTATGTTGTCAATATGTTTGATATGTGTCACTGGGATCCTGCTAGCCGTGACCCCAGTGCTCATAAGTTTGTGGCCTATATGTGTTCCCTGTGTGGTGCCTAACTGTATCACTGAGGCTCTGCTAATCAGAACCTCAGTGTTTATGCTCATAGTGAAAAACCTATGTTGTCAGTGTGTTTGATATGGCTCACTGGTATCCTGCTAGCCAGGACCCCAGTGCTCATAAGTTTGTGGCCTATATGTGTTCCCTGTGTGGTGCCTAACTCTATTACTGAGGCTCATCTAATCAGATCCTCAGTGTTTATGCTCTCTCTGCTTTTAAAATTGTCACTACAGTCTAGTGACTAATTTTTCCAATTCTGATTGGCACACTGGAGCACCCTTATAATTCCCTAATATATGGTACCTAGGTACCCAGGGTATAGGGGTTCCAAGATATCCCTATGGGCTGCAGCATTTATTTTGCCACCCATAGGGAGCTCAGACAATTCTTACACAGGACTGCCACTGCAGCCTGGGTGAAATAACGTCCACGTTATTTCACAGCCATTTTACACTGCACTAAAGTTCTTATAAGAACTTATAAGTCACCTATATGTCTAACCTTCCCACAGTGAAGGTTAGGTGCAAAGTTACTTAGTGTGAGGGCACCCTGACACTAGCCAAGGTGCCCCAACATTGTTCAGGGCAATTTCCCCAGACTTTGTGAGTGCGGGGACACCATTACACGCGTGCACTACATATGGGTCAATACCTATATGTAGCGTCACAATGGTAACTGCGAACATGGCCATGTAACATGTCTAGGATCACTGAATTGTCACCTCAATACCATTCTGGTACTATAGTGGGTACCTTGTGGTACTTACACCTTGTGCCAGGTGCAGTTATCCGTTATTAGTAGATTAGAGGTGTTCTAGCAGCTTAGGCTGATAGAGGTAGCTATAGCAGAGCAGCTTAGGCTGTACTAGGAGATATGCAAAGCTCCTACTATACCACTTATATCACTTAATACTATGGCCCTCATTACAACATTGGTGGTAAAAGCCGCTTACCGCCGTGCAGAAGACTGTCAACACACCGCTGCGGCAGCGGAATTCCGCCACGGTCATTATGACCCACAGCTCAGAATCTGCCAAAACTGACACACCCACACAAGTCAGCCACACCAAAGGTCAGTGATAAACTGGCGAAAACAAAACCTCCACCGTCACGCCAACAGAAATATGACCACACTATCACGACCCACAAATCCATGCGGCGGTCTTTCAACCGCGGTATTCCATTGGCAGTACATACAGCCGCGCTCAAAATACACACACCTTTACAAAACACTACCACATTGGACAATTCCAAATACACACACCTGATACAGTATAAAAACCACACCCACATCACCCACAAACCCCTACGACCACAATTGCGACAGAAGGCCATAGAGAGACACCACCATCTACAACCAAGCATCCACAGGCACACAATACCATCACCCACATAACATCCACGCACCTCACACAACACCCCACTAAATATCACCCCACACATTACAACACACACCACCCCACACATCACCCACACCACCCCATGGCACGGCAAAGACACCCCAGGTTCTCTGAGGAGGAGCTCAGGGTCATGGTGGGGGAAATCATCCGGGTAGAGCCACAGCTATTCAGATCACAGGTGCAGCACACCTCCATAGCTAGGAAGATGGAGCTATGGCGAAGAATAGTGGACAGGGTCAACGCAGTGGGACAGCACCCAAGAAATAGGGATGACATCAGGAAGAGGTGGAACGACCTACGGGGGAAGTTGCGTTCCGTGGTCTCAAGACACCATATCGCGGTACAGAGGACTGGCGGCAGACCCCCACCTCCTCCCCCACAACTAACAACACGGGAGGAGCAAGTCTTGGCTATTCTGCATCCTGAGGGCCTTGCAGGAGTAGCTGGAGGAATTGACTCTGGTGAGTCAAATCTTTAACTACTTCATCTCCCACCCTACCTGCATGCTATCACATACCCTCACCCTCACCCCCATCACTCCAACTCCTCACAAATGTCCCAATATCACAAACCACACATCCCAACACCAAACCCTGCATGCAACAACAAAGCATGGACACCCATCACTAAAGCATGCCCACTGCACATACCCATACACCCCCCTAAACCACCATTACACAAGGTCCCACACAGGAATGCAAGCACTGGGGTACACGGTCACCTACCCATTGCACACCATGGCACACACAGATGCAATAATCATGCTTTTACACCCCTGCAGGACCCCTACCCAACGTCACTGCACAGGAGGGTCCAGACATGTCCACACCACCAACAGAAGAGGCCCACAGTGATGACAGCTGGGACCTCGGGACAGTCGGTTCCCCTCACACTGGCACAGGACACCACAGAGCTTCCCCCGCTGGAAACACCAGCACAGCACCCACCCAGCGGGCCCATACCTCTGTCCCCAGGACACGTCAAGCAGCAGTGTGTCCACCACTACAGGGAACCCAGGCTAACCCACCACCCCAACAACAACAGGGACCTGGGGGCAGTGGCAGTGGGCACACCGTTCAGGGGACAGAGGCCCAGGGAAACAGGGGAACTGGAGGGCTGCTGTGTGACAGGGGGAGGACAGGCCCAGGGAACCCACTCTCCACGAAGCCCTCTCAAACATCATGGGAGCGTACCATCATTCCCAGGAGACGATGGCAACGGTACTGGCCAAGTTTCAGGAGACCCAGCGGCTGCAGGAGGAACAGTATTTGGGCTTCAGGGAGGACTCAGATCCATCAATTCCACACTGGGCACCATCGTAGGGGTGCTGAAGGAAGTCCTCAACACCAGGAGGGACACTGTGAAACAACAAGGGGCCCCTGACACTAGCCTGGACGATGAACTGCCCACCACCTCAGCCGGCGCTAGTGGACAGGAGGCACCACCACAGGACCACCACACCAGCATCCCACTCCCTGCAGATGGAGAACCACCTCTCAAATGGTCCCTGAGATCCAGGACAAAGACAGAGAACGATGCCAAGACCCCTGCCAAGAAATGAGACCACCCTGAATGTCATCCTTTTGTCCCACCTTGTCACCCTGTCCATCCTCAAACTGCCCCAGCTCCACTTCCTATGCCCATATGTGCAATGCACCTGTGAGACTAATAGACTGGACTCTGCCATGGACATTCCTCCACCATCACCCCTCACCATTTTACAACCCCCTCCAATATTGAGCACTTACATAAACACCCTTAAAACACAAAACAATCTGGAGTCTGTCTGTGATTTCGAAAATGTGTATTAGCAATTACAGTGACAAAATGCTCTTTCAATTGTAATGTCAACATACCTATGTCACACAGATCTAGTCCATGAGGAAACAAAGCAGATGTCACACAGTGGGACCCACATTTGTGAAATCGTAAGGGAAAGTGACAACTCAGTGACCATACACTGGGTGAAAAGGACAGACAGTAGAGAGGTAGTAGTGTTAAAGTACATGTAGTAGGCAGAATCACAGAGTTCCTGCTGTCGATGTCCTCTTCTTCTGCTTCTGCGTCTTCGCTGTCCACAGGCTCCACAGCTGCCACAACACCTCCATCTGGACCATCCTCCTGCAGAAAAGGCACCTGTCATGGCAAAGCCAAGTTGTGAAGCATACAGCAGGCCACGATGATCTGGCACACCTTCTTTGGTGAGTAGAATAGGGAACCACCTGTCATATGGAGGCACCTGAACCTGGCCTTCAGGAGGCCGAAGGTCCGCTATATAATCCTCCTGGTTCGCCTATGTGCCTCATTGTAGCGTTCCTCTGCCCTTGTCCTGGGATTCCTCACTGGGGTCAGTAGCCATAACAGGTTGGGGTAACCAGAGTCACCTGCAAATGGCGAGAGACAACTGTTAGACACACACTAACTCTTAGGGATATCCCCAGACAACTATTCCCACTGATTTGGTTCCAAGTGCTCACCTAATAGCCACACACGGTGCCTCTGGAGTTGCCCCATCACATAAGGGATGCTGCTATTCCGCAGGATGTAAGCACCATGCACTAAGTCCAGGGAATTTGGCATTAACATGGACGATGTACTGGTCTGCCAAACACACCATCTGCACATTCAACGAATGGTAACTCTTCTGATTTCTGTACACCTGTTCACTCCTGCGGGGGGGACCAAGGCCTCATGTGTCCCATCAATGGCACCTATGATGTTGGGGATATGTCCCAGGGCATAGAAGTCACCTTTCACTGTAGGCAAATCCTCCACCTGAGGGAAAACGATGTAGCTCCGCATGTGTTTCAGCAGGGCAGAAAACACTCTGGACAACATGTTGGAAAACATAGGCTGGGACATCCCCGACGCTATGGCCACTGTAGTTTGAAAAGACACACTTGCAAGGAAATGGAGTACTGAGAGCACCTGCACTTGAGGGGAGATTCCTGTGGGATGGCGGATAGGTGACATCAGGTCTGGCTCCAACTGGGCACACAGTTCCAGGATTGTGGCACGATCAAGCCTGTAGGTGATGATTACATGTCTTTCCTCCATTGTCGACAGGTCCACCAGCGATCTGTACACCAGAGGATGCCGCCATCTCCTCATATGTCCCAGCGGACGGTGCCTATGAAGGACAACAGCGAGCACAGAGCCAACCAACTCAGAGGTACGTAAACACAGCTTACTCAGAAAACCATTCCGAACCCAAATTTTTTCTGTATGAGTGTTGAGCCAATTCCTAGGTATGTGTGACGCAGTTAAAAGTAAAGCCATGTGGGCCCCTGAAATGGCGGCTGCCTGACCTGTAAAGTGAGACAATGGGATGTGAGGTAACTGCACTGGCGTTGTACACCGTCGCGGTAGGCGGTCGAAGAACGCGGCGCAATTCTGCATTGGTTAACATTGGACCCTATGGGTCCCAGGAGCCAATGACGATGTACGCCGGCGGTGACGGTACGCACCGCCGCAGACGTGACCGCCACTTTCTATCTGATCTTCGACAGGAGAGGACCTACACTGCAAGTGCTGCTGTGATCTCAGTCTGGAAGAGACAATGGCTCATGCGTCTGGGGAAAGGGCCCCTGCCTTCAGCACGGAGGAGTTGGAGAAACTCGTGGATGGGATCCTCCCCCAGTGCACGCTACTCTACGGTCCTCCAGACAAACAGGTAAGTACACTGTGAGCATGCTGAATGAGCAATGCCTGTGTAGAGTGGTGTGGATGAAAGATATGGGGGGGGGGAGAATGATGCGTGCAGGAAATGACGGTGAGTGCATGTGCTACATGCCAAGGTTAGGGATGCGGGCCAATGACTGTGACGGTGAAATTGGTAATAACTTCTCTTTTTCCCCTATACAATTCATGTAGGTCAGCGCCCACCAGAAGAAGGATATTTGGCGTGCCATCGCCAAGGATGTCCGGACCCTGGGGGTCTACCACAGATGGAGCACCCACTGCCGGAAAAGATGGGAGGACATTCGCCGCTGGAGCAATGAGACGGCGGTGGCCCAGCTGGGGATGACCTCCCAACGTGGGAGGAGTGCCCGTCGCACCATGACCCCTCTAATGTTCAGGATCTTGGCGGTGGAGTATCCAGACTTGGATGGGCGCTTGAGGGCATCACAACAGCAACAAGGGGGTGAGTACACTCTCATTCTGCTGATTCAGCGCACAGTGGAGGTGTCTGGGTGTGGGAGGTAGGCTGTGGGTTTCCCTAGGCCAGGGCGAGTGTGCTAGTTAAGTCCCCTTTTTCATGCAGACCCTGTGGCACCCCAACCCATCTGGATACAGTGCCAACTACACCTAGTCAGGCTCCTGTGACATCCATGTGTGCAGATATCAGCCATAGCCTTGTAGGCCATGTCCCAGAGATTGAATAGTAGACCCCAAGTGCGTGGCGTAGTGCAGGGGGCTTCTGTGTCTGTCGTGTCTGCCAACGGTAGCGGTAATGCATGCACTCAACATGTCTTTCTTCTATCTCCCCCCCCTTTTTGTGGTCTCCCTGTACATGTGTGCATTAGCATCATCAGGCGGAGGAGCAGTGGCACCGGAGCAGGAGGGAGCTGCATCCCACATGGCCCTGGAGGGCGACACTACGGAGTCTGATTTCACCAGTGGGACGGAGGGCGAGGGGAGCTCCACGGCGGGGACAGGAGCTGACACCAGTGATACGGACTCAACCTCTGATGTGAGCTCCCTTGTGGTGCTGGGCCCATCTGTGCCCCCGCACCTACAGGTACAGCCGCCACCCCCCCCAGCACTGCCCTCCCAGCAGCCCCTCAGCCTATGCCCCATGCCCGCTCAACTAGGAGGGTGGGCATCTCCTTCGCCTCAGGCACCTCAGGCCATGCCCCAGTCACCCCTGCTGCCCTCAGTGAGGAGGCCATTGACCTCCTCAGGTCCCTCACTGTTGGGCAGTCTACCATTTTGAATGCCATCCAGGGTGTAGAGAGGCAGTTGCAACAAACCAATGCATTTCTGGAGGGCATTTATTCTGGTCAGGCAGCCCTTCAGCAAGCTTTTCAGACTCTGGCCTCAGCACTGATGGCAGCCATTGTCCCTGTCTCTAGCTTCGCCCCTCCAACTTCCTCCACCCAGACCCAATCCCGTGTACCTCAGCCTATCCCAAGCGCACCATCAGAGCAGCATGCACACACCTCAACACACAAAGGAAGCTCAGGCAAACATAAGCACCAAACATCCCACGGGCACTCACGCAAGCATCACACACATGCAGACATAGCAACATCCACTGCCTCCACTGTGTCCCCCTGCTCCTCGTCTCCCTCCTCCCTTCCAGTCTCGTCTCCACTCACACCTGCATGCACAACATCTACAGCCACTACTTCTATCACCAGCACACCCACCACCACACCCCGCTCACGTGCACTCACCACCCCCACTACCATTCACACATCCCCTGTGCCCTCTCCCTGTGTGTCTGTGACGCCACCTCCCAAGGTACACAAACGCAGCCACACACCAACCCAACAGCCATCCACCTCACAACAGCCTCCAGCGCATGCACCTTCACCCGAAGTCAACAAACGGACACCTCCTACAAACACAACCTTTTCCTCCACTCCCAAACCCCCTCCATCTACCCGTCCCAGTGTTCCTCAGAAACTTTTCCTGGCCACCCTTGACCTGTTTCCCTTACCTCCCCCACCCCGTCAGTCTCCTAGGGCCCGTCTCTCCAGGTCCCAACCTAGCACCTCAGCCACAACATCAGCGGGACCAGTGGTGCCAGTAGTCACCGGATTCTGGAGTGCACCAGGCAGCAGGGCAGCCAGTGTGGCAAGGAGCCACAGCACGGACAGTCTCCCACCTGTCAAGCATCAAAAGTTGGCCAGTGCCCGGCAGGAGAGGGGGAAGATAACAGCCACCAAAGCCGCTCCCAGGGGTACAGGTGGGAGTGTGGAGTCAGCTACGACACCTTCCAAGGTGGGGAAGGGGCACAAGAAACCCAGCAAGTCTGGGAAGATCAGCACGGTGGAGAAGACCGCCATCAGCCCGCTGCCCAGGAGCCGGCCAGCAGCAGCCCCGCTGGCCCAGACAGGACGGCCAGCAGCAGCCCCGCTGCCCAGACAGGACCGCCAGCAGCAGCCCCGCTGCCCAGGAGGTGACCACCAGCAGCCCCACTGCCCCAGACAGAACTGCCAGCAGCAGCCCCACTGCCCAGGAGGCGACCGCCATCAGCCCGATGCCCAAGACAGGACCACCAGCAGCTGAAGCGCTGCCAAGGACACCGCCGCAACAAGCACCACTGCCAAAGACACCGCTGCCACAAGCACCGCTGCCAAAGACACCGCCGCCACAAGCACCGCTGCCAAGGACACCGCTGCCACAAGCACTGCTGCCAAAGACACCGTGGCCACAAGCACCACAGGCCCATAAGCGCCAAAAGCTCTGATGCTACTGAGGCCGCCACGAGCAGGATGAAGCACTCTGGGCACAAAGCCCCCTCCAGAACCAGTGGAGATTCACATCCACTACCTCAGTCCTTGGCAGGATGAAGCACTCTGGGCACAAAGCCTGCTCCAGAACCAGTGGAGATTCACATCCACTACCTCTGTCCTTGGCAGGATGAAGCACTCTGGGCACAAAGCCCCCTCCATAACCAGTGGAGACTGTTATCCACTTGAGAGACTGTGGCTTTGCACTCCCCAGGACTGAATAGTGGGCAAACCACCCACTTGTGAGACTTGTGAGACTGCGGCTCTGCACTCCCCAGGATTGAACAGTGGGCAAACCACCCACTTGTGAGACTTGTGAGACTGTGGCTTTGCACTCCTCAGGATTGAACAGTGGGCAAACCACCCACTGTAGAGACTTGTGAGACTGTGGCTTTGCACTCCCCAGGATTGAACAGTGGGCATGGAGCCCCCTTGTGGATTTTGCGTTGTGCACTAAACCGGCTGAGGTGCCCACCCTTTCCCTTCCCCCTGAGGTGCCTGTTTTATTTCTATCTGATGCCCCTGCAGTGTTCTCTCCGTCTTGTTCGGGTATCTTGTGTGGGCCTCGCCCATGCAGTGTGGGCCCAGTGGTCCACGGACTTTAAGGGTGGAATACCTTGTACTAATAGTCTTGGTGTATATATTTGTAAATAGTGTATGTGTATTATTTGACTACTGAATTTTAATACATTACAATAGTTCACCTCATTTCCTTTTGTCTTTGCATTCTTCTGGGAGGTTTTGGGGGATGTAACTGTAATGTATCATGCTGTATTAGTGTGTGTGTTGTCGTGGGTGAGGGTGGGGGTGTTGCATTTTGCGCGTGTGTGTCACTGTTTTTTCCCTTCCCTGTGTCGTAGGTGCAGTACTCACCGTGGTCTTCGTCGCCAGCGTTCGTGCTCCTGGTAGAGGAGCAAGAAGATAAAGGCTGGGAAAATGTGGAGCTCTGGTTCCATGGCGTCCTGGTTCCTCGTGGGGTGTGCAGAGGTGAGCGTTTCCTTTCGAAGTCCTGTTTCCGCCGTGTTTTTGTTCGCGGTGAATCTGCCCCGAAAAAGGTGGTGGATTGGTAGGTTGTGATACTGTGGGTGGTACATTGTCCTTCGCCTGTTGGCGGTGACCGCCATTCTGTTTGTTTGTACCACCGTGGCGGTCAGAGTGTAAAAGTGGCTGTCTTTGTTGGCAGTTTCCACTACGGTCGGAATTCCAGTTTGTTTTCCGCCAGCCTGTTGGCGGTCTTACCGTCACTTTAACACCGACCGCTAGGGTTGTAATGACCACCTATATCATAAGAAAACACAACACTCAGTACTTTATTTTTGTGACGATATGCGAAAAGTATCTCAGAGGATATACTCCCTTAGGAGGTAAGTAATGTACACAAAATATACACACACAAACCAAATCAGGTAAGTAAACAGTTAGAAAAGTAGTGCAAACAGTGTAGAACACAATAGCAGGCAATAGGAGACAATAGGCCTAGGGGCAACACAAACCATATACTCCAAAAGTGGAATGCGAACCACAAATGGATCCCAGGCCTAGTGTAGTGTGTAGAGGGTTGCTGGAAGTGTAAGAAAACACTAAGGGTGTCCAAAATACCCCACCCCAGGAGCCTGAAAAGTGGGAGTAAAGTTACCCTACTACCCTAGAAAGACAGTAAAGTCGAGGTAGGGGATTCTGCAGGGACAACAACTGACTGCAAAACACTGAAGACGGATTCCTGGACCCGAGGACCTGTAAAGGAAGGGGACCAAGTCCAAGAGTCACGCAAGTGTCCAGGGGGGGCAGGAGCCCACTAAACCCCAGATGAAGGTGCAAAAGGGCTGCCTCCGGGTGGAAGAAGCCGAAGATTCTGCAACAACGGAATGTGCCAGGAACTTCTCCTTTGGTCAGAAGATGTCCTACGCACGCTGGAGGATGCAGAGTTGTTCCCACGCAGAAAGACCGCAAACAAGCCTTTCTAGCTGCAAGAGTCGCGGTTGAGGACGTTTGGGTGCTGCTAAGGCCAAGGAAGGACCAGGAGGTCGCCCCTTGGAGGAGGAGACAGAGGGGGCACTCAGCAACACAGAGAGCCCATGCAGAAGCAGGTAGCACCCGCAGAAGCACCTGAACAGGCACTTAGAAGATCTGAGGACGATGGTCGACTTAGAACAACAAAAGAGGGTCCCACAACGTCAGAGTCCAACTCAGCGAGTTGAGCAATGCAGGACGGAATGCTGGGGACCTGGGCTAGGCTGTACACAAAGGAAGTCTTGCAAAAGTGCACAGAATCCCAGGCAGCTGCAGTTCACGCAGTACACAGGATTACTGCCGGCGTGGGGAGGCAAGGACTTACCTCCACCAAATTTGGACAGAAGGGCCACTGGAATGCCGGGGACACTGGGACCCAGCTCCTGTGTTCCAGGGACCACGCTCATCAGGATGAGAGGGGACCCAGAGGACCGGTGATGCAGAAGTTTGGTGCCAGGGGTGGCAGGGGGAAGATTCCGTCGACCCACTGAAGATTTCTTCTTGGTTTCCAGTGCAGGGTGAAGGCAGACAGCCCTCATAACATGCACTACCAGGAAACCGTCAAGAAAACCGTCAGGATGAGGCGCTACAATGTTGCTGGTGGCTTCTTGCTACTTTGTTGCGGTTATGCAGGCGTCCTGGAGCAGTCAGCGGTCAATCCTTGGCAGAAGTCGAAGAGGAAAGTGCAGAGGAACTCTGGTGAGCTCTTGCATTCGTTATCTGGTGAGATACCCACAGGGGAGACCCTCAATAGCCCTCAGAGGAGGATTGGCTACAGAGAAAGGTAAGCACCTATCAGGAGGGATCTCTGACATCACCTGCTGGCACTGGCACAAAGAGTTGTCCATTGTGCCCTCAGACCTCTGCATCCAAGATGGCAGAGGTCTGGGACACACTGGAGGAGCTCTGAGCACCTCCCCTGAGAGGTGCTGGTCAGGGGAGTGGTCACTCCCCTTTCGTTTGTCCAGTTTTGCATCAGAGCAGGACTGGGGGGATTCCTGAACCGGTGTAGACTGGCTTATGCAAGGAGGGCACTATCTGTGCCCTTCAAAGCATTTCGAGAGGCCAGGAGAGGCTACTCCTCCCAGGACCTTCACACCTATTTCCAAAGGGAGAGGGTGTAACACCCTCTCTCAGAGGAAATCCTTTGTTCTGCCTTCCTGGGACTGGGCTGCTCAGGCCCCAGGGGGGCAGAAACCTGTGTGAGGGGTGGCAGCAGCGGTAGCTGCAGAGAAAACCCCGGGAGGTTAGTTTGGAAGTACCCGGGCTCTATGCTGAAGACCCGGGATGCATGGAATTGTCCCCCCAAATACCAGAATGGTATTGGGGTGACAATTTCATGATCCTAGACATGTTGCATGGCCATGTTCAGAGTTACCATGGTGATGCTACATATAGGTATTGACCTATATGTAGTGCACACGTGTAATGGTGTCCCCGCACTCACAAAGTCCGGGGAAATTGCCCTGAACGATGTAGGAGCACTTTGGCTAGTGCCAGGGTGCCCTCAACCTAAGTAACTTTGCACCTAACCTTCACTAAGTGAGGGTTAGACATATATGTGACTTATTAAGTGCAGTGTAAAATGGCTGTGAAATAACGTGGACGTTATTTCACTCAGGCTGCAGTGGCAGACCTGTGTAAGAATTGTCTGAGCTCCCCATGGGTGGCAAAAGCAATGCTGCAGCCCATAGGGATCTCCTGAAACCCCAATACCCTGGGTACCTAGGTACCATATACTAGGGAGTTATAAGGGTGTTCCAGTGTGCTAATCAGAATTGGTAAAATTAGTCACTAGCCTGCAGTGACAATTTTAAAAGCAGAGAGAGCATAAAAACTGAGGTTTTGGTTAGCAGAGCCTCAGTGATACAGTTAGGCACCACACAGGGAACACATATAGACCCCAAACTTAAGAGCACTGGGGTCCTGGCTAGCAGGATCCCAGTGACACATATCAAACATACTGACAACATAGGGTTTTTCACTATGAGTCTGGGGCCTGGCTAGCAGGATACCAGTGAGACAGTAAAAACACCCTGACATATACTCACAAACACGCCAAAAGTGGGGGTAACAAGGCTAGAAAGAGGCTACCCTCCTACAGAAGTGCAGATCCATGACAAGAACTGGTGCATATGTGTGTCCAAACTGGGGCCCTGAAAAAGAGTTTACCCTAACACTAGTAAACAACCACATATAGCGGGGAGGCAAGAGTGGGTGTAAGGAATCTGCAGCTAGATAGAGTCTCTACCAGATAATGCGTTACCAAAGGTAAGTAGTTTGTTCATCTGATAAAGACTTCTAGCTGCAGATTCCTTACCTTTGATTAGATGCCCAAGCCATATCCTCCTGGCGGTGGGCTTTAGACAAATGTTTTCAGACTAGAAAGTCCTACAAGACCAAATGGGTGAAATGCCCTCCCTGCGGACCTTACTGTACAGGCAGTAGTGTTTAGCAAACGTGTGCAGTGACGCACACGTTGCTGCCTGACAGATGTCCAGGACTGGGTCTCCATGAGCTAATGCCATGGTCACATGTTTCCCTCTGGTGGAATGGGCTCGTAAGCACTCAGGTGGCTACTTCTAAGCCAGGGCATAGCAGGTTTTAATACAGAGAACGATCCACCATGAAATGGTTCGTTTTTGTACTGCCCAACCCTTCTTTGCTCCGAAATACCCCACAAAGAGTTGGTTCTCTACCAGGAACTCCTTTGTTCAAGGTAGAAGGACAATGCTATGCTCTTTTTGGGTCCAGACAGTGGAGTCACTCCTCTTTCTTAGAGGGATGTGGGGGAGCAACGAAGGCGGCAGGGTGACAGTTTGACCCAGGTGAAATGGGGTCACCACCTTTGGAAGGTAAGAGGTACGGGTGTACAGAACTACCTTGTCTGGAAATACTGTGAGATATGGGGACTTCGATGATGAGGCCTGTATCTCACTCACCCTCCAGGCAGATGTTATTACCACTAAGAAGGCTGTCTTGATGGTAAGCAGCCAGAGGGGACAATTTTGCAGTGCCTCGAAGGGAGCACACATTAAGTAAGTGAACTCGATTAAGATTCGACAAAGGCATGATAAAAGGCATAGGGGAAAACATATGTACAGGCCCTTTCAGAAACCTATTTACAATTGGGAACCTGAACATAGATGGTTGATCATGCAATCGCAGAAAGGTGGATAAAGCAGAGAGATAGGCCTTCAGGGTGCCCAGAGCAGAACCCTTCTGGGCAAGAGAAAAATGAAAAGAGGAACATCAGATAGAGAAGCAATAGGAGAATCTATAGACTTCTCTGTACAATATTTTTACAAATCGTTGCCAATGGCAGGTGTATACCATTTTTTTGTGGAGGAACGTCTGGCTACCAAGATACCATTACAGACTTCCGGGGGAAGGTCGAAAGCTGTCAACTATTGCTGCTCAATATTCTACACATGAAGATGCAGAGTTGACATGTTCAGGTATAGAACCCTCTTCTTCTGCTGCAACAGAAGATCCTCCCAAAGGGGCAGCCTGATTGAATGATCAATGCTCATTTTCAGAAGCTTGGGATACCACACTCTCCTTGCCCAGTCCGATCCACAAGGATTACTTGAGCCCAGCCACTCTAGATTTTCTTGAGAACTCTGGGCAGGAGTGATATGGGCGGAAAGGCGTACAGGAGGCTTGAGCTCCACCTGCGACGAAAAGCATCGCCGAAAGATTGCTGCCTAGGAAACTCCAGCGCGCAGCACTGATGACTTCGCATTCTCTTCAGAGGCAAATAGATGAAACCAAGGCTCTCCCCACTGCTGAAAGAGATCTTGCACCCCCTCCGAATGGAGACACCACTCGTGATCTACTTGGCATTGACAGCTGAGTGCATCCACCCTGGCGTTCTGAGAACCTGCCAGGTGTTGAACCACATCTATGTCCAGACATGCAGGACCTCTTGACCTGCACTAAAATTCTCTTGACAGAGGGAAGAAATGCCTTCAATGCTAGTTTGATCGCCCAGAGCACGAGCATGTTGATGTGGAGTCTGGATTCCACCGGAGAGCAGAGTTCTCAGATCTCCACACCTTCCAGATGGCTGGCCAATCCCAGAAGTGACACATCTGTCATTACTGTAAGGTCTGGCTGAGGAAGGGAGAGGAGTCTGCCTCTGACCCAATCGTGGTTCATAATCCATCATTGCAGGTCTTCCTGATGATCTGCAGTACCAACGCGTCCAATGTTATGTACTGCCAGTGGAGGAAATTATGGTGTATTCTCTCTCCAATTGTGCCTTAAGAGCCCCTTTGTAGCACCCACAAGGTAATACATGGAAAAAGTCCACTTTTTTATCAGAAAGAAAATCAGAAAATGCATCTAACAAAGAAACCTACATGCTAGACTGATATCTTGTCCCACCTAAACTATGGAATTTGTTACTCCCACAAATAAGATCCACCAAGAACCATATCAGCTTCAGAAGACTAGCTAGAGAGCTGCCTCTTTCCTTCATGATTACATACTCAAAACACAGCAATGTACAGCAACAGTAAGAAACTAAAAGTACATTATAAGCATTAAGAAAATGTAAACAAATAACCTCTGCTATGAATATGTGACCACATACACACACACATATATACACGCTTTTGACTATATTAAAAAAATGTATATGGTAACATATGTTTAGTTATACAGTACATGAATATGTATATCTAGATATGTAAATGGTATTGTGTGCCTATGAATGTGTGCATTAATATGGGTTTTGCCTTTGTGTAGGGATATACCTGAGTATGTGAGTATGTTCGCGTAAGCACAACAGCATTAATGACAAATGTCAATGTGAGTTTGTGTGTGTAAATACATACCCAATTAAAAAACTAAAAATTTAGAACAACAAAGCTACATTTTGGATTAGAAAAATCTATGAATGCTTATGCTTCGGATGGACATGCATGTCTGACTATCTAAAAATGACTATCTAGGTGTCTGCATGTAGATGCATCTATGTATTTGACATTAAACATATAACAGTTATATATAGTGAAAAACATTTAAAGAAACATCTGGTAAGCATATGACAATAAATGTACGTTTATGCATTTTATATATATATATATATATATATATATATATATATATATATATATATATATATATATATGTCATATTATGTAGATAACATATGTACAAGTCTCTGCATATGAGTTTTACGCTTCTTTGTATGGTAATACATTTATGTCAGGTTATGTAAAAAGGATTATAGGGTAGGAACCTATAAATATATATATATTCGCTAAAAAAACAAAGGTTACAAGGGTGTTATAGTTAGCCTCTGAATTTACAGACAAAAAAACATAGAAATTCAGCTGTTATAGCTAGAATTATTTCAAGTAACTATAACTCATGCCATAAGGAAACTATAACACGCGCCCTCGCCATGCACATTTTTCTCATCAATACTTTTACTGCAAATGTCACAGAGACATTATCAATGATGTCCTAGGAGATGTCATGAGTAATGTAATATCTGGGGTAATTAGCAGTGCATGGCGTGGGTGCAAGTTATAGTTACCTGAAATAACTCTTAACTATAAAAGCTGAATTTCCAAGGTATTGTGTGTGTAAAATCTGAACCTATCTATAACTTGTCTGTAACATTTCTTTTTTAGTGATTTGCTAAGTTTAAAAAAAATATATATTTCTTAACTATAACGCCCCATTAACCTTTGTTTTTTCAGTGAATTTCTAGTTTTATTTAACGTTAAGTAAGATGCCCATCGCAATGAATTGAGGGGCGGAGGAGGAGGTTGGATGCAGGGCCTGGCCTAGCATTGTGCTGCCCCCACCCAAGCTTGATGCTCCTGCCCCATCCCTTGTTATCCATTGTCCAAGTCCATCCCCCTGCTCCCTCATTACAACCTGTGTGGACTTTGTTCAGCCACTGCCCTTCCTGTCTACCCTGAACAGTTAGCTTGCTGCCTCATCCATCTCCTCCCTAGCTACTGTTTTCTAAGTCCATGCACCAGCCCCCTCCCTGCTGCCCTACATGGTTTTGTGTGCTGCCACTGCCCCTCCCTCCTTCTCTTCATGGTCCGTTATGCTGCAACTGTCCTGCCTGTCTATCCGGTATGGTTTGCTTGCTGCCCTTGCCTCTTTTCCCTCTGCTCTCTGTTGTCCATGTGCATGCCCCTGTCCCCTCCCAATTCCTTTCCATGGTCCGCTTTGCTACACTTCCATTAAGCTTGCCCTGTGTGGTGCATTGTGTTGCTGCAATCCCTGATATTTGCCCTGTCAGGTCCTGTTTGGTGCCCCAGGCCATCTCCCTCCTGCCCTCTGTTATCTGAGTTCATGTCCCTACCCCATTCCTTCTGCCCTCTGTGATCCAATGCACCATACTTGCTAACATTTTCAACTTGGTAAGGGGGACATTTTGAAAAGAAATCCTGGGGAATTGATTTTTCCCATTGACCTACATAGAAAAAAAGGAGATTTTAGGTAGGACGCAGATGCAATAAAGCCCTTGTGGGCTTAAAAACATCAGGAGTCTAATGCCTGAACAGGGTATGTTGGAATGTAAGTTGTACTGCCACTGCCTCTTCCTTATGCCCTTAATGGTTTGTTACATTGCCACAGCCTGTCTTGCCTGTCCTGCATGGTTGGTTTGTTGTCCCTGCCCCCCTTTCTCCTGCCCTCCATGGCCTGTTGTGCTGCCATTGCCTCTCCTGCCTGCCCAGCATAGTCAAATTGTTGGCTCTGCACCCTCCATCCTGCCCTCAATTATCCAAGTCCACGTGCCTGACCTGTGCCTCCCACAGTATTCTAATGTACAACTAGATTGCTACGAGACCACTCAGGCAAGGTGGTAAAAGGGGGAATGTTTAAAAAAACATGATGGCAGAGTCCATCAGCACCAGGAGAGTTGCAAGCAGTCTGTGATATGCCGAGACTTCAGGAAAACAGGGGGCAAGCCATCAAGCCCTTGGTGATTTTGGGGTTTAAGGATGTAGAGAGCAAGTCCAGTTCTTCTCACTGCAGGACAGAAGCAGCAGGTGAACACAGCAGAGCAAACAGCAAAGAGGCAGTCACTGCAACAGCACAGCACACAGTAGCAGTATGCCAACACAGCAATGCAGTTGCAAAGTGGCAGTCCCTCCTGGCAGGACAACAGTCCTTCCTGGCACATTGTTATTGGTTCCAGTAGAGGTCTGCTTTGGTGGGGCTTGGGGTCCAGTATTTATATGTTGGTGCCCTGGTTTTGGAAGGTGGGAGAAACTTCCAGCCCTTCCTTTGAAGTCCACAAGGTCTGTGTCCTCCCCTCCCTTGCTCCAGTCACTCTACAGGGGGTATGCAGTCCTTTGTGTGAGGAGAGGCACAGTCCTATTCAGGAGTGAGTAAAGTAGTGCTAAGCTCTGTCCCCCCCAATAAAGCCAGTTAATGGCCCAATAGCCATTTGTGTGTGACTCTCTAGATGGAATGCACAAAGCCCAGCTGTCAACAACCCCAAACGCATATCCAGAGACAGGCAGAGGCACAGAATGGTTAAAATAATAAAATGCCAACTTTCTAAAAGTGGCATTTTCTGACTTACAACCTTTGCTTTAAGTTGTCATTTTAAACTGTGAGTCCAGGGGCACCAAAATCCTTATTACTATATTTTCCCTTTGGGGCGTTACACTTGAAAGATGTTTTAAGGTAACCCCCAATGCTATCTTAAGGGAGAAATAGGCCTTGCAAAAGTAAAAAAACAAATTTAAGAGTTTTTCACTGTCTGGACATGGTAAACTTAAAAGTACATGTCCAAGTTTTTAAAAACACTGCACCCTGCCCTTGGGTCTAACTAGCGAATACATTAGGAGTGACGTACATGTAATAATAAGGAAGGTTTGGACCTGACAAATGGGTACTCTTGCCAGGTCGAAATGGCAGTTCAAAACTGCACACACAGGCTCTGCAGTGGCAGGCCTGAGACATGTTTGAAGGGCCACTATAGTGGGTGGCACAATCAGTGCTGCAGGTGCACTAGTAGCATTTAATTTACAGGCCTTGGATACATATAGTGCACTTTACTAGGAATCCACAAGTAAGTTAAATATGCTAAATATGGAGAAGCCAATGTAACCACATTTAGAGTACAGTTCACCTGCACTTAAGCACTGGTCAGCAGTGGTAAAGTGCCCAGAATCCTAAAAGCCAGCAAAAATAAGTCAGAAAAACAGGTAGAATTAGGCAAAAGGTTTGAGGCGACCCTGGAAAAGGGCCGTTTCCAACAGTTACTCTTAGGGCAGAGGATGTGGTGTTATGGTCAGAGCTGCAGACTTTGCAACTGGGGAACCAGGTTTGAATTTCAGCGTCAGCTCAACATCCTGTGATTCTGGACAAATCACTTAATCTCCCCATGCCTAAAACCAGAATGATTGTGTCCTTGTGTAATATATCAGATGCTCATATAAAGCGCTCCAACACCTTTGGGTCAAGTGTACGCTATATAAAACTGCAAAAAAAACTAAAAAAATAAGTGTTTTGCATCCTTCTGTCATTGGGATATACTTTAATTTGCTACATTTGGGTGATATTGTTGCTATATTTGGGCTCTTTTTTCTCTGGTGGCCATTTTGGGAGCCTTATTCGTTATGAAGCTCCCTAATTTCCTCATTTATTGCAGTATCCTCAGTAAAAAATGTTTTCAGTTTTCCACTTCAATTCCACCAAGATGGCGTTCAGATGTGCCACACGTCTGGCATAGTTCAAAATGTTAGCACTCTAGTTGCTCATTGGAACACTGTAGTCAAGCTGCCGATCACCAGGGAGATAACCGGCAGTCTGTTGCTAGTGTTGAAAGTGCATGTTTCAGCCTCCATGTCAGAATGTGTGAATGAAATATAAGAGGAAGATATTTTGGAATGCACATATAACCTGTCCTCATTTTTCTTTCTACAGCGCTAACCATAATTTCTGTGACAAAAATGAACCCCCTCATTTTGTTCCTTTCTAAATTAAATGTTTTATGTTCTACCAGTTTGATTCAATCAAGATGGCTTCAGGTGTCTTTTTTCATAAGTAAGATTGTTTGTACTCAAGTTGTTCTTTAGAACACTCTGGGAGACTGCTGTAGAACACAAGGGAATCAACTGACAGGCTGATCCTGTTGGAAGCACATCTTTCCCTAGACTTCGATATGGCTAAGAAAGATTGTGAATTTACAGAAAATATGCATTCATTTTAGCTACTGTAACACCTTCCATAACCACTATGGGAAAATCATGAGAAAACAGTTTTCTCTCAAACATGATCCATGAAATCCTAGCAGAAGGCTTTTCACAGGGTTAAATCACCATACAAAAAACTTCCTAGAATTAGTATTGTACCCTCAACAAATGATTTACATTGTAACTGAATTCTGTTATCACCCTTTATGCTACTTTTTGTGACCCTCAAAACCTGCCATTCACTACAATGCATTTCAATGGGGTCCATGTCCCCTTTAAATATATATTTACACACACACACCCACACACAGAGCTTGGAATCTTGTGCTGGGTGTTACTATAACTGATGCATGCGGATGTTTGGCAACCTGCATGGCAAGGTTCAGAAGAACGAGGGGAACAGAGTATAATTTTAAGTGCAGAATAACAATACTCTCCTGTGATGGTTTTTATAAATTAGGACAGCATTCCACACAAGGGTGCGCGTTTAGGCATATTGATGTGGAAATTCAACATTTAATTATAACTAAGCACCATATATAAGACTCTTAAGTTTGAAATATTGTGGTAATATGGCAGTATGCTGATATAACAATGTATGGATGATGTGGAGTCCGTCTCTGATGTTGAGAATTCATTCTCCAATGAGAACAAGGCTGGAGTAATTTACATCATTTGTGTTCTGATTTGTGTGAAATTGGCATTGAAAAAGGCATCCTGACGAAATACACCTGCTTATCATTAAAAGTGTGATTTCTGACTCCCAGGAGTGCTCCTTTATGCTCCAATGGTTTGCCTGACATGATGAGAGAGAGAGAGAGAGAGAGAGAGAGAGAGAGAGAGAGAGAAAACACACTTGCCTTGCCTTGGCCATGCTCAAGAAGTTTGAATCATTTGTACTTAAAAGAAGTAAGTGCTTCTTTGTTTGGTGGAGATGTGATCATATTCCTGTGCATCAAGAACATGTCTCCAAAATTGGCAGCAAATGCGCTGGGGTGGGCCTTTTAGTAAGCTGTCCATCACCCTGGCAAAGGGGCAGGAATACTTTGCATACCACTAATGTTTATGGGGGGGGCTTATAGGCCATTTTACATGCTCATAGTATCACTATATAAGATATTGAGCTTGAAAAAGGAAGGATGCAAACACCTCCATCAAGGATTACAGATGACTTTTCAAGGTGGAACTGCACAGAAGACACACTTGATTTTGCCTTGGCCATGCTCAATACGTTAGTATGATTTGTACTTTACAGAAGTGAGTGCTTCTTTGTAGGATTATTTGTACTTCACAGAAGTAAGTGCTTGGCAGTCAATCAGATCTCTGTACAAGATCGGAAGGGTTTAGAAAGTATTTGCGCACCTAGATATACAAATTTGCTGTTCCTTTTTTCTCTCAAAAACTAGTGAAACAAAATCCCTAAGGAAAAATGAATTGGGAAAAAAGTTTTTGGGACTCCCCCCTTTTTTCTCAGCCCCCGCTTGATGGATCACCCCAAAACTTTCCAAACAGTAGCTGAAGTGAGCATAGTATTTTCTTGGAAAATTATGTGAAGATTCATCAAACAGCGCCAAAATTATTAGCACAACCAAAAACAATCTTTCTAGTTCTTAACTATAACTGCCTAGTGGTGACCACCACTAGGTAACACACACACACATTTATATATACATTTTTATATACATCATATATATATAATTTAGAAGACGCCACCATGTATTTGGTCCCAAAATGGCTGCCAGGGCTTCCTGGTTGAAGTGTTGGCAGCCAATCAGATCTCACCATATCTGTGCTTAGGCTCCAAAGATATATCTTTATTTCTTTTTTCCTTAAATACTCTAAAACTACTGAACGGATTTACACTAAATGACAAAAAGGACTCTTTATGGACCAAGAGCTAAATTTCTTCCAAAGTTGGTGTATTTCCATCCAGGGGTTCGGACTGTAGTTGTGTAGAAAATCCCTATTAGAAATTGCATGAGGAAATAGTGCTTTGAGGACTCCCATTTTTCTCAGCTCTCACCTGACAAATCACCTCATAACTTTCAACATAGAAGCTGAACTGACTGTTGTACTAGTTTTGAAAGTTACATCAAGTTTTGACAAATGGTGCCAAAGTTATTGGCAAAACAAAAACACTTTTCCTATGGAAATGAGGTCCTAACTATAACTACCTACTGGTGACCGCCAGTAGGTAATAATATTGACAGACACACAAATACACATTATATTTATAACTCTGTGTACAACATTAACACATACATATATATATGTATGTATATTTATGGGCTAATGACCAATATAGCAATATAAATATAATGTGTATATGTGGGTCTAGCAATCTGTATACAGAAATTGTAGGACTAATGTACACTATAACTTTAAATGGAATGCCTGGTGGAAATAACTCTATGGTCCAGTTGAAGGCAAATCGCCAAAACACATTGGTCTTAATCTGCACCGTGCACAGTTTTTCGTGAAAAATGTTACTGCTAAATATTACATTGATATAATCAATGATGTTATCAAAGATGTCATGAGTGCCATCATTTGTGGGGTAATTAGCAGTGCATGGCGCGGGCGTGAGTTATAATTAAATTCGGAGGATCTGAAAAAGTTACAAAGACAATGCTGAAGACAAGAACGGAGATGGAGAATGGAGCCTAATCTAAATGAGAAAAATAAACACTGAGAATTAATTAGGATATATAAAAAAGTAATTAATGAGGCCAAGTCTGTTTTCTTCTCTCAGAAAATCAGATCACCAATCAACATTCCAAGAGAATTATTCAAGACGGTAAAGCATCTTGCGACCCCACCCAACGCAACAGGTGACAAGGAAGCCACATACTTCAGGGATAAGATTTTAAGTACCTTTTCTGATTTCCTAAAGCTAAGGACCTACAAACCTCCATGATAGGGGGTGAGAGCTTGGATGAGCAGTCCAACAGAGGCATATGAGCTAGTTTCTCATCCCTTACCCACAATTAGATTATATCCCTGCTAATGCAAAGTACTTTGGGGTCACCAGAGGACCCGTGTCTGCTGAGGGTGCTTCAGTTGGCACCTGAGGTCATTGCAGAAGCACTGGAGAAAGACTATTCTTATGTGCTTAATTCCGGTGTATATACCCTTAGTGTTGGAAGGAGGCCAATATTATCCTTTTAAAGAAAATGCCTAATATAGAGGTGAAATATTTGAACAATCTCCAGCCTATTTCACTGTTGCAAGCTCCATCTAAAATACTGGAGAAACACCTAAATCAAGAACTTGCTCACTTTCTCTGTGAGAATGAATGCTTGGATCCCTTCCAGCATGGATTTAGGAGCAATCAAAGCACCAAATCCGCTTTGCCTACGGTGGCAGATTTTATTAGGCGGCAGGTGGGCCAGGGTAAAGCGGCCATTCTGGTGATGTTGGACCCATCTGCAGCCTTCAACACCATTTCTCCATCTCTTCTGTTGAACAGGCTTTGACAGGCTGGGCTGAAGGACGTGCCCCGCGTCAGTGTGCCTTTTTACCATTGTATTTCTTCCTTTATACCTGGCTTAGTGCTTTGATGCCCCTGGGTTTAACACACTTTATAAATTCCAATACAAACACAAAAATCCTTTCCCTAGAGATCCATTCGCTGAGTGGGGAGGATGAGTGGCTTGGTAAGGAATCTGCAGCTAGACAGAGTCTCTAGTAGATAACACTTTACCAAAGGTAAGTAACTTGTTCATCTGACAGAGACCTCTAGCTGCAGATTCCTTACCTTAGAACAGATACCCAAACATTACTTTCCCGGAGGTGGGTCTGTGGAAGGAAGTCACACTAGACCGTCCTGAAGGACCAAACAGGCAAAATGCCCATCCCAGTGGATCTGAGTGTGCATGAAGAAGGGCTTCATAAACATGTGTAGAGAAGCCAACGTTGCCGCCTGACAGATGTCCAGGACCGGAACTCCACGTGCTAACGCGGGGATTGCAGCCCTAACTCTTGTAGAATGAGCACACATACCCTCAGGGGGGGTACTTCTTAGCCAGTGCGTAGCAGATCTTAAAGCAGAGCATGATCCATCAGGAGATGGTCTGTTTGTGCACACCCTTTCCCTTTGTGGCTCCGACGTTCACCATAAAGAGTTGGACATCCACCTGGAATTCTTTTGTGCGGGCAAGGTGCAACAACAATGCTCTTTTTGCATCAGGTTGATGGAGTTGCTCCTCTTCTTTAGAGGGATGTGGCAGAGTGCAAAACATTGGCAGGGTGACGGACTAGCCTACATGATCAGGAGTGACAGTTTTCAGCAGAAAGGAAGCTCTAATGCGAAGAACCATCTTGCCTGGGAAGACTGTAAGGTACAAAGCTTTCCATGACAAGGCTTGGAGGACAATGACCATCTAGGGATCTGCCCTCCAGGCAGATGTTTTCACCATGAGGAAGGCTGTCTTGATGGTAAGGCGGGTGCAGTTATGTAGCTGCTCGAAGGGAGTGTACATGAAAAATGTAAGTACAAGATTGAGGTCCCACTGAGGCATGTTGGAGACCTTTCAAAAACCCATTTACAACAGGGGATTTGAAGAGGGGTGGCTGATTTGGCCACCACAGGAAGGATGAGCCCTTTAAAGTGCCCAACATAGAACCCTGTTGGGCAAGGCAAAGAAAAAAAAGGAGGATCAGAAAGAGGGTTAACTTACTTTTCTGCACACCATGACACAAACTCACCCCAGCAGCAGGCCTGTTGAAGGGATGCCTGGCTTCAAAGATAGCATTGCAGACTTCGGGTGGAAGGTCAAAAGCTGTCAACTACTGCCACTCAACCTCCACGCATGAAGGAGGAGTGTTGACAGGTTCAGGTGAAGAAGATTCTCCCAAAGGGACAGCCCGATCGGAGGACCGATAGGCATTCTCAACAGCTCGGGATACCAAATTCTCCAAGCCCAGTCAGGTGCCACAAGAATGACTTGGGCTCGGTCATTCCTGATGTGTTTGAGAACTCTGCGCATGAGTGTTGTGGGGCAGAAAGGCATACAGGAGGTCTGAGCTCCACTAGAGAAGAAAAGCATCGCCGATTGAAAGCCGCCTTGGAAACTCAAGGGTGCAGAACTGCTGACATTGACCATTCTCATTAATGGCAAACAGATCTAACCAAGGCTCTCTCCACTGCTGAAAGAGACCTAGAGCCACATACGGATGGAGATGCCATTCGTGATACACTAGGCATCTTCATCTGAGTTTGTCCGCTTTGGTGTTCAAAGAGACCTTCATGTGTTGAACCACAAGAGATATGCCCTGACATTCCTGCCATGTCCAGAGGTGCAGTACCTCTTGACAAAGGGTCTGCAACCCCACCCTGTCTTGCTTGTTGCAGTACCACATGGCAGTGGTGTTGTCCGTGAACACCTGCACTAGCCTTCGCTTGATGGAGAGTGTAGAAAGGCTTTCAATGCCAGCTGGATCGCCCTTGTCTCCAGTAGGTGGATGTGGAGTCCAGATTTCACAGTAGACCAGAGGCCTCTGATCTCCACCTCTGCCAGATGGCCACCCCATCCTAGGAGTGATGGATCTGTCACCACTGTCAGAACTGGTTGGGAAAGGGAGTGGTGTCTGCTGCTGACCCATTCACCGTCCATTAACCATGACAACAAATCTTTTGCAGTTCCCTCTGGGTTCTGGACCATGTCGGAGGGATTCCCCTGATGCTGCGCCCACCGGAACTTCAGGTCCCACTGTAGAGTCTCCATATGCCAGCGGGCATGTGTCACAAGCAGGATGCAGGAGGCCATGAGGTCCAAGAGCCTCAGAGTCAGTCTCACCGAAACTCAAAATAGAAGCTGAAACATCAGTATCATAGTCTGAAAATCGTGACTCATGGTTTGGGAGGATAAGCCCAAAAGTGCATCGGCTACAGAATAGCTCAGCTGAAAGAGAATGTCTGAGTGGTAGTTAGGTATTACTTCGGCAAGTTGATAGTGAACCCCAGGGAGTGCAGGAGGTCAATCATAGTCTTGAGATGGGAGACGAATGCCTGGGGCACGCCCGCCTTTAACAGCTAGTTGTCGAGATAGGGGAAGACAAAAACTCCTGATCTACGCAGATGAGATGCAACTATCACAATCACCTTGGTGAACACTCAAGAGGCGCTGGTAAGGCAAAGGGAAAGTGCTTGTGGCCCACTGTGAACTGCAGGTAACGTCAGTTGGCAGGCAGGATGGGAATGTGGAAATATGCGTCCTACAAGTCTAATGCCACTATCCAGTTTCCTGACAGGACAGGAGCGAACATGAGCACTTTGAATTTCTAGCTTTTGAGGAATAAGTTGAGAGGTTACAGGTTTAAAATAGAAAGAAGGCCTCCATCCTTTTTGGGCACCAGACCGTAATGAAAAACAACCACAATCTACTTCAGACATCAAGACCCTCTCTAAGGTTCCCTTGGCCAAGACAGCCATCACTTCCTGCCCTCTGATGGTCGGGCCTATAATAAAATTAGGGAGGGTACCATCTTAGGCAGTTTTAAATCTATTCTTCAAAGTGGATCACTTGTAAGATGGGGGCATTGACTCCATATAACACACCTTGCTCCATCCTGAGCGTTGTTCTGTGCCGGACTGTTGTAACATGCCCTATGCTAAAGCATGTCACTATCTAGTGGATGAGGGCAATTAAAAAAAAAACACTTCCAAAACGTT
The DNA here is from genome assembly GCF_031143425.1 of Pleurodeles waltl. Taxonomy (NCBI): domain Eukaryota; kingdom Metazoa; phylum Chordata; class Amphibia; order Caudata; family Salamandridae; genus Pleurodeles; species Pleurodeles waltl. The sequence continues at coordinate 1,419,486,928 of NC_090444.1, forward strand.
CCATAGATTGAGGGGGTTGACTTTGTTTTAGACTTGTTCTCCTCCTTCCTCTCTTGTGTGTGCTTTGATATTTGTCTGGGAGGACAAAGGAAGGGTGATACCTCTCGCCCATTTCCTTTTGTGAGTGAAGATGTTAGTCTTGACTGCCACTGAGGACAGGTTCAGGTCCATGACCTTGGTCACCCTTCTCAACCCCATAGCAAAAGAAGCTCCCTCCTCTGTAGCCACAGTAGGATGAAAGAACATCCAAGTATCTGGAGAGGTGTCCAGTCCACTGACATCCGCCAATTCCTCACACCAGTTCATGGGCTGGTATTACTCAGGTTCCAGTTTCCCCTCCCACTCTTCCTTAAATCCCAGACTGTAGGAATAGGGCTTAAGATCTAATCTGGAGGGTAAGGCTCCAGTCAGCGCCAGATTCAGCACTGTGCAACGCTTCTCTGGCTCTGTGTCAGTGCCAGGGATGAGAATAGGGACAGCGTGGCCAGAGGAAGCCGGCGGTGCCAGAGGTGTCAACATTAGGACCAGCCTCTGGCAAGGTTAAGGTGGTACCATTGTCGCTAGTCTGGATTCATCCATGGATCCAATGTGCTCAATTGGCACCAGGGGCAGACCTGCTGGCAGGGAACCAGTAGGGGCCACTCCCGTATCCCTGGGCTGAATGTACACCGTCGGGGATGGGCCACCCAAATATGAGGTGCATGGCCTCATAAAAATCACAGATTTGGGAAGGGGCTGCTCGAGCTCCTGGAAAGTCAGGGAGGACAGGAGCCAGCCTGGGCTCAACCCCAGAGCCAAGCATGGAATCACAATGCTCCCTCATCTAGTCAGATGACTTTGACAGACAGGGCAATGTCGAAGACCTCTTTGACTTTCTACTTTTCTACTTTTTGTTGAAGTTACCCGAACACCCGGACAACTTTGTCTGCAACAAAGATCGATGGCTTCACTATCAATCCTTGTACCTTCCTTTTGACTGGGATCGAGACCATTGCAGCTTAACACATCAAGCGGCAAGGAACTTGAGGGACTGCTCCCTCAAGGCCTTGGGGTACATGGTGCGGCATTCAACACAGGTCTTAGTGTTGTGGTTAAACTCCAGGCACCAGAGGCAAAAAAAATGTGGGTCTGTTGGTGACAGGTACCACAGAGCCTAAAGCCAGCTTTCCTAGTGGACATTTGTGACACAACAGGAGAAAGATCTCAAAAAACGTCACAAATTAAAATAAATGACTGGTGGTAGCTCTCTCCTAATCTTCATTGACTGACAGTGAAAGAAAAGAACTGGCATCAGCGGTCTGGGGTGGCAGCTATATAGACACCATGCATGCTATTTCAGTCACGGGCGATGCCAAACAATACCCTGCGCAGCCAAATGATGCCACCTACTGACACTCAGAGGTACTACACATAAAGAAAATTGTGGATTCAGTCTGACACCTGGGGAGAATTATAAGGTTAGGAATCTGCAGCTAAAAGCCTTTATTAGATTCAGCACATAAGTTCAGTCTTACTAAGGTAAGATTCAGGACTTTTCTTTTCTTCACTTTTCACATTTAACAGATTTATAATTTTTCTTAAAGACAGATATGAAAATGACTCATCATGATAGGCTCACACAAGACTCTGTTTTAAATCAATCATTCATAAAAAGTATGCTGATTATATTAGGAAATGAGGTAGGAAATCTCATGCTGCTAATACCCATACTCTTTCAACGTTAAGCTGTTGATAATTAACAGGCTTATACAAAGTCTGTTCCTTACAGTACACACAACTCACAGAAATCCCTGCCGTTAACACCACCTAGGTTTAGTCACCCATCATCTGTTCTGGATCATGCCCATCCTTCCTCAGGATAAGGATGATTCTTGAACACCTGAAATGTTGTTTAACTGTGAAACTGTGCACGCCCACATTTAATATCCATACACATTGAAGAAAAACAGTAGATATCAGGAACATAGTGGATGATTTTAAACAATACACTGTAGCACTGATGTGTAATGTTGTGATGCCCCTGAAAATATTGTGCAACTGAACAATGATCATCAGAATATCAGGCTCAGTCCATGCACAAATATTATAGTGCTAGAGAAGAGGGCCTCAGAAAATGTCTCATAATATATAATCATACTAGTAATCTGTTGAACTAATTAGGTTACGTCTAAGCACTTGCATTATAAAAAATGCCAGGGCATTGTTTCGGCATGTTAATATAGAGTAATGTTGGGGTCTGGCAGTTGATGATCAATAATGTGGCTGGCTCACACAGAGCACTTTTCCAGATATTACCCAAGTTACTGAGATCTCAATATTGAAAATACATAGCTTCACTCAGAATTGTGTTCCAAAACCCTTATGCCACTAAGAGGTGAGATCCTAAAAAGACCAGAATGAAACACTCTTTACAAGGCTCAGATTCCTTCACATCGTGCTCTGTTAGCAAGAGCAATTAGAATAACTTATAGGTCTGCCTTTTGATGAGGCATAGGCCTACTCATGCACTGTCTCTTCACAATACCCATAATTACAGGGTTTGTTTCTGACAGCATCTAGTGTTTAAGTTGGGACTAAGGACATGATGTATGAAAGCTCCATTCACAAAAAGTGGTTGCAAATTGTGCACCAACTTTTTTTGCAAGTGGAAAGGAATTTTGAAAACAGACCCATGTGCTAATAAGGTGGTTCACTAAATTCCGAATCTTATTGTGTGGCAGTTCGACCTACCTCACTAATATGCATGAGGCAGGTTGCAAATTGCCACCCAGTATGACTGGCTAGAGTCACAGGCGTGGGCTAGCAGACAACCATTGCCTCTGATTGCTTTTAAAAAGCAATCTTTGTTTTGTTAAATGTGGACCATTTTCCTAAAAGGAAAACGGAACAAAGTTTTACATAATGAAAAGTAAAACAAACCTTTTTTAAGAGCAGGTAGTGGTCCAATGTACCACTGCCTACTCCTAAACAATGAACATTTTTGTCAACATTTTCAATGGGAAAGGTTTCCCCTGAGCACCACTTCCCATTTGTGAATAGCTTACCAACATGTTTGAACTGGTGCTAAAATATCAATGCTTTGCAATTAGATTTCATTCACAAAACAATATTACATAACTTATGGAGTTGGTATTTGGAAGGGACAACCCTTATTACACATCTTCCAAACAGAAATTCCTTAATGTTTACTTAATTCATTTAACAATTTAGAAAACCTTTTCTGAATAGTTAATTGGGTTTAGAAGATTACAAAAAGTGTTTTAAGCATCACAAACCTTCAGAATAACAGATTCTGGGGGGTTGTCGCTGTTAAAATACTTTGCATGTGGCCATAAAGTCCAGGTCAGTGCTTTTTCTAGAAGGACATTTTTGGCCATAGCTTAGGACATTATGCGTTTAGTTGGTCTTGTGTGAGAGCTCATTCCCATTATGTTAGAGTTTTAAAAACCTCTAAATGATAATGATAACATCATCAGAGTTATTTATTGAGTGAAGGGGCAAGATGAAAGGTGATTCAAGCCGTTGCACAGCCTATGGGTCGAAAGCAGTGTGTGTTCAATATGCTCATAGGGTTCCCAGGCAGGACATCTATTGAATCTTGATAGGCAGGAGCCACACAAACAGTTATTTGGTCACTGGCTGGACATGTGCCCTTCAAAAGCCAAATATCAGTGACGACAGAGTGAGCTGTTAGTGACTACGAGATTGTTATACACTGCTTGGAAAAGATTACTCTTATGCCCTATAGAGACCATATAAATGTCACTTATGATTCTCAAATGAACATGTATTGTGATAGAGATCAAATGTTACTAATACGGTAGTGGCATAGAAGTTAGCATATGGCAACTTACAAGTTTCATTTTAAAGCTAAACAGAGAAATTAATGTGAAATATAATAACCTGCATGTATGAATTATGTCTGGCATTGTGACAATGACTTGAAAAAGACAAACATTTGGGAAACAGTAGGTGAAGGATTCTCAAAAAGTAGGGTCATGGTTTGGAGATTTAGGGAACAAAGGTGTGGGTATGATCCTGAAACCTTTAATGATTGTGACAGTGTGCATAATTTGTGCACTTTGATTTTACAAGACTTACAATGTTTGGAAGACGCAAAGAGCAAAGAGGGAAGAGATTGAAATGGAGAATAAGAGAAACAGATATTACAAGACCATAAAGAGAATTAAAAATTACAGGGGACCTAGACCTATAAGCTATCACACTACAAAGCTTTGAGTTTTCTCATTGTAAATGAGAATGTCCTTTTGTGACAGCATAAATTGCTATCAGGAGGGGCTGATAGAGATCAAACATTACTAATAAATCAGTGGCATAGACGTTAGCATATGGCACCTTACAAATTTCATTTTAAAGCCTAACAGACAAATTAACGTGAAATGTAATAACGTGCACGTATGAATTATGGCTGACATTGTGACCTCCATTTGTTTTAGTCATTGCATTTTGCCATGAAAAGATGTTGTGCATTTATATATTAGGTGAATTACTGACATGAATTAATATTAAAAGAATTATGTTAGTGAACAGTAGAAATAAAGTACATTATGTGTATTAAATTAATATAATTAATCATGTTTATATTGATTTAAATTAATTCATCAACATGAGCTACATGTGTGCAGAAAATAAATGCATTTTTAAACAGTTACTATTGTGGAATATAATGACTGCAATTAAATAATTTATTTAGCATGTTTGATTTAAAATGTAAGGTTAGCAATATGATTTATGTGTATTAATTGCATTAATATGAATTTAGGCTTTCATAGCTAGATTAGGCCTGAAGATTCATTTTGCAGCAGTAGTGTAGGAAATGCAAATTCATTGTGTTTCCTTTGGCCTGAATTGACTCCTAGGTTGCTGATGTGTTGGTGAATGTCCTATTGTATAAAAGACAGAGAACATGCCTTGAATAATAACAAATGTAACAATATTTATTCTAGCTGCTGAACAAGACAGGAAGAATTATTGAAACTCATATGAGAACTGCAAGAGCAAGAACTGTAAAGTTGCAGTCAATGAATATGTGTTTTATTTTTGCGGAACTGTATGAATTCATCCAGAATACTTTGCACACTCCCTGCGAAAATCTGGAATAGATGCAAACTTGATGTCATCAATGATCTTCAATTGGATATTGATCAAGTTGCTCAAGATGGGCCCACACAGTCAGCCAATCAGAACTTCATGAATATTTGATGTTAGGGAAAGACTTTTGAAACTTAGAGAGATTTCTTCTTGAGTGTTCATGCTGTAACCTCCTATTCCTCTTATGACACTTTCAGTCTTTATGTTATGATTTTTTCTTTAGGTTAGTCAGTACTAATATGCCCAATAAATACTGAACTGCTGACTTGATCTATGTGCAGCCTGTGTTCTGCACTGCCCTGATGCTGAGAAGCTGTGAACATTCTGTGCAGACGAATCTTCCCTGTCTGTTATTTCATGAGAAGTTTAATTTATAATGTGTTTTCTTGTTTCCTTTCTAGCTTATATGATTACAACAGTGTATTTTTTTTTATAGTTGGTTACCCTAGTTAGATGATTTTTTCAAATTATTTTGGGGGTCATTCTGACCCTGGCGGTCATGGACCGCCAGGGCCAACGACCGCGGAAGCACCGCCAACAGGCTGGCAGTGCTTCTGGGGCCATTCTGACCGCGGCAGTAAAGCCGCGGTCAGAAAAAGGAAACCGGCGGTTTCCCGCCGGTTTCCCCATGGCCCAGGGAATCCTCCACGGCGGCGCTGCAAGCAGCGCCGCCATGGGGATTCAGACCCCCTTCCCGCCACCCTGTTTCTGGCAGTTTTCACCGCCAGAAACAGGATGGCGGGAACGGGTGTCGTGGGGCCCCCTAACAGGGCCCCATTAAGATTTTCAGTGTCTGCTTGGCAGACACTGAAAATCGCGACAGGTGCAACTGCACCCGTCGCACACCAGCGACTCCCCCGGCTCCATTCGGAGCCGGCTTCATCGTTGCTGGTGCTTTCCCGCTGGGCGGGCGGGCGGCCTTTTGGCGGTCGCCCGCCAGCCCAGCGGGAAAGTCAGAATGACCGCTGCGGTCTTTTGACTGCGGTACGGTCTTCTGGCGGTGACCGCATGGCGGGCGGCGAACGCCGCCCGCCGCGGTCAGAATGACCGCCTTTGTCTCTTCTTTTGTTTTGCCCGCATTTGTTAGCACGTCCTCACACATGCAAGTCTAAATCCGTATTAGGGATAAAGATGGCCCAGCCCCAAAAACTGATTGCGACTAATTGAATTTTGATGATTTTCAGATATCACTATCATCTGCTTTGAAATAAAATTTTGATGTTCATATTAGAGTTTTGTTAATTTGTGCTATTCTCTTGGAATGTTTGAGAGCACTGATGTTTAGTAGGCTTAATCTCTTTAGACGTTTTGGTCCGCTGATGATTTTCGTGCATGCCTAAACTTAGTTTTGCGCACCATTTACATTACATTAACTTTGTGGTTGTAATAAAGCTTTGAAACTTTTATTCAATTAAAGTTTGATTTTGTTGTTAAATTGGTCATAGTGTCTAGAATTGTTTATGTTTTTCATGTTATTGATCTGTGTTGAATGAATCTGCTTACCACGCTCCTCACTAAGTCAAAATATCTGTTCAACCTCTAGTGAATGTGGGATAAATTGTGGCGTCTCACCAGAGGGTGCAATCCAGCAATTGCATTCTAGGATGGTAAATACTGGCGGTAGAGTGATTGTCTACCAAATTCCATTTGACTATTGGGACAGATGAGCACTAGGCTTCAAGTGGGGGATTATAAAAGTTAGATTGCTTTTCAACTTTCTCAATTCTTGCTGAGTCCTTTCCTGCCTCTACATTGTATTGAACAAGTCTACAAAGCCTTGTAAGTGAAGTATAAAAATAATTTGTATTGAAATAGTTTTCCATATTTTTCCCTCTTTATTAGCACTACAAAGAAAAGGCTCAAATACTATCCTATTTGCTGTTACTTAATGGTTTTAACTTAGAAGGATGAAAGAATGAGATATAATTGCCGGGAATCTGACTCATGACCTGCAGGTCACGAACATGTCAGTGACAAGTGGTTGATTTGCTGAGCCACGTTACCATCAAGCTTTGGAAAATATATGACAAAAGGCTTGCTATATCAATAATTCATTTACCATACAACTGGGAAGTGAACTTACTATACCTTTGTGGCTAGGCTTAATCATTTATAGATATTTCTCTAAGTAAACATGAAATGGTTGACACCAATTTGTTTATTTTTTTGTGCTCTTTGTCCCCAACACATTGTGCATAACAGAGCACTCAATCTACATTTCTATGTCAGGACAGATGCGTTCTCCTAATCATCAGGTGAGCACCAATTATTATTTCAAATTATATATTAATCAATGAGTTCAGGCACCTCCTGCAGCACCACAAGACCTCTCGGGGAAGTCCAAGTTGCAGGTAAATTATACTCCTATATAGTAACAGGACAGATTTACAAAGACTGCTTGCAGTTCAATGCTTTGAAATGAGCAGCAAGCAACCTCATGCTTTGTGCTGTAAACGCGTTGCTATTCTTTAGATATGCAAAGAGGCAATGCACTGTTAATCACACATCCTCATCCTTGTAAAGTAAATGAGGTAGAAACTAGCTGGGAGCATCACTGTGCACAGGTGCACATATTGGGAAAGAGGCCTGCATGAAACAGACCCCCCATGTTAGTATTCAAATTTGCAATCTGATGACATTGCAGGATGTGTACTTTAGAGGAACAAGGAGTACAATGCCATAAATGGGCCTTTGTAAAAGGAAGACTGGGAGACACAGGCTGTGGTCTTTGAGTGTGCTGCCCACTTCTGACACCCATAGCCTGGTGATGCAAAGCGTAAACTGTGAGAAATGGACTGCTTGCTCTTTGCCAGTGTTTACTACCTGACATTGGCAGCCTGTCACTCATCCATTTTTTTCGACCACATGAGAGGTAGCAAAGCATTTGTGTATTAAGTAAGAGTCAGGGGCGGCTCCTCCGTTAGGGCGGAGAAGTGTCTCCCCCCAACAGCAGCAGCCAAACTTCTACAATACAACAATAATAAACTATGTTTATTAACGTTGAATTGTAGATGGGGTGGGGACACGGGCTGTGAGGAGCACAGAGGGGGAGTGCTCAGCACTTCCCCTCAGTGCGCATGTATGTTTGGCCGGCCATCTGAGACCGGCCAAACATACATGCGCACTAAGCTCTGTCCAACCCGACACCGCAGTGCCGGGTTGGAGAGAGCAGGCAGACTCTCCCAGTCTGACAGGGAGCACCCTGGCTGGGCGCTACGACCAATCCAAACGCTGCTGTCATGCTGCCAGCGTTCAGATTGGCCGCAGGTCAGGCTGGAAGCCTGTGCCGGCAGTGAAGGAAAGAGGAGCTGCACCGTGGTGGCAGATTCAGGTAAGTTTTTTTTTTTAATGAATTTTTCTTCAACCTCCATCCCACTCTTCAATCCCCCCCCCCCCCGGGACCTGCCTCCGCCACGCACCTCGAGCCGCTCTTGGTAAGAGCTGCAACAAATAAGGACTTGCTGATAGGCATTACATCTCACAAAGTCCACTGTGATTTAAAGTACATGTGAATTGCAAAATACCATAACATTGGTGTATATAGGGCACACATTAATTCCTTGGGTCATCTTGGCATCGAATGACAGATATTTCTCATTCTACAGCTCAATGGTACTCATTTTATTAATATTGGAAGGATGAAAAGCTGACTTGCTGAGATTCAAACCTGTGACCATGGAGTTAAGCACAGATTCCTGGAGCACATGCACTAGTCCGCTGAGCCAGGAGACCTAGCTTTAGTTTGTTAATAAAGAGGGGCATGTGTTGTAAGCTTGAAATTTAGGTTAGAACTGTGGTTGGGAATAATGGGTATATGTCATAGGGGGATTCTATATGATGTAACTGATACATTTGATCCTAAGACACTAACAAAAACAAGCAGCAGCGAGGACCTGAAGCCCTCAAAAATACAAGTAAACTTCAGCAAAGCCAACACATAAATGAAAATAGATACTGGACCATTAACCCAGCCACTGAAATTAACTAATTAATTGGCAGATTTGCACAAATGAAGATGCAAAATGTGGTTACTCACAGTAAAGAGAGCCAATGACTGAAGTGGGTTGACTTATTTTCCCAAGATGTATGCTGTGGTGAGCAGAAGAAAATTATGAATGACCCTGAAATTCAACAGATCAAAGAATAAAGATGGCTGTTCCTGTATGTGCATGTATTCATCTATACGTTTTGAATAAATTTTTCAGAAAACCTGCCTCTGGTATGACAGCTATATCTGTCTCTGACAAAACTAAAATCAAAAAATGTGTAACCGGCATAAATAGTGCAAGGTGACATGTAAAGGTATATTGGGCCCAATTCACAAAGGTAAACTTGGACTAAAAGTCTAAGTTTACATCAAAAGTCTAAGTTTAGACCTAAAATCTAACTTTACTTATAGTAAATTTAGACTTTTGGTCAAAGTTTAGACCAAAAGTCTAAACTTAAACCAAAAGTCTAAACTTAGACCAAAAGTCCAACTTTACTCGTAGTAAAGTCTAAGTTTAGAACCAAAGTCTAAACTTAGACCAAAAGTCTAACTTTACTATTAGTGAAGTTAGACTTTTAGTCTAAACTTAGACCATTGTCTAAGTTTACCTTTGTGAATCAGGCTTCAGTTGCCCTCAACCTCTGTTCCTTGGGCAGTAACCTTCTGCTAAAGATGGCTACAGGGTGGGCTAAGCACTCTTCGTTTAGTTGTGCTAGACCGGCCCCCCACACCATGAGCTGAAGCGTTGGTCTGCACAACGAATTCCTTGGAGAAGTCGGGTGCCTTCAGCATGGGTGCCGTGCATATGGCTGCCTTCAGGGCATCAAAAGCAGTCTGACAAGCCTCAGTACAGATCACGTTTTTGGACTGCTTCTTGGAAGTCAGTTCTGTCAAGGGGGAAACAATAGTGTCATATCCCTTGACAAATCTCTTGTAATAACCAGTGAGACCTAAAAAGTCTCTCACACCGGTCTGGGAGGTTCCCAAGCCAGAATGGTGTCAATCTTGGGTTGTAGGGCGCTACGTGGCTGTTCCCAACCTAGTGGCCCATGTATATCACCTACCCCTGCCTTATAAGGCACTTACTGGCCTTACTAGTAAGGTCTGCTTGCTGCAGGGCCTTCAACACTTGCCCCAGGTGCTGCAAGTGGTTCTCCCAGCTTCAGCTGAACACTGCAATGCCATCCAGGTAGACAGTGCTGAAATCCTCCAGCCACGACCTGGTTGGCTAACCTCTGAAAGGTGGCAGGGATGTTTTTCAACCCAAAGGGCATGACCAGGAACTTGTAGTGCCTCTCTGGTGTTGAAAACCCTGACCTCTCTCTGGCCCCATCGGTCAAGGCAATCTGCCAGTACCCAGACGTTAAGTCAAATGTACTGAGGGACTTTGCAGTCCTAGCCGATCTATGAGCTCATTAGCTCTGGGGATGGGGAGCGCATCTGTCTTAGTGACGGCACTGAGCCCGCCGCAGCCCACACAGAACATAAGTTCAGGGGTGGCAACTGGGGCAGCAGGCTTTGGGACCAAGACCACTGGACTGGCACAAGGACTGCTCGGGAACTCTAATACCCCTAATACTAGCATTTTGGAGACCTCTTCCTTGATGGTGGCTTTGGCCTTATCAGTCACCCTGTAGATTTTATGTTTCACAGGTGGACTATTCCCAGTGTCCACATCATGGGTGCACAAGTGGATGACTCATGGGGTCAAGGAACACAGTGGGGCAAACTGCCCCAGCAACTGGCGACAGTCCATCTGCTGTTCCAGTGTCAGTGTTGGGGAGAGGTTCACATCCTCCAAAGACCCATCTTGTTATTTGACAGACAGATGGTCAAGAAGAGGTTCTTTCTACTCCTCAATTCCTTCATCTGTTGCCAAGAGCATGGCCAATTCAGCCCTCTCAAGGTTTGAGTGGGTTCACATGTAGAACCCTCAAAGGGTTCCTTGGAGAATCCAAGTTCACCAGTTAGGTGGCACTACTCTTGCGCTCAACCTCAAAAGGCCCAGTCAACTTGTTCTGGAGAGCACGAGGCTCCGCCGGGGCCATGACCCACACTTTCTGGTCAGGCTGAAACTCACCCAGAGTGATATTCTGGTCATACCATTGTTTCATATCCTCCTGGCTTGTTTCCAGGTTTACCTGAGCAAGGTTCCTGAACACAGTCTGGCTTCTGAGGGTCAGCATTTAGCTAAATATGTGCTGGAGTGGCCCACTGGGAGCTTTCTCTCAACCTTCTTTCACCAGACTGAGAGGTCCTCTCACAGGGGGCCCATAAGACAACCCAAAGGGGCTAAAGCCAAGTCCCTTCTGCTGTACCTCCCTGTAGGCAAAGAGGACGTCCCACTTATATCTCATGGATTCTGGCAGACCTATAGTCATGCTCTTCAGGGTACAGTTAAACATTTCTACCAACCCATTTCCTTGGGGGTGACTTGTAGGTCACCCCACACTACTTCTTCAGAGGCTTCATATAGATAGATATAAGGTTGTTACCCCAGTCGGATAGCGCATCCTTGGGAAACCTGATGCAGGAAAAGATCCACATCAATGCCAGCCCACCACGGGTGCCGTCACTGACCTCAGAGCGATAGCCTCCGGGTACCGTGTGGCATGGTCCATCAAGACTGGGATGCACCTGTTGCCCCTGGCTGTCTTGGGCTCCAGGGGCTCCACAATATCGATCTCCACTCACTCACAAGATGTGTTCATGATGGGGAAAGGTCGGACAGGATCCTTGTTCCCCATTCTTGACACTTGTCTGGCAAGTCGGACAAGACCAACAATGTGCATCAGAGTGCCTGTGCATTTGGGACCAGTAAAAGTGGGTGACAGACCTCTCAAAAGTTTTGTCCTGCCCCAAATGTCCTGCCAAAGACACATCATGTGCCAGACCCAGTAGGAAAGTACTGAAGCGCTCTGGTACCACCAGCACTCAGGCTGCCCCAGGCTCAGCAATCGTAGACTCTCTATACAGGAGACCATTCTCCCAGCAGATCTAATGTGATCCAGACTCCTGGCCAGCCGCCAGATCTGCAACCTGCTCCCCTGTGGGTTCTGGGGAATCCCCCTCAGGTTCCGCCTCCTCCCAGACCGTGGGAACTTCTGGGGCGGGTTTCCCACACCCCCTAAACCTCCTCTTCCTGGCAGGCACCAGGAACCCTAAACTCTTTCAGGCTCAAGGCCCTCCTGATCACCCTTCTCGCTGTCATAGTCCGAGTGGTCACACATGCCTACTCAGGCAGACCCACCATCTCAAGTGTGACCTGCATTCCACCTCACACCAAGGAAAATCCTCCAGTTCGTAGCAGACAATTAACATGCATGGTTAGACTCACAGCTACCCTCAAGAAACCTGAGACCCTCCCATTCAAAGGGAATGTGTTGTCACCTTGTACTGGTGCTCAGAGGTGACCACAGCAACTACTTGGTGAACACACTGGGGACCACCTGCTCTTCAGGCACCAGGTGACACTTGACAGTAGTCACACTGGCTCCTGTGTCTCTCAGAGCCTACACCCTCTGCCTGTACTTCTTAGTGTTCTCTCACACAATGGTCTTCTGGACCATCTCACTGTCCCTAGTGAGACAAGGGTAATCTCAGATGGCTCCCACCCTTCCCCTTGAGCCAACTCCTTCCCAAGTCCTACACTGGCCATCCCCCATGACTGTGCATGTGTCGGTGTTAACTTGAGACACTTAGGGTCCCCCCTCATGTGACCTTCCTGATCACATGCATAACCCTTGAGGGGACCCTTCTCTGCAGGCTTCTCTGTAGAGATCCAAGGCTTCTTCTCACCTGGGGGATGGGAATCCTTACCATGGGAACTAGGTTGGGACCCTTTAGAGAACTCCCGGTTTACCCTTGCCCCCCCCCCACCTCTTCCGATGGGGACCCTGCCCACACTTGGCGGTGTCTCCTGCTTACCTCTTGCGGATCCTGGTACTCTCCCAGCAGTCCACCCGCTGGACAAGCTTCCTGGGGTCAGTCAGCCTGCTGTCAATCAGATGCTGGTGCAGCTCTGGAAAACAAAGACTATACAAGTGCTCCCATGCAATCAAATTGTACAGCCCCTCATCATCTGTTACCTTGCTGCCCTTCACCCAACAACCCAGTGCCCTGCAAAAATAATTAACAAATTCTAGCAAAGTTTGGGAATCCACCTTCTTGTAGGATCTAAACTTTTCTTTGTACTGCTGTGGGGCGAGACCATAGCTAGTGAGTACAGCGTTCTTCATGGCAGAGTTGGTGAGCCCCTGGGGATCCCCTAGGGCGGTCAAGGTGTCCCTACACTTTACCTCAAAGTGCTTCCACAGACCTGCCTCCGAGTGTACCTCAGGGATCCTGTTCATGTGGAGAGCTGACGAATACCCCTTAAACCACAATTGTATGTCATCCTTCCTCCTGTAGTCCTTCACTAAATCTTTAGGAATGTACTCCCTCCTCTCAGACTGCACTGAAAGTATGCTACCACCATTCATGCTGTGTTCAGCCTGCTTGGCCTTGAGGTCCAGCTCCTTCATACTCAACTTGTGAGTTAAAAGCAATATCTCTTTCTCCAGAGCAAGGGCCCTTGCCCTCTATTGTTGCTCCGTTTCAAACCTTTTGCTTTCTGCTTCCAACCTGAGTTTCTCAAGCTCTAAATGATGTCTCCTCCTTTCTGCATGTATGTCCCTCAGTTCCCCCCTTGGAAGTTCAATCCCTTGGAAGCAACACTGCTCCCTGCACTGGAAGATGCCCTCCCCCCACACACGGCCTGGTTATCCATCATGTCACCACGTATGCTTTGCCCCTCTCTATCCACAACATTCTCTTCCTCTGGGGGGCGATTAGCCGCCTATGCTCCCCATCAGGCCCTCATCGCCTTTTGCAGATCCTCCTATTGGGGCCTTTAACAAGACAATTGAACTACTTACAGAACTTTTTGAGCTGAGGTATAGTGTAGGTTTCCAACCTCTTCTGCTCAAACACTAATTCTGCAGCTCCAACTGATGGCTCACCAGAATGAGACAGGAAGTAGTGTACACCATTCATTGTATGACAAGTACTATCTTCACCGCTGATCACCATTGTTAGAAATGGGGTCTCTAGTTGGCAGTGGGTTGCACCCAGTCCAAGTAGGGACCCTCATTCTAGTCAGGGTAAAGCAGTCACACACCTAAGATAACCCATGCTCACTGCCTTGGTAGCTAGCTTATCTCAGAGACAATGCTTAAAGTATTTTGACACGTAGTATTTTCCAATACTTTTATTGTAAGTACATAACTTCAAAGTGCATCAACATCCACCATAGGTAGCCAGTACATTTCCTCGTCGTCTTCCACCTTCGCTCTCCTCCAACCGTCTCCATTGGAATCCCCACATCTCCAAGTTCCACCTATTACCTCACAATTTCTAGAATCTCATCAATACACAGTGCATTACAGTACATGAAACCATAACATATTTGTATTCACAAACAGTAACACAGTGAAAACACTACAAATGGACACCACACCAGTTCATAAACATAGCCAATATTTATCTAAATAAAACAAGACCACAACGACAAAAATCCAAAATTCACAAGCAACGATCTGAATTTTCAAAGATTAAGCTTCAGAATAGCGCTTATACACACAATACCTCCAACTGGGGCTATCACAACATCGTTGACAGAGTCGTTTCTCAACAGTCTGACGCCACTCGTGAGGGAGTACGGCGCCGGGCATGGTCACACAGACGCCAGGTACAGTATCTTGGAAACAAAGAAATAAAGTTGTTGGGCAGAAGCAGGGAGGTGAGGCATCACTAGAATCGGTGCAGTGTCCGTTCCTTGCTGCTGCGCAGGAGGTGAGGAGTTGGTTCCTTACTCGGAGGTAACGGAGGTAAGGCAGTGTTGATGGCGAGGCATTGGTTCCATACAATCTGGCAGGGGTCGATGAATCCGAAGGGTAAAGATGCGATGGGGCACACGGGGCTCATGATATTGTGGGACTTCACTCCCACTGCAGCGGCATTGGGCCTGCTGTGTCATCACGGTTGTCGCACTTCAGCAGGGACCACAGCCTCGGATGCAGGCAGCGCCATGGATGCGGACTGCGGCATCGGTTCTGGAGTCATATAGAGCCGTGTGCCTGGCTCTTATTGTTTTTATTCCATAATTTACTCCCAAGGGCCCAGGAATTGGAGTGGGCACCACTTGGCAAGTCAGGGTCCTCATCAAGGGAACCCAGGTGCTAGCAGGTTAAGTCTTTGATAACCCAAGCCTTCCTAACACGATGCCAGCTCAGTCCAAGCCATTAGAGAAACTTCACATGCAGTCTCATCTTCGTCCTATCTAAAGCAGAAGCAGCAACTGCAGGCCGACCCAGCAAAGCACACACAGCAAAGGGGCAGTACACCTCCTCACAGCTCTTTCGCTCTTCTCCTTGGCAGAGTCTCCTCTTGATCCAGAAGTGTTCTAAAGTTGTGGGGTCAAAAGTCTAATACTTATACTCATTTCTGCCTTTGAAGTAGGCAACGTTCAAAGGAAAGTCTTTGTAGTGCACAAGGCTCTGCCTTTCCTGCCCTGGTCCCAGGCACACATTAGGGGGTTGGAGACTGTATTGTATGAGGACAGGCACAGCCTTTCTGGGCTAGAGTGGTGGGAAGAGATGACACGTGCACCTGAATGTGTCATCTCTTCCCACCACTCTAGCCCAGAAAGACCCATCAAGATATGCAGGACACACCTCAGCTCCCTTTGTGTGACTCACTGGAGTTAATTCTCAAGCAGCCCAACTGTCATCCTGACCCAGATGTGTATTCTACAGCCTATGAGAGGCACAGAATGGTTAAGCAAGAAAATGCCCACTTTCGTCTAAAAGTGTCATTTTCAATCTGGCAATATATAAAACAACACACACAGCTCCATATCTCTATCTGCTCTCAACAGGAAATTACACTTAAAAGATGCTTCAAGGCAATCCTCATGTTAACCTATGGAAGGGATAGGCTTGCAATAGTGAAAACTGCATTTGGCAGTACTTCACTATCAGGACATGTAAAACAGACCAGTACATGCCCTACTTTTTAAATACACTGCACCCTGCCCATAGGGCTACCCTGGGCCTATCTTAAGGGTGCCTCACATGTTCTAAAAGGGAAGGTTTGGACCTGACAAATGGGTACCCTTGCCAGATCGAGCTGGCAGTACAAAACTGCACACACAGACACTGCAGTGGCAGGCCTGATACATGTTTACAGGGCTACTCATGTTACAGAACCACTAGCACCATTTGATTTACCGGCCCTATGCACAAATAGTGCACTTTACTAGGGATTTACTAGTAAAACAAATATGCCAATCATTGATAACGAACCATAATCACAATTTACACAGGGAGCACTTGCACTTTAGCTCTGGTCAGCAGTGGTAAGGTCTCCAGAGTGCCAAAACCAATAAAAAAATGTAGGAGGCAAAGGCAAAAAAGGCAAGAGGAAACAACGCCACAGAAGCCAGGTCTAACACCACCAATATAATTGAGCCCATGGAGGCTTCAGCATGGTGGTAGCAGGCCAGTCTAATGGGAAATTGAGTTTATGCCTGGACTTGTGTCATCTTAATAGCAATTTTATAGTGGATCAATTTTCACTACCGAAAATAAATGAAATGTTATCCATGCTGATAAGTGCTAAGCAGTTCTCCATAGATTTGTCAGCAGCATACCACCACATTTCTTTGTTTCAGGACAGTAAAAAGCTTACTGCATTGATCACACCCGAGGCTGTTGCCAGTTTAAATGCACGCCTTTCAGTTTGGCATCGACAGCAATTTTTTCAGCATTTAATGCACCATCTTTTGGGGAAATTGAGATGTGAGGGATTCTTCCAGGACAATATTCTAGTCTATGGAAAGGATAAGGCCGAACAGGACCAGTTTTTGGAAGAAGTGCTAGGGATTCTAGAGTGGGTTAGCAACTAAATATTCAGAATGCTCATTTGTAGAAACTAGTGTTACATACTTGCATCATATAATTGATTGTGAAGGTATTAGACTTTTGTGAATGTGATACAAAATGCACCAGCACCCAGCACTAAGGAGGAGTGAGGTCTTTTATTGGCCTGGTTGAATTCTGTTCCAAATATATACTAAGATTTGCAGAAGAAACATATAATATTAGAAAATTACTCAGGAGTAAGTGCAATTCTGAATGAACTGCTGAATGTGAAATGGATTTTCAAACTGCAAAGAACTGCATTACCAATGCAGAATCACTTAAAGGTTTTGATCCCAATATTCCCTTGTGTAATTACCACAGACACATGTTGTAAAGGATTGGGAGCTGTTCTTACTCAGGTGGAGCAGGATGGAAAAGAGAATGTAATTGACTATGCATCAAGATCTTTGTCTCCTCTGGAAGAAAGATATTCCGTAATAGAAAAAGAGACCCATGCATGTGCATGGGCAGTTGACTATTTTAGGGCTTTCGTGTGGGAAAGGCATTTTACAATGAGATGTGATTAAAAATCCTTGGTTAAGATATTGACCACAGAAGGTACTATTAATACTTCTGCTAGATTAGCCACGCTATCTGTAAAATTACAAGACTGCAAATGCATGGTGGAACATGTACCGTGTAAAGTAAATGTAATCGCTGACCTTCTTTCCTGCATGCCTACGCAGTATGAAGATGAGATTTGGAATGACTTTCAAGTTGCATATATACATGATTCAGGGAGAGAGTTGTGGGACCTTGCATACAAGGAGGATAAAGTGTTAACAAATGTAGCAGAACATCTGTAGAAAAGGTAGCCACATATCAGGTATTGGAATTGAGATGTATGTATGAAAATGCTCTACGTTTAAAAATGGTTGCACATTTTTAGTAACAACGAAAATTCCTACGTGAACTTTTCCCATACCAAGGTCACCTAGGGATTCTGTTGCTATTGATATAATGGGTCCAATTGGAGACATGCATAAATCAATTTTTGTGCTGATGGACATGTTCTCTAGGTGGTTAGTGATCAAAGTTGTGCAGAAAGTGGATACAGATGCTGTTCCAGGTTTAATGGACAAAGGCCATCATTACAACCCTGGCAGTCGGTGTTAAAGCGGAAGTAATACCGCCAACAGGCCGGCGGTAAAAAAAAAATGGAATCACGACCATGGCGGAAGCCACCAACACAGACTGCCACTTTAATACTCCGACCGCCATGGCGGTAGTAACAAACACCGCGGCGGTCACCGCCAACAGACAGGTGGCAGAGAATGTACCGCCCACTGTATTACAAGGCACCGATCTGCCACCTTTTCCGGGGCGGTACCAACGCCATCAAAAGCACGGCAAAAACAGTCTTTGGAACGGAAACCACTCACCTCTCGACACCCTACAAGGAACCAGGGCGCCATGGAGCCCGAGTTACAGGTGCTACCAATGTTGGTTTACCTCCTCTTCGACAAGGAGCAGCAAAGATGGCGGTGATGACCACGGTGAGTACTGCACCTAGCACACAGGGGAGGGAGGGAGGAAAGAGAGAGTGACACACACATGCAACACCCCCATCCCCACCCTCACCCACAACACCATACACACAAATACATGCCGCAACATTACATGTACACCCCGTAACCTCCTGGAAGAACGCAAGGACAAAATGAAATGATTGTAACAAGTGTAATCATCAAAAATTCAGATATGGAACAGGTCTGTAACAGATCATTATATACAAATATGTACAGCAACTACAGTCCGGATAGTGTTCCAATCATTGTCCGTGGACCAGTGGTCCCAAAATGCATTGGCGAAGCCCACACATGTTACCTGCCTCTAAACGGAAAGAACACTGCTGGGGCATCAGGTCGAAAATAAACAGGCACCTCGGGGGGAAGAGGGGGCACCTCAGCCGGATGAAGGGATGACACCACTGCTCCACGAGGGGGCTCCATGCCCACAGAATGGTCCTGGGGAGTGCAAAGCCACAGTCTCTCAAGTGGGTGGTTTGCCCACTGCTTTATCCTGGGGAGTGCAAAGCCACAGTCTCTCAAGTCTCTCAAGTGGGTGGTTTGCCCACTGCTTTATCCTGAGGAGTGCAAAGCCACAGTCTCTCAAGTCTCTCAAGTGGGTGGTTTGCCCACTGCTTTATCCTGGGGAGTGCAAAGCCACAGTCTCACAAGTGAGTGACATGTTCCACTGGTTCTGGAGGGGGCATGGTGCCAAGAGTGCTTCATCCTGCCAAGGACTGGGGTAGAGGGTGCAGTTCTCCACTGGTTCTGGAGGTGGAATGGTGCCCAGAGTGCTTCATCCTGCCAAGGACTAGGGTAGTGGATGCAGTTCTCTACTGGTTCTGGAGGGGGCATGGTGCCCAGAGTGCTTCGTCCTGCCAAGGACTGGGGTAGTGGATGCAGTTCTCCACTGGTTCTGGAGGGGGCTTAGTGCCTAGAGTGCTGCACATGCTAGGTTGCAGGTCCCATTCCCTCACCTGGGTGTGTATACCACAAGATTGCCTGGGAATAAGTAGCATGATACTCCATGGAGTCAGAGACACACTCCACCCTGCTGCTTCTTTGCCTGTCAACTGCTGGTACTAACAGTGCTAGTTGTGGTGCCTCATGTACGCTGTGCAGGGTCCAGGATGTCTCCTGCAGCCTCGGACAGCTGCCCACTGGGAAGGTTGTCCATGTCGGCTGGGGTGCCACTGTCTGTGCACGTCACGAGGCCGGTGGTTGCGGTGGTGTCTGTGGCGGAGATGCTGCCGGTGGTGCATGTGTCAGCACCTGTGGAGGGAGACAGCAGGACGTCTCCTGCAGCCTCAGAAGGCTGCCCACTAGGGATGATGCTGGGGACTGTTGCTGAGGCAGAAGACGTGCAGGTGGCGGTGCAGATGGCGGTTGTTGCGGCAGTGTCCACCGCCATACAGGTTGCTGTTCTGTTTGTCAGAAGGGGTGACACCAGTCCCTCAGCTGGAGGCCGCGTGCCCTGTGCTGACTTCCCTTTAGCCTTGTGTCCCTTCCCCACCTTGGAACTCGCTGCTGGGACCTTGGCACCGTCCCCTTTTGTCTTGGAGGAGGCCTTGCTGGGTGGTTGGTGTGGCTTTTCCCTACGGCATGTGGGCCCCTTCTTCACCTTGGCAGGTGGCAGAATGGGCTGATCCTTGGCCTCGCTAGCTGGCACACTGGCAGCCCTTATGGGTGCCGCCCGCGATGTTACAGGACTTGCAGGGACCACAGTGCTGGAAAATTTAGTGGCTGAGGTGCTAGGCTGGGTTCTGGACATCCTGGCCCTAGGGGAGGGACGGGGGGGAGGTGTAGGGAAGAGGTCAATGTAAGCCAAGAAAAGTTTTTTAGACACACTGGGATGGGAAGATGGAGGGGGTTTTGAAGTGGAGGAAGAAGTAGTGATTGTAGGAGGTGTATGTCTGCTGAGATTGGGTGAAGGTTCATAGGCTGGAGGCTGTTCTGAGGTGGATGGCTGTTGAATGGGTGTGTGCCTGCGTTTGTGCACTTGGGAGGAGGGATCACAGACACACTGGGAGAGGACGTGTGAATGGTAGTGGGGGTGGTGAATGCACGCGAGCGGTGTGTGGTGATGGGCGTGCAGGTGATGGAGGTAGTGGCTGAGGATGTAGTGCATGCAGGTGTGAGTGGAGACGAGACTGGGAGGGAGGAGGAGGATGTGGAGGAGGGGGACACAGTGGAGGCACTGGATGCTGGTATGTCTGCATGGGAATGGTGCTTGTGTGAGTGCCTGTGGGATGTGTGGTGCTTATGTTTGCCATGTCCACTATTGTGTGTTGATGAGTGTGCATGCTGGTCTGATGGTGTGCTTGGGATACGCTAAGGTACAGGGGATTGGGTCTGGGTAGTGGAAGTTGGAGTGGGGAGCTGGACACAGGGACAATGGCTGCCATCAGTGCTGAGGTCAGAGCCTGAAATGCTCTCTGGTGGGCTGCCACGCCAGAATGAATGCCCTCCAGTTATGCATTTGTTTGCTGCAAATGCCTCTTGACACCCTGGATGGCATTCAAAATAGCTGATTGCCCAACAGGAGGGATCTCAGGAGGTCAATAGCCTCCTCACTGAGGGCAGCAGGACTGACTGGGGCAGAGCCTGAGGTGCCTGGGGCAAAGGAGATGCCCACCCTCCTGGGTGAGCGGGGACGGGAAACACACTAAGGGGATGCTGGGGGGGCGGTGCTGGGAGGGAGGGTGGCAGCTGTACCTGTTGATGCAGTGGGCACAAAGGTGCCCGCTACCGCAAGGGAGTTCCCATCAGAGGAGGAGTCGCTGGTGTCTCCTCCTGTCCCCGTCGTGGACCTCCAGTCGCCCTCTGTCCCTCTGGTGTCTTCAGACTCCGTAAATTCACCCTCGAAGGCCATGTGGGTTGCAGCTCCCGCCTGCTCTGGTGCCAATGCTCCTCGGCCAGATGATGCTAATGCACACAAGGACAGGGTGGTAAAACAAAAAGGGGGGGGGAGATAGAAGAGACACATGGTCAATGCCTGAAACACCACTACCGTTGGCGGACACAACGCACAGGGAGCAGCCCTATGCACTAGCCCATGCACTAACAGTTCAGGGGAAAAGCACATGCCCATGGGGGACTCTGCCTAGACCCATTTGATGCACAGCTGGAACCCACAGGAGCCTGACTAGGTGTAGAGGGCCACTACCACTTTTGGGGTTTGAGTGGCACTGAGCCTGCAAAACAATGGATCTACCTTGGTGCGTCTGCCCTGGCCTAGGGGAACCCACAGCCCACTTCCCCCTCCCGAAAACCTCATAAAGCGTGCAGTCAGCTGAATGAGACTGTACTCACCCCCTTGTGGCTGCTGTGATGCCCTCAAGCGCCCATCCATCTCAGGATATGCCACCGCCAGGATCCAGTACATCAGGGGGGTCATGGTGCGACGGGCAACCCTTCCACGTTTGGAGGCCATCCCCATCTGGGCCTCCGCCGTCTTCTTGGTCCAGCGATGCAGGTCCTCCCATCTTTTGTGGCAGTGGGTGCTCCATCTATGGTAGACCCCCAGGGTTCCTTGGCGATGGCACACCAAATCCCCTTCTTCTGATGGGCGCTGACCTAGAGGAATAGTGAAGTAAGAATGGATGTTACTGCCCCGTCCGGTTTTTCTTACTCACTGGCCATAAACCTCCCACCCTGGCCCAGAAAAACATACACTCACCATCCTCACATGCTGGCCTCTGCCCCCATGTCTCTTCCATCCACAACACTCCATACATTCATGTGCCATGCATCATGCTCACAGTGCACTCACCTGTCTGGAGGACCGTAGAGTAGCGTGTACTGAGGGAGGACCCCATCCACCAGTTTCTCCAACTCCTCCGCAGTGAAGGCAGGGGCTCTTTCCCCAGACACTGTAGCCATTGTCGCTTCCAAACTCAGGTCACAACAGCACATGCAGTGTAGGTCCTCTCCTGTTGAAGGTCTGGTATCAAGTGAGTGAACAGATAGAAAATGGTGGCCACGTCCACTGCGGTGCGTGCTGTCACCACCAGTGTACATCGTCATTGGCTCCTAGAACCCATAGGGCTCAATGATAACCAATGCTGAATTGCGCCGCGGTCTTCAATCGCCTACCGCGACGCTGCACAACGCCAGCGCAGTTACCTCATTTCCCCTTGTTCCGCCTTACAGGTCAGGCAGCCCATTTAAAGGGAGCACATGGCAGGGCAACTAACTGCGTCACAGCACTTTTGGCCAGGAATACGGACAGACAGTGCCACACTCCGATTACATCACGATTGTTTTAAACGGCCTTGTGAAACCTATGTGGTGTATGACCCTCTGTTCACCCTTCTCCTCCATAGGGCACTTCCTCTGGGGCAGGTGATGAGATGGCGTCATCCTCTGGTATACACACCCCTGGTGGACCTGCCGACAATGGAAGACAGACACATCATTATCACCTACAGACTTGATCGTGCCACCATCCATGAACTGTGTGCCCAGTTAGAGCCAGACCTGATGTCAGCTATCCGCCATCCCACAGGAATCCCCCCTCTAGTGCAGGTTCTGTCAGCACTCCATTTCCTGGCCAGTGGGTCCTTTCAAACAACAGTGGCCATGGCATCAGGTATGTCACAGCCAATGTTCTCTAACGTGTTGTCCAGAGTGTTGTCTGCCCTGCTGAAACACATGCGCAGCTACATCGTTTTCCCTCAGGTGGAGGATTTGCCCACAGTGAAAGGTGACTTCTATGCCCTGGGACATATCCCCAGCGTCATTGGTGCCACTGATGGTACACATGTGGCATTTGATCCCCCCGCAGGAATGAACAGTTGTAAAGAAACCGCAAAACCTACCATTCTATGAATGTGCAGATGGTGTGTTTGGCAGACCAGTGCATCTCCATTGTGAATGCCAAGTATCCTGGCTCAGTGCATGATGAATACATTTTGAGGAATAGCGGCATCCCTTATGTGATGGGGCAACTCCAGAGGCACCGGGTGTGGCTAATAGGTGAGCCCAAGGTTGCAACACAGTTGACATAGGTGTCTGGGTATGGGAGAGTCCCTAAGGGTTGGAGGATGTTTAACAGTAGCCCCTCGATATTTGCAGGTGACTCTGGTTACCCCAACCTGTCATGGCTACTGACCCCAGTGAGGAATCCCAGGACAAGGGCAGAGGAACGCTACAATGAGGCACATGGGCGAACTAGGAGGATAATAGAGTGCACCTTCGGCCTCCTAAAGGCCAGATTCCTGTGCCTCCATCTGACAGGTGGCTCCCTTTACTACTCACCGAAGAAGGTGTGCCAGATCATCATGGCATGCTGTATGTTGCACAACCTGGCTTTGCGATGCCAGGTGCCTTTTCTGCAGGAGGATGGGCCTGATGTTGGTCTTGTGGCAGCTGTGGAGCCTGTGGACAGTGAAGAAGAGGAAGCAGAAGAAGAAGATATAGACAACCGAAACAACATCATCATGCAATACTTCCAGTGAGACACAGGTAAGAGACTGGCACTGCTCCTCTCATATCATAGTACTGTAGGACATTGTATAAGTCTGCCTTTTCACCTCTGTGTATGGACCCTGACATGTCACTTTGGCTTTCCATTTCACAGATACGGGTCACACATTTGCTTCCTTCTGGTATGTTTACTGCTGCCCAACAAATGCCTAACATTGGTATGTGAACATGAACATTGACACTGCTATATTTCTGAGATGTTGCAATTACACATTTGTGAAAGTACAGACTGACTCTAGATAGATTTGTGATTCAAGGATGTTTATTTCTGTGCAAATAAGTGGAGGGGGTGTGCAATGGGCTGGGGTGATGGTGGAGGAATGTCCGTGGAAGAGTCGAGTCTCTTGGTCTCACAGGTGCATTGTCCAAGGGGGCATAAGAAGTGGAGTAATGGCAGTTCAAAGTTGTCAGGGTGACAAAGTGGGTCGCAAAAGGGTAACAATCAGGAGAGTGTTATTTCCGGGCAGGGGTCTTGGCAATGTTCTCTGTCTTGTTCCTGGCTCTCAGGGACTGTTTGCAGGGTGGTTCTCCTTCTGCAGGGGGTGGGGTGCTGGTGGCCTGTTGGTCCTGTGGCGGGACCTCCTGTCCATTAGCGCCAGCGGAGGTGGAGGGCTGTTCATCATTCAGGCTAGGGTCAGGGGCCCGTTTGAGTGCCACTGTGTCCGTCATGGTGTTGGCCAGGTCTGCCAGCACCCCTGCAATGGTGACCAGGATGGTGTTGATGGACTTCAAGTCCTCCCTGAACCCCAGGTAGTGTTCCTCCTGCAGCCGCTGGGTCTCCTGAAACTTGGCCAGTACCGTGCCCATGGACTCCTGCAAATGATGGTATGCTCCCATGATGTTGGAGGGTGCCTCGTGGAGAGTGGGTTCCCTGGGCCTGTCCTCCCCCTGTCGCATAGCAGTCCTCCCAGTTTCCCTCTTATCCTGTGCCTCCGTCCTCTGAACCGTGTGCCCACTGCCACTGACCCCAGGTCCCTGATTGTCTTTGGTTGGTGGATTTGCCTGGGGTCCCTGTAGTGGTGGACACACTGCTGACTGACGTGTCCTGGGGACAGAGGGATGGGCCCGCTGGGTGGGTGCTGTGTGGGTGTTTCCTAAGGGGGAAGGGTCTGTGGTGGTTTGGGACTGTGGCAGGGGAACCGACTGTCCAGAGGTCCCTAATGGGCCGGGCTGGTCATCTTGAACAAGATGTGCAGAGCTGCTGTCATCACTGTGGGCCTCTTCTGTGGGGGGCTGGATATGTCTGGCACCTCCTGTCCAGTGACATTGGGTATGGGCCCTGTTGGGGTGTAAATGCATAGTTATTGTATCTGTGTGTACCATCTTGTGCAATGGGTGAGATACCCTCTACTCCTGTGCTTGCATTATTGTGTTGGCCCTTGTGTGATTAGTGATTTTGGGGTCTGGGTGGGTATCTGTACTGGACATGCTTTGGTGATGGGTGTCTATGCAGAGGTGTTGCATGCAGGGTTTGGGATTGGGATGGGTGGGTTGTGATGGTGGGGCATATGTGAGGTGTTGGACTGATGGGGTGAGGGTGAGGGTGGGGGTATGTGATGGCATGTAGGTAGGGGGTGAAAGTAATAGAGTTGACTTACCAGAGTCCAGTCCTCCTGCTACTCCTGCGAGGCCCTCAGGATGTAGTATTGCCAAGACTTGCTCCTTCCCTGTTGTTAGTTGTGAGGGAGGAGGTGAGGGTCCACCTCCAGTCCTCTGTACTGCTACCTGGTGTCTGGATACCATGGAACGCACCTTCCCCCGTAGGTAGTTCCACCTCTTCGTGATGTCATCCCGTGTTCTGGGGTGCTGTCCCACTGCGTTGACTCTGTCAACGATTCTCCGCCATAGCTCCAGCTTCCTAGAAATGGAGGTCTGCTGCACCTGTGATCCGAAACGCTGTGGTTCTACCCGGATGATTTCCTCCACCATGACCCTGAGCTCCTCCTCAGAAAACCTGGGGTGTCTTTGAGGTGCCATGATGTGGTGTAGGTATTGTGTGAGGTGCTGTTTGTTGTGCTGTGTGATGTGTTGTATTGGTGTGTGTTCTTTGAGGTGTGTGAATGTTGTATGAGTGATGGGGCTGTGTGCCTGTGGATGCTGGTGTTGTGTTTGCTATTCTCTCTCTCTGTACGTCTTCAAAAAATATATGTTGTTGTGAGGGTTTGCTGGTTATGTGGGTGTGTGTTTTATAAGGGTGTGAGTGTGTGGGTGTGTATGTGTATCAGGTGGGTGTATTTTGAATTGTCCAATGTGGTTGTGTTTTGTAAGTGTGTGTGTATTTTGAGCGCAGCGGTGTGTGGCAGAAATGGATTACCGCGGTTGAGAGAGCGCCGCGTTGATTCGTAGGTAGTAATAGTCTGGGCGTATTCCTGTTGGCGTGACAGTGTGGGTTTTGCTATCGGTTCTGCCCGGATGATTTCCTCCACCATGACCCTGAGCTCCTCCTCAGAAAACCTGGGGTGTTTTTGAGGTGCCATGATTGGTGTAGCTAATGTGTGAGGTACTGTTTGTTGTGCTGTGTGATGTGTTGTATTAGTATGTGTTCTTTGAGGTGTGTGGATGTTGTATGAGTGATGGTGTTGTGTGCCTGTGGATGCTGGTGTTGTGTTTGCTATTCTCTCTCTCTGTACGTCTTCAAAAAATATGTTGTTGTAAGGGTCTGTTGGTAATGTGGGTATGTGTTTTATAGTGGTGTGAGTGTGTGGGTGTGGAGTGTGTATGTGTATCAGGGGGGTGTATCTTGAATTGTCCAATGTGGTTGTGTTTTGTAAGTGTGTGTGTATTTTGAGCGCGGTGGTGTGTACCAGCAATGGATTACCGCGGTTGAGATAGCGCCGTGTTGATTCGTAGGTAGTAATAGTGTGGGCGTATTCCTGTTGGCATGACAGTGTGGGTTTTGCTATTGCCAGTTTATCACTGACCTTTGGTGTGGTGGACTTGTGTGGGTGTCTGTATTGTGGCGGATTATATGATGTGGGTCGTAATACCTGTAGGGGATTTCCGCCGCGGCCACAGTATGTTGGTGGCCTTCAACATGGCGATAAGCGGGATTTACCGCCAGGGTTGTAATGAGGGCCAAAGTCTTTTAATGGTTCGAATTCCTACACATTAATTGATAATGGTGTACAACTTATGTCCAACAAATTGAAGTAATATTTTGGCAGACTAGGAATTAAATATAAATCAATGTCTTTGTACAACCAGAACAGTAATGGTATTGTGGAACGCTTCAATAGATTATACAAGAACATCAGTCAACTGTCTATGTCAGAGTGCACTGACTGAGATAAAAAAAATGTGCGGTCATGAAGGCTGTCCATATGTGAAGTTACAGGATATTTTCCACTTGTTCTTAGGCGTGGGAGAAACCCTAGAACGAAACATAACCCTTGTGGTTATTTAAATCCAGTGTTGTGCACTGGTCAGAGGAGGAGGTGCATGATAGAGTGGAGTCCATACAGTCCAAAAGGAAAAATTGGTGTGATGTCAAACATGGAACTAAGGAATGTCAGGTTTTGGTGGGTCAATGGGTCAGAGTTAAGAAGCCCAAAAAAGTTCCAAAGGGTGAAAGTCAATTTTATGAACTCATGGAAGTCATGGAGGTATTGAATAATGTGGTGCGTCTGGCAGATGGAAGGGTTTGGAATCTGAAGAGAATATCATAATGTTCTGCACCTAGCCTTTCTGTGATTTGTTCTGAGTTCACTAGTGATGTATTAGAGGACACCACTGTGGACTATAGTGGTGGGACTGACTACAATAGCGGGTCAAATGAGTTACCTGGATATTCTAGTACCTCCAATAGAGACAGACCAAAAGATACTGATTGCAGGGGTACAACTGGTGTTGGTATTGTTTGTGATGAAACCTCAAAGACACAAGAGAACAATATTGTTGAGGATGAAAATAGTAACAATTATATCAATGTTGAAGTGTCTATGGAGACAAAGCAACAGAGGAAAAGTCCTGTGTGATTAAAGGATTACATTTCAGAACATTTTCCTTTCTAATTAGTAATTTGTATTTTTGTTCACATTTTGTTTTATTTTTTTGGTTTGTTTGTGAAAAAGAAGAGATGGGGTGTTTGAATATTTTGAACTTAAATTCTGATATGTCTTGTTCTTCTTTTTAAGCATTGGTGAGAAATATTTTGTCAGTGAAGTAGATAATTGTTTGCCATGTAAGTTAATTTGGTAAGAAAGGGGGATGTGTTGTCGGTCTTTAATACTTTAGAACCTTATGATGGTGTGATGAGAAAGTCAGAATGTAAGAGCGTAAGTTAGAGTTTAGAATGTGTGTGCCTACATATAGTGGAGAGCGCTGAGACAGCTGGCTGTTCAAGATGCTTGCCTGTCTGCTCCTTTACACTCTTGCAATAAACTTGAATATATTTATATCCTAACAGTGTGAACCTTTATGTGTAACAAATACCATTTCAAACATCTGTCATTCATATTCTGAGTTAGAACAATATAAAAATACAAAGTTACTCAAGTACGCCACCTAACGTAGATGGAAACTGATTACCATATGCACAATTAATAGAACTTTTGGAAGGTCCCTGCACAGAAGTTGGAAAAGTTTAACAACTTTATATTCTCTGCCCCTAATGTGATTGTCCGTTTCTCAAGAATTTGTGATACACCAATATTAGACAGTAAATGACACAATCTAGAAGTAAAGGCAGAAAGGCAAAACTTAAGAAGGCTGGGAAGAAAACAAAGGAAAGTCTAAGCCAAACAAAATAAAACTGTCTCTATAAAGGTTACAAGGACTTTTATAACAAAGATGAAGAAAAACAACCATCAAAAAATATGAATAAACCTACTATTCTACTAAAATACAGTTACCTGCCATTGCACTACAGGCATCTTTAGTCAATTAATAGTTTACCAGTTCCAGGTGCTAAGCAAAAAGCAGTGGCTCAGTATTTCAAATTAGTGGAAAAATGGGTTCCATCCTTCTTGGTTAAGGTGAAGAAGACATGTGAGTAATTAATCAAAAACAAGGTACCTTCTCTGCTCTTAGATATTGTTAAATCATCAATGAACACTGTTATAGTGGCAGAAGAGTTTGAAAGAGTGATAATTCTCTCCTTGGTGAAGAAACTCTCATTGGATCCAATGTTCTCATTATTTGTAAAAATAATTGAAAGAAGTTTGATTTCAGAGCTAAACTGCTTTGTAGAACAGAGGTGCCTCCACAACAAATTTGTGACAGGATTTTAACCCAAAATGGGATCTGAAGTGTTGGTGACCACTGTGATCAATGGTCTGAATATGCCTGCAGATAGGAGCAGTGTGAGAAAGTAGCCTCTTTCTAGCCTTGTTACCCCCACTTTTGGCCTGTGTGTGAGTATATGTCAGGGTGTTTTCACTGTCTCACTGGGATCCTGCTAGCCAGGGCCCAGTGCTCATAGTGAAAACCCTATGTTGTCAGTATGT
Source organism: Pleurodeles waltl (assembly GCF_031143425.1). NCBI lineage: Eukaryota > Metazoa > Chordata > Amphibia > Caudata > Salamandridae > Pleurodeles > Pleurodeles waltl. The sequence continues at coordinate 1,419,516,428 of NC_090444.1, forward strand.
TTGTTATGTGTCACTGGGACCCTGCTAGCCAGGACCCCAGTGCTCATAAGTTTGTGGCCTATATGTGTTCCCTGTGTGATGCCTAACTGTCTCACTGAGGCTCTGCTAACCAGAACCTCAGTGGTTATGCTCTCTCTTTACTTTAAAAGTTGTCACTAACAGGCTAGTGACTAAAATTACCAATTCACATTGGCATACTGGTACACCCATATATTTCCCTTGTATATGGTACTGAGGTACCCAGGGTATTGGGGTTTCAGGAGATCCCTATGGGCTGCAGCATTTCTTTTGCCACCCATAGGGAGATCTGACAATTCTTACACAGGCCTGCCAGTGCAGCCTGCGTGAAATAACGTCCATGTTATTTCACAGCCATTTACCCCTGCACTTAAGTAACTTATAAGTCACCTATATGTCTAACCTTCACCTGGTGAAGGTTGGGTGCAAAGTTACTTAGTGTGTGGGCACCCTGGCACTAGCCAAGGTGCCCCCACATCGTTCAGGGCAAATTCCCTGGAGTTTGTGAGTGCGGGGACATCATTACACGTGTGCACTATACATAGGTCACTACCTATGTATAGCGTCACAATGGTAACTCTGAACATGGCCATGTAACATGTCTAAGATCATGGAATTGTCAGCCCAATGCCATTCTGGCATTGGGGGGACAATTCCATGATCCCACGGGTCTCTAGCATAGTACCCGGGTACTGCCAAACTGTCTTTCCGGGGTCTCCACTGCAGCTGCTGCTGCTGCCTACCCCTCAGACAGGTTTCTGCCCTCCTGGGGTCCAGGCAGCCCTGGCCCAGGAAGGCAGAACAAAGTATTTCCTCTGAGAGAGGGTGTTACACCCTCTCCCTTTGGAAATAGGTGTGAAGGCTGGGGAGGAGTAGCCTCCCCCAGCCTCTGGAAATGCTTTGATGGGCACAGATGGTGCCCATCTCTGCATAAGCCAGTCTACACCGGTTTAGGGATCCCCCAGCCCTGCTCTGGCACAAAATTGGACAAAGGAAAGGGGAGTGACCACTCCCCTGACCTGCACCTCCCAGGGGAGGTGCCCAGAGCTCCTCCAGTGTGTCCCAGACCTCTGCCATCTTGGAAACAGAGGTGTTGGGGGCACACTGGGCTGCTCTGAGTGGGCAGTGCCAGCAGGTGACGTCAGAGGCTCCTTCTGATAGGCTCTTACCTCTCTTGGTATCCAATCCTCCTTCCTAGGTAGCCAAACCTCCTTTTCTGGCTATTTAGGGTCTCTGCTTTGGGGAATTCTTTAGATAACGAATGCAAGAGCTCACCAGAGTTCCTCTGAATCTCCCTCTTCACCTTCTGCCAAAGGATCGACCGCTGACTGCTCAGAACGCCTGCAAAACCGCAACAAAGTAGCAAGACGACTACTAGCAACCTTGTATCGCCTCATCCTGCCGGCTTTCTCGACTGTTTCCAGGTGGTGCATGCTCTGGGGGTAGCCTGCCTCCTCCCTGCACCAGGAGCTCTGAAGAAATCTCCCGGGGGTCAACGGAATCTTACCCCTGCAACCACAGGCAGCAAAAGATTGCATCACTGGTCCTCTGGGTCCCCTCTCAGCCCGACGAGCGTGGTCCCTGGAACTCAGCAACTCTGTCCAAGTGACTCCCACAGTCCAGTGACTCTTCAGTCCAAGTTTGGTGGAGGTAAGTCCTTGCCTCCCCACGCTAGACTGCATTGCTGGGTACCGCGGGATTTGCAGCTGCTCCGGCTCCTGAGCACTCTTCCAGGATTTCCTTTGTGCACAGAAAAGCCTGGGTCCCCGACACTCCTTCCTTCAGTGCACAACCTTCTGATTGTCCTCTGGCGTTGTGGGACTCCCTTTTGTGACTTCCGGTGGACTCCAGTTCACTTTCCTTCCAAGTGGCTGTTCAGGTACTTCTGCGGGTGCTGCCTGCTTCTGTGAGGGCTCCCTGTGTTGCTGGGCGCCCCCTCTGTCTCCTCCTCCAAGTGGCAACATCCTGGTCCCTCCTGGGCCACAGCAGCACCCAAAAACCTCTATCGTGACCCTTGCAGCTAGCAAGGCTTGTTTGCGGTCTTTCTGCGTGGGAACATCTCTGCAAGCTTCATCACGATGTGGGACATCCGTCTTCCAAAGTAGAAGTCCCTAGCTCTCTTCTTTCTTGCAGAAGTCCAAGCTGCTTCCATCCAGTGGCAGCTTCTTTGCACCCTCAGCTGGCATTTTCTGGGTTCCTGCCCACTCTCGACACTGTCGCGACTATTGGACTTGGTCCCCTTGTCTTACAGGTACTCAGGTACAGAAATCCACTGTTGTTGCATTGCTGGTGGTTGTTCTTCCTGCAGAATCCCCCTATCACGACTTCTGTGCTCTCTGGGGGCAGTACGTGCACTTTACACCTACCTCTCAGGGTCTTGGGGTTTGGCTATTTTTCTAACCCTCACTGTTTTCTTACAGTCCCAGTGACCCTCTACAAGCTCACATAGGTTTGGGGTCCATTCATGGTTCGCATTCCACTTTTGGAGTATATGGTTTGTGTTGCCCCTATACCTATGTGCTCTTATTGCAATCTACTGTAATTCTACACTGCTTGCATTATTTCTTGCTATCACTTACCTAATTTTGGTTTGTGTACATATATCTTGTGTATATACCTTATCCTCATACTGAGGGTACTCACTGAGATACTTTTGGCATATTGTCATAAAAATAAAGTACCTTTATTTTTAGTACTTCTGTGTATTGTGTTTTCTTATGATATTGTGCATATGACACCAGTGGTATAGTAGGAGCTTTACATGTCTCCTAGTTCAGCCTAAGCTGCTTTGCCATAGCTACCTTCTATCAGCCTAAGCTGCTAGAAACACCTCTTCTACACTATTAAGGGATAACTGGACCTGGCACAAGGTGTAAGTACCTCTGGTACCCACTACAAGCCAGGCCAGCCTCCTACATTGGTTGTGCAGCAGTGGGATAAGTACTTGTAACAACTTGCCACTTTGTCATTGTGTACTTTTCATAAGAGAATAATATACAAAACAGTTCAGTGTATGTACACCTAACCAAAAGGTTTTGCTTTTCTCCTCTTAAACTTTCTAAAAAGTGCTGAAAAGTATTCTAAAACTTCTAAATGTTTCCAAAAAGTTTGAAAAAGTTTTTTCTCTGTTCTTTAAAAAGTTCTGAAACTTTTTCTTCCTTCTCACTATTTCTAAACCTTTTACTATCATGTCTGAAGTAGTCAGCTCTTAAAATGGTCAATACAACTTATGACAATTTGAATTACAAGAGCCTAAGGAGTCTCTGCTTAGAGAGAGGTTTAGTGATAGGAAAGAACCCTACCAAATAATTTCTATTTAACATGCTTATTGTGAATGATGAGTCTCAAGCAGGCACATCAAATGAGAGGTTAATAGAAGGTTCCCAATCTGACTCAGGGGATCTCCTTGAGGGAGGTACGGAGGGTTCTGATCAGGATTTGCCCTCTAACAAGACACCCAGTAATGTTGGTCTTAATGGAGGTTCCCATCACAGTAGGGAAGTCTTTATTCCTAGAGGCCAAGTTGCTAGGGTTCAGTCAGTTAGGGACAGATCCCCTTCTGTTGTTTCTAATTTATCTTCTTTATTTTTACACACATAGCACCAAGGCTTTTTAATGCGTGCATGTTGTGAAGAAGAGGAAGAATTTGATGTATTCACACCCCCTAGCAGTAGTGGTAATAGTGGTGGGACTGCTGGCAACAGTCAAAGTAAGGGTGTAGTTGGGTTCACTTATGGGCCCATCATAGAAACTGGGGTAGTCAGTCCCAAGACAGATTCTGTCACACCTAGTGGCATTGGCCTTGCCACACTGGCTGCTTGTCCCCTTACAATGGATAAGTACAGGCAGACAGTTTAAATAAATGGTGTTGAGGCCCAGGCCTACAGGGACACAGGTGCCAGTATCACTTTGGTGACTGAAAACCTAGTGCCTCCTGAACAACACATCATCGGACAACAATACAAGATTATTGATGTCCATAACTCAACTAAGTTTCTTCCCTTAGCTATAGTTCAGCTTATTTGGGGTGGAGTTACTGGCCCTAAGCAGGTGGTAGTGTCACCTAGCTTACCTGTAGACTGTCTCTTAGGTAATGACCTAGAGACCTCAGGTTGGGCTGAGGTAGAGTTTTATACCCATGCAGCCATGCTGGGTATCCCTGAGGAATTGCTTCCTCTCATTTTTACTGAAATGTAAAAGCAAAGGAAGTTGAACAGGCCTGAAAACTCAGGATCCTTCTCCAACAACAGGTAAAAAGGGCATCACAGTATCACCTACCCACCCTGCCATTCAGGATACCATTCCTGTGGTAGGAGAAACCTCTCCTGGGGTGGTGCCTGTACCAAAGGAACCATCAGCTGGCACAGCTGTACTCCCTGAGGTGGAAGTACCTCTCTGTGGGATAACTAATATTGGTGAGAAAAAGTCCACCATTGTAGTTAACATGGAGCATCCCTCCAACCCTCCCAGAGAAACTTTAGTGCAGCAACCCTGCACTGCCTCAAAACACTCATGACAGCAGCCCTACCCTAGTGTGGAGCTCATAGGACAGCATCCCTGCCCTGCTCCAAAACAAGAGAAACAGCATCCCTGTTCTCTCTTACAGCCATATGGACAAAGTTTTTGCCCAGCTATGGCTTTACTGAGACAGCATCCCTGTCTGGCATTCTCATCACTAGAAATAGGTCCAGTGGACAATTTCCACTGTTATAAACTAAAACGTACTGATAGGAACTCTGAGAATATATCTTCACATTGTTGGTTAGCTAAAAATCTTCAAACAGGGTGGTTTACATCCCCACAGGGAAGTAACCATATAGTGGATGATAAATGGAGTAACCAGTCTATTGCAGAGCTACTCTCCACTTATCACCACTTAGGCAACAAGGACTCAACTGCCCAAGGTTAGCCTTATTGTCCTTTGTTTGGGGGAGGGGGGGTTTGTGTGAGAAAGTAGCCTCTTTCTAGCCTTGTGACCCCCACGTTTGGTCTGTTTGTGAGTATATGTCAGGGTGTTTTCACTGTCTCACTTGGATCCCGCTAGCCAGGGCCCAGTGCTCATAGTGAAAACCCTATGTTGTCAGTATGTTTGTTATGTGTCACTGGGACCTTGCTAGCCAGGACCCCAGTGCTCATAAGTTTGTGGCCCATATGTGTTCCCTGTGTGATGCCTAACTGTCGCACTGAGGCTCTGCTAACCAGAACCTCAGTGGTTATGCTCTCTCTTTACTTTAAAATCTGTCACTAACAGGCTAGTGACTAAATTTACCAATTCACATTGGCATACTGGTACACCCATATAATTCCCTAGTATATGGTACTGAGGTACCCAGGGTATTGGGGTTCCAGGAGATCCCTATGGGCTGCAGCATTTCTTTTGCCACCCATAGGGAGATCTGACAATTCTTACACAGGCCTGCCATTGAAGCCTGAGTGAAATAACGTCCATGTTATTTCACAGCCATTTACCACTGCAATTAAGTAGCTTATAAGTCACCTTTATGTCTAACCTTCACCTGGTGAAGGTTGGGTGCAAAGTTACTTAGTATGTGGGCACCCTGGCACTAGCCAAGGTGCCCCCACATCGTTCAGGGCAAATTCCCTGGAGTTTGTGAGTGCGGGGACATCATTACACGTGTGCACTATACATAGGTCACTACCTATGTATAGCGTCACAATGGTAACTCTGAACATGGCCATGTAACATGTCTAAGATCATGGAATTGTCAGCCCAATGCCATTCTGGCATTGGGGGGACAATTTCATGATCCCCCGGGTCTCTAGCATAGTACCCGGGTACTGCCAAACTGCCTTTCCAGGGTCTCCACTGCAGCTGCTGCCAACCCCTCAGACAGGTTTCTGCCCTCCTGGGGTCCAGGAAGCCCTGGCCCAGGAAGGCAGAACAAAGGATTTCCTCTGAGAGAGGGTGTTACACCCTCTTCCTTTGGAAATAGGTGTGAAGGCTGGGGAGGAGTAGCCTCCCCCAGCCTCTGGAAATGCTTTGATGGGCACAGATGGTGCCCATCTCTGCATAAGCCAGTCTACACCGGTTTAGAGATCCCCCAGCCCTGCTCTGGCGCGAAACTGGACAAAGGAAAGGGGAGTGACCAATCCTCTGACCTGCACCTCCCAGGGGAGGTGCCCAGAGCTCCTCCAGTGTGTCCCAGACCTCTGCCAACTTGGAAACAGAGGTGTTGGGGGCACACTGGACTGCTCTGAGTGGCCAGTGCCAGCAGGTGACGTCAGAGGCTCCTTCTGATAGGCTCTTACCTCTCTTGGTAGCCAATCCTCCTTCCTAGGTAGCCAAACCTCCTTTGCTGGCTATTTAGGGTCTCTGCTTTGGGGAATTCTTTAGATAACAAATGCAAGAGCTCACCAGAGTTCCTCTGCATCTCCCTCTTCACCTTCTGCCAAAGGATCGACTGCTGACTGCTCAGGACGCCTGCAAAACCGCAACAAAGTAGCAAGACGACTACTAGCAACCTAGTATTGCCTCATCCTGCTGGCTTTCTCGACTGTTTCTAGGTGGTGCATGCTCTGGGGGTAGCCTGCCTCCTCCCTGCACCAGGAGCTCTGAAGAAATCTCCCGTGGGTCGACAGAATCTTCCCCCTGCAACTGCAGGCACCAAAAGACTGCATCACTGGTCCTCTGGGTCCCCTTTCAGCCTGACAAGCGTGGTCCCTGGAACTCAGCAACTCTGTCCAAGTGACTCCCACAGTCCAGTGACTCTTCAGTCCAAGTTTGGTGGAGGTAAGTCCTTGCCTCCCCACGCTAGACTGCATTGCTGGGTACCGCGTGATTTGCAGCTGCTCCGGCTCCTGTGCACTCTTTCAGGATTTCCTTTGTGCACAGCCAAGCCTGGGTCCCCAACACTCCTTCCTGCAGTGCAGAACCTTCTGAGTTGACCTCTGGCATCGTGGGACTCCCTTTTGTGACTTCGGGTGGACTCTGGTTCACTTTCCTTCCAAGTGCCTGTTCAGGTACTTCTGCGGGCGCTGCCTGCTTCTGTGAGTGCTCCCTGAGTTTCTGGACACCCCCTCTGTCTCCTCCTCCAAGTGGTGACATCCTGGTCCCTCCTGGGCCACAGCAGCATCCAAAAACCTCTACCGCGATCCTTGCAGCTAGCAAGGCTTGTTTGCAGTCTTTCTGCGTGGGACCCCCTCTATAAGCTTCATCGTGACGTGGGACATCCGTCTTCCAAAGGAGAAGTCCCTAGCTCTCTTCTTTCTTGCAGAAGTCCAAGCTGCTTCCATCCAGTGGCAGCTTCTTTGCACCCTCAGCTGGCATTTCCTGGGCTCCTGCCCACTCTCGACGCTGTCGCAACTATTGGACTTGGTCACCTTGTCTTACAGTTACTCAGGTCCAGAAATCCACTATTGTTGCATTGCTGGTGATTGTTCTTCCTGCAGAATCCCCTTATCACGACTTCTGTGCTCTCTGGGGGGCAGTAGGTGCACTTTACACCTACCTTTCAGGGCCTTGGGGTGGGCTATTTTTCTAACCCTCACTGTTTTCTTACAGTCCCAGCGACCCTCTACAAGCTCACATAGGTTTGGGGTCCATTCGTGGTTTGCATTCCACTTTTGGAGTATATGGTTTGTGTTGCCCCTATACCTATGTGCTCTTATTACAATCTACTGTAATTCTACACTGCTTGCATTACTTTTCTTGATATTACTTACCTAATTTTGGTTTGTGTACATATATCTTGTGTATACAACTTATCCTCATACTGAAGGTACTCACTGAGATACTTTTGGCATATTGTCATAAAAATAAAGTACCTTTATTTTTAGTACTTCTGTGTATTGTGTTTTCTTATGATATTGTGCATATGACACCAGTGGTATAGTAGGAGCTTTACATGTCTCCTAGTTCAGCCTAAGCTGCTTTGCCATAGCTACCTTCTATCAGCCTAAGCTGCTAGAAACACCTCTTCTACACTAATAAGGGAAACCTGGACCTGGCACAAGGTGTAAGTACCTCTGGTACCCACTACAAGCCCGGCCAGCCTCCTACAAGCAGTGTATGTATATTGGGTTTATTAGATTGTAGTTCACCATGAAAAGTCCATCCACAGGATCAGATTATTCCTTGAGGGTGGGACCTTCAATTCCAAGTGAAACCAAATATTTGGGGGAGGGGGCGCACACATGATCTACTTCACCCTTTCCTTTAAATCTTTATTTACAATTCCTTGTCTGTCTGCTCATGAGTTTAACTTTATGTTTTACATGCATGCAGACAACACTTGAGAACTTTTCATTCCTCCCCATCATCTTCCCTATAATGTCCTCTGCATCCTTTCAGGAGGTAGCCACCACCAGACACACCGACCACGTGTGTTCTAGACTCTTTCTGTGTGAAACTCTGACACTGATCTGACCCATGGTTCAAGAAACTCAGCCTGACAGGAGAATAGTGCCAGTTTATCACAATCTTATGTTTGTTTCCTTTGAAGTGAGAGAAAATAGAGCCTCCAGCTGCCATTGTCTAAATAACTGCCAATGTTTCATGAGGTTAGTCAATTCTAAGCCTGTGATGCATGGAGTTGTGTAACTGAGACAGAGCACAAGGCTGTATCAAATATTGAGGTACCCTGGAGCAGCCTACCTATGTTTAACATGTCTTTAATCTGTGTGAGATTTCTGGATACACCTGATTTTAAAACAGTGGAGTAACTGAGACTGTCTAAAATGGTTTTTCTTAGTCAGATTCTGTGCTGTGTAACACATCTCATGACAATTACCCTAAGCCGTAGAAGTCTTTGAGTACTAGCAGACAGTTCCTTTTTCACTGCCATAAGCATCTATCTGTGACACGCAGGGCAAAGTCAAGAATAAATTCAGCTGGTATCACAGGGGGCGTGTGAGTCGTTGGTGAGCAATTTCCAATAAGAAAGAAAAAGGTCAGTAGTCCTAAGGGGGAGATTATTGAATGTATGTGTGGGAACCATAAGAGAAAATATAGGGATATTGGGAAATACTGAGCAGAGTTTCCCCGGGTTAATCCTTGACCTTTTTAGAGCAGACTGTAACAGTGCAGCCAATTTATAACTTTTTAAAATGGGAAAGCCTTGGCACTCATTACCCCATACTACTTGTGGGCACTTGCCCTTATGTATAAACACTTCTAACTTCTAATATTTTTTAATGCCTGCCTAAGGATCCTCATGGAAGGGTCTGGCCGATATAAAGAAAACTCAAAAGAAAATTAAATTTAATTCATGACAATTTACCGTACCATACCAAGTATTTTCTAGTCTCCCCCACATATAGAGGTCCCCACCTGTAGAGGTCTTAGAAAAAAGTCCAACATCATGAGGAAACTGCAGCAGTAGATGTCTTTAGTTTAACAGTCAGATGTGTTCTTCAAATATGGTGAAATAAGTAATTTACCTTGGCTTTAGCAAAAGAGCTAATACATTTGGAAAATGTTTACCTTTTTATTGGTGGGCCCAAATTTATTTTATAGATGACCGTGAACCAGAAATGCCATTCAATGCTGTTGAAAGCTTTTGATGGCACAAAAAGAGCATCAGCATTTTCTCACCTTTTACCACCTTGATCAGGGTCACTGCCAGCAAGATGTTATCATAGGATGTTCCAGTTTAAGAAAGTCCTATTAATATGGAGAGATATGATGAGGCCACACCCACCTTCACGAGCTACACACAACACCTCCCTGGGCTGAATTCTTGTATACAGACCACCAGGACCCCCCACCAACTTTGTCATCAACTTCATGGACTTTGTCAATGACAGCACTTTCACCTTAATTTTCACATAGAATGCCACACCAACCCACTCTTTACTGCCCTTCTTGAAAACCTTGGAAACTTTGGTCTCACACCGCACATTACAGAACCCACCCACACCGCCTGACACCCTTTTGGATCTAATTTCGTCAATCAGCAACAACAGTCGACAAGCCAGCAACTATGACCCGAACCAAACAAACCTTCGTCAGTTTCAGCAAAACTACCCTGCACACTACAGACCTACCACCAAGGGAACTGCCCAGCGCAGTTTAAAGTATCTCAGAAAAGGAGTGGGCTTACGTCTTCTCCGAGAACTGGACAGAGTGCACCAGCAGCTTGCCGAAGGCCATCAAAGACCTCAACAGCTGGTTCCGCACATGCATCAACACATTGGCTCCCCTCAAGTGCAACCAAAAGGCAGGAGCCCGACCACAGGCCAGCTCGCCTTCAGGGGTACTCAGACTGAGGAAACGTCACTGCAAGCAACTAGCGTGCAAATGCAAAGCAAGTCAAGACACCACAGTAAGGATATCTTCAAATCAGCCCAAGACGCCACCACTTGAAGTTATGGAACACAAGGCCCTTTCAAGAATGCCCATCTGGCAGTGTGAGAAGGCCAGAGGGACCAGTCCAATGCCAGTCATAAAAACTGCTGCCAAGTGTTTTTTTGGATGTTGCTGCAATCTGCATGCTTTCCAGGCAGGAATTAAATTGTCTTCTATACAAGACATGGTGTTGGGGACATTGTTTGCATGGAGCACTTTGCTGCCTCAAAGCCGTTCTCCTGCTGCTTCAGGGCTGTTTCACTGCAGGTAGTAATATTCTTCCAACAGAAGCACCAGCCCAAGCATTATTGACTTTCTCTGCCTTATTGTGCAGGCATGGCTGCTACTCATTCATTTCTAGCAGTCTTTTTTGCAATTTTTATCACTCCAAATCCTCTTACCCCTCCTCTTTACCCTCCTACCATCACCATTCACAAGTATATTCATTAAGACTAGGAAAAAGGAGACTGGGCTGGTTCTCAGGTGATAGATGTATATAACAACTAAATATAGACATACTGCCCATATGTGCTCAGGCCTGGGGTTGAATGGAGCCTGGTATAGGACAGGTTACTGTATCAGTGATCTCAAATCCCACATTTTCTGGGGTTAAGAAAGCTTCAATTTTCCCTTTCAGGGACCCAAAGTAAAATATGGATTAACTGTAACAAACATATCCCATTGCAACAGAAATATGACACAGAAGAGGTGCAGAACTGTTAAAGGTTACAGGAGCTCAGAGAGAGGCCAAGAGTGAGACTAAAGAGGTGTGTTACCATCACAGGTCTAACTACAACACATACACAAACCAGCGGTGAAAGTAAACAAATGTTTCCAAGGCCACTTAGAGCCTTTAACACTTGAATCCAGTTAATCACTCAATCCTTAATCAATCACTGATTACTAAAGTGCGGCCAATCACCTGCAGGGGCTCAAGACGCTGTTTGTGGGTGTGCTGCTCAATCAAAGAGCCAGGTCTTGAGGTCCTTCCTGAACTGCTTCAGTGATGCGGTCTGTCTGAGTTTGAGAGGTATCGTGTTCCATGTCTGGGTTGCGAGGTAGAAGGATCTTCCTCCTGCTGTGCTTTTCCAGATCTTGGAAGCAGATTTGAGGTAGAGCTGTGAAGAACAAAGATGTCTGTTGGGTACGTAGAAGGTGAGGCGGTGGTTGAGGTATGCCGGTTTTATGCTGTGTAGTGCCTTGTAGGTGCGGATCAGGAGTTTGTATGTGATGAGCCTGTTGACTGGGAGCCAGTGTAGGTCTCTGAGGTGGGAGGAGATGTGGCTGTGTTGGGAGATGTCCAGGATGAGTCTGGCTGCTGTATTCTGGATTCTTTGTAGTCTTGATTGTAGTTTATCTGTGATGCCGCACAGAGTGAGGTGTCGTAGTCTAGTTTGCTAGTGACAAGTGTGTGAGTGACTGTCTTTCTCGTGTCAGAGGGGATCCACTTGAAAATCTTTCAAAGAAGTCAGAGGGTGTGGAAGCATGACGATGAGATGGTGTTGACTTGGTGGATCATGGATAGAGAGGAGTCCAGGTTGATGTCCGTGGGAGCAGGGGTGTTTCCCATTGCGGTGGGCCTCCAGGATTCATTCCAGGCATTACGAGGATCTCTGTCGTGACAAATTGAGTTTGAGGCAGCTGGCTTCCATTCAGGTGGCGACTGCTCTCATCCCATTTTGGAAATTTCTCTTGGCCTTTGCAGGGTTATCAGACAGGGAGAGGATCAGTTGGGTTTTGTCCGCTTAGAAGACTATGTTTAGCCCATGTTGTTTGATGATCTTGGCTAGCGGGCCATGTAGATCTTGTAGAGTGCGGCCTTGCTTCTGTGGTCTAGTATGGTGCGTATTGTGTCCATGGCTGCTAGGAGTGCTGTGGTTGCTTCTGAATCTGGAATGGGATGGGTCTAGGATTTGGTGTGTCTCAAGGAATTCAGTGAGTTGCTGGTTAACAGCCTTTTCCATTACTTTGGCTGGGAAAGGGAGCAGAGAGATGGGTCTGTAGTTTTTCAGCTCCCTTGGGTTGGCGGTGGGTTTATCTCATTATGCTTCCAGTCTGAGGGGAAGTGGCAGTCTCACAGGATCAGTTGATAGTTCGGCAGAGCTCGGGCGCTATGGTGGCGCTGGCCAGGTTGAAGATATGATGAGGGCATGGGTCCTAGGGTGCTTCCGAGTGGATGGAGTTCACAAGTCTTTGGGTGTCCTCCTTGGTGATGGGGGTCAAGGAGTTCAGGATCTGTTGTGGTGCTTGGTCAGTGGTGGTGTTTGTGGGCGGTGCGGGTGGGTTTTGGTTCCTGAAGCCTTCGTAAATGTCCCGGAGTTTTTAGTGGAAAAAGGTGGCAAGGTCGTCAGCGAGGTCTTGGGAGGGAGGGATGGATGAGGTGTCTAGCCCAGGGTTCGCGAACTCTTTGACGATGGTGAAGAGTGTTTTGCGGTTGTGAGCGCTGGTGCTGAGGCGGTTTTGAATGGTGTTTTTTTTGGTGGCCCTGATGTTCTGGTGATGCGTGATGACTGCGTTATTGTAGGCTATGCGGTCTTCGGTTGATCTGCTGTTCCTTCATTTCTGTTCCAGTTGTCTGCAGGAGGATTGGATTCTTGCAGGTCTGCTGTAAACCATTTAGGTGTTTTGCTATGTCAGTTTCCTGCTGGTCTCCTTAATGGGGCTACGTTGTTGGTACATTCCAATAACCAGCGGTGTAGATTGTGTGCAGCTTAATTAGTGTCCGCTGGGTTCATGGGTGGGAGTGGTTGAGAGCATTGGTGAGTAGTGCTTCTGTACCTTTGCCCCAGCAACTACCGAGGGGGCAGGGGGCATAGTGACGAGCATTGTTCTTTGTGAAGGTAAAGTGGATGCACTTGTGGTCAGTCCAATGGTGTTCAGAGTGGTACGAGATGGTGATGTTCCTTGCGGAGAAGACGGGGTCGAGGATGTGTCCAGGTCTGTGGGTGCCAACATTGACAAGTTGTTTGAGGCCGAGTGTTGTGAGGTTGTCCAAGAGGTTTGTGGTGTTGGGCTCATTGTGAATATCAACGTGGAAATTGAGGTTGCCGAATAGAATGTAATCGGAGGAGGTGAGCACTTGGGGGCTAAATACCAGTTAGAAAAACTATTATCAAATCATTGTTTTTCAAGATATTTGAGACATATGTAAGGGAAAACCCTTGTGCACATCACGTCATAAAAATGATGGCCCTGCTACAATAAAGATTATATCCATTAATGTAGATTGTAAATATTGACTGTAAAAACATACTCTCTTGCAAAACCCTAACAATATTTTTTGGCTCTCAAACATATAGACACTAATAACAAGTGATGTTCACAATTTGTGACAACAGTGGAAAATAAAATACCCACGGGAACTAACATGACAAACACTGAAAACAATAAACCCAACTCATGGGACATAGTGAGAAGCAACAGCAACACATGCGATTTGAACCCTACTCAACACTTGCTCAAAAGGAATTGTGAAAGTAACCTGATGCACATCTTTACTATGAAAAAGGAAGGAACAACAGGTAATTTAACCAGGATAGAGAAAAAAGAGGAGATAGAGAACAGAAATAAAACATTGGTGAACATTCAGTCATAGGAAATATATTAAACATTTCAAGCCCTGAAGTGAAGATCCTGGCCAAGAAAGACAACACATTTGAGGGGTGTAGGCCATAATCTACCAAGAACAAGAATGTTGCTTGTCATGGAATATCTAGAAGAGAGAAATCGGATGGTATCTAGAAGAGAGACATCGGATGGTGGCAATGTTGATGATCATTCCACAACAGCAGCCCTGAATTCAAGTAATCTTGGGGACTGCAGAATGTCACAATGGCTACAATAATTGGCCACAATTTGATCTGGGATACTTCCTTTCATCAAGGCAGTCTAGTTGGCAATCAGGGTGTGCTCCGACTGGTTCCATGGGTTCAGTGCTTAAGATTCACTGTGTTTCTTGTTTGTGAGAATGAATATCAGTTTGAATGGGAATCTTTAGGAAATCTTCTTTGCAAGTTGGTGAGCAATGTTCTCCCACATCTCTCAACTTTAGGCCTAAGTCATTGCAGACACATCATTCCAGTGAATAAAACAGCCTGGAATCACATGAAAATCACAGGTTTCTCGACCTGCATATTCTGACTGTCCCTGTGACATAATTAGCAGGATCCAGACAGAAACCGATGATATTGAGAAAAACAAAAAAATAGAACAAATCTTACAAGATCACACGAAAAAACATAGGATTGATCTGATGAGTGTTACCAAATGGAAGAAAATAGTGTAGTTCAAATCTGACTGGCAGCAAATGATCCGGAAGAAACTGAGAAAACAACCAATATTTAACCCCCGGAACAGGTTTGGCCTTGGCAAGCAGGTGTAATGGTTAATTTAGATTTTATTTTTTTATTGCAAACATATGCCCAAAGAATAAAACTAAGGCTAAAAAAGAGGAGAACAAGCAGGTGCCTATATACCTAAAAAAAAAGTTTAATCTGGGTATAACTTTAATAGAACAGTATGGGTCCTTCTTAGCATGCAGGTGTTCTTATAACTGGTATAGAAACCTATTGTAGTTTTAATGCACATCACAGGAAAAGATGACTCTTACTTGAGCCACAAACATGTACTACTGGATTTAATTTACTGTATCCTACAGACATAATGTAAACAAGCGTGGATGAGCAAAAGACTACCAAAAAAAGGAGAACAAATGGAAAGAAAAAAACTTCACATTGTAGAAGTAAACCACTGGCCAACCAACCCTGGCCTTTAAGTGCACTTTTTTTTTTTTTGAAGTTTAAGAAAGTCAAGGGGCGAAGGAATGGGATCAATTTCCCCACCTTGTATACTGTGCTCAATGGATGCAAAATGTGAATGACAGCCTAAGAGACTAATGAATGAATCGGGCATCCATTTATAATATGTATGTACTTTTTAGATTTTCTTTTTGCTGTTTCTACATTCAAACCCAAAACCTACATATTTTTCATAAGTGTTTATTCAATTCCTTAATGGTGTGTCGCAGCAAGTAAATACATGTTTTAACTGGTGCATTAAACATGTGAGCAAAGTGAGCAAACTTGACCATATCCTTGCAGACCTTAGAGAATTCCCCACAGCCCTTGTGGAAGAAATATTGGAAGATGACCCTTTATAGCACTATTTTAAAGGAATTTTACCAAACAGCTGCATTTTTATCAGCCTTTCCTTCTTTCTTTCTTCCTCCCTATATTAATACATTTACTCTACTCTTTGCTGTACAATCTTTCTGTTTATTCATCATCCATTTTTTTCTTTTCTTTTTTTCTATGTGTATCGTTCAAACCTTCAGTCTTTGTACCTTTCTTTCCTACTATGTACCATTCTTTATTTTCTACTTTATCAGATGCTTTCTTTTCACTCTTTTAATTACTTCTTTCTAACTTGCGTCCCTTCGGTCTATTCTTCTTTCATTCCGTCTAGCCTTCTTGCTTCCTTTCTGCTCTTTTTTATTCGCCCATTTCCATGTTCACTCTTTTATTCCTTACTTATCTTACTGTCCTACCTTCATATGCTTTTTGTTATGTCTCTCCTTCTTTATTTATTTTTCTTGTTCTTTGCTCTTCCTTTCATTGCACTTCCTTCTCCCCCTTTGTCTCTTTTTCCTCTTTTCTATATTTCTTTTTTGATATTTCATTTTGCTTTCTAGCTTTCCTTCTTTACTACCTCATTCTATTACAATTTAGGGGCTACTTCTTGCTTTCCTGCTAACCTTCTTTCTCTTCCTTTATTTTTTTTATTACTTTCTTCCTTTCTTTCTCGTTTCCCTCATTGCAACATTTCTTTCCTTTCTTTGCTTATGCCTTTTTTGCTTCTTTCAACTATGTTTCTGTTCTGACTATTCTACTTCTTTACAGTCTTATTTTATTTTCTCATTCTTGTTCCCTCACTCTATTAGCCTCCAAATTATTTATTTCATTGCCATAATGTCTTTCTGTTATGTGTTTGGCCCCACTGGCAGCCTTTTGCTCTCCCCCTACGGCTTTGCTTAGTATCGTTTTTCATGCAATATTTATTAGCTTCAGTTTTCAATTGGTGACCTTATGGTGAGCTTTCTCTTGATCATGGCATATACGGTGTTCATGTTATCCAGCTTGCTTGTAGCATGAGTGTGTGTGACGGCTTTCTGGGTACTACTTGGGAGCCATTTGATATTCTTCCTCAGCATCTTCAGGGTACTGAAGCATGAGACGTTGACAACGCTGACTTCGGCGATCATGTTGACGTTTGCTGTTGATGATGATTCAGAGGTTTTTGGCATAGGTGGTGGGGGTAGGTGTCAGTTTTAGCTCTGTTAGGCACCCGATGGAGTCCTACGATGAAGTGTTCTTCCTGAAGATTATAACTGATCTTGTCAGTAATCAGCTTTAGGCAGCTGGTCTTCATCCAGTGGGCATCTACAGTCTTGCAGGCATTGAAACTGATGTGGGTGCCTTGCCCATGAAAGAGAGAATGAGTTGTGTGTCATCAGTGTAGGAGAGGACATTGATGTCCTGAGAGCAGATGGTGCTGGCTAAATGGAACTTCTATGTGTTCTGAAGTGGGTCAGACTCAGGGTGGATCCTTGCAGAACTCTGTAGATGAGGTTGCTGGCATCCGAGGTGTACAGTGCCAGGATGTATGACTGGGTGCTTAAAGTCTGGAAGCAAAGGGTCCACCAGAGTGCTTGTCTTTGGATTCCGATGTTGTGCAGCCATTGGATTAGGAGGTGGGAGACCGTGTTAAACGTTGTGAAGTGGTCTATAAGGATGAAGGCCACTGTGTTTCCTCCATCAGACATGCAGATGTTATCTGTGGCAGTAATGAGTGCTGTTTACATGCTTTGTTTGGGTCGGAAACCAGGATGAGTGCTGTTGAGGAGTTGGTGGTCTTTGAGGTATTCAGTGAGGTATTTGCTGATGATTCTCACTAAGATCTTGACCAGGAATGGTAAAAGAGAGATCAATCTGTAGTTGGCAAGCCTTGAAAGGTCAGCAGAGGATTGCATTGCATATCACTTTAACATTCACACAGATGCCAGTACTTTCAATACAGGATACTTTCTTTGGAGAATTTCTGTTCTTATTTAATGTCCTTTTATTTATTGCTGTAAATATTGCTAGTTCTTGAGCATTGCCTTAGGAGCACAAATTATTGTATGGAGAAGGGTCATAAGTTATAGTCAACATCATAGTGTTTTTTGTATTGTTCAATAACCACAACCGCACCTTACTTGTGGGTCTTTAAGTGAATATCTGAGTGTTTTTGTAATGTCCTGTGAGCAAAAGAAACCATGATTTACCAATAACAAAGGTTTTTACAGTGATTTTTTAAAGGAATTATGATGAAGTACTTCTCAGCCATTTAGAGTGCGCAAGCCCAACTTTAGTTGTCGTTTAACCGTGCAAAGCGGGGTAGGCTTGGGGCCATGACCTGAACAACAACTACTGCATGCCCAATTGCCGCAGCATTCAAACTTTTACTGTTCTGAGTGAGAGGTTGCTGCATGACATAGTCTGTGTACAGCATCATTACTCAAGGACCTGATTTCAGCAAGGAGTGTGCAGTTCAAACAGATGCTTCAGAACATGGGATTAGGACAGTGTTATCACAGATGAACAATGACGGTCAGGATAAACCAGTTATCTTTATCAGTAGGCGACTACTCCCTAGACGACAGCTTTGAAGTGTCATAAACAGGGGAGCCTTTGCTGTGGTTTGGACACTGAATAAGTTGACACTCTACTTATTTGTTTTGTAGAGGAACATAGAGGGCTTTGCTGGGACTGACGTCAAGCAAAATCCAATTGAAATCGAGGCCTTGCTATGCATAGGCTTTGCCCACTCAGAGCTTTCCTGCCTTTGCCGATAACCGCACTTAGTCTCCGCTCTTCATCAATCTGCCATACTCGAGCAAATTCTTTGGATTCAGCTTGAAGAGTGCCACACCAATAACTCCTCAACAACAAATTTTCCACCATAAAAGTTTCTAAGCCCATAGTAAACTCTTTGAATGAGATCAACCATGTCCTTATATCTGGCCCGTGCTCCATTGCAGTTGCTCTTAAAATTTACATTTTCCTGGTTGCCCACTGTTAGACCTGTCAGCTCTTGGAGTGGTATCCTCTGTACTTTTGCTTCTGACCTCCTGTTTCTGATCCTGTGCTGAATTTCGTTTTTGCTGGCTTTAGGACTCTTGGCACTTTACCACTGCTCACAAGTGCTAAAGTGGAAGTGCTCGCTGTCTAAATTGTATTGGTGATTGGTTTATTCACGATTGGCATATTTTATGTATTAGTAAGTCCCTAGTAAAGTGACCTATGCGTGGCCAGGGTCTGTAAATCAAATGCTACTAGTGGGCCTGCAGCACTGATTGTGCCACTCACATTTCTCAGACCTGCCAGTGCAGTGTCTGAGTGGGCAGTTCTAAACTTCCAGTTCCACCTGGTAAGTGCAAACACTTGCTAGGTCAAAACCTTACCTTTTACTAGATGTAGGTCATACCTAAGGTAGGCCCAAGGCAGACCCATGGGCAAGGTGCAGTGTATATAAAAGGTAAGACATGTACTTGTGTGTTTTACATGTCCTGATAGTCAAATACTGCTAAAATTGTTTTTAGGTTGAGCATTCGAGCCATCTTGTATAATCTTTAGTATATACTTCTTTGTGGGCTTCAACTCCGTCCCTGCTTCCCATTTGCTTATGTCAGCGTCCTTTAAAGTGTTTTGCTTCTTAGTGGTTAATCTTTCCTATCTGTCCCACGTTCTCCTCCTTTGTCTACTCCCACGGAGCACGCCCCAGTACTTGTACCCTTCCACTTGTCCCATTAAAGCATCTGTGTCAGGGACTATTTTTTACTTGTTGCTCTGAGTGCTTTTTTGAGCCAGAGGCTACGGTGTTATCTCCTCCAAGCTTGTTGTGGATCCCCTGCCTGCCAAGTTACTTAATTTTAATTATATTTGTAAATCATTTCATCTGCCTGTGCCGTGCCTCCTACCCCAACACCTCCCACACATGGCTGCAGGCATTTTATTACACCTCTAATCTCCCCATGCCCTCGTGCCCTTTGCTGCTTTAAATAAGCAGAACCTGAATTCCTAGCCACTTTTAAGAATGCAGAGAAAACAATGCACATAACTTTCTATTTTCTAATCCTTGTTATTATTCTTTTTTGGTTCCTGGATAAAGAGCAGCAGGGAAGCAGTATCCTTGCTGCTTTAGACTGCCAAGCGCGATATGTCATGTATACAATAGGGATGTTTATGATATTAAGTTAGATGTGTCGCGAACGCTCTGTTGCACTGCGGGCACAAGAAGGGCTTCTCTCTTGCAGGAAGGAAAACACATTGAGGTTAGAAAAAATAAAACTAAATAAGATGGCCTTCAATTCAATTTCAATATTATTCATTATGGTTTTTTTTTCGTTCTTTGCTCAGTCATCACTTAGTTCTCATTGCTTGCTCTTCCTCTTGTTGCTGTTGGGCCATTCCTAGCTCACTCCCCCTCCATTGTGATTCTTGCCCCGTCCGCCTCCATGACACTTCCACATTATGGATCCAGCACAGGAATCAACATTAGAAACTCGCCTAGCGCGCACACAGCAGAAGTACGGTCTTAGAAGAGAGTGCAGGTACTTAAATTGTTAGATCAATGAAAAAACCAAATGGCTTGGCGCTTCAATAATCTGTAAAATCTGACTTCTGGCAGATAAGCTGCAGCCGCTTCCTTTTTTATAGCGCTGCTCTTTCCCTGTTGGAATCACAGGTGGGGATTCATACCAGCACCAAGTTTGTGGCTCCCCTCAGACTCCAGAGCTTTCTATCACCAAAATGTGAGGAAAAAGTGTTTTTTTGTCAAATTTTGAGGTTTGCAAAGGCTTGTGGGTAATTCCCCCAGGTGTCTAGTTTTCAGAAATGTCCAGGTTTGCTAGGTTTTCCAAGGTGCCGGCTAAGCTAGAAGCCAAAATCCACAGCTAGGCACATTGCAAAAAACAGGTCTGTTTTCTTTTGGAAAATGTGATGTGCCGACGATGTGTTTTGGGACATTTCCTGCTGTCCTGCTTTCCTGCTTTCCTACCCACACAAGTGATGTACCATTTTCATCAGGAGACTTGGGGGAACACTGGGTAGAAGGACGTTTGTGGCTCTCCTCAGATTCTAGTCCATGACATCACCAGAATATGAGAAAAAAGTGTTTTTTTTGTTGCCAAATGTTGAGGTTTGTAAAGGATTCTGGGTAACAGAATGTGGTGAGAGCCCCAAAAGTCACCACATTCTGAATTCCCCTAGGTGCCTAGTTTTCAGAAATGTCCAAGATTAGCAGGTTTCCCTAGGTGCCGGCTGAGAGAGCAGCCAAAATCCACAGCTAGGCACTTTGCAAAAAACAGGTCAGTTCACTTTGGGAAAAGTGATGTGGCAACGTTGTGTTTTGGGGTATTTCCTGACGCGAGCACTAGGCCTACCCACCCAAGTGAGGTACCATTTTTATCTGTAGATTTGGGGGAATGATGGGTGGAAGGAAATTTGTGGCTCCTCTCAGATTCCTGAACTTTCTATCACTGAAATGTAAGGAAAAAGTTTTTTTGTTTTTGCCAAAGTTTGAGGTTTGCAAAGGATTCTGGTGAGAGCCCCACATGTCACCCAATCCTGGATTCCCCTAGGTGTCTAATTTAAAAAAATGGACAGGTTTGGTAGGTTTCCCTAGGAGCCAGCTGAACTACAGCCCAAAATCCACAGCTAGGCACTTTCCAAAAAACACCTCAGATTTCAATGTAAAAATATGATGTGTCCATGATTAGTTTCCTATTGCGGGCATGAGGCCTACCAATACATGTGAGATACCTTTTTTATCGGAAGACTTGGGGGAACACAGAATAGAAGAACAAATGTTATTGCCCCTTGTCTTTCTCTACATTTTTTCCTTCCAAATGTAAGACAGTGTGTAAAAAAATACGACTATTTGAGTAATTCACATGCTAGTATGGGGACCCCAGAATTCAGAGATATGCAAATAACCACTGCTTCTCATCGCAAGGTGCAGCTCATTTATTGGCTCTGGGTACCTACGGTTCTTGATGAACCTACAAGCCCTATATATTCCCAGAACCAGAAGAGTCCAGCATACATAGCAATATATTGCTTTTGAAAACTGATATTGCAGGAAAAGGTTGCAGAGTAAACTGTGGAGAGAAATGGCAGTTTTTTTACCTCAATTTCAATATTTATTATTTCAGATGTTACTTTCTGTAGGAAAACCTTGTAGGATCTACACAAATGACCCGTTGCTGAATTCAGAATTTTGTCTGCTTTTCAGAAATGTTTAGCTGTCGAGTATCCAGCATTGGTTTCACACCCATTTCTGTCACTAAGTGGAAGGAGGCTAAAAGCACAAAAAACAGTAAAAATGGGGTATGTCCCAGAAAAATGCCAAATTTGTGTGGAACAATGTAGTTTTCTGATTCAAGTCTGTCTGTTCCTGAAAGCTGGGAAGATGGTGATTTTAGCACTGCAAACCCTTTGTTGATGCCATTTTCAGGGAAAAACCACAAGCTTGCTTCTGCAGCCTTTTTTCCCCCATTTTTTTTTTTTTTTAAACAAAATTTTGGCTAATTTCTTGGTCTCCTACAGGGGAACCCACAAACTCTGGGTACCACTAGAATCCCTAGGATGTTGGAAAAAAGAACACAAATTTGATGTGGGTAGCTTGTGGACAAAAAGTTATGAGGGCCTAATCGCGAACTGCCCCAAATAGACAAAAAAAGGCTTGGCACCTCAGAGGGAAAAGGCCTGGCAGCGTAAGGGTTAATTAACTAATTATAAATTACACCATCACACACTTTTTATGACCTCGACATATTACATTACTCCTGACATGTTAAATGACATCATTGTTTACATCAGTGATTATGTAAAGAATAAAGCGTGCCCTGTCCCACATCATAAGGATTTCGCAATTCACCAAGAAGCTCCATAACCATATAGAGGAATGAGATTGAAGGTCGAGTTCCTTTAAAAGGTTATGTAACTCATAGGTGATTGGCAATATCCTCATCATGTAAACTAGGAGGTACTTCAGCCCATATAATATATGGTCGCACCGTCACCTTTCACACAAACTACTTAAAACCTTGCTGCATAGTTCTGCCATTTGAAGGAGCAAGCATGATTGCAAACATGAAAAAAAATCTCTAGTGCAAATTTATATGTATCAAAATCCATAAGTTATTTGTTGCCAACAGATAATAGAAACAGTTCAATAAAAGTAATTTAAAAAAACAAAACAAAAGCAGCACTAGCTCGGAATGTGTAGAAACATGCTGAAACATTCTAACTTTTCTCTAATCATCCAAGGATTGCAGACAACAAACACATTGTCTCTGCTTGTCACTGTAACATCAAAAATAGAGCATGAGAAAGAAGAGCACTGTTCCGTTTCCGATGCTTTAAACAGCTGCTTCAATTACACTTGACCTGACCTGTCTTTTACCTCAGCTGTTGGCTCTGGCAGTAGGCATTGTGACATCAGAACTCAAGTGTAATAGCTTCTAATAGTTAAGCTGCAACGTCTTTTCTTTGTAATTGGCGACAGGATGCATCACACGTCGCTGATTGTGCAGAAATTGTATAATGGCGTTTAGACAGGGATTACTGAATCCCATGTATTATACTTAAATAATAACATAATAATAAAGTATAACTCAGCACTCCAGTGTACCATACAATTAGTCAACAAGTAATGTAGGAAAAGAAAACAGAAATTATCCCATTCCCTTTTCCCAAGGAGGCATACAAATAATCTATTTTATTAATAATAAAGGGTAGTCATGTATGCTATTCCTCTGTATGCCACTCCACTATAAGCTAATCCACTTTATGCCATTCCACTGTATGCTAGTACACTGCACACCTCTCCATTGTATAGTATTCCACTTTACTATACTCCATTGTACGCCACTCCAGTGAATTACACTCCACTATACACAACTTCACTGTGCCCTACTCCACTCTATACCACTTCAGCATCTGCCATTCCTGTGTACCCAACTCCACTTTGTGTTATTCTACTGCAGCCCACTTCACTCTACAACACTCCACTCCAGACCACTCCATTGTATGGCACTTCACTCAACCAGCACTCTAAGCCACTACACTCCACAACACTATGGCCCTCATTATGACATTGGCGGTTTCCTCAGGAAACCTCAGATGTCAATGGTGCCAGAAAACTGCCAGTGCTGGCAGTCCTCCACCAGCCATAAAATGGCTACTGCAGGATTTCCACCATTGTAAGGGTGGAAATCCATCAGTAACCATGCTGGCGGTCGAGGCACCTGGGCAGTGCTACCAAAAAGACTGCCTGGTGGTGTCCTGCTGGCGGTAGCAGCGCTCCTTCCCGTTCCCTGCCGGATGCCACCTCGCCAGACAAGGTAAGTGGGCGTCTGTCAGGGGAAGGGGGTCTGGGGTGCTGTGTGAAGTGTCTGCATGTGTGAATGAATGTGTGTGTTAGTGTGTGTATGCGTTTGTGAGTGCTGTGGTGTATGCATGGTTGTATGCATGTGAGTGAATGCTTGTATGGATGTTACGCTGAGTGCGTGTCTGCATGTCAGTGTTTATGCGTGTGAGCATATGTGAGTGAATGCGAGTATGGATGGGTGTGTGTGAATGTCTGTATGGATTAGGGTGAATGAATGCATTGAATGCATGTATGGCTGTGGTGGTGCATGGGTGCCTGCGTCCTGCGTGTGGGTGTGTGTGTGCATGATTGCGGGGAGGAGAGTTTGGGGGGGGGTGGTGTGATTCTAGGGGGGTGGGGATTGGGGGGGCGGTGTGATTCGAGGGGGGTGAGTGTTGGGGGGGCAGTGTGATTCCAGGGGAGGTGGGGGGGTTAGGAGATTGTTATGGGGGTTGGGGGGTTTAGGTGATTGCTGAGGTGGGCCATCTACTGGTGACAGGGAACGAATTCCCTGTCACCGGTAGCCCTATTGCCTTTCGTGGAGGGTGTACTGCTGGTGGTCATGTGTGGACTGCTTGGTCGGAGATGCACATCTCCGGCCCGGCAGTTCATACTGCCATGGCGGTATGAGTGGTGATGTGGTGGGTTGGCTGCGGCCAATCCACCAACTCATAATGTGGCGGTCTATATCGCCAGCCTGTTGGCAGTGATTCCGCCACAATAATCCTGGCAGTCAAGAGACCGCCAGGGTTTAAATGATGGCCTATGGCCCTCATTACGAGTGTGGTGGACTGAAGACCACCACACTCGTGCTGGTGGTCTTACCACCGTGGATCTGGCTGTTAAGACTGCTACATTACAAGCCTGGCGGTTTGGCCGAAGCCAAACCACCACAACGTCACCAGTACTGCCAGGGCGGTCAGACCGCCGGGACAAAGGTGAGGACTTCCGGGCCAGCGGCAGCCATAAGACCACCAGCGATATTATGACTCGGCAAACCACCAGGGTTTCTGCTGCGGTCAAATGTCATCGCTCAATCTCCACGCATGAAGGCATAGAGTTGACATGTTCAGGTGGAGAACCCTCCCCTGCTGCTGCAACAGAAGATCCTCCCGAAGAGGAAGCCTGATCGGAGGACCCCTTTTCAGAAACTTGGGACACCAGCCTCTCCCTGTCCAGTCCAGAGCCACTAGGATGTCTTGGGCACTGTTGTTCTTGATCTTTTTGAGAACTCTGGCCAGGAGTGGTATAAGCGGAAAGGCATACAGGAGGCCCGAACTGCACTATAGACGAAAAGCATCACTGATTGATCGCCGCCTTGGAAACTCCAATGCACAATACTGATGACATTGCGCATTCCTTTCGGAGGTAAATAGATCTAACCACAGCTCTCACCACTGCTGAAAGAGACCTTGCACCACCTGTTCAAAATCCACCACTTTGGGTCTTTCGCAGTTCCCTCCATGATCTGGACCATGTCGGAGAGATTTCCCTGATGCTGTGCCCACGGGAACTTCAGGTCCCACTGCAGAACCCGCATTTGCCATCTGGCATGATTCACCAGCAGGATGCAGGGGGGCAAGTGACCCAGCAGCCTCAGAGTCATTCTCACAGAAACCCTGGTTGAAGACCAAAACATCAGTATCTTATCTGGGATATCTTGGACTCGTTGCTAAGGAGGGTAAGCACAAAACTGCACTGTTTCCAGAACTGCTCCTATAAAGGAGTGCCTGAGAGGGAGTCAGGTGTGACTTTGGCACATTTATAGTGAACGCCAGCGAATGAAGAAGGTTTGCCATATGTAGGTGGGAATCAACTGCCTGGGGTGAGCTCACCTTCAAGTGGTCGAGGTATGGGAAGACTGAAACCCCTGATGAGCTGTGACCACTGCCATCACCTTGGGGAACGCCCCAGGGGCTCTGGTAAGGCCAAATGGCAGCACGATGAACTGAAAGTGCTCATGGCCTACCTTGAACCACTGGTAATGCCTATCGGCCGGTAGGAATTGAATATGGAAATATACATCCTGTAAGTCCAGCCCAACCAACTAGTCTTCTAGGTCCAGGGCAGACAAGACCTGAGACAATGTGAGCATCTTGAACTTCTCCTTGAAGAGGGGATTTATGGTCCATAAGTCTAGAATAGGGCAAAGACCCTTGTTCTTTTTGGCTATCAGAAAGCAGCGGGAATAACAACCACTGTCTACTTCTAATATTGGGACTTTTTTTAATGGCTCCCTTGGCCAAGAGACCCATAACTTAATCTCAGAGTAGAATACAAAAGATCCTCCACCAGCTGTTCAAATCTTGGAGGTACTGGGGAGGAAAGGATTGAAAAGGCAGCATGTAGCCCTTCCTGATGATATTTAGTACCCATGTGTCTGATGTTATGGACTGCCAGTGGAGGAGATGATGGTGTATTCTCCCTTCAACTGGGTAAGCATGGTCCTCCAGAACCAAACTAGGAGGACTTTGAAGCTGCAGCTGCCGAGGGCTGGGTGGCAGATGACTTCTGGCCTACAGACACCTCTAGGTCTGAAGGCACCGCGCCCACGTCCTCGCATAGCCTAGGGTGGTTGCGCGGGACGGTGGCTGACATTTGGTTGGTGCTGTGCCACACCACTTCCATAGCCATGAAAGTGGTGAAAGGCAGACAATGTACGAGAGGTCCAAGGATTTAGCCGAAGCCCGGGAGCCCTTAAAGCACCCTAGCACTGAGTCTGCCTTCTCACCTGTAAGAAATTGGGTCTCTGGTTGGCAGTCAGTTTGCACTCTGTCCAAGCCAGGACCCTCACTCTAGTCGGGGCAAAGGAGAAACACACCCGACTAAGCCCTACTCACCTACTTGGTAACTTGGCACGAGCAGGAAGGCTTATCCCAGAAGCAATGTGTAAAGTATTTGTACCAACACACACAGTAATACAGTGAAAACACTACAAAATGGACATCACACCAGTTTAGGAAAATAGGTAATATTAATCTAAATCAAATAGCACTAAAACAACAAAAGCTAACACACACAAGTCAAGGTATGAATTTTCAAAAGAATATGGGCCACATTACAACCCTGGCGGTCGTTTGGAGATTGTACTGCCAACAGGCTGGCGGTACAATCTTCCAGATTATGATTGGTTGTCCTGGCAGTTTTAATCCGCCAGGGCAGCGCTGCTTGCAGCGCTGCCCAGGGGATTACGAGTCCCCTTCCCGCCATCCTGTGGAAAGGCTGGCGGGAAGGGGAGTTGCGAGGCCCCTGGAGGCCCCTGCACTGCCCATGTACTTGGCATGGGCAGTGCAGGAGCTCCCAGGTACAGCCCCACACTGCTTTTCACTGTCTGCACAGCAGACAGTGAAAAGCCCGACGCCGCACAGCCACAACATCGCCAGCTCTATTAGGAGCCGGCTCCCATGTTGTGGCTGACATCCCCGCTGGGCTGGCGGGCGGAAACTCTGTTTCCGCCCGCCAGCCCAGTGGGGATGTCAAAATGGGGCTGGCGGGAGTGCGGCCGTATGGCGGTTAAACCTTGGTGGGCGGCGGTGGCCGCCCGCCAAGGTTGTAATGAGGCCCTAAGAGTCTTACTCAATAGAAAACAATGGAGACACTGATTTTACACAAAGTACCTCGTTTGCGTCAAAAATAAAGCCACACGGGTGAGCGTACGTTGGAAAAGTCAGTGATACGTTTATTCCTTACTCGCAAGTGAGGCCGTGCGTCATTTCTTCTCTGGTCGGGTAGGCGATACATAGTTGTTCTCCCTCGTAATGAGAGTAATGCGTTGACTTAAGGAAGGGGCCCCTTGGATCCACGCAGGGTCATAATGACTTTGATGCCCAGGGACGATGCGTGAGGAATCCGTTTGCACAGTGTTAGAAAACCAGGCTGCCTGGAGTTTGCATCGTTATCAGCAGCCGCAAGTGGGTGTTGTGTTGTTTCTCCAGCAGCAATGCGTCGATCTCCCAGCTGCGATGCAGATAGATGATCCATTTCAGCCGCGAAGCAAGTGGCACGTTGGTTATTCACCACGTTGCAGATGGTGCGTGAAAAATTTCCCCGAGCATGGATTTCAGCTCTTCTTCTGCCAACTTCACCTCTCAAGGGCCTAGGGACTGGATAGGGTACCACTTGGCAGTGCAGGAGTCTCACCAGAGAGTCCAGGTGCTGGCAGAGTAAGTCTTTGATGGCCCTGAGACTTCAAAACAGGAGGCAAGCTCAGTTCATCCCCTTGGAGATTCTTCTTCAAGCCGGAATGCACAACAAAGTCCAGACGTTGCCCCCTTTCACAGTCAGAAGCAGCAACTGTAGGATAGCCCAACAAAGCACAGGCAGGGCAGCACTTCTCAGCTCTTCTCCTTGGCAGAGGTTCCTCTTGGTTCCAGAAGTTATCTTGAAGAAATCTAAAAGTTGGGGTTTTGGGTCTGCTACTTATATCATTTTCTGCCTTTGAAGTAGGCACACTTCAAAGGAAAGTCTCTGCTGTTTACAGGATCCTGCCTTTCCCAGGCCAGGTCCCAGACATGTACCAGGGGTATGGAGACTGCACTGTGTGAGGGCAGACACAGTCCAATCAGGTGTAAGTGACCACTTCTCCCTCCACTCTAGCCCAAATGGCTCGTCATGATATGCAGGATATACCCCAGCTCCCTTTGTCTCACTGTATAGAGGGAATTCACAAACAGCCCAACTGTCAGTCTGACCCAGACAGGGAAACAGATAGACTCACAGAATGGTTTAAGCGAGAAAATGCCCACTTTCTAAAAGTGACATTTTCAAACTGACAATTTAAAAACAAACTTTACCAAAAGATATATTTTTAAATTCTGAGTTCAGGGACACCAAACTCCACATTTTATTCTGTTCTAAAAAGGGAAACTGCAATTTAAGTATATTTAATGTCAGCCCCCAAGTTAACCTATGAGAGATCTAGGCCTCAAACAGTGAAAACTGAATTGAATTTGACAGTATTTCACTGCTAGGACATGTAACACAAACCAGTGCATGTCCCACCTTTAACACACACTGCAACCTGCCCATGGGGCTACCTAGGGCCTACCTCAGGGGTGCATTACATGTATAAAAAGGGAAGGTCTGGGCCTGGCAAGTGGGTACACTGGCCAGGTCGAATTGGCAGAGACTGCAGTGGCAGGTCTGAGCCATGTTTACAGGGCTACTCATGTGGGTGGCACAACCAGTGCTGCAGACCCACTAGTAGCATTTGATTTGCAGGCCCTGGGCACCTCTAGTGCACTGTACTAGGGACTTACTAGTAATTCAAATGTGCCATCATGGAAAAGCCATTTACACATACATTTTACACTAGCACTTTAGCACTGGACAGCAAAAACAGGTACCAGCACATAGTCACAACAGGGGAAGCAGAGGCAAAAAAGACAGGGGAGACCAAGCCAAGGATGCCAGGTCTAACATCGACAAACAAGTGAGTGCCACTGAAGTTCATGTCCATCAGGTTTGCCTGGACGTCCCCCGAAAAACCAGATGTTGTCAGCCAGACGTGGCACCCTAAGGGTACTGTTCACACAACTGCTCTGCCTAGTCAGTCAGATGTATCCAAGCTACACCGAATGGTGAACTTTGCTGCATTCCTCCCATCTTTTACTGGTTAGGAGAGTATGGCCCGGGCCTCCTCCGGGACCTGAGGCAGCACTTGCACAACCATATCACAAATAGTGTGTGAGAAAAGGCCCAATATGCACGAGGTGTTCACCGACCTCAGTGCCAGGATGGGGGAAGAAAACATCTTCTTGCCAAGATGGTCCAGCCTCTTGGATTCCCTGTCTGCGGAATCAGAAGGGAATGCACCATGGGAAGTGGAGGCCTGGACTACCAAGCTCCCTGGATTGGGGAGTTGGCTAAGGAAGCTAGGTTTGCACGGTGCAGGGCGACGGCAGCAGGTGATCATCCTATTTACAGAAGCCCCTGTGCTGGGCTCTGACCAAGGTCCCAGAAGGACGCCTGTAAGTGCTTCATTAAAGGGCAGAAGGGTTTCGGATGTGGAAGTCCCAGGCTGAAGCACTTCCATCAAGATGTTCTTGACAGCCACTGAAGGCAGTCTGCGGACAAGGACCTCTGCTGCCCTAGGCACCACTATTGCAAAGTAAGCTCCCTCCTCCATAGCCACAGTGAGGGAGAGAGCACGCCAGTATCAAGAGATGTGTCCAGGCCACTGGCCTCTCCTAGTTCCTCATACAAGTCCAAAGATCTCTCCAATTGGTGTTCTAAATGGTCAAGTGACCCCTCCCAGTCTACTCCCATGCCTGGCTATATGAAATAAGGGTCATTCAATGATCTGGCACCTGGGCGCTGTCAGCGCGAGGATCAGCGTCATGTGACCCTGTTCCGGCTCTGGATCGTCGGGATTCAGATGGGGCCCAAGGCACTGGAGCATCAGTTATGGGACAGTGCCGGAGAAGGTCACCTGGGTATGACTGGCGCCAGTCCAGATCCAGAATCAGATCCATGAGACATCATTGGAGCAGAGGCCAAAGCCGCTGGAGTGGAGCTGGATGGGGCCTTCTCCAACCGTGCAGGGCCCGAAGGTGGGGGGTCGGCATGCTTGAATACGCTGCATTGGCCTAAAACAATCTTTAATATTAGTGGGTGTCGATCTAGCTCCAGGAAACAGAGAGAGGCACAGAGTCTGACTGGGCAATGGCTCTTCAGAACTGTGCAGGGAACGCCAATGCTCCCCCTTGTCTCGTTGGCTGACAGACAAGGTAAAGTCGAGGTACTCTTGGATTTCTTCTTTTTGTGCCTCTTCCCTAAGTGACCAGAGGGCCTTGAGTGGGATGAAGAGGACTTGGGGCTCCTGGAGTAGTCCCACAGCTTCCATCTTGACCGGGACCGAGATCTCAGAGAAGTCATGCCGGTGTGGCCAACTCCTGAGCCGCAAGCAGCTCCAGGTACTGCTCCCTTAAAGCCTTCGGTGCCAAGACCCGGCAGTCTGAGCACGATTTGGAGTCGTGGTCGGAATCAAGGCATCAGAGGCAAACAACATGGGGCAGTGACAGGCCACACACGTTTGAACCCAGCCTTCTTGATCCTCGACACACTGGAAGAAAAAATCTCGACAAAATGTCAAAAAAGGTAAGGAATCTGCAGCTAGAAGTCTCTATATGCACACAAATACACAAAGATATATATGTATATTTTTTCACTGAAGAAACAAAGGGTGAAAATTTCAGTGACAACGTAACATTTTACACAAAAAAAACTGTGAAATTCGCCAGTTATAGTTATCTCAAGAAACTATAACTTGCACCCTCAAGAAACTATAACTTGCACCCTAAAGTAACTATCAACCACGGCCCCGCCAAGCACAGTGTTGTTATTAATGATGCAATTTCAGATGTTGCAGTGATGTTCTCAATAGTGTCACTGAATAAGTCATAAGTGAGCACTATGGAAGGTAATTAGTAGTGCCTTGCTAGGACATGAGTTATTCTTACTTTAGGGCATGAGTTATAGTTACTTGTGAGAACTATAACTGATAAACTTCAGTGTTTTCTTTTTGTTTAAAACATTAGGTTGTCACTGATATTTTCACCTAACTATGTTACTTTAGCCTTCCAACCTCTTCTGCTGGCAAACAACCCCTGGCCCTGCATGGCCTTTGGCTGTGTGCTGCATGTGGTGGGCCACAGTATCCCACATCTTGTGGGCATCCAACTTTCAGATTAGTTCCTTGTGATAACTATAACTGGTAAATATTAGTGTTTTCTCGGTTTAAAACATTAAGTTTAAAATTATCCAACCTCTTGCAGGTTGCCGTGAACGACCTTCGGCCTTGCACAGCATGAGTTTGGCTCAGGGCCCTGCATCCAACCTACAGCAAGCAGCCAACCCCCTTCAGTGCATGAACTTCTCTTTATTTATTCATTCATTTTTTCCTTCTCTCTCTCCTCCTTTTGTTCTTTGTTTCACTTTCCTTCTTTATTTCTCTTGTCTTCATTCCTTCCTTTTTCTCTTCTCTTTCTTTATCTTTCCTTCCCTCTTTCTTTCCTTCTCTATTTGCTCCTTCTTTCCTTCTCTTCCTGTGTCTCCTTATTTCCTTCTTTCTTTCCTTCTCATTCTTTCCTTCTCTGTCTTTCCCTTATTTTCTTTCCTTTGTTCTTTCCATCTTTCTTTCCTTCTGTCTTTCTCAAAGGCAACAGGCTTGCAGCCAATGCCAAAGTGATTAACTTTTGTAGGTCTGTATTAGTCAAGACCATTTCATTTTCCAATATATACATATATATATATATATATATATATATATATATATATATATATAAAACATAGTTACCTATGGGGGTTTTGGCCAGACTTTATCCATTAGTCTCTGATTGGTGTTATTACGTTTTTTATATCCACCCACTACAGCATGCATTAAAGGGCAATGTATCAGCCTACTTCAGCCATTGACTGACTTCACTGTGAGTTATGGTATGCCACCCTTTCACAGGCAACCCATCCACACACAAAGTAGTTTTTCTTCAGTTCTGGGGAGTACTATGGTATATGGTCGTTTTTTTGGAGACCAAAAAACATTTTGATTGTAGCAAACCATTTTGTTTTAGATTGATGAGGGCCCAAACAGTAATGTTTGGCAAAATACAGGACCTAATACAACAAGATTTGCCAGAGAGCTGGGAGCTGTCTTGCTCCCTATTTTGGGGGGTGGGGTGCAGTCAATGTATCAAGTGTTCTTTTAGTTTATGTCTGGTGTGGTTGAGTCCATGTTGTCCCTGGTAGACTCACTGTGGTCTGATCCTGTGTCCCCTCCCGGGAGCTCCCAACTCTCTAGTACCTCTGACCACAGCTCCTCTATGATGCGTCATCCGAGCCCTCACACACCCTCCCGACGCAGACACTCTCTTTCGCCCTGTACCACTGCCTCCCTAGCCCAGCCTTCTATGGATGGTCCCAGTTTCACCTTCCAGTGTATTGCGACTCTGCGCCTAGCTAAGGCGAGGGTCAGGTCCAGGAATCTGGAGCCAGTTTTGTGCTTCTTGGATTGAGGGAACCCACCTAGTAGTCATACCTCTAGGGTGCAGGGAGAGCCCAGCCCAATGTTTCGTTGAGAAGAAGCATCACACTCTCCCAGTATACTGGTAGGATGGGGCACTCCCACAACATATAGCCAAAGTGCTCATCTGTTCAGCAGCATCTGGGGAACACCATGGGTTCTCCCGCATAAATTGTGCTCAACCTATGCAGTGTCATGTACGTCATGTGCAAGATATTGAATGCGTGTATTTGAGTCTCATATTGCGTGATAAGTTGTGTGGGTATGTTAATATCCTGGACCAGTCCCTGTCCGATGTTTCGGGGTTTAGGAGGGCGTCCCATCTGTTTTTCAGTGAAGTTAGACGTTTGTGACTCATTTCTAGTAGGGATCGATATAGCCAGATTAACCCAATGTGTACACTAAGTAAAGTATTGCATGCTGAGGGGGTTCATTCCTAACCCTCCCCCACAAGTCTGCACAGGTCCTCTGCATTGCCTCGTATGTCAGGCATTGACCCTGGGGTAGAGAATAGTGTTCTATTAAGTCAGGCCAGGGCATAAGAACACCAGAGGAGTAACAGAACAACTTATCTGGTAGAGAAACATTCTAGTTGCAGATGCCAACGACAAAGGCGGAGTCGACCGATGCCAGCTGATGGCGCACAAGGGTACTGCTCGAAGAAAAATCTCCGGATCCAGTCTGACGCCTGGGGGAAATTGTAATGTAAGGAATAGAAGCTTCTATCAGATACCTCCAACAGTAATTATCCCAGTCTCTGTTCAATCCCGTAACTGGGCCGATGTGAAGCAAGCTACTGGTGCACCATAGGATAACCCCACCAGCAGTAAATTCAGGGGACACAGCGGCGCCCCACATGTTCTCACTTTGCAGTGCTCCCAACTGTCTAGTGCTGTCTGGGGTAGGACACCGGGCTTCGCAATTTGTGTTTCTGGGCTCAGCATCTTAGCCAGTAATAGCCCCTGATGCGGCATTAGGCCAATGAGGCCAGGAACGCCCCTGCATGCTCCATCAAGCCATGGGGCCGCCCACTGGAGCTGTGCTGTCAAGTAGTAGAGGTCCAACTCTGGTACCCTCAAGGCCACCACCCCCAACAGGGGCATGGCGCAGCGTCACCAAGGAACCTCTATGATGGCAGCTGTCCCATATGAGAGCATCCAATTGTCAGAACCATGGTGTTTGGATGGTACTTGGGAATCTGATGAAGAAATACAGTAGCCACAGTAGAACTATCAAGTTAGTGAGTGATTCATAGGCCATGGCCAGCACCTTTAGGGACCTCCAAAAGTCTACGCAGGAATAGAGTGAGCACAGTGTGCATCGCAGGTATCCCTCTTGCATGTCGTTTAGATCATGATAGACTTGTATGCCCAGATATTTAAAAGTCGCAGGTGCCCATGTTATCCCCATTAGGAGGTTGGGCGGTTGAGGGGTGTCCGAGATACACGGGAACAGTCATGTCTTGGCCCGATTGATAGCAGGCCAGACAATTCCCAGAAGTGTTCCAGGAGATGCATCGTTCACCCAGCCGCAGTCAAGCCACTGGGCAGGTATATGAGAAGGTCATGAGCATATATTGAGATGGTGTGTGTGTCCATCTACTGTTATCCCATCATGTTCTCCCTCCGCTCTTGTGAACCTCTTGTGAACCCAACCATCCAGATATACAAATATTTTTTAACCTTAATTTTTCAGATACTACTGAATGGATTTTACACCAAGCCGCAAAACACACTTTATGGAACAAGATCTAGCCCCCTGCTAAATTTGGTGTAATTCCATTTGGGCTGTAGCCCTTTTAAAAAATGTCCATGTAAAATACAGCAATTTTGTTTTTTTTCGGAACCCCTTTTGATTTTGGCCCCCACTTCACAGATCACCTCAAAACATTCCAGGAAGGAGCTGATGTGGGTGAATATATATATATTTTTAAGTTTCATGAATATTTGTGAAAAGGCAACACAGTTATTAGCTCAGACCTAACTATAACTATCGACTGGCAACTGCCAGTGGGGTTTATATATATATATATATATATATATATATATATATATATATATATATATATATATATATATATATAGACACACACACATATATATAATGAAAAAAACAAAGGTTTGACCTTTGTTGTAATTAGACAAACAATGCTTATTACTTGTATACACACCAAATTCAAACTACACAAACATTCCAAATTCTAAACTTATAATTACACCTCAGATGTACAATTTATACACCACATTTACATTACTATAACTTTATTTATTCATTTTATACAAATAAAACAAACTACACAAAAATTTAAAAGTTAGAAATTCTAAAGTTATATATTTAAATTAAGCAATGCAAAACCTTCAAAGCATTATAACTCTGGCACCTTCATATGCGGTGTATTCAACTGGATAGCCACAATACATTGATAATAACTTGCACCTTTTCCGTGCACTGCTTATACTCCGTCATATTACATCATTTATGCGATCTAAAATAAAAGCATTTACAGCAAAACGTATGACATTGCAAATCACTTTATTTGTGAGAACAGAGTGCATGGTACAGTGGTGAGTTATCTTTAATATAGTGTGGCTTCACTGAAATGTATTGGCTTTTTGATTTGAATAAAAATGTATTTCAAATTGAAGAGCTTTGAGTCATCAGCTGCAGTGTCATCCCCCGATCCCCCCCCACCCCCCCTGTGACGTCAGCGCTCGAGCACGCACTGATTTGTCACAGGGCCTCCCTCATCTGAGCTTCCAGCGCGATCGAAAGAGAAATGCTTTGCATTTCTCTTTCGATCACGTGGGGGAGGCACGGAGAGGCTTCAAAGGGAAGGAAATGCATTTCCTTCCCTTTGAAGTCTCTCCAAGCGTTTCAAACGCCGGATTGCTTGCCAACCACTAGACACCAGAGAGTTTTTTTGTTTTCTTAGGCAAGGGTCGCTCCCCTGGGGGGGGAATTATTTTAGGCCATTTCTGCCCCCCCGGGGGGTAGATCAGCCTATTTTGATTAGGCCGATCTGCCCCCAAGGGGGGCAGAAACCACTAGGCACCGGGGATTCTTTTTTTTGTTTGTTTTACAGATGAGGAGCGAACCCTTGGACAAGGGTCGCTCCCCTGGAGAGGAAAATTGTATTTAGGCAGTTTAGGATGTTTTTTGCTACACCAATCTGCCCCCAGAAACCACTAGGCACTGGGGATTTTTTTTTGGTGCCAATGTCACGCAGGGGGAGCAACCCCGTAGGCAAGGGTCGCTCCCGGGGGGGGGGGGGGTTGGGGGGGAATTTATTTTAGGCCATTTCTATTGTTATTAGGCCGATCTGCCCCCGGGGGGGGGGGGGGAGCAGAAACCTCTAGGCACCAGGGCAAAAAAAAAATTTGTGTTTTTTTTGTTTGTTTGTTTTTTTAGAGATGGGGAGCGACCCATTAGGCAAGGGTCGCTCCCCTGGGGGGCAAATTGTATTTAGACCATTTCTGCCCCCCTTGGCCGATTTTAGGTCAATCTGCCCCCAAGGTGGCAGAAACCACCAGGCACCGGGGATTTTTTTTTTGGCGCCAATGTCACGCAGGGGGTGCGATCCCGTAGGCAAGGGTCAGGGGTTGGGGGGGGCAATTTATTTTAGGCCATTTCTGCCCCCCCTGGGGCTGGCTGAGCTAGAGGCCAAAATCCACAGGTAGGCACTTTGCAAAAACCACCTCTGTTTTCTGTGAAAAAATGTGATGTGTCCACGTTGTGTTTTGGGCCATTTCCTTTCGTGGGTGCTAGGCCTACCCACACAAGTGAGGTACCATTTTTATCGAGAGACTTAGGGGAACGCTGGGTGGAAGGAAATTTGTGGCTTCTCTTAGATTCCAGAACTTTCTGTCACCGAAATGAGAGGAAAAAGTATTTTTTTGGTCAAATTTTGATGTTTGCAAAGGATTCTGGGTAACAGAACCTGGTCAGAGCCCCACAAGTCACCCCATCTTGGATTACCCTGGGTTTCTAATTTTCAAAAATGCGCTGGTTTGCTAGGTTTCCCCAGGTGCCGGCTGAGCTAGAGGCCAAAATCCACAGGTAGGCACTGTTTTCTATGAAAAATGTGATGTGTCCATGTTGTGTTTTGGGGCATTTCCTTTCGTGGGCGCTAGGCCTACCCACACAAGTGAGGTACCATTTTTATCGGGAAACTTGGGGGAACGCTGGGTGGAAGGAAATTTATGGCTCCTCTCTGATTCCAGAACTTTCTGTCACCAAAATGTGGGGAAAATGTATTTTTTTAGCCAAATTTTGAGGTTTGCAAAGGATTCTGGGTAACAGAACCTGATCAGAGACCCACAAGTCACCCCATCTTGGATTCCCCTAGGTCTCTAGTTTAAAAAAATGCATAGGTTTGGTAGGTTTCCCTAGGTGACGGCCTAGCTGGAGGCCAAAATCTACAGGTAGGCACTTTGCAAAAAACACCTCTGTTTTCTTTAAAAAAATGTGATGTGTCCACGTTGCGTTTTGGGGCATTTCCTGTCGCGCGCGCTAGGCCTACCCACACAAGTGAGGTATAATTTTTATCGGGAGACTTGGGGGAACGCTGTGTGGAAGGAAATTTGTGGCTCCTCTCTGATTCCAGAACTTTCTGTCACCAAAATGTGAGGAAAATGTGTTTTTTAGCCACATTTTGAGGTTTGCAAAGGATTCTGGGTAACAGAACCTGGTCAGAGCCCCACAATTCACCCCATCTTGGATTCCCCTAGGTCTCTAGTTTAAAAAAATGCACAGTTCTGGTAGGTTTCCCTAGGTGCCGGCTGAGCTAGAGGCCAAAATCTACAGGTAGACACTTTGCAAAAAACACCTCTGTTTTCTTTCAAAAAATGTGATGTGTCCACGTTGCCTTTTGGGGCATTTCCTGTCGCGGGCGCTAGGCCTACCCACACAAGTGAGGTATAATTTTTATCGGGAGACTTGGGAGAACGCTGGGTAGAAGGAAATTAGTGGCTCCTCTCTGATTCCGGAACTTTCTGTCACCAAAATGTGAGGAAAATGTGTTTTTTTAGCCAAATTTTGAGGTTTGCAAAGGATTCTGGGTAACAGAACCTGGTCAGAGCCCCACAAGTCACCCCATCTTGGATTCCCCTAGGTCTCTAGTTTTCAAAAATGCATAGGTTTAGTAGGTTTCCCTAGGTGCCGGCTGAGCTAGAGGCCAAAGTCTACAGGTAGGCACTTTGCAAAAAACACCTCTGTTTTCTTTCAAAAAATGTGAGGTGTCCATGTTGAGTTTTGGGGCATTTCCTGTCACAGGCGCTAGGCCTACCCACACAAGTGAGGTATCATTTTTATCGGGAGACTTGGGGGAACGCTGTGTGGAAGGAAATTTGTGGCTCCTCTCTGATTCCAGAACTTTCTGTCACCAAAATGTGAGGAAAATTTGTTTTTTTAGCCAAATTTTGAGGTTTGCAAAGGATTCTGTGTAACAGAACCTGGTCAGAGCCCCACAAGTAACCCCATCTTGGATTCCCCTAGGTCTCTAGTTTTCAAAAATGCACAGGTTTGGTAGGTTTCCCTAGGTGCCAGCTGAGCTAGAGGCCAAAATCTACAGGTAGGCACTTTGCAAAAAACACCTCTGTTTTCTTTAAAAAAATGTGATGTGTCCATGTTGCGTTTTGGGGCGTTTCCTGTCGCGGGCGCTAGGCCTACCCACACAAGTGAGGTATCATTTTTATCGGGAGACTTGGGGGAACATAGATTAGCAAAAGTGTTATTGCCTCTTGTCTTTCTCTACATTTTTTCCTTCCAAATATAAGAGAGTGTGTAAAAAAGACATCTATTTGAGAAATGCCCTGTAATTCACATGCTAGTATGGTCACCCCGGAATTCAGAGATGTGCAAATAACCACTGCTCTTCAACACCTTATCTTGTGCCCATTTTGGAAATACAAAGGTTTTCTTGATAGCTATTTTTCACTCATTATATTTCAGCAAATGAATTGCTGTATACCCGGTATAGAATGAAAACACACTGCAGGGTGCAGCTCATTAATTGGCGTTGGGTACCTAGGGTTCTTGATGAACCTACAAGCCCTATATATCCCCGCAACCAGAGGAGTCCAGCAGACGTAACGGTATATTGCTTTCGAAAATCTGACATTGCAGGAAAAAGTTACAGAGTAAAACGTAGAGAAACATTGCTGTTTTTTTCACCTCAATTTCAATATTTTTCTTTTTCAGTTGGTATTTTCTGTAGGAAACCCTTGTAGGATCTACACAAATGACCCCTTGCTCAATTTAGAATTTTGTCTACTTTTCAGAAATGTTTAGGTTTCTGGGATCCAGCATTGGTTTCACGCCCATTTCTGTCACTGACTGGAAGGAGGCTGAAAGCACAAAAAAATGTAAAAATGGGGTATGTACCCATAAAATGCCACATTTGTGTTGAAAAATTGGGTTTTTTGATTCAAGTGTGCCTGTTCCTGAAAGCTGGGAAGCTGGTGATTTTAGCACCGCAAACCCTTTGTTGATGCCATTTTCAGGGAAAAAACCACAAGCCTTCTTCTGCAGCCACTTTTTCCCATTGTTTTGAAAAAAACAAACTTGCACTGTATTTTGGCTAATTTCTTGGCCTCCTTCTGGGGAACTCACAAAGTCTGGGTACCTCTAGAATCGCTAGGATTTTGGAAAAAAAGGACGCAAATTTGGCTTGGCTAGCTTATGTGGACAAAAAGTTATGAGAGCCTAAGTGCAAACTGCCCCAAATAGCCAAAAAAAGGCCTGGCACAGAAGGGGGAAAAGGCCTGGCAGCGAAGGGGTTAAACAACTAAATATGTTTACATTTGAAAATACACTGTAGTACCCTATATTCATAAAATACAAACTTTAGTGTTTTTAAATTTTTAACATATTTTGTTATTTTTTTTTTTTTTTATGTAGTGTAGTACTTCCTAGAAAGTACCATGGTACACTGTAAATTTTTCTTACAAGATATATAAGCTTACATATAATTTTCTCTAGCTAGTACTACTTTAATAAAGTGGCAATAGGTGGGAAAATCCAATATTTACCTTTATCTAAGACCGTAATGCATAACACAGCCAAAGTGTACTTAAAACAACATGGATGCCTTGATCTTTAGTAAAGGCAGTCATTAGCCAATCATATAATGCTTTGTCATAGCTACGCACTGCAGTAGTTCTGCAAAATACTGTAAAATACCACAAATGTTTGCTAAACTACAGCAACAACAGATATTACTAAGTTAAAATATCTTAGAACTTTAAAATATTCTTTCCCTACTTACCTGTGCTACCCACAAGTACCATGTGCACACCATAATGTATACTCCTACCAAATTTCATGGAAATCCGTTCAGCCACGTCCAGTACAAAAGTCTATTGAAAGTTCATTGATTGAAAAACACCTCTTGGGACCCCCCTCTTTTATGTTTGCACCCCCTTGATATTTGCATCGCTACCACCACTCTCTTATTCGTGTATATATATATATATATCTATATATATAGATATATATAGATATATATATATATATATACACACACACACACACATGTGTATTACCTACTGGTGGTTGCAAGTAGGCAGTTATAGTTAGGACCATGTTTCCATAGGAAAAGTATTTTTTGAGTTGCCTATGTCTTTGGCAGCATTTGACGACTCTTCACAAACATTTTTTAAAAAAGTGTGCGTTTGATTGTTTTTTGTTGCGCATGTAATGTTTTAGGGTGATCCAACAAGCAGGGGCCAAGAAAAAGGGGGGTCAAAAATAGTGTGTCTCTCATGTTAATTCCCGTAGGAGTTTTGACCATGACTACAGCTCGAATCCCTGGACGGAATTACACCACAATTGGCAGAAAGCTGAATTTTGTTCTGCAGATTGTGCGTTTTGTTATTTGGTATAAATTTGTTCAGTAGTTTTCATTATATTGAAGGGTGAAGAAATAAGATCATCTGGGCAGAGCCTAAGCAGTGAGATCCGATTGGCTGTCAGCACTTCAACCAGAAAGTGATGGCAGTCATCTTGGGACAAATATATATGAGAGTACCCTATTGAAATGCATTGTAGTGAGTGACAGGTTTTGAGGGTCACAAAAAGGAGAACGTATATTGGGTGATAAGTTTTAGTTACAATATAAATCATTTGTTGAAGGTACCATCCTAATTTTAGGAATTGTGGTGTGTTCTAAGGTGATTTTACCCTACTGGATTTCATGAATCATGTTTGAGAGAGAACTGTTTTCTCATGATTTTACCGTAGAGGTTATGGAAGGTGCTACTGAAGCTAAAATGAGAACATATTTTCTATAAATTCACACTATCTTTCTCAGCCATATGAGACTGAAGTCTGACTTTCTCAGTAAAACAGGTACTTCAACAGGAGTTTGATTGCGCTGTGCTCTACCACAGCCTCCAATAGTGTTATAAAGAACAACTAGAGAGCCAACAGTCTTACGTATGACAAAAGAGTGGCACACCTGAAGCCAACTTGATTGAATTAAAATGGTAAAACTTAAAACATTTAATTTAGAAAGGAACAAAATGAAGGGTTCATTCTGTCATAGAAACAATGGTCAGTAATGTAGAAAGAAAAATTAGGACATGTTTAAAGAGAGTTCTAAAATATGTTCCTGTTCTGCTTCCAACAAAAGCAATGATTCCCTTGAATTCTACTTCAGCCTCCCAGGGTGTCCTAAAGAACAACTAGAGTGTTAATAGTCTTACTTATGAGAAACGTGTGGCACACCTGACGCCATCTTGATGAAATCAAACTGGTGAAAGTGGTACACCCTAAAACATTTATTTTAGAAAGGAACAAAATGAGAGGGTTCATTTTGTCATAGAAATTATGGTTGGTGCTAGAAAAAGGAAAATTAGCCCATTTTAAGTGAGCTCTCAAATATCTTTCTCTTTTATTTTATTAAAACATTCAGACATGTGGATTGAAGCATGCGGTTTCAACACCAGCAGCAGACTGCCAGTTAACTCCCTGGCAAACAGCAGCTTACAGTATTCTATTGAGCAACTACATTGCTAACATTCTGAATTTATGCCAAACGTGTGGCACATCTGAATGCTATCTTGGTGAAATTGAAATGGAAAACTGAAAGCATTTTGTACTGACGATAGTGCAGTAAATCAGGAAATTAGAGAGCCTGGCCTTGCGTCCAACCCCCCTCACACCCCTCACTGTGCATTGCGGTGGGCATCTTACCTAACATTAAAACAAAACCTACAAATTCATTGAAAAAAGAAAAGGTTACATGGACGTTATAGTTAGGAAGTAGAGTTAAAAAACCCTATATATTTTTACTTAAAAAATCAAAGTTTTCAGAGACGTTGAAGTTAAGTTCTGAATTTACTCACAGAAAACAGAGAAATTCAGCAATTAAAGTTATTGTAAGTAACTATAACTCGCAGCCCACTGTAACTATAATTCGCACCCTCGCCATGCACTGCTAATTACCAGAGATCTTCTTTGACATCATTTATTTCAATGTAACATTTGCAGTAAAATTACTGATGAGAAAACTGTGCATGGCGAGGGCACGAATCCTCCTGATCTCGTGCTGAGATCTGATTGGCTGCCAACACCTCAAATTCCTTAACACTGGCCATTCACGCAATGAGGTAGCACTTACTAACAGAAAGTATTCCAGTTGGATAGACATTTTGTGCAAAACTGTGGACTCCTGTTGGATAAATGAGCAGATGAGCTTCTGTTCTGGCCCCAATGCTCATTTCACAGAAATGAAACCTCAAGCACTTACAAATATAAACATAGCAGGTGCCCCAGTTGAAGCTCCACTTCAGGAAAATACTAAATTATCCCAACTTCTTGGCTTTGCTAAAGCAAAGCAAGAATGTTTACTCCGCAATCCCATATTGAAAAACTATCTGAAATCCTCTGTGCAGGTGAATGCATCTTTCATCTATTGGAGCACAATCAGACACTCTAATAATCCACTCTCACACCCATTGTCACACCCAGACAGACACTCTCACATCCACGCACTGCTAATTACTCCAGATATTATAGTACTCATGACAACTTTTATAACACCAATAAAAATATCGATGAAACGTTAGAAGTCAAATTATTGAAGAACAAAGGTGCATAGCGGGTGCATTTTCAGATAATGCATCGTGCAGGATTTTTCTATCAAGACTTGGGTCTATCATTCAAGAAGATAAATGAATAAAACAGGATCCCCTCACCGCTACCAGCTCCAGGACACTGCTATTTAGCCTCTGTTTCTGCTGGTTCCATGAGCCACTCAGGCCATGCAGGGAGATATCTATCACAATGGAAAGCTGCATCCAACACTGTTGTAACAGCTCACCACTGAACATGTTTGAACCCAACACTGAAGACCCAAGAATCCCCAATAAGGCTGCATCTAATGAGGTCTTCACATTCCAATAACAATAGAAATAGTTTCAATAATAAGGAAAGCTTTTACTACTGTGGCCTCTAAGACAGACGAGTTTAAGAAACAAAGAAAATTCAGTACTAAATCAGGCCTCCTCTTCTGCAGTGACAGGGGCAGATTTGAAATCCAATACCATTGTTTGGATGCTTGACAAGCGATCTGGCTTGGGACATGCAGCCATCAAACCAGTGTGTAACACAGCCGCAATACATTGAAAATGTTGGTCTTAGAGAAAGCTGTTGAACGGTTCAAAGAATA
Source organism: Pleurodeles waltl (assembly GCF_031143425.1). Taxonomy (NCBI): domain Eukaryota; kingdom Metazoa; phylum Chordata; class Amphibia; order Caudata; family Salamandridae; genus Pleurodeles; species Pleurodeles waltl. The sequence goes on from NC_090444.1 coordinate 1,419,559,910, forward strand.
TCTTGTGAGGCTGATTCCAGCAACCAGTCGTCTAATAATCAGGTAAAAGTTAATACCTATTAGATTCACATGGGCCACAACTACAGCCATCAGCTTAGTGAACACTGGAGTGGTCTCAATCAGCCCCTTTAGAAGGACAGCAAACTAGACATGTAGATTCCTCATCGTAGATCTCACATGTTTTCCTGTATTGTGAAGCAATTGGCACACAGAAGATCCAACAAAACTAACCAGAGCTGTTAGAATGTGAAAACTGCTAACTCTCTTGAACTTCTCCTTTAAACAATTATCAGGTGTCATAGGTCCCATGTGGCCGTCAAACCACTATCTTTCTCTGCCATCAGAAAGTACAGGAAAGCACAGCTCTCCAACCCTTTCTGAGAACATATGTCTTTGAACATACTCAGTAGAGTTACGCCCTTTGCTGCCTCTTCCTATGCTGCAGATCTAGGTGATAAATAGGCATCCCTTGACACAGCCTCTCTTTCTCTCTTTCAGTTCTGCCCTCCTCCTATACTACACTTGTTAGCTGTTTCTAACCCTCCTACTATGACTCCCACCTTCACCACTAATACAGCTAGCCTTGCATCTCTTAATCCGCCTGCTCAGTGCCATATTCACTTAGGCCCTCATTACAACCCTGGAGGTAAATGCTGCCTACCGCGGTGCTGACAGCTGCCAACATACCATGATCGTGGCGGTAATCCGCCACGGGTATTACGACCCACACTGAGAATACCGCCTCAATACAGACACCCACACAAGTTCGCCAGACCAAAGGTCAGTGATAAACTGGCGATAGCAAAACCCACACCGCTACGCCAACAGGAATAGGTCCACAGCATCACGACCCACGAAGGAACGCGGCGGTCTTTCAATGGCGGTAAACTATTGGCGGTACACACCGCCTCGCTTAAAATACACACACTGCAACAAAACTACACCACATTGGACTATTCAAAATGCACACACCTGACACACATACACATACCACATCCACACACCACATCCACACACTCCCACCATTATAAAACACCCACCCACATTACCCACAACCCCTTACAATGAAAAAAAAGATAGCCAACTGAGAGAGACAAGCCAGGAGCACCCACTCAATCAGAGGCACAGAACACCATCTCCCATACACAATTCATGCACATCACAGCATACACCACAACACATCACCCCACACCTCACCCACACATCACTCCACACGTCCTCACACATCCTCACACATATCAGTCACACCACATCCATGGCACCCCAAAGACACCCCAGGTTTAAAGAGGAGGAGCTAAGGGTCATGGTGGAGGAAATCATCCTGGTAGAGCCACAGCTATTCGGATCACAGATACAGCAGACGTCCATTGCAAGGAAGATGGAGCTATGGTGGAGAATCGTGGACAGGGTCAACACCGTGGGACAGCACCCAAGGACCAGGGATGACATCAGGAAGAGGTGGAATGACCTACAGGGAAGGTGCGTTCCGTGGTTTCAAGACACCAGATTGCTGTACAGAGGACTGGCGGTGGACCCCCACCTCCTCCCCCACAACTAACAACATGGGAGGAGCAAGTCTTGGCGATCGCAGGAGTACTGGATTCTGGTAAGTCAAATCATAACTACTTCTTCCCCCACCCTACCTGCATGCCATCACAAACTCCTAACCCTACCCTCACCTCCATCACTCAACCACCTCACATATACCCCACTATCACAACCACCCATCCCAATACCGAGCCCTGCATGCAACAACAATTCATGGACACCCATCACAGACCTGCATGGGCACCCATCACCCCAGCATGCCCAATAGAGAGAATCACCCAGCCCACGAAATCATCACTCACACAAGGCCAAGCAGAGAGGGGAAGCACAATCATAGAGAGAAACACACCCATGCACAAGATGGCACACACAGATACATTAACAATGCATTTGCATCCCAACAGGACCCCAACCCAACGTCACCGGAGAGGAGGTGCCAGCTACATCCAGCTCACCCCCAAAGAGGCCACCAGTGATGACAGCAGCTCTGCATGCCTGGATGACGATGATTAACCTAGCCCATCAGGGACCTCTGGACAGTCGGTTTCCCTGCCACAGTCCTAACCCACCACAGAGCCTCCCCCCCCGGAAAGACCAGCACAGCACCCACCCAGCGGGCCCATACCTCTGTCCCCAGGACACGTCAATCAGCAGTGTGTCCACCACTACAGGGACCCCAGGCAACCCCGCAAACCCAGGACGATCAGGGACATAGGGTCAGTGGCAGTGGGCACACGGTTCAGGGGACAGAGGCACATGACGATAGGGAAGCTGGGAGGACTGCAGTGTGACAGGGGGAGGACAGGCCAAGGGAACTGACCCTCCACGGGGCACTCTCAAACATCATGGGAGCATACCACCATTCCCAGAAGACCATGGGCCAGGTACTGGCTAAGTTACAGGAGACCCAGCGGCTGCAGGAGGGACAGTACCTGGGGATCAGGGAGGACCTAACAAAAATTTACACCATCCTGGTCACCATTGCAGGGGTGCTGGCTGACATGGGCAAGACCATGAGGGAGGCAGTGGCACAACAAAGGGAGCCTGACACTAGCCAAACCGAGGAACAGCCTTCCACCTCCGCCGGCGCTAGTGGACAGGAAGCACCGCCACGGGACCAATAGGCCAAGAGCACCCCACCCCTGCAGAAGGAGAACCACCCTGCAAACGGTCCCTGCGATCCAGGCAGAAGACAGAGAACATTGCCAAGACCCCCACCAGGAAATAAGACTCTCCTGAGTGTCACCCTTCTGTTCCACTCTGTCACCCTGTCCACCTTGAACTGTCATTATTGCCCATCCTATGCCCCATTGGACAATGCACCTGTGATAACCAAGAGACTGGACTCTAACTGGACATTCCCCCACCATCACCCCAGCCCCTTGCACATACCCCCATACTTATTGGCACAAAAATAAACACCCTTGAAACAAATACCATACTGGAGTCAGTATAATGATTTGAAGAATGTATTAGTACAACATTATCAAAGCATTGCAACGTATATGTTCAGTGAAATATACTACAGGATGACTTTTGGTGGGCAGCAGTACATATAGCAGGAGCCAGAATGGGGCACACAGATCTGAAAATAGAGAATCTAAGGGTACAGTCAGTGTCCACAGACAGAGGGCAGGAGGCTGCCATGTACAATGTCCAAAAGATTACTGAAAAGTAAAGTTGAGTTGCAGTCTCTTAGCTGTGTGTAACTGGAAGTACTGCTGTATAATGTTTGTTCTGTTGTCCACATCTTCTTCATCTGCCTCCTTGTCCTCACTGTCCACAGGCTTCATTACTGCCACAAGACCATCTCCAGGCTCATCTTCCTGCAGAAAAGGCACCTGCAGTTTCAAGGCCAGGTTATGCAACATACAGCATGCCACGGTGATCTGGCACACCTTCTTTGGTGAGTAGTGCAGGGATCCACCTGTCAGATGGAGGCACCGGAACCTGGTCTTCAGGAGGCCGAAGGCCCTTTCAATAATCCTCCTTGTATGCCCATGTGCCCCATTGTAACGTTCCTCTGCCCTTGTTTTGGCCATGAGAGGCTGGGGTAACCAGAGTCACCTGTAAATATCAAGGGACAACTGTTAGACACACACTTACCCTTAGGGACAACCCCATACCCAGACACCTACTTATACTGGTTCGGGACCTTGGGCTCACCTATTAGCCACACCCGGTGCCTATGGAGTTGACCCATCACATAAGGGATGCTGCTATTCCTCAAGATATAGGCGTTATGCACAGAGCCAGGATATCTGGCATTCACATGGGAGAACACGCCAAACACACCATCTGCACATTCATCGAGTGATAGCTTTTTCTATTCCTGTAAACCTGTTCATTTCTCCGGGGGGAGGGGAGGGGGGGCACAAATGCCACATGTGTACCATCAATGGCACATAAAAGTCAGCTTTCACTGTGGCCAAATCATCCACCTGGGGGAACATGATGTAGCTGCGCATGTGCTTCAGCAGGGCAGACAACACTCTGGACAACACGTTGGAGAACACTGGCTGAGACATCTCTGATGCCATGGACACTGTAGTTTGAAAGGAACCACTTTCCAGGAAATGCAGCACTGGCAGAACCTGCACTAGAGGGGTTTTCCTGTGGGTTGGCGGATAGCTGACATCAGGTCTGGCTCCAATTGGGCACACACTTCTTGGATTGTGGCCTGATCAAATCTGTATGTGATGATAATGTGTCTGTCCTCCATTGACGACAGGTCCACTAGGGGTCTGTACACCGGAGAAGAATGGTGAGCAGAAGGTCATATTTCCACATAAAATGCACAACTGTTGCTGAAATTAGGTCACAGAAGCAGTATGTGAAGTCGAGAGTCAGTTGATGGGCCAATGTCTGCTGTGACGCAGTTAGGTGCCATGCCATGTGCCCCCCTGAAATGGCAGCTGCCTGACCTGTGAGGAAGGACAAGTGGAAATGAGGTAAGTGTGCTGGCGTTGTGCTCCGTCGCGGTAGGTCGTCGATGACCACCACAAAACTTCGCATTGGTTGTCATTGGGCCCTATGAGATCCAGGAGCCAATGGTGATGTACGCCGGCAGTGGCGGTATGCACCGCCGCGGACGTCACCGCCATTTTCTAACTATTCACTCACTTGCTACCTGACCGTCAACAGGAGAGGACCTACACTGCAAGTCCTGCTGTGACCTGAGTCTGGAAGCAACAATGGCTAGAGTGTCTGGGGAAAGGGCCCCTGCCTTCACTGCGGTGGAGTTGGTGAAACTGGTGGATGGGGTCCTACCCCAGTACACATTACTCTACCGTCCTCCAGACGAACAGGTGAGTACACTGTGAGCATGATGTGTGGGCAATGCATGTTTGGAGTGGTGTGGATGTAAGCCACATGTTGGGGGATGCTGAGGCGTCCTGGCCTGAGTGCTGCATGAGCGGTGGCCAGTGTATGTGCGTCAGGGCATGAGTGGGAACTGGGGGGCAATGAGTATGCCGGTCTGGACGGGTGAGTAATTTCCTTTTCTGCTGTCTTTTCCCTCTGGGTCAGCGCCCACCAGAAAAAGGGTCTTTGGTGTGCTATCGCCAAGGAGGTGCGGACCCTGGGGGTCTATCACAGGCGGAGCACCCACTGCTGCAAGAGATAGGAGGACCTGCGCCGCTGGACCAAGAATAAGGCGGAGGTCCAGCTGGGGCTGGCCTCCCAACGTGGAAGGGGTGCCTGTCACACCATGACACCCCTTATGTTCTGCATCCTGGTAGTGGCCCATCCGGAGTTGGATGGGCGTTTGAGGGCATCACAGCAGCCACAAGGGGGTGAGTACAGAATCTGAATCCTGACTTTGCGTGCTTTAGGAGCTTGCTGGGGGATGTGGGCTGTGGGTGCCCCTAGGCCAGGGCTATCATGGCAGGGTAGGTCCCTTGTGTGCAGGCTCTGAAGCACTCCAAACCCAATGGTGTTAGTGGGCATCTACAACTGGGCAAGGTCCTGTGGGTGTCAGGTGTGCAGATGCTGGCGGTAGGCACTGTACCCCATGCGCTGGTGACCTCCTTAGTGAGGGTTTTGGCATGGCCTAGTGCATAGGACAGATCCCTGTGTGTTGTGTACGCCAACGGTAGTGTTGTTGCTCGCATTGACCAAGTGTATCCTCTGTCTCACCCCCACTTTTTGTTTTGTCACCCTGTCCTTGTGTGCATGAGCATCATCTGGCGGAGGAGCAGAGGCACCCGCGACGGAGGGAGCGGCATCCCATATGGGCCTGGAGGCCAAATCCACCGAGGCTGAAGGCACCAGTGGGACGGAGGGCGAGGGGAGCTCCACGACGGGGACAGGAGGGGAGACAAGTGACAGCAACTCCTCCTCCAATGGAAGCTCCCTAGCAGTGGCAGACACCTCTGTGCACACCCCAACAACAGGTACAGCCGCCACCCCCCCAACCAGCACCGCCCTCCCAGCGGCCTCTCAGCGTATTTCCCGAGCCTGCTCACCCAGGAGGGTGGGCATCTCCTTCGCCCCAGGCACCTCAGGCCCTGCCCCAGTCAGCCCTGCTGCCCTCAGTGAGGATGCTATTGACCTCCTGAGATCCCTCACTGTTGGGCAGTCAACCATTCTGAATGTCATCCAGGGTGCAGCAGGGCATTTGCAACAAACAAATGCATACCTGGAGGGCATTCACCGTGGCAGCCCAACAGAGAGCATTTCAAGCTCTGGCCTCAGCACTGATGGCAGCCATTGTCCCTGTGTCCAGCCTCCCCCCTCCAACTTCCTCTACCAGTCCCAATACCCTCAACCCAAGCCTATCCCAAGCACACCTTCAGACCAGCAATCACACAGGAAAGTACCATCTTGCCTGGCATGTTACCCCCATATTTCACTGTATGTATGTTGTTTTAATCCTTGTGTCACTGGGACCCTGCCAGGCAGGGCCCCAGTGCTCATAGTATGTGCCCTTTATGTGTTCCCTGTGTGGTGCCTAACTGTATCACTGATGCTCTGCTAACCAGAACCTCAGTGTTTATGCTCTATCTGCTTTCCAAATTTGTCACTGCAGGCTAGTGACTAAATTTACCAATTTACATTGGCATACTGGTACACCCATATAATTCCCTTGTATATGGTACTGAGGTACCCAGGGTATTGGGGTTCCAGGAGATCCCTATGGGCTGCAGCATTTCTTTTGCCACCCATAGGGAGCTCTGACAATTCTTACAAAGGCCTGCCACTGCAGCCTGAGTGAAATAACGTCCACGTTATTTCACAGCCATTTACCACTGCACATAAGTAACTTATAAGTCACCTATATGTCTAACCTTCACTTAGTGAAGGTTGGGTGCCAAGTTACTTAGTGTGTGGGCACCCTGGCACTAGCCAAGGTGCCCCCACATTGTTCAGGGCAAATTCCCCGGACTTTGTGAGTGCGGGGACACCATTACACGCGTACACTATACATAGGTCACTACCTATGTATAGTGCCACAATGGTAACTCCGAACATGGCCATGTAACATGTCTAAGATCACAATTCCATGATCCCCCGGGTCTCTAGCACAGAACCCGGGTACTGCCAAACTGCCTTTCTGGGGTTTCCACTGCAGCTGCTACTGCTGCCAACCCCTCAGACAGGTTTCTGCCCTGCTGGGGTCCAGGCAGCCCTGGCCCAGGAAGGCAGAACAAAGGATTTCCTCTGAGAGAGGGTGTCCCTTTGGAAATAGGTGCGAAGGTTGGGGAGGAGTAGCCTCCCCCAGCCTCTGGAAATGCTTTGATGGGCACAGATGGTGCCCATCTCTGCATAAGCCAGTCTACACCGGTTCAGGGATCCCCCAGCCCTGCTCTGGCGCGAAACTGGACAAAGGAAAGGGGAGTGACCACTCCCCTGACCAGTACCTCCCAGGGGAGGCGCCCAGAGCTCCTCCAGTGTGTCCCAGACCTCTGCCATCTTGGAAACAGAGGTGTTGGGGGCACACTGGACTGCTCTGAGTGGCCAGTGCCAGCAGGTGACGTCAGAGACCCCCTCTGATAGGCTCTTACCTTTCTTGGTAGTCAATCCTCCTTTCTTGGTAGCCAAACCTCCTTTTCTGGCTATTTCGGGTTTCTGCTTTGGGGAATTTTTCAGATAACGAATAACGTTCCTCTGCATCTCCCTCTTCGACTTCGACCAAAGATCGACCGCTGACTGCTCCAGGACGCCTGCAAAACCGCAACAAAGTAGCAAGACGACTACCAGCAACATTGTAGCACCTCATCCTGCCGGCTTTCTCGACTGTTTCCAGGTGGCGCATGCTCTGGGGGTAGCCTGCCTTCACCCTGCACCAGAAGCTCCAAAGAAATCTCCAGTGGGTCGACTGAATCTTCCCCCTGCTAACGCAGGCACCAAAAGACTGCATCACCGGTCCTCTGGGTCCCCTCTCATCCTGACGAGCGTGGTCCCTGGAACACAGCAACTCTGTCCAAGTGACTCCCACAGTCCAGTGACTCTTCAGTCCAAGTTTGGTGGAGGTAAATCCTTGCCTCCCCACGCTGGGCTGCAAACCTGTGTACTACGTGATTTGCAGCTACTCCAGCTCCTGTGCACTCTTCCAGGATTTCCTTTGTGCACAGCCTAGCCTGGGTCCCCAGCACTCCGTCATGCAGTGCACAACCCGCTGAGTTGGCCTCCAACGTCGTGGGACCCTCCTTTGTAACTTTGTGTGGACTCCGGTTCACTAATCTTCTAAGTGCCTGTTGGGGTACTTCTGCGGATGCTGCCTGCTTCTGTGAGGGCTCTCTAAGTTGCTGAGCGCCCCCTATGTCTCCTCCTCCAAAAGGCGACATCCTGGCCCTTCCTGGTCCTCAGCAGCACCCCAAAAACCTCCACCGCAACCCTTGCAGCTACCAAGGCTTGTTTGTGGTATTTCTGCATAGGAATACCTCTGCAAGCTTCATCACGACGTGGGACATCTTCCCTCCAAAGGAGAAGTTCCTAGTCCTCTTCTTTCTTGCAGTACTCCAAGCTTCTTCCATCCGGAGGCAGCTTCCTTCCACCTTCATATGGTGTTTCCTGGGCTCCTGCCCCCCCTGGACACTGTCGCGACTATTGGGCTTGGTCCCCTTGCCTTGCAGGTCCTCAGGTCTGGAAATCCGTTGTCAGTGCACTGCTGGTGTTTGCTGTTCTTGCAGAATCCCCCTATCACAACTATTGTGCTCTTTTGGGGTAGTAGGTGTACTTTACTACCCTCTTGGGGTGGGATATCTTGGACACCCTGACTGTTTTCTTACAGTCCCAATGACCCTCTACAAGCTCCTATAGGTCTGGGGTCCATTCGTGATTCACATTCCACTTTTGGAGTATATGGTTTGTGTTGCCCCTACACCTATGCTTGCCTATTGCGACCTATGGTAATTCTACACTGTTTGCATTACTTTTCTGACTCTTACTTACCTATTTTGGGTTTGTGTACATATAACTTGTGTAAATTACTTACCTTCTTACTGAGGGTACTCACTGAGATACTTGTGGCATATTGTCATAAAAATAAAGTACCTTTATTTTTAGTAACTCTGTGTATTGTGTTTTCGTATGATATTGTGCATATGATATAAGTGGTATAGTAGGAGCTTTGCATATCTCCTAGTTCAGACTAAGCTGCTTTGCCATAGCTACCTTCTATCAGCCTGAGCTGCTAGAAACAACTCTATTCTACTAATAAGGGATAACTGGACCTGGCACAAGGTGTAAGTACCATTGGTACCCACTACAAGCCAGGCCAGCCTCCTCCACTCAGGCAAACACAAGCACCACACTTCATCTCACAGGCACTCACACAAGCACCATCCACATGCAGACACACCAACATCCACTGCCTCCACTGTATGCCCCTCCTCCTCCTCTTCCACCCCCCTCCCGGGCATGAGTTTCCACTCACGCCTGCATGCACTTCATCTTCATCCACTACCTCCATCACCAGCACGCCCATCACAACACAGCCCTCACATGCAGTCACCACCCCCACAACCATGCACATGTCCCCTGTGTCCTCTCCCAGTGTGTCTGTGACCTTCCTCCCAAAGTACACAACTGCAAGCACCCACCCACCCAAAAGCCATCCACTTCACAACAGCATCCAGCCCATGCACCTTCACCCAAACTCAGCAGACACACAACTCCTACAACCACTCCTTCTTCCTCCACTCCCACCCCCTCTCCATCGTCTCGTCCCAGTCTGTCTAAAAAACTTTTCCTTACAAACTTTGACCTCTTCCCTACGCCTCCCCCTCCATCCTTCCGCTCGGGCCAGGGTGTCAAGATCCCAGGCCAGCACCTCAGCCACCAAGTCGGTGGAAGCTGTGGTACCAGCAAGTCCCAGGGGATCAAAGGGGGCATCCATAAGGGCAGCCAGTGTGCCACCGACCCCTGCAAAGGACCAACCCATTCCACCACCTGCCAAGGTGAAGAAGGGGCCAGCATGCAGCATGGCCAAGAAGCACGATCCACCCAGCAAGGCCTTCTCCAAAACTGCATCTGCCAGTGCCAAGGTCCCAGCAGCGTCTGCCAAGGTGGGTTAGGGAAAGAAAACACAAGGCAAGGCACTTCAGGCCTCGGGGCCTCCTTGTGAGGGATTGATGCCCACCATCAGAACCGACAGCCCCACAACCTGTACAGCGGAAAGCACCGCCGCAGGCACCGCCACCTGCACCGCTGCTGCCACAACAACCGTCAGCAGCATCATCCCCAAAGGGCAGCCGTCCAAGGCTGCAGGAGACGGCCTGGTGTCTCCCTCCACCACTACCAGCACCTGCACCACAGCCAGCACCGGCAGCATCTCCGCCACAGACACCGCCGGAAGCACCGCCACCTGCACCGCCATCTGCAACGCCACATGCCCAGCCGGTGCCACCATATCTGTCATCAGCAGCATCCAGAGTGGGCAGCCGTCCAGGGATGCAGGAGGTGGCCTTGACCCTACCGCCACCACTTGAATCACCACCACCAGAACCGGCACTACCAGCAGTTTGCAGCCTTAATCACCACAGGATGGAGTGTGGCTCTGCCTCAATGGAGTATCATGGTACCTGTTACCTGCACATCTCGTGCCTCAGACACCCAGGTGAGGGAATGGGAACTGGCACACCACAGGTGCAGCATCACTGGGCACAAGACCCCCTCCAGAACCAGTGAAGATATGCATCCACTATCACTTTCCTTGGCAGGATAAAGCGCACTGGGCACAGAGCCCCCTCCAGAACCAGTGGAGATATGCACCCACTATCACTTTCCTTGGCAGGATGAAGCAGCCTGGGCACAAAGCCCCCTCCAGAACCAGTGGAGATATGCATACACTATCACTTTCCTTGGCAGGATGAAGCAAACTGGGCACAAGGCCCCCTTAAGAACCAGTGGAGAAAGACATCCACTCACCCCCTCCTTGTCAGGATGAAGCAGACTGGGCACAAAGCCCCTTCCAGAACCATGGAGAAAGGCATCTACTCACCCCCTCCTTGGCAGGATTTAGCACAATGGGCACAAGGCCCCCTCCAGAACCAGTGGAGATATGCAGCCACTGTCACTTTCCTAGGCAGGATGAAGCAGACTGGGCACAAAGACCCCTCCAGAACCAGTGGAGAAAGGCATCCACTCACCCCCTTCTTGGCAGGATGAAGCACACTGGGCACGGAGCCCCCTCCAGAACCAATGGAGAAAAGCATCCACTCGCCCCCTCCTTGGCAGGATGAAGCACACTGGGCACAGAGCCCCCTCCAGAACCAGTGAAGAAAGGCATCCATTCACCCCTCCTTGGCAGGATGAAGCACACTGGACACAAAGCCCCTTCCCAACCAGTGGAGAAAGGTATCCTCTCACCCCCTCCTTGGCAGAATGAAGCACACTGGGCACAAAGCCCCCTCCAGAACCAGTGGAGGAAGGCATCCACTCACGCCCTCCTTGGCAGGATGAAGCACACTGGGCATAAAGCCCCCTCCAGAACCAGTGGAATAGACATCTACTTGAGAGACTGTGGATTTTCACTCCCAGGACCAAGCAGTGGGCAAACCCCCCACTTGAGAGACTGTGGCTTTGCACTCCCCAGGACCGAGCAGTGGGCAAACCACCCACTTGAGAGACTATGGCTTTGCACTCCCCAGGACCAAGCAGTGGGCAAACCAACCACTTGAGAGAGTGTGGCTTTGCACTCCACAGGACATCGCTGTGGGCATGGAGCCCCCTCCAGGAGCAGTGGCGTTGTACTATCTCCCGGCTGAGGTGCCCCCTCCCCTTCCCCCTGAGGTGCCTGTGTGTTTTCGACCTGGTGCCCCTGCAGTGTTCTCTCCGTTTTGAGGCAGGAGTCAAGTGTGGGCTTTGCCCATGATTGTTTTGCCCACTGGGCCATGGGCATTTGCAAAGGACAGTGTACGGCCTTCTGTACATATTGTAAATAATTGTATATACTGTTTTTTCCAGTTGTTTCCTTTATCTCCCTTTTCTAATATATGAAAGATTTGCCTCATTTCCTTTTGTCCTGGCGTTCTTCCAGTGGGTTATGGGGTGTAAATTTACTGTTGCTGTATGTGTTTATGTGTATGGTGCTGTGGGTGAGGGTGGGGGTGTTGCGTGTGTGTGTCACTCTCTTTTTCCTCCCCCCTCACATGTGTGCTAAGTGCAGTACTCACCGTGGTCATCGCTGCTGCCGTCTTTGTGTTCCTGGTGTATTAGCAGATACACCTGCATCGGCAGGACCTGTAGTTTGGGCTCCATGGCGTCCTGGTTCTTCGTTGAATGTCGAAAGGTGAGTGGTTTCCCTTCAAAGTACTGTTTCTGCCATGCTTTTGATGAAATTGGTACCGCCCCGGAAAAGCTGGCGGATTGGCGGGTTGTGATAGGGTGGGCGGTACATTGTCTTCCGCCTGTCTGTTGGTGGTCACCGCTGCGGTGTTTGTTGCTACTGCCATGGCAGTCAGTGTATTAAAGTTGCTGTGTATGGTGGTGGTTTCCGCCGTGGTCGTGATTCCATTTTTTTACCGCCGGCCTGTTGGCGGTATTAAAGCTGCTTTAACACCGACCGCCAGGGTTGTAATGAGGGCCTTAGTCTCCATCAACCCCCACCTGGAGACTCCCCCCGAGTCCTTATCTACACTCTGATTACAAAGCCTCTATTACTGCTAAAATAGAAAGAAGGGACTTCCAACTATGAACCTACTCTTTTCTATTCCTCAAAATAAGAGCAATCATACAGTTTGCAGCACCACGCTCTTTTTTCCAGCTACCTAACATCATTCACACACTATCAAACTCAATAAAGTTGCTCTCTAGAGAAGTGATGACATTTACCACAACAATTTCCAGATATGATAATCCTGAATCAACTAGCATAAAGTCTCTAGAAGAAAGTAAACAGTTGCTGAAGCCTAACTTTATGGTAACTAAAATCATCAGGTCGTCATTAAAGCAGGAAATTCCACACACCTTCTCCAGACCCCACTACCTAACTCGCCTTCAAAGGACAACCTTTCCTCTCTTCTCATAAGATACAGAATCCATTCTGGCAGGATCCCAATCTGTTTAAGATATCTAACCAACAAGCCTGTAATATCACCTGTCAAAACCTATGGGAAGAATCTTGCTCTTGAGTCACAATACGTACCAGTCTTAAAAGGGTTTTCCAGAAACAGTCACCTCCAAACGGGCTGAGCATAAAAACCATGTAGTGATTCCTTTAATATCCACTCCTTAAGAATGCTTCTGAGTTTTTAACTTACAATGGCTACTCCACAATTGCATAACTACTGCCAAACACAAGATCAACATCTCTTACTCGATCTTGAATGTGAATCTGGATATTAGGATCCTGACAGAGAGATCTGGCTCAAAGAAACATCCCATTCCATCTGGACTATTTGATCCCAGCTGATTATAATTAGGAATTCCATGGAATTACATGAAAGTTCTACGGGATTCTGCAGAGTTCTGCAAATGAAAATACACTCACAATGCAATGTAGCATGAAAGGCACCATGCACTGTGCAATAGCATGCAGCTATTTGAGTTGATTTTTCTGATTGTACTCGCTTGCTCATATTGTCTGGAGTCTTGCAGGAGAAAAGCTCCACCACACGACGATTGGCGGAATTTGGTCAGGACTCTGAGTTACACAGTACCACGGAGTGACCGAAATTCCACAGGCGCAATGAAACATTCCACCCACACAGTTATGATATCATGGGTTTGGGCAGAGGTGGTAAAATTGTTTAAAGAGTCATTAATACACAAAAATCCATTCACTGCAAAATAACTACGTCTTATTCCTTTTCCTCTCTTTATTGCTTTATTGTAGACATTATTTCTAGTGCCATCAGATCCATGAGATTCAACATCATCTACTGCCAACCCAGGGATAACAGGACATTCAGGAGCCTTGTGGGAGAAAAATTACAACATGCAGTGACTGGAGGAATTTGGCCAGATCTCCAAGTTAAACAGAAACATGGAGTGACCAAAGTTTTTCCAACTGTGCAGGAGGAATTAAACATTCCACCCACCCCCAGTTATGATATCCTGGGTTTGGGCAGTAAAACTAAAATTGTTTGAGGAGTTTTGTTAATACACAAAAATTCCATCCACTGCAAAACAACTATGTCTAATTTCCTTCCCACTTTGTAATGCTTTCTTTGTGACATTATTTCTACTGTCATCAAATCCATGAGCTTCAACATCATTTACTGTCTACCAAGGGATAACAGGATCTTCAGGATTTCAGTCTTAAGTCACATCAAATTAAAATCTTTTCTCATTCTTGACTTACAAGAGTTTGAGACTCTCTTCAATGCACACACCTTTAATTTGATCATTGGGGAAAATTATCTAATTCATGAAGTTAACCTTATGTAACTAGACTGGTCTGACAATCAACAAATCCCCTTTGGCCATATGTTCTTTAAAGCAGTTACCTCTGGTCAACCCAAAAGACCATACATTTGGACACTAAGAACATAAACAACAAAGCTCTGGAGGCACTCCTAACACACATACTTCAGAATACCATTACACCACTCTTACACCAATACACTAATCATGATAATGGATGATGTATTTCCCCTCTGAGAAAAAACAAAAAACAAAAGAAGATCACATTCTTGGACTACAAAAGAACTTAATGAAGCAAGGAAACTTCTCATACTGACTGAACTCTCCTGGAACCAAACACCTACCAAGTGTAATCTAGTACTCCTCTGGAGCTCAAAGAAATGTAACAAAAAAAGCCTTTTATGTTAGAAATTAGTCCATTAAATCTCAAATCACGTTAGCTAAAAACGTATAAAGCTCTTGAAGCTCCTAAACAGTTGAACCTAAAAAGAAATTCAAGGACTTTGCTTGCTACTTTGATACCAAAGCTCAAAACTATGAGACAATTCACAGAAGGAACTACAACTCATAATCTCCAAAGTCAATGTGGCAAGTATCTTTCTAAACACTCTACTATCTAATGTGGTGAAAGAGGTGCATAATGTGTTTTTGGCAAACTTGTCTGGCCTCATCGAACACTCTTCACTCCAAGTAATATTTCTTGACTGTATAAAAATAGGCAAACTTTTTCCCCTACTAAAAAACATCTATTGATGGTACAGAGGAGTTATATAACTACCATTCAATAGCTAGCATTCCATTCCATTTTGTGCCAATATCTTAGAAAGCTTTGTTAAAGCTCAACTAAAAGAATTTATGAAAGAAAACAAATTGCTTGATGAATACCAAATAAGAATCAGAGGTGGATGTAGGACTGAGATTTCCATCTTGCAAACGACTGATGATGCCCTCTGACTCAGGGACAATGGGCACATCCTTCCCACTTAGCGTGACACATGCAAAAAGAACAGTTGATGGACGGAAAGCTAAACAATGTCAAACTTTCACCCCCAGTCACAGATCTGGGCCTAAATCCATTGTTTATTTGCTTGTCATGCCCTTCTAGTTTGGACCCAGCCATATGCAAATCAGTCTTGACCCTGCTCTCCATGGCAACAGGCCAGCCCGAACTGCCCGACTGTGTACTCCCTAGACCAGAAACAAGCCTCCTGA
This sequence comes from Pleurodeles waltl, assembly GCF_031143425.1. Lineage (NCBI taxonomy): Eukaryota > Metazoa > Chordata > Amphibia > Caudata > Salamandridae > Pleurodeles > Pleurodeles waltl. The sequence goes on from NC_090444.1 coordinate 1,419,575,480, forward strand.
GACCGATTTCGGTCTATCACTCCTCATCAGGCTAGTTAGAATTTAGTCCCAGGATGCTTCTTTCCTTTTGCTCTTGTTAAGGACTCTGGCATATCCTATCACCAATATACAGATGACACCCAGTTTTATTTGAAAGTGTCATCCTCTAACAATGTATTCCAACTTGCCCCAACTCTCAATAAAATACAAACCTAAATGATAATAGACCACCTAGATGATCAACGGAGTTCCACTTCTTCTGTCCACAGATATAATTTGTGCCTGTTCAAGTGTGGCTAGATTTACTAATTATTACCAATACCTATAAAGAAAAGACTTTGAGATTCAGTTTGGATAGCAGGCTGACTTGCCACAAACAAGTTAACATGATAGCAAGAAGCAAAAATGTCCTACTTAATCACATCTGGAGATAAAACACTTCCTATCAGAACAAGACATAAAAGGAGTTCTGCAAGGGCTGGTCCTTCCCGGGCTCAACTATGGGAATGTGTGACCTCAAGGGCTGACTGCTTCAATTACATCACCCCAATTTTTGTTCGTAACCCTGCAACGTATTTAATGAGATCCAAGTTCAAAGCTGTAGGCTTAGTTCAGAACCTTATCCACTCAGATCAACTGCATTTCATGGCAGAGAAAATGAAACTCTGTGGGGGAATCTCATCAACTCTGGAATACAGACTAGTTTCTTCATGAAGTCCCAGGCTTCAACAAACAGTGAAACAGTCCTATTCTAGATGTACTTTCAAAACATGTCACTCTGTCACCCCAAGAAATCTAGTCTTTAGCTTCATTACCAGCTTTAAAATAAACTACACAGAGACTTCCCTAACTCCGCTCCTGCATAGCAGTCTCAATCCTTGGTGCCGCTGGAATTATTTTGTATATGATGACAGACGCATATCTTTTTTCTCTCTTCCGAATAAGATGTGAGCCTAGGATGGCTCATTATGGACAAGAACCATTGCGATGCTTCATAAAAGTTTTCATTTTTGGATAGCTCTAAGGCCTGGCATGACCTATATAACATTCTCAATTAATAAATAAATACATACAGTCATTACCACCCAGTAGTTCATGTTGAGTATAAATGTGACATTTCCAGGCACCAACTACAGAACACTCCTGGACTTGAGGAAGAACTGAAGACAAGTGGACCTGAGAGGAGCCCTGAGGAACTGAACCTGCTCTATCTTGTAAACAGGACAAAGAAGTGGACCCAAAGGACCATAAAATGGACTTCCTCTTCCAGCTACTCAGATACAACAAGCTACGAGAGGCCTTTCCTGCAACTGCCCAGCTGAACAGTGGAAACCAGACCTCAACTGGATCCTGCATATGCAGTAATTGACTTCAATGTACTCAAACAGTCAAAGGAGGTTCACTGTTCACAAGACAATCATTTATAATATGTCTGGTAATATATGAAGGATATGGGTAACATGCTAGCATTCTGGATTCCAACACTAGACACAGAGAATTTGCTTGAATCAATTTAAACTTTCTATTGTGTTCCCTGTAATAAAATAGAGGAACAGAGAGCATTCAGTGATTCCTCAAGACAGACAGCGTGATGCCCTTGAGGGGTGGAAAATAATTATCACACTCACTCCATCCCATGCAGTTCCAGGTTATCTTTCCTGCCAATTGGGATCTGGGATCACCTAATGGCCACAATGCCCACCAATGAGCTCAGTTACAGGTCATATCTCACTCTCCAACAGGGTCGCTGGGATCCTGCAAGTCCTTGCTTCACACCACCCCTTACCTTACTACCGCTGGGCTTACAATGCACTCAGTGCAAGAGTAAAGTTGCCTCTCTACTCTGTGCAGGCACAGGAATTAAAACTAGATCCTGAGGCCTTGCCTCGTTTATGTTTCCGCAAGGATTCACTAGAACATTTTGTTGCCTGGGAAAAGGTCACTATATAAACAGCAAAGCTTCTACTGCGTGTTCATGTGCTTCTGTCATTTCTCCATGAGTTTCTGTGGTATCCCTCCACTACCCTCCATATTTTTACATAGCACTACTGATTTAACTGAGCAGGCTTCATCAACTTTACGTATCGGGTGATGCCATTGTTTGCATATGCATTAAGTATAAAAATCTAATTTGCAGTTCCTGTTTGTAACATTTCTCCCCGTGTGCAGTATTTCATTTATTTCAAGTCATATGGATATTTTCTTTTGATGTTTCAAAACCACACTATTATATGTGTAGCTCATTTTCCTACTTGTTTCAGCACTTTTCAATGGTGAACCAACTCTTGCTTGCTTGAAATGCATGTGATGGTTCATGCTAATTATTGAGGGATGGTGTATTGCAGTCCCCCTGGCAGGACTCATCATTGATTGAAACACTATTTTCCTTCATAGTCAGTACAATCAGCACTTGTCCATTGGGCAAATAGACGGGCTGAACCCAAATGCCAAAGTATAGTCCTAGTTTCATTTAGGCCTTGAAGCACCCTCCATAGATTGTGGATCATTCTAGTTCTTGTTTCAATACCATCTTTTCAAAACCCCTTCCTCTCCATATTGGGATCATATGCCTGAAGACACTCCATTTCAAGTCATCAGCACTGTGGTTATTAGCTGAGAAGTGATATGCCAGTGGTGTTGTCTTGTTTTATAACAGATTTTCAACTTATGCCGAATAATCCTCTTTTTGAACACTCTTACTAAGTTTTCCCTAACAATGCTTGTCTGAAGGAAGTTCTTATTACATGTACAATACTCTTTTTGTTTCAGTTCATGAATGTGTATACATGTATGCAAACAAAGAGGGAGGCGGAGAGAGACAGAGAGAAAAGATAGTTGGACAGACACAGTTACTAGTTGGTAAATTTAAGGTGATTTACAAGAAGTAAGACCTTCTCACTTCCTAGCTTGAGATAGGTCTTGACAACTGAAGTATTCTCATATCTTTTTTTTCCAAGACACAGAGGTAAATATTCTTATTGCTTATGTGTGTGTATGGAAATAAACACTTTTACCATGTTCACAAACTTCTTTTGATGTGGACTTCTGGGGCAAGCTTCACAAAGGTATCTGCACAAATTAGTGAAACTTACATGCGCAAACAGCTTTTTGTAAAAGTGGCAGCAGCTTACTTAAATAAAAAAAAATGTTTTGTATTTCTGAAATGGTTTACTCACATCTCTTTCTATAAGTATGGTAAACTTTTATTAACAGTTGGGTGTTTCTTTGTTTGTTGTGTTCATGGTTTCCCTTCTCTGGAAGGATATGAATTGGACGGCATAACTGCACTATGTTGTATCCTATTTACCCTGGGGATAATATCTGTTTAGCTACATTTGCATAGTAGCTCTACATGGACACATGGGTAATCGTCTTCTGATTTTTCCTATATTTCTATATTTCTGTTTGCACTTTTTGCTTGTTCCAATAATAATAGGTATTGCACTGATCTCCTTTTCTCGGTCCTCTCCCCTTGCACTCACTACCACATAGCTCTTGCTGCTCTTGTTTCAGTTTGTGTCATTTTGTATGTTTTTCTTGTTTTGTTTATTCTCTTCTCCTTTTGTTTTCCAGTCTTTAATATGACCTTCTGTTGTGTGGCTCAATTCGTCTGGGCCATAGACTCAAAGGCCATACACATAAGAAATACCAGTACTAAGCTAAGGTCCCACTGTGGCATCACAAAAGGTTTGCGAGGGAATATGTGTGTCTGATCTTTAATAACATGCAAAACAAAGGGTGATTCGAACAAGAATGGTTGGTAAAGCTAACACTGAACGATCGAAAGGGCCAAAAAATAACCTTTTATGGGGTCACATCTCAAGGTTTTGCTGGGCTAAAGACAAAACAAACAGGAGAACATCCAACAGTTTGGCTTGTGAAGGGTCTGACTTGCAGAATTCACACTAGGCCACAATTCTGCCCCAGTGCCTGCGCTTAAATGTACTTCATGGAAGAACAATCGGTGGCAAAGATGAATTTCGACCACTTTGGGTGGCAGATCAAGAGCAGTTAACTTCTGCCACTCAATCTCAACAAATAGAGGAGTGGACTGTGCAGGTTCGGGTACACTGCTGCTGTGATAGGCGATCCTCTCACAGTAGAAGGCAGACTAGAGGGCAGATGCATTTATCTGAGAGTTCCAGGTACCACACTCTCCTGGCCCAATGCAGAGGCACTGCGGCCTGATGGTTCCTGATCTTTTACAAAACCCGGAGCAGCTGAGGGAGAGGCAGAGGTGGGAAGGCATACCAGAGTTCTGTGCTGCAATCCAGTTAGAATGCATCTCCAAGAGAGTCTTCTTGCAGAAACAGAACACATAAAACTTTTGACTATGGATGTCCTCAGCGGTGGCACAAAGAGCCATAATTCTGCCCACTGAAAGAAGACTCCATGTAGAAGATGCCCTGTGCCCCTTCAGGATGCAGACACCGTTTATGGTCTGCCAAATGCCATCAGCTTAGTTTTTCCACTTGCGCATTCAAGGACCCTGCCAATTAATTTACAGTCAGAAAATGCACCAATCACCTCCACAGGTGCAGAGTCTTCTGGTACAGGAAACAGGACCCTACTCTGCCCTACACACTGCAATACCACTTGGTTGTGGTGTTTTCTATGAGAACCTGAAACAGCCTTCTCTTGATGCATGGTAGGAGACCCTTTGACATCAGATGAATGGCCTGCAACTCCAAAAGACTGATATAAAGCCAGCTTCTCCTTGACACCAGAGCCCTCTGACCCCCTATACCCCCAGATGATCTCCCCACACAACAGAAATTCATCCATCACTGTCAGCGGGACCAATTGTGTTTGAGCAGCCACCACTTAAAATCATGAGCCATCTCTCCCAACATCTGCCTGGATTTTCATGGTGGTGGGCCCGATGGAACTTTATATGCCATTTTAGACTCTGCTTGTACCTCCTAGCCTAATTAACCTGGCAAATGCAAGAGGCTAAGAAGCCTCAGAGCTGCTCAAATCGAGATATAGGGCCGCACCTGAAACATCAGGGTGATGGCCCAAATGTCTCAGACTTATAGAGGTGGAAAAAAGGCTTTGAATTGCAATGTGTCCAGGACAGGCCTAGTGAATGGCGAACTCTTTCACAGGGGCAACTTTGGTTTGGTGATTGTTAACCCAATTGATGTCAAGAAGTTTGCTGTCATCTATACTAGAGGTGGTTTACGACTGGTTATGGTGAGCCTATCTTCAAATGCCAGCCTTCGCAGTAGAGGAAAACTGGCATCCCCCCCCCCCACCAACATCTGAAGGTGTGCAGTGGAACTAAACCATAGCATTTGTGAACACCAGAGGGGCACTCATGAGCCCAAAAGTAAGCACTGTAAACTGCAAATGCTGCTTGCCTTCCTAGAACCACAGGAAAGGCCTCTAGGACTGCAGGACAGTCCTGAAGGTCCAAGGACACAGTCTATTTTCCAAGAAGCAGAGCCGCTAAGATCTGGTCTAATGTGCATTTTAAATATCTCCTTCTGCAGGATGGTATTCAGAGGTCAAAGGTCCAATAAAGGCCCAGGCCACTATCTTTTAATGGCACAAGGAGATAATAAGGGTTAACAACCCTCTCCCCTTTCAGAGATTGAAACTCTCTTGATAGCACCTTTGGCGAGTAATACTCGCACCTCCATCAACATAATGAAGTAAAGAGGCATTCATCTGAAAATTGATCAGACGTGAGAGGGAGATGTGGTGGAGCAAACAGAAAGGGTAGGGCTATAATCATGCTGACTCATTTATCTGACATGATGGCTCGCCATCCTGGGAGTATATGCTGAATCCTGCCCCACACCAGGATCGATGTGTGCCAGTAAGGGCGACCTGAGGGGGCTTAAAGGCTGTTTCAGCAGACAAGGGGGTTGGGAGGACTGGTGCTCCTGCTGGCATGCACAATGCCTGCCAGATCCCAGTTCTTAGCCTACAAAGGACTGAGGTGACTGTTGCAGTGGCTGAGGTGATTATCGATGTCTGTATGCAAGCATTTTGGTACAGGTGCTGAATCTCCTGAACTTATAAAGGAACTGCTTGGCAGGAGTCAACAATATCGGACAGTGCACCATGGCTTTACAGTCCTTAAAATGGTCCATGGAAAAATCAGCTTTTTTTGCCAAAAAGGTGCGAGCCATCAAGGGTATACCCATGACTGATACTTGCACATCTCCAGAAAACTCAGTGGAACACGTTGACAAGTGGCAGCAAAGCACAGCGCTGGGAGGGATTGTTTGTGTAGCCATGCGCTATATAAATACAGTTAACATTACATAATGCTAGTACTAACCTCAATCACCCACAAAGTCAATAGTATATAGACTAACACTAATCACATACTTGGCCGCGTCCTCTTCATCATTAGTTGTTTGAGACAGAGACGTCTATGGCACTGGTTCCCAATCTGCGGTTTGGGGACCCCTGAGGGTCCACAAAGCCTCCTCAGGGGGTCCACGACTGCTTAGAGAACTAAATAATATTAACAGATTAGGTCCCCAGCTTTCAGTAATGACTCAGTGGGGAGTCCCCGGATTCCAATAAGGATTCAGTGGGGGTTCCCGGGTAATAGTAATGATAAAGTCGGGGTCCACAGAAGTCAAAAGATTAGGAACCACTGACCTACGGTCTTCTGGGACCACCAGCAAGATCTCTCTGGCCGTGTCCCACAGGGCATACCCTTAGTGAACCAACAAAGAGACTGCAGTGACCAATCTCAGAGTCAGACTGGCCAAAGAAAACATTAATCTTCCAAATGACTCAATTTTCTTAGATTCCGTATCCAGAGGAGCTGTGGTGAAAATCAATCAATCCATCAATTAATCAGTCAAGTGGTTTGTATAGCACGACTCATCACCCAAGAAGGCATTCACCTTACTGGATGACACATGAACTATCATGGTCTTTAAAGCAGGATGTTTAGTTAGAAACTCAGGGTCACCAGACACTGTTCTGAGACGCCTGTCCACCTGCATATTCCTTGGCAGACAGGAACAGGACATTGACCAAGTGGCCATCAAAGTATCAATCAAGGACTGGCTGAAGGTGAGTAATGGCTCAGATGCGGCAGACCTGAGCTGTAACGATTCCTTGAGGACATTAGTCGTGGTCTCAACAGAAGGCAGCTGCAACCCAAGGACCTCAGCTGCCTTTTGGACCATAACTACAAACGATGGACTCAAACCTCATTTCATGGGAGGCCTCAAGCCCACTGGCATCTTGTAAGCCCATATAAAAATTGCCATTATCAAAATGAGGAGGAAGAACACCATCCCCTATTCCACCATCATCATCTACCTTTGGTGGTGCACTTTGTTCAGGACCAGAGTTGAAAAGATAATGAAGTGTCTATTGGCACGCCTGGCCTGGCCTGGTAGAGACATTCGTGCAAAATAAGACTGCATGACGAATGAATCAGCTTTAGTAATTTCATAGAGCAACATCAGGCAAGAGCAGGCTGAATTCTGTTTGGGTTCAGAATCAGAACCTTTTTCAGTGGCTTTGGCTGAAACTATGCAGCATGACCTCCTGGATGGCTTTGATTTGCTGTGGTGATGGTCCAGGGAAGTGAGGGCACACTCGCATTGGCTGGGTGATCGGCTCTGGGATCCTAAAATATACGGCTAAGATTATGACACCCTTGCACCTAATCCTCGGACATAGAGTGGTGGGATGGAGTCAATTCCTGCTTTACTTTTTTATGTTTGCACTTAGAATTCAATTTGGACTCACCAAATGGCTTTGACCATACCTCTCGCAAGACCGGCCCCAGCTGTGAGACCAAGTCTGCCCCTAACCTGGAGTGAAAGCAGGACTTATGCAAGGGTCTAGACTTAATCTTATATTTAACGGCATATAGCTTTGCTCCCCAGTTCCAGATTTCCTTCAGGTGCCTAAGGGAGCATTTGTTTCACAATTTCAATTTGTGCCTCATGCCAAAACATGAGACACACCTCCTGCAGGTCCATAAATGACATTCCCTTGCTGCAATCACAGCACAGCTGAAGACCTGCTGGTTTAGGGCTTTCTGGCACCTGAGGGGTTATTCTAAGGTGAGTAATCTACAGTTAGAATTATCCATCAGAAACATTACATTTATATCAATACAAGTGTCGTGGGGGCACAATGGGCATGTGCAACCACTTTGTGCACCCCCATGGCACTCTTGTCTTACAGGAGGGACTGCAAAGTTTGTGCGGCCCCTTTGGAAATACTGCATAGGTCGTTCCCCCATTTGCATGGGGGTGTGGTCTTATTTAAATGAGGAATCTTTTTGCCATTGTGTCCGCGCATATTATGGACATGGGCGCAAAGGGAAAGAACTGAAAAATGCAAAAGAACCGCACCTCCAAATTCATGTTCCATACATGGAATCAAAAAACAATTAGTAACCACAAGGTTCAACATCAAAACACTCACTAATCAGATCATTCACAACTTTTTGTCCTTGTCAAAAAGATAGAATTCTATCTCAACACACAGAATATAAAACAATAACTTGATAAATTGTTAACAAAAAATCCTCCTACCTCAAATTTAAAACATGTAACTCATACCAACACAATAACACCATACATCCACACACCTAGGGCCAGATGTAGCAAAGGGTTTTACCCATTCTGTGTCTATGGGAAAATGTGTTCGTTCATATGGCCCCTAGTTCCCTAACATAACCTGTAACTCTATAACTCATTAGCCTACAAAAAGCACATCCATACATCTAAACTCCATTACATATACAATAGAGATACCATTATAGAAATGTAAACGGTATTGTTTTATCATATATTGCCCGACCCACGATATGTAGGTCACATAAATCGTTTGCATTCATGAGAAACGTACTCCTGTTTATTGCAGGAATCTTCAACATTGCAATTACAGTATGTATATAAGGATCAAAGGCAAAGAATCCAACAGGAGGCGCACTGACAGCCACAAAAAGGTGGTGCACTGTCAGTGTGTGCCCCCTGAGGGCAGCCCTTTGGAGGGGACAAAGGGGGTCCCATGGACCACCCAGACATCCCCCTGCAAGCGGGAGCAGTCATCCCTTGCACCTGCCTACAAGGGATCTCTGTCCCCTATCTTAAGTGCAAATGGGTGCCGCATGTACAGTGAAACATGGAGTGGCTGATTAAACCAGCAACCATATATTTCACTGAATGTGCTGCCCCTAGGACAGCTCGGAGTTCATGACTGCCCTAGGGCAACCCATTCATTGCAACCTGGCGCACTGTTCAGGTTGGTACCCAGGGCACCAGTTTAAAGGTGCGCCGAAGCACAAACATGAACAGTATGCCTCATATATAACACAGGACTGGACAAACTGAAAAACCAGCATACTTTTAAAGCCCTAGGCGAGGTGAACCACAGCAAGTAAAACATGTGTCGCCTGCAGCTTTTTCCTTGAAATTATGAATTTTGAAAGTAATTATGTCTATGTGCTACCAAACAACCGAACCAACCTTTCGATTATCGGGGAAATCAGAGGTTAGAACAACCATACCAAATGAACTCAGAGCTTAACATAAACATATTTTATTCAAGATATATGGTGTAATCTGCTTTCATAGTTCTTAATATCATTGCATAAATATTTTGGATCCTGGTGTCGAGAGGGTTGCTAAATATGCCATAATTACATACTGCAAATTATGTTTATTTAGTTTGCTTCTTAACACAATGGTAGATGCCACTAGCACCCCAAGGAAAAAACATGCTGACACAGCTATCTGAAGGGCTAAGTGCAAACAGTGTCAACATGCAATTTGAACTTGAAGCAAGTTCTAGCAGAAGGCAGCCAGCATCCTAATAACCTTAGGAAACTGTGGAGTAAGATCAACAGTAGCTCCCCAAGATGAAATAAACACATGTAGCTGACCCTGAGGGCAAACACTTGCATCTCCAGTGCATTACATGTATTTCAACACAGAATCTTGTGAGCTCTCCATATGTACAGTCAACAGCTAGTGCCGTTTGTATAGCTTTTTGGAGCAAAGCTGAGTAGCCCAATCTTGTTTTCTCCATAATATTTAAAATAACTTTAATCACGCCACTAAAGAGTGTTAATCCTACTTCATGCAACATTTCTTACGTGCTCTAACTAATCGCCTGTTTTGGCAGCAAGTATAATTACCACAAAGTTTTGGCTCTGGTTTCGAACTCTTCATCCGTTCCTGTCGGACACTGCCAACATATGTAGTTTAACAGCAACACTCGTAATATGCCACATCATAACAATTGCAGTGTTCATGTAAAATACTGAAAATCTGTGGCATTGTATTTTTCAGTGAAGCGGAACATAGTGTAGAATGCTGTGAGCTCAAATAAAGAAAAGGCTTTAGTGATGCATACTCTGCTATCTGTAATAGTTATTCGTGTTCATAAATTACAAACATGACATCATCTCGGCACACGATTTCACTTTGCTAAAATCTAAAATGATTGAAATACCTCGCAGCTGCTCCTGGCTTATCACTTAGATGATTTATACTGTCTCGTTTTGGAATTTTAGGCTCCAGCGTTCTGGATCTTCAGACATTTTAGGAAGATGGAAGACAATGCATAGCAAGAAGAACAAGTGAAAGAAACAGAAAGATGGTCACACGCAGTGAAGATGGAAGAGCACTCAAGAAAGATAGCAGATAAGCAAAATGAAAACACACAATATCTGGAGTTTGATGAGAGTTTCGCCTGGTTTGAGAGGTTATGTTTCTTATTGTTCTGTTGTTTTCATACATACAAGTACAATGGGTGACAAATAATGCTTTCATCAAAAGGAACGTAATAGATTATGAAATTCATACCAGAGGCATCGAGAAATGAGCAGTGATGGAACTAAGGCCCTAAGCAGCAACCGCGGTGCAGGGGGGAGGAGGGAGGAGCTCCAGGGCCCCCCCTCAGCAAAGTACACTGTGCAGGGGCAGCAGGCTTGGTCTTGGGGTGAAGGGGGGGGGGGGTTAAGTTTCGTTTACCCACTGGAAATGAGGGCCTGGGTTAATGGCATAATGTACTTTCCACTAGTGGCAGTACCACAGAAGCTACAAATAACTGCACACTAATTTTTTGAAATACTGTACTTTTTGCATTTAAAACCACCAAATCGTTTTTTCAGAGATAACTGTTTATTACCAGGTAACTACACATGGGTGGTGATTTGTTGCAATTTAAGGATAATGGGTTTCAGTGTGAAATATACTTTAAAAGATATATTTTATGAAAACCTGGAGCCCCATAAATGAACACCATCTTTATTTGTGGAAAAATACGCGTAACAGGCAGAACCTCTGGTTGTGTGTAAATGACATTTTGCACGAAAAACTAAAAAACTACAATGATCTTCCGCTTATAAATCATCGGATTTTGCATGCGGAGTTCCCACATAAATTGTGTGAGTGATAAAGTCCAATATGTCCACATCAGAACTTAGACTGTAGAACTATGTTCCACACAGCAGTCCACAGACCAATCATTGGCAAAGCCCATAGGTCTCACCTATGCGAGATCTATTGGTTGTGCAGCATGGCTAAAAGTAAAAAATTAAAATAAAAAATTGACTGTAGCGCTGTAAGCACTAGCAGCATTGCTGCGCTTTCTTTTTTTTATTTCAACACTGTCCGACATGGCAAAAAACACATTAACAAAGAAAACAATTCTTGTATTGGCGAGCTCTGTTGGCTTTGCTTGGGACTTTAAATTGTGGTCCCTGTGGTACTGCAAATCATGTTTGTTTTGCTTGTTTCCTAACAAAATGGTAGGTCATTTACCCAAGAGTGACAAGCTAGGATTGCTCTGCAGGAATTTTAAAACAGGACCAGCAGTCTGTACAGAACTTAACTTGAAGGGCATCTTCCCACAGGGGAAGATGACCTCATCAGACCCAGAGAGCTGGGAGAACGTCAGCTGCATGTCGATTCAAGTCTTTCATGTTACTTCCTCTGCTCTGGCCCTACGAGGCAATCGACAACAGGAAGGGGAGGAAAGGGAGGTAAGTAACAATGCCAGGAGCGTGTTTAAGCAACAACGGGCAAACTACGACAAGGAAGCAATGACAACAGATAAAAGCAAGAAGAACAAGCATTTGCAATGTAATGGGTCTCCAATTGCTCAAGTTAGAGCTATTAGCGTTGTAAAGTCCTAAACGGACTTTTCTTGCCACATAAACGGAAAATAAAAAGTAATACAATTTCACATAAGGGAGCCGATTTAAAGCGCCATGCCATGAGTGTGAAGATGACTATTCAGAACAAAAAGACAGGTCCGGTTTTGCCTCTGCATAGTAATTAAAAAAAATTAAAAAACGAGCAGGATTGCACTGTGTAAAACCTTGTATTCGTGAAGGAGTGCTAGGATAAACAATAGAAGTAAACTGGTAGTCAGGAGAAGAGCTCGATTATTGACCAGCGAGATCGCGCTGCCTACGAAATAAAGAGAAAAATTAGTTCAGAAACCATACGAAAACATAGAGCCTCATATGTTTTCAGTAGTTAGCCCGTGCACTCGAGGAGGGCTAAACACCGGAAAAAGCATGACATATGCATGCCTTTCACTAATGAAATCAAGCGAATTTTAAAAGGTAAGCCCACAAACTAACCAAACTGATGGGCATGACATGGGTGTGGTTAAAAGCCCACAGAGAGATTACAACAGGGACAGAGAGTTTGCGCGCTGGACCCTAAAAAGGGGAAAAAAAAATAAATAATAATACTTCAATCACACCGCATGCATCAGAAGGGCACTAGTTAAGATGAAGCAATAAGTACTCGGTCCAAACTCCACATTAAATAAGAAGTGAAGCCAGCATTTTCTGGCCTATTAAGAAGCAGTAAACAAGAGTGACAATTGTAAGTAATGGATGGGCTCCAAGCTCTTTGTTGTACACAGTATCACATGGCTATCTATGCCACTTTTGCTAACCAAGTGGGGCAGCCTATGGTGCCAGCTCCATTGTGTCCTTCTATCTCGACCAGCAAAACTCTACCTCCCTTTCCCTCATCAGGAAAGAATATTTAGTGGGGTTAACGAAAGCAGTCTAATCAGGCTCCCTGCTTGATGCTGCCCCACTCTTTGTACTTACTCAAGAGGAAGCTGTAATCTATCCTTTCCTGTTAGACATGCTCAGTGTCTCACTTCATAGAGGTACAGTTCAGTATTCATCAAAACACGCATTTTGACACCATTATTCAAGAAATCTTCATCAGGCCCTGTTGTCTACACCGCTAAATGTCAATATCAAAACTGCCTGGCACTAGTAAAGAGCTTGAAATGTACGTTAATCAACACTCATATTCATTTCTGGAAAACAAAGTGACTCCACTTTACCCAAATAGGGTTTCGCCCTGGATGTAGCAAGGAGACCACGCTTTTAGCTGTCACCGAAGAATTAAGAGTAATTTTAGATTAAGTTGGCTGAGCTGGCGTGATACTACTTTGCCAAAGTACAGCCTTTGACACTACATCACATTCAATCTTACTGGAAAGGCTGCAGTAGGATGGAGTTGCCAGTATAGCCTTGTAATGGTTGGCATCATTTCTAGACAGCAGGAGATTTCAGCTTCATAAGAAGCCTTGTTACTCACATTCTTATCCTTTGAAGTGTGGAATTCACAAAAGCTCATCCCTAAGCCCCACGCTATTCAAACTGCACATCCTCTGGTGGAAATTGTACAATCACATGGCCTGTCGATATTGTCATATGCTGATTGCACCCACATCATCATCTCCCTCACCCATGACCTAGGCTTAAACTCTGTGCAGCTCAACTCCTGTCTGAAGGAAGTAGCAGAATGGATGTCAGCTAGCTGTTTAAAGTTCAATGGGAGAAAACTTTAGGAGTTGGTGGTCAGCAAAAACTTCAGCCTCTGGTGTGCAATTTGCTGGCAAGAATCTTTAGGAAGCCACCCTACACCTAAAACAGCAATAAAAAGCCTGGGGATCTGGATAGACAGCAAGCTTGTCTTGGAGACACAAGTGCAAATAAACTGCCAGCTGATTTAGCATTCTAAGAATGCACAGGAAAATCTCACAGTTCTTACCACCAACATCTTGTAGACTTGTGGTTCAAACATTAGTCATGTCCTGTTTGGACTATGGCAGTTCTCTTCATCTTGGAAACCCTCAACATGTAATAAGAAGACTTTATGTGATAGAAAATGCAGTGGTACACATTTTATTAAAGATTTCAAAGCATAACTCAGTGACATGTGCATTAGCCTCTTTACATTGGTTTCCTGTCAAACAAATTATACAGTTTAAGGACCCCTGTTTCACTCACAGAGCTGTGTATACCAAGGGCCATATACTGTTACAACTTTGGATACAACCTCATACCCTTAAAATGACCTTGCAATCTACTGCCTCATTTTAACATAAAATTCCTAAGATCTATAATTAGACATGGGGTGGAAGACCTTTTGCCTATCTGGCTTCCAAACCATTAGGAGCGGCAGGAAAGATGATGAATTGAGGTTTCCAAAGCAACTAAAAACTTTGATGTTTATCTGATCGCTCATACAGTCAGAATCTTCTAAGGAGCACAGGGAGGCCTATTCTAGATAGCCATGCGCTTTAGAAATGAAGAGGATAGACTATCCCCCACAAGCGAGAGTGCATGCGATGTCACAGGAGAATCCCAAAATATGTAAATTCACGGATTTCCTTAGCTCACATATGGGAGGTAGGGTAGAACAGCATATTAACCCTGGAGCAAAGATGCAAGGTGTTATGTACAGAGCACAGCCACACGTAATACATTGAACAATAAGGACCATAAAGGCCCAAACGGAGTCTTCTTACTTCCAAGGCTACTTGTTTGAAACTCTTGACACTGTGAATAATAAATGCATTTTTGCAAGATTCCAGAAGAGGTATCATATTAAACTTGAGTCTATACCTCATCAACAATATTAATTAACTTCTCCTGATATGTAAATGGCTACCTTAAAGTCACAAATAATTTGGCTGCTTTATAAATTGAAAACACACTGCTCAACATTCGACTTTAAAGTATAAATTATATATTGTATGTTTTACAACCTTTTGCATGGTTACACTGAAACAAAAAAACAGTATTTATCTTTTTTCTGTGAAAACTAAAATAAAGCTACTAAATTGTTTGTTTGAGTTACTTCAGTGTTAATTTTCCACTACACTACTTACTCTGAGAAACATTTAAATTTTATTTGCTTAGAAGAATTCTGGTGGATACACTAGCTACCTGTGGATTCCTCACCTTGTGAATTCTCCCAATGCGCCAGCTTTCGACAGAAAACTTTCTTCCCAGCTCTCGACGCAGACAAGGACGTCACAATTGCACGGCTTTGCACGCGTCTGACATCACCGTGGCAATAAGAGATCCTCGCCGGCGTGCTGATGTCAGTTTCACCCTTTTTTACGTCTTTGAGGTGAACAGGTGAAAACCAACCTCACGATAGCACATAAAAATACATACATATAACCATACTGATGTAACATAAGTACAACATTTATTTATATAAACATTTATCAAAACAGATATACACTTATAATACAAAAGTGTTGGTATGACCAGACAGGCAACGGGGAGGTAGGTAAGACTGTGAGGAATCCACAGATAGATAGTGTATCCACCAGAAAAAGCGTTACAGAAGGTAAGTAACTTGTTCTTCTGATGGATACAACTACCTGTGGATTCCTCGCCTTATGAATAGAGTCCCAAAGCAGTACTGCACTAAGAGGTGGGTGCCTGACTAGTCACACCAAGAAATCCTCCAACACAGAACGTGCAAAATGGCCATCCTGCCTGACTTCCGAATCCCAGCAGTAGTGCTTTGCAAAAGTATGAAGGGAAGCCCAAGTTGCCGCTTTACAAATATCTACCACTGGAACACCCCTAGTCAAAACTGAACAGGCAGCCTTAGCCCTGGTAGAATGAGCTCTAATACCCTCAGGAGGACTCTTCTTTGCTAACGAATACCAGATCTTAATGCAAAGAATGACCCACCTGGATATGGTTCTTTTATGGACAGCTCCGCCTTTTATCTTTCCCACATATCCAGCGTAGAGTTGGTCATCCAACCGAAAGTCCTTTATTCTCTCAATATAGAAACCGAGAGTCCTGCTGGGGTCCAAGCGATGGAGTCTTTCTTCCTCTTTTGGAGGATGAGGAGGAGGGTAGAAAGATGAAAGGGTAATAGACTGCCCCATATGGAAAGGAGTGAGAACTTTAGGAAGGAAAGCCCCCCTGGTTTTCAGCACCACTTTGTCAGCATAGAATGATGTAAAGTGAGGTTTGACACTAAGGGCCTGAAGCTCACTCACACGCCTAGCATACGTAATAGCTATAAGGAAAACTGTCTTAAAGACTAATATTCTTAAAGGACAAGAATGCATAGCTTCAAACGGTGAACCCATTAAAAAAGTCAAAACCAGATTTAAATCCCACTGAGGCATAAGAAACAGAGTGGGAGGAAATTTATTTGTTAAACGTTTCAAGAACCTAACAGCTATAGGTGATTTGAACAAGGAAAGTTGATCCGGAAGGCAAAGAAAGGCTGACAGCACCAACAAATAGCCTTTGACAGTCGCAACTGCACAACCCTTCTGTGCTAAAGTTAAATCAAACAACAGAACATCAGACAGATGGGTTCTCAAGGGATTCATTTGTTTCTCTCGACACCAAGCCACGAATTTTGCCCACCTGCCGGCATAAGCAGTCTTAGAGGAGTGTCACCTGGCTGATAAAATAACATCCACTACCTCCGGTGGGAGAGAGAAAGAACTCAGATTGCCCTGTTCAATCTCCAGGCATGTAGGTGCAGGCTCTGGAGGTGGGGGTGTAGAATCTGCCCCTGCGAGAAGAGATCTGCCCTGAGTGGGAGATGGAACGGAGGGCACAGTGAGAGTTGGAGAAGGTACGAGTACCACACCCTTCTCGGCCAATCCTGAGCTAATAAAATGACTTGAGCCCGATCTTGGCGAATCTTCCTCAGAACCCGAGGAATCAAGGGTATGGGGGGAAACGTGTAAAGCAACTGGTCGCACCAAGACATCTGAAACTCGTCCCTTAAAGCTCCTTGCACCGGGTACTGGAGGCTGCAGAACGACGGGCAGCGCGCGTTCTCCCGAGTGGCAAATAGGTCTATCTGCGGAAAAACCCACATCCGAAAGATGTGAAGGGCCAGGTCCGGATGGAGACTCTACTCATGATCGGCTGAGAAATGCCGACTGAGACTGTCCGCATATACGTTGAGAACTCCGGCTAGATGAATTGCTACCAAGCAAATCCGATGGTCCTGAGCCCAGGACCAGAGCAGCAGAGCCTCTCTGCAGAGACGGTACGATCCTACTCCCCCCTGCTTGTTGATGTACCGCATTGCAGTAGTGTTGTCCATCAAGTCTTGAACTGACTGACCGCGAAGGGGCGGGAGAAAGGCCTTAAGAGCCAGACGTATCGCCAGCAATTCTAACAGATTGATATGAAAAGTCTGTTCAACTGGAGACCAAACACCTTTGATCTCCAGGTCCCTCAGATGAGCTCCCCACCCTACAGTGGAAGCATCCATTATGACCGTAGCCACCAGAGGCGGTAGTGAAAACGGCCTTCCTTGGGAAGGATGTCGTCCACAGCCCACCATCCTAGATCCGCTGCAGCGTCTCAAGATCGTTATCGACTCCTCGAGATCCCCTTTGTGTTGAAACCACTGCCTGCGGAGGCACCACTGAAGAGCCCTCATGTGCCAGCGTGCATGAGTGACCAACAGAATGCAAGAAGCAAACAGATTGACGAGGCGCAGGGCCTTGAGGATTGGAACAACCGCTCCATTTTAAAACATTGGAATCAACGCCTGAACACACAGGTAGCATTTGCCGATTTCAGGGCCATACTGCAGGATGAAAAAGTCTTCTTGGCTGACTGCTCCATTCTCTTGGACTCTCTGTCCGAAGGAGTAAAAGGGAAGGAGCTTGGTTCAGAACGTGCTGAACATGAGGCCTGGAATACTAAACTCTCCGGAGTCGGATGCTTTGATAAAAGTCCCGATCTCCCGGAGCCACACTGTACCATCTTGCAACAGATCTGTTCACAGCTGGCGATAACACAGGCTTCCTCCAAACCTCCAATACAGGCTCCGTAAGAGAATCAGTTAATGGCAGCAAGGGTTCTGCTGAAGCCAAAGAAGGATGCAGGACCTCAGTCAGAATGTTCGTTTTAACCTAAGCAGCCGGCAACGGAAGGTCCACGAAATTTGCCGCCTTCCTGACCACAGAATGGAAGGATGCCACTTCCTCTGTAAACTCCCCTGGAGATGAAAGATCCCACTCAGGGGAAGTGTCCAGCCCACTGGCTGAGTCTAGGCCCTGATAATCCCCCAAGGGCTCAGCAATCTCTCCTTCTTCCAGCAGCTGTCTTTGGTACTCCTGTTCATCTAAGAGCCTCAGTGCTCTTCTCCGCGACCTCAACCTGGCCTCCAATCTTGGCGTCGACATAGAGTTAGCCGACGTCAAAGACACAAGCTTCAGGACCGATACACGCGGACCAGGAGAAGGAGACACACTATGATCCCATCCGGCACCAGAGCTGATCCCATCGGCTCCGTGGACACACGAGGTTCCGTCATCAGTGTTGAATGTGTATGAGGCGACATCATTGGCACCGCAAGCCTATAAGGCAATGTCATTGGTGCCGTAGGCCTATGAGGCGACGTTATTGGCGCCGAACCGGCACCCTCAGCCGGATAAAATGGCATGAACAGCGCCAACTTATATGGAGCCAAAGAGCCCAATGAGAATGCCAAAGGACCCGTGGGACCAGCCGGTGCACAAGCAGGGGCCATAGCATTAAACATGTTTAACATGGCATTCAAAAATGCCACCGGATCCGCTTGCGGATTAGGGAAGGCAGGATACTGCTGATCTTCCTGCGGCACTTGCGCTGGCTGGGCATCAGAATCATGCACCCCAGGCAAGAAGCGAGGACTCTTTTGGGGTGCAACCACTTCAAAGACCAATGATGCTGAAGAAGCCTGAGGGCTTTGAGGCTGTGGAGTCACCATAGGGCTAACCTCCCACATCGCACGACGCCATCTAGATGGAGACCTGGATCGTGGACGACCTCTAGCCGGACGACGCCGAGCATCGTGTCGGTGCCGCTTCTTATGCTTTTTCGAAGAGGTATGTGAAGACGATCTCCGATGACTTCTGTGCCCTTTCTTTACCTTAGCCAGAAAGAGTTTGGCTTCTCTCTCCTTCAGCGCCTTCGGATTCATCCTTTGGCAGGACACACACTCCTCCATGTCATGCTCCGAACTTAGGCACCATAAGTAGTCATCATGAGGGTCCGTGACCGACATAGGACCCCGGACTCCCGACAAGGTTTAAACCCTGACTTTCTAGGAGGAGACATTGTAACCAGAGACCAAAAGAACACCTTTGAAACAGTAGCTCCCTGCAAGCTTGGAGAAAACTGTTAACATCGAAGGCACAGAAAAAAGGGAACTGACATCAGCACGCCGGCGAGGACCTCTTATTGCCACGGTGACATCAGACAGAGTCGCGTGCAGAGCTGTGCAATTGTGACGTCCTTGTCGACGTGGAGGGCAGGGAAGAAAATTTTCCGTCTAACGCAGGCGCATTGTGAGAATTCATAAGGTGAGGAAACCACAGGTATTTGTATCCATCAGAAATGCATATATGGTAGACTCCAAAGTACCCATCATTTACCTGTGGTCAACTACAACCACAGATAACCATGTAAATGAAGAATGACCAGATTTTTCCAAACACCTACTGGATAATTTGGTTCCCTTGTTTCAGGAACATCATTGGACCATTTTACTAGCTAAAGCTAATAGTAAAAATGCCTAAACCAAAGTGACCAAAACTGCGACCACAAATAATTAACTTACACAACTAATCTAAGGAGTCTATAATACATTTCCGACTAACATTGTTAAGCCAAATGCATATTTAAAAAACAAACTCTGTCAATTCACTAGTTAACAAGGCACAGCTTCTTACTGTGTCTTGACTTCATGATCAATATCCGCAATAAATCTTTGAAATCAAATATAAGCATCAAGTAGCAGCCATTTAACTGCCTATGCTTTAAACGCCTTGACCTCTGTAGTTGTTTATAATTGACTTAAAAGTGTAACTTAATCCAATTAAAAACCAACTGTCCAGATTTCTTAATTTCCTATCATTCTTTGATCAGTTCTGCGTTCATACAAAACTAACTACCACAATTTAATTCAGGGCATGGATAGCTTTAGGGTTATGTCTTAAACACAGATAAGGTCCACAACTAAACTTGCTTGATAGAAGGAGATCATTTTAATATTAAGAATGTCACACACAGAAACCTGGACTTAAAAGAGTATCACTAGCACAGACAGAAAAATAATGGGGTAAATTGAGGAAGAATATCATTTGCAACCCCAGTTAACTTCAGTGGTTCCAAAATATTATTTACTTGATGAAACCTGAAGACTTATTTATTTAAAATTAGTCCCCAAATGCATCCAGGGTTATAAAATGAACATCAAATTACATACTTTGATAACAGAGACATAAAAAGATCGGTAACATGCAAAAATAATCAGTTAATCCATTTCCCCATCCTTACAATTTCAGTCAGACATGTACATCACGTAAAACCCCTAAGGTCCAACTCCATTATTGGTAGGCCATGATCCCATCTTAGGTAATGGGAATCACAATTTTCTCAAAGGTTAGTAAATGGGAGTCACCATTTTCCTCAAATTATGCAGAATCATTGTCACGTCTGCCATTGACCTAGATGTTTTCTGACCTTATCATTCTAAGAACTGTAAAAGTGTTAAGTAATTCAGACAACAACATAGATATCACACCTGTTGCAACAGTCTATTTAGCTTCTGTGTTTAGGTGCGCGGTACAGCGGAGACGCGTACTCGCGGTTCGGCGTTTGTGGACTCATGTTAACGCCGTTTTTGTAATGTTGTGATAGAACTTGGCGAGTGCCTGGGTTGGTTTTTTTTACCTTCATTGTGTTGTTTTGGCCTAACAGGAGACTCAAACTTGAGCTCCTATTCATTAGGATACATTGTCATATAGGTTAGTATGTTTTATTTTCTTTGCGTTGCAGTTTAATGATGTAATTACTACAATACTGAACGTACATTAATATTATTGGACCCTGGATTCAAGGTATTTCACACGGGGTCACATGGAGCTCACATGTTGTGAATGAGGCTTTATCACATGGTTATATTTCTCGTTTATATCATGTGCAAATTAATCAATTAGATTTGTCTTTTTTTCTGTTTATGTGATAGATCTGGATAGTTCGGTTTGTAATGGGAATATCAAATAACGCTTGATAAGTACGGACAACAATCATTGGATCTTTAGGATTTGTCTAATTATGAGGTACTATTAAGGGTTATGTAAGCTAGTTGGTTGACACAAAGTATGTTTCTGCATGAACTTTGAGTTTTTGGTATCACTACTGTAGTATATATTATTTTTTTATTTTGGCGGAAGTTTGCAGGATAAAAGGCTGTGGTGGTGTTTTGGGGAGCACTTTATGTATTTCTCATCTGGGTCTTTTCCCTTTTGTGTTAAATTAATTTTCAAAAGAGTCACTACATTAGTGTTTTTCTTGCATGAGATTTCTATACTTTAGGTTCTGAATTTCTATTTATTTAATTTTTAACTATTAAGTTTGAGCATTTTGGTTCCTAACTCAATGAATGTGTTTACAATTTTTAGCCCTGAAGAAGTCGTTCGGGATGTAAAAAAAGAATTTCCCATGACGAAACACGAGTTGGCTTGAATTGTATTATCACGGATAGGTCACCAATTATTTGAAGATTTTTATTTGGATCTTTGGATTGGATTGGACATTTCAAACTTGTATTAAAATTGGATGTTTTGTTTCTTCAAGATCATTTATTTGGGTTATATGTGTATTACAATTGTTTGTGAATGGTGTGCCGCACACTGTACTATATGATTGTTGGCTTTTTTATGAACCTTTAAGGGATGGGTGTTTTCCCTTGTGCAGGCACCCCTCATTTCTTTGTCTAAATGTATGCTACTTAGGATCCTGAGCGCCTTTACAACCGTAACATTTCACCCCATTAGATAGGTCTCTGTTGCAACATCACGTCTGAGATAAGTGTCTAGTTATCACAATGCCAAGGTCAAATAAGAGCAAACACAGATATATAGCCAAAATAGCATAGTCTGAGTTAGCGCCCATTTACCTTATACATTTGGAATGCACACCTTCATACACATAATCTGTATCCGACATTCACAAACTTATGTCAGAAATTCCAATCTCCGATAAGGTTTAATATAGAAGGACTGCCCCTTGACCATTTGTAAGGAGAGATCCTTCACCCAGATTATAGCACAAGATCCTGCTGGGAATAGTTTTGACTGCTACCAGCGTGCCAAGTAGATGCAGAGCTGAGCCCCGGAGAAAGGATGCAGCTGAAGCGTGTTTTCTCTTTTCGCAAGGAACACTACCTTCATGCCTCTTTGATAATCACAGCTTTTGCTGCTTACACGGTCTTTAAGAAAGTCTTAGAAGCTCTCCTACATAGCCCATAGAAGTAGAGTTTTACATGACATTTTAACTGTCAGAAATGTTCATTTTATTCTTGTTGTTCAAAACTTGCCTTTGGTGTTTGCATGATATTCAGAGTAGTTGTTTTAGATGTGCTGAGAAACAGGTTCACCCTGTTGCAATAAATGCTTTTAGCTGAAACTGTCTATTATTCTTAGTACCATTGGTGTGTGTGTGATGTTGTAAAGAGCAAAATAGGTATGTTTTGGATACCATGTCCTGGTTTAGGGATTGTTAGTAACCCAAAAGCAATAATTCCACTTCAACTATGTATTGGGTGAGACTCTGCTGGCTACAATAACGTGCCTTCCATATTCAGCATTGGTGTCTTGAAGCAAAGTTCATCCGTGGCACCCATGGGAGGGAACGCAAATCTTGTAGAACAATGCCAAAGTTGTAACTTATGCACCAAACTACACTGTTAAGTTTAATATCTGGTGGTTGGAGTACTATAACCTACTCTACCTTCTACAGTAATACTAGGAGAAATATCTACAATGAAAGAGAGATACATTTTACACTGATCAATAGTAGGAGATTGGAGAATAAATACTGGCATTCCACAAATGAATTATTATGGCAAGAACATTTTGTATATATCATAATAACAGGACACAAAAAACACAGCAGGGTCCGTGGGATACGCAACAGAGAGCTGTGTAACTCTGAACGTTATGGATATATGCATCTTCAGGAACAGAAGAGGATGGCAGAGTACACAGTGTTGATGCCAGCTGATGCCATATTTATAAGGGCTATTCAGACATCCTTCTGCCATTCTTGATTGGCCAGCATGTGAAGGAAACTAAAATCAACTGCAGTTAGCCAAGCAAGTAGGCACAGGTAGTAAACTGGCTTGGTGCTTGTTACCAGAAAGGAAAACATTTTTATGAAGTGGTAATAAACATGCGGACAGGCTTTGTGCCGTGTTTCCAAAGCCAGCGAAGGTTTGCATAAGAAAATCCTACTGCACGGTATCAGCAAAACTACGCTATGTGGGCTGCGACATTATCAGCCTCCATGAGCAGGTGTTGCGTGTCGTTTACCAGCCACGTCTCGGAAGGTGCATTGAAATTTCCCCCGCACAGCAGTATGTGTGTGGATTTTCCGTCTTGGTCTGCCAGCCGCAGGAACTGGATAGTGCACCACTTGGCAGGGCAGGAGTCTCAGCAGAGAGTCCAGGTGCCGGCAGGAGAAGTCTTTGATGGCCCTGAAACTTCAACAGGAGGGAAGCTCAGGACAAGCCCTTGGAGATTTCTTCACAAGCAGGAATGCACACAAAGTCCAGTCTTTGTTCCCTTGCATAGGCAGAAGAAGCAACTGCAGGATAGCTCCACAAAGCACAGTCACAGGCAGGGCAGCACTTCTCCTCAGCTCTTCACCTCTTCTCCAGTAAGAGGTTCCTATTGATGTCCAGAAGTGAGCTAATCTGTCAGGGGTTTGGGTGCTCTTCTTATACCCATTTTGGCCTTTGAAGTAGGCCTACTTCAGAGGAAAGTCTCTCTTGTTTGTGAGATCCTGCCTTGCCCAGGCCAGGCCCCAGACACACACCAGGGGGTTGGAGATTGCATTGTGTGAGGACAGGCACAGCCCTTTCAGGTGTAAGTGACCACTCCCCCCCCCACTCCTAGCACATATGGCTCATCAGGATATGCAGGCTACACCCCACCTCCCTTTGTGTCACTGTCTAGAGAGAGGTGCAAACAGCCCAACTGTCAAACTAATCCAGACAGGGAAACCAGGCAGAGTTACAGAATGGTTTAAGCAAGAAAACGCCCACTTTCTAAAAGTGGTATTTTCAAACACACAATCTCAAAATCAACTTTACTAAAAGATGTATTTTTAAATTGTGAGCTCAGAGACCCCAAAATCCACATGTCTATCTGCTCTCAAAGGGAATCTACGCTTTAATCATTTTTAAGGTAGCCCCCATCTCAACCTATGATAGAGATAGGCCTTACAACAGTGAAAACTGAATTTGGCAGTATTTCACTGTCAGAACATTTAAAACACATTAGTATATGTCCTGTCTTAAACATACACTGCACCCTGCCCATGGGGATACCTAGGGCCTACCTTAGGAGTGTCTTACATGTAAGAAAAGGGAAGGTTTAGGCCTGGCAGTGGGTTCACTTGCCAAATCAAACTGGCAGTTTAAAAACTGCACACAGACACTGCAGTGGCAGGTCTGAGACATGATTACAGGGCTACTCATGTGGGTGGCACAACCAATGCTGCTGGCCCCATAGTAGCTTTTGATTTACAGGCCCTGGGCACCTCTAGTCAATCAACAATACAATTTCCACAGACAGCCAACAAAAACAGGTCAGAAAAAATAGGAGGCAGGAGGCAAAAATATTGGAGATGACTTTGCAAAAGGAAAAAAAGTCCAACACTAACCAGAACTATAGAACAAAGTGGCTTTGAAACTGAAAGATCATACACAATATTTGCTTGCAGTTTAGCAAGCAGCAAGGCTTATTTGCTTCCATGGTTTCCTCTTCAACATGCAAATTGGCACAGCATAACATGCTTTAAATCTGGACAATGTGCAGCTAGTCTTTCAACTTCAAGGCACCCTTAATGAATGTCAGAGTAATTGGTCAAATGGCACAAATAGGTTGAATAGGCATTGCAACACTCAGGGCCAGATCTGAGTGTGTTATGGGTATTATTCAGCCAATTTCTTAAGTTGCAGCCTAACATGTGGGTGGCAAAGCTCTTGCCATGTGAGATGTTTCTTTTGTGCCACATACACAGTTTCTGAACACTTTTCTGTGCATAATGTAGGAAAGTACCATCTTGCCTGGCATGTTACCCCCATTTTTACATATATGTAAGTTTATTGTTGCCTGTCTCACTGTGATCCTGCTAGCCAGGACCCCAGTGCTCATAGTTTGTGGCCTGAATATGTGTACCTGTGTAGTGACTAACTGTGTCACTGAGGCTCTGCTAATCAGAACCTCAGTGCTTATGCTCTCTCTGCCTTTAAAATTGTCACTATAGGCTAGTGACCATTCTTACAAATTCTAATTGGCACACTGGAACACCCTTATAACTCCCTAGTATATGGTACCTATGTACCCAGGGTATTGGGGTTCCAGGAGATCCCTATGGGCTGCAGCATTTCTTTTGCCAGACATAGGGAGCTCAGACAAATCTTACACAGGATTGCCACTGCAGCCTAAGTGAAATAACGCACAGGTTATTTCACAGTCATTTTTCACTGCACTTAAGTAACTTATAAGTCACCTCTATGTCTAACCTTCACTTGCTGAAGGTTAGGTGCAAAGATACTAAGTGTGAGGGCACCCTTGCACTAGCAAAGGTGCCCCCACATAGTTCAGGGCAATTTCCCTGGACTTTGTGAGTGAGGGGACACCATTACACGCGTGCACTACATATAGGTCAATACCTATATGTAGCTTCACAATGGTAACTCCAAATATGGCCATGTAACATGTCTAAGATCATGCAATTGTCCCCTCATGCCAAATATGGCATTGGGGTACCAATCCCATGCATCCCCGGGGCTCCACTATTGACCCCTGGTACTGCCAAACCAGCTCTCTGGGGTTTTCTCTGCAGGTTCTGCTGCTGCCACCCCACAGACAGGGTTCTGCCCTCCTGGGGTCTGGGCAGCCCAGTCCCAGGAAGGCAGAACAAAGAATTTCCTCTGAGAGAGGGTGTTAAACCCTCTCCCTTTGGAAATAGGTGTTAAAGGCTGGGAAGGGGTAGCCTCTCCCAGCCTCTGGAAACGCTTTGATGGGCACAGATGGTGCCCTCCTTGCATAAGCCAGTCTTCACCAGTTTAGGGAACCCCCAGTCCCTGCTCTGGCGTGAAACTGGACAAAGGAAAGGGGAGTGACCACTCCCCTGTCCATCACCACCCCAGGGGTGGTGCCCAGAGATCCTCCAGTGTGTCCCAGATCTCTGCCATCTTGAATTCAGAGGTGTGAGGGCACTCTGGAGGCCTCTGAGTGGCCAGTGCCAGCAGGTGACGTCAGAGACCCCTCCTGATAGGTGCTTACCTGACTAGGTGGCCAATCCTCCTCTGAGGGCTATTTAGGGTCTCTCCAGTGGGCTTTATCTCAGATAACGACTTGCAAGAATTCACCAGAGTTTCTCTGCACCTCTCTCTTTGACTTCTGTGAAGGATCGACCACTGACCGCTTCAGGACGCCTGCAAAAGTGAAGCAAAGTAGCAAGAAGACTACCAGCAACATTGTAGCGCCTAATCCTGCCGGCTTTCTCGACTGTTTCCTGGTGGTGCATGCTTTGGGGGGCTGCCTGCCTTCATCCTGCAGTGGAAGCCACAAATAAATCTCCTGTGGGTTGATAGAATCTTCCCCCTGCTCCAGCAGGCACCAAACCTCAGCATCACCGGTAGTCTGGGACCCCTCTCATCCTGACGAGCGTGGCCCCTGGAACACAGGTGGTAGACCCAAGTGACCCAGACTGTCCCGTGGTCCAACTGTTCAAATTTGGAGGAGGTAAGTCCTTGCTTTCCCTCTCCAGACAGTAATTCTGTGCACCGCGTGAACTGCAGCTGCTAGGGCTTCTGTGCACATTTCTAAGGAGTCCTTTGTGTACAGCCAAGCCCAGGTCCCCAGCACTCTGTCCTGCAGTGCTCAACTCTCTGAGTTGACCTCCGGCTTCGTGGGACCCTCTTTTGTAGTGTTGAGACGACCACCGTGTTCAGTCTTCTTGAACCCGTGTTAAAGTACTTCTGTGGGTGCTACCTTCTTGTGCATGGGCTCTCTACGTTGCTGAGGGCCCCTTCAGTCTCCTCTCCCAAGTGGCAACATCCTGGTCCTTCCTGGGCAGCAACCTTTTTCTTCAACCACGACTCTTGCAGCTAGCAAGGCTTGTTTGCAGTCTTTTGCCAAAGAAACAATTCTGCATCCTCCAGCACTCCGTGGGACATCTTCTGCATGAAGGAGAAGTTCCTAGCACCTTTTGTTGCAGCAGAATCGTCAGCTTCTTCCATCGGGAGGCAGACATTTTGCACCTTCATCCGGGGTTTAGTGGGCTCCTGCCCCCCCGGACACTTTCACGACTCTTGGACTTGGTCCCCTTCCTTTGCAGGTCCTCAGGTCCAGGAATCCGTCTTCAGTGCATTGCAGTCTGTTGTGGTCTTTGCAAAATCCACTATCACAAGTTTAGTGTGTTTCTGGGGAAATAGTAGTATTTTACTCCTACTTTCCAGGGTCTTGGGGTGGGGTATCTTGGACACCCTTAGTGTTTTCTTACACTCCTAGATACCCTCTACACACTACACTAGCCTAGGGGTCCATTCTTGGTTTGCATTCCACTTTCTTAGTATATGGTTTGTGTTGCCCCTAGGCCTATTGCATCCTATTGTATTCTATAGTGTTTGCACTATTTTCTGACTGTTTTACTTACCTGATTTTGTTCTGCATGTATATTTTGTGTATTTTACTTACCTCCTAAGGGAATATATCCTCTGAGATATTTGTGGCACATTGTCACTAAAATAAAGTACCTTTATTTTTAGTAACTCTGAGTTTTGTCTTTCTTATGATATAGTACCTCTATGATATAAGTGGTATAGTAGGAGCTTTGCATGTCTCCTAGTTCAGCCTAAGCTGTCTGCTAAAGCTACCTCTATCAGCCTAAGCTGCTAGACCACTACTAATCTACTGATAAGGGATAATTGGACCTGGCACAAGGTGTAAGTACCATCAGGTACCCACTATAAGCCAGGCCAGCCTCATACAATGAGTGTTTTCAAAACTATTACAATATACAAGGGAATAAGCAGATACAGTGATGACTGATATTCAGCTTCTCACTGACTACAATGGTCCAAAATGCAAGTTATTCACTGGCAAAAACCTTCACTTGTTCTCCTCCTATCAATACAACTGACATCAATATGTTCTGAAATTAGCCCTACCATTTGTGACATTCCAAGGGTTTTATCTGGTCCCTGTCATCTTCAGCCTCTACAGGCAGTCCATTGGGATTCACCAATTACAGCAGCAACATTCTTCAATATATTATTGACACAAAAGTCTGCTTGAAAATCTATTCTGCTTCAGACATCCAGTGCATGAAACTCTGCCTGCACCTCATCCAGACCTGGATCTCTGCACTGATCTGAAACTCAAACCCTGTTTCTATGCCGGCTGAGCAACGGTGGGGAGATCAGAGCCTTGTATGTGCGCAATTTACTGATAGTGCACAGTGGTGGTGCACTTGAAAGACTGAAAAGGTACCCAGACCAGAGATGAACTGGCTCTACGAGTGAACACTGGTGCACACTGGTTTGCACAATGGTATAAGATAAAGACTCAAAAGTAGTGCAAGCTAATGCTATAACATAGTACACTGTGCCTGATCCAGGCCCACAGGAAAAGGGGCAGGGGAGCAAAATGGCCCAGGAGCCTTCAGAACGTGCATCAGGAGCTGGAATCCAAAATGGACGGGATGCACAAATACATAAATCACCATAGGCTGGATCTTCGCAAGGTGGCTGAAAGAGACACAATCACTGAGAAGGACTTTACGAATCTTAGAAAGGAGATCAAAGAACTACAGGCCTTTGTCATGGGACTTAAGTGTAGTGCAACACACATGGAGGACTAGTGGGAGGATGCAAAGAGACGCTCAAGGTGGAACAAATTGTGCTTCATGGGATTACGGGAACATACAGAGGGAATTCTCCGGACTAAGGGTTAACAATGCCAAATTCCCTTTCTTCCCCCTCGGCCATCTTTGGGAAAGAGCGCTGTGGAGGGGGACTGATTGTGCACTATATGCCTCAGATCTAGAATTACGGCTAATGAAACCCTTCAAACAAATAGTCGGACAATGGGGATAGACATGTGGTAGGCGGGGGCTGTATCATGCTGTCAGATCTATATCCGGCATGCTGCTTTATATTGATACAGGACGCAATAAATACGTATGTGCTGGGAAGAGAACAGTTTCCCTAATATGCCAAGGTAGCTATTTTCGTGGGTGGGGGGCTGCGCAGCTTCTCTCGAGGTACCACTGATGGCCCTGGGGACCACCACCCCCCAGGGCCGGCTCATGTTATACCCACCCCTGGGACAGAGCTGTTTGCTGTGTCATGGCTGCAGGTTCACATCTGCAGCCAAGCCACTTCAAACACTCTGCTCAGATTAAGGGAAAGGTGTCAAACAGTTCTCCCTTCATTGGAGCAGAGGTTTCCTCTGTCTTCCTGCCCACGGAGATGCAGGCAGGCACACAGGGGAAACTGCTCTCTGTGACAGCAATGCTGGCTTCTGCAGGAGGGGGGGAGCCAGCAGGGACTGTGGGGGCCTTCCGGCTCCCTCCACGGTCCCCAACATTGAGACTGGGGCCCCTGGGGCCGAGATTAACTGTGGGGCGGAGGGACATGCGCCCCCTTCCTCCAAATAAAAAACAAACATTAGGCTGGACACCGTGGGAAGAAGTCCCTGTGGCCAAGATCAGCCTAGGGCATTATAGTTAGGAAATAGAATTTTTTTAAAACATAGAAATTCACTTTAAATAAAAAGGTTATAGTTAGGTTCACATTTTAAACGTATCAAGCCATAGCAATTCACCTGTTATAGAGTTGTCTCAAGTAAATATAACTCGTGCTCTAAGGAGAATGCCCTTACTGCAGCCTTGTGAAGAATGACCTGCACCAAGTTGAGGGGATATGGCTTTAGTACATAGATTTCCACATGTTTGCTATTTTAACTAGTTGTGCTTGCTTTCCACAGGATTCAATATTTGACAAAGCTGGTTCATAATAATGAGTCGAAGCTACAGATTTCAATGTTTTTTTTTTTTTTTTAAGTTTGCGATTACAACTTACTGTTTATAGGAACTTTTGTTCTCTGGTAAGTACAGCATAATTAAACAGTTTATTTTGGTTGCTTATGTTTTGGGGACAGAAAAGTCTCACATGCTCCACCCTGGCCATTATTTTTGTATTCTCTCTTTCTAGGGGGGAGTGGTGTTTGTGCAGACTTGTGAAGCTTCCTCTACGGTTGAGTAGCCTTACTGCAGCCTTTTGAAGCCATTCTCTAAGGGAGAATGGCAAGCTACAAGTGCTTGAATGTCAATCAGCGTATTGTGGTGGGTGTGACTTCCATCTAAAAAATATTCATTTACACTCTTGTTACTCCAATGATTTGTGCTAATTTTCAGCAGGATAAATAAATATATCAAAGATAGTGTATAGTGAACAATGAATATTGCAATTTACAATAAATGTCTTGAGAGTAATGAAAATAGTTGATGTAACCTTACTAAATGTAGGGACTAACAGTCATTGGGTAGTGCAAGTGTCTAACAATTTCTATGTCGGCTGAACTATTTTTAAGTGTAGGTTTAACTGTGAAAAAGCTAAAATGTAGTCACTCAAAGTGAAAACATCCAATGGCTGGCCTGTTGATATAAACCTTTTGCCTGGGTGGGAGGGAGTATAATATGAGTGAATTGTCAACAGATCAATGGTGAAAGAGTGCTGACTGGGAGATCCTATATATGTATCTTTTTCTGTTTAATTGTTTTGAAAAACATGAGGCTGGCAAGACAACTAATCCTATCATTAGGCCAGACTTAAAAAGCTTAAGATAGCCTCTTAAACGAAGAACAATACATAATGACAAAGTAACAATCTACTTCCATTTTTGGAATTCCACTACACCATCAATCACCCGTTGACGATATCTTTGTATTGACCTTGTACAGCACTTAGCTGCCTCTCTGGCTTGTTTTGCAATATATAAACACAACATACATTCACTCCTTGCCCCTTTGCTCACTGGTTAAAAAAACAATAAAATGCTCATAAAGATAGAATGAACTTAGCCATGTAAAGAGTATCTACATAAGCATATTAGTAAGACAAACCATGGTAAATTCATTACTTAGAGAAGAAATTATTTCAAGAGAATGCTCCGTATTCCAAAGAATATCTCACTTTGGTGACCTGACAGTGTATGACAGTGTATGAGTCATGCTTGAACCTTAAATGTTGGCATATACCTTAAAGTTCATTCAACATGAACCGTAGAATACTAACCTAAATAAAAAAACTGGTATATTGAAATGAAAGCATACCCTGAGGAAACATTATTACCTTCAAGGCAGTGTGATAAATTACTTGGTGGTTATCCTTTGTTGCTTGATATTTTAAACATATGTTGTGACATGTTCTTTTTCATTGTGCTATTGTCAAAAAAGGCACAGCAGTCTATACAATAATCATTGGGCAAGCATGCATGGTAACACCACATTTTTATTAAGATCATATTGCTATCAGCAGCAGCCTGTTCCCTAGTGATTCTTAAACAGTACATCAAACTAAGTTAAACTACAAAAAGAAAGGGCAGTGAAAACAGTCACTTCATATGATAAAACTTATTTAAACAATGCCTGTGCAAAAAATGGCCTACGAGTTTCAAAAGCAGATGAGGATGTACAGACATGTATAAGACTCACATGAACAAAACAAAATAGAAATGTTGAAAACCACCAGCACAAATGATAAAATGAATAAATCTTTGTTGAATACCTTTCTCGTTCTGGTGAATGCAAACTAGTATCTGGTCTCAAGCAGTTGGTACTAGCACTCCTAGCCCTGTCAAGGGAGGGCTGCAGTTCACTAGTGCCAGTGCATTGCATCCAATGGAAGAAGACAAATAAGATAGAAAAAGAAAACAAAGAAAAGGATACAATGTTAGATAGGAAATCATAAAGAAATGTTTTCTTTGCACAAAAATGTAGAAATCGTTATGGTTTCAATTAATAAGGATGTAAAAGCGTTGACTGGATGGCAATGAATATTTCAGTAAACAAAAAAATGAAAATAGGTATTTATGATCCCACTTTATTGCACAGAACACCTAAAGCACCCAGTCAGAAAATATCCGGGGTGAAGGAGTAACATCAAATGCCAATAACTAACAACTTATATTAACAATAGAACCATCAAATGGGTAAAGTTTCAGAAGTTGAACACACTTTACAAAGAAGCTAGAGCATGTTAGTCTAGTCATCAGAATTAATACGTCAACCGGAAAGCCACTGTCCTTTGCTCTTACCCAACACAGATTTCCTCTGTAAATCTCAGTACTTGTGTGTTAAGACAATCGCGGAGGAGTGAAATGTCCTGTCTAATCACTGATTTGGTCTTAGAACATGCAGGCAGAGATGAGCTTAACAAATTAGAGTTGTTAAAAGAAAAAGAAAAAGAAATTGCACAAATACACTTAACTGTACAGAATAAAATCATAGTACTATGCAAAAACACTGCAAACACAAAATAATGACAACTGGATTACCAGCATTTATGAAGTCCACATAAACAAGAACCAAAGCAAACTAAGTGATTGTTTATGCTTTTGTTACTCATAGTTTCTCAGCTAAGGTCACACCTTTAAGTCCAAATTCTTGAGAAATGTTTTGTCTCCACCCTTGCATCCATGGCACAGCAAATTTGTATCCCTGTGCACATTTGTGATGAATAAAGTTATGTGATGTGTGGAATGTCTTTTTCTCCCTAAAACATTTTGTCAGAATTTGGTTAAAAAATGCATTGTTCGCAGGAAACTATCCTTACATAAAGCAAATAACACAGCACAAATGAAATACATGATTGTTACAAAAGAACATATAACTGAGACTCCACAAGACAATCCATACCTGTAAATATTCCAGTGGGAACCATTCTCAAGCAAAGGCATCCTGGGTGGTAATGTTTTACTGTGCCTAACAGACTCTCTTGTTTGTGGCCGAACATAAAACAAAACAAATGAAAAAATGCAAGAATATTGAGCAAAACCTTCAATGGGAGACAGAGATTAAAACTCTCACTAAATAGGGAACCAAATTACATACTGTGAGAGCTGGTTTTTGGGCAGCTGAAAGATGGATACCTAATAATTTTATTTTTGCAGGAGAATTATTGTAATTAAGTGAAGTTAAATATGGAGTACTATACTCAGCAAATGCAATTTGATGCATGTAATTTAAAAAAGAAAATGCAAGTTGGGCGAAATGGTCTTTCAGCATATAATATTAGAATATGTGCACATGCAACATATTGTGAACATTATTAGTTCTTCAATGATACATTAATATATCTTTGGGACTGTCTAATCTTTTAAATGCTTTTCCAAATTACATTCCTTTACTTGGACAGAATTCTGAAAAACAGCGTACCCATTAAAAATAATCCAATACATTATACCCTAAAGTGAGTACGCTGTCCTAGAAACTGCAAGCATTCCTTTATTTACACTGACCTACCAACTAATTGATTATTTTGCAGAATATGTAAACCACTATTTTGAATTATCTATTAATAAAATAGTAAGGGAGGATATGAAACTGGAAGTAAGCTAAGGATGGCCCCTAGTAAATAACATTGTTACACCTACAGTGAAGGCGCAGCTGTACTTTTGGGAGTGTACCTTATAAGTGACACATTGCTCCCATGTACTAGAACTTAAATGAAAACGGGAAAAAGGTATATTTAAGCAATAAGAATACAAAAAATATTATTTATGAGTTTATTAGAGAACTACTTGGGATGACTGCATTACATGCAATAAAGGTATGATTACAGTCAGCTTTACACAATAATCTCTTTTCTTTCTTTGAGTGACAATACTTCCTGTGGCCTCAACACTAAATGAGATCCACATCTGGATGACTCATCATCACGTCAAAACTCAACCCACTCCAAACAGAGTTATTGCTCATAGTAGCCCCTAACTGCTTCACACATTAGCAACAATGGCTAAGAATTTGGCCCCTTGATTAGAACCAAGAAATTGTTAACCATTCTAAATCATTTGGCTTCACATTAGAAAGGAACCAAAACCTAAAGAACACATTAACGCTCTAGAAAAGACAGCACAACACCAATTGAAATTATTAAGTGAAAAGAGGTTCCACATGTTTGATACTTACCTCAAACTAGTAATTCAGGCCCTTGTGCTTTCAAGACGTGATTAAAGCAAGTCCATTCTCTGTAATATTCCCAATTTACACACACTGCCCCTCAACATAACTCTCCCAGCAGCAGCTAGGACTGTTAGAGGACCACACAGATACATCACCCCACTACAATTTCACAAACATTCATGCCAGTTCAAGCTTTCCTGCATCACATACAAGACTATTCTCACAGTGCCTAGCTACCTTAGCCTAAATTGATAATCTTGCTCTGGTACTCTGATAATAGTGTTGCATCTGAAAATTCTGGATGTCAAGAAACTAAACAAAAAAAAACAAGCCTTCTCAGGTGATGCATCCACGATGTGGAACTCCACCGCCCCCCCCACCACAAACAATCAGATCTCCTAGTAAATTTGGACTATTCAAAAATGAATTCAGAATTCTACTATTCCATCATCTTTTGTTCATGGAGTAGGAATCCAAAGCCTACATCTGCACAGGTGTTAACTATTTATTTCAATTATTTTACTCTGTAAGCTTTATGAAGCCTATTAATTTATTTTCTCTACAGTGTTCTGACACCTTATTGGTCTTGTGTGTATACATTGTATTTTAACACTCCAGTGCATGCACTTACATCTGACCTCCTGCATGGTATGTGCTTTCCCCAGTGTTTGTTACACTGAAGTTATAATAGTAAATATGGCCCCCTATATACTTTTAACTTTCCCGATATTGGTATGAGTGGAGGTAGAATAGGAAATTTGACATTCTTGCACTCCAATATATATGCGCTGTTCCCAATTTTGTTAGACTATTGTCAGAATATTAAGTTTGAACCCATACAACTGCCTCTAAGGTATGCACACTGCCGACGTTTATTTAGACTGGAATTAGAATAGTAAATGCAATGCCACATCCCACCCTAATGTATGCTCTTTCTCGGATGTTTGCTAGACTAGATTCAGACTAGTAAATCTGACCCCTCCAATGTAAGCACTTTAATTATTGTTTGCTAGACTGAAGTTAAATTATTAAATCTACCCCAACAACCAATTGATCACACCATTAAAAATAAATATTCACCCATGGACACTAAAGCTATACTTAAATTTGTGTTGATTTACTAAAAACTATATAACCCATACAAAAGCAGTACCTGTAAGGGCATCCTAAGCATGTGCGAAAGCATCCAGTATGTAAAATCTTCTCTTTGTATGAGACTGATACTCAAAAGAATAGGTAATTCTAGCAACATAACGGTTAACAATACTCATTTGTAGTGCACATATCGTTATAATTTGCATATTAAAGGGAATAATATGCACTACAGCCTGCAGAAAACAAGAGTTGAATAAGTCTAATCAAGACAACAAGGAGGTAGCAACGGAAACAGTTGCTTAATACAACATGTTACTAACGATTATAATAATACTATTCATGCTACTACTTTTACAACTATTTTCTAATATCATATGACTGTACATAACAGCCGGTGCAGAACAAACTCCTCACTTGCACTCAATTTACCAGCCGCTCAAGGATGAAAGGCTAATTTTGTCTTGCCCCAGTTTGCAGCTGTGACCCACAGGCTACTCTCAAGCTCTACAGCAAAGTTTAACACACTTAACACACCGAGTTATCTTCCTTGCTTCAACTAGAATCATGCTGTGTATGTCATTTGCGCCAGTCCTGCTGAAACTGGAACTAATTAAAATCAATACAAAGTAAATGATTGCAGAAAAAATAGTCGAATGAAGCCACTAATTAAAATCAGTCTAGCTCATTTTACAGTTTTTAAACCCTCTATGAAGATGAAAATGCTTTAAGAGTTGTGAAACATTCACGTGTAAGAGGACACGTTCAACATGGTGATACATGTACTGTTAAAGATGATTAGGGTGAGGAAAGAAAGAAAAAGCCTCTAAAAGTTCACAAACAAGATTCTCTGTGACTGCCATGCACACATTGCATGTGGCTGCATATGAAATCAAAATCCTCTTTTGACTACTCAGTGCAACTCAAGTTTGTTTTGTCCAAAAAAGTCATGAAATGAAAGGAAGTCCTCTATAAGCCAAATCATAGGTGTCCTGAAGGAGAACAGTAACCAAGAAGTGTCTAGTCCTAAATATCCATTCACCAATTTTAGTCATCTAACTATAATCTTTCAAGCTGAAGAGTTCTGCTGAGCCAAAGATTCCCTGAGAGAATCAAGATATTTTACAAAAGCTGAGGTTATTTTCAGATTACTGCTTTGTGACCTTATTAAATAGACATTAATGGTCAATTTCTGTAGGGAGATGAAGGGGTAAAATAAAATGTAAAATGCAACAAATGCAATCCAATGTGTATCTTCTTCTCAGGATTTAATGCAGCAGGTCCTAAAGGCATAACTCTCTGAATTACCCAATTATTTTGCATACTCTTACCTAGAGGAATTTTCTTGTGCAAAACCAGTAAAATAAACAACTTCAAAGAGGTCAGGGATAAAATATGTTTTGTGGAGAAAACACGACTTATTTAGGTTTCCCTCATAATCCTTTTTTCAATAATAAATATTTAGATAAAAGAAGATCAGTTGAGTACTCAAGGCTACACAATATATATTTTTGACTGTGTGTATTTTACTGTGCTCAGCAGTTACCACATGTGAAAAGTCATTTCTCACAATGTCACAGTAGTAGAACACAAATACACAGCTGTATTTTATTAAACTGATCAATGTTTGGGTTAATAATAGACCTCACTAAAGGACAATGATAATCTTCTGTAAACACTGTTTTCAAACTCAAGTGTGTTTTTTTTCTTGTATTGTTCCTCTGAAAGAATAAAATGCATAAAGGGAATACATTATCCTGCTATGAATGTGAATTTGAAGACTTGAATATAATTATCAGCTCATGTAAACGTATTTTGATGTCTAGTGAGGTTTCTCTTAGTAACATACTCTTCTTTAGGAATGTATACTTTTATACTAACTGGTGTTGGCAATCTTCTACTGTTTTAATCATCTGGGAAGGATGCTTTGCTTCAGGAAAATTATGCTCCTCATATAATTGTATCAGAGCTGTTCTAAAGGGATGAGTCTGTTCCATAGTTCTTCCGTCCTGATTCTACTCCACTCCTTGATGGTGTTGAATTCAATCCAGTTATGGTAGGTCGAAGTGTATCAGCAGAAGGGTACACAAATAGTAGGAGGCTACTATCTGAAATCATTACTGACTTACAATGTGAAGATCTACAGAAAGGTATTGCCAATATGTTTTATCATCAAAGTGTATCAGAACAGTTTTATGCCAAGTCAAATACTTTTGGACATGGTAAGCTAAATGATTCATATCAAATGTGTCAGCATCCAAAATGGAAGTCTCCAATAGCCATTATTATTTCCACACAATGAAAAAGCATTTCATGGTGTCTGCTAGAGAAGGTACAAGTTTGAGACAATGTCCTACATAGTATTAAAGCTCTACATTCTGATAACCATAGGCTCATGAATAAAGAATCTAAGGGCTAAGACAGATGTTTCTTACCACCAGCCATGTTTGACACAAATGTAGAGCTTCTTGTTAATCCAATAAGAATAGCTGTATTTAGCTTTGTCAATCATATCAAATAATTGACTTATATGTAGGCAGTCTGAATATTTTCATCAGAGGCTTAAAGGTATACTTTGAAGCCTTCTTTAACACCACAAAGGACTACTGACCAATATAATGTTAATGTTTGAATATCTTTAAGAACAAATATGCTAGAAGAAACGGAATGAGTGGTGAAGCGCGATTACAATTTCTAAAGACACAAATGACAAGAGGTAACTAAGAAGCACTTGAAATAATAGGTTCCACTGCTTGTCGTTTGTTGGTAGACAACATTGTGCCCCCAAGGTTCAACTTTGGTTTTGATAGCCTACGAATGCATGTGTCATATCACTACTTAAAAAGATTCCTGAGTTTAATAAGAGCATGATGAGGCCCACTGTTATAGGTGGATGTGCCCTCCTTTACTTACAGATTCGATTTGTTTCTGATCAATCCAGTTAAAAAATTTGAACACTATTATGAACCTCAAAGAGCAAAGGAAATTTGAAATTGCATTTTAGGAACTCCTCAGAAACTGTATCCTATTTGTAAGCTATTGTTAGAAATTGTGAGCTTTGAATAAAATAAAATAAAGATAAGAACGTGCCCAAGATATGGACCAGGTTAATGACTATATTTTGGAAGAAGTAAACATCATCTGATATTAAAAACAATTTTTTTGGAGTATTCTATTCCCCTGAGCAGAGAAAGAGGTTCTATGATAAATTGAAAAAAGTTTTGAATCGTTTCCTGAATATGAGTAGAAGCAAGTTGACTATCCCCACATATGTATGATGTACTTTAAGCTAACCTACTGGCTATATGTATTTGAAATGTGAATTTTGTTCCGCTAGTAGGCACAAGAGGTAGCACTGTTGTTTTTGTTGTTGGAAAATTGGAGATAATGAAGGCTGAGGTGCTGATAATCCTAGAATCTTGTTTTGTGATATGCTATGGCTAGAGCAATGATTTCCCACTGGTGAGTAAAGCAAGATTCTGAAGATTGCAATATGTGATAGATAAATCATACAAAGCCATATAAATTAAGCAGACAACAGGTGGCAGATACCACATTTAATTGATCGCTAAATGGTGAAGAATACTGGTCTCATGTAATGTTGGTATGGCTAAATAAATATAAGTAAGGCTGAAGCAGTAAGAACCAGGTAACATTAATATCAGAATTTAGTAAAATAGTTGACAGCATGGTCAGTGAATATACAGTAGTTGTGATAAATTTTTGTCAGTCTCTGGGCTAGCACTATATTAATGGTGTAAGAATCTTTGTAGGTGGCAAAGATAATAGAAAAGTAAATCAAGATAAGTGTAGTAAAACTAAACAGTTGAGTTGTTTGCTGTGTGATATACAACACTGCTAAATACAAAGCTGAAGGCCATTTGGAGTGCTTTTCCAATGGTATGAGGTAATGAACTGCAAATAGAGAAAGGGGCATTTGCGTTTGAAACTACAAAAGTGCATAGTGATTACAGATTTGTGATTAGCGTTAGCACTGTGAAAGGTCCAGAAGGGACAAATACAGAGGAGCTGCCCCGGCAGTTCTTTTTATGTTTTTTAGGAACAATTTTACTCCCCTGTCCCTCTCCAGTGAAACCTTTGGGCCAGATTCCCTTTAATGCTATTTAGTTTCTGAGTAAAGTTCTGACTGTGCATCTGGGTGTTTTCTTGAGCTCTACATTTTTGTCTTTTTCATGTGATTGGTTGTCTTCGGCATTTCCTTCTGCTCCTACTGATTATGTTTAGAAATACTCTTGGGATGCGGGGTACATTTCTACCCACACTGCAGGACTGCCCATCCATTCAGGAACACTGGTCACACATGTGGTGAGGGAAATCAATTGTGTGTTGGGAGAAGACCCTACTCAAGTCCAAATACATTCTCCTGGATGTCCCAGGTGACATGGACGTCCCCCTGTGCTAAACTCCTGTTCTGTAGCCTGTGGCTAGTGGTGACTAAATGAGAAGTGGTGTGTCACTCGGGAGTGTCAGAAGTCCCGACCTTAGGGTAATAGAGGAATGGCACAGACCTCTAAATGGCAGCCAAAAACATCACCTAGAAGAGCAGGAGGTGCCCACGCAAATTCTGTAGGTTATTGGGTGCTCACTAAAATACTTCTACATAGATTTCCTGATGGAAACAGTGGGTCCTCTAATGAGCTCATAACGTCAATATGTATTGCAATTTCATCTCATTCACAACTGCCCTTCAACCTTCTTGATGCTACTCCCTGTCATGATGAGCCTGACCTTCATAAACAAATGTTTGTGTCCTCTGATGTTTTGCAATAGATTTGGGAGTGGTTTGCATCCCAATTTGCTACTTTGTTGTTTGCCATGTAAAAACTCAAGAAAGATATATATTTTTAAAATAAATACTTTCTAGCTTTGCATAATACTAGCACTGATTGGCTTATAGCAACACAGTCCAATCATGCTACTACATATTAATTTCAGACTTACAAGCACCGATAAAGACCAAGTACATTCCAGGAGTGTGAGTGTGAATACATGACCTGGGTGTTATAGATAAGGCAGTGAATATCAAAATGGTATTCTCTATTCGGTACCAACAAGTGAATGGAAATAATGGTCTGATAAAAAGCTTTATTGTAACAGCAGAATAAAACCATTGACACACGTAAAAGCTAGTTTTCACAAAGGCTGGAATTAATTGTAAAAGAAACAGTTGAAGAAGCAAGGCAGTTCAGATGGTGTTAAGAATATGAGCATGCAATGGTGACATCAAACTAAATGAAGAGAGGGTGTGTGTGATGATGAGATGGTCAGATAAAAAATACATATGGCACCTAGGAAAGATGTATTATTAAAAAGAATTTGCCATGATGTTTCACAGAAAAGATGAAGGGTTTTATTGACACCTTTAGATCAACGAAAACAATAAGCCTGATTTGCAAAGGTAAACTTACACTTTTGTGTGGACGTTTACGATTGTTTGATATTCACAAAGGGATTTCTGAGTAGTATCTTTATGAGTGTGGAGTCTGCACAATAAAAGAGTCCTATCTTTTTATGTTTGGAGACTATGCACTTTTAAAGATACTACTCTGAAACCCCTATGTGAATAGCAAACAATCATAATTGACTCAAACGTGCAGGTTTGCCTTCATGAATCAGGCTCAATATCTTTCAGTTTGATAAAAACTCTCACAAGAGACCTGTAGGCCAGATACAATTTTATTGTATGTTTAGATGATCATGCCTAAAAGAAAACATTTGTTTTGGTCTTTTTTGTAGGGCTATACTTAATTTTGTTTTACAGCCTCCATAATACTAGGCA
This sequence comes from Pleurodeles waltl, assembly GCF_031143425.1. Taxonomy (NCBI): domain Eukaryota; kingdom Metazoa; phylum Chordata; class Amphibia; order Caudata; family Salamandridae; genus Pleurodeles; species Pleurodeles waltl. The sequence goes on from NC_090444.1 coordinate 1,419,616,879, forward strand.
TGGGAAAAGTGGTGTAGCCTTAATCCCATGTAGCACGCGTAATTCCGGCAAGAGCATAGCTTTGTGTGTGCCGAAGGTCGAAAATCGAAAATTAGGACTCATGCAATGTATTATATGCCATGATGCCAATTTTCACCACGTTCATGAGTATAAACCATCTTACTTGACTTTCCTGTGCGATTGTGCACTATAAATCATGCAAAGATTGCTGCTAAAAGAGTGCACATGACACACATACAGTTTAACAGTTCATGTTAAATACTTATGCTTGGACCAGCTCTCCAGCAAAACAAGCTAGGTATTTGGCAGATGTGTAGAGAAAACTGGAAATTACAAATTACTGGTAGTACAAAAACCATCATCATCAAAATATTACACCAGTGTACCAAAAATGATACACAAAACCTGTTAATAATAGCTATAAAAACTGAACACAAGTCTATACTTGAAGAATCCAAGCACTGAGAAGAAATAAAATCACTCTGCCAAAGCGTACCATGTGCTATAACTACCTTGGAATGCACTTGAACTGCAACAGGATACATACTGTGTACAATGCATGAGAAAATTATGTCTTGAACAAATAGAAAACAACAGATATGTCAAATGATTACTGTTGACTATCAGTGGAATGTCTGAGGTACTGGAGCTATGTCAGAACTAATGACAGTGATCAACCAAATATCACCTGCATTTCTATAAATTACATCAAAATGACACAGCTTTGTCAGGGCAAAAGGAAGAAATCAGGGAAGATTGTGTGTTATCTAGGAAAAACTAAGATTCAGATCTATGGTAAAGCTAACTTTTAGGTCACAATGATTACTGAAACTTTAGTGCTGTCCCGGTTTAGAACCACAGAGAGGTTTTCCATCCTCTGGCAGTACAAGGAAGCTAGTTCGTGAAAGCTGAATGCAGCCCTGAATTGCTCACTAGCAAATCACATGGTAAACAAGCCCACTATAAAAACGTCATGACTGCATCTGTATAGGTTTCCAATTCTGGGGTAGTCTGAGCAGATTTCTAAATCTGGGGTATTAGGAGTAATGATTAGGCTGATGTTTCAGAGACTTTGGAAACATCTGGAACATATGAAAACACCTAAATCTGAAACCCAGTCACCATGAAAATATTGTAGCCCTAGTCCTAAATCTTAATTGTTCCCTATTCCTAGCCCTTAAGACAGATTCTCAAATAAAAGAAGAAGGTAGGAACAAAGCAGCAAGGGACAGTCAAGAACCTCAGGTCAAAGGGATCACTGTTCCCAAAGTATGCATCAAGCACATAGCATTAGAAGAAAACATGCGGTCAATCCACATCCTAATTATCAGGGAAAGGAGTGCTACTCCCCAAGAAGCTGGGGGCAGGAAAGGTTTCTGCGTAAGGTATAACAGACTAGGATAAAAGCCAACTGAGGATCAGATCTTCTAAGCAGTAGAATGAGAGCCTAAATGCCGGATAGATTATGTTTAATTGTTTCAGTGGATATGGAGGAGGGCTCCACATCTGGGTATATAGGCACCAAAGGTAGACAGATATGTTTTGCACGTCTTAGCCTGCATTCTAGTCTCACCTAGACAATTAGTTAAGGTTATGAAACTGTCAAGGAAAATAATGTTTTTCTTGTGTGCCCCATTTCCTAATGTAAGTCATCTGCTTATATATTATGACTTATGTAAATTTTCTCATGGCCATCAGTATCTTAAAATTGTTGGTAGGGAATTCTTGCACCGACCTGTTGGAATCAGCAGAAAATCATGTTTTACTACCTGAGATCTGAAAACCAAAACTGGCAAGGCAAAGTCAGAGCAGTTAGGATCACTAATGTTCTTGAACCTCCTCAAGTGGTATTGAAGAGGTGCTAGGAAGGTCGCAGGGGAACTACTTTGACCAATGTAGGATCAGGGAGCTTATTTGCACCCACACATGCCTCACCCCACAAATCATAAACGTTTTGCTCTGTCCAATACAATACTTACCCCTCTTGTCAAACTAGTAAACTAATCAATTCTTTAGGTGTTTACTCCCACTCTTTGAACATTATTACATTAAATGTAGGGTTGTACATCTAAGTGCAAACAGACAATACGCACTGAACTATACCTTTGACTGACACCCTCAGCTGCTGCTTTCCACCTCCTGGTACAGGCCAAACTAAATCTGAACTCTCACTATATATTTCTGGCTGAGAGGGCTCTTGAATGCATAAATCATTCTCGTTCATCAACCAGGCAGAAAATCTCTGCAGTGTGGCAACTACAGACCTACTCTGCTGATCAATGCTGCCATGCAAATCTGAGCTAAGGTCCTCACCACTGTACTGCAAAGCTACATCCCTGCTTTGATCCATAGGTCTCTAGTGCAATTTGATCCTCAGGGATCATTGATGAGATGTGATTGATTACTCTATCACATCTGGCAAGCAAATAAGGCACGAGTACCCAAAGTGGGGAGCTTTATAGATGAAGAAAAGGCATTTGATTGCATCGAATTACCCTATTTTCTTTAACACTATAAAGGGCAGGCTTCAAAGATCGCTTTTTGAAATTGGCCAAGGTGTTTTACATCTCTCCGATAGTGACTACTAACAGCAATGACGCCCTCTTCAAAACAATCCTTTATCCATAGAAAATCACCAGGATTGCCCACTCTCGCCCCCACATTTCCTTTTGGTGTTAGAACCACTGGCAATGAAAATTTGAGCCACCCAAGCCATAACAGGGATCCACATGGCAGCTGACGAAGCAAAACTGCTTTTACATGCGGGCAATATCCTTATGATCCTGATGTCTTTGACACCTCCTTCCAGGTACTCCTGGAGGTGATAGAGGCATTTGACTGCTTCTCTGGGTATACCAGTAACTGGGACAAGGGCAAAGCCCTACCCCTAAACACCTCGACCCCTCCAGACATCCTACACGATTCTCAATGCTGGTAGCTGCCTTCCTCCTTCAAGTACTTGGGGATCATGACTGGCCAGGATCTATAAACTACAACATTAGCAATGTGGCTCTTATGATGACAAAGACAGCACTGGACTTTCAGAAAGCGTCCTATTCACATCTCTCCAGTTGGAGCCGCCTGCAAGCTGTCAAAATGGTTACAGTATCCCACTTCAAATATCTGTTTGACATGATGACCCCTGTAGAAATTCCAACCTAAATACATTGACTAAAGTGATCAAACATTTTGTTTGGGAACAATGAAAGCCCCACCTTAAGATTTCCAAGCTAAAGATACACAAGTGCTCGGGTGGCCTGAACCTGCCTGATACGTGCCTGCCTGATACAGCACTGTATTATCAAGCACATCACTGTGCACGCTTAGGGCATGTCTTTTTACCCACCTTGGAGAAGCCTAATCGGGTACCCATCAAACAAGATCTCTTGGGAGGCCTGCCAATGCTGACTTGATTTACAGATTTGGTCTTTGTAATGCGCAAAGAATCGTCCTCTTCTCTGCACTAAGACTCAAGTATGGGAGAAAGTCCATGTCCTGATTTGGAACAACAAAGTCATTAAAATGATGATGCTCTGATATGCTGGCAGGCATAGAGTGATAAAAGAGTGCTCACTTTGGCCCATCTAGAGCATGACTCTGAGATAAAATCCTTTAAGCAACTCTGTGAGTAGTTTGACCTTGGATCACATCAACGATGCAGGCATATTCAGCTGCAGCTGATATAATGTAGAGGCAACATTAGAAACAAACAAAGTAATGGAAGGACGCTAAATGATGTTATGCTGCTGAACACGGCTTGGATGACAAGGCTTTTCATGGTGATTACACATCGGTGAGGGCTGAACAATTGTTCTGTTACAAGACAAGAGATGATTTTTTAATACAGTGTTTTGAAAAATGGATTTGGATTCACTGATAGTGATTATCTGTCTGACTATATTGGTCCTTGTCACCTAACTTTGCCCTGAGAAAGCCCGTAAAAGGGTGAAACCCATTGGCTGTATTTGTATAATAAAGAAGAATGAAAATTTAAAAAAAATCTTTGAATAGAAAGGATCTATTTTCCTTATTTGACTTACTGTGTGATTGTGTCTTAGTCAATGAATTCACCACCCTTCCATTACTTTTTCTGCTTCTAATGCTCCTTCTCAATTATACTGTTTGTTACTCATGCTGGGCCATTAGGCAGCTAGCCCTTAGAGGTGGGCAATATGAGCTTTACATTTGTGGGTACTACAGGTGGTGCAACAACAGATCCTCTAGCTGTCTACTGTTGCTTAACATCCAGCAGGAGCACTGCCTTTAGCAACATCTGCAGTCACTACTGGGTCCACTATCCCACTCAGAGATCTGTGATTATTTGACATGTTGGAGCTCTTATACGGGGGTGATTTCCTGGCACCATTACACCCTCCCAGAGGTCATCCACTCATGTCCTCTTTGCTACTCTCTGAAAGAAAAATGGGTTGCCAAAATTGGAAAGGACTATTCTCATGACAATTGGCTGAACTTCTGCACTCTCATGACAGGGGGCCTTCAGTAGGCAAGGCTCAAGCTCAGCTATTTCATGTTCCTGCATGACAGGCATTGATCACTGCAGAAGCTACATAAAGCCAAACTGGCCCCGGCTGCTGCTTGTGGGAGGTGAGATCATCAGGACTGCAATATCCTGCAATTGGTCTACTTTTGCTCTTCTTTACAACTCTTCTGGCAAGTCACCCTGGCCACAATGAATGACACCATGGCCCTGGGCTTACGACCGACAATTGTGCTGCTCTTCCTTCACAACAACTTGTCTATTCAGGAATTTATCAACCATGTCAAACGACAGATAGACACTGTGCAGGCAGTGGCCAATACGTCTATTCTGAGGCAGTGGAAACAATGCTCTCATCCAACATATGCTGACTGGATGGTGGCAATGTCTGTGGCGGTGTCCCAGGAACAAATCATCTATTACGTCATGGACATGTTGAATGCATTTGAAAGCATTTGATCCCCTCTCCTCCCACATCCACTATGACGTACCACTGGTTACAACTTCTTTGCTTGTGGAGCCCTCGACTCCCCAAGCACAGCAAGCTATAATCTGACCCAAGATCCACTTCCTCTTACTATTATATTTCCTGAATGCCAATGCAAGAGGGAAAAGTCTGTTTTGGCTCATGATAATCAATTTTTCCTGTTTACTATGCTGATACCAATGGCACAACATACTCCTAAGTATTTGTTTTGATAGCTTGTTTCCTAATCTGTTCCTTTGCAGGAGCAACAAGTGTTCATGTAAAGATCTTTGCTTTGCTCTTGTTTGGGTCTGAATGGAATTCCTTTTATTCCTATTTCTGCCTTTTTGTTTGAGTGCAGTTGTACATCCTATGTACCTTGAAAATAACATGATAAAGAAATGTTTAATAAAATAAAATAAAATGACAGTTTTAGAAAGTTGTCATTTTCCTGCCTAAACAGAATGGTCCTTTCGGCCAGTGTCCAGTATCACCTGCCTGCTGATGGCAACCCCTGTGGTGAGATGTAGAATGCTCCTAGACAGTGAACAAAGGGTATAGGTGTGAGTGGGATATCCTGGGGGCCGTGCTCAGCCCAGGCCTTACCTTCAATGAATGCTTACCTTGTCACTGGAAGATGTAACTCACACCAAGGACTGCCTCTGTTTTGTCCTGTAAACCAGCTTTGCTCCAAATCCAGTGGAATGGGGAGCTGTCCTAGAACTAGTTTGGAGTGACCACAAGGGAGGGTTGCTCATTTCCACAGCCACACCTCTGGGTGCAGACAGAGAAATAAGGAGTCTTCCATGTTGGATTTAAATAGATATGGGGTACTGTTGGATATTTTATAGTAAAATATGCAGGAAGTGCTGCAAGAGTGAGTATGGCCACCCTTGGGAACTTTGACCCCATTGGCTTGAAAGAGTTTTCCCACCCACAGGCTGGCACTGGGCATAAATGTGTACCCCACAAATCTCTCCTTAGAACACTCCAGACCCTGTAAAGATCAGAAGAAGGGCTGCTCTCTGAAATCTGAAGGAAAACTGGACCTACTTGCCTTGAACCCAGAGCACCAGAATTGCCTTCAAGGGTCAAAAAGCTGACCCTTGTAAGAGGCAGAGGGATAAAAGCTTCCAGAAGCCTTTCACTGCAACTGCCCAGCTGATCAGTGTCCAACTGGCCCTGCTCTGGACCCTGCTGCTGGCCCCTCGCAGGTATTGGAACCTTGGCTGCTGTTAGATTGCACTCCTCCTGTCTCCAGGATGTAAGATCAGGGACTATTTGCCAATGTTCTGCCTGGAGAACCATTGGCGACTTGAGTCACCATTGAAGCTACAGCCGTCAAATCACAGGTTTGCCCCATTGTGCTGATTTTCCCCACTGAAGGAGATCTGAATTCTAGAAAAGTTACTAAGTCTCAACTTGGAGGTCTTCATCATGACCAATGCCAAACTGCAACTTGTCAACGTTGAGGCCGCCCGGGGAGAAGACTTGGTCGTAGCTTTCCTGTCTTACTAGACGAGTGCACCGAGACCCCGCTCATCCGCAACCCACTGTCACTGAGCCTTTCTTTGGATCCACCTTGCAGCTTGCCCTGCCGATGACTTGTCCCCACCCACTTTATCCATAAAAGGTTCTAAGTCAGAAGGTAAACTATCCAACGGGATGAATATGTTCCCTGTATCTGACCCACTCTCCATAGAATTCAGTTTTAACTTTTGACTTTAACTTGGTCTAGTTCGACAAGATAATCACACTCGGCCCTTAGGGTTTTTGGAGCTATTTTTAATTTGAACTTCAAAAAAAATCATATCGATGGTTCTACTTATTGGATTTTTTTAATTTTAATGTAAGTTTATTTATTAGCATTTACCCTATTTTTCTAAACTGGTTTGGGATTTCTGTTGTGCTGTCTTTTCACTTTATCACTGTTTGAGTATTACATAAATATTTTACACATTGCCTCTAAGTTAAGCCTGGATACTTGGTGCCAAGCTACCTGAGGCTTAAGCACAGGATTATTTACTGACAATTATTGTTCACCCTGACAAGGATTGTGATTTTTACTGCAGGTGGGTTCTCACCCTCACAACTAATGCTTCAGTTTTTTTAAAACAGTGGTATCTAAGTATCACTCATGTTGCAACAACACCTGTGTGTGAGCATGTCAGAAAGAGCAGAAGAAGTGAATGCAGAAAACGTTCTAGGTAAATGGCTGCTAGCAGTAGTAGCTCCCACCAGAAGCTGTTGATGCACAACAATTGAAAAGACATTGACTTTTGTCTTGAGATGGCAGGCTTTTTGGCTCCAATCAAGTATGACAGCACCTCCAGGCTGACTTTTTCCCATTATGCACAGGCAGTGTAGCAGAGGCACAGATCTTTAACAGTGTGAAAAAATGTATTTGGGAACTTGTGAACAGATGACATGCGAATTTTGCTAATATTTCCAGGTAGACGGCAGGTCATCTGTGGGAATAAACAAAGATGTGTTTTTCAATTCCTCAGGCTGCACATAAGTGGACTAAAATTGAGGAAATTATTGTAAAATATATAATTGAATCTCCTTTCAATGCAAATCACTGTTGCATGAAATATAGACGTTTGTCAACAGTTACGGCAATAACATCATCCACTGCTGGATCAGTGTGACTCATAATGATGTGATTATGCATATAAATATTCCTGCCCCACTGCAATATTATTTAGAAATTGCCTGGTAGGCAGGGTGGGGCTCTTGTGGGTTTTGCAATTGTACTGCTGGTTCCTGGGGACTTTACTGGTGTAGCGGTGCCATCTGCACCCTTGCTGACATGTGTGAGGCAGTATCCCTAATCAGAATGAAGTGGAATGTTCAAGAGTGGTTTTGTATTATTCATTATGGTTCTGGGTGAGGAAGATGGGATTTCTGCCTTTGGTGGAGTGTTCTGTTTTTGTTCTATTTTGGGTTGTATTGTGGTTCCTGACATTGTCTCTTCAACAGTGACATACTGTTGGGCCACTATGCCTCTGATTTTGTGACTTGATAGAGCACAACAATTTCTCCACTACATTGCTATACCAGTGGGGAGTGCTATGCTCTCCTGTGGACCCTCCCAACACTATCTCCATGGCTATCACATTTAAAGCAGCATCTTACTACACCAGCTTCCCCAGGACTGAGGTGTGGTGGAAGTGGTGTTTAGTCTCATTCACTAGTTTTGTTCAATTTTTGCGTGGCAAATTATTCATCTGGGACCTAGCTGCGGGGGAGGCTATTGTTTTACTATAAGCTACATTGTGCAAGGCCTTCCATATGTTTGATGTCTAAATCTACTTTCAGTGGATGAATTTCACCCCAAAATGTGGGGTTCCTGGTGCTTGCTTTCTTACAGTACCCAGCTTATGTATAGAGTGTATACTCTGTGAGGTCGCTGTAGAACTTCATTCTTGGTTCAACTCTGCAGTATAGAGAGGGACCATGAGCTGTAATCCTATTGCTTTTCTTCTTTAGGTGGGAAGAAGGCTATGAGGTATTGATCCTTTAAAGCAATATTAGAGCCATTGCAGATCCTCAGAAATGACTCTTGTAGCTGTTGTTCCAAAACAGGCATAAGAAACATTGCACTTCAATATGAAACAGAGTTGTGAATGTCTCAGGAAGTCACACTGCTTAGGATTTTGATGAATTATAATATCACATGCCATTTTCAATCTATGATGGCACAGTGATGGCAAGGTTCTGAGTTACATGAACGAAAGTGCCACGTTTGATGGTCACTGCCTATGTTCATTATTTAACTGTGACAGGAATCCTGATAATAAATGAATGAATAAATGTTTGTGGCTTATACTGTGCAAACCTAGCGACAGAGCAACTGAGGCCATTTCAAGATTTCAAGAGTTAAGCATATTGTAAAACAACAAGGCAGTGGGAAGAAGAGTGTCAACGGAAATGGGAGAGAGAGTGGTAAAGGGTTACAAGTAGAGGCCAGAATATGGGGGATGTAGGGTTGAGGTAGACAGGGTAAGTGGGGTCAATCTATGCATTGAATATAGATGGCCTACATTTCTCCCCTATCTATATTGCTGCATATTGCAACCAAAGAGACACCGTTAACTAGTAGGGGAGAGGCAACTTCAAGAGTGTCACCACCCATTCATTTCATAAGTTTGTAACCTTGCTGTTCATTCTAGAGCACTCAGTCCTGTAAGGAATGACACTTTGGACATTCTCATGATAAGAAATATTGATATTATCTGTTGTTTGCACAGCTTGCACTCCAGACCTGGCATGTTCCTTCTCAGTAGGGAGTTAGGTGAAAGGGTAAACAGAGTACTTGGGCAGGACTCTCTCAAAACAAAAGTCCTTTCTCCTATTGTTGTGCACAGGTGAACCCCATGCTTTGCTATTTACTTGGCACTTATAGCCAATTCTGCTTAAATATGCTGACTTGTCTGCCATGAAAATCTAGTCATTGTATGCTGACAAAAGCAGTTATTGTGGGTAGCAGTGGAACAAAATGTAAAACCTTCCAGTTGGTAATTGGGTTTGAATCCGTAGGGACTGTGTGGAGTCATTTGACTAGTTCTTTGAATGTAAAGTCATAGATCAGGTCACTGAAAGTATGGGTCTCATTTACTGCAAACTGGTGCATTGCTCACAATGCACCAGTTTGCTTGTGCCGCCCTGCGCCCCCCTGATGACACCATGGTAGTGTTGTATTTAAAATAGAGTGCACCATGGCACTCGTTAGCAAAGCTGCATCATAATTTCTGACGCATCTGTGATACTTTGCTGGACTAGCATAGAAAATGTTGACACGTTAAGATATTTTATGCTAGTTCAGCAAAGCACAGGGAGGCCCCTGGAACAAAGCACAGCATCACTTTAACATCTGCCCTGATCAGGCGTTAAAAAATGACGCTGCAATGACACAGTGAAAGATTCCTAAAGGCCTTCTTGTGGGGGAACGCCTCCCTTGCATACATTATACCTGGCACAGCAAGGGTTTACAAACTGGTGCAATGGTACCATTGTGCCAGTTTGTAAATACGGCATGGGGACTGTTCTATGCCACCGTAGTATTAAAAAAAATGGTGGTCGTGCAAGGGGCTTGTAAATGAGCCCCTGTGTTGTGTAAAGGACATTTCAGACACAACCTTGCATTGGCTAATGGTAGATTGTAACAAGTGAATGACCATCAGAAGATTGGCAAGTTGAACAGTTTGTTACATGGACAATCTGTGACCATTGTAAGGAATTTACAATCTCAGCCCCATTGTACTGATAACAGTTTGCTTGCCCACACAATGGAGGTCATCACTCAAAGTTCTCCTTTGAAGTGTGAGGAAGCAAGAAGACGAGACGTCGTTGACTTGCTTGGTCATGGTGACAAGGGGGTCCAGGATGAATCCGAGGTTGCATGCGTGGTCTGAGGGGGTCGGTGCCGTGCCCAGGGCCGTGGGCCACCAGGAATCGTCCCAGGCGGACGGGGAGTTTCCGAGGATGAGAACTTCCGTCTTGTCTGAGTTCAGCTTCAGGCGGCTGAGTTTCATCCATTCTGCGACGTCTTTCATTCCATCCTGCAGGTTGGTTTTGGCAGTGGCTGGGTCTTTGGTGAGGGAGAGTATCAGCTGGGTGTCGTCGGCGTAGGAGATGATGTTGATGTTGTGTTTGTGTGTGATGTCGGCGAGGGGGCTCATGTAGACATTGAAGAGAGTAGGTCTGAGCGAGATGATGATCTCGGTGGGATCTGAGCGGAAAGGCAGGAGGTAGACTCTTTGGGAGCGGTCAGAGAGAAAAGAGACGATCCAGTCCAGGGCCTTTCCTTGGATACCGGTGGAGCAGAGGCGGATTATTAGGGTGCGGTGGCAGACGGTGTCAAAGGCAGCCGAGAGGTCGAGGAGGATGAAGGCGGCTGTTTCTCCATTGTCCAGCAGGGTTCGGATGTCGTCGGTGACTGCGATGCGGGCGGTTTCCGTGCTGTGGTTGGCCCGAAATCCGGACTGGGAGGGGTCGAGCAGGTTGTTGTCTTCGAGGAAGTTGGTCAGTTGCTTGTTGACGGCCTTCTCAATGACTTTGGCCGGGAAGGGGAGGAGCGAGATGGGGCAGAAGTTCTTCAGGTTGCTGGGGTCCGCTGTAGGTTTCTTCAGGAGAGCGTTGACTTCTGCGTGTTTCCAGCTCTCGGGGAAGGTGGCAGATGCAAACGAGCTGTTGATGATGGTCTGGAGATAGGGGGCGATGCTGGCGTTGGCTTTGTTGAAGATGTATTGTGGGCAAGGATCCGAGGGGGCACCAGAGTGGATGGTGTTCATGGTAGTTTTGGTCTCTTCAGCGCTGATGGGTGTCCAGGAGTTGAGGGTGACGGCTGGGGCTGTGGGTTTCGTGGTGGTCGGCAGGATCTGTGGACCGAAGCTGTTGTGTAGGTCGTTGATCTTTCAATGGAAGAAGGTAGAGAGGGAGTTGCAGAGTTCTTGTGAGGGCGTGATGGAGTTGGAGCTGGCGTTGGGATTGGAGAGCTCTTTGACGATGTTGAAGAGTTCTTTGCTGTTGTGGGTGTTCTTGTCCAGTCTCTCTTTGAAGGATGCTCTTTTGGTGGCACGGATCAGCTGGTGGTGTTCGCTGGTGGCGATTTTGAGGGCTGACATGTTTTCTGCAGTGTGTTCTTTGCGCCAGGTTTTCTCGAGGGTACAACAGGTTTTCTTGGATTCTTTGAGGGAATCTGTGAACCATTGAGGTTTCCTGGTGTTGGTCTGTCTTGGGAGGCATCTGAGGGGGGCGAGGTTGTCAGCGCAGTTGGAGATCCACTGTGTGAGGCTGAGGGCTGCGTTGTTGGCGTCGGAGGTGATGGTAGGTTGGTTGTGGTTGAGAGTGGAGAGTAGCTGTTCTGTGAAGATTTTGTTCCAAGGTCTGCGGGTGATAGGTTGTGTGCGAAGGTGGAGAGTCTTGCGTCTGAAGGTGAAGTGGACACATCTGTGGCTGAAGGATACGTGGTTGCTGGCGGAGAAGATGGGGTTGAGCGTGTGTCCAGCGATGTGGGTGGGGGTGTTCACCAGTTGCTTGAGGCCGAGGTTGTCGAGGTTGTCGAGCAGGGTGGTGGTGTTGGTGTCGTTGTTCTGCTCCAGGTGGAAGTTCAGGTCTCCGAGGAGGATGTAGTCTGGTGAGGCTAGGGCGTGCGGGGAGATGAAGTCTGTGATGGATTCGCTGAATAGGGCGCGTGGTCCAGGTGGCCTGTAGACGAGAGTTCCTCTGAGGGTGGTCCTGGGGTCGGTGTGGATCTGGAAGTGCATGTGTTCGGCGGCGAGGAGGTTGTCTTTGGTGGAGTTAGTGAAGTTGATGGAGCTCTTGTATATGATGGCGATTCCTCCTCCGACTTGGTTGGTGCGGTCTTTCCTGGCAATCTTGTAGCCGTCGGGGATGGCTATGGCGATGTCGGGGGCCGATGAAGCGTTCATCCAGGTCTCAGTGATGAAGGCGACGTCCGATGCGGTAGAGTCCAGCAGGTCCCATAGTTCAATGGCGTGCTTGTGGACGGAGCGTGCGTTGATGAGGATGCACTTGAGGTGGTTGTTGGCGCGTGGGCTGGGGGACGGGATGCAGTCGCGGTGGAAGGTATGCTTGCAGGTTTGACAGGCGAAGGGACCATGAGTGCGTTTCATGCTGGCTTGGTAGCAGGTGGGAGTACGTCCTGGGTTGAGTGCGTGGAGGGAGGCGGCGTTGTAGCAGTGCTGGGGGTTTTGGGAGCGCTGGGGGCCAGTGGTTCTGGGCAGTCGGGCTTGCCTTTGGCCGCCAAAGAGGGAGGGAGGAGGAGGGGTCAGCTGGGGGCGGGAGGGTGGGCGACGAATGGGAGCAGGGGGGGCGGGCCGCACGGGTCGCAGCAGCAGGAAAGCAGAGAGCGGGAGGCGGGTGGCCGAAAAAAGAGAGAAAGTGGGAAGAAAAGGGGAAATTCACAGAAGAAAGGTGAAGATGGCAGGAAAAATAAAAAATTAGAAAGAGTCTGAGGGGTAAAGAAAGCGCAGTGGAAAAAGAGGGGCGAGATACAAAGGGGTAGAAAGGCGCAGTGGCAGAGTTGTAGAAGGGGAAATTCACGAGGGGAGAGCCAGGAGAAGAGGAGAAAGGAGCTGGACAAAGAGAGAGTGCCAAGAGGAGAGGAGAAAAACGAGGAGTCGGACAAAGAGAGAGTGCCAAGAGGAGAGGAGAAAAAACTGAATACTGGACAGGGGAGAGCCAAGAGGAGAGGAGAAAAGACGAGGAGCAGGACAGGAGAGTGCCAAGAGGAGAGGAGAAAAACGAGGAGCTGGACAGGGGAGAGCGCAGAGGAGCACTTACGGTCTGCTGGAGGTGGCAGGGGCCTGGGCAGGTGGAGCTGCAGCGGCAGGGGAAGCGACCTACCCTAGGGTATGCCCACTCTACAAATATGAGTGTTCTGTTATTTATGCTCTTTTCTTCCTACAAGAAATGCAATCATATGGGCTGATCTCAGAATTTTAAGAAAATTGGAACAAATTATGCTTATTAACCATTTGCCCACTTTTCAGACAGGCCAAAGAGTTGATTGATCTCTCTTGGTCCGGGCCCCTTAAGTCTTCCATTAACTGGGGATAAACCGTTGTGTAGCCATTTTAGTTATAGCTTTGTACATGTTATTTTAGCAAACTAGGGCTGCCGCTGTGCACTTTAACCTAGATATATTTTATTCAGCTTCATTTATTTTTTTAACAATAGCCACATTTGCGGTCTTGTTTTATTTCTCTCTATCTAGCTGTTCTTTGCCTTGGTCAGCACTACATCCTTAAACAAGACATTTCTTTCACTCTGTGCTTTTCTCGAGGCTGCAGTAAGATAGGTTGCCGGAAAACGTGGTAACGCTTTGTCTCTTTTGTTCATAGAAACATACACATTCTTTCGTAGGGACATTTTCTCAGAACATCAGCTGTTTTAATATTAAAACACTTCTCTGTCCCATGCACGTTACAGGGAGATTCCAGCAGATGACCACAACTGTATGTTGATTGCTGAATGCTTCGCTACAGCTGCTTATGTAGACTACAGGCCTCTTGCTCAGGTATGAGGGATAATGTCTTCCCACAGGAACCTGAAGGGCAGAAATAGAGCTTAACATGCTGTGCTCTAACATAGCCTAGGTAGGAATTATTTAAATGATTTTAGTGACAATATGGTAGCGTTATTTTTATGCTTTACTCTCCTCGTCACTATTTTAATCCTGTCATGCTTCATCGTCCTAGTTATTGAAGTACATGCTTTATTATCTAAGATGCAGTTGCTTCATTAAAACCTTATTGAAATATATACTGTCTCTGATTGTCCTTGTATATGTGAGACTAATGGAAATGAGAGAAACGGATGCGATCTGAGTGACCACAATTTCCCTGAGGAGTCAATTGTGGTCATGTGCTCGGCTGCCGAATCATCCCCCTCTTGGGTAGAGATGAGGCACTGCTAGTTAGCCAGAGCAAAACCCAGATTAGGCAAACAAGTGTCACCTGTAGTGGGTTCAGACTCAATCTCCCACAGTGCAAGTGACTCTGCTGCCCAAATCCAGTAGTCTCATTAGAATAATGAGAGCCTATGCGACAAAACGTTTTGCCATATTTTGGAGCCATTAACACCTGGAAATTTTGGAAAAGTGGTCAGCACTCGGGCTGTGTGAATTTAAAATTAGGTCTGTTTGGCTGCGAAGTTGTTTATTGAGTTCATTAAGTTGAAATACACATGCTTATGAATTGGGTGGATCAGCCTTTAAAATAAAACACTGACGACTCCTAGACACACCTGTTGCTCCCTACAACTATGGATTTATCTGGAATGAGAAAAAAAGCTGTGACTCCACAGACAGCTCCTTTAATGTACAACACTCAAGCGTGGACTATGTATCCCTATAATTACAAGACATTACCATAATATCCACCTCTGCTTCATGATGGAATGGGGCAGACCAGCCACGGAAAAGCATTTGCACATTAGGGATCAGGTGGTGGCTGCTGAAACTCTCATTTAGAGGGGGCCCTGGCTACCCCGCAGACATAGGACACAAGGCCTATACTCATCACCAGTGACTAGGTCCACCTTGAAGTTGTAGGCCGTTGTGGCGCTCCAAGCTAAGCTAAATTTCTTCCCTTCCCCAGTGAACCCAATAGTGCCAACCCTGACTTCTCGTTAGGCATGGCAGGCAGAAAAGGTGGGCGGTGTAGCTGGGCCTGGAACTTACACCCAAATAATGGGAAAATATCTATTGCCGAGTGAAGCACATACCACCCAACATGACCAGTACGAAGGTGCATACAAAATAACCTCATATTGGTACCCAACTCCTGCCAGACCCAGAAATGTTGTCCAGAATGAACAGGGGAGAGCTGGAGGGGCTGTGGTGAAACGGGCACCATATTACACTTACTCTGACATTGGCCATAGCTGGTCTGTTTTTGGGGGAAATACTTGACAGTACTGATAGGGCCTTTAACACACAACTCCCGAGGTTCCCTGCCTACACCATACCTGGGCTTTCTCATCCCATGACATAGCCTTTGAAATCGATGAGGGGACAGAAGAATGCCCTACCTCTAAACGCAGGTCATCAGGCTATACTTTAATTATAGGGCTCTGAAAGGCTCCCCGATTACGGCGTGGTTGCACAAATTGTGGTACACTCTAGAAACAGAAAAAATGTCCATCGCAGTACAGTCTAAGAAAGATACCTACCAAAAACTGTAACTTTATTAACATGCTCTCTGCAGAATTCAACAAGTGGCTTGCCCGACCTAACTTTAGCTGGCACACTTAATCCCACCATCACTACCATCCTCTGAGATGCCTTTTGGTGCCAAGGAATAGGGGCATGAAGCCCATGACAGATTCTACCAGTAGCCCCAGTCAGATTGCTCGATGGCAAGTGACCAGATGTGCATTACCTCTTTGCAGGAGAGACAGGGGGAGGAAGGAGTTTTGGGAGTAAAACTAGGTTTCCATAATGGAAACACCAATTAACTAGACTACAGGCAGCATCTGGCAAGACATGAACTCCTGCAAAGTTAATCAACTACTTTTTTTGTGGCTTAATACACTTTTCCTCAGAGAAATGTGTTAAAGGATTACCAACACCACAATACAGTGATAAAACCAATGAGTAATACGTCCAAGTCAATTTGATAAAAAAGAAGAAAATGGTATGAACAAAATGAGATCAAAATGAAAAAAAGTCATGTCTGTGAAACTGCGAATATGAATTTTTAAATCTTAAGGCCCTCATTATGAGTTGGGCAGAGCAGAATTCCTGTATGGAATTCCCTTTGGCCCGATCACAAATGGCTGGGTGTTTTTCGCACATGGCTTACCCTGGTGTGGAAACACTTTACCAGATTGTACTGGACAGAACAAATTATTGGTACATTTGCTTTAGGCTTTAGCTATGACAGCAATCAGGCCTTTTCAGACCTTCTTTTCTGGAAAGGGAGGAGCATGATGTCCTCCCCCTGCCAGGACACTTCTTTTTCTACCTTTTGCTTTCCCTACTTTCCGCGCACTCCTATCTCCACCCTCAGCCTACACAGAAGCCCCTGCAACCATTTACCGTCAGCTGAGAGCAGTTGGTGTTTGTGTGCTCAGAGCAGGTGGTAAATGGGAGTGTTAAACGCAACGGAACCAGAAATTAATTTTAATTTGGGAATTATGTGTGATTTTATAAATGGGAAAACCAGGCCTACACCGTTATTGTTATTCTCCATACCAGGGTATATAACTTGTAATTGCATGGTACTGACAGGATGTTACTGCATGTACTGGTAATTATGCGTGCGGAGCAACACATAATCAGGGTTAAATGTCAAAAAGCATCAGGATGCATCCGAGTGTCAATGGCTCCAAGGTGAATTTTTGTTTCAACTACAATGAACAGCAGGTTGGATACGGCCAAGGAATTCATTTCTAACAACATTTTTACATTCTGACTTAGAAGAAATTTTGAAATTAAAATGTTTCAGTGGAGCAAGGCAGGATGCTGTAGCAGACAAGTGTTCTGCATAGTCAAGTATGGTGAGTTTGAGTTTTACTGTATCCTTTAATTTTTTGTGCTAAACGCTCCAAAAAGTACAAACCTCTGAAGTTACTCCATTCCTGGGATTACTTTGCTGTCGTTCTCCACACCTGACTTTTAACTTTGTAAGAAATTATAAAATCTTCAATAGAAAGAGGTGGAGAGCAATAGCAGGGAAGGACTTCACAAAGCCAGATTACTTCTGCCTAAGGACCTGTTTATGCTCCTTTTTCTCACAGAAAAAGATCCAAGCAGAACAGACCTGGAAATTGTTTTGCAGCCTTCGTGCCATGTTCTTCTTGCTGACTGAAACTGCACCACCCGCACTGCACCAAACAAAGAAACAACGACGAAGAGGGAGGCATTGAAACATCATGATGGGGGGTGGGAGGGTGAAGGGGGATAAAGAACCCCTACGGAAAAACAAATGGGAGTCATGGGACCACCACCACAGAAAATGCCTCTTACCACTCTTCCATGCTACTATGGAATACTAGTGGGGGGATGTTTCCTTTTGTTATTTTGGAGCGGATGTTACCCAGTAAAGGTTGTGGGCTTTTGTGATCCTCTATCAAATGAACAGTACACTGACTATCACTCTTACAAATCACAATGAAATAATAGCAAAAAAAAGGGGAAAGGTGAAATGACGGAAGGACAAACACTGGCAGCAACAGCGCATCATTCTATGTCCCAAGGAAAACCATCTGCAAATCCAGGTAATTTTGGTCACCAAGGTTACAACCATATTCGGTAGACTGTAACTCATGTCATAGTCCTCTGGAGATCAAAATATTTTATTTGAATGATGAAGTTCTTGGTAATAATCAATCCCAATACTCCTAAACTACAAGTAAATGTACACGAAAATGAGTCACTTACCTGTACCTGCAGTTCTCCAGTAGTTGAAGTGGGAATACCTTAAGATAGCAGTATAGAGAAGCTTTCCACAGAAAATAATGTTAAGGTGCATTCACTTTCACAGCTTATTTGTATCATTACAAAATACCCGAAGTCCAGTGAATCAGGCAACAGTACACTCTAGAACCCTCAGCACAGAAGCTCCAGTCTTGCAGATTTTTTGCCGCACTGATGGGAGTCTCCCTGAACTCTGCTCAGTTTTTTCCTTGCTTCAGCTTCTGAAAGCATCAAGATGTCGAATGTTACAAAAAAGGGGCTTTTCAGGCCCTGCAAAAGGTGTGGAAAGAAGTGGTTACATGTAGATGACCCACATAAAAGCTGTCTATATTGCCTTCATCGTGACCACAAACCTAGGGATTGCAAGGTATGGAGAACTTTCTCTACTAAGACTCTTGAAGACAGAGAAGCAGGGCTTCGTTCGTGGCTACAGAAGAACAAGCCACAAAAAGATACTTCTTCAGAAAAAAGCGACATCTCAATCCACTCTCACAAAAGGGCGAGGTCCGAAGTCCAGGTCTGAGGTAGCTAAAAAGTCCCTAAATTCTTTTCACCATGGGTCTCTGACAC
The DNA here is from genome assembly GCF_031143425.1 of Pleurodeles waltl. NCBI lineage: Eukaryota > Metazoa > Chordata > Amphibia > Caudata > Salamandridae > Pleurodeles > Pleurodeles waltl. Next base: position 1,419,635,362 of record NC_090444.1, read on the forward strand.
ACCGTGGCAAACATGAGAACTCTGCTAATGTCTCCACAGAAACTGTCTCATCTGAGCCATCAATTCTGTCTGTGAGGTACACAAAGCACAAAGCATGTTTCCACCTCACCACTGACGATGCTATCATCGACAACAACAACAACAGAAACTACTGCGTCATTGGCGAGGCCTGCAACAATGATTACAACATTGACAAAGCCCATCAACACACCTATATCATCGAGTAAGATTTCTTCATCGACGAAGACTCCACCGTCGACAGGACCATTGTTGACGAGACCATCGTTGGCGAAACCATCATCGACGAGACCATCATCGATGACTCCACATTCGACGGCATTGTCGGTAACTGCCATTTTTCTCGATGGCAACAACATCATGGTCAATGCCACCTCTGTTAACGACAACCACATCTTTACCATATATTCCCTCATTGAAGACATTGTCAACAACACCTTCAACCTACATCTAAGTCAACAAGACATTTCTGATACCACAGGACATCTCTTCCAGCAAGGAGTCACCTTATCCTCCGAGTACTCTGCTAGATCTGGAGGACTCTGATGAGGAAGGTGTGTTTGGCCAAGCTCATAGCCCTTATGAGCTGCAAGTAAAATATCAAGATGATGATGATGATGAAGGAGATGACTCCTATTATGGTCAATATTATACACCACACCCTACTCATAGGTATAATAATAATAATAATAATAATAATAATAATAATAAATATAATAAGCAGAATATACGTTTGTCATGTAAAATGCTAAATACATAATGCGATCTGAGATACAAAACACTGAGTCAAATGAGAAATAAGTGAAAACCTTAAATAGTTGTCGAACACAGCCTGCCTGACGGCTGCGTCCTGCGGTGTGATGAGTCTAAACAACAGTGTTGAGTAAACGTGTGTACACTCTTCCACGTTGCAGCACAGCAAATCTTTTCCATTGGAACTCCTGCGAACAATGCAGCCGAAGTGGAAACTGCCCTTGTTGAGTCGGCTTTTGCCTTGGAGGAAAGGGCTTGCCCGCTGTAGAATGGCTAAATTGTATTGTTGCTGAATCCATCTTGCAATGGTTGCCTCTGTAACAGCAGCACCTTATGCATATGCGAAAAGTAGTTGTTATGATTTTCGAAAGGGTTTGGTACAATGTAAGTAAAACTATGTCTAAAGTATGCAGATATTGCTCTGCTGGGGTAGTTGGATTTGGTAAGAATGTCAGTGAAACAGGTTTGTTAAGATGAAATTGCGAGGGTACCTTTGGAATAAACTTTGGGTAAGTTCTTACTATTACTCCTTTATTTGTGAATTGGAGGAAAGGCTCTCGGATCGTGAATACTTTATCCTCACTCACCCCCCTGTTGGACGTTAAAGCCAAGCGTATGACCACTTTCCAGGTAAGGAATTTCGAGTCTACCCTGTGAATTGGCACGAATGGTAGTTTTATCAATTGAGCAAGGACTATGTTTAGATGCCAAACCGGGGGCTAAACGAACTGGAGGGAAGACATGGAATAGGCCTTTCCAGAATTGTTTTATTATCCTTGTTGAGCAGAGCGAAGCATTCTGTGAAGAGCATATGGATCTGGATATAGATGCGAGATGTACATTCACAGGCGCATGAGTGAGCCAGAAAAAAGAGATAAGGCAAAATGTGCTCTGGTAATGCCCTACACAGGTGTAAGTTTTCTTTTTGACACCAGAAGCAAAACCTCTTCCATTTTAATCTGTAAGATTTGTTGGTCGAGCTGCTCTTGCCAGGACATCTTTGCATTCTTGGGGAATGTCTATATTCTGGAATTTATGGAATTCAAGAGTCATGCATAAAATTGAAGAGAGCCTGGATCAGGGTGAAGAACTTGGTCCTGGTTCCTCATTAGTAGACCTGGTTTGGTAAAAAGACGAATCAGCTTGATCTCCGAGAGAAGAAGCTCCGTGAACCAATGTTGTCTGGGCCACATGGGAGCTATCAGGATTAGACAGCACTTCTCCATCTTCACCTTTCTGAGCACTCTCTGTTTCATGGGGATAGGGGGAAAAGTGTAAGCAAATATCCCAGACCATCTTATTGAAAGGGCATTCCCCCATGATCCCAGGAGTGGGTGCCGACTGGTGTGAAACTGCTTTTGCTGTTCTCGTGTGTGGCAAAGAGGTCTAATTCTGGTTTGCCCCAAGGTGAAAACTTTAGTGCATTTCTTCCTGATCCAGCTCCTATTTCTGACAACTCTCCATGGACCTGATGAGTGTGTCCGCCAGGGTGTTGCTTACCCCTGACACATGTTCGACTCTCGAAGTGATGTTCTGTGCTGTTAGTCAGTGACTCTAGATAGTGTTTACGACTTTGTACCTCCTTGTTTGCATATATAATGCATGCTGGTCATGTTGTCCATGCGTACCAGCACTGAGGATCCTTGATGGTGAGGTAAAAAGGCCTGGCGAGGGAGAAAGATGGCTTTGAGCTCCAAACGGTTTATATACATTGACCATTGTGAGAGGGAACATTTGCCCTGGATTTGTAAGTCTTGGAGATTACTTTTCAGAGAGACATCTGTTGTGACGGTGAAGTCTGGTATCAACAGTAGGAATGTAAGGTCCTTGGAGATGTGAGGAATGTGAATCCACCAGTCCAACGCCTGGATCATTCTCAGAGTTATCATTATGGGGTCCTTCTATCTGAATCTATTGTTTTTAAAGTTCCTCCTGTAAAGGACGCATTTTCAGGCGTACTAGAGGACCAAGGTTTATTGCAGAGGACATAATTCCTAATAATGACTTGAAGCGACGCACTGAAAAGGACCTTCTTCTGCATATCGGGAGAGCCAGTTGAGTTAACTTCAGCTGTTTTTCTGTAGTAATAAAAGCCTGGCTTGCTTGGTATTTAGGATGGATCCTAGAAAGGTGATCTCATGTAGAAGGATAGTTATTGATTTTGAAGGTTTAAAGTAAGCCCCAATTGTGGAACAAAGTCATACAATTTGTTGTGGCCTTGGCCTCTCGAGGGGTTGTTGGTGCCTTTAGCAAATGTGGGAATATTTTGTGACAGCATGTTCTGAGGGCTGCTGCAACTGGGGCTAGGCATTTTGTAAAATTTGAGGCCAAATGGGAGGACTTTTAATTGGTAAAGGGCGAGAGCTACAGTGAAACAGCAATATTTGGGTGTATGGTAATGTGGAAATATGCATCCTGTAAATTGAGAACGGTCATATAATCCCCACGGTTTAGGAGACACAGGATATCTATTGGAGCAGCCATGAAAAATTATTGCTTCATGAGAAATTTGTTGAGTTGTCCGAGGTCCATAATGGGTCTCCATCTCCTGATTTCTTCCTTACCGGGAAAAAATTAAAATAGAAACCTGTGCCTCTCTGGCTGGATGGCCTCGATCGATCCCTTGTTGAGCATAACGTGAGCTTCTTTTTATAATAAGTGAAGATCAAGGGGGAGCTCTTCTTTTGGGGGTATGTTTGGCAGCTTTTGAATGAATTCCAAGGTATGGTCATGGGTTATCAGATCTAGTACCCATTTGTCCGTAGTTATTTCCCACCAATTAGAAAGGTGTTTTGAAATATTTGTGCCCACTACTTGGGATTTGGTGGTATCTGGCACTGGATTTAAATCCCTGTTTGTGGACGGTGACCCTGGATTGTGTGGGGTACCTTCTCTGCCGCGCTTGTTTAGTGTAGGCTGCTGATGGTGGTGGGCAATATGGTTGCTGTTGGTATGGGTGTCTAAATTACAATTAAAAAGGCTGATCATACTGCTGTTAGCCTCTTCTGCTGGTTGAAAGGCCACTACTTCTTACTCCGCGAAAGGGAAACCTGCAGAATTGTAGTGTTCCCAAAGACCTGGCAGTGATTGGGTCTGTCTTGATGGCGAGTACCGCATCATCAATATGTTTTCCGAATAATGTCTCATCATTTTATGCCATGTACAGTATTTTTGACTGCACCTCTGGCCTGAATGATGCTGCTTGGAGCCATCTTTATCTCTGCAAAACAGCAGCCCCTGCCAGTTGCCTGAATCCGGTGAAGGCGATGTCCATCACATAATCTAGTATCTCAGAGGACGTGCGTTCACCTTCTTGTAATATCTTGCACTCTTCCGACTTCCTGTCCTCTGGTATTATATATAAAAGGGAACCTATGTCTCACCACATTTGTCTATGGTAGCGGCCCAAGATGGCTAAGGAGTTAGCCGCACAAACTGTGATGGCAGACATACTGGAGAAAAACTTACCAATGTTGTTTAAGCATTTGCCCTCTTTGTCAGGTGGAGTGAAGATTGGGGTAAAAGGGTTTTTGGAATGCCTTTGTGCTGCTTGTGAGGCTACTGAGTCCGCCTTGGGATGACCTGTAAGGCAAGAAGGAGAATCCTTACGGGCCTTATATTTTTTATCTATGCAAGGTACCACTGCTGCTACAGTTGCTGGAGTTCTCATCAGTTTGAGGCCTTCTTCCCAGATGTGATCTATTAAAGGAATGGCTCAAACAGATTTGCGTGCTTGCTTCTTGAAGTCATACAGGGAACATTTTGAGTGTTTCACTGTAGTAGACAAATCGAATCTTGCTGCAGCCCTTCCTGCCAAATCCCCAATGTTTTCAGGCGAGGGGTCCGACGGATGCGGCACTGAAGGGGAGGGCATGGGAATAAGATAAGAGTCCCATTCGTCTTGAGGTGGGTGGATGTCCTGTAGCTCACTTTTTTCCCTGTCATTGTCAGATGACATAGGATCATCCCTTGGTAGTGCTGCAACTGATGATGCTGAAGTCATTCTTGGTGTCACTGGCAGAGGGTTGAGCCTTGGTGTTTCAGGAATTATTGGAAGAGGAGGCGGTGGCACATTGTCTGATGGTTCAGGTAAGCATCTACGGTAATCCTGCAACATAGCTTGCAGATCTTGGACTAACTGAAGCGGTACCGATATTTCGTCTCGTGGGTGTTCTTTATAGGCATGGTATGGTGGATACCTATGAGTAGGCTGTGGTGTATAATACTGTCCGGAACAGGAGTAATCTCCTTCATCATCATCATCATCATCTTGACATTTTACTTGCAGCTCAAGAGGGCTATGAGCTGGGCCAAACGGACCTTCCGCATCAGAGTCCTCCGGATCTAGCAGAGTACTTGAAGGATATGGCGATACCTTGCTGGAAGAGGTGTCCTTTGGTTTCAGAAATGTCTTGCTGACTTTGATGTAGGTTGAAGGTTTCGTCGACAATGTAGTTGAGGCGGGAATATATGGTAAAGATGTGGTTGTCATTGACAGAGGCCACATTGGCCCTGATGTTGTTGCCATTGACGAAGATGCCGTCAACAACGATGCCATTGACGGTGGAGTCGTCGATGACGGTCTCATCAATGATGGTTTCACCAACGATTGTCTCATTGACGATGGTCCAGTTGGCGGTGGAGTCTTCGTCAATGAAGAAATCTTAGCCAATGGTATAGGTGTGTCGACGGCGGTTGTCATTGTCATAATCATTGTTGCAGGCCTCGTCGATGATGCAGTAGTTACTGTCATCATCGCCAATGACAGCATCGTTGACGATGAGGTGGAAACATGCTTTGTGGACCTCAGAGACGGAGTTAGTGGCTCAGACGAGACAGTTTTTGTGGAGACTTTAGCAGATTTGTCCTTTTTGCCAATGTGTGTCAAAGACCCATGGTGAAAAGACTTTAGGGCCTTTCTAGCTACCTCAGAGGTCCCTTGGACTTCAAACCTTGCCCTCTTGTGAGAGTGGATTGAGGTGTTGCTTTCTCTTGAAGAAGTATATATTTTTGTGTCTTTGTCTTATGTAGCCACAAAAGAAGCTGAGCTTCTCTGTCTTAAAAAGTCTTAGTAGAGAATGTTCTGCATACCTTGCGATCCCTAGGTTTGTAGTCAGAATGAAGGCAATATAGACAGCTTTTATGTGGGTCATCCACATGTAATCTCTTCTTCACACAGGTTTTGCAGGATCTGAAGAGCCCCTTCTCTGAACATCTGACATCTTGATGCTTTCAGAAGCTGAAGTAAGGAAAAAACTGAGCACTGCTCAGGGAGTCTCCCATCAGACGACGTGCAGCAGAAAATATGAGAGACTGGAGCTTCTGTACTGAGGATTCTAGAGGGTGCTGTCGCCTCAGTGGCTGTACTTTGGGTCTTTTCTAATGATGGAAATAGGCTGTGAAAGTGACTACACTTTAACATTATTTTGTAAGGAAAGTTTCTCTATACTGCTATTTTAAGGTACCATGGGACTCCTACTTCAACAACGGGGATGATTCATGCAAGAGTACTGGATTCAGTCAGAGCGCTAGCTCAGGTCACAGAGTTTATTAGTTCGCTGTTTCTTGATGAAACATGTCTTTGCATGCTTTGTGTCTTGGAGGCCACAGGAAGCCAACAGAGCTTATCCTTGAGAAGTACCTCCAGTGTTTGAATTTTTTGCCTGATGTGCAATCAGTAATGTTTCAACTGATTTTATACTTCAAGCCAACAATGCCTAAAAATGCAAGTTTTGATAGGCACAATGGGGCAAAACATTCATTTGACTTTCCTTATATTTTCCTGTGAGCCGTCAGCAAATTGACAGTCAGCTTGGACCTATGAGAACTTGTTTACTTACTCTGAAAACTGAACACATTTCCTTGAGCCATCATTAATGAGAATCAGGTTTGAAACTACTGCCTCTGCGGGTCTGCATACATTTTTAAACAATAGGTTCATTTAACCTTCTTCTGGTAAACATCTCTAGAAGATCATTAGCTTTGTTTTTATGACAAGTATAGGCATGTTGTTTTCACAGACACAAAAAAGGGGCAAGTAGAATTCTGCCAATACCAATGGATATCAGGGGTTCCCTTTGAAGAAACCAGTTCTGGCTGGGGCAGTCATGCTCGGAGGGGCAGTCTTTTTCAACCGTGGTTAAAATCACTATTGTGGAAATTTCCTGGTTGCAGTGTAAGGGGGTTTGGACAGTCCAGGGGCTACCCCCAGGAAAAGTTAGCAAGCTGTGGATGGGTGATGATTCTTTCTGGACGGGATAGGGATTCCAGCTTTCTACTAAACTCCAGTTCTATTTTAACACCCCTAACCATCGTGAGGGCCTTTGAGAAGAAGAGCAGAAACAGAAGAAGGAAGGGCCTGAAACATGGATGGACCCATGCATGGAGTGGAAGAACTCAGTATACTTGTACTTCTTTGAGTTCTTTTGCACTATGTCCCAGAGCCATTAGCCCTGGTGTCCCATCTCCCTGCCGGGACAATGAAGGGTGCATTGCTGGGGACCCTGAAAGGAGGAGGTCCCGTTGGATGTCTCTGAACGGATCCCAGGATTGAGGGTGTCCTTAGAAGGAGTACCCCAGGTGCTGGCTGCACACAGGCACCCTGCAAGTGGAAGAAGGCCTTGGGGAGTGCACATGCAGCAACATATATGTCTTGAGGGCACTGGGGAGGAAAATAGCTATGACAAGAGGGTAGGTCCTGAGTCTCATAGCCACACTTCTGCAGAGAAGAAGGCAGCAACATGCTCAAGGGTTTTAAAAGAATTGTCAGCTACATCAGAAACAGCATCTACAAATAAATAGACACTTCAGTTGGCTGTAGCGTGCGTCCAGGTGCAAGAAACCACATCCAAAGTAGCTCACTATGCCCAGACATATCTTTTTTCTTTCATAGCAGCTTGTGCGCAGCATCCTGTGTGCTTCAGTTGTGACTTGAGGGTTGGAGGGACCAGCCCACATCATTTGATCCCAGGCAGGATCGGGAAATTACCCTGAGGGACCTTGTAGCCTAGTGCATCACCACCCCCTCCCCCATGGACCAGCACTTAAAGACCGGCGTCACACTACACTGAAGAATTCCATAAAAACCCTTAACGTTAGAGGTGGGAAATTGCCCCACTATATTCTCCAGAAGTATCTGGCAAGTTGGTGTTGCGAGGAGGAGGGTTCCCACATTTCAGACTCTCCCACCCTATCTGGCAGCATGGGGAGAAAGAGTCGGGTATGAGAGAAAGGTCCTAGCTATCCTGCCTGCTTCAGGATGGTGTGCAATGGGGGGTGGGCTGCTTTGGAGCTCCCCTATGTTCCACAGGATATAGAGTGCTGGCCCCCACAAGAGCAGGAATGCCCACTTGAAATTATACTGCTGGAAAAGTACATTGAAACTAGAAATGAGAAGGAGAAAAATCTTCCTGCCAGAAATACTCCCAAGGCTGCATCAAAGCCTGCCTCCAGTACAAAGAGCAAACCCAACAAGTCGCACGTTGACTTAAAAAGTTGCATACTTGGTGTTCAGTGCCCTCAGTGGGGCAGAGGAGGCACAATTAATTTGGGTGACCATCCAGAAACAGAAGTGTATCAAGTTTTCAAATTCTGACAAAATAAGCATTCTAGATCACAAATCGAGTGACACGTCTTTTTTGTTTATTTTTTAAACACATAGAGCGCTGGGCTTTGGTTTAACAGTTATGGAGTGCACAGACCCACTGAATTCTGGGTCAGCAGTTGTTAGGTAACCGGGTTGATGGTACAAATAAGTCTTCCAAGAACAAGTCAATAGTTTGTGCCGTTTACTTTCGTTGGTATGTGCTATTAGGAACAAAATGTTAGTGGAGAAGCTAAAAGTGATTACCTAGTTTGGATACCATTCTGAAACGTTTGCAATCATTGAAAGGCTTACATTCTGCTTTTGACTGTACAGTGACACCCTTGACAAAGCCAGCATGCCTTTCCTTTTAGTATTGTCTATCATGTTTGCTTAGGTATATGTTGAGGTATAGTAGGGGTAGGGGCTAGGGTCTGCTTATGCGCAAATGGTTAGAGGTGCATCTGGCATGTAGGGTCTTGTTGGCATTTAGGAAGATAATTGACCCTTGCTTCAGTTGGGTTTTCTATCTGCAGTTATTGCAGGTTTTCCTGTCTCATTTAGGGAAATAAGCCATAAAAGCCCTATACTTGGGCTGTTTCAAAATGGACACGAGAACCATTGTACTAAGCTCATCTCAGCCCTCCCAGTGACTGGTGTATGACAATAAAATACCTCCCTTCTTTCCCAGCCAGAAACACGCTCGAATTCTAGGCTCAAGCCACTACCCTAAATGATCAACTACAAGAGCTGTCCCACATGCATTTCTGTAGGTGACGTGAATAAGTTCTAGCATGACCTGTTTGCCTTTTTCTCACCATTTTATGCGCTATCACTTAGCAGGGCGTCATCAGCATCATGCTCACACCAGAGACCTGTATAGAGTAAACAGGCCACATTCAGATATCTTGTCTGATTCTTTGTGTCAATCTGTGCCCTTCCCTCCTCTCATATTTCCAGATAACTAGGAGTGGCAGTTCTGTAACTAACTTCCTCTTGCCTTACTGTTGGAGTTCTGTTAGCAGGACATCTGGCCCTAAAGATCATTTGTTCTTCCCACAGAGTAATTTCACACTTCATCACCAAAACTATGAGCATTAATTACTGTCACATGAACGGAAGGAAAGTTCCAGAACCAGTCTTTTGATTCTGCAGGCTGAGGAAAAGATGAAACTTTTCATAATTACTGGAGCTCCATGTTAAAAAATGAATTAGAATTTTGCTAAATAATGCAATATTTTGGCTAGTCCTTCCCAAAGCCAGCTTTCAAAAAGTATTACTTTAACTCATACAAATGCCTTAGCAGGCCTTTATAAATGTGAAAAGACTGCTACAGCATAAACCATGGGATATCAGTTACTTTATGGACAGTCTAAATCCATTATTTATTATGCTTTGATTTACAAATTAGCCATCCAATCCTTTTGGTCTTTTCGACACTATGGGTAATTTAGGCTACAACTGTGCAGGCCTGCAAAATCAGTCCTGAAGGCATGCTTTCAAAGGGTACACCCTCTTTGTGTACCATTCTTTTGGGAAGGGGGGCATATTCCTAGCCCTATTGGTCCCTGTCCTCCAAACCAAGATGGAGGATTATGCAGGGGGGGGGGCACTTCAACTCTGGACACCTTAGGGGTGGTCCCAGCTGAAGTGGTCACTCCTCCTTTTTCTTAGGTTTCCTGCCAAACTGGCCACCATAACTGGGGGCTTGTCCAGGGTCAGGCATCTATATCTAGCTGGAGTGCCCCGGCGGAATATAACATGAGGCCTGAGCCTTTGAGGCTCACCGCCGGGTGTTACAGTTCCTACAGGGGGAGGTGTGCAGCACTTCCACACAGAGCAGGCTTTGTTTCTGGCCTCAGAGAGCACAAAGGCCCTCGCCCCATGTGGTACGAAACTCATCTGCTAGTGGCAGGCTGGCACAGACAAGTCAGTCCTGCACTAGAGGATTGGGTACCAAACTTCCCAGTATTCAGTGTACCAATTATGGAAGTGTGAAGTTTGTTTTGAGAAATTCCCAGACCATATACTTAATATGGCCACACTGCAGTTACAATGTCTAAGAATGGACTTAGACACTGTAGGGGCATATTGCTCATGCAGCTATGCCCTCACCTGTGGTATAGTGCACCCTGCCTTAGGGCAGTAAGGCCTGCTAGGGGGGTGACTTATCTATGCCACAGGCAGTGTTTTGTGGGCATGGCACCCTGAGGGGGGATGCCATGTCGACTTTGCCTTTTTCTCCCCACCAACACATATAATCTACAATCTCATAGGGCCCTTGGTACCACTGGTACCCTTTACAAGGGGCTTATCTATGTGCCAGGGGTGTGCCAATTGTGGGAACAATGGTATGTTTTTAGGGAAAGAACACTGGTGCTGGGGCCTGGTTAGCAGGATCCCTGCACACTCTCAGTCAAGTCAGCATCAATATCAGGCAAAAAGGGTGCGTGTGTGTGGGGAGGGGGGGCAGTAACCGCAACAAGTGCCAGTTTCCTACAGGTGGGGTATATTGGTGTGGGGAGAAGTGAACTGTAGTGGGGCAGATTGGAGTGGGGTGGATTGGGGTTTATTGCATGATTATGTGCTAAAGCATCCTTTCAGAAATTACACATAGTAAAGAAACAATGTTGCTTTGAAATATTTAGAACAGGATTATCATCATCTTTTGAGATCAGCGCCCACAAGTAAAAAGAAAAGAAAACATGAGCAAAAGTGAGAAAAGACGGCTTTGCAAAATAAAAGAAAGTTAGCAATAAAAAATAAAACTTTGCAATTTTGTTTGTCCTACTGGCAAAGTTTTTGACACTTATATGCCTTCTGTCTGCAGGGCACTAGAAGTTAAAAAGAACAAAATAGTACCTCAATCACGTCAGGAGCAGCAGACAGGCACTGATCAAGTTGAATCAATCAGTGCTGAGTCTCTGCTCCACACAGAGGAACGGAAATGATGCCAGGCCTGCAGTGGCGAATTACGATGCTGTAAAGCAGAGTGCCACACAAGTCAACAAATGGTATGCAACAGGCAAGCTCCAAGCCCCTTACTATACACAATAGAGTCTTGCAAGCGAGAGGCATGCACTGGTGAATGCACTTGCTGTCTCAACCCTACAAATGTAAGGACCCCCTTTGCAAATCTGAATTTATAGACCTTCTGTGACAGCCCCCCAAATACTTGTGCTGGTAAGACCGCCTGAATTCTACGTGTTCTAAACTGTTTTGTTAGTTAACAAGAAATCAACAAAAAACTACATTTCATGACTACAAGTGAACAGAATACTGACTCAAGAAATATATTTTCTGCACCAGCTCTTACGTTGTCTACTTGATAATGTGCCCATGTAAACTACTGCATAAGAACCATCATTCACTCCCTAAAATACCAAATACAAGAGCACTGCTGTAACATTCACAAGCTTAATGTTGGAAACCCACTTTCAGAATATTACTGTAAATACCATGCACATGACCACAATTTTCACATTTTTCTATTCAACAAATCAAAATACCGTCTAGGAGTAGCAACAGGGGCCTACCCTTACACCTGAAACAAAGTGAATGGTGCATGCTCTTAGACAGCATTAACAATGGACTTAATTCTGCCCATGACATGCATTACTGGCTAGCATAACCACCACTTTTTGTACATCTTTCTTTATCAATTCTTCCCGGGTCTGCACGTATATGCTCATCTATGTCCTGATTTGAATTTTTCATGCTATTTCCCAGTTTACATTGTGTTAAGCTTCTTGTATAAGCATTTTTTGACACTTTCCCTAACAGCAGACACTTTACTACTCTATATCATGTTCACTATAAATAACTTGAAATGAATCCCCTCTTTCTTTATGATGACTCTTACATTTGTCTATTGGAATTCATTAATCAAATGTTCACATTATTATCTGTCAAAAAGTTACTTTGGAGTTGGTCATATGTTTATCTTTAAATTATCATTTTCTGTTATATTTTTCAACTCGAGGACCAAGGTACTTTGTTCCTTTAACAAGTTAGTTTCTATTAAATTATGTATTTGACATATCCCATATGAGGGATTAATCTATGCACCTGACCTATCTGTGTAAACATGACATAACAATCTCTTCTTGCCCCTGGTTGTCCTGCCATTACTCTTCACCTGTAACTTACATAAAAAGGACATTCCTAATCTGCCATATACCTAATATGGCATTCAACTGTTTTATGACTAAGCACTATCTAAAAACGTCTTTCAAGTTTCAAGTTACCTCTCCTGTACGCTGGAACAGTGACCAACTGCTCCTTAAATGGGCGCTCCCGATCGAATGAGAGCACCACATATTAACACAGAAATAACCCCTTTCACTGAATGGACTGCATTCTGACTAACAGAGACCCAACGTATTCTTGGCTGATCAGATAATACCATGCCTACCTAAAATCCTTCATTGTGGCATTTGAGAAGTTAGTCACTCCTCCTGTTTTTCTTATACCTCATTTGTGAAATGCATTAAAAAGCAGACAAGGTAGGAGAGGTAACTGAGGACCTCTGTTTCTTTTTATTTTTCTCTCCACTCTCCTCCACACTAATACTATTTAGGTGACTAAGATCTGATTGCAGAAATTGGATTATTTGTTTAGAAAGAGGTATGCCTACAAATTCAATAAACCCAATTTTGTTATTGTCAGAATGAAGTTCTGAGACAATCTCTGCTGTACGCCTGGTAGGTATGGCATAAGCACCAGGTAATCCATTGAGAATTGGGTGCTAAGCTTAAGCCACAACAACAGTTTTAAAATAAAGAACAAAACACAATGTAATTCCCAAACCAGCTTAAAAAAACAGAGAAGTCATTGTTGAGCTCCTGCTGAAGGTACTGGTTTAGGTGCCAAATGCTCCAAGAAGGGCAAACCTATATTTTAATACTTCCAAGGGTGTTTTGTGGGCCATCTTAATTTGCTAACTCACAGAAGTCCAAGGTTTTTCCTTCAGACTAAGGGTGTCATTATGACCCCGGCGGTGAGTGTTAATGTGGTGGTAGTACCACCAACAGGCTGGGGGTACATACCGCCACATTATGAGAATGGCAGTTTAACTGCAGCCTACCCGCCACTTCTCCACTCATACCGCCATGGCGTTATCAGTTGCCTGGCCGGAGATATCAATCTCCAACCCGGCGTCCGGCACAGTATCGGCGGCGGCATTCTGAGCCTGCCTACCACCATGGTTTTCGTGGTATTAGCAACGCCACAAAAACCATGGCGGTAGGCCCTACAAGTGACAGGGAAATGTTTCCCTGTCACTGGTAGGTGGCTCCCCCACAACCCCAACACACACCTCACACCCCCTCCATCCAAAGCCTCCCACCCCCACATTCAAATACACTTCCCACCCCGATCCAAACACACAGATCCCCCCCAACCCCTGAGGATCATTACACACACACCCCCATACATGCACACAGCTGCAGACACACACCACGCATACACCCAATCACTCACACTGGCATTCATGTATTTGTACATGCACAATTTCAGAAATGCTCACACACATTCTTAGACACAATCACACTGACATGCAGACATGCACTCACTTCACCATTCTTACATGCATTCACTCACACACATACAACCATGCAAACAACACAACAAAGATGCATTCACACACTCACTCACACATTCATGCACACACTCAGATACACACACAACACCCCTGGCCCTCTCATCCCCCCTCCCCTCTTGGAAGCCCAACTTACCTTGAGCGAGGAGGTCTTCCGGCAGGGAACGGGAAGGGGTGCTGATACCGCCAGCAGCGCCCCGCCAGCAGAACACCGCCAGGACGTATTATTACTTGTCATAATATGGCTGGCGGCGTTCTACTGGCGTGGCGGTGCTGGTGGTAGCAGCACCACCTTACCACCGTCTGCCACCATGAACACCGCTGGATTTCCGCCCTTCTTGTGGTGGACGTCCTGCAGTGCTCATAATATGGCGGACGGATGGTAGCCACAGTGGTGGCATTTTGGCACCCATCACTCTGGCAGTAGGTGATTTTTACTGCCAACGTCAAAATGACCACCTAAGTCACTGTTTGGGAAGTTGAAATACTCCAGAAGGGCAAGGATGGAAGCCATAGCTACACACAGGTGTCCATGAGGACAGATATCATCACCATGAGGTCCTATTGAACCAGTTTTTAGTGCAGCAAAAAGTTCTGAGCAGGAAGATCTACATTTATTGCCCATCTTGAGTGTGATCATCCTAGGAAAAATAAAACATTTTGGGCCTGATTTAGATCTCGGTGGATGGGTATCTCCATTGCAAAAGTGACAGATAACCTGTCCACTGAAATCTAAATACCATAGAAAACGATGGTATTTCGATTTTGGCGAATGGGATATCTACCACTGCTGCAACTGAGTAATCCCTCTGACGAGATCTAAATCAGGCCCTTTTTCTTGGTTCTCCATAGGTTGGAACAATGACTACACCTCAATCTATTCAAGGTTTTAGGAAAAGTCTTTCTGGTCAGTCCGGCAACCCCAAATAATTCTCAGGGAAGGTGTCTAGGCCCCTGGTCCTTCTGTGAGTGGAGCATGGCTGTCTGGGAGGGTCTTGGGAATGTATCTCGGACGTCCATGGCATTGTCTAGCTAAAACAGAGAGGGCTAAATATGGCCTTTGTTCTGCCAAGTGGTCTTGTCCACTACCAGATAGCTAATCCCTCCTAAGTGATCAGCAGGTAACACCCACAGGCACTTTCTGGACTCAGAGGCAGGCCCTTGTAATCTGAGCCAGAATTGTTAACTGTCCCAAACAAATATGTGTATTCCAGTTCTGGAGGAGTGATGAGTGGCAGAACTAATTTTGAGCCAGTTCTGTCTCAAAAACCCTAAAATACATTCTTATAAATCTACTTTTCTGCTTAGATTATGGAAAAGTTGATTTCACCATCAGACTGGATTTCAGAAATCAAGCAGAAAATATTTTTGAAGCTATTGCTAACCTTTTCCTGAGTGGAGGTAGTGAAGTAGAATGTTAATCCCATCCAAGCTTACTTAGGGAAAGGTACTGCAAGGTCTACAAAGTGAAATGGCTATTTGCTCTTATTTCACTGTGACGGCACTGTAACCCTAATATGTAGTGTGACCTATGTTTCATATTAGCAGACTGCTCAGTGAGCTTTCAAGGTACCCCTTATGGGTGACCTACGAACATATAAAAATAGGTTTTTCCTACATGTCAAAGCAAATGTTCCTTAACAGCAGCTCAGGAAGAGAACAGGGTTGCTCCTGGCAAAAATATATTTCTATAAAATATATGTGGGTGGCTTGGCAGTTCTGGTTTGAGAGGACTGTTCCCATTGGAGCAAGATCAGGGCTAATTTGTATATAATTGGTTCTAATCTGAGGTGTCACAGTGGGCAACAAAGTAATGGGTTGTAATGCTACCCTGAGTGACTACCAGTGGTTAGATTATTTGCAAGCATTCCTGCCATCCCTGTTGATGTGTTTGATGTTACACCCTAATTGGACAAGTGTATGCCCACATGTAGGCCCCATGATTACTAGAATAAAGCCACACCAGAGCTAAAAAGCCAACAAGGCAAAAATCTGTCTTATGTTGCCCGTGTTCTGGTTCAGAAAGGACTTGGCTTGACAGTTCCAGCTTGAATGTTCCCATTGGAGCAGGACCAAAGGTGATTTGCATATAGCTAGGTCTAATCTGAGATGGAATTGTGAGTAAAAAAAACAATGGGTTGGAATGCTAAATGTGAACACTTAAAACTATATACCAATTAATGATTTCTACTGCATTCTAGATCACTAAGTTGTAGCCGAAATATCAAGCGAAGAATATCGAGAGACCACAGTATTGTGACCCAAATATCGAGGTGGCAAGTGCATATGGGCAAGTACAGATTTACTATTTTTAACTCTACTTCTCAGTACATTAAATATAAATATATATTGTCAAAGTACATACATGTAAAGTTAGTTATATACAATCCATATATTACCTGTTGTTAGTTTGGCCCAATATTTTGGTTACTCTATATTTTGTACTCATTATTCCAGAACTACACCAGCATGCTGCTCTATTTGATACTAAAAGATGTCCCAGAATAATACTAAGTTTTGGTTTACATGCTAACTGTATCTTGACTACTTTGTGTTGGTAAAATGGGTAGTGTGTTAATTGCTCTATAGATGTGAATCCATAAAGATGTATCTTATCTAAATTGCAGCACTGAGCAGAAGAATCCTCACTGATTACTTCAAATCCAATACATAAAAGAGATCTGAATAGAAAAATCTAAAGTGTTCTCTTGAATAGTGAATGCTGAATGGTTGTGCTATCCTTGTGCAGCTGTCCTTTTGGGACATCACAGAAACCAGTTCTGAGAAGAAGAGAATCTACACCAATCATTAACAATTATTACTACTGACCCTGGTGATGCAACAGTCCTTCTTTTATGCATTTATACATTTATTTATGACATATGTGAACATGGGCGAATATTTCTATGTTAGTCCCAGAAAAAGTAAAGCATCCCAAATCAATATAGTAACATTGTTTTTTTTTCTGTACATATTTGAAAAATAGTAGCAATGTGAAATATGTTTTCAACTAATAATACACAAGCAGAGCCTGATATTGACAGTTAGACCTGGCACCCTTGGTGTGGTTTCCCCTCATGTTTTGCCTTCAAACCTCATGTTTTACTGACTTTACTACTGCTAACCAGTGAAAATTTACTTGTGCTCTTTCCCAAAAACATGGCAAAATTTGCTTATCCTCAAATGTCATATTTAATTTACCTATAGCTCCCTAGTAAAGTGCACTACATTTGCCCAGGGCTTGTAAGTTATATGCAACTAGTGAGTCAGCACCACTGAGTGTGCCACTCATTTACGTAGCTCTTTAAATATGTCTCAGGCCTTCCATTGCAGAGCCTGTGTGTGTGAAGTTTTGCACTGCCATTTTGACTTAGCGAAATAAAGATTTTGCCAGCCCCAAACTTTTATTTTTGAATACATACAAGTTACCACTCTGCAGCCCCAATGGTAGTGTGCATTGTAATTAAAAAGTTGGAAATGTACTTTTAGATTTTACAGGTCCTGGCAGTGAAAAACTCTTAAATGTGTTCTTCACCACTGCAAGGGCCATCCCTCTCATAGGTTAACATTGGAATTCCCTTATTATGCTATTATAGTGTCACTTTCAAAGGGAAAATATAACCCCTCCAAGTTTGGTGTCTCTGGAATCACAATTTAAAACCCTGACTTATGATGAAGTCGGATTTTAAATTTCAATTCTGAAAATGCCACTTTTTGAAAGTTGGTATTTTCTTACTTTAGCCACTTGGTGTCTGCTGGCTGTCTCTGATCACTTGTTTGGACTGCCTGACAGCTGAGCTTTGATTATTCCTCACAGATGACCACATACAATGGGAGCTTGGGTGTGACCCTGTGGGCCTTGATGGGCTATTCTGGGCAAAATGGGAGGGAGGGGCTGGGCACAGCCCTCTTCACTTGCACCTAAATAGGCAGTGTCCTGCCCATACACTAAGGGCTGCATAACCCCCTGTAGTGAGTCTGGAGCCAGGTCAGGGACTCTGTGCATTTCAAAGGTATATCTTTGAAGTTTCCCTCACTTCAAATGCCCAACTGGGTATGAAGACTGGACCTCTGACTCCATCACTTCAATACACTTCTGGAATTGTGGATACTGTGCCAGGAAGAAGGACTGTTGTGCTTTTGAAGGACTGCCATGCTGTTGGACTTCTGTTTTGCTGTACTCCCGCCTCGCTGTGCTGCCCTGCAGCCTGCTGTTCCCCTGCTTGGGTGAGAAGGACTGGACCTGCATCTCTCCAACCCGAAGTGACTCCAAGGGCTAGTTGGCTTGCTTCCTGATCTGATGTCTCAGGTCATAAAAGACTTCCAACCACCCTACTTTTGCACCTAGACTCTGCCATTAATGAGTCTGCCCTGACAAGTGGTGCCGCCCCAGTCCTGAACCCTTGGTAGTGGGCCTATGGTGCTTGCTCTAGTGGAACTGATACATTCATTAATGCAGGAGCAGAATCCACACATCGACACTGCTGCGAGGAGCACAACAGCACATCACCGCTCCTAAAGTGTCAGAAATGATGCATCAGACTTGCATCACAGTATCTTGGAGCCAGCGTATCACCTTCAGAACCATCAATGCTCGATGCTTTAAACAGCACAAGCTCCTCATATTCCTCATTGACGGCAGTCTGGTCGACAGTGCCCTGCATCACTGCTACTGCTTGGATCGGAATGAATGCACTGTCTCAAAATCACCATGCATCCTCAACACTGGTCTTCGCATCACAATTCCCGTCGATAGGGTCCTCAACGTAGATGCATCAGGATCACACACTACAGCCTCACTGCATCTTAGAACCGACGCATCACCCCGGCAGCATGACGCATCTTAGTTTCAGACCCACACAAAGCTCCGCAACTAGTATTTACGGTACTTTGGTTCAGATGGCCTACCTGGATCCCTATAGCCAGCTCATACTGCATTGTGGTGAGCCTGAATGTTTTACTTTGTACCAGCCTGGTGCAACCAGATATTCCTGGGTTCGAGCCTCTTGTTTCTAAGAACTGTTTTATAGTATATTCTTTAAAAATTCATAACTCAAGTTCGACATATTTATTTTTATTGTTTTGGTCTTGTTTTATGTATTAAATTAAGTTCTATTTTTTACCCTGGTGTGGGATCCTTTTTGTGTGGTATTTTCATTGTTTTACTGTTTGAAGGGTTGCACAAATACATTACATATTGCCTTCAACTTAAGCCTGACTGCTCTGTTGCAAGCTACCAGAGGGTGAGCACAGGTTACCAAAAGATTTGCTTATACCCTAACAAGAATTGTGGTTGCTGCTCAGCTCACAACCCAGTCAAACAAGAACCCAGTTTCTCACATTGACAAACATTATAATAAATCCTCCTGCCATGTTATCTTTCCTGATCAAGTGCAGCGAAGCAGCTAAAACCATAATTATATACTCTTGGAATAATTATGGGGCACTGTAACATGCCAGAAGTGCAAATACCACTTTCCAAGCCCAACTCTGACTAACTATGTGAATTCTGTACCACCACAGTACTCTTTAACCAAATATACTCTACAGGCACATGGATAAATTATGGTTACTGTAGTACTGACATGTGCGTATTAGCGGACAAAACACAAATATAAAATGAAAACACATAAAAACATAAATGTACTATGCAAAACATAAAAAAAGACAAAGACAAAACAGTGCCATGCAAAGACCATACTAAATTCTGCCTCAAATGCTAAAGGCCTTTCCAGAATCCAGTCATATGCCAATACAGTAATGCCCCAGGGTTTTCTGAAAGCACCATGAAATATTTGAAGCACAATTTAGATCCATGTGACTAGACTGGTACTGCGAAAACACATCACTACAGCATAGACAGAACATGCTGGCAGCGTGGAGATGCAGTTGACAAAGACCGAGTAATGCTCAAAGTGCTGAAACTAAATCTCCCTGTCTTGCAGATGCCTTCTCATTAATTGTTTAAAACACATGTAGCAACAATGACAGGACCCTATGTATGCTTACCGAATACAGAATAGATGAACCATCCATTAACAAAACATGAACACTAGATTATGCCATTACCTGGTTGTATGTAGGCACTCTGCGCTTCGTCCTCGTTTAGCTCTGGGTAGCATTAGAAGCTCACTGCACAGACAGCATGGGTGGTGATTGAAACAGATACAAATATGAGGCATTAGATGATTCATGAATAATGTTAGCGATATGTAGATGCAATAAGGAAAATGTGAAATCCGGCAAATATTGAGTACGTGTATGGCAAACTATTATGGTAAAGGTGCAATACATTGTTCATGATTGAAATCTTAAATGTTTAGCATATTCGCGTATTCGTGCCCCCTAATTCTTTTTCCAGGACAAAGTTACACCACTACTGGCCCAGATGCATTTTTGTATAGAAAGTAAAGTGTCAGAATTTGACACAAACACGTTCTACAGCAAACACGTTCTATGGTTTAAACACCCTTCTGCTTAGGGCCCATTCTGGAGTACTCTATTTCCATTTACTACTGATTTCAGCAAGAGCAAGAAAGGGCCACTATACTGCAGAATAACATCAGATCGGTAAATTTTTAAGCCACTAATGAAAATAAGCAAGTTAGGCTCTATCGAAACAAGGGATTCTGACAATTTCTTAAGGACATGGGTTGTAAAACTTACTTCAGCACCCTATTAAACAATTTGTATTCATATCCCTGTTTTAATTTCTGCATCTAAGTATGTTTCCACACCTTTTCCAAATCCCAGCTTTAACCAGTATTAAACCTGTAGTTTCCCTTCATTATGATCAAAGCTCTCATTGATCTTTCCTCTACGTCATCAAGCAATAATTTTTAATCATGCTCATATATATTTTCCTTCATATTGCCAGGCATTGGCTGACATTTTTTAGGTCTGGCCTAGCGACAGACAGATTCAGCTGTGCTACATAGCCTTATGCTTCTAAAAAACATTAATATTATTGTATAACAAGTTAGTTACCTTCGGTAACAAATTATCTGGTAGAGACAATGGGCCTAATTTAGAACTCGGCGGCTGAGTTACTCCACCACCGTCGTGACGGAGTAACTTGTCTGCTGAGTTCTAAATCAAGCCAAATATCTAGCCACAGATTCCTTACTGATGCAGTGTCAACTTCCGGGCTGCTAGCAGTTTCAGGGACTGCTCCCTCAAAGCCTTCAGTGTCATGGCCAGCAGTCCGAGTACAACTTGGAGTCGTGGTCAAGCTCGAGACATCATAAAGAGACCAAATGGGCATCTGTAACTGACATAGCGTGGTGATAAGCGCCACATGGGTTAAACCCTGTCTTCCTCAAAGACACCCTCGACACATTGAAAAAAGAATTCCACAAAACATCAAAAAAGTTCAGTCAAAAGCCGACAGAGGGGTAGCTCTTCCCAGATCGGTGCTAACTGTCACTGATAGAAAAGAACTGACATCTGTGCGCTGAGGTGGCGTATCTATAGGTGACCGCAATGTTACTACCAGTATGTAAGACAATGCATGGATCAGAACAAAGCCACCTACTGGCGTACAGGGGTACTGCTCACAAAAAATCTTCTGGATCCAGTCTGATGCCTACGGAAACTCAAAGGTAGGGAATCTGCAGCTAGAGATCTCTATCTGATCATAGTCGTAGTGAGACAAAATGGGTCTCTATTCCAGGGGAGGCTCCTCCCTAAGGGCAGAGGAGCATCATCCCCCCCTTGCCAGCAGCAGCCACTGCAAATCCGTTCATAAGGAAGGGATAATAAACTGTGTTTATTATCCCTTCCTTGTGAAAGGGGTGGGGCATTGGGGGTGACGAGCAGAGGGGAGTGCACTGTGCACTACCCTCAGAGCGCATGTGTGTTTGGCCGGCCATCTCAGGCCGGCCAAACACACATGTGCACAGGGCTCTCTGCAGCCCAGCAACAATGTTGCTGGGCTGCAGAGAGCCTGCACAGGCTTCTAGTCTGCCCCAGCCAATCTTGACTCCGCTCTGAGCCTGTGCCTGCAGCCTGCAAACATCGGAGGAGAGGAGCGACGGAGGAGGTAAGAGGGTTTTTTTAATGTAATTTTTATACCCACTGGATCTCCCTCTGCACCCCCCGTGCCACCGACCTCGCTCTTTTCACACAGTGCGAGCCGCGACTGCTCGACTCAGCCTACTTTTGTGATTAGAGTGATTGTCAATTGGATCTTAAGTCAGCCTACAGGATAGTAACAATGCAGTGTAAACATATTCAGTCCCCGGATTTTATTGACTTTAATGGTTTCGCCTGATTTATTTCTGCTTTTGTAAAAGAACACCCAATGAGTGATCCGCTTGTCCCCTAGGTTGGCTGGTGGCATTTTGTTTATGCACTGGAGACAAGAGTTCTCAAATGTGTTCTTGCTTGAGCTGGTGGACTAGTTGCTTGAGAATTGTAGTGTAAATGTTATTTGCATAATTTATTCTACTGTACAATGCTGGTTTTTAATTTTTGAGAATTAGTAATGTGTTGCATGTTTTTTGTGTGGCAGGTTTTTCACTTGGTAATTTTGATGAAATGCATTATTTATCTTTTTATATGTCCCGTGTTCATAAGTGCTGCCTTTCCTTTTTATTTTGCATGTTAATTTATATGGTATTCCTTTTTTTATCTTAAACGTTCCGATTGTATGCAACTTTTACAGTCAACTAATGATTTACATGTTTACCTTGGTACAGTGTATATTGATGTCAGTTTCACAGTTAGCAGGTTTCTATTTCAGGGACCAGAGTAAAATGCTTCTTTGTCTGTACAGTTAGCGTTACTTTCTCATGCTTTCCTTTTAGCACTGCTTTTAAATTGAATTTTACAAAGCTACGAGAGGAGAAACATTAACCACAGTTTTGGCACGCAGCATGTCGGCACACCAGTTGAAGGGTCGGAGCTGCTTTAAAAATAATTCTTTCTAATTGCTCCTAAAAGAGAGTTAAGCTTTGGCATCAACAAAGTGACTTTTGTTTTACTGTTAGTTTTTTATAAACATGAACCTAAACATTCTTTGTTAAAAGAGTTATAAGTATTTATTTGTGTAGCCCCTGTAGGCAGATTAGTAGTTAAGGCACTATGGGCCAGATGTAGGAAGGCATTAGCGCCTCGCAAACGGCAAAAAACGCCATTTGCGAGGCGCTAATGCCCTCACGCGATGCAGAAACACATATTGCGAGTCAACCGACTTGCAAAATGTGTTTCAGACTCGCAAATACGAAGGGGTGTTCCCTTCCTATTTGCGAGTCACACCGCGATGTAGAGTTGATTTGTGACCGCGAAAACGGTCGCAAATCAACTCACAGTTACCATCCACTTGAAGTGGATGGTAACTCATTCGCAAACGGGAAGGGGTCCCTATGGGACCCCTTTGTGAATGCTCACAATAATATTTTTTCAGAGCACGCAGTGGTCCTACTGCCTACTCTGAAAAAACCGAAACCAAAAGGTTTCGGTATTTTTTCTATTTGCAGCTCGTTTTCCTTTAAGGAAAACGGGCTGCAAAGAGAAAAAAAACTGCTTTAATGAAAAGCAGGTACGGACATGGTGGTCTGCTGTCTCCAGCTGGCCACCATCCCCGGGAGTGCCTAGACTCGCTATGGGGTCGCAAACTGCGAACCACCTCATAAATATTTATGAGGTGGGTCTTTGCGACCCCATTGCGAGTCTCAGAAGGTGTCTAAGACACCTTTCTGCATTTCCTTTTGCGAGGTGCAAATTGCGAGTCCCAGCGACTCGCAATTTGCTCCTCGCAAAAGGAAACCTACCTACATCTGGCCCTATGCCTCTCCTTCCAAAACTGATGAAGGTTTGTGTGAGAAAAAAGTACTGTTTTTATTGTAAGATAATATTTCTTTATGGCAAGGTATTGAAAATTGGCCCTCTCTGAAGGGTTACCCCAACCTTTTTGCCTTCCTCCTTCTCTTTTTCTGACCTTGGTTTTATTGGCTTTAGGATTATGTGCACCTTACCACTACTAACCAGTGCTAGAGTGCCTGTGCCCTCACTTGAAAATGTAGTCACATTGGCTTATCCGCAAGTGGCATATTTAATTTACTTGTATGCCCCTTCTAAACTGGCATACCATATACCCAGGGTCTGTAAATGAAATGCAACTGGTGGGCCTGCAGCACTGATTGTGCCACCAACTGAAGTAGCCCTTTAAACATGTCTCAGGCCTGCCACTGCAAAGCCTGAGTGTACAGTTTGACTGCCACCACAACTTGGCATTTAAAACACCTTGCCAAGCCTTAACCTCCCCTTTTACTACATACAAGTAACCCCTAAGGTAGGCCCCAGGTAGCACATAGGGCAGGGTGCTATGTAACTAAAAGGTAGGACCTGTGCTTTTACATTTTACATGTCCTTGTAGTGAAAACCCCTTAAGTCATTTTTCATTACTGTGAGGCCTACTCCTCTCATAGTTTACCACTGGGAATTCCTTACTAAATGTTTAAAGTGTAAATCCTGATTAGAAAAGAGTAGGTGTGTCATGTTTCATATCTTTGGAATGGTAAAGATAAATATTCTTTACTGGAAAAGGTGAATGTAACCGTTCTATTTTTGAAATGCAACCTTTAAAAAGAGGACATTTCTCTGCACTTACAGCTGTGTGCCTGCAACCTGTCTCCAACACATGCCTGGGGTGGATAACTACACTTTGTGCATTTCATCTAGAGAGCCACAAACACAGGAAGGTGAGGTGTGTCTGAGTGCTCACTTGCATTCATCTCTGTTCTAATGGCTCTTCCTGGACAGGAAGAGCAGAAAGGGCTAACACTTACACCTGAATAAGTAGGGCTACTTACTCCCTACTGATATTCTGGAGCCAGGGATGAGTAAGAAAGGACAGTTGTGCACTTCAAAGACCCTTCTTTGAAGTCACTCCCACTTTAAAGGCACATTTGGATATAAGTACTGGGTCTCTGACCCCACTAAATCAGACATTTCTGATCCGACAACTAGACTCTGTCAGAAGAACTGCTGTGTTGCATCAAGGACGGCCACTCTGCTAGACTGCTCACCTGCAAGGACTGCTTTTCTGCTGTGCTGCACCGCTGCCTTCTGCTCTCTAACCTTGCGGTGGGAGAGCTCGACTCCACCTTGCACCCTCAGTGATCTCCAAGGGAATATCAAAGTTTCTACCCCTGCTCCTGTGCCTGGGTTACTGGAAGAGGACCCAGATACTTGCACCAGCAAAATCAACGCATGTCCTGCCTGCTGGAAGCGGCACCCAATGCCATCGACCCAATTGCAGGAGTAAAACTGGTGGTTGCGCTTGGGGTCCCGAGCAGCACTTCTGGAACCGCTGCATTGACAGATGCATCCCATGCCTGCTGAAAGCAGCTCCTGGTGCATCAGCGTCAATACAGCACTGGAACCACTGCATCGCTGCTATTGCTGAAGGAAGTTCAACTCATCCTCTTGACAGTGTGCAGAAACCCAGTGTATCGGCTTCAGAATCAAGGCATTGCGGCTTCAACGCTTTTCTTCGGAAACTAACGCATTGCCACCAACATGTGTGAAAAATCAACTCATCCCTCAACTGCAGAAGTGACATAGACGCATCTACCAATGTATCGACCCCACATCTTGTGCTTGCGACCAGGATCAAGGTACTCAGTTCCTCGGGCCTCTGTGGCTCCTGTTTCCAGCCCATGCTCCATTGTGGTCGGCTTGAACTGTTGACTTTGCCCTGGTCCAGTGTGACCTCAGGTAACCCGTAAAGCGCTATTTGCTTCTAAGCAAAAGAACTCTTTTTATCCTTTAAAAAGGAATAACTCAACTTCTACTGCTGTCGTTTTGGTCTTGATTTATTTTAAAAATTATTGTCTATTTTTCTAAACCTCTGTGGAGTCTTTTTGGGATGTTTTCATTGTGTTACTTATGGTAAGAGTGGCATGAATTCCCCTGAGTGCGTACAAGGCAATAATCATATTGTAAACAAGTAGCACAAAGCACATTAATTTAAGGGCAGGTTTCTGCCGAATAAATATTTATTGGCAGTTCTAAGGTATTAAGCTTTAACATTACTCAAAATTATTCTTTCCTTGTTCGATTGGTTTTCCCACGAACTTAGCATTGCTAAGAAAAGACAGTGGGGAAGAGTTAGTTACTCTCTAAGGCTACTATGAATAACTACTTTATTTTTTAGTGTCTGTGCTTGGGTTGCATAGGTTTTGTGTTTTTGTATGCGCTTTTTTGCACTGCTATATTTATGTTTGCTACTTAAGTCTTTAAATACTAAACATGTACCTTATTCCCACGTTCGTAGTTTTGCTTACTGTATACATTGATTAAATAAGCAAGCATAAGTCTTTTTTATTGCAGGCCAGGCTACTGACTGGCATAACATGAAATTCCTTGTCTTATAAATGACTTTCCTTTTTCAATAACTAAATCACAAAGAAAACATTTTCACGCTTCCTTGTTGCGTTCTTCTATGAAAAGATGAAATGTTCTACTGTCCACCGGGACAGCACTAGAGAAAGTGGCACGCTGTAGTATAGATCACTTATTGTAATTCAATCAATAACTTCCAATATTACACTCACCTCAAGAAGCATTTCTTTAGATAATGCCCGTCCTTGCCTTCCCAGGTTATTTCTTAAAAGTTAATACAATTATATCTACTACTGTTTTTTGGTAGCTATCTTGTATCTTTTTACAGTAACCACCACTTCCTAAGCTATTATATTTGCATTTCTATAGCAAAATCATATCCCTCAGGAGGCCCATTACACCCCAGGATTGCTCTACAAAACTCTACAAACAAATGCGCTTAAACGCGGTAATTAGCTCCTATCTTTCGGCTGATTCATTATATGCTGCATGATGAGGTTTATCCTACCGCCATCACTCCGTGGTTTTATATATGCACTTTAAATAACGCCTGTCCTCAACTTATTGGATTTGTTGTATTTCTGCAGTGTCTCTCTTCCTAAACAATACCTGACCCTTTATACTCAAAATCTCTTAATTAGAATTTCAAAAAGAGAGTGCAGTACAACAGTGTACCAGTGTATACAGGTCAGGCCTCACACCAGACAGCCATCATATAAAAGTGTACAGGAACACAGTTTAATAGGCTTACCATAGCGTGAGTAGTTACAGTTTGGATTTGACACTGCTGTAAAGGTATGGATGTGCCACGAGAAATGAAAAAACAGAGGTCAAACAAGAAAGGGGAAAGGGGAGGAGAAGTGGACAGAAGGAAAGGCCAAAGTAGGGGAAGGGCAGTGGACAAGCCTTGAGTCATAATCATAACAGTTAATATGAAAAAAACACTGTAAGAAATGGGGTCTTTTAGTTGGCAGTCAGGTTTCCCCCTGTCCAAGCAAGGACCCTCACTTCAGTCAGGGTAAAAGAGAATCACCCTCAGTTATCCCCTGCTCACCCCCTTGGTAGCTTGGCACGAGCAGAAGGCTTAACTTCAGAGTGCTAGGTGTAAAGTATTTGTACCAACACACACAATAACTCAGTGAGAACACTACAAAATGACACAACACAGGTTTAGGAAAACAGAAAATATTTATCTAAGCAAAACAAGACCAAAATGACAAAAATCCACAATACACAAGTCAAGCTATCACTTAAAAAACAAAAGGAGTCTTCATGTAGTTTTAAACACAACGCTAACGCTGTTAGCATGAGAATGTACCTTGGGTGCGACAAAAATAACCCTGCACGGGCGAATGTGCATCAAAAAGGGCTTGCAATGCGTTGATTTTACTTACAAGCGAGACCTAGCGCTGTTTCTCCTTCAGTCGGGTCGTTGTGCGTCATTTCTTCTCTCTGCAGAAGAGCGATGCGTCGATCTGGTCAGCACTCTCAGGTCAGGCAGGCCTTGCGTCATTTTTAAAAGCCTAGCGGTGTTTGCGTTAGAAATTCAGCCGCACAATGGTCTGAAAACCTCTAAGCGCGGGTTGAGATCTCACCGTTCTCCATCAGAGTTGCGACGATCATTTCCCCGCACAGCGGTCTCTGTGTGGATTTCTCACTCTTGGGCTTCCGGCTTCTCTTCTCAGGGTCCCAGGAACTGGATGGGCACCACCTGGCAGAGTAGGAGTCTCTCCAGAGGCTCCAGGTGCTGGCAGAGAGAAGTCATTGCTGTCCCTGAGACTTTAACAGGAGGCAAGCTCTAAATCAAGCCCTGGGAGATCTTCACAAGAAGGAAGGCAACACAAAGTCCAGTCTTTGTCCTCTAGCACAGGCAGAAGCAGCAACTGCAGGATAGCTTCACAAAGCACAGTCACAGGCAGGGCAGCTCTTCTTCCTCAGCTCTTCAGCTCTTCTCCAAGCAGAGGTTCCTCTTGGTTTCCAGAAGTGTTATAAAGTCTGTGGTTTTGGGTGCCCTTCTTACACCCATTTTGCCCATTGAAGTAGGCTTACTTCAAAGAAAAGTCTCTCTTGTTTGTGAAATCCTGCCTTGCCCAGGCCAGGCCCCAGACACACACCAGGAGGTTGGAGCCTGCATTGTGTGAGGGCAGGCACAGTCCTTTCAGATGTGAGTGACCACTCCTCTCCTCCCTCCTAGCACAGATGGCTCATCAGGAAATGCAGACTATACCCCAGGTCCGTTTGTGTCACTGTCTAGTGAGAGGTGCAACCAGCCCAACTGTCAAACTGACCCAGACAGGGAATCCACAAACAGGCAGTCACAGAAATGGTTTAAGCAAGAAAATGTCCACTTTCTAAAAGTGGCATTTTCAAACACACAATCTTAAAATTAACTTTACAAGTCTAACATAAACAAACTCAACAATAAACATCTAGGTCAGGATGGTCAGTGATGTGGCATCCAAGTGTACTAGCATCTTTATAACGGGAGAATAACAGCCCACTTGGGTAGGTAGAGTTTGAGTGAGAGTGTCAAGCAAAAAGCTGAAGTGCCCTGTGTTAGGTGGGTTAAAGCAAGTGAATTCAATCCGGGTAAGGTATTGTATTAGGGAGTGTTATAGTGACTGGAAATTGGTTTCAGTCTTATTGGGGTTATGGGAGATCTGCTCCATTGCCATGACATGCCAGAGGCAAAAGAACCACTGGGCCAGGGATAAAAGAGTGGCTTCTTCCAATTTAGAGCTAGTAGCTGCCGGGCCACTTGGAGCCTGTAGCTAATAAGTTGCCAGTCTGCACTAGCCATGGCCTCCAGTTTCAGTGGGGGGAAAAAAGAATGACTGTAGCGTATGTGGAAGGGAGTGAGAATCCTACTGTGGCCCTGATGTGACTCAAAATCTTCTATTAATATGTGGTAATGAGTCTTCAAGACCACCAGATGTGATAGGCATCGCTTTTCTCTATACGGCATTTCCAGCATTGAAGAGTAGCACAGGTTATATTGCAGAAAGACGGGCCGGGGTGTAATACCAGCTGAACATAAGTTTGTATGCTGTCTCTTGGAGCGAAATGGTGCAATATGTTTTAGGAATATCCCACCAGCGGGCATCCCATTGCTTAGGTGAGATACCCTCCGTGATGGCAGTGTTTCACCTGTCCTGATATGGATAGATCTGTGGCAATATCAAATGTTGTAGTGTGGCATATGTCTTGGACATGAGCCCACAAGAGCCATTGTACGCTCTCACTAGTGTTTCGAAGTTGGCATATGGTCCATAGACGTTTGGGTATATGTAATGATGAAGCGCCCAATGTTGCAGCTGACAATATTGCAATCAAGCTGTCTCTGGCAGTGTGTAGTCTCCTTTACAGTGGTCGAATATTTTAATGGATGACCCAGCAAAGAGCTCCAGCAGAGTCCTGCAGCCCCCCTCACTTCAGCAGTGGAGGGAGTGAGCAGCTATCGCTGGAGTGAAGCCAGGGTTGCATGCAATCAGGGTGTTAGGAGAGGGGAAGGTAGTAAGACCTTTCTATAGAGCTATCTTGTCCCATATTTCAAAGACAGTACTATTAGGGGTAGCTAGGTACAAGCTGCATGAATGGGCATGTTAAGGCAGCCAGGCAAGACCCACAAAGGTTTACAGGCAACTGCCCTGTCCATGTGGAACCAGTGCTCCTCGCTTTCTCTCACCACCCATTCAGAGACACAACGCAGATAGGAAGTCCAGTAATATTCAAACAGGATGGGGCAAGCCAGGCCTCCCCGTCTCAATGTTGCATCAGGAGAGCGTGGATA
The DNA here is from genome assembly GCF_031143425.1 of Pleurodeles waltl. Taxonomy (NCBI): domain Eukaryota; kingdom Metazoa; phylum Chordata; class Amphibia; order Caudata; family Salamandridae; genus Pleurodeles; species Pleurodeles waltl. The sequence continues at coordinate 1,419,665,452 of NC_090444.1, forward strand.
TGTGGGCTTCTTCCAATTCCAATCAAAAGCCTTGATGTCCCTTTGTAAACTGATGATATCTTCTTGTGGGATTGGGGTAGGCAGCATCTGGAAAAGATAAGGAGCCCGTGGGAGAGTATTCATCTTGATAACGTTGATTTGTTCCAGCCAGAAGACATGGAGGGACTTTCGCTTCCTTAGATCTTGCTGGATGTAGTGGCACAAGGACAGCCAGATCACTTGCGTCCAGAAGCAGAGCTTGGGGGTGATATTAAGGCCTAGGTACCTGATCTTGTCAGAGGACCATTGGAATGGTACCAGTTTTTGTAGGCCAGGGAACTCTTGTGCTGGAATGGTGAGATTCAAGGCACTTAATTTAGATATTTTAATTTTAAAACGTGCCCCCTTCTCAAATGCAGTATAGCAAGCAACCACCGCTGGAAGAGAGACAGTTGGTTGTGTAAGAGTAAGAAGAAGGTCATCCATAAACATGCTGATTTTATGTCTTCTGCCCCCAAAGGGGAAACCTACTATCCGGTTTGTTTGCCTCACAGTGATAGCAAGTGGTTGCACGGCCAGGGCAAACAAGAGGGGTGACAGAGGGTGTCCTGTCTCATTCCCCTACAAATAACTATAGGTGGGGTTTGCCATACATTAACACAGATCATATGGGCAGCCATAGGACACATTCCTATCTTGTGCAAGACCACATGGAGAAAAGACCAGATCACTCTGTCTAAGGCCTTCTCCACATCATGCAAGGGAAAGTATGCTGGAATGTTATAATGCTGTGCCTTCTCCAGAAGGTGTGCTATGCGAGAAACTTTGTCTGCCCCCTGCCTACTACAGATTAAACCCCCTTGATCAGGTTCAATAAGCCTCAGGAGCTAGCACTCAAGCCTGGTAGCCAGTATGTTGGTAAAAACCTTAGCATCCATGTTCAAGAGAGCTATGGGGCGGTAAGAGGCCCAAAGCATCAGATCTTTACCAGGTTTGGGTATTAGGGTTATTGCAGCCTCTGCCATAGAGGGCATAAGGCCGTGTATCCGCTGTGAAGGATTTAAACAGACGCACCAAGAGGTCCTTTAGTTCCAGTAGGAACACTAGATAAAAACCCACTAGGAGCCCATCGGGCACACTGTCTTGCCAAGGGGAAGGCACCAAAGAGTCTGATTGGCACATCAAGGAGTTCAGCATGTTGTGGGTTCAGTGGTTCCCATTCACAAGCGGAGAGATAGTCCTCTACCAAATTTGGCAATACCTCTTTGCAATTATATACGGTCTGATAGAAGTCCTGGTCGCTGCTTTTACTGCTCCCAGATCGCCCAGCCCTCAGTTTCAGTGCATTGCTTTGCTATGTGTGCTTTACCCTGCGCCTGGCATAGTCTACGTGCCAGTGATACTCCTACCTTGATACCCCCTCAGAATACCGCTGTTGCAGTGCCAGAAGGGAGCATGTTGCCCTATTCGTTCTGTGTGCCCGTAATTGGCCAAGCAAGATGGCCAGTAGTCTCTTATTGCTCAGGCTATGGGTAATTTTTTCCTGCCTTTCCAGCATTTTAATCTCCGCTGTCAGGTTGGATTCAACTAGGCATTGCTCCCTTCCATGTGCTATATCGCTATGGAGGAGGTCACCCCTCGGATCTTTGCCTTAAACCCATTCCATACCATAGGTAGAGGTGTATCCAGTAAAGAGTTCAGTGCAAATTAGTCCATGATTCCCTTGCGGCTCTTGACGACATTCACTGGGTCCTGCAGGACATGTGAGGGTAAATGCCAATGCGGGGCCATCGGGGCACGGTGTGAGCATCAGTCAAAGTCAGTTCAATATGGGCATGGTCAGAGATAGAGATGTCAGAGATTTTTTGCTGATTCAAGGTGCTGAAGGAGGGAGTGCATGATCAGAACATGATTAATACGAGAGTATCACATGTGGACATGTGAGTACAACTAGTAGTCCCATGCATCAGGGTGTTTATAGCCTCAGGAGTCTACAAGCCCTAAGTCAGTGAAGTCCCTCTTTAGCTGAGCCGACATTACTCCCGCGCCCTGGTAGGTGGTAGCATTCCTCTCAAGCTTTGGGCCCCGTACCAGATTGAGGTCTCCGCAGACTATAATGTCATCCTTCACCTCTGTCAGTTGCTCCCTCAGTATAAGCCTAAAATAAGCGTCTTGTGCAGTGTTTGGAGCATATATGTTAAGTATTGTGAGTCATTGTTTGCCACGGAGCAGATGTAATGTTAAGTAGTGCCCCTGTAAGGGCCATATGTACAAACACATTTTCCCACAGACACAGAATAGGTAAAACCCTTTACTACATCTGGCCCTAAGTTCTTTATTGCCTTAGTAACAGAAGTGCACAACCCGTTTACATAGCATACACACTCCCGGTGTTTTAGTATCAGTCTCCTGGAGGCATAAGATATCAGGATCATGTTGGAGTATATACCGCCAGACCTGCAAATGCTTGTTTGGGAGTTTAGACAATGAAAATGTAGGGAAATTAGTACCCACCATTGTTGCCTACTTATGGGAGAGCTTGTGGGGTCATTATTCCACCCGAATCCTCATCCAAGAGTGTGGAAATGCAGTAAAAGGGTTAGAACCGTGGTCCCTCCACTTCATAGGCTGCCACATCGTGACGAGCATGTGGTCGGTACCTGCCAGGTGATAAAGTGTTCCCCAGGGTGGGCAGAGAGTACAAATAAAACCTAGGCCTGACCTGGTGGAATCATGGGGGGCACAAAAATAGCAATACAAAGACAGCAAAACATATATCGACATCACTTGACCTGTGAAAGAAAAGGGGGTGAAACTAGTCCAACAAACCGTACCAAAATAGTCTAACATAGGACTGCATTCCATGGAGACAGCATGAACCTTCCTGTGTCCTGCTAGGGAAGTCACTCTCCTGGGGTGTGCATCCCCGAGGGTTGGCCATCCACTGTGGTTGTAGCGCAGGAGTCACTGTGGATGCCTTTCCAGGCCCCAGCCACCCAGTGCCTCCCAGCAAGCAAGAGGGCGGGTGAAAGCACTGTATTATCATGTGCAGAAAAGTGCAACCCAGCTCAAGAGTGCCGTCGCAATCATATGGATTCTGAAATTGAAGGAGCACGAGATGCCCCTCCACCCATGGTTTGGAGGTGATGAATAATTTCCTGTTTGGCTTCCTGGGACAAGGTTTCGACACAACATTTGTCCGGGCGCTGTTTCTTTACTGTGATCCACACCGGTTACAGTTTGTCTCAGTTGAGTCTGAAAGCTGGAGATGAGTCTCTTTCTCAGATATCTGCAGGGACACCCCATACACGTTTTGCCTCTACTAAGGAGCGTAAGGTGTGTCTCCTGTTTTGCGATGTGAAGATCAATGTGAAGGGATGTCCCCATTCATAACAGACTTCTAACTCTTGCAGATTGTCTGTGACAGGCCTAAAGTCTTGTCTGTGGCGTAAGGTGGTAGGAAATAAATCCTGATAGAGGTGAATGGTGTGGACTTTGTACACCAGTTCAGCTTTCTGTTGTGAGGCTTAAAGGATAGCCTCTTTCTCCTTAAAGAAATGGATACAGGTTAAAATGTCAGGCACCGACTCCAGGCATCCAGGAGCATAGGCCACCCAGTGTGCTCTATCAAGAACTGGTGTGGGAACATCATCCTTGCCCCTGATTGTGTGGAGAAGATTCATGGTGAAGTTCATGATGTAGTCCCCTTCTACTCCGTGTGGCAGGCCTCCTATCCATGTATTGTTCCCTGGGCTCCTGTGCTATAGGTCTTCTTGCTTTGCTTGCAAATCGATTTGCTATTCTTGCGCAATTCACTTGTCTCCATAGAGTTTCCTGGTCCTCAGATCTGGCGTCAACAGTGTGTTCCAGGTCACCAACATGCCCCTCAACGTCCTCCCCCAAGATCAGTGACATCTCTCTTGAGGTATCTAATACAGGACTTGAAATCTGCTTTAAGTGACCCTACTTCAGATCTTATCTCCTGCAGAAATTGGGCCTGATAGTCTTGCTAGATTGGAATTGTAGGAGGGTCGCATGGTGAAGGTGTTGAGTGGGGATCTGTTGTGTCTGCCTCTGTGGTATGCTGCTTGCTACACAGGGAGTTTGGAGCATACCATAGTTTCAAGGTACTAAGTTAGGTTCCAGGGATGAGGGTGTTCAGGTTTATACCTTTTGTCCTTAGCAGGAGGCAAAGTGGACACCACAGAACTCGTGCATGAGACAGTTTGATGGTGAACACGATGCAGAGCCCAGGGAGATCAGGTAATTACCCCTTACAGTGTGACGAGGCAGCAGTGGCTTTACCGGGGGGCAGAGGGCTGGAGCATAGAGAAGCATTGTAGGCCAGTAGCAAAGCCAGATGCCGGATCATCAGGTCTAGTTAGACCCTGCAGCCAGATTCGTGTTGAGGAAGATGCAGACCTGGAAACACTGTCCGGGGGGGCAGGGTGAGGGAGGAAGAGTCTGCCACGCCATAGGGCACCGTGCTGTGTGAAGCTGTGTGCCGGCTCGTGTAGCAAGTGAAAGCCACCAGGCCCCCCATTAAGGGATCCCGTTGGTGGCGCAGTTCGTGTACGAGCAGCATCCAGTGGGTACCTCTGCTGTCTGGGGTGTGATCAGCTGTAGCTCGGGGAAGAAAGGGGCTGGGATGTATAATCCCAGCTATTGTGCACTATTCCAGCTAGGGACACTTTCACCACCAGGGCACTGTGCCAGAGATATAGTCGTTGTTAGAGGGCCCCAGAAAGTTCTACTGAAGCTGTTGCAGGAGTTGTCGGTGTGCATAGGGGATGTGAACGAGTGTGCCCCTCCGCCTTTCACCCTCATGCCAGTCTCATGCCAGTCAGTCACACAGTCGATCAAGCACAAACGGCGTTGAGGCAGATACTACGCCCAAAGTGTTGCTCCAACTGTAAGAGTCTCGGGCAGCAGGACCAACGCTGCTGCTTGCGAACTGTGACACGGCTGCAATCTGCAAGGGCAGTGGGGATCACTCCCTTGGCCTGCAGGCCCAGGCTTTCCGTGCAAAACAGGCCCAGTTGAAGGTATGTGCAGCGGTGCTCCAATGCAGGCTGTTTTGTCGGCAGGCTGCGGCATGAAGGTAATTCAACGGGTGTCGGGTCCCTCACTTTGATGCAGTCGGTACAATGCAAGTGTGCTCCCCACTCAGCCGCCCGCCTTGAAGGTAAATTCGATCATCCGAGTCAGCTATGCGGAGGTGCGGTGGTTTCCTTGCTGGGTCAGGTCGTGTCTATCACCCAGGGTTTCGGGAGCTCTGTGGTGTGGCCAGGGAACACGTGTCTCTCAGGTCCTTCTTTAGTGGGTGGCTGATCCCATTCAGCCCTGCCAAGATGACAGCACTATGAGGACTAGGCTGTTGAAGAGCCCCGCTGTAAAATTGCCAAGACGAGATAGCGCAGCAAAATGAGGCCCCAGAGAGCGGCAGGGGACTTTTGAGGACACGTATCACAGTGTCCAAGTGTTAATCTGGGCCCCGGTGCTATGGATCACACTGGAACAGGCGCGAGGTTTCAGAGAGCTGCCAAAACATGTCTTACACCATTCTCGGCTAGGCCACACCCCAATACCTGACCCTTAACCCTCTTTAAGTGCTCGTTGTAGCCATTCTATAGTTCTGCCCCTCACACCAATGCACGCGGGCAATGCCGTCTCAATGAATATGTATTCACCGCACTCCTATCACTTTTGGTATCCTTTTAGCATTTGTTTGACCATTAACTTTTGAATGCTACAAAAAGTGAGGAGAAATACTGATTTGCCATTACACCACTATAAAAAAGTTTTTCTTTTTATAGGCCATGTGCTCAGATTGTAACGTAATGCACTGTATATCATTTCACCTTTGAAATAGGGGGTCTGCATTTAAAATTCTGTTTCAGGAAATGCATGGTTGCATTTTTTAAACAAAAATAAATAAATATCGTTTTTAAAAAATCTATTCGTTCATCATCATTTAAACATTAAAGTACTAAAGAAAAGACTAAAAAGTATAGAACACAATGGCAAGGCTATGCCTATTGGCTTTGCCATTGCTTGTTCTCCTTTACTTTAAAACTTAAGATTGAGCACTCCTACGTTGACCGTTTATTCACATACCCTTACAGTCAACTCAACATTATCCATTTCAATGCCTACACCACATTTAATCACATATATAAACTACAGTGCATTCGTCATGTTAGAACTCATCATAAAACTATGCTGTGGTCAGACGGGGGCAGAAAGTAGGCCGAGCCACTATAATAAAAGTGGGCCGCATTTGCGAATCAGAAAACTAAAGAAAGTGGCCTACTTTTGCAAACCATGTCAGTTTTGAACTTGTAAAGACAAGATGTACATGTTTTGCAAGATATGTGTGATTGCATGCATTAATGCTTGCTGCAGGCAATGTTTGTGATAATACCAGAGTAAAACAATGAGCCCACTAGATTGTAAAACAGGTACACAAACAGGCAAAAAGTCTGGCTATTAACGGACTGATCGACCAGCCATCAGACAGTCCAACCCTGGTGACTATCTCTCCCTCTTAAAACGTGCTCTTTGCAGCTCATGCACTAACTTGGAAAAATACAAGTTAAACATATGCACATTAGACAGTGCAAAGGCAAACATGCATTTGCAATGCAATGGGTCTCGCATTTCCTTGAGTTAGATCTATTAGCATTGTAAATTCCTAACTGACTTTTCTTGCCACATGAACTGAAAATGAAAAGTAAAACAGTTTCACATAAGCGAGCCAACAGCCGCCATGAGAGTGAAGGAGACACACAAAACTAAACAGAAGTTTGCTAGCAGGCAAACGTACTGGCAAAAGTGCAATTATCCATGTAACTGGCAAAAGTGCAATTATCCATGTAACACGGTCAATGTCATGCAATGTGCTCGGCTACTGCCCAGCGAGATCGTGCTGCTTAGGAAAGAAAAAGAAAAAGTAGTCCAGAAGCCATTAAAAAAACACAGAGCCTTGTATGTTTTCAGTAGTTTTCCTGTGCTCTCAAGGAGGGCTACACACCAGAAAAGGCACGAAGTCTGCATGCCTTTTACCAATGAAATAAAGTGAATTTTAAAAGGCAAGCCCACGAACCAACCAAACAGATGGGCGTGACATGGGCGTAGTTAAAAGCCCACAGAGAAATTACAACCGGGGCCAAAGTGCCTGGTCGCCCAACCCTAAAAACAGGTGCTTAGTTCTGCTCTGAGCCATCACAGCTGTCCATGATATGTACCCATAACTCTGAACAACATAATATATTGCAAGGTACAAGCCATCTTAAACTTGCAACAATTCTTCATAGCCAATACTACGATCAATCCCTTACAGAATCCCAATTTTGAAGCCTTAATCATAAGCAACCAACATGGTCCAGTCACTAGCGACCCTGGTTTAGAATATACTGCATATATAATTTGGAAGAGAATATCAGAATGATTAACATACCTGCAAAGAATACTTAGAAGTATAAGATTATTCGCCTAGAACTGTCACTCTTGGAGCTGTAAATGAAATCACACAGAATCCCTGACTGATTAACTCAAATATATGAGGCAATAGTTAAGCTTGAGTAGCAACCCCAGTAATCAATCAATCAATCAATCAATCAATCAAATTTCTTAAGCGTGCTACTCACCCGGTAGGGTCTCAAGGCGCTGGGGATGGGGGGATTTATAACGCAGCATAGACTGTATTAAAGAGTCCACTGTTGTCAAGTCAGTGAAACTTAATGCATCAGAATCGTCTGCATGCTGGGTGTAAAGTTAACTTTCAACATATTTAGAATACAGTTTCTTCTTTCTTTTGTTTATCTGTTTTGCCAGTCTAATTTACTTTTTGCTTAGCTGGTTGTGCAATGGTTTCATCAGTTCACTTCACAGTATGGTACTAAGCATGACATTGATTAAATATACAGTGTCTGTTAGCAGAATACTGCACTTATAAAAAGTGCTATCAAAATTGCAATGTCCCTAACTGAATGAAAAGAAGCGTATTGTATGGGTATGAGAAGACCAAGGCTTAAATGTGAATCTCCAGACTACAGAGACCTGATAATGGTACCGGCGTGTTTTGCAGTATAACTCTCCACCAACGAGTCAAGAAAAAAACTATTTATAGTGATAACCTTTATACCTAGAAATAGAATGAAATGCCATCATATATTGCTTCGCAACAGTAATTGTAAGTTGACAGCATGAATGGAAAACACAAACTTAACGGGGCAGAGTATAGTTTGGCAAAATTACATTTCATAATATGTTTAACAATGAAACATTTTCTTAGTGGCTTATTAAAGTCTAACTGGGAGGGGCTGCCGTTCTGACGATTGGAAATTAAGTTTGTTTGGCCAGGAGAGGTAGTGAATTATTGAGAACAGAAAATACATTGTCCCTAACTGTTGAGAGGAGTACGGTCCTTCTACTGTATGAGTACCTTTAAGGACACAAGGTAAACACATTTTCCTTTTATCTTAGCAATCCATTTTGATAGGTGGAAATAAGCAATCACCAATTTAATAGTATCATATCAGATCTTGAATAATAAATATTTTCATTCCATGATCTATTAGCAACAGTACATAGTATGCTTCATTAAATATTTTTTGTAGTACGCAATACAAATGTATCACTGTAATAAAGAACAACGTGTTCTTCCGTTATTGACTATTTAGCTTAGTATTTTTTTTACACTACATACAATATGGATTACAAGACAAAAGAAAATAATTTTTCCCGTTAAGGATGTACCTTTCTTGCTCTGACAAATACTGACTGTCCACATCTCTGTGTCGTCGATCAACCGGACTTCGAGAGGCATCATGGTGTCTAGTTGGAGAACGTGATCTTCTCATTTGATGAATTTCATCTAAACTCCTAGAAAATTTCACAAAACAAGAAATGATTTTATTTTCAGTGTTTAATTATTCAAATCTACACTTCGCTCAGGGGTCAACCTCTACTCCAGTGTATTGAAATATTAAGTAGTTATTATAATTTCAGCAGTTATACATCTTTTTATATATTTTTTTACATGGTCAGAGAATTCATTCTGTGGAAAAAATCTCATAGGCAAACTCAAGTTCGATGAAAACAAGGCAATCCAAGATTCGATATGGGGTCCTTTAAAGTTAAATGCATGCAGCAAAACAGATGGTTAACAGTTATTCTGCCTACTATTTCTACTTTTGCACTTCGAAACTCTACATAAAAGCCCTGTTATGGGACTTAAATTTAAGATACAAGACCCCCCAACCCAAATGCAAAGTCAAGGCATTACCAGATAAATCAGGGAAACATCTGTGTGCATGTGAAGAAAACCACTATCACCAAATCAAATTCTTCAATCTATTGCGGACCTCCTCTCCCAAAATGTAACACACACACACACACATAGAGCGTGCGTTTGGGAGAGATACAGAGGGTAGTGCGAAAAAGAGAGAGAATACATAATGGGTAACTGAAATGTGTGCCTCTACTGCCATCGAGTGGTTCTGGTAACATTTATAAAACCACAAGGCCAAGGGACTGAAAACAAGGATTGGATGCAATGCCTTAGTCTAGGTGGAGAGGTGCTTTCATTCCACCTTTCGATAATGATACTGCCAGGCTCATCTCGGCTGAAGGTTTAGTCACAAAAATACCACGTGACGTCTTCCGCTTAGTTTCTTATCTTCTTACCGAATGGAAAAACATTTTCTAACAATAGATATGATTGGTGGTGACTTTTCTGTTACTATAACTCATTCCGCTTCTAATCAAATCATCCCCGTTGTCTCGAGATTCATAAACATGGGTAAGGCTGGTTAATATTGTTGCCACCATGTACTCCACCGCTCCAAATTCACAGCACAACAGACTTCAACTTTTCTCACATACAAACCGATGAAAAGTGAGGCCCTTTTAACTGGTTCCAAATTAAAGTTAGGTCACTAACTTTCTGTGTTGGAAGAACACATGTCCACCAATCACCGAAATGCACATATTGGCGATTGAGGATCCACAGAGACTCTAAAGATTTCACACATGAGAGGGTTGGGATTTTCAGTTGAAATACCTGTCAATCTGTGTGAGAGCGTTTGAGGTAAATTAAAATTAATGCAATTAACCTATAGAATAAACGTGTAGAGCTGAGACATTACAGTTTATAGCACATTTGTATAGTATGTTTAGAAGCTCTTTGTTTCAGTTTGCTTGAGAGAGGAAGTTGTCCTGTTCCCATGAGGACACCGCTGTACAGCTCCCATGAAAGGGAGCGTCTGAAAGGGAGTCAGATGTGACTTTGGCAGGTTTATAATGAACCCCAGCGAGTGCAGGAGGTCCGCCGTAGTCTGGACTTGCAAGACGATAGTCTTTTGGCGAGCCCACTTTTAACAGCCAGTTGTCGAGACATGGGAAGACTGACACCCATGATCTCTGCAGATGAGCTGCAACCACCGCCATCACCTTGGTGAACACCCGAGGGGTGCTTGTCAGACCAAAGGGGAGCATGGAAGACTGGAAATGCTTGTGGCTGACCGTGAACTACCATCCAATCTCCCAGGTTCAGGGCAGTTGGAGGCTGTGCCAATGTGAGGAATCTTGAATTACAACTTTCTGAGGAAGTAGCTGAGGGGTTGCAGGTCTAGGATAAGGCAAAGGTCTCCATCCTTCTTTGGCACAAAGAAGTAAAGGGAATAACAACCATAACCTACTTCTGGCATCAGAACCTTCTGCATGGCGCCCTTGGACTAGGGAGCTGCAACGAAGGGAAGGGAGTAGCATTTTTGGACTATTTACAGAGCTCACCTGTCTAATGTTATGGCTTGCCAGTGGAGCAGGTGATGGCATATCCTGCCCGAACTGGACATCTGTAATAATTTAAGGGCAGATTAGGAGGGTTTGGAGGCTGCAGCTGTGGGGGATGGTGGTGGACTGACCCGACCTCTGGCTGGCTGATCCATGAGGCATTGGAATACTGTGCCCTTTACCACTGATGGGCTGAGGAGCATGGCGGCTGGGTGGATATTGACATGGCTGGTAGCATCTTCCGCAGCCATGAATGGAGTGAAAAGTGGATTGGGGGTGTGGGGCAGAAGATAAGCCCAAGGACTGAGTCGTAGCCCAACTGTCTGTTTTGTCTCTGAAGAGGTGGAAGCCATTGAAGGGCATTTCCATCAAAGAAGATGTGACATCCCCTGAAAAGCCAGAAGTATGAAGCCAGGTGTGGTGCCTAAGGGCCACTACAGCAAATTGTGAATTTTGCTGCATCTTCCCTGTATGCCACAGCTTGAGAAGGCATGGCCCAGGCCTCCAGTATGCCATAGGCACTACTTGTGCAACTGTATCCCATGGAGCGTGGGAGTAGCTTCCCAAAAGGCATGCGGTATTCATGGACGCAATGCCAGGCTGGCAGAAGAAAACATTTTCTGCCTCTTGGATTACCTATCCAGTGAAGCAGTAGGGAATGTGCCAGGGTTGACATAGGCGATGGAGGACTGGACCACCAAACTCTTAGGGGTAGGGTAGGGTGTTGGTGAGGTCAATTGGGTCCCCAGAGGAGGGGCAGTGGCAACAAGCGATTGTCCTATTCAACACAGGAGCCACTGTGTTGGGTTTGGACTAGGTACCCTAAAGGACATCTGTGTAAGCCTCATTAAATGGGAGGAGCAGTTCAGATGAGGAGATTCCCGGCTGCAACACCTCTGTCAGGACATTGGTCTTGACTTCCTGCAATGACAACTGAAGGTCGAGGACCTCCGCAGCGCCACTGAAAAAGACGCTCCTTCCTCCTTAGCCACGGTAGGGGGAGAAAGCATACCAGCTTGTGGGGAAGTTTCCATAACATTAGCTTCACCCAGTTCCTCACACCAGTCCATATCTTGCTCATTAGGATGGATTTCTTCAGGGTCCAGTGACCCCTCCCATTCCAGTCCAAGCCACAGGAATAGGTCTTAGGTTCGGATGTGTGAGGCAAGTCTCCCAATGTGCCAGACACAGTGCCGAGCGATGCCCCGCTGGCTCCATACCAGAGTTGGAGATTAAAATGAGGATGACACTGCCGGTGGGCACCGGTGGTGCCAGGAGCGCCGTCATCAGGACTAGTGCTGGGAAAGGTCAAGGTGGCGTGAATGGTGTTGGTATGGATCCAGAAGTGGATCCTTGGGGCCCCACTGATGCCCTGGCCGGGCCTGCCAGCACAGAACCAGCTGGGGCTCTTGCTGACTCCACAGACCTGAAGACGCGTCGGACGGGTCAGCCTGCCCAAATATGAGGCAAATGGTATCACAGAATTTCTTTAGTTGGGCGGGGTCACTTAGGCTCCCGGAAACTCGAGGAAGCACGGAGTCGGCCCAGGTGCAGGCTCAACAGCAGAGCAAGACCTAGTATGCCATGGCATGTTTGATGTCTCCAGATTTTCCTTCGGGATCTGTTTAAAGATTGAAGGACTCTCACTATACCCTGGTGTGACTCAAATGAGACTAGTTATTGAGAAAAATGCTTGACAAAGGCTCACAAGTATGAACCATTCTGCTGTGCAATGGAATTTGATAAAGAATGGTGGCTGCTTTTGCTACCATGGGACAACATGAGATTACAATGTCATTCACCTTTCGTATGTCCTGGACTATCCTAAACTTACCATTGGGCTTTTGCAATCCCATAGTTGGTGGGTTGCATGGATTCCCAATTATTTCTCTCAAAATTCCTTTTTGCAACATGTCTTCAATTATTGGTGTTATCATATGGGATCATATGATATGGTGTTGTTCTTGGGAAAACTGCATCAGGCTTGACGGTGATTTCGAATGGTTCTACACCTTTCATCAGTCAATATCCTTCCCTGTAAAATCCCATACTTCTGGATTCACAGTCTCTTTTAAATCTGGAGGCAGTTCCTCTATAGTTCTCATTGGCTAAAGTGCTACAACATCTTACTGAACTAGCTTAAATTCAGCATTCTCATTATGTGTCTGGAATTTGACCCCATTTCAAGTACAATAAATTGTGCAATTTAACTTACAATACAGATGGCATCCTAGAAGATTTACGGGAAGTGAGTCACATGCAACAAACTAGTGATTTTTTTCAAATGAACCTATTTTTACAGGGACTTCTTTTGAAGCTGGATTTGTAATCTTGTTTGTAACACCTACACCTTGGATTGTCTTTCCCGAGAAAGTAAGTCTGGGACCTCCGTTGCTCTAACAGTGGAACCGGTAGCACCTGTGTTGATCAAAAATTAAACTATAAGACCTCTTCGAACTTGTACACAAGAACAGTATAGGAATATCAATAAGTTCTCCTCTGGACTCTGGGCTTGAATAAAGATGCTGAAATGCATGGCTGGCTTGATGATGAGTACAATGATGTTGGCTCCTCACTGCAATTGAGGTATACGCAACACAGAACAGAGATTCTATGTGAACAGAGATGCAGACATTTTTTTTTATCTCAAATAGAGATCTGTTAGGATGTATGTTCTTTACATAATAATCATCAAAATGACGTGCTGAGAAAGTGTATACTTGTTTCCTGGGTCTCATTTTTAGGCAATGCTCACCAGGCAGTTCCATACACATCTAGGATGAGTGTGCTCTTTGTGTACAATCTGTCCCCCAGTCTATTTATATCCTGTTCTCCAATTCTATATTCTTATATAATTTATATTCATTTGTGCCGAAAAGCCCTTTTGCTTTCTTTTCCCTATGGACTATAATTGTTACATTATCCCTCTTGGGGAGAACGTACGCAATACTTTATCTCTTATTCTATCCAATTAATCATTTGGTATCATGGTTTTCAATTTAGTATAAACTTTGGGTTCTCCTCTCAATTTGAGATTAAGATGTCCTTATTGTGTCTGAGTGCCTGTGATGCTATTAATTGTGTTTGACCAATGACTTTGTGTTTCATCACTTCGCATATTAGTTGCTCAATGTTCACCAGTAGCACATTATGGCCCTCATTCTGATTCTGGCGGGCGGCGGAGGCCGCCCGCCAGAATTCAGCCCTCCATAATACCGCTCCGCGGTCAAAAGACCGCAGAGGGTATTATGAGTTTTTCCCTGGGCTGGCGGGCGGTCTCCAAAAGACCGCCCGCCAGCCCAGGGAAAAACTCCCTTCCCACGAGGATGCCGGCTCGTAATCGAGCCGGCGGAGTGGGAAGGTGCGACGGGTGCTGTTGCACCCGTCGCGTATTTCACTGTCTGCAAGGCAGACAGTCAAATACATTTTGGGGCCCTCTTACGGGCGGCATGGGCACTGCAGGGGCCCCCAGGGGCCCCGTGACTCCCCCTCCCGCCATCCGGTTCCCGGCGGGAGAACCGCCAGGAACTGGATGGCGGGAGGGGGAGTCGGAATCCCCAAGCCGGCGCAGCAAGCTGCGCTGGCTTGAAGGATTCCGTGGGGGCAGCGGGAAACCGGCGGGAGACCGCCGGTTTCCCTTCTCTGACCGCAGCTAAGCCGCCGCGGTCAGAATGCCCCGCGGGGCACCGCCGGCCTGTCGGCGGTGCCTCCCCGTCTAGCGGCCCTGGCGGTTACAAACCGCCAGGGTCATAATGAGGGCCTATATGTTTTGTTCAGTTTAGCTGCCTATTGGCTTTGACATGGCATTAGCCATTACATTCTGTATTCAGTTTAGCTGCCTATTGGCTTTGACATGGCATTAGCCATTACATTCTGTATTCAGTTTAGTTGCCTATTGGCTTTGACATGGCATTAGCCATTACATTCTGTATTCAGTTCAGCTGCCTATTGGCTTTGACATGACACCAGACATTACATTTTCTATTTAGGTTAGCTGCCTATTGGCTTTAATGTGGGGTTAGACATTGCAGTTGAGACATTGCAGATGAGCTGTGTTTTTCCAAGCTGTGTTTTTCCACAAGATGGACCAAGCTGTTTTCTTCACACCAGACCTTAGCTGATAAGAGCACGTAGATTTTGTGTTTACCTCGCAATCCAGTCTGAGAGCTCGGGGGCTCGGGAGAAATGGCCACTCTCCAAGGTTCTTCGGCTCTCACACTGAGTTTGATTTTAAGGATGACTCTGGGCTACAGGAGGGTAGATTGAATCTGCTTTGACTTCAGACAGGAGCTAGACATCAGTTGCCTGTCTCCCGTTTGGGTAGAGAATCTCTTTCTCGCAGTTGACCGGAGTCATGAACTTGCAGACCCCAGAAAGATGAAGCTGAGCTACAGGCCCTACGATGAGGAATTTTGACTTTTATGCTTTGCTTTGAAGTTATGCTATAATATAATCACGTATTTGCTGTGTACATTGGAACTGAGAAGTACTTTGATATATTTTGCTGTCATTGCTGCGACTACTTTTGAACGTATGCTTCCAATCTACTAATTTCATCTCTCCGGAACCTTGCGGTGGGGAATTAATAACAATAAATGTCTTCTTTAAAATCAGAAGTGCATTCCAGAGAGGTTCTGTAAGCTTGGTTATGAGATAAGAGGGAAAGCAGAACAGTGTCCCACCTATTCATACACTCGGTTGCACTTTAAGATGTCCACTGTGATGCCGGCTACATCTCTGCAGTGAATGAGGTCTACATACAATGGTGAGAATTTTTCTGTATGCTCGCTACAACTCATTTTTTCTTTTCCTTTTAGACAAATGTATATAGTTAAGCATAGGACACAGTTTGATGTTCTTTTGGCTTTTAGTGGGTTGTCCTACGCTGACCCAGAGTCCTGGTTACCCACTTCCATTTGATTACCTTGACTGACTCCCTTAATTTAATCAGACCAGCCTTAAGATGTCAGCCGCTTTGTCGGTGACCTTCAGATTTGGGTCCGATACATCATAGGGTGTTCCAGACAATCTTCGCCGTACTATCTACTCTTAAATTCTGGAAAATACTGGGAGCAGAGAAAGGATGCATATAGTGACAGTTTCTATTTTTATGAGCTGAAATAGTAAACAAATAGAAATGGCCTGTAGTTTCCTGCCCTAATAATTTGTTCAATATGGCATCCACCGTTGCCACTACTCAGACCCGGTGCAGTTTTTCCTGTACTCGCCGTCCATAAAGCGTATATTATGCTTGCCGAATACCACAGTGTGAGATTCCACTCTAGAAGGATTGTTTTTACCGTCGAGGGACGTTTGAGGCTAGGAGACCTCTTGGGATAACTTTATCTTCTTTTATGGGGCTGCTCAGTCTCTGTCAATTACTGACCACTAGATACCAGAATGTTGATCCCTCTCTCCATGTCTTAGACCCTTTATGATTTCCTTCTCCTGCTTTACAGGCTATTTTGCTGCTCAATGCCTGCTACAGTACAGGGGTTACGTAGCAATTTTGCCCTATATGTATCCCTTTTTCTTTTGAGACCATTAGAGGCTCGAAGGATTGCCGCATTATGCCCTACACAGTCTTATGGACCATACATTTCCCTGGACCGCAAACGGACTGACCTTATGAACTTAGTGTCCCTACCAGGACTACAAGCAGGTATTCGTTTCGATTAAGTTTGTTTTTCTTCCATTGTTTTAAGATATTATTTTAGTCGCTAAGTGTCATACCATGTCCATCCTTATTTACTTTTCCCTCCAGATTGTCTATTGTGAGCTATTGTACAATTAAAACTCTGATTTAGAACATTATTACACATTTGGTAAACTCTGACTTCCAATTCTCCTTCTGTTTTTTCTCTGTTCTTTGTTTAGTTTCGGTCTGGGATTCTGATACGCTTTGCCAGTCCTTCTTAAGAACCTAAGGTTCTTACCCAAGAATATAGAGTCTTGGAGCCTCTTGACACCACTAGCCTACAGTGGCATGATTAGATTCCAGCACAACCACTATCCCTCGGGCTAGTGTGGGCTCTAAATGCTTCAAGACTATGATTTTGTATCCATGGCAATATTGTTTGCTTTCTCGGTTTTGTTATGCCATGATTGTTTTATGGAAACTGACTAGTATCCCTTACGGTGAACACTTGGATCTAGAACTATATTCGGTTTTGATATATATTTTTCCAGGTAATGTATATATTTGTTTTTTTACTTTGCAGGGTAAACAAACAAACAAAACAGATATAGCATTATTGGGCATAGTAGAAAAAATGGAAAACAATAAAGTGCATATGTGCATTACACATACAGCAAATTCTTTCCACTGCATATTTCCACTCAACCCTTGATTACAGCATATATCCTGTATTAAAGTACCTTAAAGCAATTAAAGTGCATTTAAGCATCCATATTTACATCCTTTCTAAATGAAAACTGACACTAAAGTGCATGCACGGGTTACTAAAACTACAAGTTTAGCAACACTAGCATTACTCAACCCCTTCTCACTTCATATAAGTTGCAATAAGGTTGCGCTGTTAAAAACCTATTACGATCTCACATGTTGACAACCTTACTGTAAACAAATCACTCCCAAAGGGGGAAATGCAAGTTTGACTAATAATATGGTGGTGCTGCTAAACGAATATCTGGCATGTAAAATACCACAGCGCTCATGCAGAAGCCCTTAAACATTGATTATTTTCCATCACAAAATTGCTTAAAAATTCTAAACAAATCATTAACATATAAAGTGCAACGAGTAAAGTGTGACTGTGCTAGTAAAGTGCGAGTAAAGTGCCATTAATCATCCAAGCTTCACTCGCCAACTCAATCTATAATTACAGAAGTGGAAGAATTTGGACCTGTACACTCCGCCATGTTACCGTGTAATGTATGATATATTGTATTTAAAACCATGCATGATGTTAGCTGTTGATATGTTTTGCTTATATAATATATATCAATGATCAATGTGGATATCTGTTTGCACATGATACTCTCTTTATAACTCCTGCAACCTTATACGTGTTGGATATTTTTTCAACCCTAATGGGGGGATATATGTTTCAAGTACATGATGCAAATTATATGTTCTAATATAGTTACATTCTATGCTTTTTGTACATATTCTTATTTTAATTTTAATTTTCTTTCTTCTTTTATCCTTCTTCCTTTCCTTTTTCTTTACCTTTTTTCATTTTTGAATTTTCGTGGCCAATGTTGTCTATGTAAATTGGGCCATGGCTGGGAGTGTTGCAACTTTGTCACTGTCCGCCTTTTTTATCACTATAAATTTCCTTTATTTTGGCATTGATTGTATTGTATACACAGCCTTGAAAAAGCCCCAGGCTTGCTTAACTACTGGGGGCGAAATGTATTGGCTGTATGTCCAAAAGTAATTTGGGGAATACCTAGAGAATTCACAAGATTGCATTTTAAATAAAAGATTGAACCTTTGTACTCAACAAACCTGGGAGCTTGTATCAATATTTGGATTAAACATGGACTAAAAGATTTTGGATTCTCAGCCTTGTCCTGTAATACTGGAACTCAGTGTGAGTTGAAGGCCTCATGTGTAGATGACAGGAAGGAAGATTACACAACAAATGTCTATTCTATATTAGTTCAAGAGTGTACACAAGCTATTGATGCAAAGGGCTGTTATGTGACACCATCACATTCCTCTTTCACATGCTACATCATGCAGCATTGTACTTAGTTTAGACTATAGGCAATGACATTTTGAATATTATTAATATTCTAACTCTGGGATGATTCTTTCAAAAGTGTGTTTACTAATAAGCATGAATTTATATCCACAAGCAAATGAAATGGAGACAACTTGGCATTATTTTAGACCTTTTCTACCTATAAACACAGTTCGGGCATACAAGAGTAATTTATCTTGCTTAATGAGTCCACTTGAGACAGCTTTTACAATTTCCTAGAGGAGATCACTTTGCACACAGTACTAACAAGAATGAGGATGTCTTGAAGAATGTATGGAAAAAAGAAGTAGTTGAGTACAGAAAGAAAATGTCTTATTCACGACTAGGGTTATAAAAGAGACACAAAGGAAAAGTGTGTGTATTCAAAAACGAATTCAAGGCAGAAAGAGCTCTGTAGCTAAGAGTAATTGTGAGTATATATTTGAATTATCGGGTGGAACATAGCAGATTTTTCAAGGAGGTTATCCCGCTATACCTGGAGTTTGTTTTGTATGTGGTGAGAATGCATATTTTACATTACCTGCTGATTGGGAGGGTGTTTGCTGTTTACGTTTGCTTTTTCCAAAAACTGGACATGTATAGAACTTAGATGTTTTAACAATGACACCAGCACATAGATGTACACGTAGTGTTAATGAAGGAACTCAATTAGTGGGAGACATATTTGAAGCTATCATGTCAGCAGTAGGAGTGACACTAAATGATGAAAAGATTAGAAAGCATTTAATAGTAGTAGACAAACTACCAGGCAGCATGTATGAAATTTTATTAATTGAAAACACTGAACTAATAGCAATTAGATTATTAGTTTTGCAAAAAAGATATGCTTTAGACATTTTACTTATTAAAAAAGGCAAAGATGCTGAAAATAGTAAATTGCTGCACATATATTCCTGACGAGAGTAAGATAAATGTAGATTATGCAAAGAATATTTCTGACATGAAGCTTGACTTCGAATCTTTAGAAACCACAAGCATTCTAAAAGGTTTCAAAGATGGAGCTTCTGCAGTAGGCAATTGGATTGCAACAGCAGGAGGTGGAATCCTCAACGCTACAGTAGTACCTGTATTAACTGTAGTTGTCTGTTTCTTGTCCACAGTAGTATATAAGGCTACCAAAACAATATTACATAAGAAGAAAAATAAAGAAATGAATAAACGAAGTGAAGTGAGATTTAGAATTAAATGACTCATTAAGAAAGAATATCAGAAACTAAAAGAAAGGGAAAACCTAAAAAGAAAGAGAAAAAATAACTGAAGATGAAAG
The DNA here is from genome assembly GCF_031143425.1 of Pleurodeles waltl. Lineage (NCBI taxonomy): Eukaryota > Metazoa > Chordata > Amphibia > Caudata > Salamandridae > Pleurodeles > Pleurodeles waltl. The sequence continues at coordinate 1,419,685,228 of NC_090444.1, forward strand.
TGAACTCTGAAACCATCTGTGAATGAAATGTTGTGATGGTTAGAAACTATCAGACAGAAGAGGGTGTGACAGCAATTTAACTAAATTAAAATGAATACAATTAACATGTAAAATAAATGTGTATGGCTTAAATGAAAAGCAGTATTTCAAAGGCTAAAGTGAGCAGTAGCTTCCATAGCCATATGTATTTAGCTAAAACAACTGACTAATGCACTTTTTCTTTTTTCTTTCTCCCTGACCGAGGTCGGGAATGTGAGATACAAACCTTCAATGACCCAAATGTGTTCTGAGACAATGGAGTGAATGGATGAAGTACAATACTTCATCTTTCTCATAAACATACTTTTTCATTAAATATAATAATGTATTTAAAAGTTTTACTTAATTTCCGTAGAATGATTCTTTATTAACAAGTTCTGTCAATAGAAGCTGATGGGAAAGGGAATGACTTCACATAGTATTGTAATGTCCTAACCATGAACTATTTTTTTCTTGTAGTAAGAGTTGCTGGGACTGAATCTGACATTACAATTTGTAGCACATTTGTATTGTATGTTTAAAAGCTCTTTGCTTTAGTTTGCTTAGACAAAGGAAGCTGTCCTGTTCCCATGATGACACCGTTGGCTGACTGGATGAGCTATGGAGAGATGGCAACAAAATGTAGCAGACAAATTATATCAATGTATTACTAATGTGTGATCCTAGAGTAGAAGGCGGGAGATTCTTTTTTAACTTCTCTTGAGACCCAGACTTTTTGCTGACCCATTAATTTTCCGTCGCCTGAATCTATGCTGCTTTGAGAGTCTTCTGAGTTTCTTAAACCTCTCTTTGAGGGAAGTTCTACATATTATGTAAGATTCATGCTAAAAGCTTTATGTTTTCACATGTCAAATCTCAAACTCTTTATGGGTTCTAATTGACACCTTTCTCTCACTCTCCATACCTTAGAATAGGGAACAACCTATATGGAACCTGCTTTATGCTTTGTTCACTATTGTTTTGATGACTTGATCTACTGATTAATATTGATGACTTTTCAATAAAAAATAAATACTAAAAATATTTAATAAAGCTTTTAAACTCACACCAAAATCTCATCATTGACTCCCATAAAGTGTAAATGAACTTGCGATGATAAATAGATGATTTTGATTTGCAGTTCCTGATTAATTCCTTCACTTGTATCCAAGGTCGTCCCCCCTTGAGACCAGCATAGGGAGCGGGGACTTTATGTTTCCGGGGAGATTGGTAAGATGTTACACCATAATTTAATTTAAAAGTGTCCCAAAACTCTCAGGCAATCATGAATAAATATGCAGATCTTACAAAGAGTGAAAAGTACTTTGTTGTCTGTATAGTTGCATGTTACAGTACTGTCCATTATGACATCACCCTACCACTGATCAACACCACTATATATCCTACTAGCTCATTGACCAGGTAAGATCTATTGTTATTTTACTACTACATATACCATATCCCTAATTTACTGATTTACTATGACTTTTTTTTATTCTTCATTTTCCTAATTGTAACTGTGTCCCCTTTCTCTTTTATGTCTTTTTATATTTTTTAATTACTGTGCAAAACTTAGTCCTAACACCGTAATATAATTACATAATTAATTTATTATCCTACCATTTATTTCAATGTAATACCTTTACATTTTTTGTATTTAATAAATTAACCAAGAGCTCTAAATGGACAGACATTTCTAATAGGAAAGTACTGTTATTCTCCCATTCAAAAAGTCTTAGAATACTGGTACTTTCCTTTAGAAATATAAATAAATGAAATTAGAATTCCTTGACACGTTTTTCATGTATTTAATTGTTTGGAAATTATTTACATGAGTAACCCTTTCCAAAAATATGTTGTCAATTTAGAGCTAGTTGTTATAGCAACCTTCACCACACCTTTAAATGTTATTAAGTGAATTACCATTACTTTAGTATACTAGCTCACCCCTCACATTTTAATTGTTTTATTCAGTTTTTAATTTATTTACATTAATTGAGTAACCTTTACCTTTCTATAAAATGTAAATATGTTTTCCCAGGAGTAGAAAGTGAAATTACTTTAGCACAATGTATTTACTTCCTACTTTTGTAATCTGTAATTCATATATCTCAGGAGGAAGTCTGTTGATGCTACTTTTGATTTAAAACTTCATTTGCATAGTTATATTTATAGTATAATGTAATTGTTAGTTGAAATTATAACCCTGTCTTCAAATTGTTGAATACAATTTAAACTTTTGTTTTAAATATGACTGTTTAATTCAAGTCAAGTAAAACCTTTATTCGGCAAATCTCACCACCAAAAGTCAAAAGAAATCAAACATGTACTTATACAAAATATTAATCTGAAACAGGAATAAAATGTATTATCATATTATTATATTATATGTGTTAAAACAAATAAAACATTAAATTAATATATAAGACCACTTGATGATAAATACAAGGTAGTTTGAACCAAGTGCATCAAATAAGGAGCGACCATATAAAATATATTTAAAAATTCACTGGATTGCTGTTAGCCTAATCCTCCACATGGCAGCATTTGTCTGGTATCTGACTGAAACATTCTCAAAGCTTCTTTGAATTATTTTACTCCAAGATTACGAAAGAGGAGCAACCCATTTCATCCTTAGACTATAGTACGTAGGGCAAAAGAATAAAACATGCTCAATAGTTTCCTGCCATGTATTGCAGAGTAGACAATGGCTATGGGCTAAATTTGCTGGCTGATCCCAACTAACGGTATACAAAGCGAGGGGAAGGGTCCCATATCTAAATTGGAGGTAAAGTTTTGTCGCAATGCTGGGCTCCATTTCATCCATGAACTGCTCTAATTCAAATTCACTTTTCTGTAAAAGGAAGGGCTGTATCATGGAGCCCAAATTGGGACAGGGAGGCAATAGGCCCATTTAATGAGACCAATAAACTCTCTTTACTTGCCCTTTTAGATCGCACACACCTCTTCTGGATTAGTCCGGAGGTACTCAAGGTCAATGGATGTCAATGCAGACCTACCATACTTAATACATGGGATATTACCTTTCCCTGGCAGACACAGCACCTCTGCCAATCCCTGTTGAACTCAGTTCCCAGAGTTGTCGAAATCCTCCTCCAGCACAAAAGGGGCCATAATGTTGGCATTTTCTATCCCAAAACCATTGGAAAAGAGAGCAGTGGTGTACTGATTCGTAGACCAAACTATGGTTGCAAAAGCAGTTCTCTGCTGCAATCAAAGATGGAACCTCCCTGTGTCCCCATAATTCAACTCCATACGGAGTGAATCCTAGCAACTGGGAAACAGGGTGTATTGTGAGGTCACTAGTATCTTTAATAGCCCACCAGATGTTTGATATAATTTTAGGTCACATCTTGCAATGTGAGCCTGCCATTTGAGGTACTCAGTCAAAATTACACCTAAATACTCAAAGGTATGATCTCGCTCTAGAGGGTTCCACCTCAATGTTAGGTTTGAGCGGGTGGTTGGCAAGAATTGAAAACCATAAATTTTGTTTTTGCAAGGTTGATATCTAGGCCTCTCACTCTACAAAAGTTATTGAACCTGTCAAGAATTTTTTGCAGGCCCATAGGGTTTCAGAGAGGAGGCGCATTTCATCTGCAAACCCCGATGTTTGCCAGGTGTGGAGCATCAGACTTGCAGTGATCTATGTACTTTGCCCAATAGTTTACGAACAGCAAAAATAAGGTGGTTGTAAGGAAGCACCCCTGCCTGACTCCCTTGTTCACGGAAATCTACCAGTCAACTCCCTCATTTGTCCACATCTAACTTGTGCAAAATTATTATCAGGGAGCCTTATAATCATATTTAAGAGATAGAGCAGGACGCACAAATCCACCAAGTTCTGCCACAACTTAAATCGGGGAACGAGGTTGAAAGCTGAACTAAGGTCAACAAACACCATGTATAATCGCCCGCTCCCTAACTGTACGACCATCCAGTATAATAGTAGAAGACAAAAGACCTGATCCAGTATACTAGTGCACACTCCAAAGCTTGCTTGCAGTGGGGTCAATATGTCTGAGGCGGTCATCCAATCTTGAAGTCTACTCAAGATGACCCTGGAGAAGAGTTTTTGGGCACTATGAATTAGGCTTACCACCTTATAATTGGAGTGGATATCTCTAGAAACCTTTTTTATAGACAGGTACAATCTCAGCTCCAGCCCAGGTTGAAGGAATAGGGGCCCCATTCAATATTACATTGAATAAAATGGTGAAAGAAGGAGCCCATACTTCGATCTCATCCAGAAAAAGGTTCCCAGGAATCTTGTCAAGTCCAGGGGCTTTGTATCACATAATGTTAGTAATGGACTCACTATTTTCTTAGAATCAAAACTAATATTCTTTTGTGGGATCATAAATTAGAGAGGAAGCTCTGGTGGTGGGCTGTGTGCCTTCACAGCTGCCTGTGCCAATATCACGGGTGCCTGGCCCAACGTGTTCAGGATATTCCTCAGGAGAGTACAGGTTAGAGAAACAAACAATCCATTCATTCATTGTAATATGGTTTTTGACTGGGATAAACCAGTTGCTACAATATTTCAAAAAGAGGAGATCTATTTTCTCTTAACTGCTGCATGGAGATCCTCTCATTTCTTAACTTCTCATTCTCTCTTGCAAGCCTGTATGATGTCTTTATATGCCTTTCTAGTTATGTGAATTGCTGACCTATCGCTTGATTGTGCCCATTAGCGCCCTCCGAGCCTCACTGCATGTGGTATTGTACCAAGTTGGGGCACTACATCTCCTAGCATGTCGGCTAGTCTCTGTGAGATAGCATTGTTTTAAATTCAAGGACATTTTGGCGTGTATATTACTGTACTTGTGCAAGGTTGCACTACGGACCATTGGCATATCTAGAAGTGGCAACAACTCCACTATCACTTCAGTGACCACTTTGTAAACGTCAGCAATTGATTCTCTAGAGGGAGATAACACACTCCATTTAACACTTCGTCTTTTGGAGACCACTGTTTACCTTCTATCAAAGGGTTTATTATCATCTCTTTGTATGGATAAATTCCTAAGTTCTAGGGCAAGCACATTTTGGTCACTGTCTTGGCGGGCTAGGATTGCCATATCAATTAATTTAGGCAAAAGCCAAAGGTCAAGTAGAAAGTAGTCAATCAGACTTGTACAAAGTGGCCCATTATAAGTATGTTTTCCTTCTTTAGCTGACCTAGATCTATCATTGCACACTCTTATGCCTGCATTCAATACTATCGAAGCGAGTTGAAGGGCCAAAGGGGCCCAACTTTTTATGGGGGAAATAGTTAGTGTGAGGATGTACCACCGTTGATCTTTCTCATTTGAATGGAATTCCACATGTGTGTCCATAGGCATACCCCCCCCACGATCTTAGCAACCTCACCTGAAAGCTCGGCTAAGATCCGTAGTACTCCACACTCAGTTTTATTTGCTGTTGGCCTGCAGCAAACATTGTAAATATAACATGTGGCCAAGCCTGGGTAGGTTACTGAAATACTGGGTAATCCAACATGATTTCCTTGATACTACATGTCAATGTTCTTTTGACCCAGATTGTTGCACCTCGTACTGGATGATCCCTACCCTGGAGGAAGGCCTCCTTAGTAAATGCCACAACCCTGGATCGGTACACTGTTATAGTCAACCAAATTTCCTCAATATGCATATATTGTAAGTATCAATAAAAGTGCAACACTCAGGACAGAACATCTTGGAAAAAAAAACAGCTATGTTCCAGGACAACAGCCTAGTAATTATGTTAGGATAGGCCCCCGCTGCAACCACACTCACACCCCCAACCTTAGCTAGGTCAACGGATCATTCCCAACCACATCCATATTCCTATTATCCCAAGTAACATCCAGACAAATTGTAGACCCAAGCCCCACAGGGGGGAGACTGGTGCTATCATCAACATGAATTGTGGTGAACTCAATCCCATCCAGGCCATCATTCCTTAAGACATCCAGCTCACCCAAGTTCCCATCCATCAAGGCCCCGCACACATCCTCATTTTGAACATCATAATTCAACTTGGGGGGAACAGAAACCAGTACCTAGGCATGGAGGACCAGAAAATGTCAGTCATGGGAGGGTGGATGTACAATCAGATGGACTTTCAGTCTCACAGAAATAAATCACCTTAGCAGCAGCATCTTCTTCGCAGCCACCCTCCGATCCAGGATAACAGACATTGTCCCCCAGATCTGAAAGGGCCTGGAATCGATTTTGGTGAGGGAGATCGAAATTAAATGGATGCCTAATCGAGGATTGGTTTATGAGATAGCCCCTATTACTTCTAGTAATTGGCTGGATTGAGTGTCTGTAGAAAAATGAACATGGCAAGTTTCTGATTAGACTTAGTTCAACCATGCCAGCTCTTGCTAGAGCAATACTTCCTCTGCAACTGCATACAAACTTTAATGACTAGAGTGTCTCCTGAAAACTGCCAAACATAAAGAATCTCATTTAGAAGTCCCACTTGCAACTCACATTATTGTTCAACCAATGGGTCACTTTGTTCTTAAGGGCCCACGTTGATTCAGGCAAGTCGGTCTGAAGGCTAGGAATGTTAACTAGAACAATCGCGTACAGACAGGATGCTGGGGGCAGGTCAATTACAGGGCGAGTGGCTGGCTTTTGTCAATAAGTTTCTGGCTGACTGCCAGGAAGAGTCTGGGTCCCAGCGCCCTGGGACATGGGATTCACATCTGCTCCTGACACTGTGGCCAGGTTCAGGGTTGTTGGATTCACACCCTCTCTAGGCCCAGTTCCCCTTGAGTCAGCTGGAAGTTGTATGAATGCTACTACACTGGTGTATGATGGATCAGCTACAGCTGCATTTGGTAACTGTAACCTTTGCAAAGGAAGAGGGCCACCTTCTCCTGATTTTGTTAAAAAATTCAAATTAGCTTCAATGGCACCTAACTGATCATGGAACAGCTACAGTTTAGCATCCAGTACTTCACTAAGGCTAGTGCTCAAACTGTCCCAAAGGTCTGTACAGAAGGTGTGCAAAGTGATTGTATTATCAAGCCCTAATGTCACCGGGTTTTGTTTAGGTTTAGATGTTTTTGACTTCTGTGACTTTTTCCTTTGTTTTGCCACGGGCTCGGCTTCAGGAAAGCAGTCATTCTTTGCAGCTCCACTGCTAGTGCTGTTGTCAAGAACAGCCATATCCACAGGGCTATCCTGTGCAGGACCATTACTCACATTGATACCCCTCACAGGGGAATTAGGGATACTTATGCTTTGAGCTATAGGTTTAGATGGATTGTTGCTTCTAATGGAAAGTGAGTTAGGAGGCGGCAGACAGTGAAAGTCGAAGCTCTGCCAACTCTATTTCATGAGAGACAAGATCCACTGCCCACAACAGAAAATTGTCAATGGTTGAACGAGTGTGAACCCGAGGGCCCAGAGCAACTCCTAAATCAATTTTAATTTTCCCCATGTTTTACCAAAATTATATAGGATGCAAGGTGTTTAATTGACATATCCGTGGTGAGCTCACTCCATCTATTTTTAATTTATTACTATGTTTATTTCAATATATTTACCATCGTTGAAATTGAATTAATTTAATATGATTTTATTCAGAATCCAAACCCTAATATAAATGATTAAACTTAACCTAAGATGTGTGTTTGTCAAGCATGTACTGACCCACAACGTGTTTGTTCTGCCAATATAGTAGGAGCATCGTAATAGTCAGACAATGTAGTAGAGGTGATGTAGCAATGTATACCGTTATACCAGTATACCATACGTGCACTAACATGATTTTTGAGGGAATTTGTTTTAAAAAGTTTATTAGTGACCTGACCATAACTAAAAATGTAGATCAACACATCTTTTCAAATGTTAAAAGTAAAGTGGAAAATTGATTGGATGAGAAGTTAAATATTCTTCAGTTTAAGGAACAAGCACTAGCAATGCCAAATGGTCTGGCTTTAATGATCTGCACTCTTGACTCATACAGGCACACCACTCTATATCTATACTGACAGGTGTTTCACCATCTACTCACACACAACACTCACTGTGAGCTCATATAGATATTTCACTTGTCCTGCACTCGCACCACTCACTCCAGTCACTTTGCATTCACACAGGCAAAACACACTTTTTACTCAGACTCTTTCCAGCAATTATACATGCTGCACTCAATATGCACTCCTACCAGACACTCAACATTTGTATAGTAACTACATGGTGGTACATTTACAGCTTTTGTAGACCACAGTAGTGTGGAAATTTCTGGTCTCCTACTTTACCAACTGGGACAATCTTGGGCACATAATACTCCATCTGTGTCTCTGTCTCCTAATACTACAACAGTGAAGTACAATGGAACAGAGTTTAAGGAGTTAACATCCAAGGCAAGCCTCCAGTATTGTTATGCTTCACACATTCACTGCTATTTGGAAGGTTCCCACATTTAGTATTAGTTTCTTGCAAAGCATATTTATTACTGAAGCTGCATTTTACCCACACAGTAACACCTCTTTAAAGCTTTTATATGGTTGAAATTTAAAGTGGGCCCCTGCTTGGCTGTTCAAAGTATCATGCAGGATGAATTTTGCTTGTGTTTCCTTTGCTTCTCCTGCAACATACCACCCTCCATCTTCCCTAGGTAGCACATCCCCTCAGCATTAAACACATCAGGTGGCATTGGAGGCTAGCCCTAAAATATTTGAAGGCTGAGAGAGGTGCAGTGGTGGATTGCATTTCCTAGGCACAAACATGCCAAGGGTATAAAGGAATTCTCCACACTGGATTGAAGGGACTAGGCTGGAGGTCTTCATTGAGGGGTTATCTTCAAAGAACTGCTTGTGATATGATGGGTGAAGCTGAGAGGAGACTGAAAAGCAAAGCAAGTCATTCACATAATGCCAAGGCATTGGAGAGGGGTCAGGAGAGGAGTCTGATGCCCTCTCAAACTTCTTCGACCCGAAGATTGCCAATATCTCCAACAAATGCGACCCTCAGCCCACCGACCTGCACCCCCTGGACCAGCCCGACAATGTCACCACTGCCAACAGAAGATCAACAACTCGGACAAAGACACCACAGTCCTGATGAAGACCACCCACTCAGGACCACCCTCTGACCTCGTCCCTATTTTATTAACAACCTAGGAAGCACATTCATCTCCCCAAGGCTCACATCAATCATCAGCTCCTCCCAAAGCGCTGCCACCTTCACAGCAAACTGGAAGAATGCAGAAGTCATTACCCTGTTAAAGAAGCCACCAGCAGATCCCATCACCCTCTGCAACTACAGACCTATCTCACTTCTACATTTCCCAGCCAAAGTCATGAAGAGAGCCATCAATGTTTAACTCTTTGACCCCCTTAAGCACAACCAACTCCTCGACAGATCTCAAGTCAAGTTTGCACCCCAACTACAGCACTGAAACAGTCCTCATCACGGCCACCAGTGACATCAGAAGCATTCTCAGCCAAGAAGACAGCTGTTCTTATCCTCTCCATAGCCTTCAACACAGTCTCCCGCAACAGATTCATCACAAAACTTTACTTCCCAGGCATCCGCAAGCCAGACCTTTAGTGGCCATCCTCCTTCCTCATGGGAAGAACACAATGTGTGATACTACTACCCTACACCTCAGAACCTAAAACTCTCATCTGCAGGGTCCTTTAATCTCATCCCTCAACACAACGCTCTTCAATATATACATGGCATCCCTCGCAGACATGATGAGATTGCACAGCATCAGCATTCTCTCATATGCTGACAACACACAGCTCATCCTCTCTCTTACGGACAGTTCCAACACTGCCAAAACCTATTTCAACAACTTCATGAGCAACATTGCATCATGGATGAATAACAGCTGCCTCCCGCTCAACTCAGACAAAACCAAAGTCCCGATTTTCAGAAATCACTCCCACTGGGATGCCATATAGTAGCCCTCCAAACTGGACCCCCCACCCACCCCTACTGATCATGCTAAGAACCTCGGATCATCCCTGACACCAACCTTACTATGAATAAACAGATTAACGCTGTCACTTCATCATGTGCAGATGCTACGCAAGATTTTCAAATGGATCCCTTTGAACCCATGCCCTCATCACAAGCAAACTCGACTATAGAAACACCTTTTATGCTGGAATCCCAGCTCATGTCCTGCGCCCATTTAAACCACCCAGAACTTTGCCGCCAGACTCATCTCGAACATGCCACAAGACACCCACATCTCACCACAACTCAACGCACAGCCCTGGCTCCAAGTCCAGGAAAGATGCGAATTGAAGCTGCTCACACACACCTATAGAGCCCTCTGAAAAATTGGACCTGCATACCTTAACCACTGCCTCAACTTTTACCATCCCACAAGACTCCTTTGGTCGGCCTCCCCATGCTACCGCATGTACCCCTTGCATCAAGAAGAACAGATGCTGGGGATTATCCTTCTCACATATCAAAGCCAAAACCTGGAAAGATGTCCAACTCTTGCTCAGAACCCTCCCCCCCGCTCTCATGGACTTCAGAAAGAAGCCCAAGACCTGGCTCTTCCAGAAAAAAACAGTCATTATTCCATCCATCCATCTTCTCAGGCCCTTGCCCTATTAAGTGCCTGGATACCTTTGTAGGTGATGAGCGTTGTTTTACAAATCCAAATAACATAACACAGCAAACATGACTGCCCGTCATCAGTGATTTAAGTGACAGAGCTTGAATGGCCTTGTACCGAGTAACACCATTGTTAATTATGTAGTGATATAATCAGTCACAAAGGCAATGTCAGCCGCAGGGAAAGGGAAGATACGCGAGGGAGAACCAGACAGAAGAGATAAGATGAGATGAAGATGCTACACTGAGAGGAGGTGCTGAGTTTATGATTTAGTCCCCCGGCCATCACTCTCTTTCCAAAGCCTACTTGTCCTTACCGGGCAGAAGAGTGGAGGCAAGTGAAGAGCAGGTCTCAGCAAAATGTGTAGGGAGGGTAAGTGCTTCTAGAAAGGGGACACATGAAAGGTCATTGAGGTTACCTCATTATGTAGCTGCCCCAAAGACTGCAACAGCAATTAAGGGCTGCAGTGGCTTCTGTAAACACTGGACTTTACCAACTTTCAACCCTGGTATACTGGGTCTGGTGGCTTAGTGGACGACAGTCTGGTGGCAACACGTCCACAGCAGGGGTCTGTGTTTGCACTAATGGTTATAGGTTTGTATCCTGGTAGGTCAAAGAGCCTTTCATCCTTCTGAGGTCAATAAAATGAATACCACTGAGCTGGGTAACAAACATCTGCTATTTTAGCACAAGATATCCTTCTGGGTGATATAGTATATTATCTGCAATAGGTAAGTTAGGATTTCAGCAATATGTATCAGAGTCAAGTCATGCATTATGAACATATGGGGACGTGCAAATAAGTTTCTCGGTTAATCAATACAAAATAATACATTAAAAACCTTAACAAAAAGTCTAGGATACCTTAGGCTGCTCTAGACTAGATCTAGCCTTTCCACTACAAACATGTTTCATTTAAGACATGAACAGTTGCATTACTTAACATAGCAACAGAAAAACATTCAAGTTAAGCACTTTAAATGGCCCTGAAGCAAACAGCAGTTCGAGAGGCCATTATTCCAAAAGATTAGGATTTTACAGTGGAAGAAGATTAACGTATGGAGGCCATCAAAATGTCTTGAGGGCCCCAAGGTATAGCTGTATAACTGTCCTGTGCCCATCAATGGCAGAGCTGAACAACTAGCGTCTCGCAGCTAAACACAGAACTGGAGAGGGATTAATTTGTGGATGCTGATGCCATCAGTAATCTCCCGTCATAATCTAAACCCACCTCAAAGATATACAAATGTATTTTAAGGAGCAGAGCCCATTGATCCCTAGGGCCCCTCCTGCACCCCTGTCTCAGGAGTCTGAGACCGCATTCCAGATATACCAAGGCCTTGGAGGGCGGGCGGAGACAATTAACCACAGAATGCACTTGTGGCCCTCTCCTGCACTCATGCATTTTAGCTGCTAAGGAGCCTAAGGGCATCTTCCAGGTATGCAAAATCACCGAAGAAAGGTTGACTTAAGGTCCAGAGAGCATGTCTTTTCGATTCCGAGCACCCCTATGCACTACATGCATACTTGCACCTGCCTATACAGAAGTCTAAGACCATTTCTCAGATATACCACAGACTTGGTGAAGCAAGGCTTTCAGATATCGTGTTGGCCGGCTTTTCCTGTTCGCCTGCAAGGCTCCACAAAAGTGGCAGGATACTTATTCACAGGCAACCCTGCCTTGCGCTTTAAATGGTATCTTAACCGCATAATTTTGAGTGTGGCTGCGTTAGTAGTTGTTCAGTTCCAGTTGTTTATACGCCTTCACAACAAGACACCACACATTACTTGATAACAAAATACACATTCACTCAAGACAGTCCCTGAAGTTGGTGGCAGTAGCACTTTAATCTTCAAATTCATTTCTTGACTCTCTAACACCGGCTCACGTTGTTATATCGATACACAAACGTTTCCTGAATGCCATGGCACATTGTGATCAGTGCTTAATTTGTGCTTGTTGTGTCCAGTGCTGAGCACCGGCACTTATTTTTGAGGGCCAGGGCTTATTCTTCTGCCTCAAACATTTGCTGCGAAAAAGACACATATGGGAAAGACGGAGGAAGGGAAAAACAAAAAAGCGTCACAAGGGGAGAAAGCAGAAAGCTGCAAGAGTGAGCTGAAGGGGCACGGAGTAAATTTGTGTCTGCCTTAGGCCTCGTGGATATCTAGGGGGAGGCCCATTCCCCGTGTGGGGGGTACACCTTTTTCTCCTCAGCACATGACTCTTCCCACCTAGATTACTTCCTGATCCCACATACCCATGTAAACAGAATCACAGATATCTCTGTTTTGGCACAGGGGTTCTCAGGTCACTCCCCAGTGAGGATTCGCATCCGTGTATGTCATCAGCGTCAGGACTTTAGATGGCACCTTTCACCATGGTATATGCAGAACTCAGACTAGGAATATTTTGCAGTTAACACTGACACAGTAGCGTCAAAGACGATGCTATAAGAGTCCCCAAAGCCCACAGAGAGGGGGCCTGATATTAGCTTTACTGTGGGGCTCCAGAGAAGCTGAGCATGGAATTTGGTGGACCTGGATGCCCAAATAGTTGATTTAGAGATACTGGGCCGTCTGGTGGAAGGGCAGCAGGCATGCAGACAGCTCGGCCTCTTACAACAACAGCAACAGACCCTCCTAAAGGATGCCAGCCTGTTGTGGGGGGCAGCTCAAAGCCGCAAATATAAAAGGGGCAATAATTCCAGTAAGATATTGCATTGGTTGTGCCAGGGCCCTGGATTTGCTCCTCCCTTCCTCCCCGTGTGCAACTCAGCAGGTGTATAACTTAACGACCCTAGGTCAGTGGCATGCAGTTTTGCCAAATACTTATAGGAGGTTTATGCTCAGCAGGAGGTGTTGTCTAGAAACCAAATGAAGGATTTTGTGACAGAGATCCCGCTTAAAACTCTTTCCTCTATAGATCATGACACCTTAGATTGTGTCCTCATGGGGAAGGAGCTCTTGTCGGCCCTGGTGGTGTTGAGCCCTGGAAAGACCCCTGAACCAAATGTATTCCTGTTAAAATTTTTAAGGCCTTCATACCAAAACTACAGAAATATATGTTGGGGGTGTTCCGAGCTGCACCTGATGTTGCTGCCCTATCCTGACTTGCACCATGCTGAGATTGTAGTGTTCCCCAAACCTGGTCAGCCGGCTGACCAGCATTCTTCTTATCGCTCTCTCTTAAATCTCCAGGTGAAGATCTTCGTGATGGCGTTGGCGAACAAACTTGGTCATTCCGGACCTAGTTGGATTTATGCCTGGTCGTGCCACTCAACACAATATTTGGCGCAGCCCTGGCAGACAGACTAGAGGGTCCCCTGGCACTCCTCTTTGCCGACATTGACAAAGTCTTCGACTCCATCAGCTGGGTCTACCTGTTTGCACTCCTGCATTGCCCGAATTTGGCTCTAGATTTTTTTTGTCTTAAATTAGAATACTGTACACTGATTTGACAGCAACAGTGGGAGTGGCTGGGGCAAGTTCAGATCATATTTCAATCTGGCACAGGAGAGGCAGGGGTGCTCCTTATCTCCTTTATAATTTGCTCCAGTAACACAGCCCCTGGAGGCGTGGGTACAGACAGATGCCTGGGATTTTGGGTCCGACTGGGAGGGTGGGATATCAGATTGAATAGCACTATATGAGGTTGACGTCCTTTTCTGTTTGACCTCCCCAGCAGCCTCGGGCAGCGCATTTTGCGAATCATACACATTTTTGGTGAATCCACAGGACCTTCCCATAATACTTCCAAACACTCTGCGCTCCCAGGAGGCAAGTACCAAAAATACATCAGCAGGGTATCGGGACTCCAGATCACCCAGGTGGTCTAAAGTATCTGGGGGTATTTGTATCCCCCTACACTTCATTGGCATGGACATAAAATGTCAACCCTGTTTTGGCGCCCCTCAAAGAGGAAATACATTGGTTCTCCCTCTTTCTCCCTTACTTGGAGGTCTGCCATTTTCAAAATGGTTTCCTTCCCCATCTATTGCATCAACTACAGAACTTTCCCTATGCAATCGCCCGACAATGGTTTAGATCTGTTAACTCTATACAGCTTTCTTTGGGCAGGTGGCATTCCTCGCATCGCCTTGGGGAAATGCATTCAATCCACATACTGTGGAGGCATTGTTTCAGCAGACACTGAATCTTACTATGTGGTGTTGCACCTTCTGGTCATTGATGACTGGTGGTGTAGGGTGCATGAGGACCCTGAGTATGCGTCTGAGCGCTGGGCAATGGGGACACTCTTGTCATCTCGTATTTTTATTATGGGGGTGCTGAGGGAGCCTTCCACCCACAATATATGTTGTAATTATGCAGTAGAGGAAGTCCTTTCGGCAAATGGGGTGGTGGGAAGAATTTACACAATGCATGGCGCTGTGGCATGGCTGCTGGCCATCATAGGTGGCCACACACAAGCGTTTCCGGAATAGGGACCTTATAGGTATTTATACACTGGGGGACATCATGTGTGGGACTGTCCTTAAATTGTTTCAGTCTTTGCAAACAGGCTACCAACTCCACTGCAGCCAGTTCTATCATTAGCTGCAACTCTGCCATGCCCTGACCCCATATATATCTGAGCTCCCAGAACTCCCCAAATACAATCCTTTGGAAGGCGAACTTATTTTCGGGAATTTGGGTGATCGTAAAATTGCACAAATTTACCAGACACTTGTCTCTAATTGCCCAGACACATTTGCAGCTCTCTGACATATTTGTGAGGCGATGAGGGAGCATTGGAAAATGAAGACTCGACAGAGGCACTGGGGCCACCCAGGAGTGTCACCATTGCAGCCTGGCTTTGACTAATTCAGCTCAAATACCTCCATAGGGTATACTATACTGTACAAAGCATTGAGTGTGGAATATGGGAGTGATAGTCTCCCCAGCCTGTCTCAAGTGTAAAGCGGAGGAGGGTACATTTATACATACAGTGTGGTGGTGTGATATCATGCTTGGGTGAGGTTCTGAGCAGGACACTTCCGAAAGACCCAAAGCCTATCCTACTTCATTTCTCAGACACACTGGAGGGCAATCATTACAAGCTGTCTCTACTTTTTCTTGCTTGACTATGGCAAAGAGGGATATGGCAAAGGGTTGGAAGACAGTGCCCCCCCATTTCTGTCAGTATGCAAAAATGGTTTGGATTGTTGCATGGGCATAGAAATGGCAGTGTACAAGTTCCAGGGTTTCCCACAGAAAACTGCAAAGCTGTGCCAGGCATTCGGAGACTACAGGGGACTTGTGCTGGAACCTGTCCACCCTATGAGATGTGAAATAAATGATGAAATATGCCGATTTGTGGAATAGGTTATGCTTGACACAGGAGGGATGGTCTTCAGGCCTTTTTATATGGTAATCTATCCTCTACTTTTGAGGATGGAGTAGGACTGGATGGTGTTGTGCAGATATAAGCAGAGATATGTGTTTCTTTCATGTACATTGTCTGTTTTACAAATCATTGGCCGGATTGTCACTATGTCTTGGAAAAAAATCAATAAAATCTGTTTAAAAAGTCAAGAACCTATCCTCTAAATGTGAAGTACGAGCACAAACTGGTAAAGAATGTAGTCAATTATTTGGTTTTGTCCATAGCGTAGTAAGCAAATCACTGCTCTCATTATGTATTGCAAGGATAACATGCATTGAATCCCTCTGCCAAAAGTTGAGTTGAGACTACACACCTTTTTCTCTATGCTCATTGTATGTCTCCTTTTTAATCAATGTAAAGCATATTCAGGTTGAGATGTGAAGAGAGTAATGAGCTCAAATCTAGATCTAGTCAGTTCTTGCGGAATAAGCTACTGGGTGATATACTTTAATGAATGATGATATCCCCTATGGATGACACCAGTTTCTTTTGGTCTTCCATAACATTTCCCTTTGTCAGGGTTTATTCTATCAACATGTAATCCCTCACATATACCTTGCCAGAAGCCCACAGTGTCTATTTAGAAGTTACAAATCCCTCACAGTCTAAAACAAAATCTACATGTTGGGACATGGGTCATTTTTTCCGGTATTTGGATTTAAAGCTGTAATCAAACCTTCATGATTCTTAAGTCTAACTATAACTTTATTGGAGCATGGTCTGAGATACTATCTTCTTAGATGGCACTTGACAAACTACTCCGTAGTATGGAGGCTGAGATGAGAAAGAAATCAATATGGGTGTGTCTGCCATGCACTCATGATACAAAGATGTAGTCTCTCATCTGACAATGCAAGAGCCTCCAGAAGTCTACAAGCCTGAGATCTTGTAAAAGGTCAATCAGCAGATCTCTGGCTTATGTGCTACCTATATCAGGCTTACCAGATCTTTCCGAGACAGGGTCAAAACTCAGGATCCAATCCTCTACTATCGCTGTCTTACTTCCACCAGACATTCTGGAGAGTCTTGAGAAAAAGGGGAACTTGATTTACTGGGAGCATATATTAAGTCTATAATCAACAATGTCCGCTGAATTAATATGTTTGCAGAAACATAATGGCGTTCACATCCTGTACAAAATTTTCAGTACTGAGGCATGGAGTGTTTTTCTTACACAAGACAACAACTGTTACTAGTTTATAGGCAGCAGAGCCTACTGCATCAGGCCAAGATGTCTATCTGTTCCAAGTATTAAGTACCTTACCCTCCCAATCTCTTTTTAGTTTTGCAGCTTCAGATGGAAAAAGGTGAGTTTCTTGAAGCAGGGCAATGCATGGCAATTTTGATAATTTTTTCCTTTAATGCATAGGTTGTGCCAGTAGGACTATATTGGAAACAATATTAAAGTACCTGTGAATGGCCCTAGTAATTGCAGGGGTCATCACACTGACAGCATAGACAATGTCATGTGTGTAATGTCTAGAATTCAGCAGTAGAAGTCATCTCATGTTGATGGACCCTTCTTAATGGATAGTGTTTCAGTGAAAAGTAGTTGTATCTCAAGGTTTGGTTGTGGTTGCGGTGATGAAGTAAAAGGTCATTGCTCTGGACTGTCTGCAGTAAATTAGGTATTTTTCTTCTCCTTTTAAACTACAAGGGCTGTGAGGAAATCCTTTTTTATTGGGAAAATCCAAGCAAACCTAGCCCAGCACTTGCTGGTTAGAGATGTCCAGCCCCCACACTTTTCTGCACAGTTGTTTGTTCAGTTCTCAGGAGAATTAGTTTGGCCATCACAATTCCAATGCCACACTTTCACATTTCACACTTTCTGTCTTGTGAATGTATTCGCTCCCTGGTAAGAGCCAGCTTGATAAAGGGTAAGGGTCACTTGAGTGTATCCTGTGTGGCAGGAGAAACAGGAAAAGTTATCTGGGTATATGGAGCAGTGATTCTGCAAACCAAAGGGCCTGATTATGAGTCTGGCACAAGACCGCCGCGGCTGTGGCGGTCCGACCACCACATGACGAGTTTGAAAGGTGGACCCGCCAACAGATCACCATCTCCACCAGGATCCAAGATCCCGATGGGCTGATGGCAGTCCTGGTTGTACCTTGTTCTCTGCCAGCCTTTTCATGGCGGTTTCTCCATCATGAAAATGTTGTTGGAGAACAAGTGCTGGGGTCACAAGGGGCTTGCCCAGCACCATCGGAATGTGCACTGTGTGCTTTGCTTTGTAGACAGTGTGCATTCTGAGGGTGCAGGTCAGCCCCCTCTGTGCTATCTTGTAGCACTGTTATCACCAGTCTGACCAGCGGAAACGATCTATTTCAAGGTTTCTGCCAGTCAGCCAGGTCAGAGTGATGGAAATCTTGTAATAGTGTGGGGGACGCCACTGCCATTGGGGTGGTGTCCTCCCCGCAAGTTTGGCGGTCCCATGTTGGGACCACCAAACTCATATTTTGCCCCAAAATATTTGTAGCTAATTTCTAGTGTACAGACAATGGATGTAAATTGCCTAACGAAGCACACTTCCATGGTGTACCTAAATGATTCTTGTCATAATTGTTTACTTTGTAATGTTTACATTTCTCCCACATTATACATTAATATTAGAGGTGTGCCTAATTCAAGTAATTATGCAAAGGTCTGGCAAAATTATGTAAAATTATGTGTAATTGTGGAAAATGCAAAGCTGTAATTTAGTACTATATTTTAGCTAAAAATAAATTATTGTGTCAACATTTGACACATGAACACATTTCAAGCCATTAGTGCAAAAAAAACAAAAGCACTACAAACAGATGTTCTGCTGTTCCTCGGTATTCACTATATATTTTTAATGGGAATGGCACATACATAGTAAATGTTTAGAGAGAATGGCATGTAATAACTCAAAGTGGCATCATTGTGGCATTTTGCGTAACAAACGTTAACATGAAATTCTAGAAATTATGTGAGTTATGCTAGCATAATATAAAATATGCCCATGCCTGATTATTATGATTAGGAGATATTATCAAGAGATTTACTGATGCTATATGAAGATTATGCAAGCACTACTGTTACTGTAGTTGGAGATTTTTTTTAACCTTTTTTATTAGCGTTTCTCACATTTACATTTGTCAAATCTATTGCATCATACAGAGGTATGAACATTAATCCCATCACAGGACTATGCAGGAGTAGAGCTATAATCTCAGGAGTACTTGTGTTAATATCGGACCAATCGATGAACACAGCAACAAGACACCTTTAGACGTGAACAATACATTTTTATACTCAAACAAAGTCACATCACCTCTGATGGATTCTCCTGTCATGAACTCTCATTCAACCCCAGCACATAGGTACGTGGTCAGGTAGGCTATGCCGCCCAAACCTGAAGGTTAATGATTGACAGGACACAGGTGGGGGTAACACTTAGCTGACAGCCAAACACACACGCTTAGATCAGATCCCACAGATACGCAGCAACACTACAATGGTCCACAGCGATTGGCCCCAATAAAGCACACATTGCCAGAGAGACCATGCATTCCAAAACAAACAGAACGTTAGATGTCACATATAGTTAGGTGCACTTAGCCTATCTGGACACAGCACACAAAGTGACCACGTGCCCCTTAGGCCGCACATCTGGACACCTACTTGCTGGCCCACAAAGTGCCAGGTCGAGGCCCATCTGGATTCCCTATCTGGAAATTATATCTGCGACTCCTTATCAATAGTTTGCATATTTCACCAGGGAAAGAATGTTACATGTGTGTATTGCCGCCAGAGACATGTATAAAACGTGGGTCATTTCAATGTTCTATGAGAAACAGTCCTCAGACCCCAGTGCTGTAACTGCTCTCCTGGCTGTAATGTTTAATTAAAAAAAAAGTTTCCTGTTTTGCCAGATGTCTCTTGTCTCTTGTTTTTTAAGGTAAATCCTCATTCGAGCAACACTTGGTTCAGTCCTTATAAACCATAACAAGATTTAAGAACAAGTAATCAGTCATGTGATACCTCCTACCAATGCATTTATGCTGTCAGTATTACAATGCATCTCTTTTATTTGGGTCCCATATTGATTGTAATAGGGTACACCATTTACCTTAGACATTGCTGGAAATTAACGGAGGGCAGATCCGGAGGAATGGTGGGGCATACTTGAATAGCCAGGTGTGCACTGTTACCCGCCCACTTCTTCCTGGTATATTTGTAAATCCAGGAGCAGTGCTATTGTAGTTGGAAATTTTATTGTTAACATTACTAGTTCCCTACACAACAAATTAGTTTTTTCAGATTTAGATATTGCCTGAGACCTATCCTGTGCATCCCTTCCTACTTGGTGTAGTGATAAGGAAGTGATAAGCCCATTAACCATGGACTTAGGAATTAAACTGAGCCCCAACCAGTGGAAAGTTTAAAGTCAGCTGAACTGGCAGGCTTACTTGGAGAAACAGATTTTTGTTCTTTGATTGATTACATTTAATTGCATCTATTGATTACATTTTCATTGCATATACAGGAAATACATCCATAATTAACTTTAAAATAGAGTTTAAAGAATGGAATATAATTTCCAGTTAATATTGTCAATAAAAATGGTGATATACAGGACTATTGATAAATAATTTTCCCAAATGTATAACTGTCTGAGCACCAGTGTAAGAAACTGGATTATCATTTGAGGTGAGCAACTGCCAGAAATAATCACATCCATGTCAGTATGAACTTTCCAAGTCACTAAATTAACCCGAGCTAAACCCCCCCTATTAGCTATGGTAGAAAGTGGTGTCACATGCTGCCCACAGTACCCACTTCTGAATATTCTGTGGAGTTCAGAGCAGTCATCTCTGCCCTTTCAGGTCAGCCTACTGTTTGCTCCTGGGAGGCATTTCTGTACTCCTTATATATATTCAAGCCTGAGCACATGCTGAGAGTTGTCAGGGGCTTATGGTAATTAGCGGTCTGAGAGTTCAGGAAGCTGATGGGTAACGTTCTAAAAGTTACTTTTCCTTAATATGAATTAAAAATCCAACTTTGCCAATGATTGGTAATAACTACTAAAAATAATTGTTTAATAATGTTTCTAGGTGGTTCCATTCCCGATATACAGCATTAGTATTTTTATCTGTACTTAGGTTTCCTCTATAGGACAGCTAAGCCTATCACAGTGAAAAAATAACTTTTGGGCCTTTTCGCTATGGGCACATGGTAACATTACTTTTTTATATGTCCCACTTTTCCATAACATGCCCCCGACCTTGTGGGCTGCAAGGCCTACATAGGGGTGACATTTATATTTAAAACAAAGTTTTTCTCCTGTCAAAAAGGGTTATTTTGACAGGTCAAACAGTAGGGTTTAGACTGTATCAGTCTAGTGGCATAGTGTAGGCCTGAAGTCATGCTTGTCCTTGCACTGTACTGGATGGCACAACAGGTTTTGCAGTGCACTAGTGACATTAAACTTCCAGGCCCTGGGTGCACTTTCTGTACCATAGAATAGGGACTTATAAGCAAGTTAAACATACCAACTAGAAATGTGCCAAAGTAATCATGTTTAAAGAGTGAACACAAACACTTTCCTTCTGATTAGCAGAGGTCTAAAGCCAGCAAAACTATAGGGTCCAGCAAAACGCAAAAAATCAAAGGTGCCCACGTGGAAAAGGCAGATTTCCAAAAGACTCAGATATGTTTATTCATTTTTGTGATATTTTTCCAATGAATTCCTGCTCCTCTGTCAATCTATTTCTCTTGAGCAATAATAAAACATTTTTTTAAATAAATTACTTAAAAACAACTGTTAGAAATTGGGTTTCTAGTTGGCAGTGGTATGCACCCTGTCCAAGTAGGGACCACAATTCTGGATAAGTCACAAAACAACCAAAATAATCCTGTGCTCACCCTCCGGTAGCTTGGCACAGAGCAGGCAGACTTAACTTAGAAGGCAATGTGTAAAGTATTTGTGCATACTGTTAATAGCGAAAACACCAAAAATGACAAGAATCCAATATGCACAAGTCAAGATATCACTTTTTAGAAGTTTAGGTAAGTCTTAATCGATAGGAATTAATGGACGTATCTTTTTAGCATAAAGTTCCTGGGATGCACTAAAAAATAACAACATAGAGGACCGCAGAGGAGGTGGTGCGTCGGAAAGTAAAGTGATGCATCAATTCTTCTGGCCCAGCGGAGGTGATGCATCAATTTCCAGGTATGCAGCCTTGGCTCCTTACTGCATCACAGGGACAAAATGCGCTGCGATGATGAGACAGGTACTATGTCAATTAAGGAGATGCTGCAGCGATTTTTCAGCGGCGAGACGCTGCATTAATTCTGCAGGTGATGCGTCGATTTTTGCAGGTGTTGCGTCGGTTTTCTGGTGCACTGGAGTTTCTACCTCTGGTGAAGTCTTTGATGGCCCTGAGACTTCTTAACAGGAGGCAAGCTCACTCCAAGCCCTTGGAGATCACTTTTAGGGGATTGCAAAGTTCTTCCAGCAGAGGCAGGAAGCAGTAGACAGCAGGGCAACAAGCAGGAGAGCAGTCTTTTCAGAAAAGCAGTCCAGATGAGTCTTTTGGGCAGCATGGCAGTCTCTCTGAGAGAGTCCAGCTGTAGGTCCAGAAGTGTTTGATTTGAGGGGGTGGTCACAGGACCAGTATGTATACCTAAATGTGCATTTGAAGTGGGGAAACTGCAAAGAGTGGTTTTGAAGAACATCAGTTTTCCTTTCAATCCATTGTTGTCTGCCTGGAGATCCTTTTTGTGGGGTCAGGCCACTAGCCTTTGAAGTGTAAGTGAGAGCCCCCACCCTTCCTGCCCAGGAAGATTAATCAGTATGCAGATGCAGCTCAGTGTCCTGTGTTTGTGGCTGTCTGGGTAGAATGCACAAGGGGAGCTGTCAACCAGCACAGACCAAATGTAGATTGGAGACAGGCTGTAAGGCACAGAGAGCAGCAAGTCAGAGAAATGCCTACTTTCTAAAAATAGCATTGCTAAAATAGAAATGTTAAATCCAACTTCAACAGTAGGCAGGATTTCTCACTACAATTCCAACCATACCAAACATGACAATGCCACTCCTTTCAGATCAGACATTACCACTTAAAAGTATATAAGGGAATTTCTAATGCATGCCTATGAGAGGAGCAGGCTTCACAGTAGTGTGGAAGTATGTCACTATCAGAACATGTAAAACTTACAAGTACATGGCCTGCCTTTTGCTTACATAGCACCTAAAGGCCTACCTTAGGGGTTGCTTATATGTAATAAAAGGGGAGTGTATGGCTTGGCAAGTAGTTTAAATGCCAAGTCAAAGTGGAAGTAAACTGCACACATAGGCCCTGCACTGGCAGGTCTGATAAACGATGAAGGGGCTACTTATGTGGGTGGCACAAACAGTGCTGCAGACCCACTAGTAGCATTTAATTTATAGGCCCTGAGCACATGTAGAGCACTTTACTAGGGACTTACAAGAAAATTAAATATGCCAATTGGGTATTAGCCAATGTTACATGTTTTAGGGAGAGAGCACATGCACTTAGGGAAAGGATGTAGTGCAGCAGTCAGATCGACTGCCTTGGGAGCTGGACATCCGGGTTCGACCCTCGGCATCAGCATGGACGCTATGTCCTGTGATTCAGGGTAAATCACTCAATCTTCCCATGTCCATGGACAGTGCCTTGAGACCCTCACGGGTAATAAGCAGCGCTATATAAATCTTCATTTCACTTTAACACTGGTTAACAGTGGTACAGTGCCCAGAGTCCTAAAGCCAACAAAAATGAGATCAGAAAAAGAGAAGGAGGAAGGCAAACAGTTTGGGGTGACTCTTCAGCAAGTGCTATTTTCCAAAAACAACACATTAGATTGGGAGGGGAAAACCAAGAAAGTTTTGACAATCAATGCAGTTAGCCATGGCTACATACAATTGATGTGATTTCTAGATTACTGTAGCAAAAATACTGGGCAAAAGTACAACCAAAAGCCTGTTCTGATACATTAAGACAATTGGTGTACATATTTAAATAAATTATGTCAGGTCTCCAGTATTAATTTTGATAAACAAAGTATAAGGCCAATTTCTTCTAGCATGGAACAGAAAACAATGGAAGAAGTTGTTGATATAATTGTATCTGTTGTCAATACTAGTGCCCAGGGACCTGGTGGTACACCTGTTGTTGAATATGGTACCTTTAGTGTGGGCTGAATTACTGAAACCTCTTTTTACTTATTGTATTTTTTTAAAGTGAATTATTGACTCTGGAAAAGGTAGCCACAACATCCCTTTGTATAAACAGAGAGATAGATCCAAAACATCGAATTATCCATCAATTGCCCTGTAGATGCCTACTGTGAAATATTTTCTAAAGACTATTTTTTACAGTTAGTAAACTGGGTATATTATAAAAAACATTTACTCAGTGAACAAGAGGGGTTTTTACTCTTCATAGTCCACAATTAGTTTTATCATATGCCTTCAATTATGATGTAAAACATATATAAAAACGCAACATGGACATTTTTGCAGCTTTGGTTGATTTTAGTAGTGCAATTGATTGTGTGGACTGTCCTAAATTGTGAATCTTCATTATATTAACTGGACCCATGTATTACTGGGATCAACAAAATAATTTTCATCTAGAATGTCTATTCTAAAAAAAAGGTTGTGCACTTTCTTTCTAAATGCATGCGGAGGATTTGGTTTAGATGGATCTCTCTCCAGTAGTACTACAAAGGCAATGACATGTATTAGCAGTATACACAGACATTATGCATTGGTCAATGGCAATAAAAACTAAGATAATGCTGAGGGCTCATTGACTGTCAGCTCAGCGCAAATAGTATTTTAATCATAAATATCTTGAGATGGCAAAAACAAAATATTTGATCTAGGAGTTACAATGACAAACAAGCTAACTTGGTGCAGCCATGTGTAAAATTCAACAAGCAAAAGCTAATTCTATTGGTCTGGAACTACTCTAATATTAAAAGTCCTAAGATGAAAGACAGAGTTCCTTTCTAATGAAAGTTTATACAGTCACAATTCCCACCACTGCACTTTCTGATGTTGAAGTACAACCTATCACTTTGTTTGGAAAATTCAATTAAGCAGAATCACACATGTGGAAAGCATTCTTGGCATACGACGTTTGACTCCAGTCGATATTTAACATTGAAAATGGGATTGACAGCAATAACCTTTTGAGCCTTCTCTCAAGCGATACGATATTTCTAAAATCTTTTGAAAACCCCAAGATTAGTTTTGAAAAAAGCTAGTATAGAATGGAAATTCCAATTATACAAAGGGAAAATACAATTTTTGTTTTCAATATTGGTATGCTTTTGTTTAAATTCTCTGGATATAAGTAAACAAATTGTTTTATGTCAAACTAATTTGGTATATATGAAATAGAAACTGAAACAAATTACAATATAAAAACCTTTTTTCAACAATTTTAGTATACTGTGTAAATAATGGAAGATGTCCCTACAATAGTAATTTTGTAAGTATGGGAGAAAATGCAATATTATTTATAATATAATCTTAGTTGTGACGTCAGAAGATGTTATATGAATTTTAAGTTTGGAAACCTGCCTTTAGGTGAAAATATTTGAGTCCCTATTTAAAGAAAAAAACATACATCTAAAGTGGCAATATTGCAGGGCTGAAATGTAAGACATGAATCACAGGTATATTTTTTTTGTCCTGTGCCAACATCTTATCAAACTTGATTTCTAAGACACGCCTCATAAAGCCTAATATACACTTCCATTCTGAAATGTAATTTATGCTGTTTTATCCAAGACCAGTGTACATTTGTTATTGATTATCTCAATTTTTTAATTCGATTATTACTCAAGTTACTATAATTATAGCTCCTTTCAATCCCTGTGCAATGAATAAATGGCTTTCTTTGTTCCAAGAATGGACTCCTGGTCCACATTCTCATTAGATAATCAGCCTGAGATCTCTCCCAAGAGAGTGCCAGTGAAAGGCCCGCTCAAGGAATACAACCTTATTCTTAAAGCACAAAAACTGCACACCCAATAAATATTTTTAGTAATGAAGTTCTAAACATATGTATCATGACCGGGGCCCTGAAGTCACCTTACTCCATCAACATCTCCCTTTCTAATGAAGCAATATAAACCAAGACATGCCTGCTCATCTTTTTTTACTATGATTAACCAGGTTTTACACATAACAATTCATGAGTAAGTTACACCAAGACTGAAAAGAAACACAGGGGATCAGGAAACAGTTTTCCCAAGGGTGAGTATTCTTGCTTTTAAGTATGCAAATTGATGGGATGTAGAAATATGTATTTGTCTTGCATAGAAGTACACATTTGATGGGATCTACAAAATCACTAGAGGCATTGACAGAATTGTATCTGTTCAGCCATTTCTTCTAGTTGAACTTGTGTGAATTGTCGTCAGGTAGACAATCCACAGGTTTAGGAATGGGCAAAAATGTTCAGACGTTGTGGGTGTTTACAAAATTGACAATGGCCCTTTATGACCCTCCATTAGAAATTTACATTTTGTCTACTCTTATCCTAAATAAATGTTTGAGTGCAGAAAACCCAACCACCAGGCAGAATTTATGAGACAGTTTCCTGAAAGACTGGATGATCCTCAAACTCTGCTCCTCCAAGACAGAATTCCATATTTTCTCCACTGACAAATGCTTCACACAAATGGAAGGTTGGTTAGAGTACAACTCTCACTACATATCCCCCTCCCCTCAGCTAAGTCTATGAACTTTACCTTGGTTTCACATCTAGCCTTACCATCTGTGCACAGCACCTGTATCTACAGTCACAGAAGCTATTAACAGAAAATGTTACTTACCCTGTAATCATCTGTTTGTAGCTTGTAAAGATGTAGATTCACATATACCCACCCTCCTTCCCCGAAGTAAGCAGGGATCCAAAATACTTCCTGTAGGTATCCCTTTACAAAGCACACCATTTATTCTGTGCTGTTTCACCCCACCATGTTAATATTACTCAAGATGCTGGGGTGAAACAATCTGAGTTGCAGTCTTTGTCCTGGTGCACTGTAGGCTAGAGAAGGAGTCACAAATCATCTTGTAACAGAAAATTTGTTAGAAAAAAAACAACTTGCAAACGTCAGCACTCACCACTAAATGGCAAGACTTGCAGAGCATGTGTATTTGCAATTACACATCCTACCAACATTCATTTTCTGGGAACACTAAATATAACTTCGTAGTTATAATCATGAAATGTATTCATCTAACTTGCCAGGCTATACATATCAGGCTCGGTCTCTACTTACTCCCTAACTGTATTCTTCTGCTACATGGTGACGATCTGCAACCTTTCATTTTTTTCCAGCAAGTGGTGCGTATTTAAAAACGGTTTAATGTATAGCACCCTACTGGTTTATGTCTAACTCTGCACTTTCAAAATAAATAGAACAATAACCCTCTGGTAATTACCATTAGACTTGTTTTAGCATTGTTTGAACACATACCGCTGTAATGGCACATTTGGTAAACGTGAACGGGTCCTGCCCTGATCGTCTCCACGGTGAGGCGATACTGATCTTGAACGATGATGAGTTGTTCTTTGCTGTTCTGGCACAGTTAATGTTGTGGATTTGTTTTCTCTAGCACTCGACCTTGTACCTGTACGATTTCAAAAACTGTTGTTACCAAATGGAGGTTCATTTCAATCAAAACAGTAAATACATGTTATGGTAATCAACATTCCATTTTGCAATGTCAACATTTTCATGCAAGCAAAGTAATGTATGTATATATTTATGCTCACGTAAATATATGCATGCAAAAACATATGAATACCAATAAGTTATATTTATATAGATATTCAAATATGTATTATTGTAGATAAGACATATGTGCACGAAAATAAATATATGCATGTTTATGCATGTATTTATAAACTTTCAGATGTACAGAGAAACAATTTAGCAGTGTGATATATTTGTTTCCACTGATGAGCAATACGAAAGTGAAAGCTTCTGAAATAATCTACAATTGACTGAGCCACGAAATTAGGTCAATATCAGACATCTGTAATGTCACTTCATTGTGATACTGAATCTTGAAGCTTTTCTACTTGCTCATTTGTGAGAATGTATTTAAAATATCACTTCCATGCATGTATTTCTTATTTATGCCAGATGTACCCAAGAAGTTGAACACGGTAAATAGATGTATTAGAACATTGTTTTGCAACACCAACATTTTTAAGTCAGTGAAACAACTATCACCAATAGGGCATAAATAAAAATACATGTACATATATACATACCTGCATGTATAGATGTAAAATAAATCACATGCTTATATGACTGTGTCCATTAGTGAAGAATACCTCACCTTTACATTACCACATAACTCCTAATATCAATACAATTCCTTAGTGACTCTCAAGTTCCTGGGAGCTGTGTGAGGACAGGTATGCTTTATGCAGTTGTGAAGGAGGGTACGATCCCTGTGTAACTTTGAGGCGTTATAAATGTGTGCTACTCTGAAACTGGCCCAATATGCGCATCAATATCACCATTGCTCCCAAAGGATGGATTCCAAACAATAAGAAGAAGAGTACTGTTCTAACTGTTTTACCCTGCTCACAGTGTCTCCTTGAGGATTTTGTGGGCTATGAGCAAGACACATCGTGGGGACCCCTGTAAAGAAAAACTGAATTTCATTTCCTGCTAATTCAAGCCAGCATGATTCCAAACAATGCTAAAACAGTAAGCTTTCTCAATCAGGGTCATACAAATAAAGTTAAAATATATCTTGCCCAGACCTCATAACTTAGGCATAGAGGTAGAGGGGTTTAGGAGAAATAGAATAGGCAGAGGTCGCATAGACAGAAAGTTCACTTTTTGCGGGGGCCTCTTGGAAGGTGGGGCACTGGGCAACTGCCTACTTTGCCCATGCCTTAAAAGGTCTCTGGGTGCTCATTTTGGTAGAAACATTAACACTGTTCTGCTCAGCGGTGCGCTATAACCTATGCAAGTTTTGTGCGGTGGTAAAAGGTGTGTGCATTCCAAACACCATGATGTCTGGGTCAGCAGTAAACTCTTTGCAAGTCCGACATGGAGTGGTCAAGTTTCTGTGAGCTGCAGGTAAACATAATACAGTGTGTATTTCGTAACTCAAAGATAAGCCTACTGTAACTGGAAACAGAAATGATACCATCGTTACTGCTACGAGTCTGGGAAGAAAGTGGTACAAAGTGAAGGGAAGAGAAATGGAAAGACAGAAATTAAATCAGTTGAAATTAGGAGGCATTTAAGAATGGGGTGGCAAATCGTAGCAACTATTAACGTTTTACTTGATTCCAGGACGTAAGAATGCAAATATATATTCTACGTTGTGTGCCTAAAATATACTAACTCAACTAAAGGTCTTGTTAAAAAAAACACAGGTTTAAAACCGCTGTCCTTGGAAAGAGTTCTGTTGTAATTAATCGTCCATGCCAATCACAGAGGGATGTAAAGCTACAAGGAATCTGCACAGAGTTAACAATGGCTTCCTAGTTAAGGACAAGATACCAAGATACCAGACAACTGTGTGTAATAGTAGTTTTGTATATAGTAGAGTGATGCCAGACATACTTATATCTGTATATACAATGACAAAGTTGTGTGTCGATAATAAAAGCCTAAAGTCATTTGTGAGCGTTGTGAAGCAATACACATTTGCAGCTCATAAAGGAATATACACAATCCGTGTGAGTTGCATTGTAATGAAAACAATGAGTCAAGATCATCTCCTTGATCATTCTCTAGTATGCTTGGATGCTTGGGCGTACCAAACCATTCCTTATAGTGTCGGTTGAGTGTAATGTTTCATATTCTGTCAAATATAACCGAAACAACCTAATCCACACTAACCTTTTTGTGGATACACAAAGAATTCAAGAATAAAAAAAAGACATCTAGTACTATCACCCATACCCAAGAGTGCCCTATCGGTAATCTTTCACACTTTTCCTTGCTCCTCATAGTCTAAGTCTGCTTGCCCTGCTGACCAAATGCTAAAACCCAAAGCACTGTAACCATACAATAGCAGAAAGAGAACACTGTGAGGCTTGACATTCTGGGTATGTTTTCAATGCTGAACTATCTTCTTCTATACCTACTGCCTAGGAACACAAGCTTTATGGACTATTTTCAAAACAGAAGTAAAAGAAAGCTTGGGACAGTATCTCCTTAGATTTAATCAGCAATTGAAATCGAAGATGTACCATTTATTTACTTTTATATATTTGCTACGTTACCTAGGCCACTTCAAAACACAGTGAAAGCTGCCATTTTGAGGCCTCTTGTGCAGAGGCCTGCCCCATGTGCAGTGCACACGGGATAGGCTGATTCACAAGAGGCCTGAAACGGCAACTTTAACTGCCTATGTTCCTCTCAAGAATGCGCCTATCTCAGAAGGCCTAAACAGGGTCGGATTGACCCTGCTTAGCGCTTCCAAGAACGGGCACGTTCAAGACAATGCGGGTCATGGTGCTCCGCCTCTGCGGAATTCCACAGAGTTTTTAATCAACTCTGCGGAATTTCCCAGAGTGGAACTCTGTGAACTCCGCCCAGGCTTACTTACCATATGAGTTGAAAAGGTACTAGGAAAACATTACACAACATTTTTATGCATGCTTATCTTTACTGGCAATTGTGTATGTTTTGCCATCAATCTTCAAAATCCCCAAAAATATGTTTGCTTCGGAAGTATCTGTGTGGAAGTGATTCACAATTCATTGTCTATATGTGCTTAGTCTGGAGTGACAAAGAGATCGTTTTTTAAAATATCAACAATGGTATAGCATGTGTACCTGCGTGATTCAGTCTTCCCCTTACAAAGACACTGAACATTGATTTGGTGACCTTTTTGACCTTCCCACTGCCAACGAAAGAGGTGCACTTCATACAAAAAAGCTATTAAAATTCAATTCAATTTATATATTTTATACGATTTAACAGTAGCACGCACAACGTTTGAGAGAGAACCTAGATCTTTGAACAGTTCCCATGCCTTTATAGAAAATGTTACAAAAGTTAAGATTATTTCTATCAAGCTGACAAACCTCAAAGAATGGTTTCGTTTTCAAAATCGGTATGGTTTATTAAAAGAAATGCCTTCCTTCCAGACCAAAACTAAGCTCTAAGCTTATCTCTACTTTTTAACAAGAAATTAAAATTAATGCTTTCATGGTTAAAATTTATCCGGAATCATTTACCGAGTCCATTAATATTCAACTTTGTGATCTTGCCCTTATTTGTGAGGCCTTACCTTTGTGACATTTGTGTACCTTCTCAATATTCTGTCACTTCTGAAATCATTCAATTTGAGCGCTTTCTATGAATTCAAAAACCCATACCAAATAAAGGGTCCGAAGTATGAACACGTTTCCACTCTTGCAATGCACATTCAGTAAAACAGCTTGGCTATGTAACGTTGAAAAACAAAAATACAATGTATCATAGTGATATCACAAATCAGAGATGTCTTTGTAACTGACAATGTCAGCCACGTGATTCCTTGTGATCTGCAAGAAAAGGTGGCAAGTGGCCATTCTTCCTTCCTATTGATCTGTAATATATCATTCTTTTCAAGAGGTAAGTAGCTGAGATGGGGGTGCCTCGGGGTTCTGTCCTGAACCCCACTCTCTTTAACATTTACCTCGCCCCCTGGCTATTTGGGGAAATTGTCCAGTATTAGGATTGTTTCATAGCAGATGACACACAGTTATTGATAACCCACGAAGAAGACTCTGCCACCCACAAAGGATAAACTTCAGTGCAACCCAGATAAGACAGAGGTCTGGTTGTGTGGGTCAAACCATTCTCCTGGTTGGTCAGGGGCCTGGCCTAACAATGTCTCGCCTCCACCTCCCTCTACAGGGGTAGTTAGGAACCTGGGTATTCTGTTTGATACTAAGGTATCTTTTAAGTCCCAACTCTCCTCAATGGGGAAATCCTGTATGTGGGTTATGCACATGCTTCAGAGATTTTTGCATCTGATCCCATGGGAAGCACAGGTGACAGTGGTGATAGCACTGCTAATATCCAGGCTGGACTATGCCAATGTCCTTCATGTGGGCATTCCAGACTTTCTAACTCGTCAACTACAGGTAGTGCAAAACATGGCAGTGCGCTTACTTTTCAAACTAACTAACCGCTCTTCTGTGAGAAACTGCATTGGCTACCAGTATGAAAGTGCATAATATTCAAGGCATCAACCCTGACTCATTGAGCATTCTATAGTAGGTGACCACCTCACTTGAATGAAAGGATTAAGGCCTACACACCTGGAAGATCATTGTGCAAGTCAGGCTGGGCTACTAGCAATACTTTGCTACAAAAAACAACGTAGGAGAGGCTCTTCCTTTATGGTAGTGGAACCTGTGAGACCTGTGGAACAAGCTGCCAAGACAGCTGAGAGCAACAGTTGAAGAAAGTTGCTTCAAGAAATTCTTTAAAATATATCTTTTTTATTAGATATGGTAGGGGGACACGGGTTTAGGGTCTCGCCTCCACTCACCATCTGATGCAAAAGCACTGGGAGTAGCTATACAAAATTCCATCATTCATTGCTTCATATCAATAGTTTGCAACTACAGCAGTGATTGAAAAATACTAAAAAGCCACCCGCTGTCACCCACTGTCTTTTTTGGAAGCTACATAAAAAAGTTCCCAAAGAAAGTAAAAAATGTTTTATTTATTATGTATCAGTAAGTATAAGACGAGGTGTATGGAACAATGACAGTAATTTAATTATATTTTAATAAACTAATGTAACATTAAGTTTTAATCCAAAAAGTAATTAAAATACATTAAAATGTAAATATAAAAAATGTTTTTTTTTTTTAACATCAACCTAAATATATTCATATTTTTATCTATTTTAAATAATTTTATTTAATAATACTTATTATTGAGTCCTTACCACCATTATTTTCTGCAGGAGGGCCATATGTGGTGCTAAACTTTGTACAGTTACTAACTAGAGTACATTTACAACTGGTTTAGCTCCTTTTTGCCAATAGTAATTTTAGAAAAGGAGTTTGTGAACAAGGCTGGGATTACTCTTTTGTGGGTGTCCCTCCTTAAACTTCTCCATATCCCACACTAAACCTGTCCTTAGGGCTCCCTAAATTCCACCTGTTTTATAGTATGTAGGTCCCAATTTTTAAAAAGAAACCCTGGTCTCTGCCCACATTTACTACTCAGTATTAAACTTACGAGTGGGGATCTCCCCGCAGAAAAGATAGGAAAGGAGGAGATTTATACTTGCAGGGTTGTGAATTTCATTTTGTATTAGTACTTTAGTTGACTATTGTGGTGCTACTAAACATACTACAAAATGTAGTTTGTGAATAGGGCCCAGTGTTTGGTAACCTACATTTATTTCCCACTAGCCTATTTTGTTTCAATGTGAGAACACTGTGAATTATGTGTATCCTGTCTAAAAAAAACTATATAAAATATAAATATAGTAGGAAAGCATTAATTCTCCTATATAGCTTTGTAGCGTATTAGTTTTAAACAGCTGGCACCCTATACCGTGTTTTCCTTACTACACATGTAATTAGTGTCTGAGTCACTATGAACATAATACTGATGGGCATCATTTTTGTTTTAGTCATTCTCCAACTGTATACCTTCGTTTTTAATTATCTGTGCTTGCCTTCTGAAACTATCAGTCTTAAAGATATTTAACTCTAACAATTCTGCATGTATCGCTTAAAATCTTTCGTGATTACATCTGCAGTGGCCACAACCGCCTCTTCCAAACCGCATAATAAAATATGGAACGTGGCAAACATGGCAACAAAGGACGGACTAATAATTTTGATGATATAACCACTGATGAGTCTCAAGAAAAATGAAAAACAAGTGTTAACAAGATTTCAGAGGCAGAACTCTATATGAGACATACTGTATGTAGTTCTACCTAGAGTTCCAACTTCTAAATTATTTATTTAAAATGTCAGTGGGTTGAGTTAGAGAACAGCCCTCTTTAGAAAAATCTAAATGGGGAAATGGTAAAGTGTAAAAATGCTAAAGGCAACAAATATGTTCCAGAGAACAGTAACAACTGCCCAGTAATGGACTAAACCCAGAGATTACCCTCATGCAACTCATCTCTCACTGCACCCCTTCCTTCTTGGAATGAAATTATATGACTTAAGAGGCATAATCCTTTTTGTTGGAGGTTGAGTGACATTAACTTAGTGGGAGGAATACATATTCTAATGGTGTCGGCTGCCTGCGCTTTCCAAGTTTATGGGCCTAGATTGCTGTTACTTTTGGATTGAGAGCATACTAAATACCTATTGATGCATCAACATTTGCTCTAATAAAAGTAATATAAAGAAAAACATGCCAGCTGGTGTTGGCAAACATCAACTGGCATATTTAACTTCTAGGTAAAGTATTGGCAAAAATGTGCTTATTAACCAATGCCGTATGTGAGATGCGGTGCTGCTATACACCACCCACATTGCAGCATATTTGACTTCTAGGTAAATCAATGGCAAAAATATACTAACTGTCAATGCTGGATGTGTGATGCAGTGCTGCTATACACCACCCACATTGCAGCATTTTACAAAACAGCAACACAGTTGGTAAGCAGCTTTGAAGCAGTGCCGATCACACTTCAATACTGACATGTCAGTTTGAAACCATTTTTGACATTTTTTAAGCCTTTCTCTTACATTAAGAATTAATTTAGATAGAAGACATTAGGAACGAATGCATTGCAGCTCACAAAGCTCAGGATAATAATATTGAGAAGTGAATCATGAAAGTTGTGCTTTCGGGAGTAACAGCAGGCAAACTGCCTTATTGCATAGTACATGATGGGCAACCTTCTACTTATATGTCTTGTTTAATCTCT
Source organism: Pleurodeles waltl (assembly GCF_031143425.1). Lineage (NCBI taxonomy): Eukaryota > Metazoa > Chordata > Amphibia > Caudata > Salamandridae > Pleurodeles > Pleurodeles waltl. Next base: position 1,419,720,141 of record NC_090444.1, read on the forward strand.
AATAAGAATATTTATGTACAGCAGTTTAAGATCAGGTACTGGTATAATGTTTGCAACATTTCACCACAAAAAGGAAGTTTACTTCAACAGTAATCTTAGATTGGCAGAACACATGTCACAAATAAGGATTTTCAAAAGGTTCTTCATTTCTGCTCCACATGTGGGGAGGGATCAGCCAGTTCCAGCAGACTTTAAACTTCGTGTTTACCAGGAGGAATCCCAAGGAGCGGCTTAGGAAGCTTGGGAACCAAAAAGGCATAAGGGTCACTTCCACCATTTTGACATAGTGCATTTAACGAATGTAAAGAAATTGCTGAGATGGAACAGCTTGGGATCTTTGAAAGGACAAGTTCAAGGATTTCTTCTAAACACTGCTTTGTTACCTTTACAAACACTCCCACCAACTGAAAAACAAAGTGTTTGTTAAAGCCAAGAAGACAAAATAGGGAAGAACGGATCTGTTGTTGGAAGCAATGCTTGTTTGCCTGGTAGAAATATGAGAACAGATGCTTCTTTCCCCTGTAACTTGTACTCTGTGTTGCTTCTCGGATGCTCAGGTGAGCTAGTCCCTGGCGATACACAAAGACAAATCTGGATATTCAGGACTTATCCAGGAATGCCACTGTCATGCCTAAAACCTTCCTAAGGCTGGGAAGAAATAAAAGGTACCAAGTAACAGAACACGATTAGCTGCCATGGAGTTTGTCAAATACAAGGTCACAAATTTCACACCTAGACCTTCCTGTGAAAAAGCTAAACCTATTGTTTCTCCACTGGGAGTGCTTTTCACACCTCATTAAGAGGAAAGACTGGCAGGACCATCTGCAAGCAGGCTAAAGCTAAGTAGCCTATTGTTGGCTGAGAAGGATAAACTTTTTAAAAGTCAAAATGTCCTCTATATCTATTATATATCTGACTTCACCGCTGAATAGTATTTTTTATAAATATTAAAAATAGAGCTTGACTTAATCCTGGAGCTTTTTCCAAACTTGAGATAGCAGTTTTATGATTTTATCCTGAAATCTCTTAAGACAGCTACAGCCCTTTACATTGAACATAGCTTTTGAGGAACAAGTGGCTGTATGTAAATACAAATATTACATTTTTGCATGCCCCCCTTTTAAATACTATGCAGTGTACCTTGTGGGCTACAACGCGTAGGTATTGGTGACATATGTAATATTTAAAAATAGGGTTCTTTCCTGTCATAAGGGGTTATTGTCACAAATTTGTCCGCAAGTTTAAAAGGTGCAGGAGTAATGTTACACAGGTAGATATGAAGCCATATTTGTTGGTCAAAAGGTGCCACAGTCCGTATATGACATTTAATTTTCCATGCCATTTTTGGATTTTCCTGCACCATATTCTATGACCGTACTGTAAAGTTAAAGACTTCAATTATAGATAAGCTAAATGTATCATGCTTTGGGTGTCAGAGCACGTATAATGCACCCGGGATAGGAGTGAAACAGTTAGTAGAGTTAAAAAAACAGCAATATCAGTCGGCATAAAACAGGGGTTCCCACAGAAAAGAGTCCCCTTTTCACATATTACAAACATATGTGCGGAAATAGGGCCTCTGTACTTATATATGGTTAGGAGTGAATTTCAATCTAAAAGCCATTTTTTGTTTTCCTAATAACATTGCCACTGGCTTCTCCAATGAGCAGCTTGTGAAATACTGGTAGCTCTCTAGCTACATGTGAAAACAATATGAAAATGGCATGTAGTAGGGAAAAATACACCTATAATTACAACATCAGTGAAATCCTCAGTTAATCACTGGAAAAAATTCTCATTGCTTCCATCAACAATTCTTTTTCGAATTTATTGTCTGTTACACACAACCCCACCCTTCACCATGAAGGCATAAATAAGTTCTTACATATGATAGAAAAACATTTTTTACACTAGAATATCACAAAAACTTCCAATACAAACACATTTATGTGTCACGGAAATGGCTTTAACATACAAAATGACTAAAAAATGTTGGGACAACCACAGCACCTCAATTTTCATGTACTATATATACATGGAGTGACTGTAAGTCCAGTTTGCCAAACACAGTCCACAAAGTGAGGTAGTAGTAGTGGGAAATGCAGGTGGAAGATATTTTTTTAGCCGTCATGATTAAATGCGGTTCAATCTTATTTCATGAATCTCATTCTCAAATTCAGAATACTCCTCAATGCATGAGCCAACGAGGCCCCTTATGCAAACAGGCCTCACCAGGACATCGTAAGATCGAAGTACACATTATCTGTAAGCTGAGAACACATTGCATGGTAGAGTGATGAGTTACAGTCAATGTAGTGTGGCAAGTGCAGTGACAAGACTGTGTATGAATGTGAGCAACTTATAGTAAATTGAAGGTGGTGAATGCACTTTCTCATATATATGTATATATGGGTGTGTGTGTGTGTGTGGATATATATACAATTCATTTTGACTAAGTTGGACATGCCCTACACAAGTGTCACATGCCCTGCCTAAGTTGTGCTGTATCTTAAATATGGAAAGAGAAAACATTTTTCATACGATATGAACATATCAAGGAAAAAACTATTATTGAAAGCATGTCATTCAATTTAAACATCAATTGGCCTACAACATCCCTGCATTTGTTTTAGATAGTTTATCATTGTCCAATAAAGGCAAACACCACAAGATTATTGTTTTGCGAAATCTGGTAAGAGAAGGACTACAGTGCTTCATTTGAGTCTGACAACTTCTCGTGTTTGCTAAATTATTTATTTCTTCACACTTTAGTAGTCACTTAACATTGAGAAGAATATTGTAAGATGCGAGTATCTCACTTTTATCACTTTTCTGACTTTGTATTTTTGCCCTTGCAAATGTAAAAAAGGCAAAACAGCATGCTGAGAATGGCTAATTTTACATTACTGGTTACATATGCCATTTTTTGCACGTTACCTCATTTCATTGATCATGCAATGTATGTTATGCGTTTAGTTGGTGTCTAACATATGTGAGATAATGTTAATCTATTATTGATGCTCTTGTTTTTTTTAGAACTGCAAAGATGATACGAAACACTAATGGGTACCTGCATAGGAAAGTCAGGTCTGCAGAGTTGCTGTCAATCTAGCACACAAAACAGTAATGCCAAAACTATATTTGGTAATCTCATTTCCACTCTCACTTCATCCCATATCTCTTCAACCGCTTCTGGAATCAACTCTGGGAAAACTTATTAACCAGCAATTGTCTAATTACCTTGAATCACACAACATCTTGCATTCCTCACAGACCGGCTTTTGCCCCCCCCAATGCACTGAGTTAGCTCTCTTAGCAGTCACGGAAAAACTCAGATGGACCCTCAATAAAGGTGGCTCAACTGCACTCATACTATTGGATTTGAGTGCTGCTTTTGACACAGCATCATTCAATGTGCTCGTTGTGAGACTCAAGGAGTGTGGGAACTATAACAGAGCTCTAAAGTGGTTCCGATCTTTTGTGGTGGTTCGCTCCTATCGGGTAGCAACAAATCCTTTTTCATCTATGCTGCGACCAATACCTTTTAAAAATGTATGCCCATCCTCTGGAAAACATTATGTAATTGTTTGCCTCACACTTATCTCGTATGAGAATGACACCACAATGCTTGCTATTTCTCTTACTCCAAACTCAGGCAGCAATCCTTCACAACTCAAGAACTGCCTGTCAGCTGTGGCAGAATAGTTGGGCCTCAACTGTCTCAAGTTTAATGACGGTAAAACTGAGATTCGTGTGGTCGGCAACCAGCCCAATCGCTCAGGCCCTCACTGGAGCCCAATGTTCTGGGTCCTCTTCCAGCCCACAAACATGCAGTAAAAAATTTGGGTGTCTGGCTGGAAGGTAATCTAACACATGATAAGCAAAACATAAAAATAAATTGTTGTGGTCTCTTAAGATGCATCAGGAAACTAGTATGGGCCCCTCAAATCTTCCTGAAAAAAAAACAACCCAGGCATAATAACCTTATGCTTACACTACAGCAATGTTATATACCTGGACATCACTTAGGCATCATTAAAGAGACTTCAAATAATTCAAAATGCAGCAGCAGGACTTCTGGGCCACTTCCCTAAGCATCAATCCATTTCATCTCTGCTACGGACTTCTGCTTTGACTGCTGATGGACAAACTTATAAACTTGAAAACTCTCTGTTTTTAATACTAGGCCTTTGTGAATGGGGGCCATGCTATCTCAGGGCTTTGATTCGCCATACTACTCACCCAGGCCTTTAAGATCTTTAAGCTCTTCCAAACTGAGGCTGATCCAGGACCCCCAGATAAATAGTGCTAGGGAGGGAGGGGGTGCTCTTTTAGGGTGTTGGCCCCTAAAATATGGAACACTCTGCCTGTATGTCTTACAAAAAACTGTAAAACCTGGCTTTTCCAACTTTGCTGGTTTCAGCATGCTGTCCTGTAGTAGCCAAAGTCTTAGCACTGGGAAGTCCTATTAGTTGCAGCCAGTGCTGTATAAATCTTCCTTCAATTCATTATTTTCAGGCATTCTGCACACACGTTACTATCTTGATTGTCTTTTCCTCACAAGCCAAAACCCTTTTTGAAGAGCAGAGGAAAACCAACATGGGAGCCTTGTGCAATTTAGTCAAGGTCCTGTGAGTTCCTTTTCCTCACCCATTAATGAACTTAATGTGCAGTGCAAGAGAAGATAGGGTGTGATGGAGATTAGCATTTGTAATCTAAACCTTACCCATTCTTCACCTCTTCCTTTTCACATACATTACTTTTGAGAATCTAACGAAGTCTCCAAGATGAAAGAGGACATGGATGAAAAGAGGAGAAGCAACTCAAAATAAATATGTGCAACTGCTGTAAATGTATTCCATCAAACACAACTGGCATCACACCTAAACAACAGTCAACACAGATTTCTTCAGGTCACGCTCATCCAACACTAATAAGAGAAAACAAAATAAACTGTAGAGGGAGAGCTCCAAAAACAATCAAACGCATCAATTAAGGGTCTCTACTAGCCAAAGTCCATGAAACTGCCACCACTCCATGGAACAACATAGAAACCAAAGAAGGAAGAGAAAGCTAGACCATGCATATTCCCGACCAATAAGCAGCTAACCCTGCAGACTGATGGTCAACATTGTTAACTTTTATCCTTTTCAATCAGCTCAGAAAGTGGCAAACAAAACCTGGCTGGTCTTGAATCACTCAATGAGGATTTATAAAGTGTGGCTAATCACCCAATAGAGTCTCCATGTGCATTGACTCCCATGCCAGGAAAATAAGTCAAAGCAGCCAACAAGGCTCTTCAAACCCTTCAGCTTTAATGCATCTATATATACTGTTAGGCACCACAACCTTGAGGTGCAGATGAAAGGAGACAGAACGTTAAAAAGGCACCAGGGCTCCATGTCAAAAATCTGTCAGCCCCCTAAGATCTAGAGCCAAATGGGCTAAATAGCAGCATGTGCTCCATCGGACTCAGAGAAATATTTGCCAGCAGAACCATCATTCTGTGCTTCAGAAGAACCAAAAGAATATTCACCAGAGGTTTGAAATTAGGACCTTGGAGAAATCAACAGCTCTATTTTCAAACCCTAATAGGAAACCAGAATCTTTGAGGAAGGGTTCAACTACAGTAACCTCTTGAGTGACCTCAGGATCAACAGCTCTCTCTCGACCAAGGACCCCTTTAGGTTTCACAGCAAGAGTGGAGACTGTGGACAACAGCCCACTAAACCTTCGAGGTAGCCAGAGGCAGCGTAAAAAAAGATAGAGACTGCAAATTCTTCATAAGACACAAAGGGGGTGATTCTAACCCTGGCGGTCGGTGTTAAAGCGGCGGCCAACCCGCCAACAGGCTGGCGGTAAAAAATATGGAATTCTGACCCTGGCGGGAACCGCCAACACAGACAGCCACTTTAACACTCCGCCCGCCACGGCGGTACAAACAAACAGCGCGGCGGTCACCGCCAACAGCCAGGCGGCATACAATGTACCGCCCACACTATCACAACTCACCAATCCGCCACCTTTTCCGGGGCGGGAGCACTGCCGATAAAAACACGGCGGAAACAGACTACGAACGGGAAAACGCTCACCACTACGCACTCCAGGAGGAAGGAGGACAGCATGGAACCCGAATTAAACATCCTACCTGCTCTCGTCTACCTTCTCATCTACCACGAGTACGAAGTCCGGCGCAGACGACAACGGTGAGTACTGCACCTACGACACACGGGAGGGGGGAGGACGAAAGGTTACGAGCACACACATATGCGACCCCCCCCCCCAACTATGTACACACCAATGCAGAGCAACAAGTCACAGTGACACCACCCAAACACCCCTGAAAAATGCTAGGACATAATCAAATTTGGAATAAATATTTATGTACCAAAAAGCTCCTGAAAATTATCGTACAACCATGAAAGATATTCACAAGAAAACAAATGACATACACATCAGTGTATAACTGAAGTAACAAGTCCTGCACATCCTACGAATTCATCATGTCCGTGGGCCAAAGTTTTGAGAAACAAGGGCAAAGCCCACACAGGAGACCTGAGTCCTTTGGAGAGAACACTGCATGGGCATCAGATGTAAAAACTACAGGCACCTCAGGGGGAAGGGGGGGGGCACCACAGCCACATGAGTCCACGACGCCAGATCCACGAGGAGCCACCATGCCCACTGTACCATCCTGGGGAGTGCAAAGCCACAGTCTCTCAATGTCTCTACAGTGGGTGGGCTGCCCACTGTACCATCCTGGGGAGTGCAAAGCCACAGTCTCTCAATGTCTCTACAGTGGGTGGGCTGCCCACTGTACCATCCTGGGGAGTGCAAAGCCACAGTCTCTCAATGTCTCTACAGTGGGTGGGCTGCCCACTGTACCATCCTGGGGAGTGCAAAGCCACAGTCCATCAGGTGGATGACAGTCTCCACTGGTCAAGGAGGAGGCATGGTGGGCACAGTGAACCATAAACAGTGATTGAGACGGCGGTGCCCAGCGGAGCGGTGCTTGACAGGAAGGGCCCAGCGGAGCGGTGCTTGAGACGGCGGGGCCCAGCGGAGCGGTGCTTGAGAAGAAGGGCCCAGCGGAGCGGTGCTTGAGATGAAGGGCCCAGTGGAGCGGTGCTTGAGATGAAGGGCCCAGCGGAGCGGTGCTTGAGACGGCGGGGCCCAGTGGAGCGGTGCTTGAGATGAAGGGCCCAGCGGAGCGGTGCTTGAGATGAAGGGCCCAGCGGAGCGGTGCTTGAGATGAAGGGCCCAGCGGAGCGGTGCTTGACAGGAAGGGCCCAGCGGAGCGGTGCTTGAGACGGCGGGGCCCAGCGGAGCGGTGCTTGAGAAGAAGGGCCCAGCGGAGCGGTGCTTGAGACGGCGGGGCCCAGCGGAACGGTGCTTGAGAAGAAGGGCCCAGCGGAGCGGTGCTTGAGACGGCGGGGCCCAGCAGAGCGGTGCTTGAGAAGAAGGGCCCAGCGGAGCGGTGCTTGAGATGAAGGGCCCAGCGGAGCGGTGCTTGAGATGAAGGGCCCAGCGGAGCGGTGCTTGAGATGAAAGGCCCAGCGGAGCGGTGCTTGAGAAGAAGGGCCCAGCGGAGCGGTGCTTGAGATGAAGGGCCCAGCGGAGCGGTGCTTGAGATGAAGGGCCCAGCGGAGCGGTGCTTGAGATGAAGGGCCCAGCGGAGCGGTGCTTGAGAAGAAGGGCCCAGCGGAGCGCTGCTTGAGATGAAGGGCCCAGCGGAGCGCTGCTTGAGATGAAGGGCCCAGCGGAGCGGTGCTTGAGATGAAGGGCCCAGCGGAGCGGTGCTTGAGACGGCGGGGCCCAGCGGAGCGGTGCTTGAGATGAAGGGCCCAGCGGAGCGGTGCTTGAGATGAAGGGCCCAGCGGAGCGGTGCTTGAGATGAAGGGCCCAGCGGAGCGGTGCTTGAGACGGCGGGGCCCAGCGGAGCGGTGCTTGAGATGAAGGGCCCAGCGGAGCGGTGCTTGAGATGAAGGGCCCAGCGGAGCGGTGCTTGACAGGAAGGGCCCAGCGGAGCGGTGCTTGAGACGGCGGGGCCCAGCGGAGCGGTGCTTGAGATGAAGGGCCCAGCGGAACGGTGCTTGAGACGGCGGGGCCCAGCGGAGCGGTGCTTGAGAAGAAGGGCCCAGCGGAGCGGTGCTTGAGACGGCGGGGCCCAGCGGAGCGGTGCTTGAGAAGAAGGGCCCAGCGGAGCGGTGCTTGAGACGGCGGGGCACTCTTCAGCGGTGCCTATCCTCACGGCGGGCCCTGTTCAGCGGTGCTCTTCTGCACCGCGGGCCCTGTTCAGCGGTGCTCTTCTCCACGGCGGGCCCTGTTCAGCGGTGCTCTTCTCCACGGCGGGCCCTGTTCAGCGGTGCTCTTCTCCACGGCGGGCCCTGTTCAGCGGTGCTCTTCTGCACCGCGGGCCCTGTTCAGCGGTGCTCCTCTCCACGGCGGGCCCTGTTCAGCGGTGCTCTTCTCCACGGCGGGCCCTGTTCAGCGGTGCCTAACTTCACGGCGGGGCCCTGTTCAGCGGTGCTCTTCTCCACGGCGGGCCCTGTTCAGCGGTGCTCTTCTCCACGGCGGGCCCTGTTCAGCAGTGCTCTTCTCCACGGCGGGCCCTGTTCAGCAGTGCTCTTCTGCACCGCGGGCCCTGTTCAGCGGTGCTCCTCTCCACGGCGGGCCCTGTTCAGCGGTGCTCTTCTCCACGGCGGGCCCTGTTCAGCGGTGCCTATCTTCACGGCGGGGCCCTGTTCAGCGGTGCTCTTCTCCACGGCGGGCCCTGTTCAGCGGTGCTCTTCTCCACGGCGGGCCCTGTTCAGCGGTGCTCTTCTGCACCGCGGGCCCTGTTCAGCGGTGCTCTTCTCCATGGCGGGCCCTGTTCAGCGGTGCTCTTCTCCACGGCGGGCCCTGTTCAGCGGTGCTCTTCTCCACGGCGGGCCCTGTTCAGCGGTGCTCTTCTGCACCGTGGGCCCTGTTCAGCGGTGCTCCTCTCCACGGCGGGCCCTGTTCAGCGGTGCTCTTCTCCACGGCGGGCCCTGTTCAGCGGTGCCTATCTTCACGGCGGGGCCCTGTTCAGCGGTGCTCTTCTCCACGGCGGGCCCTGTTCAGCGGTGCTCTTCTCCACGGCGGGCCCTGTTCAGCGGTGCTCTTCTGCACCGCGGGCCCTGTTCAGCGGTGCTCTTCTCCACGGCGGGCCCTGTTCAGCGGTGCCTATCTTCACGGCGGGGCCCTGTTCAGCGGTGCTCTTCTCCACGGCGGGCCCTGTTCAGCGGTGCTCTTCTCCACGGCGGGCCCTGTTCAGCGGTGCTCTTCTCCACGGCGGGCCCTGTTCAGCGGTGCTCTTCTGCACCGCGGGCCCTGTTCAGCGGTGCTCTTCTCCACGGCGGGCCCTGTTCAGCGGTGCTCATCCAGCAGGTCAAGGGAGCCAGACCTGGCCTGGACTCCCTGCTCAGTCGCCCTCGGACCGTGACGTTTCTGGACCCTTCGGGGACGGACTCCTGGCCTCGTTAGTGTCCTCCTTCCCAGCTGGGATGTGACATGTGGGGTCCACCTTCTCCGCGCTCCTGCTGCCCTTCCGCTCCTTTGATGGGTCTCTCGGGCCCTTGCCTCCCCTAGATGGTGTGGGTGGTGAAGTGGCCGCACATTGCTCCTTGGGGGCAGCCCTGTCGGTCCTCGCACGGCGGCCCTTGTTTTTGCGGGTCCTCTTGCCGGGGGGGGCTGGACGTGTCCTTGCTGCTGATCGATGTGTCACTGCTGGCAAAGGGTGGGCTCCAGAACCCATGCACAACAGTGACACCCGAAGCTGGGCTGGTGGTGGCTGCGGTGCTCTTGGGACTCTTTGCAGATGGAGGGGGGAGCTCATCGGAGGGAAAGAGGTCAAGATTAGCCATGAAAAGTTTTTTAGGGCCAAGGTAAAGGGTAGGAGAAGTGGAGATGGAAGTGGAGGAAGAGGAGGTGGTTGTAGGAGAGTCAGGTGTGCTGTCATTGGGTGAAGGTGCTGGTGCTGTAGGCTGTCGTGAGGTGGATGTCTGTTGGGTGGGTGGCTGCCTGCGTTTGTGTGTCTTGGAAGAGGGGGTGACAGACACAGTGGGAGAGGACACAGGGGACGTGTAAATGGCAGTGGGGGTGGTGACTGCACGAGTGTGGACTGTACTGGAGGGTGAGGTGGTGATGGAAGCACTGGCTGATGTTGGGGTGCATGCAGGTGTGAGTGTAGACGTCACAGGGAGGGAGGAGGGAGACGAGGAGGAGGGGGACACAGAGGTGGTTGTGACTGTTGGAATGTCTGCATCTGGGTGTTGCTTGGGTGAGTGTTTGTGGGATCTGTGGTGCTTGTGTTTGGATGAGCTGCTCTTGGGTGTTGAGGTGTGTGCAGGCTGGTCTGATGGTGTGGATGGGATAGGCTGAGGAACAGGAGACAGAGAAAGGCTGGAGGCAGTAAGAAGAGGGAGGCTGGAAACAGGGACAATGGCTGCCGTCAGTGCTGAGGCCAGAGCAGTGAACGCTCGTTGATGGGCAGCCTGACCCGAATGAATGCCCTCCAGGTACGCATTGCTCTGTTGCACCTCCCTTTGCACACCCTGGATGGCATTCAAAAGGGTCGTCTGCCCAACAATGATCGTCCTTACCAGGTCAATGAGTTCCGCACTGAGGGCAGCAGGGGCAACAGGGGCAGGGGCTGAGGTGCCTGGGGCGAAGGAGACGCGCGCCTTCCTGGGCGAACGGGCACGGAGCGAAGACTGAGGGGCTGCTGGGAGGGCGGGGCTGGTGCACTGGGGAGCTCCCATCAGAGGACGTGTCGCTGTCGCTTCTCTCACCAGCGGTCCCCGTCGTGGTGCTCCCCTCGCCCTCCGGATCACTGGTGCCCTCGGTGTCTGTTCCTGGGCCCACCGGGGCCTTGTGTCCTGCAGCTCCCTCGTGCTCCGATGCCAAATCTCCTCCGCCTGATGATGCTAATGCACACATGCACAAGAAGATGAAGAGAAAGGGTGGGGGGAGAAAAAAGAAGACCAGGTTGAGTGCATGCAATGTCAACACCGTTGGCAGAGAGGACAGACACAGGAGCCTAATGCACTAAGCCGCGCATTCGGGGTACACTACTCAGTACTACTGACTAGGACAACAGGCCAAGAGACGTCAAACGCGCACATGGGAGATGCTGGACCTTCAATGGCTGTACTTGTCACCCTACAGAGGTGGGGGCCGGGGGCACAGGGCCATGCCTAAGGGAGAGGACTACACTACAGAAAGCGCCCTGGCCTAATGTCACCCACAGCCTCCTCCCCCACCCAGACGCCTCCACTGCGCAGAAAGATAGGAGAATGTGCTGATACTCACCCCCTTGTGTCTGCTGTGATGTCTTAAGGCGCCCATCCAATTCAGGGTAGGCCACCGCCAGGATCCGGGACATCAGGGGGGTCATGGTGCGACTGGCACCCCTCCTAGGTTGGGAGGCCATCCCCAGCAATGTTTCTGCGGTCTTCCCACCTCTTGCGGCAGTGGGTGCCCCGTCTGTTGTGGACCCCCAAGTTCCGGACTTCCTTGGCGATGGCACGCCAAATCTCGATCTTCTGATGGGCGCTGACCTATTTGACATGTACAGGGTGGAAAGGAGGAAATCATCAATGACCTGCATGTTAGATGTGATTGGCCCTCCCCACCAACTTTGCCATATGGCACATGCTCTCATCTGTCGGGCGTTGCACTCCTCATTCGCCCCCCACCCCACCAACTTACATCCACCCCAATCCACACAGGCATAGCCCATTCCATGTGCACCCGGTGTACTCACTTGTTGGTCTGGAGGACTGTAGAGTAGCGCATACTGGGGGAGGACCCCATCCACGAGCTTCTCCAACTCTTCAGACGTGAAGGCAGGGGCCCTTTCCCCAGTCGCAGCAGCCATTGTATCTTCCAGACCGAGGTCACAGCAGCACTTGCAGTATAGGTCCTCTCCTGTGGATGATCAGGTCTCGAGTGATTAATCAGATAGAAAATGGCGGTCACGCCCGCGGCGGTGCGTACCGCGGCGGTGCGTACCGCGACCACCGGCGCACATCGTCATTGGCTCCTGAAACCCATAGGGTTCAATGTTAACCAATGCGGATTTGCGCCGCGGTCTTCGACCGCCTACCGCCACGGTGTGCCACGGTGTGCCCCGCCAGCGCATTGACCTCACATCCCATTGTCCCACTTCACAGGTCAGGCAGCCGCCATTTCAATGGCTTAATTTTGGCTGCGACACACAGGCCTAGGCCTTGCATTGCCACACATACACGCCTTTCAACCCATTGCCATTCTTTAACTGTGCAAGCTGTCTGTACGTACCTGTGGTTTGCCTGACTCTGTGCTCCATGTTGTCCTTCCTAGGCACCGTCCGCTGGGACTTGCGAGGAGAAGGACGAATCCTCGCGTGTACCGACCGCTGGTGGACCTGTCGACAATGGAAGAACGCCATATAATACTTCGATACAGACTTGACCGTGCCACTATCCATGAACTGTGTGCCCAGCTGGAGCCAGCCCTGATGTCCCCCATCCGCCAACCCACAGGGATTCCCCCTCTGGTGCAGGTGCTGTCAGTCCTCCATTTTTTGGCAACTGGGTCATTCCAGACCACAGTGGCCATGTCATCTGGAATGTCTCAGCCTATGTTTTCAAAGATTTTGAGCAGAGTGTTGTCTGCCCTGATGAAACTCATGCGGAGCTACATCATTTTCCCAGAGGAGGGTGACTTGCCTACAGTTAAGGGTGATTTCTATGCCCTTGGACATATCCCCAACATCATTGGTGCCATTGATGGGACCCATGTGGCTTTGGTACCCCCAAAAGACGATGAGCAGGTGTACAGAAACAGAAAAAGTTATCATTCGATGAATGTCCAGGTGGTCTGTTTGGCTGACCAGTACATCTCCCATGTAAATGCCAAGTTCCCAGGGTCAGTGTATGACGCGTATGTGATGCGAAATAGCAGCATCCCCTATGTGATGGAGCAGCTACAGAGACAACGTGTGTGGCTAATAGGTGACTCTGGTTACCCCAACCTGCCTTGGCTACTGACTCCAGTGAGGAATCCCCGGACCAGGGCAGAGGAACGGTACAATGAGGCCCATGGGCGAACTAGGAGGATCATCGAAAGGACCTTTGGCCTCCTGAAGGCCAGGTTTAGGTGCCTGCATATGACTGGGGGATCCCTGATGTACTCACCAAAGAAGGTGTGCCACATCATCGTGGCCTGCTGTATGCTTCACAATCTGGCATTGCGACGTCAGGTTCCTTTCCTGCAGGAGGATGGTGCAGATGGTGGTGTTGAAGCAGCTGTGGAGCCTGCGGAGAGTGAAGAGGAGGAAGACTCAGAGGACGACACAGACAACAGGGACAGAGTAATAGAACAGTATTTCCAGTAGCACACAGGTAATAATCACCCATGCCATTTTACATTTCCTGAAAGCCTCCTGCATCTCAACTTTGTCGATTTCCCCCCAGACCTATAAACATGATGTTTGATTTTCCCTTCCCTTTTCTGTGCTGTATGAGCCACTGCGTGACCTCGGCTTGGTTGGCCCATGGACTAATGCTAAGTTACCTCGGTATGTGTAATTCACAATGTTAATAATACGTAATTGATATGTAATGTGTCATACATTTGTAAATAAGACAGGCTGAGTCCTGATTGATTTCAGTGCAATGTGTGATTTATTATTAGTGCATAGATATTGGTACATGATAGTGAAACAGTGATGGGTGGGGGTGGAGTAATGTCCATGGCGGAGTCCAGTTCTCAGTCTCACAGGTGCATTGTCCATATGCCTGTGGCAGGATGGAGCAGGGGCAGTTCAAGGTTTGACAGGGTGGCAATGTGGAACAGTGGGAGGACTTCAGGGGGTATGTGATGCTGGCGGGGGACTTGACATCCTACTCTGTCGGTTTTTTTGATCTCAGGCTCCTTTTGTGGGGCGGTTGTTGTTCAGCAGGAGGTGGGGTTCTGGTGGGTTGTCGTTGTGGTGGGGCCTCCTGTCCACTAGCGCCGGCGGAGGTAGTAGGCTGTTCCTGTTCCTGGCTAGTGACAGGGGCCCTGTGTGATGCCACATGGTCCCGAAACGTGTCCTCTATACGGTTCAGGGCCTGGACTATGCTCCCCATAGCGGTTGAGATGTTGCTGAGTTGGTCGCTGAACCCCATGTAGCGTTGCTCCTGCTGTGCCTGGATCTCCTGGAACCTGGCCAGTACCGTCGCCATCGTCTCTTGTGAGTGGTGGTAGGCTGCCATGATGGTGGTGAGGGCCTCTTGGAGAGTGGGTTCCCTGGGCCTCTCCTCCCCCCCCTGTCGCACAGCAGCCCTCCGAGTTGCCCTGTTTCCCTGGGCCTCTGTCCCCTGGACGGTGTGCCCACTCCCACTGCCCCCAGGTCCCTGTTGTTGTTGGGTTGGTGGGTTACCCTGGGGGCCCTGTAGTGGTAGACACACCGCTGCTTGACCTGTCCTAGAGACAGAGGCATGGGCCCGCTGGGTGGGAGCTGTGCTGTTGTTCCCAGAGGGGGTTGGGTCTGCAGTGGCCTGTGTCTGGGTGAGGGGAACCGACTGCCCAGAGGTCCCCGATGGTCTGGGCTGGTCGTCAGGTTCCAGGTCGACAGAGCTGCTGTCATCACTAGGGGCCTGTTCCGGGGGTGGGATGGACATTTCTGGTCCCTCCTGACCGGTGTGTTGTCGTTCGGGTCCTGCATGGGGTAAGAGGGTATGGTTATTGTTTCTGTGTGTGCATTAGCTTGCGTTTTATGGGTGCCCTTGTCCCCCAGTGCTGGCATTCCCTTGGGGGAGGTGTTGTGAGGGTGTTTTGTGGGGGGGGGATGGGTATGTGCAGTGGTCATGCTTAGGTGATGGGTGTCCATAGTTTGGGGGTGGCATGCAGGGGTTGGTGTTGGGTGGGTTGTGCTGGGGAGACATTCTCAGGGAGGATGTGTGCTGGGGGGTTGGGGGTGAGGGTGGGGGTTAGCATGCTGGGGGGGGGGTGAAGTGGTTGGCCTTGTACTTACCAGAGTCCATTCCTCCTTGTACTCCAGTGAGGCCATCAGGATGCAGGATGTTTAGTACCTCTTGCTCCCATGTTGTGAATTCGGGTGGAGTGGGTGGGGGTCCCCCGCCAGTCTTCTGCACTGCGATGTTGTGTCGCGAGACCATCGAGCGCACCTACCCCGGTAGGTCGTTCCATCGTTTGCGGATGTCCTCTCGATTTCTGGGATGCTGTCCCACCGCGTTGACCCTGTCCACGATCCGCTGCCAGAGCTCCGCCTTCCTTGCTATGGTGGTGTGCTGGACCTGTGAGCCGAAGAGCTGGGGTTCCACTCTTATGATCTCCTCCACCATGACCCGGAGTTCTTGGTCCGAAAAGCGTGGGTGCCTTTGTGGTGCCATGGGGTGGTGTGTATGAGGTGTGGGGTGGTGTATGTGATGATGTGTGTGTTGGTGTGTGGTGCTTTGTGCTTCTATGTGGTGTGTGTGATGTTGTGGTGTGCCTCTGTGTGTCTGGCTCTCTATTCTCTGATGTGTCTCTCTCTCCTTCGTCTCTGTTTTTTGTTGGTAGGGGTTTGTGGGTGATGTGGGTGTGTGTTTTATATGGTATTGGATGTGTGGGAGTGGTGTGTGTATGTGTTTCAGGTGTGTGCTTTTCAAATTGTCCAATGTGGTAGGGGTTTGTAAAGGTGTGTGTATTTTGACCGCGGCGGTGTGTACCGCCAATGGAATACCGCGGTTGAATGACCGCCGCGTCGATTTGTGGGTCATAATGGGATGGGTGTATTTCTGTTGGCGTGGCGGTGGAGGTTTGGTCTTCTCCAGTTTACCGCTGGCCGCTGATGTGGCGAACTGCGGTGGAGGGCGGATTTTCGGAGGTTTTGCAGTTGTGGGTCAGAATGTCCGTGGCGGTTGACCGCGGCCGCGGCGGTATTGTGGCGGCCTTCTGACCGGCGGTAAGCGGCTTTTACCGCCGAGGTCAGAATGACCCCCAAAGTCTGAAAAGACACACAGTGGTGAGTGTAAGCCCACCTAGCTGAGAAATACTTTTGCATTCCTCCTGCTGCAGCCCCAGAGAGACCCTCATGCTGCAGCCCTACCCTTTCAGCTTCAAAGCTGTGACACGGAGCCAGTGGCACAGGCACTGATTTTCATTGCTAAGGGATTCCTGGGAACAAGTGACACTTCCCACCACAGGATGAGTGATCGCAACTATCTTTTAAAGAGAGAAAGCCTTTGATTGGTCTCTGTTTTTCACCTATATTCCTCTGTTTGGGATCAGCTCTTTACCTGTGCTCCCGGCTGTCCAGTCGAGAATATCTTCAAGCAAGATGTTGAGAGCATCTTCCAAGAAGTTTTTCGGTTTGATTTGCTTGTCATGAGGGATGTTCCTTAAGTTCCACCATATACCCCTGAGCCACAATACAAAGCACCAAGTGGTCTGACAAAGACACATGTTAAGCCTCCCTGAAGACATAATGGTGTACACCTACTGAAGACAACTGTAACCACTGGAGGTGAACTAGTTGTTCTTACTGCCACTGGAAGTGTCTGTAGTAACAAAAAGAGAATGCATTAACTTGCTGGGCTTAGAATCTCCACCTATAACTTCCCACAGAATTGATGTATCAGATCGCCAATGATAACATGAGCCAACACCACACCAAATTGGTTCTTTGACATAGTGTGAATGGAACTCAGCACCTATACCTTCCCCAACTTCTAGCACAGATTGTAGAGAGGATGACCTTCTGCATCAGTTCTGCACAACTATATAGAAATAGCATCATCATGAGCGAGAGCCACACCTTTGAGATGGAGGCAGCCCAGAAAACCAATTAAGATTAGGGAAGCAGCACTGCCTCGTGAAGGAACATAAGTGGGACTGAGACCAACTACCACTGCCTAGTCAAACCTCTACAGATTTTCAGCAGCAGTTGCAGGTCATATTCAACAGACAAACAATAATACAGGTCCAAGCACAGCTGAGACAAGGCTTCAGAGTACCCTTGTCCATACCACGTGCCGAAGAAGCCGCCTGCCATCAACCATGACCACTTGGCTTGCAGAGATATGACTTCACAGTGCTCAGCACCATACCAATAACCATGCCTGACATCCTTGGCCACCAGCATAGCCTACACTGTATTGGAAGGAAAGAAAAAACAAGAGATCTTTCCACAAGGTGGACTGGCAGCCTCAATCTGGCTTGAGACTTCCAAAGGGAAACTGGCAAGTATATTGTCACTGTGAAAAATAAAGTACACGGGAGACAAACAAAACAGGGCGTGCCTGGTGAGATGGTGCAGCCAGCTCCACCCCTAATTTACGCCCTCCAAAAGGCAAGTGGTCCGGGAAGTGGAGACTATCCGAGCAGGATAGATTCTATTCAAAATTAAAGTTAAGGGCTATATACCCCTGACAGAAGGCAGAATATGTCGGAAGTACTCCTTCTAATGAAGGTTAGGGGTTGAAGGGTAATTTAATGTAGAAGTTGTATTTACATTTAGGGCGCCACTATCATGGTGTCAATAAAGCAGCCAAATTATGCATACATTGTAAATTTCAATGACAAAAAAAGAAATGTGGTGAGTTAGGGAGTCATTAAGTATGGTAAAAAGAATAAAGTATGTATGTATCCCCTTAAATTGCTTCTTATCTATACTCATTGAGTTACCGCATCATATCCTAAATACTCTACTCTGATTTAGAAGCATTTTAAAAAATGTAGGTGTAGTTAATGCCTAGGGTATGCCACTACTTTCACCTTAACACTATTGCAAAACATACTATTTAAGAAAGTGTTTGCCTTTGCTCGCCTGGTGAATTTAAATATGAAAATAATTGGAGCAGGGTTGATTTTGCTTTTCTTCTTCCTTTCTGCTTTTCTACACTCTTTCATAGTATAAATACTTTACTGTACCTTTTAAAAAAAAAGAAAAAACGGACATTGTCAGTATAGCATGCAGCATGCTCCATCAACTTCTACCATGCACTAACAAATGTTTCTGAATGTCTACATCATAAGCTCTCAAGCAGGAAACAAGCAAAGCAATGGATTTAAAAATGCAAAATAAGTATGGTCAGTCTTCGAAAAAAAGAACGAAACCTTCGAAACCTACAGTTATTGTGAAGTTACAGTGCACATACTTTAGCAACAAATTAGTTAGGTGCATCATCTGGACTTTGATTTTAGCAGGCATGTTCAATTGGAAATGTCCATGATCTGTAATTTGGAGGCACCCACTGAATAATGTATTCGATTTCCCAAATAGTATGTTAGGTTTCTAAAAATGAACATCCTGCGCGTCCAGAAAATGATAGTTAAAAAATGCAAAAGCACAGAGGGAAAGGGCCATGCTATTCACCCACGCACCTGGAGGAACTACTCCAATACCATCCTCAACATCAAAATCTGAGATGTCACTATCATTGATTCGCTGAGATCCTGTACAACAGTAAGGCAAATAGATAGCCATACATCTGGTCATTTCACATAGTATAAAGAAATAAATTTTCAAATGTGCACAAACGAAACAGTATCATTCAAATGTTGTCATAGATATAGGTTGAGAATAATGGTAATGTGTACTCACTTTGTAATTTTTTGTTCGAGTTTTCTCCATGGGCATATCTCCTTGGCATGAATGGTGATGGCTGAGGCAGAGGTAGTGAGGATTCATCGTGCGTCTGAAGTTTATACCAATGTGATTCATCATCTAAAAGTGCTGTTTCTAACTCAATGAGGATCTAGGGAAAAAACATACCAGGCTTTGATTACATTTCTGCTCCTATGATAACGATACACTCAACTAGGAACAGTTGGTTTGCCTATATTGTTCATTTATTCCAAAGTGTTGCGTCACGTTATGAAACTGGAGTAAATAAAAACAGTCTGACCGAGGTACAGTTTTTTAATCAAAATCAATGCTCTGCCTTGAAAAACAAAAAATTATGCCTTGTTACTACATGTCAAAAACATCGTGAACTACAAAGCCATTAAAACAAGTTGACAGAAAGACAAAATGAAACTGCAATATCATCTAATTTGCATAAAATAGGTATGTTTAAGCAAGGATAAGCACTGAAAATATGGTTTACTGCCACAAAGCAGCAAATCCTCCAATTTGCTGGCTGGAAAAACATTGCAAAGTATTTGCTGGTAGCTCTCAAGTTGAAAAAAATTACTTTGATTTCCTTTCTCCTTACATTCTGCCACATGATTACGGCCAGATGACGTTTTTGAACGCGTCCCCTTTGGGGGAATTCTCTTCACTTAAACTAGTTAAAAGGTTGGGGCTAAAACTGGACTTTAGGTACTATTTCGCATAAAGGTGGATTTGCCAGATATCCCAGTACTTCCACAATCTGCCTCTAGTCAACTTAGGTTAGGATTCACTATTAGTTTGGAGAATTCACATTTAAGCACTGTGGCTACGAAACCTTTTCTTCCCATCCCTCCCCCATCAATCCATATGTGTCACCTAGTATACAGTAGGTAAAGTACAATGGAGCAGTTGTAGTGGGCGAATAATTGGGTGCGGCATATGCATCAAGAGGGGTACAAAGTGGGCCTGTGGCATGTAAGCAGGATCGGGCCTACAGTCTAATCGCCTTCACCAGTGGCTATTTCTAATGCCTTAAATCTTTCCAAGATGGCAACCCATTGAAGCAAAATAGGTGTTTTGCGAAATCCTCTGTATTCTTCCCTACGGATAGCCTAGTTTTCTGCCAGTCCCTAGCATTCAACTTCTGTTCCCCAGCGTTCAACTCCAGGGGACCTTAGGGATTTCCAAGGTTGCGCACAGCCCGTTTAGACAGTAGCAAGGTTAGATTAGCAAACCTTATTGTGGTCAGGGAGCCCTTGGGCCTATAGTGCTGACCTAGTAGACATTGTGCAGGTGTGTTTCATTGATAATTGCCTGGAGATCGCCTGCAGAGCTGTGGCTATGCCCGCAATATTGCAGGGCAGGACTAGAGCAAATGGAGGAGATCAGCAACCAAAACTTGACATCTTGAACACACAGAGGAGGCAGTGGGAAAAGTGATATTAAGTCTGTGCGGTGTTAGACTGTGTGTAAAACAGGGAATTGTATGAACTTAGACCTCGCATTGCAAGAGACCTTTTTAAGGTATTCTAGTATACAGGCCCAGTCCTTATCTGATAAATCATATCTGTTCCCCATTTAAGTTTAAGGGGGTGATGAAGACCTTAAGGTGCCATGGTTTGGTGGTAAAGCCAATGCACAAGATGCCTGCTTTGTCCCATGGTGTGTTATATTTGTAAATATTTGTGTGTGGCTGGTTCCATCCCATCTGGGGACCAGTGCTGACGGATATAGTGGTTCAAACTAGGGATGGTTAAGAACAAGGTCTCAGGAATTTCATGTGTATGGGTAAAGCCAGTATGGGACATAATCATACTATCTTGAAATAACGAGCCCACGGTCAGCTCTGCACTCCGTTCCCAAGCGCTCAACCGTTGTGCCGTCAGGGTACCTGAGGGAGTGGGAAGACCACGGAGAGGGACGTTCAGTGTATACGTTAGGACAGGAGTGGTATATCTGACTGTGAGACTCCAATAAATGTGGTTGGTGGTGGGGTCACACCAGGAAAGACTAGTTCATGCACTTGGCACTGATTCACCTGCACTGTCATAAATCCTATCTCCATTAGATTGTGGCTAGCTAACTGATAGGCCAGCGGTTGCAGCTGCCCCACCAGCCAGTAAGCTTTAAAGTCTGGAGCCCTCCCATGCCTCCTGCACTTGTGGGGAGCTGTAATTTAGCTAAACTGACCCAGCGAAATCACGGTCTACAGGTAAGTCCCATAGTAACATAAACATCCACACTATGACTACCACTGGAAGATTTATGAAATTATATAAGAGCTGTGGTAACATGACCATTTTTGCCAAGGAAAGACGGCTCGCTGTGGACAAGGGTAGTGTAGTCCAGAAGGCGATTTATCCTTTAAAGGAATTTATTGTTTGTGTAAGACTGTCTTCAAGAATACCTTGGGTGGCACAGTAGATATTAACTCCCAAATAGCGGAAGGTGTGAGGAGAATCCTATAAATCTGTGTTTCCAAACTACAGGGTGGGGCCCACTGAACCTGGTGTGAAAGGGAACGTGCATGACCAGAAAGTCATCCAAAAGTGGCTAGTGCTCGTGTAATGTCTCCCAAATCCTTCCAGAGATCCAGCAGATAGAAAACCATGTCTTCCATGTATAATGAGATTGAGTGAAGCATGCGATGCATGGGAATTCCCCCAAGCTTTGGAGTTATGTTGCATATGGGCTAGGGGTTCAATTGCTAGTCAGGATAAAAGTGGGGATAAGGGACAGCCTTGTCAGGTTCCACATGATACCTGATATGCACTTGACATGTGAAGGCCTGCCCAAGCCCTGGCTGTGGGCAGTGAGTAAAATAGATTAACCCATTTGACATATGCCGGAGGAACTCCAAAGAAGGCTAATGCTTTTAGCATGAAGTCCCTCCCCAGAGTATCATAAGGTTGTTTGACATCCAGGGATGAACATCCAGCATATGGATAACAGTCCCTAACGGCCTCCATTACACTGAAGAGCCGATGGATATTCACTGAGGTACTGTGCCGTAGCACTAAGCCATTCTGATTGGAGTGTATCAATCATGGTAGCAGAGGGAGCACCTGGCAGGCTAGTATTTTATCAATATCTTGTACTCTGTGTTTAAAATAGACAATGGTCTACAGGAAGTAAATTCAGTGGACGCCTTTCCAGGATTTAAGAGAGAGGTCCCCAGTGCCTCTCTAGTGGTAGATGGGAGTCTACCTTCAACCAATGAATAGTTGTAGAAACTCTCCAATTGGGGGATCAAACAAGTTGCAAACGTAGAATACAACTCGACAGGGAGCCCATCGGAGCCCAGAGTTATATTCTGAGCAAGTTCTTTGATGGCTTCTCGGATTTCCCCTGTTTTTATGGATGCACCAGGGACTCCCTGTCTTCCTCTGTCACCCTAGGCAGTTCCACCTGATGTGAATAAGCGAGAATATCTGTGGGTTCTGGGGATGCCAGGTGGTGTATAAATTGGTGTATAAGTCCCGAAAGGCTTAATTAATCTCTGACTGCATTTCGACCAGTCCCCAGGCTGGCGCTGTGACTTAATGAGTTCTCTGTGCACAGGTGTTGTAGTCTGTTATGCGTAGGTGCTCAAAGAAATCAGTGCATTCTATGCAGGCCTCCTGCAGCTCTCTAACTGCATCTGGGTCATGAGTACAGCCTTTTCTAATAGGCCCAGCTTATCCTCAACATGTGTTTGTTGTTGTTCTACCTCTCTTGTGGCTCTCACCACTGCACTTAATGATGTGCCCCAAATCACTACCTTGAATGCCTCCCAGAGTGTCTTCCCAAGGTAGGTGGCAGCAGGGATGTTAGGTTGTAGAGGTTTAGGGCAACGGAACCTCTTGAGGTGTGAGTGAAGCAGGTGTGGGGTGGGGAGTAAAAATAATATTCCCTTTCCATTACATGATGGTGGTGCCATACATCTAGTAAACCCCAACCTTCTGGCCATAGCCTTAATGCCCTGGCTTCCCTGATTAGTGCTGTGTTTGGGAAAAGGGATGAGATCTTTCAAGGTCAATATCAAGAACTGCATTAAAATCTCCACCCAACACCCAAGGATCCATGGTCCAGTCTGCTAGGAGAGAAGAAAGTTGTGTAAAATAACTATCCTGATCTGTGTTAGGTGCATCAATACATCCCAGAACGATTGGCGCCCCACCCAGGGCTTCTTGTAGGGGCACATAAACTCCTGGGCATCTATCCTTGACTCTAGAAAATTAAATGGGATCCCGGCACGAAGCCAGATAGCAGCACCTCGTGTGAAGGAAGAGTAGGAAGTGTGAGACAGCCGCACAATTTTTTAGCAATTTTCTGAGCCTCGTGGATGTTTATGTGCGTTTCCTGTAAGAACACCATGTGTGCTTAACACCTATTCGGTTGTACTAGTACCCTATGTCACTTGTAGATGATTCCCAGTTTCTGCACATTACAAGTAACAATATCATAAGCATCATGTATGACTGTCATCCTACCTTATATACTCTTTTCCAGGTTCCCCTCATTTTGCCCACCTCAACCACCACTCTCCAATACTCCACTTTCAGGTGATAAAGTAGGTGACAATGGAACAAAAAGTATTTCCCAAATGTAACTTCAAGGTCCAGAGGTAAACAAGCAGTGGACCAAACATTGTATACACCCAAAACATTTCAAACATTATAAAACAGTTGCCTTCGTTTATGGAGGTGTGTGGTATTAAGTCTCAATGTAGGAAAGAAGTAGCTGGTATGGATGTTTTGTTAGTTCCAGCCATCCAGACCCATGACCCCCTGGTTCTGTTCAGTGGAAAATAAAGAAGCAGTAGATCTCACTTCTAGCTCTCCCTCCCGTATCATGGAGTATAATCTACAGATTCCAGGACTATTAATTAAGTCTAAGTAACCAGTAAAGGTCCAAGTCTCTTTGGTATAGAGTATGTCCCCCATCCTCATCACCATAGATTGTATGTACAACCTTCAGCCCAGCAGGTAATGTGTCATCTGAAGTGTTATCATGGAAAACATCGCCATATTGCTGGCTAATTCAGAGTCAAAGACACTGCCATCGGGGAGCTGGAGCTGATGATTTCTTTAGTGTGGAGCAAGGAGTGCGCCGACCAGATCACAGCACACTAGACCTCCAGGGCTTGTTGGTGTGAGGGGGCTGATTCTGGGATGGCCTTAAGCTTAGCCCCTCAGGGGAAGGATGTGGGGATCACTGTGCTTTAGGTGGTTTTGGTCGCAATGGATGCTGCCGCTGTGAATCTGAGAAGTGCTGTTCAAGCCGGTTCCTTGACTCTTCAGGCACTTCAAAAAATTGAGAGCTGATCGTGGAGTATTTTCAGTTTAGCTGGAAAGAACAGTGCGTACTTAATGCCAGCTGTGTGTATTTCATGCCCTCTTGAAAGGTGGTACGCCTGCGTTGCACTGAAATCGTGTAACCCAGGAACAGGGAAATTGTGGCATTTTGTAGAAGGATAGGTGCCTTTTCGTATGCGGTGCGGAGTAACACATCTCAGTCCCTGAACTTCAGCATCTTGGCCACCATGGGGTGTAGACGTACCTGGATTGGGTTTACTGGCGAGAACTATGTAAGCCCGTTCCACTAGGAAGAAGTTGGACAATCCTGAGGAGCCACCACTGTGTCGAATCATATCTCAATGAACTGGGTGAGGTGAGGTCCCTCAGAGCTTTCCAAGACATCCTCTATCCACACATTATTGCTGCAGGACTTCCATTCGGCATCATCCATCCAGTCCTGGAGTTGCTCAACCTGTCTACACAATTACATAGGTTGGGCCTTGTGTTCTGCCTGGCCAGGCGTTAGTGTGTCAATAGTCTTTTCATCGGTTCTAACCTTTTCAGACAGTTTACGCCAGTCATCTTTGAGCAGGATCATATCTTTTGTCAGGGCCCCCAGCCATTGTTCAAGCGATCCCTCACAGATTTCTTGAAGAATTATATCTAGTTTGTCCATCTGTAGGGGTTCACTAGTCAGAGGGACATAGTCCTCTGGAGTTTGTGTCGGAGAACTCTCCGACCTCGCCAGTCCCTGGAGTGTCTTTTTCTCTGACGTAGACTTGATGCAGCCCATTGTGGAGGCTGATCCCCCATAATTTGACTTTCTGGAGAGGAGAGATATTTTGCAGCATCCTCTTTATGTTCCCTGTCACCTGCAAAACCCCCCTGTGAACTCCGCTGGACCCAAAAGTCTCCAGACAATGGTGTTTACATCGATGGCTCGCACTTGAAAGCGAGGCAGAGAAAAGGGGTCTCTGTCTGGGTCGGTGGCACATGCAGAATTAGGTGTCAAGGGCTCCTGACACTGCTATTAGCAAATCCAGTCACCCAATGGGTGTCCTCAGCATTGCCCAATAGTTGGTCCCCGTTAGTTTGTAGCGGTGGGTAGGTGCAGCTAGCATGGGGAGTACATCCTGTCAATTATTTCTACCAAAGGACTTATTTCATGGGGAAGGCATTGATGTGCAACCCACACACAATAAGAGAGATGTAGCGTGGGGACCAAGGGCTGATCACCAGTAAAGCAGAGGGTAGTTGTGGTGTGGCCCTTCCCTGCATCAGGGAGGTCTGTTCTAAAATGAACCTAAGCTCATCTGAATAGGGCTCGATGTTAGTCCTTTTCCCACTGCTTTTGGAGGCCATGCAGAAGTTGAGTGCTTTTGAGTCTGTCAATATCTCTTGCTTTCAACAGGTAGGTGCTGGTAGCACAGGTATTGGCCCGGACGATCTTCAAAGCCCAAGCAGCCGGTGCCGCCACTGCAGAGTCCCCGCAGCCAAGGGAAATACCGGTATGTGTGACCATCTGATAGCTTTGGGCTATCACCGACACAGGTGATCCCGGGAGAAGGAAACACAAGTGCCACAGGACCACGCTCCAGGAGCCGGGAGATCAGCCAACACAATTTAGATGTTTGTCGCCAGCAGTGGATCGTATGCAGGGTCTATTGCCTGTCAGCATCTTCTCCACACTCATTGCCCATTGAGAAGGTAGCCGGTGATATAAAAGGGAAAGCTGGAATGGCCTCTAGTGTGCCCAAAACGGGTGGTGCCGATGTTCGAAAAGGTGCAATCTGATCAAGGCCATAGGGCCTTCTTCACTACACCATCAGCACAAGTGGCCCCAACAGCCCTGTAATATTATTTTTAGTTCATAGCCTGTGTCTAAGGCCGACTGCAGGCCCCCACAGCTCACCTGAGTGTCCAGATTCACCAACACAAATATACTTTCTGCCACTGAGGGAGCTTATTTCGTTATGCAGCAGCACCACATTCACATCAGAGGCCCACCCTTGGCTGGGGAGGCTCCATGGTTTGCTGGGGCATCTGCGCCTCGCTCCTCCTAATCACTGTGGTTCAGGTCAGCTGTTCTCGTCTGGGGAGGCTTTTATACCATCAGTTGAGGAGGCGAATCCTGGTGAGTCTCTGCTGTAGCAGCACCCAGGCTAGGGTACCCTGCTGCTGCCGGAGGTAGCAGATGTTCAGGCCATTGGTCCCACCATGTGGCTGGCCTTTGTGCTCACTGTCTCCATCAGGCCTTTGTGGCTGTCTAGTCACCCATATGTAGTTTAGGCATTAGGGGGACACTCATGGGTGACTTTGAGAGCCCAATGAGGTTTCAAAAGGGGGCACAGGAGCACTGAGATTTTATGCATCCACCATCTTGGTGGTCAGCCACCCCCCCCCCCCTCCAATACAGTTATAAGTCATACTTTATGGATTACATTTTTCCTTAAAGGAGCAGGGAAGCAAAATAAAAACACAGACATTTTACAGAATGATCTAACTTTACATCTTCGACCTTGAAGTTGCGTAGGAGATTGAAACCATGGTTGTCTCAACAGACAGCAGGATGTTATAGTTTATAGTAAAGCTCCCTTAACTCCCTCTCCTGAAACAAACGGTGATCACTTTAATAAAATGAAACATAATTTTGAAATACAAGAATTTCTAAAGAAATTACCCTTCTAGCATCAAAGGCGGTTTTCCACTATCTTACATTACTTTTTTAAAGCAGAAAATATCTCTTGACAAGAGATTCACTGAGCAATGTAATCTCTCCATGGTATCCAGTGAAACTTTATGCACCTTAAAGAAGTTAGTTCTTAGGATGCAAAATTCTTGGATTTTGGAAATGTAATTAAAATATGCCCATGTCTGCTGAAAAGGCCCCAAGAGTAAAGCCACACATGTGAACAGTCCTCTGAGTGACCTAATTAACATTTTAAGAATCAAAGGGTTATAATGCCATGGAGGCTGAGCTGACGTTTGTGACTTTGTACATGAAAAATTAGATTGCAGTAAAAGGCCTATCCCACTCTATGACAATTACATTATGGAATTGGCTACTGTTAGAAATGGGGCCTCTAGTTGACAGAGGTATACACTCTTGTCCAAGTAGGGACCACAATCCTAGTCAGAGTCAGTCACAACACAACCCAAATTATCCTGTGCTCACCCTCTGGTAGCTTGGCACAGACCAGGCAGGCTTAACTTAGATGGCAATGTGTAAAGAATTTGTGCAATAACTCATACAGTAACACAGTGAAAACACCACAAAAATACACCACACAGGTTTGGAAAAATGGATAATATTTATATCTGAATAACATAAGCTCAAAATGACAAAAATCCAATATGCATAAGTTGAGATATCGCTTTTTAAAGGTTTAAAATAGTCTCAATCCTTAAATATCAGTGGTTGTATCTTTGTAATACACAGTACCTGGGATGCGTCAAAAATAACTTTGCATTGGGGGGAGGGTGCAGAGGAGGAGATATGTTGAAAAATAAGGCGCAGCTTCAGATTTTCTGGCACGGCACAGACGATGCGTTGTTTCTTTCCACGCTGCAAGATGATGAGTCCATTTCCAAGGGCGCAGCCTTGGTTCCTCACTGAGATGAAGGGATATTTTGACACCCCTGGTCGATGTGCTGAAAATCCTTGATGCGCCGGTAAAAAGGAGTAGCTGCTCCACCAATCCGGTAGGCGATGCAGCAAATTTTAAGCCACGAGGCAGGCACTACATCGGTTTCTGCAACAGTTGTGTCGATTTTCCGACGCACAGGGATTTTCTTCTCTGGAGTGAAGTCTTTGTGGCACCGGATACTTTAGAACAGGAGGCAAGCTCAATCCAAGCCCTTGGAGAGCACTTGTAGGAACGGCAGCCTTCTTCCAGCAGAGTTAGAGGTCAGCAGGCATCAGGGCAACAAGCAGGGCAGCAGTCCTTCTCAGCAAAGCAGTCAGATGAGTCCTTTGGGCAGCTAGGCAGTCCCTCTGACAGAGTCCAGGTGTAGATCCAGAAGTGTCTGATCTGGTGGGGTCAGAGACCCAGTATATATACCCAAAAGTGCCTCTGAAGTGGGGGAAACTTCAAAGGGTGGTTTTGAAGTGCACACGTTCCCCTTTCAGCCCAGTCCTGTCTGCCAGGATCCCTGTGGAGAGTTATCAGTCCTTTGTCTGAGGGCAGACCATTGGCCTTTGAAGTGTAAGAGAGAGCCCTACCACCCTTCCTGTCCAGGAAGACCCATTCAGTATGCAGATGTATGCAGATGTCAATGAGTCTGGGTAGAATGCACAAGGGGAGCTGTCAACCAGCACAGACCAGATGTGGATTGGAGACAGGCTGTAAGGCACAGAAGGCAGTGAGTGCAGAAAAATGCCCACTTTCCAAAAGTGGAATTTCTAAAATAGTAATAGTTCCAACTTCACCAGTAAGTAGGATTTCTTATTACCATTCTGGCATGACAGGGCTACTCCTTCCAGATAAGAATCTACCACTCAAAAGTATAGGAAGGCAGTTCTAATGCTACTCTATGAGAGGAGCAGGCCTCACAGTTGTGAAAAACGAACAGGTGAGTTTTTCACTCTCAGGACATGTAAAACACATAAGTACATGCCCTGCCTTTTACTTACATAGCACCCTGCCTTATGGGTTACAGAGGGTCTACTTGAGTGGTGACTTATATGCAGAAAATGTGGAGTTTAAGGCTTGGCAAATAGTTCTAAGTTCCAAGTCAAAGCAGCAGTGAAATTGCACACACAGGCCTTGCAATGGCAGGCCTGAGACATGGTTAAGGGTCTACTTATGTGGGTGGCACAATAAGTGCTGCAGGCCTACTAGTATCATTTAATGTACAGGTCCTGGGCACAAGTAGTGCGATTTACTAGGGACTTATAGGTAAATGAAATATGCCAATTGGGTTGGAACCAATGTACTATGTTTAGGTGAGAGAGCACATACACTTTACCACTCGTCAACAGTGGTAAAGTGTCCAGAGTCCTAAAGCCAACAAAAAGGAGGTCAGAAAAAGAGGAGGAGGAAAGCAAAAGGTTTGGGGTGACCATTCAAATAGGACCATTTTCCAACAGCTACGATGATGTTGTACACAAACACACCGACCTATACCCCTCACCCAACAAGACTAGTATGTGACGAGTAATAAAAAATGTTTACAAATATCCTGTTAAACATGAAAATGGTGTGCTGTATAGCCTGTGATGTGCTTTAAATGGTGATTGAACTAACCATCGCCTACATGCCCAACACCATATGTCCTCAACTCTTTGTTGAAAAATGTCATATTAACTATACACTGTAAGCAAAATAGGGAAATAGAACGCAGACAAAGCCGAATCGAGGCATAAGCCACTCGAAACATTCAAACTGAGTTATTTCAAGTAACTATAACTTGCGCCTTAAGGTAACTATAACTCGTGCCCTTGCCATTTTATTGCAAATGTTGAAGTGATAATATCAAAGATGCCATAGAAGATGTCATCAATTATATAATATGTGGAGTAATTACCTGTGCATAGCAAAGGCACAGGTTATAGTTTCCTTAGGGCGCGAGTTATAGTTACTTGAAATAACTTTAACTACAACTGCTGAATTTCTATTGTTTTGTACATGTACATTCAGAACCTTACTATAACGTCCCTGTAACCTTTGTTTTTTCAGTGAATTTCTATGTTTTTTTAATGTAAAGTCATTTAAATTACTATACGTTAATTCATCTACTGCCACGCACGGCCTTTGCCTGTGCGCATCAGTAGCTGGATTAACGAATAGTAATTACAATTATTTATTGTTTAAAAACCTTTGGTCGTGCATTACGGGGAAAGGCAGTAGGGCCTGGCCTGCAGCCAGGCCCTGGAGCTAAGCCCTTATAACCACTCAACCCTGCACCGCACAGGGCCCTTGGCCGTGCACACCAGGGGTTGGCCACAGGCCCTGTATCTGTGAGTGGGTCTGAAAGTGGGTGTGTGAGTCTATCAATGGGTCTGAGAGGATGCACGAGTGTCTGAGTGGGTGTGTGAGTGGACGCATGAGTCTCTGAGTGCATGTATGAGTGAATGAATTAGTATATAAATGAGTCTGTGAATGATTTTTACATTTTTTTTGCATAGCCTCGAATATTCTTGAATATCCTTGGGCACTTAAAAGTATGTATGCAGGTGGGCCCTCTGGGTTCACCCAACGTCCCGCAGATCACCACCTCCTCATGGCAAATCATCCTAAACGTCCGCCACCTCCCAGGGGCAAAACATATTCCAGTAATGTAGGTGGGTCTGTACGCCCTCTACCATGCCACCCTGGGAACCGCCACCTCCCCAGAGACCACCACCTCCCTGGGTCTAAGTACTACAATGGAGGGGGGCCTCACAGCCCCCGTGTAGAACCATTTATGGCCCTGGAGACCGTCACCCCCCCCCCCCCCCAGGCTGGCTCCTGCTACCTCCTGAGGTGTCCCCCCTCGGGAGGTAGCTGTTTGCTTTTGCTTGGTGAGAGCTAACAGCAAACATAACTCTGCTTTTTTGCAAGCAGGAGCTGTTAAACAGCTCCTGCTTGCAGAAAGTATAGTTTTCATCTATATCCCGGCATGCGAATATACATGCAGGAAAACGGATGTAAACATTGGCAAGCAGGGTGCTGCAATTTTAAAACAGCTCCCTGGTTCAGAGAGAGCAATGCCAGCTCCTGCAGGATGTGGGGAGCCGGCTAGGACTGCAGGGCCTTTTTACTCTCTCCTCCATTCCGTAGTAGGATGCAAGAGAGAGAGAAAGAGAGATTGTAATTGAAATGGCCTCTCCATACAATAACTTGAAACTGTCACTCTAGCAAGATGTTTGGTTTAAATATTATAATTATGTTTTGAAAATAAAAAAGAGTCACTTCTGGCCCACTGGTAAACCTATTGGACTGTCACTCAGTAAGTTGAAGATTCAAATCCTGGTATCTCATGCAGTGTGTCTATTTATTTACCAGTGTTTAGAGTGAAAAACATTCCTAGTGATGGAACATTTACTTCGTTTTGCCATCAAAATATTGAAAGTCATATGTATGTCCGGAAACTTCATAGCAAAGAGTCATCTGTGGCCTAGAGGTTAAGCTCTCAAGCCCTCACCCAGAAGGTTGAAGGTTAGAAGTCTAGGTGTGTCAGTAGTCACGTTCTTGCTCTAATTACGTTTCAAATTCAAATATTTAAACTATATGCCAAAATGTAATCGCACTCTGTTTACTTGACAAATACATTTTTCTTTTCAATTTTTCCTACAATATCTTTTTCTAAGTATATAATTTATCAAGGTCTAGAAAAACTCTCACCGTCGTATAGGGGTTGGCCACAGAGCCCTAAGGTAACTATAACTCGCGCCCTTGCCATGAACAGTTTTCTTATCAATAATTATATTACAAATGTTGCAGTGATAGCATGCCATGCAAAATCTCATCAATGATATAATATGTGGAGTGCTTAGATGTTCATGGCAAAGGCGTGAGTTATAGTTACCTTAGGGCACGAATTATAGTTACCTGAAAGATATCTAACTATAACTGCTGAATTTCTATTGTTTCGTACGAGTAAATTCAGAACCTAACTATTTTGCCCCTGTAACCTTTGCTTTTTTTAGTGAATTTCTATGTTTTTTAACATAAAGTAATTCTAATTACTATATGTTATTCCACCACCCGCCGCACAAGGCCAATTGGTTGCAAGGACTGTCCTTCAGCCAGGCCTTTCAGCCAAGCATTTATAACCACCCAACCGGCACCATGCACTGCCTGTGGCCCTGCGCAGCGCAGGTTGGCCATGGGACCTGCCTCTGTCAGTGGATGTGTGAGTGTCTGGAGGGGTCTGAAAGTGGGTGTGTGAGTCTATGAGTGTCTGAGTGGGGGACTGAGTCTCTGAGTGCCTGTATGAGTGAATGAATTAGTGTATGAATGAGTCTGTAGTTTTTCTTTAAAATTTTATCAAATTTGCAAATATTTTGTGAATAATTTGTGAATATTTGTAAAAATAATAATCTTTTAAACCTATATTTTGCCTCTAAAATACACGTATATCACACCCATAAGGTCAGGGTACCGTGTCCCGTGAAATAAAATGGCTGGTGGAATTTTCTAGCCAGGTTGCGGTCAGCCAATTGCAACGCTCCTTTTCTCATGCATTTTTGCAAAAATTCGCAAATTTTCGTAAGTTATTTGCGAAGTCACCACCACAGATATACAAATTCATTTTCCCTTTAATATCTAAAAAACTACCGAATAGATTAACACCAAATAGGCAAAAGCGTGAACTACGTTATGAAAGCTAGCTTTCTACCAAATTTGGTGTAATCCCATCCAGCGGTTCGGGCTGTAGACGTGTCTAAAGGTCCTATGGGAATTAACATGGGAAATGCAACTTTTTTCACGCTCTATTTTTCTCGGCCTCCACTTTATGGATCACCCTAAAACTTTCCATGTGCAACAAGAATCACTGCAAAAAATTTGGGAAGATTCGTCAAACTGTGCCAAAGATATAGGCAAGTCAAAATACACTTTCTCTATGGAAACATGGTCCTAACTATAACTACCTCGTGGTAATATATATATATATATATATATATATATATATATATATATATATATTACCTAGGGTGGGACTATACCTAGTCCCACCCTAGGGTGGGACTAGGTATAGGGTGATTAGGGTATGTTTGGGAGCGGGGTAAGGATATTGGTTTGTAAGGATATTTTAGGGTTTAGGTCTGGGTAGGGGCAACTATAACGTCCCTGTAATCTTTGTTTTTTTATGTGAATTTCAACGTAAAAAAAAAAAATCTATTTCCTAACTATAATGTCCGTGTAACTTTTGTATTTTTCAGTGAATTACTACGGTTTTATTACCGTAAAGTAATTTAACTACTTTACATTAATCCAATCATCAACGCGCACAGCCATTCAGCCAGCCCACTATAACCTCCGAACCCCATGCCACGCATGGCCAAAGGCAGTGCAGTGATTTGCCGCACGGCCTTGCCTACCCCCTGTACCCACTCTACCCCACACCAATCATGGAGTACTTCTCTGTTTGGTGGAGATGTGATCATATTCCTTTGCATCAAGAACGCATCTCTGGAAAAAAACTCTTGCTTTGCCATGACCATGCACAGGAAATTAAGATAATTAGTACTTTACAGAAGTGAAGAATGAACTTGGGCACCTGCTTTTTTTATATCTGTAAGTGCTTCTCGTTGAAGGTTCGATTTCTGTGAAATGAGCATCATGCCAGATTGAATCCTGCTCTGCGTATTAATGCAAGAAGAGGCCACTGTTTTGTGCATAATATCTACTTAACTTGAGTACTTTCTACTGGCTAATTAGTAAGAGCTACCTCGTTGGGTATATGTATAGTGCACCTCCTACACAACAGCTGCCTAAAGGACGAGGAGGTAATATCTCTAGTGACACTGTGTGCCTGTAACTTTGCCAATCTTATGGTTCCTCAAGCGTCTTCATCAGATAGTTTTTCAAGGCCCATTTTGCTGTTTCTCCATTTCTGTTCTAACTGTTTTCAGTGTCACTTGGTCATTCTGAGCTCTCCCGTGTACCCGCTGGCTTGTGTTCTACTTTATGCTGTGCGGCTTTGTTTCTTGGGGGCCAGGGTGTTGGTGCCGTTGGTGATCCACTTGTTGAACTTTTTAATGTTGAGTGCCAGAAGGCCCATGGGTTCCAGTTCGTTCTGGTGGAGGACTACCATACAATCCGCCACTGTCAGGCTGTTCCAGAATGGGAGTGCTGGTCCTGCTGTGGGGATTCTTCTGTTTTGATGGATGTTGATTGTAAAAGTGACTATGGAGTGGCCTATCCAGGTGACTGGTCTTGGTGTGTTGCTTTTTATTTTGTTGAAAAATGTGAAGACGGGATCTAGGATGTGTCTGGCAATGTGGTTACGCTCTGTGACACGTTCACAAGCCTGTCAAAAAGAGTGGTTGATTCGGGGTTGGTCCAGTTTCTAGATGGGAATCAGAGGTCTCCTAGGAAGACAAATGCTGTGGATTCAAGGATAGGAGGCAATGAAGTCTGTTATGTTGCTAGTGAAGTTTACTCTGGGGCCCGAGGAGCGGTAGACTAGGGTTCCACCCAAGAAGTTTGCTGTGACTTGTAATTTAAGGTTGAGGTGCTCCATGTAGTTTGTTCCGGCTTCAGAGGAGGCGGTACATTTGAAGGTGTCTTGGTAGATGATGGCGGTTCCTTCTGTGGGCCTGTTTTGGTGGTCTTGCTTGGTGATCTTGTTTCCAGCAGGCTAGGCGGTAGCAATGTCCACACTGAAGCTGAGATCAGCCATGTTTCTGTGAGGAACAGGAGGTCCTGGGAATTGTTGTCCAGCAGGTTCCAGACCTCAGTGAAGTGCTTGCTCAATGGGAAGGTGTTAAGAAGCATGCATGATATTTGTGTCAGAAAGGTGCAAGTGTGTTTGTTGGTAGGTAATTGAGTATGTGCATGGTTGGGTGTTGTGGGCAGGTTCTTGGTTGTAGCCGAGGGAGCAGTGCTGCAGATGAAGCAGATGAGGCAGCAGGCAAACGTTTCGCAGAGGGGTAGTGGTGGATTATGGGAGGGCCAGGGTTTCAAGCCCTGGGCTGTCCCCAGCGTGGATGGGCTCAGATGGCTTGCCTTAAGCACAGGTGTGTCTGCACTGCAGCTACCATTAAGTAGGTCGTGAAAGAGGAAAGGAGTGCAGGAGGTGGTGCATGGGGCTTAGGAGGAGTGCAACAGCAGGGAAGGAGAGAGGCACGAGGAACAGGTAAGGAGTGGCGCAAGGAGGGAGGGGTAAAGAGAGGGCAAGAAAGGGGGGACAGGAATGGACAAGAAAAGAACATAGATAAACAAAGATTGAGGAACGTGGCCCAGCACAAAGAGCGGGGAACACAGCAAAGACCAAGAGAAATAGCACAAAGAGTGGAAAAAGAAAAAGAGTGAGAGAAAAGGCACATGAAAGTATCATAAAAACAGTGAGAGAGAATAGGATGAAATAGAGCGCGATAGGGAGAGAGAGGGAGAAAGGTGAATTAGATGCCTCGAGGTGCTGAAGCCGAACCGCCTTGACTGGGCAGAGGACTGGTCCCAGGTAAGTCCAGGAGGGGCAGAATACGCATCTCCTTAATGCGTTGGTCTGCATTGTGGCAGTCATTAAGAAGGTCTTGTGAGAGGGAGGAGAGCAGTGGGGGCTGTGCAGGGATGAAGAAGAGCGTAACAGCAGGGAAGGAGAAAAGAGCAATGAAGAGTTAAGGAGCAGGGGACAGGAAGAACATAGGGTTGGAAAGGGGCATGGGAAGGGAGCACGGAGACAAGAAGGAGATAAATAATGCAAAGATCACAAAAAGTGAGGGATGGCAAAGGTTAGGAAAAGAGCTAGGAAAATAGCAAGAAAAAGGGCACAAAGGACAAGAAAAGGCAAAAAGAGCAAATGAAATGGCACAATAAATTAGTAGAACAAAATAGAGAAAATGCAAGAAGGGAGAGAGAAAAGACACAAAGAGTGATAGAAGTGGCACGAAAGTCCAAGGAGTGATGAGAGAAAAGGCACAAAAAAGTTGCAGAAAGAGTAAGAGAAAAGGCAAAGAAGTGAGAGAAAATGCACAAAGAATGAGAGAGGTGACACAAAAGTAACTGAAAGTGTCAGAGAAAAGGCACAAAAGGCGAGAGATAAAGCATAAAGAGCAGGATAAATGGCACAAAAGTAACAGAGTGAGAGAGAGAACAAGGTGAAAAAGAGAGAGAGGCAGAGAGATGAGGTGGGTGCCTCAAGGCACTGGAGGCACGTCCTCAAGGCCCTTGACAGGTTGGACGTCTTGTCGCAAGTACGCCCAAGGCAGGGGGCTGGTCAATGCATCAGGTCAATAGGGAATCTTGGTTTCCCTATTTGGGGGAGCCATAGGGAAGACGTTTTGATTCTGCTTAGAAGACAATGGGCCTGATTTGGACCTCGGCAGTCTTTTTTCAAGACTGCTGTGCTGAAGAACGCCAGTGCAGGTGGTTTTCCGCACAGCGTATTATGACTGCTGGCAGCCCTCTGCCCTTTTCCAGATGGAGAGCCGCCAGCAGCCATACTGGTGGTCGGCGGTGAAGTGGAGGCTGCTCCACCTCCACATCATCAGAACACCGCCCACCAAATCACGTCCCAGGATTCGGTGTGGCGGTGTTCTGGTGACAGGGTGCTGGTGGCGGAGCAGCCCACATGGATCCCGTTCCCTCCCGGAGGATCACCGGACCAGGTAAGGTGATTGTCCGTTAGGGGAGGGAGGTGGGGGGCTGTTGGGTGTTGTGTGCATGCATGGGGGTGTGGGTGTGAGTGTGTAGAGGGGGGGTGTGAGTGCATGTATGCATGCGGGGTTGTGGTGTGTGTATGGGAAATGTGTGTGTTTATGTCTGTGTGGATGTGTGTGTGTATGTGTACGTGTATGTGTAGTAGTTGTGTGAGTGTGCATGTAGGGGGGGTGTGTGTGTGTGTCAATGTTTGGGGAGTGTGGGGAGGGGGGTCCTGCCACCTTTGGGGGAGGTAAGGGGTTGTGGGTTTAGGGGGAGGACTCTGGGGAGCGGGTGGGTGAGACCCCTAGCAGTGCCAGGGAAGGAATTCCCTGGCACTGATAGTGCCTACTGCCATGGATTTTGTGGCAGTACAGAACCCCACGAAATCCATGGCGGTATGCAGGGTCGTGATACCGCTGGCGGTGTAGTGACGGCCGCCAGGGTGGAAACCGAAGTCTCCAGCCCAGCGGTCGTTACCACCCTGGCGGTCAGAGTGGAGAAGTGGCGATTTGGCATGGTGGTCACCACCCTGCTTGTAATTTTATTTTATTTACTGCTGGCCTGTTGGCGGTATTCCCGCCACTTCTCCACCAACCGCCAGGGTTGTAATGAGGGCCTATATCTGAACAACTAGTCTCTCTGGTGATAGGTAAGAGGATAAAATATTCAGTTCAGCCAGAGCAAGTCTTTGGTATCTCTCAATCTGTCTGTGTGCTGCTGGGCCCAAAAAGTGTTTTTCCCTTGCTCCCATTATACAGTCTAGTACAGTATTGTGGAACAGAAGCAATAACTTAGTAGAGCTTGTGAAGGAACACAAGATTTCCATCAGAAAGTTGCACTTCTCTTCCTCACATCTGTAGATTGCAAAGTTAGTTCCAACTTATAACCAACTTTTGGGAAAGATAAAATCTCCTATAAAGCAAGGAGAACAGGAAATGTCCCTTTGTGGTGAAGTCTGTAGGCCACAAGAATACCCCAACAGGAAATATACACCAGAATCAGTACTGTAAGATGGCAGGAGATGAGCCATAAACTCTATTCCCCTGAGTCAAGACAATTGAATCTAAACCAAGTCTCCTCCAATTGGGAAAAACTTTAGGCCGGGTGGGCAGGCTACCATGGTGTTTCATTGTTAAAGTTTGCCTTACCTTCTTCTTTGGATGATGTTTTTCTCTATCAACTCTTTGGCCAGTGCCAGAGTCCGTTCCATGGGAGCATTGTTATCTACTTCAAGATCAGTGCCAAAGAAGGGCTGACCAAATGGGGGATGGCATCTTAGCTTTAGGCTGTGGGGCCAGAGCCTGTGGATACGCAATGTTGTAGGGTGTCTCAGTCGGAGCAGTCAGATTTGCAGGAATGGACTTCCTTCTCGAAGAGTAGTCCAGATTGTTGCAAAAAGACGTTTCAGCACCACTAGCTAAGGCCTTGATCTGTGCAGTGCCAAACAAGGAACTGGAAAGCTCAGTATCATCTTTTGAGGCACTGTGGGGTTCTACTGATGTCACTGGAAGATAACTTACAATAAGGAGAAGGAGTCTACGTGGGAGTTTCCCTGTATCCAAGCCTCAACCAATAATAACTTGGTCTCCTCTTCCTTGATAGCCCTCAGGTGCATGAAGGCACAATAGTACCAGCCTGCTGAATCATGTCTCAAGATCTCCTAACCCCATACACCACACAAAGTCATCCTGAGGGTCTGAAAGGGACATCTTCTGGCAGTACCATCAACAATGCTTGAATTTTTAAGGAGACTCTGGATTAAATGAGGACGCCAGGGGAGCTGGCACTGCGGGTACTCTCTGTCCCAGAAAACAGCAGGACTATTCCGCCCCCGGGACCAATGCTGTTGTTGTGCATCAAGCACTTTTTCATCACTGTGGCGTGGGCTGCTGGGGTATTCGGCAATGTGGGGACTCCCTGTCCAGACAGCACCAGGACTATTCTGCCCTGTGCTAGGAGGGGCGAACGCTATTGTTTGCTTAAAGGCATTTTCATCACAGTGACGCTGGACATACCCAGCATGTGCCTTGATGAAGATCAGACCAAGATCGGGCCCATCTTTGCCCGTCAAAGCCCAGACGAGGCTGTGCTAACCAATTTGTGCTCATCTTACAGCTATACGATTTGTTTGAGCTTTCCAAGAACCTATTCAAGATAACTTGCACTTTCAATCAGTGTGGCAATGGGAAAATGGAATGTGCCCTCCAGTTCTGTCAAATCCCATACTCCCTCCACTATGACCGTGGATGGCTTTTTAGAGTGTGCGGTGGGTGTTACTAGTAAAGAGATAGAACTGGCGGAATGTCGATTATCTCTCTCATCCTCCACCACTCTAGTTTCACCAGCTGAGCTGTGTTTTCCTCCTGCTGTAGCTGTAAGGGGGGAAGAAACTCCAATATTGGAACCTAATGCTTCAGGTTGCCTACACCCTGCGGTGGTCACAATATCATTTCCGATACCCTCTACACCTTAAGTTCCTTTGGAACCTGATATTTTGGTGGCCCCAACAACCAGGCTGAGACTGCTCCAGGGAAATGGAAGAGGGTGGAGGTAAGTGAAAAGTCCAAGCTCCCACATGTGAGCACTTCACAATCTTCCAAGGCTCAACCTGGGTCCGATAAAGGAACTGACTTGATGGAATCATTGTTGGACAACTTTTATGCCAAGTTTATTTTGGGCACTAAATTGGATTTAATTCTTGAATGCCTGTCTGCACTTGAAAAGAGGTTATCTACCTGCACATCAATTGTGACCCCCTCTGATGCCTTGGAATTTATGATTCCATATCAGTACATCGCTCCTCTGGAGGTCTTGGCCATAAATGTGAGGAGAGAAGGGGGGAAGAGGGCTTCTAATATGAGAGCATTTGACCCTGAATGTGCTAATGCTGCTTATGCTCCCGCCAGTTCAAATGAGCATATCAACAATGCCGATTGCAATAGGGGAATAGGGTTTGGTAAAGAGGGGCAGGCCAAGTATATTACTCGTAAGCCACTAGTCCAGTAGAATACTAGAGAGCGGCCAGGTGCAGAGCCTATGGGAAAAATTACAGTTTGGTTCAAGGTTGGGGGACAGCTATCAGCCACCATAGAGCAGCATTAGCAAGGGATGCACGACAGCTCTCCAGCTCCTCAAAAGATAAATCTGAGTTACCGCCTGACTGTGTCCTATACGTGTCTATATTGATTGACATCCCCTATTTGAATACTGACAGAAATGAAACAACCTATGAATTGAAGAACAAAGTCTGTTATTAGGTATCTCAACATACAGACTTTAGTTTCCCTGAGTTTAAAGACATTGGCCCTCATTACAACATTGACGGTAAATGCCGCTTACCGCCGTGCAGAAGACCGCCAACACACCGCTGAGGCGGCAGAATTCCGCTACAGCTGTCACGACCCACAGCTCGGAATCTGCCATAATACAGACACCCACACAAGTCCGCCACACCAAAGGTCAGTGATAAACTGGTGAAAACAAAACCTCCACCATCACACCAACAGGAATACACCCACACTATCATGACCCACGAATCCTTGCGGCAGTCTTTCAACTGCGGTATTCCACTGGCGGTACACACCGCCGCGCTCAAGATACACACACATTTACAAAACACAACCACATTGGACAATTCGAAATACACACACCTGATACACATACACACACCACTCCCACACACCCAATCCAATTTAAAACACACACGCACATCACCCACAAACCCTTACTATGAAAAGTTCCGAAAGAAGGCCAGAGAGAGACACCACCAGAAACAACACTAGCATTCACAGACACACAACATCATCACTCACACAACATCCACGCACCTCAAACAACACACAAGAACACATCCCCTCACATATCACAATACACACCACCTCACACATCACCCACACCATATCATGGCACCACAACGACACCCCAGGTTCTCTGAGGAGGAGTCCAGGGTCATGGTGGAGGAAATCGTCCAGGTAGAGCCACAGCTATTCAGATCACAGGTGCAGCACACCTCCATTTCTAGGAAGATGGAGCTATGGCGCAGAATTGTCAACAGGGTCAACGCAGTGGGACAGCATCCAAGAACTAGGGATGACATCAGGAAGAGGTGGAACGACCTACGGGAGAAGGTGTGTTCCGTGATCTCAAGACACCAGATTGCAGTACAGAGGACTGGCGGTGGACCCCCACCTCCTCCCCCACAACTAACAACATGGGAGGAGCAAGTCTTGGCAATACTGCATCCTGAGGGCCTCGCAGGAGTAGCAGGAGGAATGGACTCTGGTAAGTCAACGCTTATAATTATATCCCCCACCCTACCTGCATGCCATCACATACCCCCACCCTCACCCTCACCCCCATCACTCCAACACCTCACATATGTCCCACTATAACAACCCACCCATCCCAACACCAAGCCCTGCATGCAACACCAAAGCAGGGACACCCATCACCAAAGCATGTCCACTACAGCTACCCACACAGACCTCAAACCAAATATCACACAAGGACCTTGACAAGAATGCAAGCACTGGGGTACAGGGTCACTCACCCATTGCACACAATGGCACACACAGATGCAATAATCATGCCTTTACACCCCTGCAGGACCCCTACCCAACGTCATCGGACAGGATCAAGATGACCAGCCCAGCCCATCTGGGACCTCGGTACAGTCGGTTCCCCTGACACTGGCATAAGCCACCACAGAGCCTCCCCCCTCAGGAAAGACCAGCATAGCACCCACCCAGTGGGCCCATCCCTCTGTCCCCAGGACACGTCAAGCAGCAGTGTGTCCACCACTACAGGGAACCCACCACCCCAAGAAAATCAGGGACCTGGGGGCAGTGGCAGTGGGCACACGGTTCAGGGGATAGAGGAACAGTAAAACAGGGGAACTGGGAGGACAGGGGGTGGACAGGCCCGGGGAACCCACTCTAAACGAGGCCCTCTCCAACATCCTAGGAGCATACCATCATTCCCAGGAGACGATGGCAACGGTACTGGCCAACTTTCAGGAGACCCAGCGGCTGCAGGAGGAACACTATCTGGGGATCAGGGAGGAACTGAAGTCCATTAACACCACCCTGGTCACCATTGTAGGGGTGCTGAAGGACCTTGTCAACACCAGGAGGGACACTGTGGCACAACAAAGGGCCCCTGACACTAGCCTGGATGATGAACAGCCCTCCGCCGGCGCTCGTGGACAGAAGGCACCGCCACAGGACCACGACACCAGCACCCAACCCCCTGCAGATGGAGAGCCACCCCGCAAACGGTCCCTGAGATCCAGGAACAAGACAGAGAACATTGCCAAGACCCCGACAGGAAATGAGAACCCCCTGAATGTCACCCTTCTGTCCCACTTTGTCACCCTGTCCATCCATCAACTGCCCTTGCTCCACTTCCTATGCCTCTTTGGACAATGCTCCTGTGAAACAATAAGACTGAACTCTGCCATGGACATTCCTCCCCCATCACCCCTGCACATTTTACACCCCCCTCCACTTATTTGCACAGAAATAAACAGTCGACATGGCACTCACCTCAGAGTGCCATGCCAACCTCACACTGCCTTTGGCATAGGTAAGTCACCCCTCTAGCAGGCCTTACAGCCCTAAGGCAGGGTGCACTATACCACAGGTGAGGGCATATGTGCATGAGCACTATGCCCCTACACTGTCTAAGCAAAACCTTAGACATTGTAAGTGCTGGGTAGCCATAAAAGTATATGGTCTGGAAGTTTGTCAAACATGAACTCTACAGTTCCATAATGGCTACACTGAAAACTGGGAAGTTTGGTATCAAACCTCTTAGCACAATAAATGCACACTGATGCCAGTGTGCAATTTATTGTAAAATACACCCAGAGGGCATTTTAGAGATACCCCCTGAAAACATACCCGACTTCCAGTGTAGGCTGACTACTTTCTGCCAGCCTGCCACACACCAGACATGTTGCTGGCCACATGGGGAGAGTGCCTTTGTCACTCTGTGGCCAGGAACAAAGACTGTGCTAGGTGGAGGTGCTTCTCACCTCCCCCTGCAGGAACTGTACGACCTGGCGGTGAGCCTCAAAGGCTCACCCCTTTTGTTACAGCGCCACAGGGCATCCCAGCTAGTGGAGATGCCTGCCCTTCCGGCCACGGCCCTCACTTTTGGAGGCAAGGCTGGAGGAGATAATTAGAAAAACAAGGAGGAGTCACACACCAGTCAGGACAGCCCCTAAGGTGTCCTGGGCTGGGGTGAGCCTTACTTTTAGAAATCCTCCATCTTGTGAGTGGAGCATTCCCCCAATTTAATTAGGGATGTGCCCCCCTCCCCACAGGGAGGAGGCACAAAGAGGGTGTAGCCACCCTCAAGGACAGTAGCCATTGGCTACTGCCCTTCCAAACCTAAACACACCCCTAAATTCAGTATTTAGGGGCTCCCAAGAACCTAGGAAACTAGATTGCTGCAACCTTAACAAGAAGAAGGACTGCTGACCTGAAGCCCTGCAGTGAAGACGGAGACGACAATTGCTTTGGCCCCAGCCCTAACAGCCTGTCTCCCAACTTCAAAGAAAACAGCAACAGCGACGCATCCAACAGGGACCAGCGACCTCTGATGCCTCAGAGGACTGCCCTGCAACCAAGGACCAAGAAACTCCTGTGAACAGCTACCCTGTTCAACGATCTGCAACTTTCTTGCAACAAAGAAACAAGTTTAAAGACTTCACGTTTCCCGCCCGAAGCATGAGACTTTCCAATCTGCACCCGACACCACCGGCTCGTCCTGAGGAAAACCAACACTTCAGGGAGGACTCCGCGGTGACTGTGAGCCCGTGAGTAACCAAAGACTACCCCCGTGAGCCCCCACAGCGACGCCTGCAGA
Source organism: Pleurodeles waltl (assembly GCF_031143425.1). Taxonomy (NCBI): domain Eukaryota; kingdom Metazoa; phylum Chordata; class Amphibia; order Caudata; family Salamandridae; genus Pleurodeles; species Pleurodeles waltl. The sequence goes on from NC_090444.1 coordinate 1,419,763,187, forward strand.
GGAAATCCAGAGATTCCCCCTGACCGCGACTGCCTGTAACAAGAGACCCGATGCCTGGAACCAACACTGTACCCGCAGCCCCCAGGACCTGAAGGAACCAAACTCCAGTGCAGGGGCGACCTCCAGGTGACCCTCTGCCTAGCCCAGGTGGTGGCTACCCCGAGAAGCCCCCCCCCCTTTGCCTGCCTGCACCGCTGAAGAGACCCCTGGGTCTCCCATTGAATCCTATTGCAAACCTGATGCCTGTTTGCACACTGCACCCGGCCGCCCCTGCGCCGCTGAGGGTGTACTTTCTGTGCCTGCTTGTGTCCCCCCCAGTGCCCTACAAAACCCCCCTGGTCTGCCCTCTGAAGTCCTGGGTACTTACCTGCTGGCCGACTGGAACCGGGGCACCCCTATTTCTATTGAAGCCTATGTGTTTGGGGCACCACTTTGACCTCTGCACCTGACCGGCCCTGAGCTGCTGGTGTGGTAACTTTGGGGTTGCCTTGAACCCCCAAACGGTGGGCTACCTTGGACCCAACTTTGAACCCTGTAAGTGCTTTACTTACCGGTGAACCTAACAAATACTTACCTCCCCCAGGAAATGTTGATTTTTGCACTGTGTCCAATTTTAAAATAGCTTATTGCCATTTTTGACAAAACTGTACATGCTATTGTGATGATTCAAAGTTCCTAAGATACCTTTCATTTAAAGTATTGTTTGTAAATCTTGAACCTGTGCTTCTTAAAATAAACTAAGAAAATATATTTTTCTATATAAAAACCTATTGCCCTGGAACTGTCTTTTGAGTGTGTGTTCCTCATTTATTGCCTGTGTGTGTACAACAAATGCTTAACACTACCCTCTGATAAGCCTACTGCTCGACCACACTACCACAAAATAGAGCATTATAATTATCTCTTTTTGTCACTATCTTACCTCTAAGGGGAACCCTTGGACTCTGTGCATGCTATTTCTTACTGTGAAATAGTACATACAGAGCCAACTTCCACATTGGTGGATCAGCGGTGGGGTACAAGACTTTGCATTTGCTGGACTACTCAGCCAATACCTGATCACACAACTAAATTCCAAAAATTGTCTTTAGAAACAGATTTTTGAAATTTGAGCTATTTTTCTAAATTTTTAAAAGTCCTGTTGGGCCTTGTGTTAGTCCCTGTTAGCATTTCTTTTAGAGTTTAAAAGTTTTGTAAAAGTTTGAATTAAGTTCTAGAGATAGTTTTAGATTCTTAAAACGTATTCCAACTTTCAGAAACAAAATGTCTGCTGCAGAAGAGATGGTGGTGGAGCTCAACCTCACCCCCTACCTGCATCTTAGGATGTCAGAGTTAAGGTCTCTCTGCAAAATCAAAAAGATAAAAACTGGTTCAAACCCTACCAAAGTGCAGCTCCAGGAGCTCTTGGCAGAGTTTGCTAGAGACAACCCCTCTGAAGATATCCTTACAGAGGGGGAAGCTAGTGAAGTGGAGGATGATTTCCCCCCTCCACGCCTAGTTAGAGAGACCAGGCTTTCTCCAACCCTGACTCCACAAGTGATAGTCAGAGATGCTGCTTCTCCCACAGGGGAGTCCAGCAACTCTGGAAGCATTGAGGGCAGCCTCAATGAAGATGACCTCCTGTTAGCCAGGATGGCCAAAAGATTGGCTTTGGAGAGACAGCTCCTAGCCATAGAAAGGGAAAGACAAGAGATGGGCTTAGGTCCCATCAATGGTGGCAGCAATTTAAATAGGGTCAGAGATACTCCTGACATGCTAAAAATCCCCAAAGGGATTGTAACTTAATATGAAGATGGTGATGACATCACCAAATGGTTCACAGCTTTTGAGAGGGCTTGTGCAACCAGAAAAGTAAACAGATCTCACTGGGGTGCTCTCCTTTGGGAAATGTTCACTGGAAAGTGTAGGGATGGACTCCTCACACTCTCTGGAAAAGATGCAGAATCCTATGACCTCATGAAGGCTACCCTGATTGAGGGCTTTGGATTCTCAACTGAGGAGTACAGGATTAGGTTCAGGGGGGTCAAAAATCCTCGAGCCAGACCTGGGTTCATTTTGTTGACTTTTCAGTCAAAACACTGGATGGTTGGATTAATGGCAGTGGTGTAAATGATTATGATGGGCTGTACAATCTGTTTATGAAAGAACACCTTTTAAGTAATTGTTTCAATGATAAACTGCATCAGCATCTGGTAGACCTAGGTCCAATTTCTCCCCAAGAATTGGGAAAGAAGGCAGACCATTGGGTCAAGACTAGGGTGACCAAGACTTCCACAGGGAGTGACCAAAAGAAAGGGGTCACAAAGACTCCCCAGGGAAAGAGTGTTGAGACATCCAAGGGTAAAAAAAAGAGTCTTCTACAGGGCCCAAAAACCTGCACAGGAGGGAGGGTCCAAAGCCTCTTCACAATCCAATTTCGGGTACAAGGGTAAAAACTTTGATCCCAAAAAGGTCTAGTGTCGTAGCTGTAATCAGCAGGGACGCCAAACTGGAGACAAGGCCTGTCCCAAGAAAGGTTCCACTTCAAACTCTACTCCAGTTAGCACTGGAATAGCCAGTCTCCAGGTGGGATCAACAGTGTGCCCAGAGAAAATCAGGGTTCACACTGAAGCTACATTAGTTTCTGAGGGTGGGGTGGACTTAGCCACACTAGCTGCCTGGCCCCCTAATATGCAAAAATACAGGCAGTAACTCTTAATTAATGGAACTAGTATAGAAGGCCTGAGGGATACAGGTGCCAGTGTCACCATGGTGACAGAGAAACTGGTTTCCCCAGGACGATACCTGACTGGACAAACGTATCCAGTCACCAACGCTGACAATCAGACTAAAGTACATCCCACGGCTATGGTAACTTTAGAATGGGGAGGGGTCAATGGCCTGAAACAGGTGGTAGTCTCCTCAAATATCCCTGTAGACTGTTCGCTTGGAAATGACCTGGAGTCCTCAGCATGGGCTGAGGTAGAACTCAAAACCCATGCAGCCATGCTGGGTATCCCTGAACGGGTGTGTGTGTCAAGACAAGGGCACAGTGCAAGGCTCAGGGTGAAAAAGTGGTGTTGGAGCCTGGAATAATGGCCCAACCCTCCAAGAGGAAAGGAAAGAAGACTGGGGAACCAGCTTCAACAGAACAAAATAAAGGGAACCTCTCTTCCCAGGAAGAAGTTCTGCCCTCTGAAGGAACTGAGCCCATGGAGTTGGAACCTTATCAGGTTGAACTCTTAGGCCCAAGGGGACCCACAAGGGAACAGTTGTGTAAGGGGCAAGAAACCTGTCCCTCTCTTGAAGGCCTTAGGCAGCAAGCTGCTGAAGAGACCAAAGGAAAAATCACTGGAACACATAGAGTCTATTGAGAAGATGGACTCCTCTACACTGAGGCAAGAGATCCCAAACCTGGTGCCACTAGGAGAGTGGTAGTGCCTCAGGAATTTAGGAAGTTCATTCTGACCTTAGCTCATGATATTCCATTTACTAGGCATTTAGGACAAACCAAGACTTGGGAGAGGTTAGTCAACCATTTCTATTGGCCCAACATGTCCCAGAAAGTAAAGGAGTTTTGTGTCTCCTGTGCCACCTGTCAAGCCAGAGGTAAGACAGGTGGACACCCAAAGGCCCCCCTCATTCCACTTCCAGTGATGGGGGTCCCATTTGAAAGAGTGGGTGTGGACATAGTGGGTCCACTTGAACCTCCCACAGCCTCAGGGAACCAGTATATCCTAGTGGTAGTGGATCATGCCACTAGGTAACCTCAAGCAATTCCCCTTAGGTCCACCGCTGCCCCTGCAGTAGCTAAAGCACTCATAGGTATCTTTACCAGAGTGGGATTTCCTAAGGAGGTAGTGTCTGACAGGGGTACCAACTTTATGTCAGCATACCTGAAACACATGTGGAATGAGTGTGGGGTGACTTACAAATTCACCACACCATACCATCCACAAACCAATGGTCTTGTAGAAAGATTTAACAAGACATTGAAAGGCATGATCATGGGGCTCCCTGAAAAGCTCAAAAGGAGATGGGATGTCCTCTTTCCGTGTCTGCTTTTCGCCTACAGAGAGGTGCCTCAGAAGGGAGTAGGGTTTTCCCCCTTTGGACTTCTGTTTGGCCATCCTGTCAGGGGACCACTAGCTCTTGTAAAAGAAGGCTGGGAGAGACCTCTTCATGAGCCTAAACAAGATATAGTGGACTATGTACTAGGCCTACGTTCCAGGATGGAAGAGTACATGGAAAAGGCAAGTAAAAATCTAGAGGCCAGCCTCTACTCCAGAAGATGTGGTATGACCAAAAGGCTGCTATGGTTGAATTTCAGCCAGGGTAGAAAGTCTGGGTCCTGGAGCCTGTGGCTCCCAGAGCACTTGAGGACAGATGGAGTGGCCCTTACCCTGTGCTAGAGAGAAAGAGTCAGGTCACCTTCCTGGTAGACCTAGGCACTAGCAGGATCCCCAAAAGGGTGATCCATGTGAACCACCTCAAACTCTTTCATGACAGGGCAGATGTAAATCTGTTGATGGTGACAGATGGGGGACCAGGATGCTGAGAGTGAACCGCTGCCTGATCTCCTCTCCACTGACCCTAAAGATGGCTCAGTAGATGGAGTGATCTATTCAGACACCCTCTCTGGCCAACAACAATCTGACTGTAGGAAAGTCTTACAACAGTTTGCTGAGCTCTTTTCCCTAACCCCTGGTCAGACACACCTGTGTACCCATGATGTGGACACAGGAGACAGCATGCCTGTCAAAAACAAAATTTTCAGACAGTCTGACCAAGTTCAGGAAAGCATCAAGGTAGAAGTCCACAAGATGCTGGAATCGGGAGTCATTGAGCACTCTGACAGCCCCTGGGCTAGCTCAGTGGTCTTAGTCCCCAACCCTCACACCAAGGATGGTAAGAGAGAGATTAGGTTTTGTGTGGACTACAGAGGACTTAATTCTGTCACCAAGACAGATGCCCATCCTATTCCAAGGGCAGATGAATTAATTGACAAACTAGGTGCTGCCAGATACTTAAGTACCTTTGACTTGACAGCAGGGTACTGGCAAATCAAAATGGCACCAGGAGCAAAAGAAAAGACATCATTCTCCACACCTGATGGGCATTATCAGTTTACTGTAATGCCCTTTGGCTTAAAGAATGCCCCTGCCACCTTCCAAAGGTTGGTGAATTAAGTCCTTGCTGGCTTGGAGACCTTTAGAGCAGATTATCTTGACGATATTGCTGTCTTTAGCTCCAGCTGGCAGGATCACCTGGTCCACCTGAAGAAAGTTTTGCAGGCCCTGCAAGCAGCAGGCCTCTCTATCAAGGCATCCAAATGTTAGATAGGGCAGGGAACTGTGGTTTACTTGGGACACCTTGTAGGTGGAGGCCAAGTTCAGCCACTCCAACCCAAGATCCAGACTATTCTGGACTGGGTAGCTCCAAACACCCAGACTCAAGTTAGGGCATTCCTTGGCTTGACTGGCTACTTCAGGAGGTTTGTGAAGGGATTTGGATCAATAGTGACACCCCTCACAGAACTTACCTCCAAGAAAATGCTTAAGAAGGTAAACTGGACTATAGAATGCCAACAGGTCTTTGACACCCTGAAACAAGCTATGTGCACAGCACCAGTTCTGAAAGCTCCAGATTACTCCAAGCAGTTAATTGTGCAGACTGATGCCTCTGAACATGGGATAGGGGCAGTTTTGTCCCAAACAAATGATGATGGCCTTGACCAGCCTGTTGCTTTCATTAGCAGGAGGTTATTCCCCAGGGAGCAGCATTGGAGTGTCATTGAGAAGGCGGCTTTTGCTGTGTTTTGGTCACTGAAGAAGCTGAGACCATACCTCTTTGGTACTCACTTTGTAGATCAAACTGACCACAGACCTCTCAGATGGCTAATGCAAATGAAAGGTGGAAATCCAAAACTGTTGAGGTGGTCCATCTCCCTACAGGGAATGGACTTTATAGTGGAACACAGACCTGAGACTGCCCATGCCAATGCAGATGGCCTTTCCAAGTTCTTCCACTTAGAAAATCAAGATTATCTTGGGAAAGGTTAGTCTCATCCTCTTTCGTTTTTTTGTGTAAGGAAATGCCTCCTTGGCATGGTTACCCCCTGACTTTTTGCTTTTGCTGATGACAAGTTATGATTTGAAAGTGTGCTGAGGCCTGCTAACCAGGCCCCAGCACCAGTGTTCTTTCCCTAAACTGTACCTTTGTCTCCACAATTGCCACACCCTGGCATTCAGGTAAGTCCCTTGTAACTGGTACCCCTGGTACCAAGGGCCCTGATGCCAGGGAAGGTCTCTAAGGACTGCAGCATGTCTTATGCCACCCTAGGGACCCCACACTCAGAACAGACACACTGCTTGCCAGCTTGTGTGTGCTGGTGGGGAGAAAATGACTAAGTCGGCATGGCACTCCCCTCAGGGTGCCATGCCAACCTCACACTGTTGAGTGTGAGTCAAGTCACATAGGTAAGTCACCCCACTAGCAGGCCTTACAGCCCTAAGGCAGGGTGCACTATACCACAGGTGAGGGCATAGGTGCATGAGCACTATGCCCCTACAGTGTCTAAGCAAAACCTTAGACATTGTAAGTGCAGGGTAGCCATAAGAGTATATGGTCTGGGAGTCTGTCATACACGAACTCAACAGCACCATAATGGCTACACTGAAAACTGGGAAATTTGGTATCAAACGTCTCAGCACAATAAGTGCACACTGATGCCAGTGTACATTTTATTGTGAAATACACCCAGAGGGCATCTTAGAGATGCCCCCTGAAAACATACCCAACTTCCAGTGTGGGCTGACTAGGTTTTCCAGCCTGCCACACACCAGACATGTTGCTAGCCACATGGGGAGAGTGCCTTTGTCACTCTGTGGCCAGTAACAAAGCCTGTACTGGGTGGAGGTGCTTCACACCTCCCCCTGCAGGAACTGTAACACCTGGCGGTGAGCCTCAAAAGCTCACCCCCTTTGTGACAGCGCCACAGGGCATCCCAACTAGTGGAGATGCCCGCCCCCTCCGGCCACTGCCCCACTTTTGGCGGCAAGGCCGGAGGAGATAATGAGAAAAACAAAGAGGAGTCACTGGCCAGTCAGGACAACCCCTAAGGTGTCCTGAGCTTGGGTGACTCTGACTTTTAGAAATCCTCCATCTTGCAGATGAAGGATTCCCCCAATAGGATTAGGGGTGTGCCCCCCTCCCCTCAGGGAGGAGGCACAAAGAGGGTGTAGCCACCCTCAGGACTAGTAGCCATTGGCTACTAACCTCCCAGACCTAAACACACCACTAAATTGAGCATTTAGGGCCCCCCAGAATCTAGGAAGAGAGATTCCTGCAACCTGAAGACGAAGAAGGACTGCTGACCTGAAGCCCTGCAGAGAAGACGGAGACACCAACTGCTTTGGCCCCAGCCCTACCAACCTGTCTCCCCACTTCGAGAAAAACTGCAACAGCGAGGCGTCCCCCAGGGTCCAGCGACCTCTGAAGCCTCAGAGGACTACCCTGCATCTAAAAGGACCAAGAACTCCAGAGGACAGCGGCCCTGTTCCAAAGAAACTGCAACTTTGCAACAAAGAAGCAACTTTTAAAGACCACACGTTTCCCGCCGAGAGCGTGAGACTTTCCACTCTGCACCCGACGCCCCCGGCTTGACCTGCGGAAAACTAACTCTACAGGGAGGACTCCCCGGCAACTGCGAGCCCGTGAGTAGCCAGAGTTGACCTCCATGAGCCCCCACAGCGACACCTGCAGAGGGAATCCAGAGGCTCCCCCTGACCGCAACTGCCTGCTTCAAGGAACCCTACGCCTGGTAAAGACACTGCACCCACAGCCCCCAGGACCTGAAGGAACCAAACTCCAGTGCAGGAGCGACCCCCAGGAGGCCCTCTTCCTAGCCCAGGTGGTGGCTACCCCGAGGACCCCCCCCTTTGCCTGCCTGCACCGCTGAAGAGACCCCTGGGTCTCCCATTTAATCCTATTGCAAACCCGACGCCTGTTTGCACACTGCACCCGGCCACCCCTGCGCCGCTGAGGGTGTACTTTCTGTGCCTGCTTGTGTCCCCCCCGGTGCCCTACGAAACCCCCATGGTCTGCCCTCCGAAGTCCTGGGTACTTACCTGCTGGCAGACTGGAACCGGGGCACCCCTATTTCCATTGAAGCCTATGTGTTTTGGGCGCCACTGCACCTGACCAGCCCTGAGCTGCTGGTGTGGTAACTTTGGGGTTGCCTTGAACCCCCAACGGTGGGCTACCTTGGACCCAACATTGAGACTTGTAAGTGTTTGACTTACCTGCAAACTTAACCTATACTTACCTCCCCCAGGAACTGTTGATTTTTGCAGTGTCCACTTTTAAAATAGCTTATTGCCATTTGTACAATGACTGTACATGCTATTGTGATCATTCACACACTGTGATCATTTGTGTGTACAACAAATGCTTAACACTACCCTCTGATAAGCCTACTGCTCGACCACACTACCACAAAATAGAGCATTAGAATTATCTATTTTTTCCACTATCTTATCTCTAAGGGGAACCCCACATCCAGACGCCTATTCACACTGTATGGTCCTAGTCCTCACCTATTAACCACACACGGTACCTCTGGAGTTGCCCCATCACATAAGGGATGCTGCTATTCCTCAGAATGTAAGCGTCATGCACTGAGCCAGGAAATTTGGCATTCACATGGGAGATGTACTGGTCGGCCAAACACACCATCTGCACATTCATCGAATTATAGCTTTTCTGGTTTCTGTACATCTGTTCACACCTGCGTGGGGGTACCAATGCCACATGTTTCCCATTAATGGCACCTATGATGTTGGGGATATGTCCCAGGGTTTCTGTACACCTGTTCACTCCTGCGTGGGGGTACCAATGCCACATGTGTCCCATCAATGGCACCTATGATGTTGGGGATATGTCCCAGGGCATAGAAGTCACCTTTCAATGTAGGCAAATCCTCCACCTGAGGGAAAACGATGTAGCTGCGCATGTTTCTCAGCAGGGCAGACAACACTCTGGACCTGCACTAGAGGGGGTATCCCTGTGGGATGGCGGGTAGCTGACATCAGGTCTGGCTCTAACTGGGCACAATGTTCATGGATTGTTGCAGGATCAAGTCTGTTGGTGACTATTACGTATCTCTCTTCCATTGTCTACAGGTCCACCAGTGGTCTGTACACCGGAGGATGCCGCCATCTCATCACCTGCCCCAGTGGACATGCCCTATGGAGGAGAACAGCGAGCAGAGAGTCAGCCTACACTGAGGTATCACAAAATGTCATTTTCACACATTTATTAATTCGCAATGTGCCTGTTACGGTGTGTATGCAAGGCCTAGATAGGTGTGACGCAGTTATTATTAATGCCATGTGGCCCCCTGAAATGGGGGCTGCCTGACCTGTAAGGTGGGACAAGGGGATATGAGGTAACTGCGCTGGCGTCGCAGTAGGTGGTCGAAGACCGCGGCGCAATCCTGCATTGGTCAACATTGGGCCCTATGGGTCCGAGGAGCCAATGACGATGTACGCCGGCGGTGACGGTACGCACAGCCACGGACGTGACCGCCATTTTCTGTCTGTTCACTCACTTGATACCTGACCTTCAACAGGAGAGGACCTACACTGCAAGTGCTGCTTTGACCTCAGTCTGGAAGCGACAATGGCTCATGTGTCTGGGGAAAGGGCCCCTGCCTTCACTTTGGAGGAGTTGGAGAAATTAGTGGATGGGGTCCTCCCCCAGTATACACAACTGTACGGTCCTCCAGACAAAAAGGTGAGTACACTGTGACCATGCTGCATGGGCAATACCTGTTTGGAGTGGTGCGGGTGGACGATACATGGGGGGGACTGAGGCCTGTATGAGCGGACGGTGAGTGTATGTGCGTCAGGGCAAGGGTGGGAACGTGGGCCAATGAGTAGGACAGTCCAGACCGGTAAAGATCTTCCTTTTCCCCTGTACTATTCCTCTAGGTCAACGCCCACCATAAGAAGGATATTTGGCGTGCCATCGTCAAGGATGTCCGGACCCTGGGGGTCCACCAAAGACGGAGCACCCACTGCCATAAAAGATGGGAGGACATTTGCCCCTGGAGTAAGAAAACGGCGGAGGCCCAGCTGGGGATGGCATCCCAACGTGAGAGGGGTGCCCGTCGCACCATGACCCCCCTGATGTTCCGGATCCTGGCAGTGCCATATCCAGAGTTGGATGGGCACTTGAGGGCATCACAGCAGCCACAAGGGGGTGAGTACAGTCACATTCATCTGACTCTGCACGCATTACGAGGTGTCTGGGTGGGGGAGGTGGGCAGTGGGTTCCCCTAGGCCAGGGCGAGCTTGGTAGGCAAGGTCCCTTGAGAGGCAGGTTCAGTGGAACCCCAACCCCACTAGTGGTTAGAGCAATCTACACCTAGTCAGTCTCCTGTGACTTCCATGTGTGCAGCAATCGGGCTTAGGCCTTGTACCCAATGGGTATGTGAATAATCTAGGAACAATAAGTGCATGGCAGGGCTGCTGTGTCTGTAGTGTCTGTCAACGGTAGTGGTGTTGCATGCACTGAACATGTCTTTCTTCTGTCTTCCCCCACCCTTTTTGTGGTCTCCCTGTTCTTGTGTGCAATAGCATCATCAGGCGGAGGGGCAGTGGCACCGGAGCACGAGGGAGTTGCATCCCACTTGGCCCTGGAGGGCGAAATAACTGAGTCAGAAGCCACCAGTGGGACGGAGGGCGAGGGGAGCTCCAAAGCGGGGACACGAGGTGACAGCAGTGACAGCAACTGCTGATGGGAGCTCCCTTGTGGTGGCGGGCCCCTCTGTGCCCCCCGCATCAACAGGTACAGCCGCCACCCCTCCTACCAGCACCGCCCTCCCAGCAGCCCCTCAGCGTGTGTCCCGTGCCCGCTCACCCAGGAGGGTGGGAATCTCCTTCGCCCTAGGCACCTCAGGACCTGCCCCAGTCAGCCCTGCTGCCCTCAGGGAAGAGGCTATTGACCTCCTGAGATCCCTCACTGTTGGGCAGTCTACCTTTCTGAATGCCATCCAGGGTGTTGAGAGGCATTTGCAACAAACAAATGCATGCCTGGAGGGCATCCATTCTAGCCAGGTGGCCCAACAGAGAGCATTTCAGGCTCTGGCCTCAGCACTGATGGCAGCCATTGTCCCTGTGTCCAGCCTCCCCCTCCAACTTCCTCCACCCAGACCCAATCCCCTGTACCTCAGCCTATCCCAAGCACACCATCAGACCAGCATGCACACACCTCAACACACAAAAGTGGCTCAGGCAAACATAAGTACCACACATCCCACAGGCACTCACACAAGCATCATACCCATGCAGACACACCAACATCCACTGCCTCCACTGTGTCCCCCTCCTCCATGTCTCCCTCCTCCCTCCCTGTCTCATCTCCATTCACACCTGCATGCACTACATCTGCTGCCACTACCTCCATCACCAGCAGGCCCATCACCACACACCGCTCACGTGCACTCACCACCCCCACTACCATTCACACATCCCCTGTGTCCTCTCCCAGTGTGTCAGTGAGCCCTCCTCCCAAAGTACACAAACGCAGGCTCATACCAACCCAACAGCCATCCACCTCACAACAGCCTCCAGCCCATGCTCCTTCACCCAAATTCAGCAGACGTACACCTCCTACAACCTCTACCTCTTCCTCCACTCCAAACCCCCTCCATCTACCCGGCCCAGTGTGTCTAAAAAACTTTTCCTGGCTAATATTGACCTCTTCCCTACACCTCCTCCCCCCGTCCGTCCCCTAGGGCCAGGCTTTCCAGGTCCCAACCCAGAACCTCAGCCACCACATCCCCAGACACAGTGGTTCCAGCAACTGTGGGCTATTGGACTGCGCCAACCATCAGGGCTGCCAATGTGCCACGGACCGAGGGCAAGGACATTCCGCCACCTGACAAGCTAAAAAAGTTGCCTACATCCCAGAGGGAGAAGCAGAAAACACCTGCCACCAAGGGGTCAGGGAAAACGAAAGGGGATAGTGGCAAGACAGCTGTGCCATCATCAAAGGTGGGGAAGGGCCAGAAACGGAAGGGCAGGTCAGGAGAGGGCATGGTGGCACCGACTGAGGGACCAGTGTCACACCTTCTTTCCGCATCGACGCCAACCTGTACGGCGGAGAAGACCGCCACCTGCACCGCCACCTGGACCGCCGCAAGCACCGCTGCCACAGAGCCTGCAACCAGCACTGCCGCCACAGAGCCCACAACCAGCACTGCCGCCACAGAGCCCGCCGCCAGCACCGCTGCCACAGAGCCCGCCGCCAGCACCGCCGCCACAGAGCCCGCCGACAGCACTGCTGCCACAGAGCCCGCCGTCAGCACGGCCGCCACAGAGCCCGCAACCAGCACTGCCGCCACAGAGCCCGCCCCCAGAAACGCCGCCACAGAGCACGCCGCCAGCACTGCCGCCACAGAGCCCGCAACCAGCACTGCTGCCACAGAGCCCGGCGCCAGCACCGCTGCCACAGAGCCCGGCGCCAGCACCGCTGCCACAGAGCCCGGCGCCAGCACCGCTGCCACAGAGCCCACCGCAAGCACAGCCGCGACTGACACCGCCTCAAGCACCGCCAGAGGCCCCGCAACATCCTGAGCCAGTGGCACCACCGCAGACATGGCTGCCATCCCCAGTGGTCAGTCGTCCGAGGCTGGTGGTGAGCTCCAGAAACCTGGGCAACTTCCATGAAGCATCACTTTTTTTTTAAGTCCACCTCAGTCCTTGGCAGGATGAAGCACTCTGGGCACAAAGCCCCCTCCAGAACCAGTGGAGTATCACATGCACTACCTCAGTCCTTGGCAGGATGAAGCACTCTGGGCACAAAGCCCCCTCCAGAACCAGTGGAGAAAGGCATCCACTACCTCAGTCCTTGGCAGGATGAAGCACTCTGGGCACAAAGCCCCCTGCAGAACTAGTGGAGTATCACATCCACTACCTCAACCCTTGGTAGGATGAAGCACTCTGGGCACAAAGCCCCCTCCAGAACCAGTGGAGTTTCACATCCACTACCTCAGTCCTTGGCAGGATGAAGCACTCTGGGCACAAAGCCCCCTCCAGAACCAGTGGAGACTGTTATCCACTTGTGAGACTGTGTCTTTGCACTCCCCAGGATAAAGCAGTTGGCAACCCACCCAATGGAGAGACTTGTGAGACTGTGGCTTTGCACTCCTCAGGATAAAGCAGTGGGCAACCCACCCACTGGAGAGACTTGAGAGACTGTAGCTTTGCATTCCCCAGAATATATCAATGGGTATGGAGCCCCCTCGTGGAGCAGTGGAGTTGTGCGTTCATCAGGCTGAGGTGCCCCCTCTCCCCCTCCCCCTGAGGTGCCTGTTTTATTTCAATCTGATGCCCCTGCAGTGTTCTCTCCATTTCCAGTCAGGTATCTAGTGTGGGCCTCGCCCATGCATTTTGGGCCCAGTGGTCCACGGACAATGATTGGTGCACTATCCGGACTTGTGTAGTTGGTGTACATAATTGTATATACTGGATCTGGAGTTTTGACTAATGGATTTTTTTTATTACAATCGTTCAAATCATTTCCTTTTGTCCATGCGTGATTCCAGGAGGTGGGTGGGGGATATGAATGTAATGTTGCAGCATGTATTTGTGTGTATGGTGTTGTGGGTGAGGGTGGGGGTGTTGCGTGTGTGTGTGTGTGTGTGTGTGTCACTCTCTTTTCCCTCCCCCCTTCCCTGTGTTGTAGGTGCAGTACTCACTGTGGTCGCCGCCGCCGTCGTTCGAACTCCTGATAGAGGAGCAGGAAGACCATCGCCGGAAGGATCTGCAGTTCTGGCTCCATGGCGTCCTGGTTCCTCGTGGGGTGTGGAGAGGTGAGTGATTTTCCCTTCTGTGTACTGTTTCCGCCGTGTTTTTATTTGCGTTGGTTCCGCCCCGTAAAAGGTGGTGGATTGCCGGGTTGTGACAGGGTGGGCGGTACATTGCCTTACGCCTGTCTGTTGACGGTTACTCCCACGCTGTTTGTTTGTACCGCCGTGGCGGTCGGAGTGCTGTCTATGTTGGCGGTTTCCGCTATGGTAGTGATTCCAATTTTTTGCCGCCGCTTTGACACCGACTGCCAGGGTTGTAATGAGGGCCATTCTCTTTGTGAGGAGAGTTGTATGGATTGGGTCTCTGACTAAATCCAAATCCATCAACTGTGTTTTAATTAATTGTAGGCACCCAGAGCTTGCTGAGATGCAGATTTGTGGGGACAATCGGTGTAGGTCTGGAACGGGTCTGAGGGTCGTCCCGTTGGGGTTTTTTAAATCTCATTTAAGGAAGGCATACCACTAAAAAGAAGTACACTGTGCAGAGTGTCCAGTGGATCCCCAATTGTTTTTTCCGAGGCAAAAGTAGATAGGTCTTATAGGGTTTTCTACGGGAGTTGGACCTCGTGACAAAAAGGCTGCAGTGCTCACTTCAGGTGTCGGGTCTTTGGGATTCAAGCAGCTGCAGAGCCCTTTTCTTGATGCTTTGTTGCAGAGCAGGCCTGCTGCTCACAGGAGTCTTGAGGCTTTATGGAAGGAAAGATGAATTTGCTTCTTGGGCAGAGTCCTTTGAGGTTAGCAAGCAGTCCGGAGTGGTTAGCTGCTTCTTCTTTTCCTCTTCTGAGGATGCAACTCTTCTTTGTCCTCTTAGGTCATCAGGATCTGAGTTCTAGGGCTCAGGTTGCCACCTAAATGAACAAGTTACTTACCTTCAGTAACACATTATTTGGTAGAGACATATTCTAGTTGCAGATTCCATACCTTAAAATTTCCCCGTGTCAGACGGGATCAAAAGACTTTTCTTCAAGCAGCACCCTTTCGCGCTGTTAGGTGGCATCGTTTACACCACGTCCGTCATTTGTGTCGTGGTCGCCGTGTATAGAATAGATACCCAAGCAATACCATCCTCGGAAGAGGGCTGCGAACCAAAATCATGCAAAAAAGTCCTGCAGGACCAAAGTAGCTGTCTCTGCGGACCTGACAGTTCAGGCAGTAATATTTAGTAAACATGTGCAAGGACGCCTATGTAGGAAGCTGGCCTGGTGTGTGGTGGGTACCTATGGTACTTACAGCTTGTACCAGGTCTGGGTAGCCCATCTCAGTGGAGTGTAGGCAGGTGCTGTCGGGGACCAGCAGGGTCCAGGAGGACTCTATCCAGGGGACCTTCCACGTCACAGAAGGCCCACAGGAGCAGAGGCAGCACCCACAGGTGTCCCACAGGACTGAGACACAGAAGTCACTGAAGCAGCCCACGCAGCACCACAGAAGTTGCTCCCACATTGCTGGAGGACCACGCAGAGACCCAGGAGTTGCAGGAGGGAGTGCTGGGGGCTGAGCTACATGTTGCCTGAAGTTCGCCATGAAGATGAGACAAACAAGCCTTGGCAGCTGCAAAGGACGCAGTGAATAGGGGTGCTGTCTTTCATGGAGTGGAAAGGACTTACCACCACTAAAGTGCGACAGTTGGTAGAGAAGACCAAGGGGATCTCTCCGGACCACCATCCGTGATGCAGGATCCACACCACTCAGGATGAGGGGAGATCATCGCAGCCAGTCGTCGATGCAGCCAGGAACCTGGGGATGCAGGGGAGTGATGCCTTCACCCCAAAGAAGATTCCTTCTTCTTCTTGTTCAGACTAAAGTGTTACAGTCTTCTGAGGATCCAGAGCTGGTGAAATGTTGCAAAGCTGGCAGGAATTATGGATACAATGTTACAGAAGAGTCTTCCTCATGGATCTGTAGCTTGTAGGTTCCTGGAGGGTCCAGTCGAGTTCCGGAGGCAAGAAATCGAAGCAGAGGTTGCAGAGGAGTCTTGCAGGAATCTTGCAAGCTGAATCTGAGGACCAACCCCAGAAGGAAGACCCTATATACCCCAAAGAGGAGACTTGGTCACCTAACCATGTAACTACCTATCAGACGGTGACTCTGACCACATCTGCCTGGCCTGACCACTCAGATGCTCCCAGAATTCCCTGCCAACCTTGGACTCAAGTTGGCAGAACCCAGGTACCCTTTGGAGGAGCTCTGGGCACCACCCCTGGGGTGGTGATCCCTTTTCCATTGTCCAGTTTTGCGCCAGAGCAGGGACTGGGGGTCTCTGAACCAGTGTGGACTGGTTTATGCATGGAGGGCACCAAATGTGCCCTTCAAAGCAAACCAGTGGCTTTGGGAGGCTACATCTTCCAAGCCAGTCACACCTATTTCCAAAGGAAATCCTTTGTTCTGCCTTCCTGGGCTTGATCAGATCAAGCAGCAGGGGGGCAGAAACCTCCTTGAGGGGTGGGAGCATCTGGGCTGCCCGAAAAACCCTGTAGGACTGGTAGTAGCAATGCTGGGTGTCCTCTAGGGAGCCCCAAGAGTACATGGAACCATATTTCCAATACGTGCAACAGTATTGGAGTATGATTCCAACATGTTTGATACCAGACATGCCCAGGTTCGGAGTTACCATAATGTAGCTGGACATAGGCAGTGACCTATGTCCAGTACACATATAAAATGGCATCCCCGCCCTCAAAAAGTGCAGCAGTGCCCTCACACAGAGGAACACAGTCAAACACACTGACAACAGGCAGAAAATGGGGATAATCATGCCAAGAAAGAGGGGACTTTTCTACACCCATGTTGCTGCCTGACAGACAACAAAGAGTTGATAGTCTACCCGGAAATCTTTAAGATAGAACGCCAACGCTCTTTTTGGATCCAAACAGTGGAGTCTCTCCTCCTCATGAGAATGATGGGGGGTGCGTAAAAAGTACGCAAAGTGATGGATTGGCCCATGTGAAAAGATGTGACAACCTTGGGAAGGAAGGGGGCCCTCGTGTGCAGCACTACTTTGTCAGGAAAATGGAGGCTTCAAAGTAATAGCCTGGAGCTCACTCACTCTGCAAGCAGAGGTGATGACCACCAGAAAGGGGGTAAGGAGCCGCAAAGGGCAATTGTGTAACAGACAGTCTTGGGGGAAAGGAGCCGCAAAAGGCAATTGTGTAACGGCTCAAATGGAGCACACATCAAGTAATTGAGGACAAGATTGAGATCCCACTGAGGCATAATAAATGGAGTGGGAGAATACAAATGGGTAAGACCTTTGAGGAATCTCACCACAATAGGAGACCTGAAAAGAGAAGGTTGATATGGTAATCTAAGAAAGGCTGAGATAGCCGATAAGTAGCCTTTAATAGTGCCCAGAGCAGAACCCTGACGGGCTAAGAAAAGAATGAACAAAGGAACCTCAGTAAGAGGGGCATAGAGAGGATCAACTGACTTGTCTGTGCACCATGGCACAAATTTATGCCAATGACAGGTGTATGCTGTTTTGGTTGAGGGATGCCTGGCTGCCAAGATAACATTGCAGACTTCAGGCGGAAGGTCAAAAGCCGTCAACTTATGCTGCTCAATCTCCAGGCAAGAAGGCGGAGACTGGACAGGCTTGGGTGAAGAACCGCCCATTGCTGCTGTGACAAAAGATCTTACCTTAGTGGCAGTCTGATCGGAGGATCCTTGGCCATGCTCAGTAGCTCTGGATACAATACTCTTTGTGCGGAGCCACTGAATGATTTGGGCCCAGTCATTCTTGATCTTCTTTAGAACTCCAGGAAGAAGTGGTATTGGCGGAAAGGTGTACAGGAGCCCTGACCTCAACTTGGGACAAAAAGCATCGCCGAGGGACAACCGCCTTAGAAC
This sequence comes from Pleurodeles waltl, assembly GCF_031143425.1. Lineage (NCBI taxonomy): Eukaryota > Metazoa > Chordata > Amphibia > Caudata > Salamandridae > Pleurodeles > Pleurodeles waltl. Next base: position 1,419,780,885 of record NC_090444.1, read on the forward strand.
TTCCAATGTGCACAACATTGCACGTTCTCTGCAGAGGCAAATAGATCTAACGAAGGATCTCTCCACTGCTGAAAGAGGCCTTATGCCACCTCCGGATCGAGACGCCATTCATGATCGACTATGCATCGACAGCTGAGTTCCCCTACTCTGACGTTCAGAGAGCCCACCAGATGTTGAACCACCAGAGATGTGCCCTGATGTGCCAAACATGTCTAGAGGCGCAGAGCCTTTTTGCAAATGGTCCAGGACCCCACACCGCCCTGTTTGTTGCAGTATCACATGGCAGTAGTGCTGTCCATGAACACCTGCACCACTTTCCCCTTGATAGAGGGAAGGAATGCTTTCAACGCAAGTCTGATCGCCCGGAGCTCCAGGAGGTTGATGTGGAGTCCGGACTCTGCCAGAGGCCAGACGCCTCTAATTTCCACCTCTCCCATGTGGCCTCTCCAGCCCAGAAGTGAAGCGCCTGCCACTGTTGTAAATTCTGGTTGAGGAAGGGAGGGGGATCTGCCTTTGACCCAATCCTGATTCGAAAGCCACTACTGCAGATCTTTCACAGTCCCCTCCAAGATCTGGACCAGTGTCAGAGAGATTTCCCTGAGGCTGCGCCCACTGGAACTTCAGGTCCCACTTCAGAACCTGCATAGGTCATCTGGCATGTGTCACTAGCAGGATGCAGGAGGCCATGAGGCCCAGCACCCTCAGAGTCATTCTCACCCAAACCCAGGACAGAGGCTGAAACATCAAAATCACAGCCTGAATAGCCCAGACTCGCTGATTGGGAGGATAGGCCCAAAACTGTGCTGTGTCCAGAACAGCTGTGATGAAAGGGAGCATCTCAGAGGGGGTCAGGTGTGACTTCAGCATGTTTATAGTAAACCCCATTGTATGCAGGAAGTTTACCGTAGTCTGAAGGTGGGAGAAGACGTTCTGGGGCATTTATGCCTTCAATAGCCAGTTGTCGAGGTACAGGAAGACTGAAATCCCGACCTACGCATATGAGCTGCAACCGCTGCCATCACATTTGTGAGCACCCGAGGGGTGCTGATAAGGCCATAGGGGAGAATAGTAACCTGAACGTGCTTGTGACATACCACGAATCGTACGTAACGCCTGTGGGAAGGCAAAACGGGGATAGAAAATAGGCACCTTGCAAGTCCAACGGCACCATCCAGTCTCCTGGGTCTAAGGGGGGAGAAAAAACCTGAGCCAAAGTGAGGATTTTAAACTTCTCCTTCCTGAAGAAGAGATTGTGGGTCCTGAGGTCGAGGGTAGGACTGAAGCCCTTGTAATTTTTGGACACCAGAAAGTAGCAGGAATAACAGCCACAGCTTACTTCTGGTGCAGGAACCCTCTCTATGGCCCCTTAGCCAAGAGAGTTGCATCTTTCTCCCAGAGAAGTGCCAAATGATCCTCTGTCATATGGCCAAAAGATGGAGGCATGGCCGGAGGGGAAGTCTTGAAGGGGAGGGAGTAGCGCCTTCGGACGATCTGCAAAACCCACCTGCCCGTCGTGATGGATTCCCTGTGGGGCAGGTGATGGCATATCCTGCCGCCAACTGGCCGGACGTGGGGGGATGGACTAGGAAGGTTTGGAGGCTGCAGCAGGGGTGGACTGGGCAGACCTCTGCTTCCCTGTCCCACGAGCCTGTGGGATTCCGCATCCCCAGCCACGCTGAGGGCTGAACGGCAGGCATGGCACAGTGCCTGGGGAAAGGACGTGACAAGGAGCCCCTCCTGTGGTCACGAAAGGGGTGAAAAGCAGACTGGCAGGTCGAGGGGCAGTGGAAAGCCAAAGGAACCAATCCGTAGCCCAGGAGTCCTTAAATCTCTCTAGCGCCGGGTCTGTCTTATTTCCGAAGAGATGAAAGCCATCAAAAGGCATGTCCATGAGGGTCTGTTGGATATCCTCGGGAAAACCAGAAGTTCTCAACTAGGCGTGGTTTTGTAATGCCACTGTCGACGCAACCAATCTGCTGAGTCGGTCGTGTCTAGCCCACATCGTATGGTGACCTTGGCAGCGTCTCCCCTATTGGCAACAGCCTGGGAGACGATCACACGGTCCTCCTCTGGGATCTGTGGCAGAACCTGCGTGACCATGTTCCACAAGGAGTGGGTATAATGGCCCAAGAAGCATGAGGTGTTCACTAACCGCAATGCCAGACTGCAGGAAGAAAATATCTTCCCAAGGTGATCCAGTCTTTTTGATCTCCGATCCGGGGGAGTGGAAGGGAATGCGCCAGATGACGAAGATGCCTGAATGGCAGAGCTTTCAGGCGTTTGGGTGTTCGGTCAGGAATTTAGGGTCATTCTGGGCGGTCCGATGGCGGTGAGTGATTGCCCTATTCACAGGAGCACCTGTGCTGGGTTTCGACCAGGTACCCAGAAGGACATCAGTAACAGCTTCATTTAATTGAAGGATAGGCTCTGAAGCAGACGCTCTGGGCTGAAGCACCTCCATCACGAGATTAGTCCTGACAACAACAGTAGCCAGTTCAAAGCCAAGGACCTCTGCTGTCCTACTGACCACCATGGAGTAGGAAGCTCCCTCCGCCGTAGCCACGGTAGGAGAAGACAGCATGCCAGTGGTTAGGGAGATATCAAGACCACTGGCTTCGCCCAATTCTTAACCCCAATCCATATTTGGGTCTTCTTACTAGTATTCATGAGGGTCCAGCGACCCCTCCAACACTTCCTCACATTCATATCCATAGCAAAAAGGGTTTAAATCCAACCTGGGGTGGCTAGGCCCCATTGAAGTTGGAAGTGGTGCCGGCCTATGTCGTTCCAGCTCTGGGTCGTCGAGGATCAGGATCGGGTCAACGTTGATTGTGAGACTGACCGACATCGGAAGCGTTGATTACTTCACTGGAACCAGGGAAGGTCTCAGTGGTGCAGCAGGCACGGATCCGGATGTGGATCCGGAGGGGCACTCGGTGGCCGGAGATGGAGCTGCTGGCATGGAATCCAAAGTGCCCCCATCAGACCCCCCAGGACCGAAGACGCCACAGGAGGATCGAACTGCCCAAAAATTAGGCCCCTGACCTCATAGAATTCCTTTAGTTGGGCAGGGGTCGCGCCAGTTCGAGGGAAAAAAGGGGAGGCGCAGAGCGGACCTAGTAGTAGGCTCTGCGGACAGAGGTCTAGAGCATCGATGCTCTTCCCACGTTGCATCGTCTGAGTGACGGGGTGAAGATGAAGAATGCCTGGCCTTTTCTTACCTGAATGTTCTGATGACTTGTGGTGGTGACTCCGTGGCCAGTCACGAGACTTTCCTCTCGAACAAGACCGGGAGTGATGTGGAGTCGAGCGCCGGGCCGCCATTAGCTTTAGGGACCATTCCCTCAAAGACTTTGGGTGCATGGCCCGGCACATGGAGCACGAGTTCGGGTCGTGGTCGTGCTCCACACACCACAAACAGACTCGATGTGGATCCGTCACCAACATCATTCTGTGACAATCCTCCCAAGGCTTAAGCACGGTCTTCGGGGACATCCTTAGATGCACCAACAGTCATCACACAATTCAACAAAAGTGTTGAGGCCGGCAAAAAGTGACCAGGGTATCTCAGTCCGGATCAGCGCGTGGCACGGAAAGAAAAGAATTGACGTTGCCGACGCAGCGCCTATATTCGACACCGACATCATCATGGCGACCACAATACCAACAACGGACACGGAGTTGACCTACGCCACCTAACAGTGCGCAAGGGTACTGCTCGAAGAAAAGTCTCCGGATCCAGTCTGACGCCTGGGGGAAATTCTAAGGTAAGGAATCTGCAACTAGAAGTCTCTATCACATACTCAATTTAGGGGCATTACAGGGAGTACCAGGCGGTAGCCAATGGGCTATCCAGCTTTAGGGTGACTAAACCCTTTTTATGGCCACTTACCCTGGGAAGTCAGCATAACCCTAACTCTAGTGGCCTAATTTCTTCCAAACAAGATGGAGGAACTTAAAAAGTAGTATTAATTTCAGCTCGTCCACCTTAGGGGTCGGGCTGGCATGAAATGGACAATCTTCCCAATCTGCCAAAGTTTACCACCTGTGCTGCTGCCAAAAGTGGGGTGAGAACAGGGGGGTCAGTCCCCTCCACCATCTGGAGAGACCTAGGTTGCATTACAAAGGTGACTAGGCCTTTGAAGCTTCCCATCCTGGCTTGGCTCTCACCTTGGGGGGCCAAAAACGCATCTATGGCAGCTGAAGTGGTCAGGACCAATCTGTCAACCAACTAGTAGCTGGAAGGTTGTGCTGCAGCTCTGAGGGGCCTTCTTTGGTACCCATGCCCTAGGTACCAGGAGGGCAATAAATTGTAATACTAGTAAATACTAGAGACTTACAGGGGGCTGAAGGGCCTGGACACTTGAGGATCAAGTGATCAAATATCTTGTTTTAGAGAAGGGACACTGGCACTGGGGACCTGGGCAACAGGAACCCAGTGCACTTCAGTCAAAGTTGCATATAAAAACCAGGCAAAAAGTGGAGGGAGGGTACTGCAACCAGAACCCAGCTCCCTATAGAGGACCTTGGGCCCGTTAGCTTTTAATGTTCCTGTTACCAATAGGCTCCCGAGTCTTACCGATCTTCAGGGCCAGGATTGATGCAGTAAAGGCTGCGGTAGTACCTATGAGACATTTTCCAGCAGAAGTTCAGGGATAATCTAAGCTGAGATGTTTATCGAGTACAGCAGGGAATGTTGGGAATGTGATGTATGCCATGGATCAAGTGGCTGCAAACAAACATGTTTTCCTATGAACCCAATAAATATTGCTTCCCTTCCTTTTCCCCCTTTGGATCACGTTAGGACTGATCTTGACTCTAGTAGTATAGATCAGTCACAGCCCCTCTTCCATGACATAGTGCAGGATATAGCACCCGAAGATCCTTGCTATTGTCAAGGAACATAGCTGGCTTCAAGGAGAAAATCTCTGACCCTGAGTGTGGAACGCATATTGACAAGCACAATCTAATTGTTTTGCAAGAAACATTGGTCTGCTATAAACAATATAGAGTGAGGTTTTCCAACTATAGTATTGAGGCAGCTCCCTCCAAAAGAGGGTGTCTGTCTGGTGGGTTACTAATCTGGGTTGAGAACACTCTTGACCTAGAGGTTAAAACACTGGATGTGAACAGCAAAGACATGTTGGCACTAGCCTTGAGAGGCAATTCCAATCCCCACTATAGCAATTTCCTTATTTTGCCACCTTTCTGCAGGTCCATGGGTGCAGAGAATCACCAACTCTAGCAGTGTTGGCTTGCCATCTATTTGATCGGAGAGACAATCACCCCCTTATATTAGAGGGTGATTTTAATACCACCTTTGAACTGCTAGAGGGTCTAGCAACAATATATGGTGATGAGGTAAGAGGACTTTCAGTTTTAGGGACTGAAACCCTACTGACTTGGCCCGCTGTGGCTATTCAGCTTATGTGCCTTACTCTGAAGTACAGAATACATGAGTGTTATAGGAAGTTTTCCTTGGATAGGAATTGTTCCTCTACCTTTACACGTGGGTCTGTGACAAGTAACATTGATTATGTTCTTTTAGATCTGGACCTTTGGCAAGATTTTGCAATTATAAAAAGGGTTGATAGTGGTTACAATGGGCTGCAATTTACTTTGGAGGGTATCTTTGTAAGTAACCTAGTAGCAGAGGGTCCCAGATTGGAAGCTATCTTATTCCTAAGTAATAACAGAGGGACAATCAAATGGGCAAAGTTGTGCCTAAATAAGAGACCCTGACTGTTATTTACAATGCTTTTACAGGTGTCCTGACAGGGGTGTGGATCTACTTGTCCATGGGACCGGTTGCTTCTTAAATCTACTTGTCCTATATAAAATCTACTTGTCCCTTAGGTGCCATGTAGTACAGCAGCAAATTATGGCAGCAATCTCATTATATAAGACCTTTGATAATAGCCTCTCTGATTAAGCTAGGGCTACAACTATAGTAGGGCTTGAATACTTACAATTCCAATCCCTACTATAGCAATTTCTTTATTTTGCCACCTTTCTGCAGATCCACGTACTGGGGCTGGAGGAATCAGTAAGCAATAGCTCCAGGGCTGAAATGCCTTTGAGTCTGCAAAACTACTAACTTGCATTTTTTAAGGATTTTCACTAGCTCTTCTCTAATCTTTCCCCATAATGAAAAGGTTGAACATTTCTGACAAAGACAGAAGTAGACGTTCTTCCATGGTTGGGAAAAAAAGTGGTTGGAGGAAAAGACAACCTGTATACGCTCAACAGATTTTTACATGAGCAATTCTACACATGCATATTTGCTCGTGCTAAAATACAGTTCACAAATATTTTCTAGGAATACGATTTCCTGGTCTACTTCTGTAAGTTCTTGTGAATTCATGAAAGCCACTAATTCAAAGACATATACCAGGGGTGCACTTTTGTGACATTTTGTTTTTATTAAACTCCTTTTTCTCTTTCTATCGGTTGGCTTTACCGTGAGTGATCGCACTCTGCTCTTCCACAATGAGCATATTGGCACACAATGTAGTTTTGCTCAGTGCCAGGAACTATTGTGGCAATCAGTGGCGTAATGAAACTGGAGGGGGCACCCTCCAGACTCACTAAGGGTAGGTGCTGTGCTGAGGGGGTCCCCTGGAGGGGGGCTGAGGGGCCTTTGTTACGCTACTGGTGGCAATATATGCTTTTTAAAACCAAAAAAGTTTTTTTTCTTTTTGCCAGTGTTTATTACAGTGTTTATTACAAAGGCGAGTGCCTGGCAGCTCCCACTCAATAAAGTGTTACAAAAGCCATGTCAAAACAAGACACTCATTGACAAAACCAAAAGAATCCCAAAAAACGTCTGGATCGGTTGAATTTGCCAGTGCTTGTTTATTTTCATGCTTCCCATAATCTTGTTGAAAATAGTAAAACTGAGTTTCCATTAGGAATATTTTTGGGAGGTACTAGCATGCATCAACACATTTTACATAATCACGCTTCAAAGGAATAGCATCTACAATTTCAAAGTAGCAATTGTTTTTATCTTACTTGCATTTTTGTCTGAACATTTTATTTTGAAAGCAAGGAATGATCACTCTTGCTTACAAGCTTCTGCAATCATTTGCATGTAAGCAGAGAGCATACTGGGAGCATTATTATTAGATTCATATTGTTGAACTTTTCAAACAAGTGTACATTATTATTATTTTTTTTTACTGGAACCACTGTCAGTAGTGTAGTGTGACCATAAAATGTTTATGTACAACGCTCACCCTAATAATGAAGGCTTTTTATTGATGAACCATAAAAACAAGTTCGAACAGCATTACCTCACATATGCACAAATTTCCTCAACTAGAGACAGTTTCTTTCTAAATGGGCAACCAAAGGGTTTGTGTTACAGGGGATTAGGCCTACTTGTCCCACGGACAAAATATGCATGAGAACTTGTTTCCCTTGACCCCAAACAATATGTCATGGGTGGTAGCAATTCCATGTCCCTGCTAGGGCCAGCCAGTGATAATAAATAAATATATATAAGACCTTTCAGTAAGTGACCAGCATGCAGTCCTATTGGCCTCTAAATATTGTACAAAGGATCATGTTGGAAAGGCCCTTTTATCGCACTCACCCAAATGGCATAATAAGGAATGTTTTGAGGCTAAGGGACAGGCCCTTAGGCCATTAGGAGTGGGGTGCAAGAGATGGTTCAACTGCCCCAAAAAAATTCAAACAGCTACATTTTGGGGCAGATTTAAGAGCCCCTAGTGCCGCCGCAGCATAATTTCTTTGACGCTAAGGTGGCGCTAAAGTGGCATTTTCTGTGTGTCATCTTTACAAAGCATTGTGCCACTTTGTAAACCCTTGTGCCACATTAAGCCTGTGCCAGGCATAATGCATGCAAGGGGGGTGTTCCCCCATTAGGAGGGCTGAAAAAATGGTGCAAAGAAATCTAAGAGATTTCCTTGCACCATTGTTTCAGCACTTTTAACGCCTGCTCAGATCAGGTGTTAAAAGGGGGCTTTCATTATTTATAATGGGCCCCTAGGTACTCTGCAGGAGTACATTAATAGCATAAACAAAAAAATGTGGCTACTGCCCCCTACCCTGCCATGGTGCGCCGTATTTTAAATACGGAGCACCCATGGTGGTGGTAAGGGGGGGCGCTAGGGGGCGCAAGAAAAGGGTAGCACCACTTTTCTTAAACCTGCCCCTTAAAGTATAAGCAGCTATGGGTAGACAAAAATTGGATGCCGCTTGTTGAGGCCTCCCATAACAAGGATTCTAAGATCTTTTGTCATTCCCGTACTTACGGCTGCCCAAAATCTAAAAGTCCCTTGGAGTTTGTAGTTCCACCTAGCCAATGGATAGAACGTTTGTCAGGCAATCTATGCCTGACCTTCTATTGAGTCAAGTGAGGCTGAAATAACAGTTCCAGTGCAAGATTCAGGGGTAGCTACATGCCGTCAAGGCTACGCATTTAGTTAGATCTCCAAGGTCCGATGGAATCCCTGGAGACTTATTTAGAACAAACCCACTAGTTTGGGGTCCTGATATAAATTGTCTCTCAAATGATATAGTCGCGGGGTCGGGGCCTTACCAGAAACCTGGACAAGTGCAGAAATACCCGTCTACAAACAAGGAGATAGGAACATCTTAAATAATGATTGCCCAATTAGTTTAATCGATCATTTCCAGAAGTGTTTTTGTCATCAAGTATTAGGAAGATTACAGGACTGGATGACTGAGGCTTTGATTCGCTCACCCTTGCAGGCGGGCTTTAAATCAAGTGAGTACTATTGACCACATTTTTCGGTTCAACTTTATAGTCACAAAATACTTGAGGCAGGCTGAGGATCGCTTGTATCTGGCATTGTGGACCTAAGGGTGGCCTTCTACCTGATTCCCAGACGGCTCCTGTGGTCCACCCTGGCCAAGATGGGTATTGATGAAATTTTGTTGGATGTTCTTATAAGACTTCACAGTCACACTACTGCCCAGGTTAGATGAGGGACAAATGGAATCTGACAGAACGCATCCCGGTTAACTGAGGTGTGCTGCAAAGGTGTGTTTTTGCGCCATCCCTTTTCTCGTTATACATAAATGATGTTGTCACATCACCATGTGAGTATGTGCATGATCCTCTAAGATAGCTGGTACTTTTATTCTCTCATTGCTCTTTGCCGACAATACCCTGCTAATGTCCCATATGCCAACTGGCTTCCAGAACCTTTAAAACAAATTTGCTGAGTTTTGTGAAGCCCATGGTTTTGTTTAATTACCATACAACTTGTAGAGGGAAATTTACTATGAAAGGTGAACTTGTGCAGCACGTTCATTCATTTGATTATATAGGGAATAGGATCAATAAATATGGAACTAAGAATTCCGATATTGGGAAATGTGAGAAGACATTGGTACACTCTTCGTCTACTAGCTCTAAGAGAGTTAAGGCAACTACGCTGAAATCATTTCCCTAGCCGTGAATATAAATGTACAGGGCAAAGGCCTGGACATCTGCCCTTTTTGGCTGAAGTGTGGGGTTTCTCAGATGCCAGAGGCCTGATCACCAAAGAGAATAATTTTATAACATTGATTTTTCCCTTCCCAAGAGTACTCCCATTGCTCCTTTATGCTTTGATTTAGGGCTTAAGAGGGTGGGGTATCTGTCAATGCTACAGCCACTTTCATACTGGGTCAGAGTATGGACCACTAACAAATTCTCTACTAAAGGTTGTATGCGTAAGAAGTACTGACCCTGAGTAAAGCCCCCTTTTTTCCTCAGTTCAGGTTTGTTAAGAGTCATCTTGACAAATTGCGGCTATTGAATACCACTATAAGTCAAAATCAGGGAGCTTGGTGGAGTACTTTTGGGATCACAAGGTACTCCTGGGAAGAGAACATTATGTAGATGACATTCAACCACTGCTAGCCCATACACCTTTTGTTAAATTCAGACTGGGTACTCTCCTAGTCAATAAATGTGTCTACAAAAGGAAGAGCTCCTCATTAACTGCAGCTGTCTGTATTGTGGATATGCCACAGACGACACAGAGCATGTTATGCTTTTTTGCCCTAGGTATAGTAGGCTGCAACGAACCAGGATTAAGCCCCTATGTAATACACATGAGACATTATAAGGAGGCATATAGGATATTGTGCATGGACCTGGGGCAGGTTGCTGTCTGGGGAGTCAGCCATTATCTTTATATGGTATAGTTCAATAGGAAGAAGGACGGTTTGATGTTTTAAAATGATTTAGTACTGTATTGCTTATGCTGGTTTAAACCGGTCAAGACCATGTTGAGGAGGCACAAAAAACAGAAACTGATGCCAGCATGGTGGTTGGCACCTAATATGCTCTAATGATGCCATGTCAGGAGGAAGCTCTATATGTTGATCTATCTTTTGGCAGTGGAAGACATTTCCTGGGGAAAATATTTCTGGACCAGTATGAAGTCTTAAAGGAGTACTTTTAAGGTGAAAAATCTGCAAGAATATTAATCCATCAGAAACATTGCACAATGCCATTGACTTGTGGCTACAGCAGTATCTTTGGAGGCGGAAGCTCAGGAAATCCGAAAAATCCATTAAATCTCCTTAGTTCATTGGAGGTTAATTGTCTGACGTGATGGCTATATATATATATATATATATATATATATATATACATATATATATATATATATATATATATATACACAAAATGATGACAATATCTTTTTAAAGCAAGTAATGACCACATCCCATCCCACACTGATAATGGCCATGGATTCTAGAAATCTGGAACATCCATTAATGGCACTTAACACAGTTTGTCCAATGGGAATGGGGCTAAAAACGTGGAATGCAATTTTCTGTCACATGATGGTAGAGGAAACATCTGATATGGCTCTTAAATCATCATACATAGCTTACAGTTGACAGCCATTTTTGACCAGCTCAGTCAGCAAACCAAACCACATCCCTCACTATTCGACCAGGGTCAACCTGTTTTCTCAGAGAATTTGAAATAACCAGTTGACTGTCTCTCAGGATCAAACCCTAATGATGGCAAGAAATCTCATGTTCAACATATTTACATATGTAAATATATTTCAAATTCTTTAAGCCTCCAATGTTGATGACTCCTCCGTAAAGATCTAAAGAAAATCTGAAGGTCACTGTGCAATGTGATAACAGTAATTTTCAAGCCTCAAAATTTGCCATTTCATCTAGTATGGCATTTTTGCATTGAAACATTCCAAAAATTGAGACAATGGCCTGATAATCTATGAAGACCGTGAACAATATACTGAAAAAGGAACATATGGTAGTATATGTATTACTAGAGATTTTCTGGAACACGTTTTCATTCAAACTACAGGGAGTGCAGAATTATTAGGCAAGTTGTATTTTTGAGGATTAATTTTATTATTGAACAACAACCATGTTCTCAATGAACCCAAAAAACACATTAATATCAAAGCTGAATATTTTTGGAAGTAGTTTTTAGTTTGTTTTTAGTTTTAGCTATGTTAGGGGGATATCTGTGTGTGCAGGTGACTATTACTGTGCATAATTATTAGGCAACTTAACAAAAAAAAATATATACCCATTTCAATTATTTATTATTACCAGTGAAACCAATATAACATCTCAACATTCACAAATATACATTTCTGACATTCAAAAACAAAACAAAAACAAATCAGTGACCAATATAGCCACCTTTCTTTGCAAGGACACTCAAAAGCCTGCCATCCATGGATTCTGTCAGTGTTTTGATCTGTTCACCATCAACATTGCGTGCAGCAGCAACCACAGCCTCCCAGACACTGTTCAGAGAGGTGTACTGTTTTCCCTCCTTGTAAATCTCACATTTGATGATGGACCACAGGTTCTCAATGGGGTTCAGATCAGGTGAACAAGGAGGCCATGTCATTAGATTTCCTTCTTTTATACCCTTTCTTGCCAGCCACGCTGTGGAGTACTTGGACGCGTGTGATGGAGCATTGTCCTGCATGAAAATCATGTTTTTCTTGAAGGATGCAGACTTCTTCCTGTACCACTGCTTGAAGAAGGTGTCTTCCAGGAACTGGCAGTAGGACTGGGAGTTGAGCTTGACTCCATCCTCAACCCGAAAAGGCCCCACAAGCTCATCTTTGATGATACCAGCCCAAACCAGTACTCCACCTCCACCTTGCTGGCGTCTGAGTCAGACTGGAGCTCTCTGCCCTTTACCAATCCAGCCACGGGCCCATCCATCTGGCCCATCAAGACTCACTCTCATTTCATCAGTCCATAAAACCTTAGAAAAATCAGTCTTGAGATATTTCTTGGCCCAGTCTTGACGTTTCAGCTTGTGTGTCTTGTTCAGTGGTGGTCGTCTTTCAGCCTTTCTTACCTTGGCCATGTCTCTGAGTATTGCACACCTTGTGCTTTTGGGCACTCCAGTGATGTTGCAGCTCTGAAATATGGCCAAACTGGTGGCAAGTGGGATCGTGGCAGCTGCACGCTTGACTTTTCTCAGTTCATGGGCAGTTATTTTGCGCCTTGGTTTTTCCACACGCTTCTTGCGACCCTGTTGACTATTTTGAATAAAACGCTTGATTGTTCGATGATCATGCTTCAGAAGCTTTGCAATTTTAAGAGTGCTGCATCCCTCTGCAAGATATCTCACTATTTTTGACTTTTCTGAGCCTGTCAAGTCCTTCTTTTGACCCATTTTGCCAAAGGAAAGGAAGTTGCCTAATAATTATGCACACCTGATATAGGGTGTTGATATCATTAGACCACACCCCTTCTCATTACAGAGATGCACATCACCTAATATGCTTAATTGGTAGTAGGCTTTCGAGCCTATACAGCTTGGAGTAAGACAACATGCATAAAGAGGATGATGTGGTCAAAATACTCATTTGCCTAATAATTCTGCACTCCCTGTATTAACAAGCTAGTCAAAATGCAGTGCAATTGAATGCTGGATGCGAGCTTTGTTAACTTGCAAGTAATTACATTACAGCAGAGGCTAGTGAAAACTATTCAAGGATAAGGCAGAGAATATGTCTCCACATTCATGCAAATAGGAATTGGGCAAGGAAATGAATTAAATTAACTGATTCAATACAGAGAAGGAAAATCTCACTTGCACCATCATGCAATGTAAGTAGCCACAAACTCCCCACTGTTGTGTAGCAGATTCTCAACAAGGAGCTTTTGATGAATTCTCATACCTCATCACCACCTGGTTTATCCAATATGCTCCCACTGCCCTCTTGGGTGACTTTAACGTCCCAGATAACATAGCCCCTGCTGGTATGGAAAAGTTATCCTCATGGTAATGGAAACAGACACGTGCCCTGAGAGCCTAACTGTACTGATGTCTGGATCCCCAATGCTGATTATTGTCATGGACAAACATGTATCATATATAGGCCTACCTCATGGATTACGGTCTTGTCGGAACAGGAGGGGCGACCAAATCATTGCTCTCATAGGTGTGAAAGGCTATTGCCACAACCAAGAGTTATGTAGCAAGAGCAGAGTGGCAGCAGTACACCGTGCAGTGTTCAGAAGGAGTGGACAAGTCCTTTTTAACCTGTGTCACTGGAGTGAGCACTACAGACTGACTCCCTTTAAAGTTCTGCTGCTGTGTGCTAACTCACCCGTACATTGGTTTGGTGTGAACTGCTGTGCAGCGCAGAAGTTGTATATCTGTGCTGGGCGTTTGTGTGACTGGGAAGGGTACATGCAAGGCTAATGGAGTACAGAGTAGTATGTGCCTGTTGAATGCAAAAGCTTGATGTATATGTGCCTATGAGTGGTATAGTACCTGAACGATGTAGTGCTGTGTAGTGCACAAAGGATGATGCATGTGCTGGGTGCATGAGTACCTGTGAGTGGTACAATACAGTAAGGGTACAGTGTGTGCATGTTAAATGCATATGTTGGATGTACGTGTGCCAATGAGTAGGACAGTACAGGTGCAGGATGTATGTGCCTCTATGAATTGCACACTACATGGAGGATAAAGTACATGGAGGATATATATATATAATTTGCTGCACTCCAAGGAAGTAGTAGGATTATAATATCTATTGAAAACCAACATGGGCCAAATGGTATTAAAACAACAAAATAGAAGGACTATGTACAAGAGCGTCAGGTGGAAATGTGTAGGTGATGCTGTGTTTGTTTTCAATAACCATTATAATCATCCTACTTCCTTGGAGTGCGGCAAATTATCTTTTGTGGAATCATAAAAAAATATATTCATATATATGTATATATATATATATATATGTGTGTATATAGATATATATATATGGAAAATGTCACTTACCCAGTGTACATCTGTTTGCGGCATGTTCCCCTGCAGATGCACATGCTGTGCACTGTTCCTGCCATCTAGTGTTGGGCTCGGAGTGTTACAAGTTGTTTTGAAGAAGTCTTTTCGAGTCACTGGACCGAGTGACTCCTCCCTTTCAGCTCCATTGCGCATGACCATCGACTCCATCTTAGAATGTTTTCCCGCAGAGGGTGAGGTAAGAGTGGTAGAATGAGAATAGTAAAGATGTCCATGCAATGGAATAGATAAGTATGTACATAGTTTGAGCTAAAGTAGGGTTTATTTACATATATACAATTTCTAATTGCAACTTAAACGGCTACAGGCTCCCGGGAGGTGGGAGGGCCCATGTGAATCTGCAGCGGAACATGCCACGAACAGATGTACACTGGGTAAGTGAAATTTTCTGTTCGATGGCATGTGTAGCTGCAGATACACATGCTGTGCATAGGCTACAAAGCAGTAATCCTCCCAGAAGCGGTGGTCAGCCTGTAGGAGTTGAAGTTGTTTGAAATAATACCTTAATACAGCCTGTCCTACTGTGGCTTGTTGTGTTGCTAACACATTTACACAGTAGTGTTTGGTAAAAGTATGAGGTGTGGACCAAGTGGCTTCTTTACAAATCTCTGTCATTGGTATGTTACCTAGAAAGGCCATTGTTGCTCCTTTCTTTCTAGTGGAGTGTGCTTTTGGCATAATGAGTAGCTCTCTTTTAGCTTTTAGGTAACAAGTTTGTATGCATTTGACTATCCATCTGGCTACGCCCTGTTTGGATATAGGGTTACCCGCATGGGGTTTTTGGAAAGCGACAAACAATTGTTTAGTTTTACGAAATGTTTTTGTTCTGTCTATATAGTACATTAGTGCTCTTTTTATGTCTAATGTATGCAGTGCTCTTTCTGCTACTTAGTCTGGCTGTGGGAAGAAGACTGGGAGGTCCACGTTTGGTTTAAATGAAACGGTGAGATTACTTTTAGCAAAAATGTTGGATTTGTGCAGAGAACTATTTTATGTTTGTGTACTTGTATAAAGGGTTCTTCAATAGTGAACGCTTGTATTTCACTAACTCTTTGTAGTGAAGTGATAGGTACTAGAAATGCCACTTTCCAAGTTAAGAATTGGATTTGACAAGAATGCATGGGTTCAAAAGGTGGACCCATGAGTCGTGTAAGTACAATATTAAGATTCCACGAGGGTACTGGTGGGGTTCTTGGAGGTATGATCTTTTTTAGTCCTTCCATAAAAGCTTTAATGACTGGTATTCTAAATAGTGATTTTGTGTGTTTAATCTGCAAGTAAGCAGAGATTGCAGAGAGATGTATTTTGATGGAAGTAAAAGTGAGATTTGCTTTTTGTAGGTGCAGTAAATAACCTACGATGTCTTGTATGGAGGCATCTAACGGTGTGATGTGTTTTGCTTGGCAGTAGAAAACAAATCTTTTCCATTTCTTAGCATAACAATGCCTGATGGTAGGTTTTCTTGCCTGTTTAATGACTTCAATACACTCATATGGAAGATTTAGATAGCCAAACTCTAAGACTTCAGGAGCCAGATTGCTAGATTGAGCGTTGCTCGATTGGGGTGCCTGATCTGTTGTTTGTGTGTGTTAACAGGTCTGGTCTGTTTGGAAGTTTGATGTGAGGTACTATCGAAAGGTCCAACAGTGTGGTGTACCAGGGTTGGCGTGCCCACGTTGGTGCTATGAGTATTAGTTTGAGTTTGTTTTGACTCAGTTTGTTGACTAGAAAAGGAATGAGTGGAAGAGGGGGAAAGCGTAAGCAAATATCCCTGACCAATTGATCCATAGAGCATTGCCCTTAGACTGAGGGTGTGGGTACCTGGACGCAAAGTTTTGGCATTTTGCGTTTTGTTTTGTGGCGAACAGATCTATGTCTGGTGTCCCCCACTGGCGAAAGTATTTTTGTAGTATCTGGGGATGTATTTCCCACTCGTGAGTTTGCTGGTGATCTCGACTGAGATTGTCCGCTAATTGATTGTGAATGCCTGGAATATATTGCGCTATTAGGCAAATATTGTTGTGAATTGCCCAATGCCAACTTTTTTGTGCAAGGAGGCATAGTTGTGATGAGTGTGTTCCCCCTTGTTTGTTTAAGTAGTACATTGTTGTCATATTTTCTGTTTTGACAAGAATGTGTTTGTGAACTAGAAGAGGTTGAAATGCTTTTAGTACTAGGAAGACTGCTAGCAGCTCTAAGTGATTTATGTGTAGTTGTTTCTGTTGACTGTCCCATTGTCCTTGTATATTGTGATTGTTGAGGTATGCTCCCCACCCCATCGTTGATGCATCTGTTGTGAGAATGGCGTGAGGCACAAGGTCTTGAAAAGGCCGCCCTTTGTTTAAATTTACGGGGTTCCACCATTGAAGCGAATAGTGTGTTTGGCAGTCTATCAACACTAGATCCTGGAGTTGAACCTGTGCCTGCGTCCATTGGTTTGCAAGGCACTGCTGTAAGGGCTGAATATGTAACCGCGCGTTTGGGACAATTGCGATGCATGATGCCATCATGCCTAGGAGTTTCATCACAAATCTGACTGTGTAGTGCTGATTTGGTTGTATCTTTGGTACCATGATGTGGAATGATTGTACCCTTTGTGGGCTTGGACTGGCAATGGCTTTTTGAGTGTTGAGTGTTGCTCCTAAGTATTGTTGCACTTGGGATGGTTGCAAGTGTGATTTTTGGTAATTTATAGAAAACCCTAGTGTGTGGTTATCTATTACGTAACATGTGTGATTTTGACACTGCTATTGAGTGTTGACTTTTATTAGCCAATCGTCGAGATATGGGAATATGCATGCATGTGCATGTGTTGTCTCCTTATATGGGCCGCTACTACTGCAAGGCATTTTGTAAATACTTTGGGGGCTGTTGTTATGTCGAAGGGTAATACTTTGAATTGGAAATGCTTTCCTTGTATGACAAACCTGAGGTATTTTCTGTGAGATGGATGGATGGACGCATCTTTTAAATCCAGTGTTGACAAGTATTCTCTCTGTTTTAGTAAGGGGACCACATCTTGTTTGTGCGCTCTTGGTTGAATATCTGGAGGCAAATGTGTGAATTCTATACAGTAACCATGTTGGATAATTGATTGAACCCATGTGTCCGTGGTAATGTCTGACCAATGTTTGTGGTAAAATCTCAGTCTTCCTCCCACACGGGATGTGTGTTGGGGGAGGTTGACCGGCAAGTCACTGCTTGTTATTAGTGGCCTGCTTGGTGGGCTGAAATTTCCCCCTTGACCTTGGGAATTGTTCCCTGAAGGACCCGTAAAAACCCCCCTCTCTGATATTGTGATTGGTAGGTGGTATTTGTTTGAGAGGTGGATGTTTCTGAACGCTGTTGTCTGAAACCTCCCCTATATTGCGGTTTTCTAAATGTCCCTCTGCATTGGGACGAGTAGAGCGCTCCCATTGCTTTGGCCGTATCAGTGTCCTTCTTCATTTTCTCGATGGCTGTGTCCACTTGTGGGCCAAACAGTTGTTCTTGATTGAATGGCATGTTAAGGACCAACCGTTGAATCTCTGGCTTGAAACCTGAAGATCTTAGCCAAGCATGTCGTCTAATTGTCACTGCAGTGTTCACTGTTCTTGCAGTCAGCGGAATCTAATGCAGATCATATCTGATTGTTCGATATTGCTTGTCCCGCCTCTACCTTGCTGAGCCCTTTTCTGGTATGGGGGCAGCTGCTGTGAAATCAACACTGGGTCTGACAGTGGCGGCTTATATTTCTTTCCCACCCGTGGTGTAATGACTCTTCCTTTCACGGGCTCCTGAAAGATTTGTTGGGCATGTTTAAGCATGCCTGGGAGCATCCGCAGACTTTGGTAGGAAGCATGCGTGGAGGCCAAGGTATTAAAGAGAAAGTCGTCCTCCAATGGCTCTGAGTGCATGCTCACATTATGGAATGCAGCAGCCCTAGCCAATACTTGGGTGTATGAGGTGCTATCCTCAGGTGGAGAGGGTTTTGAGGGATAGCACTCAGGACTGTTGTCCGACACAGGGTCATCATAGAGGTCCCAAGGGTCTGTATCCTGTTGCGACTGCACAGTGCATGTGGGTGACTGTGCAGTGGGTAGCAAGAGGTGAAATTGTTCTTAAAAGAGAATACGGAGGAGAATGTTCTGGAGAGAACTGGCGTAATGGAGATTTTTCTCTGGGGACTTTAGCCTTTGGCTGTTCAGTATCCGTACGTGACTGGAAAGCCAGTTTCCTTTTGAATTTGAAAGAAGGTGCGGTTTGGATCTTCCCAGTAGCCTTATGGATCTGTATCCTTGCCTGTGTTTCATCAAACTCCTCCATTTGGTGAAGTTCCTCCTCAAATCTTTGTCTCTCTTTCAATTGTTTTGAGAGTACATGTTCCTCGGGGGACGTGGCTTTTTTCGGCTCCGAAGCCGTTTTTTTCGGCACCGAAATGCCCATGCTGACAATAGGCCTTGGCCCACGAAAGACTCTTTCGAGGCTTCGCCGACTCGACAAGTTGATGTCAAGTTTTCTCGGTGACGGGTTCTCGGCTCGAGTCCGAAGACTTCGGCACGATTTTGGCCTTTTTCGGTGCCAAAGGTGTTGCTTTGTCACCGCTTGATTTCTTATGGGTCGAGCCATGGCCTTCCTGCAGTAGCATCCCCGATGGCACTGTGGGCAGAAACTGAATGGGGTCCGGTCCATTAGGCTTCGACGTTTTCCAATTCGAATACACAGAGCGAAAAGGAACAGTTCCGACCCCAATGGCGGAAAGAAAACAATCTAAGATGGAGTCAATGCCCATGCGAGGAGTCACTTGGTCCCGTGACTTGAAAAGACTTCTTCGAAGAAAAACAACTTGTAACACTCCGAGCCCAACTCTAGATGGCAGGAACAGTGCACAGCATGTGTATCTGCAGCTACACATGACATTGAACATATATATATATATATATATATATATATGTATATATACACACACACACATATATGTGCACACACACACATATATATGTTAATTAATTACTTTTATATTAAGAATTTTATACTTAATACTATTTCTCCATTCATGGTGTTACTTATATATGTAATAATAATAATAATGTGTTTGAAGTGATGTACTTTCCCAACTCTTATATTACAATTACATTAAATGAGTATGAACAACAGCAACACTGTTTTGGTTACAGTAAGGGTTGGTAGTGAGATAAGATACTGCCACTAATAATAAGCTGTTAGGGGATCCCTGCCTTCACATGGAGTCTCGCTTGCCTCTATGACTGACAGCCGTGGGATGGCAGCTGCTAATTCACCAGGTCAGAGGCTGCAGCCCATGCCACAAACAGGTCAGACGTACTTCTAAGGGAGCCTCTTGCTCGCGGTTTCTCTCCAACAGGAATGTGTTGGAAGATGGAGAGAGACTGCCAATCAACAATCTACATGCCCCAAAACCCTCCAATGCTTCAGCTGATGCACACCCTTGCAATTGCTCAAGAGATACCAGATTGATACATCTCGATGAATGTGTGACTGGATCCCTTATTTCCTGATTGAGTGGACTGTTGCATGGGCTGTTTTATTGTCTGGATTGACAGAGTAGCATTCACAAGACAGTTATGTGAGTCTACTCGAGAGGGGCTTTGGCCCCGTCCACATGTTGGGAGCTACAAGTTCATGTTTTGTGTTGGCAGATGTTGTGTGCTTTCACAAAAAAAGTGGTTGCCCTCCAACAGCTGTGATAATTTTGTTTATTTATCCAGCTGTCCGAGCTGGAACTTTCAGGTGTACACACATGATACTATAATGCTGTAACAGTGTCTTAGACAACTAGATTATTTATGGTGTTTGTATTTCTCTGGTAGCAGCACAGATGTGAGGAGAACAGTCATTAACCTACATGGATTTTGAGGTCTGGCTTGACAGTGCAACCGTCACCTGACCTTTCAACCCACACCAATACTATTATTCTAGTGTTCTCTGCTTCCACACAAATAGACAATTTACTTGCAATGCTTCACATTACCAAATAACATTCCTTTAAGGCTAGACCTATTATGATTGCCAATGATTCTTTCTTCCATTTGCGATTTCCTGTGATTCCTAGTTGAAGAATCCTAATACTGCAGTACTCGTGTGCTGCTCCTGTTGTTTTTGGTTATCATTTTTCGCAAAATCTGATTACATGCATGCACACAAGAGACTGATTGGTTTGCGCCTCTTTGTTGAAATTTTAATTGATGAACTTTGCTTGAATTTATTCCCTGGATGTATCCTTAAGTGGTCGGCTGTTTCGTGAACCGGACCAGCCTCCTTGACTGGATTTCAGCTGCTTTCCTGACTAAGTAAGCAAACCTGGAGTAGGCTGGGAAGAGTTTATCTCCCGACTGTCAGTTATTATTTACCACTCAGTACTCTTTGCACCCATACAGATCAAGTCCTGATGCTAGCAAGGTACCTACTCACCACTCTGCTCCTTCCTACAGCCTGAATTCCTTAGTGCATGCCAGCCAGTCTTTGTTACCTGTGGGTCCTCCCTTGAACCTTGTGTGTCTCTAGTGCACTTACTCCTGAGTGCAGAGCACTTCTCTACTGATCACAGTAGGGTGACATTCTCCTCGATTAGCAACAAGGCCATTTCTTTGTCCATTCGTTTCTCCCTGGCTCCTATTGGTGGCCTTTTCTCATGGCACTGGCATTGCACTTTCTCTGTAAAGAAGACACCCAGGTGTCTTTTAGTATATAAGTGAGGAAAGTGTGAAAATACAACACCTCAAACTGAATCAATATTGGCTTAAGATCATTTGATGGGAGCATTGGAAAAACTGTTGGAAAATGGTTGTAGGTTCTCAGTTTATTTGTGAGGACCATAAATGACTGTTCTATGTTTTGGCTTTTTATTGCTTTTGCTATGTGACAGTATTTAATTTCTGCACATCTATACATATCTTGCATCATTCTGGGTATCTTATGGTTTGAGGTTAGTTGTTTAGTATGAGGTTTGAAGAACTATTTCCTCAGTTGTTGCCTTGTGAGCACATGGTCTTCTGAGCAGAGTGACTGGGAGCCCAGGTAGGACAGTCGCCTTATTACTTAAATTAGATAAGTTGTAGAAGTATGTGTTGTCATGCTATAGGCAGTTCCCCTACACATAACAATGCATGACACTTTTAAAAGGAATGCCACCTTGCATAGTGCCATTTGTAATTTGTTGAAGGATCACAACTTTGAGCACAGGTATTAATGGGCTTACTATAGTGTTCTGCCTGCTCTTCTTTGGCCAGGGCCTTGGCATAAGCAGATGTTTATTAGGACACTTGTTAGGAAGATAAGGCATCCGTGGTCCTTTGGGGAGGGAATGCTGCACAAATAAATAAGTGGGATAGCCTGAACATTCAAAACGTTCATGTTGCCATCCTGGGTAAATCGTGCTCAGTTTGTCACAGTTAAATGTTTTTCACAAGACAGAGTCGGACATTTAATGAACAGTGCATTTTGCAAATGCACAAAATGCTTACATGAGCAAACACAAATTGCTTAGGGTACGTAATTTGGCTTTGTCAACCTTCTGAATGATGCTTTGATGACTTCAACTGCTCTGATCCTTTGCAGTGAAGAAGAAACTAGTATTTTACGTTCCCTCTATATTTCCCAGGAAAGTTAACCCGTATGACAAATGTGGCTGGGTGTTTAGGCATCATTAGAAATCATTCAGAAAACACAACAGCAACGAAAAGGTAAGAAAGGGGCAGATGATATAATTACCCAGCCTAAGGTTCTCAGAAATTCTACTGACTATGCCATTAATTGTTTGTTTTTCTCACTGAGATACCCTTAGTGCAAAGGATAGCTTGAGAAATAGGCCCTGTGCTTACTGTCCCACAGAACCCAAGCTGTACCTCAATGATGAGGTCCAAAAAGACTGAAATTGTAGTGGAGTTGCTTGTTTTACTGTTCTCATAGCACAAGGCTTCGCAGCTCAGTCTGGACTGTACCAATTTGAGCAGCATCGAGACCAATATTCATATAGTCCCTGAATGACTATGCTGGCATAGTGAGAAAAAATGATGAGCTGTTATGCAACAAAGAGTAATTACCTTTTGCTGTAATGAATTTAAGCATCCCACCTATACGGTTTTTGTCTTAATGGTTACAAATGGTCACTGCTATTGTCCTTGTCTTACAAGCAGCTGTTAATGTGGATGTTGTCCTTGCTCGGGTGGCAGCTGATGTTGCTGATAGAGTTCCTGCTTTGGTGGCAGCTGTTGCAGTGTTTATTGTTTCTGCTGTGGTTACAACTGTGGTCAATGCTCTTGTCCCTGCCTCAATGGCATCTGTTGTTGGTTTTGTCCCTTTCATGATGACATCTGTGGTTCCTACTTTAGTTATTGCTGTTGTAACAGTTTTGGGCACTGCTGTAGTGACATCTGTTGTTGGTATTTATATTTTTACTATCATGGTGTTGGAAAATGGGTTATTGGTAAGGGCAGGTAGGTACCTACACCTAGCAACAAGCCACCAACCTCCACTTAGGTACAGTTAGGTCTCAGTAAATTAATCCCAGCTCAACCCTTGGTAGCTTGGCAACGAGCGTCAAGGCTTAACTTAGGAGACAGTGTGTAAAGCATTCAAATATCACAAAACAGTAGTTAAATAAAACACAGGAAACAGTTTAAAAATCCAAAACCAATTTATAAAAATAGTTTATATTTTTATCTTTAAAATGACACCAAAACGAATAAAATCGGATAAAGGGAACCGGAGATATGAATTTTTAAAGAATTATTATTTTTCTAGCGCTTAGAAACAAAAAGCACCAATCGGGTCATCTGGTTGCACCACGACCGGGGCAAAGTCAAACTTTCAGGCCGACCGCGATGGAGCCCTGCTCGGCTACAGGTCGCGGGAGGCCTCGGTTAAAAAGTTACCTTCTGACTTAGTCTTTATTTTGAAGATTTTCTTCAGCGGGACGAACCTGCCAGTCGAATCCGACCTCCTGGAGCACTTGTCCGGATACGCGATGCTGGATTCCTCGGTGGAGATTTTTACCTTCGGACTTAGTCGTTTTTTCGAGGTGAAAATCCTTCGACCGGGGTAAACCTGGATCTTGATCCGACGTCCGTGGAGCCCTTCTCGGATACGATGGCTGGGAGGTCCCGGTCAACTTTTTACCTTCGGACTTAGTCTCTTTTTCTGAGATTTTTCTTTACCGGGACGAACCACCAAGTCAGGCCGGGTCGCGGTTGAGGCAAGCCGGCTAGAATTTCCGCGGCGGGTCGGTCCCTCTCTGGAGCTTTTTTACAAAAATTCTCAAATCTTCTCCAAACTTCTGGGGCTTCACCCAGATGTACTTTTAAGGTTCTTTTGGGGTCCACAGCTCACCCCAAGGGTCCAGAAGTTCTGTGATGGTCCTTGGGGGGTGCGGACTTCAACTCCCAGAATGCACCTGGTGCAAACTCCTTTTTGGCCACTGGGCAGTGGTCAGCTGGTCGCTTTCTTCAGGAGTTGGTGCAGGGGACTCTGGTTAGCAATTTTTCACCTGTAGCAAACAGGGAGTCCCTCCTTGAACCAGTTGAAGCCAGGCAAAGTCCTTCTTGTGGTGAAGCCCAAGTGTGCAGCTGGTGCAGTCCTTCTGAGTGCAGGTTCCAGGTGCAGGCCAGGGGTCCAGCAGGGCAGTCCTTCTTCTCCTTTAGTTCTTTTCTTCTTGAAATCTGGCAGGGATCTGAGGTGTGGGGGCAGGTCTGCCAGTTTTATCCTTGCTCCTGGGTGAAAAGCAGGGGGGTCCTGGTTCTCCAATCAGGTACAGGGTCGTCCCCCTGTGATGACTACTTCCTGGGAAGTGTGGCAAAAATCCATCCCAAAAGGCAACATTCTCCAAAAATCCAACATGGCTGAATCTGATTTTTGGAGGTTACATCTGGCTGAGCCCACCCACTGGTGTGGCTAAAAATCATAAACACACCCCTCTCCTGCCCTCTCCTAATCTAATCAAGGGGGTACCTAGTTGTCTGGGTTGCAGGATGTGGGGGTGTTGCTGGTTGCTCCAAATGTCCTTCTCTGCCTTTGAAGACCAGTTTGGCAGCCCTCCCCCTTCCTGCCTCACCATCTGCTGAGGGGAGATTCTCTCCCCCAAGCACATTCCTTTGTATGAAGCCAGGCCACTTCACACCTCATCAAGGCAGCTTTGACTAAGCTGCTGCAGGCTGGCCAATCAGAGCACAGCAGCAAAAACAATGCAGGGCTGAAATTGGCAACTTTTTAGGTAAAGTCTAAAACTCTTTACCTGAACAAGTTATATTAAATCCAACAACTGGAAGTTGTGGGATTTACTACAACAATTAATTTGATACCAAATTCTTGGTATGCAACATTTAAGGAGACTTTAAAATTTAAAATAAAGTCTCCCCATTCTAGCCTATGAAGGCCATTTACTTCAATGAGGGAAAAACAAATTTGGCTGTTTTTACCTCACCAGGGTTTATAAATCTATTTTTAAAAAGGCCCTGCTTATAGTTACATGGCACCCAGCCATAGGGGCACATAGGGCACACCTTAGGGGTGACTTATTTGTAAAAATAAGGTAGTTAAAGACTTTGGAACTACTTTTAATTCCAAAGTCGAATTTGCATATAACTTTAATTTAAAAGCAGCCACAAGGCAGGCCTGCCTTTAAAATGACACTGGGCACCTCAGCAGTGCACCTATGGGTGCACTACCTATGCTGTGGTCCCTAAACCTACATGCCCTACCATATACTAGGGACTTATAGGTAGGTTAACTTAGCCAATTATAATTAGCCTAATTTGCATATCCATTTTACACAGAGCACAGGCCCTGGGACTGGTTAGCAGTACCCAGGGCACCATCAGAGTCAGGAAAACACCAGCATAAAGTGGAAAATGGGGGCAAAAAGTTAGGGGGCCTCTGCAATCAGCCCTGTTTTCTCACACATGGCCAATGGGATTGTTGCTGTTGTCTATACCACTGTTGTCACTGTGGTTGTTCCTGTGGTCCACGCTGTTATGGTACTGTGTTTCACTGTTGTACTTCTTGATGCTGTCGTTGATGCTATGGTCCCTGTTCTGGTTACACCAGTTGTTGCTGTTGATGCTCTGGGTGTTGTGAGTTTATTCTCCAGTAGTCGTCTATTCCAAAAAGGCGAGCCACATTTTAGCTGACACTTCTCCGGAAAATGAAAATAAGGGCAAGATAAGGTGAAGGATTGGAAGCAGGATTGTCAGTAGGGGCATAGTATCCAGAGTTTGATGAGAACATAGAAGTGTGGCCACCAAATATGATTGTTCTGTGACAAAATAGATATGACAAAATGTATTTTGCTACTGTGACATCACCTAGATTAAAATAAAAAGCGCCTTCAGAGTACCCTAAACTTGGAGTAACTAACGTTTTGTGGTCATTCAGAGATAGCTCTATATGTTGTGAAAACACTGCTCTTCATTGCATTTTCCAGACAATCCTTTTTATTGGATTTGGCACCAATTTTCCTCTACATCTAAAGACCACTAATCAAAGTATATGGATATTTCTTTACAAATTCATGCTGCAACTATATTTTCTAGCTGTCCCAGAAAGAAATTACATAAAGAACAAGGTACTTTCCTTTGTTAATGCTTTATCTGGTAGAGACTATTTCTAGCTGCAGATTCCTAACCTTTAACTTTCCCAGGCATCAGACTGGATCTGGAAGATTTCTGCGTGAGCAGTACCCCTGCAGGCCATTGGGTGGCTTTGTTCGGTTATGCTTAGCGTTGTTAACGTCATTGGAGCTGGATGTGACATCGTGGTAACCTACAGCCACCCAGTGGTATGGACATAAGTCACTTTTCACGACGTTCCACACCAGGAGAGGAGAGCCATGACGTAAACTGCCGAATGTGTGTCCAAACTGCGGCACTGAAAATGAACAACCTTGACCCTGGAAATCTGTCTGCAGAGCAGGAGGCATAGGTGGGTGTAAGGAATCTGCAGCTAGATATGGTCTTTACCAGATGATGTGTTACCGAAGGAAAGTAACTTGTTCATCCGATAAAGATTTCTAGATGTAGATTCCTTACCTTTACCTACATACCCAAGCCATGCCATCCTGTGAGGTGGGCTGCAGACAAATATTCAATACGGAGAAGTCCTGTAGGACTGAACGGGCAACATGAGTAGTGATGCCCATGTTGCTGCCTAACAGATGTCAAGTACTAGGACTCCACTTGGTCACAGCTTCTCCCCTGGTAGAATGGGCCTGTAAGCCATCAGGAGGTTGTTAGCCACAGCATAGCAGATCTTGATGCAGCACAAGACCCAGCACGAAATGTTTTTTTTCAGTATTTCCCAACCAGTTTTAGCTCCTACATAGCCCATGAAGTGCAGGTTGTCCACCTGGAACTCTTCTGTGTGGTCAAGGTAGAACAACAACGTTCTTTTTGGGTCAAGACGGTGGAATCGCTCCTCTTTTTTAGAGGGATGTGGAGAAGCATAACAGGTGAGTAGGGTGACAGAATGTCCCAAATGAAATGGGGGCACTACTTTGTCTGGGAACACAGAGAGATAAGGAGGCTTGAATGATAAAGCCTGCAGCTTACTCACCCTTCAGGCAGATGTTATTGCCACTAAAAAGCTATCTTCATGGTAAGCAGCCAGATGGGACAATTGTGTAGCGGTTTGAAGGAAGCACACATTAGGTATGTGAGAACTAATGTTATAAATGGGGTCTCTAGTTGGCAGTGGTTTGCACCCAGTCCAACTAGGGACCCTCACTCTAGTCAGGGTAAATGAGTCACACAGCTAAGATAACCCCTGCTCACCCACATGGTATCTTGGCTCAAGCATCTAGGTTTATCTCAGAGCCAATGTGTAAAGTATTTGTACACAAAGTAACACAATGAAAACACTACAAAAGGACTCCACACTGGTTTGTGAAAATAGCCAATATTTAGCTGAGTAAAAGAAGACCAAAATGACAAAAATCCAACATCTACAAGTCAAGATGTCACTTTTGAAAAGTTTAAATTAGTCTTGGTCCATGGGAATCAATGACTGTATCTCTTTAGCACGTGGGGTGTGAGACGATGGGAGCCACTGGGGGAACGAGGGGGGCTGGAAAAGCAAAGTAGGTTCCATACTGCACTTGGGAGGTGATGCATCGATTATTTTCTTGCAGGAGAGGCGATGCAGCAGTTCCTTACTGGCAGGGGAGGTGATGTTTGATTCTTTCCCCGCAGAAAAGGCGATTCATCAATTCCCGGGCACGCAGCCTTGG
Organism: Pleurodeles waltl; assembly: GCF_031143425.1. Lineage (NCBI taxonomy): Eukaryota > Metazoa > Chordata > Amphibia > Caudata > Salamandridae > Pleurodeles > Pleurodeles waltl. The sequence goes on from NC_090444.1 coordinate 1,419,808,433, forward strand.
CTCTTTACTGCAGTGCAGGATAGATGAAAAATTGACACAAAAGGATGATGCATTGGAAATCCAAATGTGCTGTGTTGATGGAGCTGTGGTGAAACAGGCGCTGCGTTGATTCTGAAGCCGCAAGACAAGTGATGCGTTGATTCTCCAGCCATGGGACAGGCACTGCATCAATTCTTCAGCTGTGGGACAGGCGATGCGTTGATTCTTCAGCTGTGGCACGTTGGTGCAAAGTCACAAGCTTACACTTCCAAGGGCCCAGGGACTGGAGTTGGCACCACTTAGCAAGTCAGGACTCCTAGAAGAGGAGCCCAAGCACTGGCTGATGAAGTCTTTGATATCCCTGAGACTTCTTGACAGGAGGTAAGCTCAGTCTAAGCTCTTGAAGAACCTTTGGAAGCAGGATGTAGAAAGCCAAGTCCAATCCTTTCACTACCAGGACAGAAGCAGCAAGAAGCAAGCCAGCACAACAAAGCAGCAGGCCGAGTGGCAGTCCCTCCTACAGCATCCAGTTTTTATTCCTGGCAGAATTTCCTCAGTCTAGAAGGGTTTTAACTATGTGGTGTCAGTGGTCCAGTACGTATACACATTTCTGTCTTTGAAGTAGGCAAACTTCAAAGGGAAGTCTTTGTATTCCATAGGACCCTGCCTTCCCCTGCCCTGGCCCCAGACACACTCCAGCCCTATTCACTAGCAAGTGTCAGCTCCTCCGACCACTCTAGCTCAGGAAGATCCATCACCCTGGTGATGGGCCATCAGGATATGCAGGGGACACCGCAGTTCCCTTTGTGCGACTGTCTAGAGTGAATGCACAAACAACCCAACTGTCATACTGACCCAGACCTGTATTCAGCAGACAGGCAGAGGCACAGAACGGTTAAACAAGAAAATGCCCACTTTCTAAAAGTGGCATTTTCAAACTTACAGTTCAAAAACCAACTTCAGCAAAATATGTTAAACGGTGAGTTCAGAGATCCCAAGTTCCATATCTCTATCTGCTGCCAATGGGAACTTACACTTGAAAGTTTACAAGACAATTCCCATGTTAGCCTATGGGAGAGATAGGTCTTACAATAGTGAAAAACGAAGTTAGTAGTATTTCACTGTCAGGATATGTAAAGCACAACAGTGCACCCTGCCCATGGAGCTGTCTTGGGCCTACCTTAGGGATGACTTACAGGCAACAAAATGGAAGGTTTGGGCCTGGCAAGTGAGAGCAATTGCCAAGTTGATATGGCAGTTTAAAACTGCATATACAGATACTGCAGCGGCAGGCCTGAGTGGTCCAGTGGTGCAGGCTGACTAGTAGCATTTGAATTACATGCCTGGGGAACACCTGGTGCACTATGCTAGGGACTTATTAGTACATCAAATACGCCAATCATGGAGAAACTAATCACCAATACAATTTAGACAGACATCATATGGACTTTAGCACTGGTTAGCAGTGGTAAAGTGCGCTGAGTCATAAAGCCAACAAAAAAAGGTCAGAAAAAATAGGAGGAAGTTTGGGTATAACCCTACATAGAGGAACAGGTTCAACAACTAAATTAAGATCCCGCTGAGGCATGATAAAGGGCATAGGGGGAAACATATGTACAATCCCTTTAAGAAACCTATGTACAATAGGGGACTTAAATAAAGAGGGTTGGTCAGGAAGCAGCAGAAAGGCAGACAAAGCAGAAAAAAAGCCCTTAAGTGTGCCCAGAGAAGAGCCCTGCTGGGCAAGGGGAAGGATAAAGAGAAAAATATCAAAGGGAGAGGCATAAAAAGGACCAGAAGATGTTCCTGTACAATATTTTACACATTTGCAACATCAGCAGGCATACACCGACTTGGTGGAGGGACCCTTGGCTGCCAGAAAAATGTTACAGACTTCAGGCGGAAGGTCCAACACTATCAACTGTTGCTGCTTAATCTACACACAAGGAGACGAACGGTTGTCAGGTTCGGGTGCAGGACCCTCCCCTGCTGCTGTGACAGACAATCTCCTGAAGGGGCAGCCTCACTGGACGATTGATGCTCATTTTCAGAAACTTGGAATGCCAGACTCTCTGTGCCCAGTCCTGAGCCACAAGAATGACTTGGGCCCGGTCTTTCCTGACCTTCTTGAGAACTCTGGGCAGAAGTGGTATGAGTGGAAAGGCATACAGGAGGCCTGAACTCCACTCAAGATGAAAAGCATCTCTGAGTGATTGCCGCCTTGAAAACTCCAATGGCAATACTGCTGACATTGTGTTTTCTCTTCGGAGACGAACAGATCCAACCAAGGCTCTCCCCACTGCTGAAAGAGTCCTTGCACCACCGCCGAATGGAGATGCCATTCGTGATCTGCTAGGCCTCAACAGCTGACTTTGCCCACCCTGGCATTCAGAGAACTTGCCAGGTGTTGAACCACCAGGCTGATGCACACTGCTGTTCCAGCCATGTCCAGAGACACTGGGCCTCTTAACAAAGGGTCCTCGACCTCACCCTGCCCTGTTTGTTGCAGTGCCATATGGCGGTGATGTTGTATGTGAACAACTGCACTATCTGCCCCCTGATAGAAATGCTTTAATGCTAATCGGACCACTCAGAGCGAAGTCGAAGACTGTTTTGACTTCTTTTACTTCTTGTGGCTCTTCCCCAAGTGTCCCAAGGACCTCGAGTGAGAGGAAGAGGACATAGGGCTCTTGAAGTGGTCCCACAACCTTCTTCTCAATTGGGACAGAGACCTTCTAGTAGTCGCGTTAAATGGAGTCGACCGCTGGCCGCAAGCAGCTTTAGAGACCGCTCCCTCAAAGCTTTTGATGCCATTGCCCAGCAGTCCAAGCACAACCTTGAGTTGTGATTGTGCTTGAGATACCATAAGCACATCAAGTGTGGGTCAGTTACCAACATGGCGTGTTGACAGGCGCCCTGCGGCTTAAACTCTACATTCATTGATGAAATTCTTACCACTTTGCAAAAAATATTTTAAAAATGTTGAAAAATGCCTTTCAGAAAGAGACAGAGGGGGTCATTCCGACCCCGGCAGCGGGGTCGGCGGGAGCACCGCCAACAGGCTGGCGGTGCCCCGCAGGGCATTCCGACCGCGGCGGTTTGGCCGCGGTCAGAACAGGAAAACCGGCGGTCTCCCGCCGGTTTTCCGCTGCCCTCAGGAATCCTCCTCGGCGGATTCCGACACCCCATACCGCCATCCTGTTCCTGGCGGTTCGCCCACCAGGAACAGGATGGCGGTATGGGGTGTCGTGGGGCCCCTGCAGTGCCCATGCCAATGGCATGGGCACTGCAGGGGCCCCCATAAGAGGGCCCCACAATGAATTTCAGTGTCTGCTAAGCAGACACTGAAATTCGCGACGGGTGCAACTGCACCCGTCGCACCTTCCCACTCCGCCGGCTCCATTCGGAGCCGGTTCCTCGTGGGAAGGGGTTTCCCGCTGGGCTGGCGGGCGGCCTTCTGGCGGTCGCCCGCCAGCCCAGCGGGAAACACAGAATCACCGCGGCGGTCTTCAGACCGCGGAGCGGTGTTCTGTCGGGGGAACTCTGGCGGGCGGCATCCGCCGCCCGCCAGAGTTAGAATGACCCCCACAGTGTCAACACCAGGGCAGTGCGCGCTCTATTGGCAACTAAAATGCAAGAACCCAGCACTCTCAAAACAACGTAATTTATGCATTGTGCTGATATGTTGTTGTTTAACCTTTTGCATTGCAGAGTTCAATCCTGAAGACTTATGTTTAATGTGCTTACAAATGCTGTTCATTTGCAATGTATTGCTGCAGGCTTTCAGAGTGTGTTAGGGTGTGGTCCCTTTCCAGGGCTTTCTAGAGACTTTCCCTGCAACATGCCTGGGTGTGGTTATGGGCTGGGCCAAGACTCTATAAAAAGGAGCCAGCCCAGCTCCAAGTGCTCACTATTGAGAGGTCTCAGTGCAGAGCAGCAGCTACTTCCTGAGCTCCTGTCCCGGTGGTCTCTTTGATCTTCCAGACATCTGGCTTTCATTCTTCATTTGGAGATCCTTGTTCTGGGCGGTAAGACGGTGGTTGGGCTGGCCTCCCGACGCCGTTATCGAGAACGCTCATGTTCTTGGGCCTAATTCTTTTATGATTTGACAGAGTACTTTGCGCGTGTGAAATATGCGCTTGAGTGTTTGTGACATTTGCAGGGTGACTTGCGAATCGCCAATACGAGCGATTCGTTTCATGATAATTTAATCTTGTTATTCATTGCACGCTACCATTTCTTGACAGTTGCATGGTGGCTTAAGAATCGGCAAGATGCGCAATTCGTTTTATGGTGTTTTAACTTTGTTGTTCATTGCGCGCTACCATTTCTTGACATTTACATGGTGGCTTAAGAATCGGCAAAAGACGCGCGATTCGTTTAATTGTACTTTGATCTTGTTATTCATTGTGAGATGTTATTTCTTGGCATTTACATCGTGGTTTACAAATCGGCAAGACGCGCAATTCGTTTAATGATGATTTGACTTTGATATTCATTGCGCACTACCATTTATTGGCTTTTTACATGGTGACACTCGAATCGGCAAGACGCACGATTCTCTCCTCGAGTTTAATTCATGTTGTTTATTGTATGCCACTATTCTAAGATATTTATCATGTAATATTCGAGTTGACAAGTTATGTGATTTGTTTTTCCTGAATATATATTGTGTTATTCATGGTGCACAATCCTTTTATGGTGTTTACTATTTATATATATATATATATATATATATATATATTCACAATATGCGCAATTTGTGTTGAAACATTTTAAGAGTACACAGAAGATCAGATTGTCTAGATGCACTATTGTATGGTGCTAGTATGCATTCTCAAAAAAGGATTTATATGACTGGTTTAAAATTTAGTCAGAATGTTTTTCTGATTCTCATGTAAAGGAAAGTACTTGAATAAGAAAGTTTTCATTTAATCCATCTTGATTCCCTTACAGGTATCCGGCCATCTTGAAACTTAGTCATTTTAAACTTAATTCTTAGATTGTTCATGTTTTCAGAATGACTCATAGTCTAGTATTGATTTCAGGAGATATAATTTTCATATTGTGTGTTCTAACCTTTTTCTTACTACAGGTCTCCTTCCCAGCTGTTTCCCTTCCTAATCCCCTCTTCCCCTCTTGAACTCTCTTAGCCTCTGTGATTTATCTATCAGAGTCTTGGAGCTGTTCAGTGGTGGACGTGTTGGGAACGTACGCAGACCCCGAGGATCTGGTGACTCTGACACAGAGGGGTAGCTCTTCTCTGAATCAACGCAAACTGCAGCAGAAAGAAAAGAACTGACAACCGCCCGCCAGAGTGGAGCCTATATAGGTGACTGCAGTGCCACATCTGGTGCCACATTGAACTGAAAAAATCTACCTGACAGCGTGCAGGGGTACTGCTCACACAAAAATGTTCAGGATCCAGTCTGATGTCTGGGAAATTCAAAGGTAAGGACTCTGCAGCTAGAAGTCTCCATCAGATACAAGCATTTCATAAGGAAGGTCACATTTCAGATATTTATGTTAAAAAATACTGGTATGTGTACTAGTCAATATTGGGTACTGCAAAATAATAAACAAAGTTGAGTGGCGATTCAGATCTGCATTCGTAATCCAGTTCCAGATGAGTTTTAAAAAGTAAAAGGTCATTAAATGATTGCATGCTTTTAGTGGGTCTCAAGCGAGGAGTGGTGCCGCAGCGTTCACAAGACAGAGGTTAGAAACTCCCTAGTCCCTAGGAACAAAATCTGCATAATTTCTCTCTATACAATACACAGGAATATTAAACATTTGCTCCTCAGTCAAACAAAGCACTGAAGGAATTTAAGGACTACAGTACCTCTCCAAGAAATTCGCTTTCTTCTTCCTGCACCCTAGGCTGATCCCATACTGTTATTTCCAGCATTCTTTCCCTAAAATCTCTACGATGTACATGTGAATAGAGAAAAGTTTGGTTCCATTTTGGTTCTAAGCTTTTCTTTACCGTTTTGGTCCTTCGTTTACTTTTATCACTGAAAAAGAAAGAAGACAGAAGTCCAAGTGTCAGAGTTTAAAATAGCGATACACTGGTAACAGGTCTCAGAATTTCTGACAATATCTTTGGATGAGATGTACAGTTTTTAACAGTGCACATGAAGCATGACTTTTATGCCCTTAGTATAAGTTGTGGTATTTCAAATGAAGTGATAAATCGGGCTTGCAATTTTAGGTCGTTCTTGGTCCAGAATCAAGTTTGCACACTTTAGACTCTATAATTATGCCCAAAGACACTAGGCCTGTCTTTACTGCTGCGGGGGCTGTGAACCGCATCCCAGCCTGGGTTCCAAGCTTCCCCACAGTAATACAGGAGGACACAGTGCTTCTGTAGACAGGCACATTGGTGTCCTGTGCCTCTACACCCTCACCCTCCACAGGCACTTTGTCTGACACTTTGTCTGTTCAGACACTTTGTTCAGAGCAAGAGACACTTTGGGGGTAATTACGACCCTGGCACGGTGGCCTTCCAACCGTCACCAATGTGGCAATCCGAGCGCCACATTATGACTGTGGCAGTAGCGCCACGGTAGGACCGCCAGCACCATCAGTTTTCGTCTGTCTGGTGGTGCTGGCGGTCCTAATCCGCCAGGGCTGTGCTGCAAGCTGTGGATGCCCTTACAGTTCCAGTTACTACTGGTCCAGTAGTTACTAGTGCAAGACAGAAGGTCCTGGGAAAATTACATACAATCTGAATGCACCTGGTAATATTGAAAGTTTAAACTTTTGTGGTTGCCAGGGACTTTGTTCCTTTAATTCCAACTCATTCTAGCACTCCATGTGGGGCAAGTGCAGATACGACGATGAACATGTCAGGATGTGCTTCAATAGGTTCAAAAGATGCCCATGCATGCTACTACCTCATGGGAATCACCTTTGAATTGGATAAATAGTGTCCAAGGAAATGATTCCACCCCAAAAACTCCTGTGGTTGCATGATCTATTAGTGCCAAGAAGATAGATGAATGGGTACAATTCTTTAATGGAAATACCCCCATCTAAGGAGAGCATGAATACAGAGATGAGTAAGGGAACTCTTCCATCACCCCCAAGGGAGAGTACTTTAGATGTGACAAAACTAATGGCAGAATCGGACATTATGATTGTTGGAAAATTTGGGTTGGAAAGGCTAGACACATATGAAGAAGATGAGCTTGCTTTCAGGTGTAGGGACTTTACTAAACGAGCTGGGCAAGTTCATGATAAGTTGGCAGAATTGGGACAAAGATATGAGGAGGACCTAAACAAAACAAAAAAACTTGCAGACTTGCACAGTGTGCTTTAGTGACAAAGATATTTCTGAAATGAGAACCCCAGGATTAAAAACCCAAATTAAGGAACTGATCCATAACATTAGGAAATGGAATGAATTAGATAAGTGGGAGACCAAAAGAGTGAAAAAGAAAGAGGTGAAGAAACCTTCTGGTGAACTGCCTCCGGTTGGAAAAGAGGAGAGTGTTGAAGCTTTACCGCTGAGAGTAGTGCCTGGTGGTGGTTATGTTCATGTGCCCTGGAGCAACAGCGATCCTGCATCATTTACCAATGACTTCCCAAAATTGGAGAGAAGCCAGTTGAATGGTACAAACAGGTTGAAAGGTTTATGAAAATCTTGTGGGTGTTTTGGGTTGATTTGAACACGTTGCGTGACATTGTAATATGTGTAAGATAGCTGGCTTGAAAAGGAACCACCTAGAAATACAGAAACTAAGGGTCCCTCACCGTTGGTTAAGAAGAAATATCAGGAGGTCATACCATTCCTGAAAGGGAAAGTGCCTCCTCAGATGTTGATTGGGTCAAAATTGATAGGACGACTCAAGAACCAAAGGAGTCAATACATGCCTATTATGAAAGATTGCTGCAGGCATTCAAACAATATAATGGTATGGAGATTTTGGAGTCAAAAGACATGGGGCATTTTGTGTCACGGTTTGTGATGGGTTTGAGGACATAGATTAGTTTGATGATTTAGCAGCATTTGATCTGTTGGCAGAACTAGTCTATGGAAGAGATTTTGCATTATGCAAAATACTACAACAATGAAATAGAAATGAAACAGGAAAAGCTGAAGGACAAACTGATGCTTGCTCAAATGAAAGCTGCTCCCAGAACTACTCAGACGCCCGTAGCTGTAAGTAATGCAGGTGCAATACAAGGTGTATATCAACAGCCACAAAATCCAACAAAAGGTAGAGGTTGAGGTGTCCCAATGGATCCTAGAACAGGAATGGATGCAAATAGTTTTAAAAAGGTCAACTCCTTGTCATGTCTGCAATAAACTGGGAGTCTGGAAGTAGGAATGCCATTCAAATCCTGCTAATCAAGTTCAAAATGCAGGGTTTCAACCTTCTCAGAATAAAAATATTATTCAGATGGTGGGAGTCCAAAGGCCCATGAGCCAAAATTTCAATGTGCCCTAAGCTCCAACAATGCAAGTGCCTCAACCTCTGGTGCCACAGCAAAATGCTACTGGCATTCACCAACGTCCAAATCAAAGTCTAAGAATGAATGCAAATGGATTGCAGAATGGAAATTCATCCCAACAGTATCCTTTGCTTAATACAAATGAAGGAAATGGCTCCGATCAGTCAGCCTGATGGTGCGTGAGAGGGGAGGAAATCTGCACACTTGGTATAGTCTTAGAAGTAGACCAGAGTGGACCATTCTTAGATAGTGAAGTAGATGGCCACCTCAGTCATTTTTGGTTGACACTAGTGCTACCCATTCTACTCTGAGAACAATTGTAGTCACAAACCTACCCCTCTCGGTAAAACCAATCCAAGTTGTTGGTGTGGAAAATAAACAAATGACGGTTCAGGAAACTGCACCAGTCCAAGTGAAAATTGGATTGGTTGTAGACAAACACAAGTTCATATTATGTGACGCAGTCCAGTAAATCTCTTGGGAAGAGATCTGGTGGTGAAATTAAATTGTGCCATCTATTGTACCCCAGCAGGAAAAGAGGTTCATACTTAAGATGAAGATGTTGCCTTTAAATTGATGAAAGATGAAGTATGAAGTATATTTTATGTCACTGACTTTGATTACAGTTGATGATCTGCCCTTGGATTTTAGGGAAACTGTTAAGCATGAAGTGTAGGATTTTTCAGGAAAAGAAATCAGGCTAATCAAAGGTGTAGAACCTGTCTGAATCACTGTTAAGCCAAAAGACTTTACAGTGCAATTTGACCCATGAGATGATTGCTGGAATAACTCCTGTAATCGAGTCAATGATTCAGCAGGGAATTCTAAAGGAGAGAATGGGAGGTCTTTGTAACTCTCCCATCGTGGGTCTTCAGAAACCAAATAAAAAGTACAGGATTCTAGAAGATTTGAGGAAAACAAACAATATCATTGTTCCCTGTTGTCCTCTGGTACCGAATCCAGCTGTGATATTGTTTCAGATTGCACGTGAGGCTAAGTGGTTCACTATCATTGACCCATATCAGACCTTTTTTTTAATACCATTGCATGAGGACTGTGAGTTCCCTTTTGCATTCCAGCTCGGAAACAGGGCCTTAAGATGGTGTCGTGTCCCACAAGGGTATACTAAGTCTCCATCGATCTTTAATCAGATTCTAAAGAAAAATATGGAATCTCTGAATATGTCTTGCAACTCAGTTTTGATTCAGTACATCGACGACCTCATAGTGGCGTGGCATACTTAAGAAGCATGCAAACAGGATACTATGGCATTGTTGAATCACGTAGCTGGGAATAGACATACAGGGCCTGATTACACCTTTGGCGGAGGGGATTAATTCATCCCAAATGTGACGGATATCCCGCCCGCTGTTTTACGCGTTCCATAGGATATAATGGACTCGTAATATGGCGGGCGGGATATCCGTCACATTTGGGACGGATTAACCCCCTCTGCCAAAGTTGTAATCAGGCCCAAAGTGTTGCCTGGAAAACTGCAGTATTACCAAAACCATCAAATTAAGAAAGGAGTGAGAAAGGTGTCGCAAAAGAGGATTTCAGCTATACTGAAAATGGGTCCACCAGTTAGACAGAGATAAGTCATGGTTTTTTGGGAATGGTGGAATACTGTAGGCAGTGGATACCCAGCATTTCCCTAGTGGCTAAGCCTTTACAAAGACTGACACAGAAGGATGTGCATGATCCGGCACCATGGGACAACGAGCTGAGAGACTGTCTCTGCCATGCCTCAGCCTTGGGAATGCCTGATTATAATAAATCCTTTGTAGTTTTCTGTAGTAAGAGGGATAGCTGTGCTCTCTCAGTGCTGGCACAAATGCATGGAAATGCCAATGTACCTGTGGCATATTTTTCTGCTATGTTAGATCCTGTTCTATCTACTTTGCCTGGTTGCCTTAAAATGGTAGCTGCAGTTAGTACTGTAATTGAGAGGTGCGATAATATTGTTATGGGTCATCCATTATTTGTGTACATGCCTCATTCAGTCAAGCTTTTATTGATGAGGACACATACTCAATATTTTCTCAGCAGTAGGCTCACAAAGTCCGAGCAGGTGATTCTGGCTGTGGAAAATGTAACAGTCAAACAATGTAGAATTTTGGATCCTGCTACCCTATTGCAAATAGTGGGTCAAGGATCAATTGAAGATAGTGAAGGAGACCACGATTGCCTTGATGTCACTGAACTATGTACCAAACCCAGATCAGACATACGGGACGAACCATTGCCTGAATCTGATTATGTACTTTATGCTGTCTGTACTCTGTCTGGAGTTGTTGAAGCTTCTTGGCTTCAATGAAAATGTTCTGCCCAAGTAGCTGAACTGATTGCTCTTACAGGAGCATGTTCTGTCTCTGATCAATTGAAAGTGACAATTTTGAATGCTAGTACGGCTTTAGCGTCCTTCATGACTTCAGGCAACTTTGGTCTCAGCAAGGATTTATGGCATCTTCTGGGTCTCCAATCCGGAACGGCAAATAAGTGAAGAATCTCCTCGATGCAATACAATTGCCTGAGCAGGCTGCAGTGGGGAGGCATCCTGCACACTTCTCTGGAGATGCCCATGTGACCTTGGGCAATAGGTACGCTAACAAGATTGCAAAGTACTGTGCACACAATGTCTGTTCATTTAATCATGATTTCACAAACAAGGGAATTGATGAGACTAATGTTATCTTCTTGTTGACAACAGCTGACACCTGGGATGAGGCGAAAAGATTACAAGAAGAGGTGCCAGAGGAAGAACAGCAAGGTTGGGTTACAGCAGGTTGTATCAAAAGAGATGAGGGCATTTGGGTTTCCATGGATGGAAGACCAGTGTTCCCATATAGCTTGTTACCCCCATGGCTCAACACTTTCATGGTCGTACTGACATTAGTAGAAACATTATAGTAAAGTTGTTCAGACAAGCTTAGTTCAATCCTAAATCCAGAGTGGTGGCCGAAGTGCTGTGTCACAGGTGTGCTGTCTGTCAACAGAACAGTATTGAAAGAAGGATCACAGTCAGATGAACTTTTCCAAAGTCAAAATTGTTGGACAAAAGAAGAAATAGAACACCAGTTAGCTTGAAACCTATTCGCTTTATGTTAAATTACTCATAAGAAATACTTATTGGACTATGCTAGGTGGTGCAATATTATTGCCATTACTACCTTTTGAGATTAACTTTGTAAACATATGTTATGATATGGTAACTTGCAATCCTGGTCCTATATACCCTATAACGGAAGTTGTTTTGATACTGACCTCTCTACTTCAATACAGACATAACCTTGTTTGATGATAACAGGGATACCCTGGCAGTTGAACTTTTTTCCTCTAAACCGATGTCAGTTAGTTTCAACAAATCTGTACCTATACAAGAAGGCTTGAAACAGAAATTCATTCAACTTGAACGTCTAAAAAAACAAGAACTTTCCAGATGGTGGGATGCTGCTACTCTTAAGAGATACATAGAACTGAAACAAGTCCCACGCGGACATAGAGTTATCATATTCCCCTCATTTGAGGACGTAGACCCAGACCTTCTGGGAGAGTGGGAACACCTAATTTCCTCATCCTCTATCGGGATGATGAACATTCTAATCAAACATGCTAATAGAAAAACTATTGACAGATATTGCTTCCTTAGAACAGGACATTAAGAACATGCACCTGCTAGAATCAACAGACAAAAATTATAATATACTTAAAGAGATACTCAACTCACACCAGCTTTATATAAAAAACAAAAAACTGAAAAAACTTATCAGGGATGAAAGTGAATATCGCAATGGTCATATATTTATACCTTTTCTCGCAGATTTGATCAGGTCAAAAATGCTACCTTTTCCAGATTCTCTGACACCAACGCCTCTAATGTTTCTGCCTTCAACAGAATTACGGACATCTCGAGTGTATCTAACATTGACACACACCCTACTCCAGAGGGGACCTCGAGAACTACACCTACACTGGAGGGCACTCACCCCTCCTCTTTTTTAGAAGAATTGGCAAGATACAGAAAGGGCATACGTCAAGACTACAACAGACCAAACCCAAACTCAAAACAACTAGGAGGGGAGGGAAGAAACATAGACCAGGACAAAAGGGAAGGCGTGACAACACGCTCAGCTACACGCAACCAAAGACCATGAGTGCAAGTTCCATACCACCTTCAAATTCGCTGACAAATGATTGTCCCAGTCCTGTTACAGTACAAGTTGTCAATCTATCCACCACTGTCCTATCCCAGGATGAAATAAATGTACCAAGCAAAAGTCTAGGCTCCTGTCCTGTTTCAAGATCAAACTATAACGATATACACATAGACCTATTTAAGTATGTATGTCATCTCAAACTAAAGACATTTTTTATGGACAAACCCATCAGCAACACAAGCTCTAATTCTACACCACCTAAGTGTAATAGAACCATCAAGGGCATACATGACATTCACACAATTTTATCATTAGACACCACTTCTTCCCCTAGTCCTAGCTTTGATGAAATCTTGAAACACCTAGACACACAATCTAACTTAGAAATAGATAGTGGCCTAAAACCCAAATCTTTGTCCCTGCCCACTTTACCAGCGGACAATCATATTGACTTGTTTTACAAAGCAGTCAGAGCGGATTTATTCGCCCTGGAGGATAAACATAAAATACGGGATCATGGCTATAATAACAACCTAGCTCCTTCAGAAATTAGAGCACTAAACAGATTTTCCACCTGTATGGATATTGTAACCAGGGAAGCAGATAAAGGGGGTAATGTGGTGGTGATGGATAGAATAGACTATATGGTGGAAATTAATAGACAACTCGAAGATGCACAGGCCTACACACGACTCCCAGACAACCCCATTACCAGGGTCACTGACCAAATTAAAACTAGGCTGTCCCACTGGAAAAATCTTTGTCTCATTTCAGACTATGAATTCAAGTACATGTACCACACCACAAGCACCATGTATATATATACTACCTAAAATTCATAAACCAGGCACTTTGCCTCCAGGTAGGTCCATCATCTCTGGCATAGGGTCACCCACAGAACACATCTCAGAATATATCGATTCCTTCCTACAACCTCTAGTACATAACTTACCATCATTTATCCAGGACACCAGAGATCTACTATGCCAACCAGAGGATATTGACAGGACCAATGACTGTTGTTTTGTGAGCCTAGACGTTAACTCACTATACACATCCATCCCACTTGAACGGGGTTTGGATGCACTCGCTTCCACCCTCTCCAATAGAGATGCAATATTATATGAACATACCAACATGCTATTAGATCTTACACGTTTGGTTTTGGAACATAACGTATTCCTACACGAGGGTAACTGGTTCCAACAAGCCCAGGGTGTGGCTATGGACGCCAAATTCTCACCATCATATGCAAATCTTTACATGGGTTACTTTGAAAAGCAACATCTTTGGACGGACTGTCCCAGTACGATCATACAACACATTCTCTATTGGGGCAGATACATTGACGACAAACTTGTCATCTGGACTGGCACTAAAGAAGATCTGTCTATCCTCTGTGACCATATAAACAAGAACACGTACAATTTGAACTTCACACACAAGGTGGGCGGTGACCAAATTTCTAGATATTATACTATATATAACTAACAATAAGATCTCTTCAAGAATATACAGAAAACCCACTGCTTGCAACTCTATTCTACATGCACGTAGCGCACACCCTAGTACTCAAATCAAGACCATTCCTTTTGGAGAAATGATAAGAACCAGATGTAACTGTAGTTATAATTAGTTTTTTTCCCAGGAAATAGAACTATTGACACTTCGGGCCTGATTACAACTTTGACGGAGGGGGTTAATCCGTCCCAAATGTGACGGATATCCCGCCCACCGTATTACGAGTTCCATAGGATATAATGGGCTCTTAATACGGCGGGTGGGATGTCCATCACATTTGGGACGGATTAACCCCGTCTGACCAAATCATCTTTGCGGTCAAAAAACGTGCAACATCCAAAACAACGCAGCACCTTACTTATTAGGGGAAACAAGAAACCTAAACAAAGTAGTAGGAGGAGCATCTTACTCATTACTGGATACAGTCCTGCCAGCAGACTTGTCTACCACATACTAAAAAAACACTGGCATTTGTTGCTCCTAGGCACTGGTCTGGGCTCAGGTTTGGGAAAAACGCTGTCTATTACTCATAGTAGAGGACGTACACTAAGAAACATTTTATGTCCTAGTTACATTACACCTCTGGCACCTACTGATTCCGAGATCTGGTTGCCCAACAAACCTATGTTTTTTTAAAAGTGCGGATGTTGCATTACATGTCAGTTTGCACTCAACAAAACCCAGGATTTCTCGTGCAATACAAGGGAAACCTTCCACATTAGACAGGTTATTAATTGTACACAAAATGTACTGTCTATTGCATTATATGTACCTATGGAGAGATATATGTGGGCAGTTCCATTCTTCCATTAAAAGAACGCATTCAGGAACACATCAGAGCCATTAGAAACTTTACCTGTAACTATCCTTTAGCTGTCCATTTTAACTCACTACATGATGAAGCTGTCATTCGCAACAGTTAAAAGTCACCCAAGACAGGGAAACAGGACAAAAGAACTCAGGAAATGTGAAGCTAGGTGGATACTCAAGCTACGAGCTGTGGAAAAAGGTTTGAACATTGACAGGGAATTACATGTATTTCTGACTTAAAAATACACCAACCTACATACCTAGGACTGTAATATGTAGTATGGACAATTACATATGTCATTATTCAGGTGTGTAATGAAGTATTCTGGATTCTATTGCCATGAATACCACACCTGTCTAGCTTCTCAATATTCCCTCGTAAAGTCATTCATATTAATCTAGTGATGCTCTTCTATGTACAATGTGCCATATCATTTTTCATACTGACCCTTGTAGTCTGTCACCCACAATCACTCCAAGATATCTATAGTCAATATCCATGTACACTGTGCTATTTCTCTCCCATAACACTACCACTAGCAGAAATATGGATCATATACTCTAACGTACAATACTTGATTTGTCTTAATGCTTCGGTTCTCTTCTTTTATCCATGACACTCTTTTGTACATTCTATATACTATACCATAAACTTTGTGATCATGTATAATATGGGCTCTCAAAATATAGGGGTGCTGTTCCATTTTATTTTAGTGTTGTCATTATTACAATGCTCACATGATACGTCTAACTATGTAACTTTACACATGGCTACACAACAGAAGTATATATGTCTCTCTTCTATTCACTAAACTTTGTAATTATTTTAGGTTCACCATTCGGTTTGTTATTCTTTTATACAGTCTATATATTGTACCTTAAATTTTGTGATCATCTATAATATTGGCTCTCAAAATAAAGGGGTGCTGCTTCATTTATTTTATTGTTGCCATCATTATAAGGCTCACATGATATGTCTAACTATGTAACCTCACACATGGCTACACAATGTAAGTATATATGTCTCTCTTCTATTCACTGAACCTTGTAATTATTTTAAGCTCACCGTTTGGTTTATCTATCTTCCTGCACATATTCTAATAATCTGGTCTACTGATGTCTCTTTCACATCTTTGGAATTTATTAACATCTACTTATGTTTTGGACTACTCTGCATACTTTATGACAGTTATATCTGCAAATGAGCTTTTACCCATTCCCACACAACATGGCCGTCCCTCTTCTGGCTCATACTCACTTTGGGACATCACTCTTTGTAGTCCTATTTTTATTTCGGACTAGCCGAGAAATGGGACATGTCGGCCATAGCGTACTTTTTACGTATGCAGAGTCTGTTTTTGACTTTCATTACACTGCCCATATAAATGCCCCATAATTACGACGTCCCCACTACTGACCAGAACTCTGAAACTTTGACAGATTTACAACGGGGACACAGGTAAAGAAGCAACCTAGCTTACATTTTTGTACATGCATGACGTTCATACTGGAATTGCTCCGAACATGCTAAGTTGATATATATGTTGTACCAGAGTTCAACCATACTCCGAGAATAGACCCCAATTTCCTGGCTACCATAATAGTCTCATTGATACAGTATTATATCCCAAAAGGTAATTTAACATAAAACGGACCGCACCTTTCTCTTTTTAGCATTATTATAAGAGTTTCACTTTTAGTTTTGTGCATTCCAAAAGCAATCTACATAGAATGGATTGCTCCTGCCTTATTCTTAGCAAGTATATGCAACTGTGAATACTGATATTGAAACAGACTTTTTATAAACAGTCTGCAAGAATGGGACTTCTAATACCTGCTTACAACACCCACTGGTCTGTACAACCCGTTTGGTGGTGTGTAATCTCTAATTGGGATGTATACTCTCCTCATAACATACGACTTACCATGGCCCTCTGACCTCAGACATGCTTGACGACTACTTGCCCAACTCATCGAGGACACATTCTTCATAACTCCCAGCACCATCGTTTACCACCAGCACAATGGTTTTCTAGTCTTATGGGATTGGATAACAGGTACCTATAAGAATAGACGTATATATTTCTACATTCATTTTTTAAGGAGATTATCACTACTTAGGCTTTATCTAGTATTCACACCATAAGTTATTACTTTTACTTTTTTATTTTTCCTTAACTGATTTAGAGTGTGTTACACTACTATCTAGAAGGACTTTTCAGATGCTCGTCCATTATCTAGGTAGGTCTCCTATCGTCGGGTAATTCACTTACTCACTGACCATCCCTGTCTGATTCTTTACGGACTTTACATCTCTAAATATCTGACTGTATTTGTATTATGCCTTTGTCACTCAGTTGGGTTATCTATACTCTCTATCTGGACAAGGTTTGGAACAGTTACCCTAGAAACCACACAAATTCCTTTCCTATGGGCATTTCTTCTTTTCTATGCCCAGTCACTGAGGTTATGTCTCTTCTCACTAGTAATTAGTCCACATCACTGTTGCCTGTATGGTACGCACTATATCTGATGTTCACAACTCTGTGTAAATGGGTTTGACACCTATATATTGTTTATACATACTATATCTTTCTACAACCTTGAAAACGTCACTGTGTGATGAAACACGTGTTTGCTGTGTCTTACCAAACGAAATAAATTATCTATTTGAACATCAAGAAGACTACTGTAATATACATTTTGGACCTTCTACACCAGCTTTTACTGTCATATTGTATAACTATTGATATTCATGTGTGCTGTGGTCTCAGTTGTACTTTGCTTTAGTTTTAGATTGGGTACATAACGGGAGACTGTGCATCTGGATGGAAAGGTCTACCACTGACAATGTGTTTGTGGGAAACAGTGAATGTGAGCACACCTTTGACGTTCAGAGAAATTTCAAGTTGTATTTGGATGGAGAAGATGCAGTGATTCCTGGTGTTTATTTCATTTGTGGAAAGCAGGCATATTTTAGACTGCCAAAAGGATGGTATGGTGTGTGTTATTTGGGAATTGTTTTCCCTAAGATTTAACATGTGGAGCACTTTGATAATCCTGTTTGGACACAAGGGTTCAGACCTAAGCGAGGTGTGAGTGCAGAAGTAACAGTAGACATTTTTGGTGCTATGGTTGCATCTGTGGGAGTGATTTTGAATGATCTGACAATCAGAAGGTTGTCTGCTATAATGGACAAACTAGCCACTAGTTCAATTCTGAAATGATAGCGATCAGATCAATGGTTTTCCAAAATTTACTTGCGTTAGACATGTTACTCTCAAAGAAGGGCGGGGTGCGTTGCATGCTTAAAGTTCAACAATGCTGTACTTTTATCCCAGATAAAAGTAAGGATTTGCTGAAGTGTATTCAGAATATTTCAGGGCTGAAAAGAGATTTGAAAGAATTGGAAGCAAAAGGTGTATGGGAAGTGAATGAGATTGGATTTTCTGTTATAGGCGGATGGTTTGGTAAATTGGAAAGTGGAATATTAGGGTTTGTGTTAAAACCATTGTTGATTCTTTTGACCGTGACCATAGTTTTGTTTGTAGGATACCACATTTTTCAGAGAACAAAAGTTCAACAAGGCAGAAAGAGAGCAGAGGTTGAATTGTAAGATAGGCAGTGTAGATATGTCAATGATATAAAGCGTTTGGAGGAATCCAGGTGAAATTTGTTCAAAACAAAGAGGTTTTAGAGTCTCATTCAAGAATGAATGTATATTTGTAATGACTCTAAAAGTCATCAGAAGAAGGGTTTAGGAAGCGTAACTTGGCTGTGCCACTACGTCTCTGAAATAAGAATGTGGAGATAGTCACTTTCTGCTGGTCACTATTTGGTGTTCACATTCTGTATAACATGATGAAGTGTTTTTATACAGTTACTGCACTTCAAAGCATATGACTGGAGTGCACCATTGGATATAATATTTAAGTAATGTTTCATGTACATCTATTCGAAACTAATGCTTTGAAAGTATTATCCAGCATAATCATTTTGTATATTCTCACATGTAATGCTTAGAATTTATTTAATCTGAAAGTATGCTAGTGTTTTATTAACTTGGCTGGAGTGATGGCCTTCCCATATATTTTTCTTTTCACATTTAACTTTGAATGTGGAGTTTGTTTTTCTTAAATGTCTTCTCTCTAAGATGCAGGTGTTAGCAGCTGAGATGGAGTTAACAAGAAGCTTATTGTCCGTGAGATATAAGAAAGCCTGAGATGACCTATGAAAGGACAAAGAGGAGTATTCTGGAAGTTGGCAGCTATAACTCTTTTAAAATTGCTGAGACTAAAGAATTTCAAGATCGGATGTACGAGGTTTCTGAAAGTTGTAACTTCTAATTAAATTTAATTGGGAGTTCAATTGACGCGCTTCTACTGTGATGTGATCGTCTTGGGAAACTTTGATGTAAAGAAGGTTTAGATAGCGAGAGATTCAGATCCATTTTACCCTTTGAGCTGAATGGACCCTTCTGAGTGACAGACCTCAAATTGTCTATGTGACATTATGCCACTGCACCTCTTTTAACTGAATATTCAACAGAATTTGTGTTTGCAGACCCTTTCTCAAACAGTCTTTTAGAATTAATATAGTTTAGAGTTTAGTTTAAATGGTTGCGCAGGAGAACTTGGTTCTGGTGCCTCGGAACCACATGCTTTTTCTGATTTTCTGTATTGCAGCAATTAAAGTCTTGGTCTTGTATATGCTGACTAAGTTTAATAATGTAGGATGCTTTAACTCTCCATTGGTGATTTTATATTTCTATACTATGGTTTTGAGACTCATTTATGCAACATTGACTTGAGTCTGTAATAAAGCCCCTTTGAATCTCTAATTTGACTTTGAATATTGCTGTGTAACATTTAGGTTGCACAGAAATTGCTTAAATGATTTGATAACTGTTACTCTTTACCTCTCAGGACACAGAAGAAAAGATTCACCGGAACCCAGAAATAGAAATAGGGCTCCAGATTGTATCACCTATTTAGACCCACAGAAAGCTGAAGCCTGTATTAGCTTGTCAAAAAATACATTATAGTAGCAACGGGGTCTTAAACCATCAGCAGTGGAACCAGGAGACTTAAGTCACATAACAACATCTTCCCCATTATATTTCACTGAGTATCCTGCACAAAACACACCCTTGCTTCATGTCTCAGTTTCCTTCTCTACCCGTACTATAACTATCTGCCAGTAATCAGCTTTATATAAACATATGAAAATAAACCACATCATAACCATCTAAATTAAAAACAAATGTCTAAAATCGCACTGAAATTTTACCTCCGATCTGGAAGAAAGTACATTTTTACATAAGGATTCCTAGGACGCCCGTCGGCTCGGGCAGGCAAGTCTGTTGCTTGTAGCACATTCACTATGAGTTGATGCCCCACTTTGTCATACCACATTTTTACCTGAAAGGTAAACATATTTATCACTGTCAGACACTTTCATAGCTGTAGGTATAAGGAAGAAAATTGTATTTGCAAGACACTACTATTGATTGCACTTTAACACAATACACCACCAAATTGTTACAAATTCATTTTCTATTCTTTTGAGTTTTCAGTACTGCATGCACAAGCGTGGTGAAGAAATGCAGCTTAATTATAGCACTGGAGGTAACAAAAGATACTGAGGGTAGGGGCGCCATGTTGCCTGCAAATAACCAAGGTGAGTGTCAATTAAGCCATTACATTGCACTCTTTAACATTGTTAAGTGATATATCTGAACAAGTTGGAGCAAAGCGTATTCCACGTGTACACCAACACAAGTCAAAGAGTGGGCTGTCTAAAAAGGTGGATTTTTACTGGCAAAAGTCTGCGCTACTTGTTCTAATACTTTAAAGCAATTTACGATTGTATCCTTTTCAAATTATCAAATCGATAAGTGTCAGCCAGCATATTGAAAATAGCGTAGAACATTTTCCACTGTCAATTGCCAGAGCACACAAATTAAAAAAAAGAAAAAATGATCTTCATGCTCAGGAAAGGGTAAGGGAAAATAAAGTAGGTGAACAGGGTGTGCACAACGTTCCCTTCGCTGCACAGTGTTTTAATAGGGCAAATCACAGAAATTGCTTATGGTGAAATCTCCAAGTTCTTGAGCAGAGATTCTCAAATCGCACTGCCTCATACTATATCTCAAACTTTAATTAGAAAATTAAGAAATACTCTGCGGAGGTGGTGGGAATATCCCAAATATTTGTTGACTGGGGAAGGACTTTCAGAGTCTGAAGCTAAGGCAAGATTCCTTAGGTAATAAAGTGAGACCTTTGTTTTATCACATCCTAAAAACAGAGAGGAGAATACTTCAATGCTTAGCATGTCTTCTTCATGGAATAAACCATCATAATAATCCATTTATGAACAGATTAAGAATACTAGTCATATACCTTTGCCAAGAATCAATTTGATAATAATGAAGGGTTTAGTTAGCTGTTTGACTAATCACACGGCTCTCCTGGACTTCTTGTATGTGCCTAGACACCTCTGGGTTTTGGTACTCTTAGACCCGACATCCCTAATGGTGGTTTTCTCCTAAGCATTCTGCTTTCTCACCTCCTGTTTGCTGAAATGCACTTTTTATTGGTCTTGGGTCCTAAAGAAATTACAACTTAAAATCATTTTATTTATTTCAAAATGTTTATTGAGGCTTTTCAACAACAAAGTACAACTTTAGAACACAGCATGAGCCAATAAAGACTTCAAGTGACATTGTATATTGTGTTAGCTTAAAAACATCAAGCAGTACACATGAGATTTTGAACTTTGTTCCCAAAAAAGCTGTTATAGAGACTTAGCTTAAAATCCACTTTAACGGTAAAGTCAGATTTTAAGTCAGAATTCTGAAAATGCTATTTTAAGAAAGTTGATGTATTCTTGTCCTAACAATGTGGTGCCTACAGCCTGTGGCTTGAGTCACATGACTGTGATTAGCACAACAGTTTGCCTCTATGTATTCATCTCAGACAGTGAGACAAAGGGGGGGCTAAGTATTGACAAGATGGGCCGACCTACCAGGATTTGTTGGGTGGAGCTGTCCCCCTCCCCCTTACAATTTAAAGAAGCTACCTCAGCACACTCACAAAGAACTTTACACATGACATTTATCACCCCAGATCTCTTGGAGCCTGGGCAGGTAAAAAGGAAATTCCAGCAGCATTTGTGGCGGTTCGTACTTCGAAGGACTGCCCTGATGCTTGAGGCCAGCTTTGCATTTCAGAGGACTGACCTGCCACTTGAAGAGTGTCTTGTACCTTCAAAGGACTGTCCTTTTGCTTGAGGCCTGCCTTGCTGTTTGATTCCCAGGACTTCCACAGTGACTTCAAGGGTTATTTGGCTGGATTCCTGTTTTGAGCTATAGGGACATAAAAAGCTTCAACAACCTTGAGCCTGCACCTGGACCCTGCCAGAAGTGAGTCTTTCCATCCAGCTTGTATGCACCTAGTCTAGGACCCTTGGAAGTGGTGCTAAACGTGCTCAAACAGCCAAATACTAAAACTTGGGGTTAAGAACATTTTACATCAAAAAGTGCTCTGGGAGATGACAGGAGACCAGGAACTACCTGCTCGCCGGTTCGCCTAAGATGCATCACCAGTCAGCTTGACTTCACTGTAGCTCCTTCTACGTTCTTCTCCACAGCAGCATTTCCTGTGAAATGGCTCCTTTCCGTAAGGGAATCCGGCCTCCTGGAACCCCTGCCGGCTACAGCCTGCAGCTTCCTCTGACTGGAGATTTTCAACTTCCAAAAAGCAACTAAATCCAATTTAGGGAACTTCACTGCGACTTCGTCTAGTGGATCCCCGGTGATAGTGCCTCCTCGTCAGACATAGCCAAGTGCCTTGTCCTGCTGAACCTGCATAGCAATCCTTCTTCCAAAATTCTTCTAAGTCTGAAGGTAAACTGAGACTGGGCACAATACATCACATGTATCCGAGCTGTGCTCCATCACGGTCGGCCATAAATTTCGATTTTGCCCTGGTCTTGCACAACTAGATGCCCACGTTTGCCGTTTTTATCTTTTAGATGTTAATTATTTCACTAAAAACTTTAACAATTATTTACTCCGCGTCTACTGATTGGATTTTTGTTGTTCTGGTATCAAATTATTTGTCACATTCTATTTCCCTAAATTGGTGTGCGATTCTTCTTGTGTGGTGTTTAACTTTTTTCCTGTTAGTGTGCTGCATAAATAATTAACATTTTAACCTGACTGCTTTTGTGCCAAGCTACCAGGGGGTTAAACAGAGGATAATTTAGTGACTTTTGTGGTTCACCCTGACAGGAATTCTGGTTTCTGGTTGAGAATGGTTCTCACCCCTCAACCAAAAATCCAATTTCCAATAGGTACTACATAAAACGTTGATTTGATGTTGGGAATGACGGATAGTAATAAAGGGTAGTGATAAATCTTAAAATGTATCTAGTAAAAAAAAGGAGATTATGATATTAAACTGGAGAGAGTTGTCAGGTAAATTTAATCTGCAGTGGAATAAATAAGCTTTCTGATTACAGTGACCACTGAAGTATTTGCAGTGCAGAAGTAAAACATTCTTAATAGTAAAGATGATAAAAAAACATAGGATGAACCTGAAGCTCAGTAATTAAATACATGCCTTGCTAGAAAAAAGGGCCAAGTGACTTTTTACAATTCCAAATAGATAAAAATGATTAACCTTTTTCCTGCAAGACATGAGAACTGCTGTATGCATGGAGTAACATTTTATTGAACCCCTCTTTAATGTTTTTCTTTAATGTTTAATATTTTACATGCTAGGGGCACTTCATGACACCAAAACAGAAAAGCAACATGTGGAAATGGTAATAAAAGGAAATCTTCCACCAGTCTTTCCAGTTGATCATTAGGACTTACACAATAAACTAGTACCCAATACTGAACATAAATATTTGTTCTGATCTGATGTTTATACTACTTGACAAACTGAATCTGAAATGTGAATCCTGACTTAAATAATTAGAGTTATCCTTTTTTTGATAATATTTACGTATTTCTTCTTTTCATAAGAAATTAGATTACAATTTGCAATGGGCGACAGCCCACCTCAAGGAATAATCGCTACTCTTGTTAGGTGGAAGACTTTAAGTCACTAAATTAACATGAGATCAGTCACCTGGCACCTATGGCACATAGCAGACAGGCTTAACTTAGAACAATGTATAAAGCATGTGTGCAGTACCAAAATAGTAATAAAGTCAAAACACCAAGCAATAAAAATCACAGACGGAAATAGAAACAATTAGTGAACAAATGACACCAAAACAACAACAATCTAATATGGGGAACCAGAGTTTTGAATTTTTAAGTATTTAAGTGAAAATAGCAACACAATCACAAACAATCAGTTGGAGTCAATAGTTGAAGTAGATGGGGATCAAGTTGAGATTTGACTGATCCTGGTTGAATATCACAAGTTGATTGATCTTACTAAAAAGCCAACAAGTCAAAACGTTTGAAAACGTTTTTACGTTTTAAACAAAAAAGTGGATTTGGGCAATTTTTTTGAGAGAAGGTTGTTTCCTTTCCCACCCCCTGCCCCCGGACAAATCTGTTATTGTATTCACCACAGTGGACCTGCTGGTTTGATACCGGCCTCATGTTGGTCCTGCTAAGGCTTTGAAGATTTTTGAGGTTTTTGACTAAATAAAATCACAAAACGGAAAGAGGCTTTATTCTTTCAGAGATGATGGAGCCTTTCAAGGAGTCAAACCTGACATTCAATCTTACGCAGTGGAACTGCTGGTCTGGCACCTTTCATGGCAGATCCTCTTGCCAGTCAGGTGCTTCTCATGGCAGGTCCCCTTGGCTCTGGAGCACAAGTTTACAAAAGTTTACAAACTTTTTCCTGTTGCCAAAGAAACCACAGGAGTACAGTTATAAGACCCCTTTGGCATAGAGACTCTCAGGGTGAGGAAGTAATAAAAGTCTAGACCAAGTCCCATTTGCCACTGGACAGTTTGGGAATTGCAGGGAAAAGGCCTCTTGCAGGTTTTCTGTCCCTACAGCCAGACAAGAGGACAACCAACTGAGCCTTGAAGCCCACGTCTTTGCCCTTGGTACAAAGGAGAGGTCCAGTCCTTCAGAGCTCCTTATAGATTATAGGTCCAGTTCACTTCTTCTCTTCCACAGGTCAACAAAGTGTTCTGATGGGGTGCCTTGCGGTTCTCAATTTGCATCTGGCACAAACTACTAAATAGGGTTGACTCCTTGCCATTCCCTAATCAATGAATTAACAGTTAACAGGGGCAACCCTACCCACTTTTTCTGAAATTACTGTTTGCCATACTGCAAACTGTTCCAAAATGTCATATGTTAGGGCATTTTCAAAATGGCAAAGTCTTCGGCCTCACTAAACTTGGGCTCTGCGAGTGGTGGATGTGTAGGGAGCACACTATAATCATCACTACTGTTCTCCTACATCTATCACAAAATTCCAGTTTGAAGCAGGCACTGTACCTTCAACGGACCCAGAAACAAATGTTTGCTAAGACAGAAGCATTGTCCTTTATGAACCAGACCAGAGAAACACAAGAATTGTCCTGACATCCTGTTCTCTTGTCCGACACTGTGGTGTCAATAAGATGCCTACAGACCCCATTGTGCACATTCTATTAACCACAGAGAAGTTCATCTTCGCCCATTCGGGTCCGCCTACCGGTTCTCCTGGTAGGAATGTTACACCACTTTTCAAGCTGAGCGCTGGCTGAGAGTTAATGGACAGTTAATGCAAATTAGCCTCCAGAAGCGACCAGCAGTGAAAATGTAACCCTGGAAAAGTTACTTTTTCTTAGTTGCTCTTTCAGGCTGGATCTTTCGAGAATGAGCATTATTGATACTAATTACTTTTACTGTTTGGACAAAGTGAGCCAAAATTCAAAAAGGTAAATCGAGGCTCAACTATGTTTTTGCCAACACTTTTCTAGATACTCCAGTCAACCTGAGGAAAGACCTGCTCTGCATCAAGAAAGACAAGAATGATCAGTATCTTTTCTCTGGTAGCTTTGCTGACTTTAAAACTAATCTAATGCTGTCCGTCATTAGTCTGGCTTCTTTTAAGACAGCCCATCTCTAATGGTGAAATTGTCTCAGGCTAAAATGAATGCAGAATAGCTGTGAAGATTTTTGAAAGAACATTTGCATCTTGATTAAGGAGAGCAATATGGTGGTACTGTAAGGGGATGCCTCTTTCTGCATGATCACCCACAAGTTTTAGGAGTACTGCTGCTGGTTTTTCAACTCCAAAGGTACACTGAATGCTACCAAATAGGCCTCAGTGCTTGTACTCGGACACTTAAAAAGAAATATGTCTAATTGTCTCACCCAGACTTTTCATAAGCTAACTTACTTATAAGTCCCTAGTTTACGATACAAGAGGTGCCCAGGTCCTGTAAGTTAGGGTGTCCCTTGTGGTCTGCAGTACTGTTCTGCCACCATGAGTGTGACAAACCAAAATATGACTCCCAGCCCATCTTTGCTAGCTGGCATAGCAGTTTTACATCTCAAAGCCCAAAACCTTACTTTTTATTATGTCTAAGTCACCCCAAACAAAAGCCTACTGAGCCCTAAAAACAGTGTGCATTGTATTAAAAAGATGGATATGTGTTTTAATAACTTTACATGCCCTGACATCAAACACTTGCATTGTCGTTTTTACTATGGAAAGACTAGGAGCCACATTAGTAAATACATGGGTACAGACTGACAACTCAGCAGTGCTAAATTCTGAATGGGTCTACTAGACATGATATTTTAAGGTGCTCATTTGTTTTATCAGACAGGCTGACATCTAGGACAGAAAGGGAGAAGCTGTTGCCAAACCAGTTTTTCCAGGGGCAATTAGCTTGCCGGTAGCCATATCTCTGGGATGGGCTAGGGAGCTCCACGCACCAAAATAAAGGTTCTGCCATGTTGGAAGTGGACAGAATGATGCATTCTGTGCTTGACAGATGACACAATTTACAGGACGTCATCACAAGGCAGGAGTGGACATGGAAGGACTTTGGCTAGCAGTCAACACATCCCAGAGGGCAACAAACGGGCATAAAAGTGGTACCCTGGAACCCCAGCCTCATATCCCGTCTGTACTACAGAGGACTGAAGGAATGCTCTGCTATTCCCTGGACTCAGCAAAGAGAGACTGGACCAAAGATTGGAATGCATCTGCTGCAACATGGGCTAGCAAAGAGAGAACTATGCCTGTGATGTCCTGCTTGAGATAAAGGTGTGAAGGTGACTCCAGGAGTCAGTTGGCTGACTCCCTGTTACAACTACAGGGCCATAAAAGCTAAATAAGCCTGCCTTGGTGAGTTGGTAGCCAAGAATGCCTGATCGCTGCTAACCACCAAAGTGCAGCAGTGGAGTCTGATTCTCAACCCTCAGAAAGTGCACCCGAGTCTGTTAAAGCCAGGAGAATCATTGCAGTGCAATTTGATCTCCCAGCAAAATAAAATGCTGCTAGTTAAAGGAAACCACTGGTTTTGTTGTAATCATACACCAGTAGACCCAGACTTTGAGGGACACCCAGACTTCAAGGTACATAGACTCCAAGGCCAAAGTTGTCCTGCAGTGTTTGTGGACGAGGGGTGGCCCTAGGAAGACACCTGATCAACATTCTTGAGTATTTTCAAAGTCTTGCATCCCTTGCATCAGGGCCACTCCACGGATGTCTATGGTGTTCATCTATAGAGCCAGGAACTGAAGGCTCCTCTCATTGCAAGGTAACTATTTAACTTGACCTTATTGGTCCCTGTGACTGGCTCCCTGCCAGCGTTGGCTGCCACAAGAATGCCTATATACCAGTTTTAAAGTTACTTGTTGTGGCTAACCCTAAACAGCGAATCAATGTAGATTATAATGATTTATTGAGCTGAGTAAAAAGCTGTGATTTATTGTTTATTTAATAATTAATATCTCCAGAACCCTCCAGTGGATTTTTGTCATCAAGGTTTCTTTTTAAAGACAGAAATGCATCCTGTTGGTATCAATTGGTATTGGGATTTTATTGTGTACCGGTGTCTTCTTATTCAACTGTTTTGCTACATTTTAATACTTTACACTTGTTCCTTTGATAAAGCCTGACTTTACAAATTAACCTGACTGGACTTGATAAGGAATTGTGACTTTTTTACATGGTGAGGTGGTACAGCCACACCTATAATAAACCACTTTTCTCAGGTACGATAAGCATAATTGAGGGACTTTGCTCGCTTTGGGGATAACCCTTATCCCGGACTCAGTCATGGTATCCTTTACAGAACCTGCCATTCCAATATATCTAAAAGGTTTGGACAAGGACTCACACAGTAGGTTTTGAAATATCCGGAGAAAGGGAGCAGTGAAGCAATTTTGGCCTGGTGTTTTATTACTTGGAAGCTGGTGTAGTGTGGTTTTGACGCCCTGTGAAGTTAAAACAGGTTCTAGATCTTTCCATGACGATTGTGAAAGCAGGGGGAAATTGTAACTCTCTAGGTAAGTATCCTGAAGCTCCTTCCCTACCCCCTCCCTTGCATATAGTGTTGTATAGTAGTCAAAGAAAATTCCCAATGGTTCCTGTGGGAAAATGTATGGCTCCTATCTCATCTTGTATCTCTCTATAAAATTACACATCTATGTCACTTTTAAATTATTTGCTGGAAAGCGAACAGCCTTCCTATCTTCTTCCCAGTAGTTGTTGGCCCAAACATAAAAATTTTCTCATTGTTGTTCCTAATACATGATCTTCTAGCTCATTTCTTTGCATTCTGCCTTTGGGATCCCTCATAATAGCACTGCAGTTTCAAGCTTATTTCTTTTGTTCTTCACTCTCTTCTTATATGCTTGAGTGTGGGAAAAAAATCCATTTTAATTACTCTTTAGCAGCATCCCAGCTGGGGATGTTTTTTTGGGGATGCTGTGTGTGCTGTCTGATCTGTCCTAAGAATTGTTGAGCATCACATTAAAGTAAAGTTAACATTTACTAACATAATTAACCTTGCAAAGACCTCCATTTAATAAAGAAGGGATTGAAGATGACTCTACCTTCATTTGAGCCACAGATAAGAGAAACTGTTACCCTTTGTTCCATGTTTAATTCTCACCACAACCCCATCCAGAACAGCCATATGTTACCTATGAGTGTAGTACCTATTTTCTCCAAACGAGCACATTTTTATTTGACCAGTCAGCCAAAAGATTATTATGGGAGAACTCAGAGATTGAAAGCCTATTAAGCATAGAAAAACTTACAGTACTTATACTGCTAAACAGAGCATCGAAGGAGAGAAGATGACAAACAAATAGAGGGGGCACAGTCACTCTACTCTTCGTTTCTTTTGAGTCTTAATCTGTGACAAGTCACCTTTGGACTTTACAGGTTTGGATCTGTTATTGTTATCTTGCTCTCTATCTGTCTTTGACAACTTCAGACTCATCATATCTAAAGCCTCTTTACATCTCATACAGTGTAAGCTGCTTCAGTTAACATGAAAAGGAGATATATAATATAGCCCCATTGATTGGAAACATTCCTCTGGCGTAGTTGTAAGATGATATCTCAGAACTATTGCCTCCAAGTCAAGGTTGGTATCGAAAACATGTTGGTATAGAGTGTTCTTGTCTACTCTGAATTGGATTACCTTCATCATTCTTGCCTTAACCATTATTCTGTTTTTTAGTTTGCAGAAGTAGACCCCAGTCAGTCCAACAGAGGAGAGTTCTTGTTTTAGTCGGTAAGTGGGGAAAACAATGTGTCTTGTCAGTTCAATTATAAAGTCTTCGCCTTTAGAGAGGATATGGTGAAATAATGCTAAAAGAACGAGTTACTTACCTTCGGTAACGACTTTTCTGGTGGATACATTAGCTACCTGTGGATTCCTCACCTAATGAATACTCCCATGGCGCCAGCATTCGACGGAAATCTTCTTACTAGTCTCTGCACGTCGACGAGGACGTCACTCTAGCCCACGCGACGCCGTCTGACGTCATACAGGCAATAAGAGGTCCTCGACGACGTGCGGACGTCAGTACCAATCATTTTTTACGTGCATGAGAACAACCAGGCAATGCAATGAAAGAGCAAGGCAACATCCCATTACATTGTAAAAATACACAACATTGCATGAATAACTGTAAATCTTTTATACATATATATAACTCTCTCTTTTTAAAAATATATATATACACATCAAGTATATACACAAAGATATATACATATATACATATATATAAATATAATATATACAACATCTATTGCACCCTCAAAGACCAAGAGGAGCGTACTCAAGGATTACTTGGTAAGACCAGAAAGGCAACGGGGAGGCGGGTGGGACCGTGAGGAATCCACAGGTAGCTAATGTATCCACCAGAAAAGTCGTTACCGAAGGTAAGTAACTCGTTCTTCTGATGGATACAACTACCTGTGGATTCCTCACCTAATGAATAGAGTCCCAAAGCAGTACCACGCCCGGCGGTGGGTGCCTAAATGGTCAAACCAAGAAATCCTGCAGCACTGACCGTGCAAAATGGCCGTCCCTTCTAACCTCAGAATCCAAACAGTAATGTTTTGCAAAAGTGTGAAGGGACGACCAAGTTGCGGCCTTGCAGATGTCGACCACAGGAACACCTCTGGCCAAGGCCGAAGTGGCCGACTTAGCTCTGGTGGAATGAGCTCTAATGCCCTCAGGAGGATCCTTCTTTGCCAAAGAGTAACAGATTTTAATGCAAAGAACAACCCACCTGGATAGTGTTCTCTTGGGGACTGCCTTTCCTCTCCTCTTGCCCACGTATCCAATAAACAGCTGATCCTCCAGCCTGAAATCCTTTGTTCTATCAATAAAGAAGCTCAACGCCCTCTTTGGGTCCAGACGGTGCAGTCTTTCTTCCTCTTTGGAAGGATGAGGCGGAGGATAGAACGTGGACAAAGTAATTGCCTGAGCCAAATGGAAAGGTGAAACAACCTTCGGGAGGAAAGCAGCCTTGGTCCTCAACACCACCTTATCCCCATAAAAAGTTGTATAAGGGGGCTTTACTGATAAGGCCTGCAACTCACTCACTCTCCTTGCTGATGTTATAGCTATCAGGAAGACTGTTTTTAAAACCAAATACCTTAAGGGGCAAGAATGCATAGGTTCAAAAGGGGACCCCATAAGGAAAGTCAGGACCAGGGACAAATCCCATTGCGGCATAACGAATGGCTTTGGAGGATATTTATTTAGAAGACCTTTCAAGAATCTGATAACAATAGGGGATTTAAATAAAGATGGTTGGTCTGGAAGACATATGAAGTCTGACAAGGCCGATAAATAACCCTTAATGGTAGCCACTGCACAACCTTTCTGCGCTAGAGACAGAGCAAAAGACAAAACGTCCGATAGATGAGCATGCAAAGGATCAATCTGCCTCTCTCCACACCACGCAACAAATTTAGACCATCTATTAGCGTAGATAGATTTAGTGGAGTGTCGCCTGGCCGCTAATATAACATCCACTACCTCAGGCGGGAGAGAGAAGGAACTCAGGTTGCCCCGTTCAATCTCCAGGCATGTAGGTGCAGACTCTGGAGGTTGGGGTGTAGAACCTGCCCCTGCGACTGCGAGAGGAGGTCTGCCCTGAAAGGGAGACGGAGCGGAGGGCACATTGAGAGTTGGAGAAGGTCGGAGTACCATACCCTCCTTGGCCAATCCGGAGCTATTAGAATGACTAGAGCCCGGTCCTGGCGAATCTTCCTCAATACTCGAGGAATCAAGGGTATGGGAGGAAACGCGTAAAGCAACTGGCCGCACCAGGTTATTTGAACCGCGTCCCCCAACGCTCCCTGCATCGGATACTGGAGGCTGCAGAATAACGGACAATGCGCGTTCTCCCGAGTGGCAAACAGATCTACCCGAGGAAACCCCCACCTCTGGAAGATTAAACGGACTTGATCTGGATGGAGACGCCACTCGTGGTCTGCCGAGAATTGGCGACTGAGACTGTCCGCACGCACGTTCAAGACTCCGGCCAGATGGTTTGCTATCAAGCAAATCTGATGGTCCTTTGCCCAGGACCATAGTCGAAGAGCTTCTCTGCAGAGAAGGTACGACCCCACTCCTCCCTGCTTGTTTATGTACCACATCGTGGTAGTATTGTCCGTTAGGACCTGTACCGACTGACCACGAAGGGAAGGGAGGAAGGCCTTGAGAGCCAGACGTACAGCCCGTAACTCTAACAGATTGATGTGAAACATCTGTTCCTCTGGAGACCAAAGACCTTTGATCTCCAGATCCCCCAGATGAGCTCCCCACCCTAGAGTGGAAGCATCCGTTATGACTGTGGCCACTGGTGGCGACTGCTGGAACGGCTTTCCTTGTGAAAGATTGTTGCTTGCAATCCACCACTTCAAATCCACAGCAGCATCTCTGGAGATCTTGACAGTACCCTCTAGATCCCCTTTGTGTTGAGACCACTGCCTTCGGAGGCACCACTGAAGAGCCCTCATGTGCCAGCGAGCATGCGTGACCAACAGAATGCAGGAGGCAAACAGACCGAGCAGACGAAGGACCTTGAGGACTGGAACTACCGCTCCATTTCGAAACATTGGAACCAAATCCTGAATATCTTGAATCCGCTGAGGCGGAGGAAAGGCCCGACCCAATGTTGTATCCAGTACTGCCCCTATGAACAGGAGGCGCTGAGAGGGCTCTAGGTGAGATTTGGGCTCGTTCACCGAAAAACCCAGGTCGAACAACAACTGGGTTGTTGACTGCAGATGATGCGACACAAGCTCCGGGGACTTGGCTTTGATCAAGCAGTCGTCCAAGTAAGGGAATACTGCTATCCCCTTCCTTCTGAGTTCTGCCGCAACCACCGACATCACCTTCGTGAAGACTCTCGGTGCTGAAGTAAGACCAAACGGAAGGACCGCAAACTGATAGTGCTGCGATCCCACCACAAACCGGAGATACTTCCTGTGTGACTTGAGTATCGGGATATGAAAGTAAGCATCCTGCAAGTCGACAGACACCATCCAGTCTTCCTTGTTCAACGCCAAAAGCACCTGTGCTAGGGTCAGCATCTTGAACTTTTCCTGCTTGAGGAACCAATTCAAGATCCTCAGGTCCAGGATTGGTCTCAAACGACCATCCTTCTTGGGAATCAGGAAATACCTTGAGTAACATCCTCGACCCCTTTCCTGCTCTGGGACCAACTCCACCGCGCCCTTTGAAAGGAGGGCTTGTACCTCCTGTTCTAGCAACAGGAGGTGTTCTTCTGAACAATAAGAAGGGCGGGGCGGGATGAGGGGCGGGAACTCCCGAAAGGGAAGGGTGTAGCCTTTTCCCACAATACTGAGAACCCAAGTGTCCGTTGTAACAGTCTTCCATTTGGTGAGAAAATGCTGTAATCTTCCCCCTACAGGAGAGGAGTGAGTGGGAAATGGTGGAAGTCTAAGGCTGCTTCCCCTGCTGCACCCCACCAGAGGATGAGGAAGAGGCAGAGTGCTGCTGAGAGGCTCCTCTGGTGCGGACCCTACCTCTCCCTCTAAAAGATCTATAGGGATGGGAAGAGGCAGGTTGCTGATATCTTCCCCGAAAGGAAGAGGAGGAAGAGCCACGCCCAAATCCACGAAACCTCCTGAAAAATCTGGAAGAGGCCGTGGAAGAAGGAGCTTGGAGCCCTAACGACTTAGCCGTGGCCCTGCTCTCCTTAAAACGTTCCAAGGCCGAATCAGCCTTGGCTCCAAACAGTTTGTCCCCATCAAACGGGAGATCCAACAATGTGGACTGTACATCCGCAGAAAAGCCCGAGTTACGGAGCCAGGCCTGTCTCCTTGCCACTACAGTTGTGCCCATTGCTCTGGCTACCGAGTCGGTCGTATCCAGTCCCGTCTGGATAATCTGGGTCGCAGCAGCCTGGGCATTTGAAACAACATCCAAAAGACCCTGGGGAAGCTCTGTAAATGATGAGGAAATGTCATCCATCAGAGCATGAATATACCTCCCCAGGATACAGGTTGCGTTGGTGGCCTTCAACGCCAGACTGCAGGACGAAAAAATCTTCTTGGACTGCGCCTCTAGTTTCTTTGAATCTCTGTCCCCAGGCACCGTCGGGAAAGGACCAGGCGCTGACTTGGATGAACAGGAGGCCTGCACCACCAAGCTCTCCGGCGTAGGGTGCCTAGACAGAAAACCAGGGTCAGTCGGAGCCGCCCGATACCTCCTGGCCACGGCTCTGTGAACTGCTGGGGAAGATGCCGGCCTCTTCCACACCTCTAACACTGGATCCAGCAGAGCGTCATTAAATGGCAAAAGAGGCTCCGCCGCAGCTGAGGCCGGATGTAGCACCTCTGTTAGAAGGTTTTGTTTAGCCTCCACCACCGGCAAAGGCAGGTCCAAAAAACTAGCTGCCTTCCGTACCACTGCATGAAAGGAAGCAGCCTCCTCAGTGTATTCTCCGGGGGACGAAAGATCCCACTCAGGGGAAGTGTCCAGCCCACTGGCCGACTCCAGACCACGCAGCCCATCACCCGAGTCCTCTAGCTCTCCTTCCTCCAGGGCTCGTTGGTACTCCTGCTCCTCTAATACACGGAGAGCACGTCTCCTCGAATGAAGCCGTTGTTCAATACGCGGAGTCGACAATGCCTCCGCCGAAGTCGAAGATCGGCGCCGATCTTCAGAAGCCACCGACGCCGCGTCCGGCGCCACAGGTAACT
The DNA here is from genome assembly GCF_031143425.1 of Pleurodeles waltl. Taxonomy (NCBI): domain Eukaryota; kingdom Metazoa; phylum Chordata; class Amphibia; order Caudata; family Salamandridae; genus Pleurodeles; species Pleurodeles waltl. Next base: position 1,419,843,048 of record NC_090444.1, read on the forward strand.
TCGGCGCCAACGAAAGAGCAGTCGAAGCAGATGGACCCACCGGAGTCACAGGCCGAAATCCCGACGTCGACGTCGACGGGATGGAAATCCCCGGGGCCAATTCCTCTGAAGCCACCGGAGCGGCCACCGGCGCCGACCCTGGCGCCGAGCCCACGTTCCCAAAAGGGATATAGGGCATAAAGGGTGCCGGCCGAAGAGGCGCAGGATCACCCAATGAAAAGGCCAAAGGCCCAGCCGGAGCACCCCCTGGAGCCATCTGTTGGAAGATGGCATACATCGCATTCAAGAATGCGGAACTATCGGCTCCAGGGGTGGGAAAAGCCGGATACTGGGGTGCCTGTCTCGGAGGCGACCCCGACGCCGGCCTCGACGTCTAACGCCGGAGAAAACACCTGAGGCTCCAATACCTCAATCACCGACGCCTGTCCAGGTGAAGTTGGAGACGCCGGAGAGGGCAACGGCGTCGAAGGATGCGGCGTAACCGTGGGACTGATCTCCCATGTCCTTCGGCGCCGATCCGAAGACCTGGAACGAGTCTCCTTCGAATGACGCCGAGATTCTCTACGGCGCCGGGAGTCTCGATGACGCCGATGTCTTGGAGAAGAAGATTCTTGTGATGCTTCTCCTTCGATTTCGCCATAAACAGCTTCGCCTCACGTTCCTTGAGGGCCTTTGGATTCATGTGCTGGCATGAATCACAAGTCGAGACGTCGTGGTCGGAGCTCAAACACCAAAGGCAATCGGAATGAGGATCCGTCACCGACATCTTGCCTCCACACTCACGACAAGGCTTGAATCCAGACTTTCTCTGCGACATTATTACCACAGCGAAAGACTACGCAGCAAAAATACACTGTAACCACAAAAGTAACAGTTGCTCCCTCGAAGATAACCGTTTCGAATGCACGGAAAAAAAGGGAACTGACGTCCGCACGTCGTCGAGGACCTCTTATTGCCTGTATGACGTCAGACGGCGTCGCGTGGGCTAGAGTGACGTCCTCGTCGACGTGCAGAGACTAGTAAGAAGATTTCCGTTGAATGCTGGCGCCATGGGAGTATTCATTAGGTGAGGAATCCACAGGTAGTTGTATCCATCAGAAACAGCTGTTTGAGGTCTGCCATCAGGGTATCCATCCCATTACCCAGATGTTTTTTCACCTTGAATAATTTTTGCCATCTTCTAGGTATTTAGCCTGGGTGGTATGGTGCTGCTTCAATTGAGTCATTCTCAACCTCCAGTCAGTCTTGCTCATTTGCTTCTTCAGAAATAAATGTCTCAACCTGATCCAACCTACTCTCAGTCAATCAATGCTTCGATTTTTACATGCCGGGTGGATCCGCCCACACCCAGCGGGACCTCCAAGGCCCACCACCACAGTTCAGCGAGCACCCATCTTGCTGGGTCCTTCCCCTGGACATTCCCAAGTTGTGGAGTTGCCACTGATGGAGGTAGGGTCTAATAAATATTCACTATCCTTTATGTGAAAACAAAGTATTATTTCTATTTCAAACATCCCTTCTGGCATTCCGTCTTCTACCATTATATGAAGATTCCTTATAGTGGGGCGACCAGTTTTGTACATCTTTGTTTCTCTGCATTTCAGATTTATGGGAAGGCTGCTCCCTCTGAATGTGATTTTATTTGTGAGATAAACCACAAAAGTGTGGGGTTCCACATGATATTGCTTAGCCTATATAAAGGTGGGTGGAGTAATTTGGTGCTGAAATCTTTCCCCCAAAAGTGGTGCTCATGTGGTGCTATACCATGTGAACATTAACAGCGTCTTTGGTTATCATGTGAGGTGCTCTGCATGAGTTTTTCAGGTTTTGCAGCCCACCGTCTGATCCATTACAGTTAGGGTACTGGCTGCTTGTTATGCGTCAAAACCAATGTAGAAAATATTCCTTTATCACCAGGCATCAAGGAGGGCCCTGATGTAAAGCTTGGTGTACATCCCTGTTCAGTAACACTGAAGAGCTGCACCAAGTTAGTCCAACTTTACATTTTTTCAGTATGATGAGATTATCGCAACATAATATTTGATGCAGACAAATGATGGATTTTAGATGTTACCCTTAAAGTGTAGATATAATTGAAATTTTTAATGACACTTATAACACCTTTGGTGTGAAGATGATTTAAAATGGGTACTTTTTCCTGGATGGAGTTACAGATGTGCAGAGAAAAGTAGCTTAATGATTAATTTTATTTGGGAAAGTCTATCTCGCACACACAGGATGCCTATTCAAAGTAACTTCTGTATATTGTTGCCCTAAACTAGTTTCAAGGCTGCCCTATTGGATGTCATTAGATTTACTGAGAACATAATTCTGAATGGTAACAGGGGCTCCAAATGATATTTTTTCTCTGACGTCTTCAGAGATCGTAACTGAAATTAGAGAGGATATTAGTAGCATTTTCTTTAGTGCAAACTCCAGTTCTCAAAAAGTTGAGAGAATCGAGTCCCCAAAGCCAAATAGGCATTCTACTACTGTTACTGTACAGATTTATAATAAGGTGCCCTATCAATAACTCAAGTTGGTTCACATTTATTGTGCAATTACCAAAAGCTAAAAAAAAAATGAAATGGAAAACTACAAATTATGGCCCTCATTCTGACCTTGGCGGGCGGCGGAGGCCGCCCGCCAAAGTCCCGCCGTCAGATTACCGTTCCGCGGTCGAAAGACCGCGGCGGTCATTCTGACTTTCCCGCTGGGCTGGCGGGCGGTCGCCTTCAGACCGCCCGCCAGCCCAGCGGGAAAGAGGCTTCCACGATGAAGCCGGCTCGGAATCGAGCCGGCGGAGTGGAAGCTGTGCGACGGGTGCAGTTGCACCCGTCGCGTATTTCACTGTCTGCGCAGCAGACAGTGAAATACATGTAGGGGCCCTCTTACGGGGGCCCCTGCAATGCCCATGCCAGTGGCATGGGCACTGCAGGGGCCCCCAGGGGCCCCGCGACCCCCCCTACCGCCATCCGGATCCCGGCGGTCCGACCGCCGGGATCTGGATGGCGGTAGGGGGGGTCGGAATCCCCGCGGCGGTGCAGCAAGCTGCGCCGCCGTGGAGGATTCAATGGGGCGGCGGTACACTGGCGGGAGCCCGCCAGTGGTGCCGGTCCGACCGCGGCTTTACCGCCGCAGTCGGAATCCCCATTGGAGCACCGCCGGCCTGTCGGCGGTGCTCCCGCGGTCCTCCGCCCTGGCGGTCAAAGACCGCCAGGGTCAGAATGACCACCTATATCTTTAGCTAAATGTTTATATTATTTGTTTTACACACTTTAATAAGAGCACTCATACCTATTAAGGCTGCCATGGTGCTACTGAAGAGAACTCCAGACAGAAGAGAAGGACTGAGCTCTCTAACAGTCAATTCCAAAGCTGATAAGCCTGGCTTTTGGTTAGGGGAAGTGTTTGGTAATCAACAAAGTCTACAGGGAGTGCAGAATTATTAGGCAAGTTGTATTTTTGAGGATTAATTTTATTATTGAACAACAACCATGTTCTCAATGAACCCAAAAAACTCATTAATATCAAAGCTGAATATTTTTGGAAGTAGTTTTTAGTTTGTTTTTAGTTTTAGCTATGTTAGGGGGATATCTGTGTGTGCAGGTGACTATCACTGTGCATAATTATTAGGCAACTTAACAAAAAAAAATATATACCCATTTCAATTATTTATTATTACCAGTGAAACCAATATAACATCTCAACATTCACAAATATACATTTCTGACATTCAAAAACAAAACAAAAACAAATCAGTGACCAATATAGCCACCTTTCTTTGCAAGGACACTCAAAAGCCTGCCATCCATGGATTCTGTCAGTGTTTTGATCTGTTCACCATCAACATTGCGTGCAGCAGCAACCACAGCCTCCCAGACACTGTTCAGAGAGGTGTACTGTTTTCCCTCCTTGTAAATCTCACATTTGATGATGGACCACAGGTTCTCAATGGGGGTTCAGATCAGGTGAAGAAGGAGGCCATGTCATTAGATTTCCTTCTTTTATACCCTTTCTTGCCAGCCACGCTGTGGAGTACTTGGACGCGTGTGATGGAGCATTGTCCTGCATGAAAATCATGTTTTTCTTGAAGGATGCAGACTTCTTCCTGTACCACTGCTTGAAGAAGGTGTCTTCCAGGAACTGGCAGTAGGACTGGGAGTTGAGCTTGACTCCATCCTCAACCCGAAAAGGCCCCACAAGCTCATCTTTGATGATACCAGCCCAAACCAGTACTCCACCTCCACCTTGCTGGCGTCTGAGTCGGACTGGAGCTCTCTGCCCTTTACCAATCCAGCCATGGGCCAATCCATCCGGCCCATCAAGACTCACTCTCATTTCATCAGTCCATAAAACCTTAGAAAAATCAGTCTTGAGATATTTCTTGGCCCAGTCTTGACGTTTCAGCTTGTGTGTCTTGTTCAGTGGTGGTCGTCTTTCAGCCTTTCTTACCTTGGCCATGTCTCTGAGTATTGCACACCTTGTGCTTTTGGGCACTCCAGTGATGTTGCAGCTCTGAAATATGGCCAAACTGGTGGCAAGTGGCATCGTGGCAGCTGCACGCTTGACTTTTCTCAGTTCATGGGCAGTTATTTTGCGCCTTGGTTTTTCCACACGCTTCTTGCGACCCTGTTGACTATTTTGAATGAAACGCTTGATTGTTCGATGATCACGCTTCAGAAGCTTTGCAATTTTAAGAGTGCTGCATCCCTCTGCAAGATATCTCACTATTTTTGACTTTTCTGAGCCTGTCAAGTCCTTCTTTTGACCCATTTTGCCAAAGGAAAGGAAGTTGCCTAATAATTATGCACACCTGATATAGGGTGTTGATGTCATTAGACCACACCCCTTCTCATTACAGAGATGCACATCACCTAATATGCTTAATTGGTAGTAGGCTTTCGAGCCTATACAGCTTGGAGTAAGACAACATGCATAAAGAGGATGATGTGGTCAAAATACTCATTTGCCTAATAATTCTGCACTCCCTGTATAGTCAAAATACTAGTTGTGTGGGGAAGGAAACGTTAGCACATGTGTTTTGTGTATTTTCTCAACAGACAAATGCTTGTCTGGGGCACTAACTAAACAATTGTGCGCCTGCTTTATGATGAAAGCAACATTTGAAATTCCACTCAGATATTTGGATTGACACATAATGTTAACAATGTGCTTAAGATATGAATATACAATGATGCAGTGTATAGCGTTCTATCATTAAGGGTACATTCTTTGTAGTCTGTGAATGGGCCAGTATGTTTTAACTCTTATAAAACAAATTCTGTTTATAAATCCTAAAATGAATGGACAAGTTTCACTTTGTTTTTATTTTGATGATTCAAATGTAAAATGCAGAAATCCAGGGTGAGGTTACCAAACAGGCTGTTTTAGTTTAGCTGCCTTCTCCATGAATAATTAAATGATGTAGTAGTGAAATAAAAGGCAAACCAGGCATATTATTGCATAATAGTTATGTTTAACAAAAGATAAGTATTTTTGTTGTATCTATAAAAAAGCCTGTGTTTGCCTCACGTCTTTAATATGTGATTTTGAAAAGTTGTAAATCCAGCAATGTGTTGTAATATCAGCTAAATAACAAATACACGCAAGGGTGATTAGTGAATAGCACCGTTTCTTTCTGGCAGGTTAGGGCATCTAAACATAAAAAGTAGCCACAAATTAGGAATTAAAATGTTGCGTCAGCAAAACAAATACACCAAAGAACTTGAGGGCTGATTTAAGAGACCCTAGTGCCTCCTTGCTCCACATTAGCGAATTTTTTTTACGCTAATTTGGCCCAACAAGACCAAAATCGCCACGCCACATTTACAAAGTGGTGCAATGCATGCATTACTCCACTTTGTAACCCTTTGCGCTTCATTACGCCTGCGCCTGGCATAATGTACACAAAGGGGGCTTTCACCCATTAAAGGGGGCCAAAAAATGGTGCAAAGAAATCCAAGAGATTTCTTTGCATAATTTTTTTCTGCACTCTTAATGTCTGCTCAGAGCAGGCTTTAAAAGGAGGCACACCTTTGTTTTCAATGGGCTTTGCAGGATTAGCATCAACATTTTTGATGGTAGTCCTGCAAAGCTCAGAACTAGTGTAAAACAATTTGATGCTAGTTTCCCTAAGTACTGCCATGTTGCGTTGTATTTTAGATAGGATGCACACATAGTGAGGTTAGGGGGGTGCTAAGGGGCGCAAGGAAAGTGGTGCTGCACTGGATGCAGTGCCACTTTCCTTAAATCAGGAACTAGGTGCCCTATTACAAAAGCCTAATTGAAAAACAAATAGAACCAATAATCAATTGTGAAATGCCATCTACTTGATGGACAGCTCAAGGAGACATGGCCAACCAGGAAAAATACATTTAGATCAATGGCTAAAATTGGCTGACCTGAAGCCCACACTTTGTAGTATTTCTTATGGTAATTTGTAGAAGAACTGATCACATGAGGTCTCCCTGATCGCTAAAGCTGATCGCCACACCCAAAAAAGAATGATTTGTGATGTCCATTGGAGGAAAAATTATCTGTCATCATCTGCAGATAAAGTGTCAGTTTTCTAGTTTCTGCAGTCGCCTTTGAAAAGGATCTTTGTTCATATGCCAGCGTCTGAAAGACAGACTCCTTAGTTGGGTCTTAGTAGGTATTAATTGGTATACCTATCTATAGAGAACAATTTATTGCATTAGTACAGTGACAAAACTAATGTTCAGTTAACTACCAGCTTACCAAATGTATTGAATTTTGAGAGCTGCAAATAATATGAAATCATACCATATAGGGCCAGACTACCAATTAAATGTGCATGCTGAATAACATCAACCCATGCTGATTAAATACCACAAACTCTACAGTAATTTTGAACGTAAGAAAAAAACTGTTGTTCTTATGCTATATCTTAAGTTGTCAGTTTTGCAGCTGTTCCTCAATATAGAGACGTGATCAAGTAATAATCCACTTTTATTACACCTGCAAAAAATCTGTGCTTGGGGATTTTTAGTATTTGAGCTGATAAGAGATACTAATAAAAATCGGGATATTTTTAAGTGTGACTTTTAGCAATGAGTATATATGACCCGACCAGTGAAAAGCCAATTATTGTATGTGTCCCTGCACTTTAAGCACCATGGTCTCCACAGAGGTACTGCCAGTCTTGGACTTTTGACTACACCTCTCTTAATGAGGTCTTCAGAATCTCCCTCAAGAGAGGCAAGGGAAACCGCAGAGACTCAGAGAGGCAGATAAAACGTCAATCAATTTTCCTCAACGATGGTGTTTTCAGCACATGCACTACCTAAGAAAGTTCAGTCATATGCTGGAGGCAACATATTTTATCTGTAATCAGACACAGGGCCTTGGCCTCCACCAGGCCCTACACACAAGGTTGCACACTGGGAAAACCAGGACATGCAATACAACTCTGAAGCCCATTTTGGTGCTGCCAGAAATGTCATTGGTGAATAATTTACAAGAAAAAATAAATTAAGTAAGATAATCTGTGTGGTATTGGGGGCCCTAGGCCCTCATGCTACTAAATCACTGACGCAAACACAGTAGCATAGTGGTTAGAACTGGCCCCAGGCACATGCCCCCGGCCCTTTTTATTGGCAGGGTCACCTGACTGGTGACACCTGTGTTGGGTGAGTGTGGGGTGTGCATGTAAGACCAGCCCTCAGCTGAGTGGCTGGCGTAAATACTAGAACGTGTCCAGCAGGACACTAAGGGGGTCATTCTGACTTCAGCGGGTGGCAGAGGCCGCCCGCCAAAGTTCCCCCGACAGAATACCGCAGCGCGGTCAAAAGACCGCCGCGGTAATTCTGAGTTTCCCGCTGGGCCGGCGGGTGACAGCCAGAAGGCCGCCCGCCCGCCCAGCGGGAAACCCCCTTCCACGAGGATGCCAGCTCCAAATGGAGCCGGCGGATTGGAAGGGTGCGACGGGTGCAGTTGCACCCGTCGCCATTTTCAGTGTCTGCTATGCAGACACTGAAAATCATTGTGGGGCCCTGTTAGGGGGCCCCTGCAGTGCCCATGCCATTGGCATGGGCACTGCAGGGCCCCCACAACACCCGTTCCCGCCAGCCAGGTTCTAGCGGTGAAAACCGCCAGAACCAGGCTGGCGGGAAGGGGGTCGGAATCCCCATGGCGGATGGAGGATTCCTCAGGCCAGGGGAAAACCGGCGAGAAACCGCCGGTTTCCCTTTTCTGACCGCAGCTTTACCGCCGCGGTCAGAATTGGCCTGGATGCACCGCCAGCCTGTTGGCTGTGCATCCGCGGTCCCCGGCCCTGGCGGTCTATGACCGCCAGGGTCGGAATGACCCCCTAAATCCCTTCCAAACTTGATTGAGGAATGAAACAACAAAGTCCAATTTGTGAGAGAGAAACAAAGACACAAAATATATACAGAGTCTCTTCAGGCGGTCTACCTGAGCTGCGGCATGGACCAGGTGTAGCTGGGCACTCGGCATCACAGCACGCCTCCGTTGTTCTACCAGACTGCGCTGAACACAAACAGCAATGCAGATGACATCCGGATACTTCATTCGCTTGACCACGACCTCATAGTTCACTGGATATTGTCGGTCCAGTCCCGCCTGGGCTCGCATTGTCAAAGTCTATGTACAACTTAAAGTCTATGCGGGTGCATCTGCAGCAGTAGGGAGTACACTGTACACAGTTCAGGACGGCACTCCGGCACTGGAGACTGTACACCTCCTAAGACTACAGATGACGTGATGGCCTGGAGCAACTGGGACTCTAGCGGCAGAGGAGCAACAGTCTTCCCTCTCTTGCCAAAACTCCATCGCACAGGAGGCTCCTCGAGGCCCTTTGGCGGGCTGCCACAGGACTGCGTGGACTGTGCCGGCCTATTGCAGGCCCAGCAAAGGTTTTGCAGAGGAATCACCTACAGGACCACATCCTAATCTCGCATGGAGCCCCAAGGGTGGTTGATGAAGGGTCAGCTTACTCGAGCCATCAGGATTCAGATGCTCTGGCCATAGAGCAAAGTCTTTGGGTGACCAGTCTCTCAATATGAGACCTCTGTGCTTCCTGCATTCTCTCTTAGTGGGATTCCTCTCTCACAGGAATTTGTTGGAGGCCCTTGCCCCTGGATTGCCACGGGACTGCGTGGGCTGTGCAGGCCAATGTAGGCCGCGCCAAAGGAGTCTCTCTGAACTCCCAAAAGGGCCACGTCCAAGTCTTGTGCAACCCCAAGGGTCAATGGTCCAAATGATCTGGTCGGCTCTCACAGCAGGCGTCACGGGCTCATGGCAGGTGTTCAGGTGGTATGTTTCCACGTTGCCAGAGATACCTTGTCAGCATCGGTTCTTGTCACTGACTGGCTCCACTTGGGTGGTGCTGTGCTCCTTCGGTGGTTGGGCGATACACCTCATGATGATGATGATGATGTTTTTCATCCTTCTGCAGATCAAACGGGTGGCAGCATATACGTCAGCGGAAGGATCACTTGATGGACGTCGTGGCCACTGGCGAGTCTTGCGTGGCCTGCAGTTGTCGACAGGGATGCCATCGCAGCCAAGCAGCCAGTGACAAATTACAAGACGATCGCATTGAGAAGCGTGGGCGTCCACCCGCGTAGCTGTCTTCAGTGGCATCTGCTCACCCCGGTGACTGTCTTCTGCTGATGGATACTTCCTCATCTGCTCTCACGAGTCCTCAGTTGTGTCACTCTACTTCCTTCCGCTTGCACACCTGTGATGGAGTCGATCTGTGGTGTGACCGGTCTGTCAGACTCCTCTCTTCTTCTCCTCATTTCTTGTTGTGGCATCGTGCCACGCTCTCTTCTCCTTTTCCTCCTTGGTGTGGCGTCATGCCACAGGTCGCATGTTGCGCCACAAGGACCTATCACTGCACCTCCGCTGGTGCATCTCGCTCGGTCGCAGCCTCTCGCAGGCTGAGTCCTGCCGGTAAGACTTGATCCGCTCTTCTGGCAGACCTCTCCCGGTCTGGTCTGTTCCCAGATCCTCTTGGTGGACTGCTCCGTGGCAGGAGGGTCACTGTTCTCTACCTCCATCTCTTCACTCGAGGGCACCATTCTTGCGCCTCGATGCTGCACTGTTGCAGCGCTCACTCGTGCCTCCATCTGCTTGGCAGGGTCGGTCAGTTCTGATTACATACTCACTGATGGGCCAACGGTGGTCATCTTCTGTCATTGTATGGCCGGCTGACACGGACTCCTGTCCCGTGCGTTACGTCATGCTCTTGGGTGCTCTCTCCATCTTCTCCGGCTTCTGCACGTGTCGTCATGTTCTCTGGCGCAGCTCTCTGCGCACCTGTGGCATAGTCTCTTTTCACTTCTGGGTGTCTTTTGTTGATGCCTGGCATGTCCCTTTCTCATCTTGCGGTGATGTCCATCACTGCTGGGGTATGTGGCGTTCTTTCGGCGGTGGCCGTGGATGGCCGCCAAGGGCTGCGCAGGCCATGCGCGCGCTCCTCGTGCCTCACGTGGCACTTACTCCATTTCTCACTCTTGCAACTTGGCTGGGACAGCTGCAGCCTTTTCCCTCCCTGTGCAGTGTTGTTTCCATCTTCTGCGCCGTTTCCGTCTTCTGCGCTGTTTTTGTCTTTCCTGCGCCATTTTCCTCCATGGGTGCGCTGTTGGTCTGGCACAATCACTCACTGGGGTGTTGCTGTAGACTTGTTTTCAACACAGCTTGCTTCCCTGTTAAAAAAACAGAAACAAGGGTGCAGTACCTACTTTGGCCACTAGATGCCAGTGTTTCACTTGTTTCTAGGTGGAAGACAGTCTTTCTTCCTCTCATGTCTGGTTTGTTGAAGGCAGACACCGGAGAGGAGCCATGCTGCCGGGAGGAGTTCACCAGGGTGGAGGGGGCTGCAGGAGCTGCAGGTATGTTCTACTTTCTTCTTTCTTCCACTTTTCTCTCTTCTTTTCTTCTTCTGTTCTTTTTTTTTCCTATTGTGAAAGTTTTCATTTTCTTGCCCAGCCTCAAGGTGAAAAGGTAGGCAAACGGCAAGATATTCAGTGAGGGTGTGTGGGGGGCTTCGGGCACTTGTATCTTTTTCAGGTGCATGTCAGCACCTTTCCCCTTCCTTCTACGCATTACTGAATTTTGTTGCGGGCGGCTCTTGGCATTTTATTACTTTGGTGCATGTCTGCACCCTTGTTTTTCACTTTATTTCGGTGCGTTCTGCAGCAATGTACCTTCTGTCCACACTGTTGCAGCAGCTTTCTTCATGCTGTCGGCCGTGCCATGGCCTTCTCGCCTTACTGCCGGGCAGCCGGGGGAGGCCCTGGCCATTTTTCTTTCTTTTCTTAGTGCATGATAGTGCCATTTTCTTGATGCACAGCCGCAGCAGCATTGTTCACGCTGCAGGCCGCATTACCTTTATGGGGGTGGGATGCGGCCATTGTTTGGTGCCCTTTATTTGCAGTACTTCACAGTGTGCGACAGCACCGTATGCTCACATTATGCATGGCCCCAGCAGACTTCGCACACGCTGGGGGCTGCGCTTCAGTTGACACGGGGGCTCTGGGCATTTTGCGCATGATTCTTCTTTGGTGCACAACAGCACCAAACACAGCAGCCTTCCCTGACGGTGCGGGCCGTTCTTGGTTTTTCTTCCACTGGGGGAAGGGCAAAGGGCGGTGCTGCGCACTTGCGCCTCAACGCATCGCTGTAGCGCTTTTACTTACGGCGACCCCAGCCGTTTTGGCAGTGCTGCGGGACGCTCTGATCACCAGCACCTACCACTTCCAAATGCACCGGCGGGCCTGGGGATGGGGCTGCGACGGCCTTCCTCTCCCACTCACTGCTCTTCCTGCGCCGGTCGCTGTCATGCCGGCAGGATACATGGGGGTGCCTTATGCAGAGGCATTGTTTCCCCCTACGCCCAACGGCAAAGTTCCTGTCGGGAGCCACGTGGGGTTGGAGATCCCACTCGTCGCCATTTTGGTGTTGGGGGCCCTAGGCCCTCATGCTACTAAATCACTGACTGAGACACAGTAGCACAGTGGTTAGAACTGGCTCCGGGCACGTGCGCCGGGACCTTTTTATTGGCAGGGTCACCTGACAGGTGACGCTTGTGTTGGGTGGTTGCGGGGTGTGCATGTAAGACCAGCCCTCAGCCAAGTGGTTGGCAGAAACACTAGAACGTGTCCAGCAGGACACTACAATCTGCACAGTACCCATGCCCTGCATCTCTTTATCCATGGTTTTAGTCTGGAATCACAGCACCAACAAATGGTGTGGATATGCAAATGCACATAGAAGAACGCTATGGGCCTTATTCATGAAAATATTTAGATAAACTATGGGCAGAGAGCTCCCCACAAACCTATTTTTCTAACTTTATAATATTTATAAACATTCTCAGAAATACACTTGAAAAGCTGTGCCGGACGCAGGTTTTCCAGGCATAACTCTGAAAAGGTCTAATGACTTTTTCCATACAGGTTCCTTTTCCTGCTGTACAAAGTTCTCTATAGTGGGGAACCCTGAACAGCAGGAATAGATTCCCCTGTACAAATTCATTTTTTTTTTCTTCATAGGGAAAACAGTATCTCCACGAATAATGTATTTTCCTCATACTCCCAGCAAATCTTTTCCCCTTTCCAACCTGGAAGGGGAGTGTTGTAATAGAAAGTATGTGGAATGTAGAATGTTAAAAGTTGGAATTATAATGTACGGGGAAAAGTGTCAGTTGGATCTAGGAGGTAGTGCAGAAAGGGCGGTGTTGGTGAGCCCTGTTGTATTTACCTAATTATTAAATAAAAAGAAATATTTATTCTAAAATACAACCGGAGTCTTCATCCACAACAAGTTGGCGATGAGCGTTCTTGGGGCTCATCGATACCATTATTACCTTGTTTCTGTGAGGACTGTGTTGACGTGTCTAAGCGCAAGCTATTCATATTTCGACAAAGGTTCCTATTTTGAAGGACGACCTGTAATGAGCAACCAACGGATGTAAAATCTTCAAGCAAGTACAATATCTTTTTGTCTTGATTTATATGCGAGTGTGCTTGGGTTAACGTCAGTCTAATACTGTTAATACTGTGCCCAACTAACTGAAGAGAGAGATTTATATTGTTGGTACAAGTCCAATTTCCTATCAAAATATATAATGCGCATGGCGGCCACTTTGGATTGGGCATATTTGGAAAAGTAGGGGCAATCTCCTGCTGAAACCGGATGTCAACGCCGCCCATCATAAATGTTGATTTTGACTCCCAACAAAAAAAGAAAGAAACAGTGGGAATTTTAAGTCACAATTCATTAACATTTGAAAAGTTTTTGAGAGCTAATTTAAATATAGAGAAAGCTATATTTTGAAATAAACTTTTGCCAGAGGATTTCAAATGAACCGGAAGGCATTTTAAGAAACGGTGAAATATAGCATAAAAAATTATAATTTTAGCAATCAATAAAATGGTTCATAGTAATATTATAAATCAACCTGCACTGTTTTTAAATAATCCTGGAAAACCCATAATGAAATGGAAAAATTGGCACAGAGCATTGAAAATTACCTACTGGCTATTGATGGAAAAACAATTGATCCTGAAAAGAAAAAAGTGTTGATGTTTGGCCTATTAGGCAATACTGGTCAAGAAATTTTTGATAACCTACCAGAATTTGAACCACCTCTGGGCCAATTCATTCCACTGGATGAGTATGAAGAAGCAGTTAAACGTATGGAAAAACAGTTCACTGCGGAACCAAATGTAATAGTTGAGCGGCATCATTTTTTCAAGCGGAAGCAGATGGAAGACGAAAGCATTGAAGAATATATTGCTTCTTTTAGAGTTTTAGCATCTTCATTTGAATTTAATGAGATGACAGACATTTATATTCGTGATCAATTTGTATTTCAATGTTATTCAAAAAAGATTCAAGAAACATTGCTTGCATGCAGAAATCCAACATTACATGAAGTCATCAACTTAGCTAAAGGGATTGAGAGATCGTTGCTGTCCACTAAGGCTTTAATATCTTAATATTTTCTAAAACAGATGTGTATATGGTACATGATCACAAGACTAAATTAGTGAACAAAGGCAAGGATAACAAGTACAGTAGAAGAAAAGGTGTACAGTGTTATAGATGTGGTTCTAAATCACATCTGGGTAACAATTCCAAATGTCCTGCCATAGAAAAAAAGTGTGCCAAATGTAAAACAATTGGTCATTTTGCTGTTGTATACGGTTGATGAGTTTGATGAAGAAATGTGTGCAAATATAGTGTTAACTATTGATGATTGTTGCAAAGGCGTGTCAAACAGATTTAAATCACCACTTGGTTCAGCCAGCATTAGGGGAAAATAATTGAAAATCATGGCAGATTCAGGTTCTCCTATTACCATTCTAGACAAGAACAATTTTGAAAATATTTGCAAAAAAGATAAAATTAGAAAAGAGTGAGGTAAACCCAAAAGCATTTGGAGAATTTGATATTAACATGGTGGGATATTTTTGTGACACTTTGCAATTTAAAAATAGCAGTATCGATACTAAGATTTTTGTTGCTGAAAATGGCAGGAACATTGTTGGTTGGCAAGATTTGAGTAAATTAGGAATAATTTTGAAACCAGGATCGCCAGATCCCATAATTCTCTGAGACATACCATATTCAGAGGTGAATAGTGCAGAGGATACTGATATGAATTTGACTCTTGAACAAGTTTTGGCAGATAATCAGGAAGTATTTGCAAATCACATCGGATGCGTAAAGGGTTTTGAACATGAAATTAAATTGAAAGCAACAGCTACTCCTGTCATTCATAAAGTTCGTCCTGTTCCTTTTTTCAGCTAGAGGAGAGTTGAAGGAACTATTAAAGAAACTGTGTGATGAGGGTGTGATTGAATGCACAGATTCTTCTGAGTGGGTATTGGCTATTGTAGTTACAAAGAAAAAAACTGGTGATATAAGGTTGTGTGCTGACTTGAGGTCCTTGACCAAAAATATTGTAGTGGATTGTCATCCTTTACCCAGGATTCAAGAAATTCTGGCAGCCACTAATGGATCAAGGTATTTTTCGTTAATCGACCTTAAGTCAGCATATCATCAAGTCAAGTTATGTGAATCATCTAAGGACTATACCACTTTTGTAATACCTTTTGGTGCGTATAGATATGTACGTTTACCCTTTGGACCTGCATCAGCTGCAAGTGTATTTCAAAAGCTTATAGATTTTCTATTTAAAGATATGGAAGGTATTGAAAAATTTCAAGATGATATTTTGGTAGATGCGAAAACAACCTCTCAACACAATGCTATCTTAAATACAGTGCTGAGGATTTTAAAAGAAAGAGGGGTGACAGCAAATCAAAATGTAAATTCTTATGTAAAGAAATAGAATATTTGGGGCACACTTTGTCAGCTGAAGAAATAAAACCAAAAAGAGGATTTACTAAAGGTAATTCATGAAGTGCCTAAACCTAAAGATAAAGATACTCTTAAATATTTTCTTGGATTGAGTGAGTAGTATTGTGGGTTCATTATGGATTATGCCAGTTTGGTTAAACCACTTAGAAAGCTTCTGAGAAAGAAGGTGAGATTCGAATGGACGGATGAACAAGAGTCTGCATATACAAACATGAAAAATGCCATATTAAAGGTGCCAGCTTTGCAGCCTTATGATACTAAATGGTGTAACAGAATTACGGTTGATGCTAGTGCTAAGGGTATAGGTGCTGTGTTTACTCAAATTGTATCAGAAAGAGAATATACAGTAGCGTTTGTTTCTAGAATGGTTCGGAAATTGGAATGTTTTTACAGCACTATCAAAAGAGAGGCTTTGGCTTGTGTATGGGCTGTGGAGAAGTTGAAGACATATCTTTGGGGTAATGACTTTGAGTTAGTAACTGATCATAAACCACTGGTGTACATGATGGATGGAAGAAGTAATACGAAGACATCCTCTAGGTTAATCAGGCTGATATCAAAATTGGAAGAATATAATTTTGAGATAAAACACATTTCAGGTGGTTTGAACAAACATGTGGATTGTTTATCCAGGTTACCTTTAGAAAATGATGATGACAGTAAGATTTTAAATGATGAGTGTGTTGTGGCTTTTTTAGACGCAGTGAAACATTGCAATTGTGTGATTTCTGCTCAGGAATGGGATAAAGCTTGTGAAAGTGATTTGATTTTACAGCAAGTTATGAAATATGTCATCAATGGGTGGCCTCCTAACAGAAATTTAGATAATGTATTGAATACATTTTCACAAGTTGCTGATGGACTGAGTATTGAATGTGGAATTTTAATGAGACATGATTTGTATGTTCCACTGCAAATTTTAAAGAAAAGGTTGATTGAATTAGCTCATAAAGGACATCCAGGTTCTACTGTCACAAAGAAAGCTTTAAGATCATACTATTATTGGCCTGGGATTGACAATGATGTTAATATCTATTTGGATAATTGTGTGGAATGCATCAAATCTGACAAACATTGGAAAGTGAGCAAGAAAGAATTGCAACCTGTCTTGATACTTGATGCACTGTGGGAGAAAATAGCTATGCATATCTCCGGCCCATTTAGTTTACTTGATTCTGATATGTGTTACTTAATTGTTGTCACTGATTACTATTCTAAATGGATTCACTGGGAATTTTTAAAGAATATTAGTACTGAAATTGTTATTGAGTTTAAAAAAAAAATATTAGTAATTGAAGGTTTACCTAGAACGGTACACTATAAACATCACAAAAAATGTGTACGTTTTTGAATAAGCACGGAAAAAATGTGTACGTTTTTGAGTAATCACGGTATTCAACAAGAAAAAACTCCCCTTTACAATCCTTCATCAAATGGTCAAGTGGAATGTATGAATACATTTATGAAAGAAGGAATTCAATTAGCAATGGCATCAAAATTAGATGTATGTGATTATCTACGGGAGAAGGTGTACAGTTACAATAGTACTACAAATTCTACAACTGGATTTTCACTTTTCTTTTTGATGAGAGGTAGAAAGGAGAAAATGTTACTTACTCCTAAGTTTGTCAAGATTGCAAATAACTCCAATGACAATGAACTTCAAGTTAAACAAAAAATTGTTGACAAATAAGTAAAAACTAAAAGTTATTATGATAGGATAAATAGAGTCAGATCTAAAGTGTTCAGTGTTGGTGATTGGGTCCTTATAAAAAAACCTTATAAAGTTCTTAAGGGAGAGTCAGTGTACACTTCACCAAGGGTAGGTCGCTCCCCCTGCCGCTGCAGCTCCACCAGCCCAGGCTCCTGAGACCTCCTAGCAAGCCCAGCGAATTCACAGTAAGTACCCCCCCCCACCGCCCAGCCCCTCGCCCTGCCCAGCGCTACTCACCTCCTCTCCTGCTTCTTTTCTTCATCTCTGTTCTTCCTCTGTGCCCTTCTTCTGTATTCTTCATCTGTACCCTTTTTTCTTTCCTGCTCCCCGTCTTCTGTCTTCATCTGTGTTCTTCTTCTGTGTGCTTCTTTCTCTCTCCTTTGCACCGCGACCTGCGTGTGCTTTCTACTTCTGTGTCCCTCTTCTTGGCTCTTCCATCTGCTGCTCGTCGCTCCTCTTCTTCTTTACCTTCTTCTGTGTTCTTCTCTCTTCTGCTCTTCCGCTCCTCTTCTTCTTTACCTTCTTCTGTGTTCTTCTGTCTTCTGATCTTCGGCTCCTCTTCTTCTTTACCTTCTTCTGTGTTCTTCTGTCTTCTGATCTTCGGCTCCTCTTCTTCTTTACCTTCTTCTGTGATCCTCTGTCTTCTGCTCTTCCCTCTTCTGCTCCTCTTCTTCTTTTACCTTCTGCTTGGTTTTTCCCGCGTCTGCCCTTCTGCTCCTGTCTCGTCTCCCTGACCTCCCTCACTCGCCACCCCCTCTGTAACGCCCCCATCTACCTATCGCTCTATCTACCTATCTCTCTATCTTTCCCCCTCACTCGCCACCTCCTCTGTAACCCCCCCTATCTTCCTATCCTTTCACTCTATCTCTCACCCTAATCTATCTTCTACATCTCATCCTCACCCACCTCCACCTCTATAACCCCCCTCCCCTATCTTCCTAACTTTCCTCCTAACTTTCTTCCTAAACTCCCCGCCACCCTTAACCCCCCTCCCCCATCTTTTCTCCCCTCTTCCTGTCCCCCTCCCTCCGCTTTCCCGCCGCCACCTCCTGCACGCCCCCGCCCCCCCAGCTCCCATTCGTCGCCCACTCCCGTCCCCCGCCCCCAGCTGACCCCTCCCCCCACTCCTCCCTCTTATGGCGGCCGCTGCAAGACCGCGCAGCGGGCGTGCCAAAGGCAAGCCCGTCTGCGCCCGTCCGCGTCTGGCCCTCGCCCAGCGCCACGACCCCTGGCCCTGAGCACTCCCAAACCCCACTGCACCGATACGACCCCATCACCCTCCACGCCCTCAACCCAGGGCGCTCCAGTACCTGCTTCCAAGCTAACCCGAAACGTACCCACGGACCCTTCGCATGTCACACCTGCAAACTTACCTTCCACCATGAGACAACCACGACCACCAGCCCATGCGCCATCAACCCCCTCAAATGCATCCTGATCAATGCTCGATCCGTCCACAAGCACGCCGTTGAACTCTGGGACCTCCTGGACTCCACCGCACCAGACGTCGCCTTCATCACTGAGACCTGGATGAACGCCTCTTCGGCCCCCGACATCGCCATAGCCATCCCCGAAGGCTACAAGATTTCCAGGAAAGACCGCACCAACCAAGTAGGCGGGAGGAATCGCCATCGTCTTCAAAGACTCCATCAGCGTCACCACCTCCACCGAAGACACCCCCCTCGCCGCCGAACACCTGCACTTCCAGATCCGCACAGACCCAGGACCACCCTCAGAGGATCCCTCATCTACCGTCCCCCCGGACCGCGCGCCCTCTTCAGCGACTCCATCACCGACTTCATCTCCCCGCATGCCCTCGCCTCGCCAGACTACATCCTCCTCGGCGACCTCAACTTCCATCTAGAACAGAACAACGACCCCAACACCACCGCCCTGCTCGACAACCTCGCCATCCTCGGCCTCAAGCAACTGGTGAACACCCCCACCCACATCGCCGGACACACGCTCGACCCCATCTTCTCCGCCAGCAAACACGTTTCCTTCAGCCACGCCTCCGCTCTACACTGGACCGACCACAGTTGTGTCCACTTCACCTTCCGACACGAGACTCGCCACCTCCGCACTCAACCCATCCCTCGTTGACAGTGGAACAAAATCCCCGAAGAACAGCTTTTCTCCACGCTCATCGACAACCAACCCACCTTCTCCGCCGACCCCAACGACGCAGCCCTCAGCCTCACAAACTGGATCACCAACTGCGCGGACAACCTCGCCCCCCTCAGACGCCTTCCAAGACAGTCCAACACCAAAAAACCTCTCTGGTTCTCTGACACCCTTAAGGAATCAAAGAAAACTTGTTGTACCCTTGAGAAAGCCTGGCGTAAGGACCACACCGAAGACAACATGACTGCCCTCAAGAACGCTACCCGCGAACACCACCACCTGATCCGCGCAGCCACAAGGAATTTCTTCAGAGACAGACTGGACAAAAACAGCCACAACAGCAGAGAACTCTTCAACATCGTAAAAGAGCTCTCCAACCCCAACGCCAACGCCATCACACCCTCACAAGACCTGTGCAACTCCCTCGCCACCTTTTCCATCGTAAGATCACCGACCTACACGACAGCTTCGGACACCAGACCCAGCCAACCACCACTGAACCCACACCCCCAGCCATCACCCTCAACGCCTGGATCCACATCAACACAGAAGAGACCAAAACCACCATGAACTCAATCCACTCCAGTGCCCCCTCGGACCCCTGCCCACACTTCATCTTCAATAAAGCCGACGACATCATTGCCCCACACCTCCAGACCATCATCAACTCCTCGTTTTCTTCTGCCACCTTCCCCGAGAGATGGAAACACGCTGAAGTCAACGCCCTACTGAAGAAACCTCCGGCTGACCCAAGTGACCTGAAGAACTTCCGCCCCATCTCGCTCCTCCCCTTCCCTGCCAAAGTCATAGAGAAGACCGTCAACAAGCACCTTACCAACTTCCTTGAAGAAGACAACAACCTTCTCGACCCCTCTCAATCCGGATTCCGAGCCAACCACAGCACTGAAACCGCCCTCATCTCAGTCACAGACGACATCAGAACCCTGATGGACAACAGTGAAACAGTCGCCCTCATCCTCCTCGACCTCTCGGCTGCCTTCGACACCGTCTGTCACCGCACCCTAATAACCCGCCTCCGCTCCATCGGGATCCAAGGCCAGGCCCTGGACTGGATCGCCTCCTTCCTCTCCAACCGCTCTCTCCCTCCTTTTCGCTCAGACCCCACCGAGATCATTTGCGGCGTCCTACAAGGCTCCTCGCTCATCCCGACACTCTTCAATGTCTACATGAGCCCCCTCGCCGACATCGTACGCAAACACAGCATCATCATCACCTTCTACGCCGACGACACTCAACTGATACTCTCCCTCACCAAGGACCCCACCAGCGCAAAGACCAACCTGCAAGATGGAATGAAGGACGTCGCAGATTGGATGAAACTCAGCCGTCTGAAACTGAACTCAAACAAAACGGAAGTCCTCATCCTCGGTAACACCCCGACCGCCTGGGACGACTCCTGGTGGCCCACGGCCCTTGGCACCGCACCGACCCCCTCAGACCACGCACGCAACCTCGGCTTCATCTTGGACCCACTTCTCACCATGACCAAACAAGTCAACGCCGTATCCTCCTCCTGCTTCCTCACCCTCCGCATGCTCCGGAAGATCTTCCGCTGGATCCCCGCCGACACCAGAAAGACCGTGACCCACGCCCTCGTCAGGAGCCGCCTGGACTAAGGCAACACCCTTTACGCTGGGACCACCGCAAAACTCCAGAAACGTCTGCAACGAATTCAAAACGCCTCCGCCCGCCTCATCCTCGACATACCCCGCAACAGCCACATCTCTGCCCACCTGAGACACCTGCACTGGCTTCCCGTCAGCAAAAGGATCACCTTCCGTCTCCTCACACATGCACACAAAGCCCTCCACAACAAGGGACCAGAATACCTCAACCGTCGCCTCAGCTTCTAAGCTCCCACCCGTCTTCTCCGCTCCACCAGCCTCGCTCTCGCCGCTGTCCCTCGCATCCGCCGCTCAACGGCGGGTGGGAGGTCCTTCTCCTACCTGGCGGCCAAGACATGGAACTCCCTCCCCACCATCCTCAGGACCACCCAGGACCACTCCGCATTCCGGAGACTCCTCAAGACCTGGCTCTTCGAGCAGCAGTAACCCCTTCCCCCTAGCGCCTTGAGACCCACACGGGTGAGTAGCGCGCTTTATAAATGTTAATGATTTGATTTGATTTGATACACGTTTTGAAAGTTTCTAATGGTTCTGTATTTTTGAAAGATAATGGATGGTGGAGTAAAAATGCCGTTGTTTTATTAAAACCACATCAAGAGAGACTATGGAGAAATTAAAGAAATACAGAAGACTTTTATTTTGGAAACACAAGATTATTTTGACTTTGGAAGCATTACTAGTGATGAAGTCAATGGAAAATCCAAAGCTGAAAAGAGGAAAGTAGTAGAATAAGTAATGATAGTAATGCTGGTGTCAAGGAAATGCAAGATTCAGAAATGGAACAGAGAGGAGCTATTGAGAAAGAGTTATCTGATGACTCAATCTTGAGAACTAGAAAAAAAGTACATGTACCAAATAAGTACTCTGAATTTGTAATGTATTAATATGTATGTTATTTATTAATAATTTTTGTTTCTTAATTTTGTTTTGTTTGGAAAAAAAAGAGATGTTGTAATAGACAGTAAGTGGAATGTAGAATGTTAAAGGTTGGAATTAGAATGTATGGGGAAAAGTGTCAGTTGGGTCTAGAAGGCAGTGCAGAACAGGCAGAGTTGGTGAGCCCTGTTGTATTTACTTAATTATTAAATAAAAATAAATATTTATTCTCAAATACAACCGGAGTCTCCATCCACATCCATTCAAACCCTTATTCTGAGTGAATTTAACACCTTTCCTAGGATACAAAAGGGAGGAAGATGAGTTTGAGAATGCCCAAAAACATACAAGCTTGTGGGCATTCCTAAATGTCCAAGGCAAACCATAACTCGGAATGCACACTTACCACCCCAGAGTACAAGTTGCGGCTGCACAGATATTCACACGTGGTGAAGATCTCCGCCCTGTAAATCGGGTCACATCTGCCAAGAATCCTTTGTAAATGACTATCAAGTAAAAAGGTAAATTTGGTCATAAACTTGCATTTGTGATCAAATTTACCTTTGTGAGGAGGGTCCTAAATGTTTTGTTTTAGTGACTCATAGCCAGGGCACAGATCAGTTCAGGTCCGGACTGGGAACTTAAAAGAGTCCTGGCAAAAATGATAAATTCAGCCCCTGTGAGAAGACCTGCAAATGCGCACTAGAACCAGCTCCAAAAATCAAAACAAGGTTCATCACCACTCATGGAGGCCGAAACTGGCCTCCAAGTGTCAAAAACGGCTTCCGGGGACTCCTGCCTCCCAGAGGATTGCTTGATTGCCTGAATAGTCAGTCTGGCCACAGATCTTGGTTAGGAACTCGAAAAAAAACATTCCAATTCTGAGAAAAACTTAAAGCTATGGGTACGTTGTTGTAGTTTCTCTTGCAGTCCTGGGCCTAGAGCTCTCTTTTCCTTCTGGCAAAGATGATGAACACCCCATCATAAAAAAAGAGTAGAGAATTCTCCATAGCAAAGCAAACAAATGACTGAAGCGCATGGGCAAGACATTCACAAAGAAGGAGGGGAATACCCTATCACCCCAACCTGCTTAGGGAACTATCTAAGCACAATCACAAAAAATAGCAGGCAGGGACAAATCTATTCATTAATTATACTAACCAAAAAACTCACTTTTGGTTAATAGGGTAAATTACTTTCCCATGTTTATTTCATTTATTTACAAATAGCAGTGTATACCTCAACATGGTAACATATATTAAGACATCAACAATTATACATCATATTACTAACTATTGCATACATTACACAACACTATTACTTAAAACTAAGCACAAACAATACATCAAAATGGGTAATGCCCAACGAAAAAACTGATAAAGGTCACTATAGCTCAATTCGCATTGTGATCCTGCCTTATAAAGGTGACCAAGGGGTTAGCACCCAGCTGAAAACATCTAACAATTTTTTAAGGTATTATGTAGTGCTTCTAATTATTTAATCTCTCAATTCATTAATTATAAGCCCTTGATCCCGTTAGACTAGTGTCGACGCGTTTCGGCCTCAAAACTCGTGGCCTCTTCAGGACAGTCGAAGGGCACTGGCACGTCTACAAAAAGTAACACATATATTAAAATCAAATAATTACACTGTATTCATTCTCTATCTCTCTTCGAATGTATAGAGTAACATAGTCTGAATTTAATGTTGTGAATCTATTTATAAAAAAACTTAAAGCTATAGTTGTTCCAAAATGATAACGAATAATCTAAATTGAGTCTCTCCCAGTGCACTGTTTAAGTGAAATCAAAATAAGGGTGCATCCACCCTTTAATCACCACCATGCATCTCAGTGTGGTATTTGTAAATACCCCATGGTTAAACCCTATTCAGTGAATCCCATAATAAAACATACCTTTCTCTAAGAAACATAGTCAAATATTGAATTCACCCATCAGGACAAATTGCCAATTTGTCTATTAGTATTATCCTGAAACTAAGAAAGGAAAGAAAACGGACAAGAGCCTGATGTGAGAAAATATTCGACCAGCTTCATCATATCAAAAGAGTCTATTTTCTTAAATTAATATTTAAAATATCGCAATACTTCCCTATTTAAATTACCTTCTGGTTTTACTAGGCGGTAATGGCACCATGCAGTCAAATGCCTGTAACAACTGCCAAAAAAGAGAAGTAGGAAATTTCTAAATCTCAGCGACTAATAGCTCAATTACTCAGCCCACTTATCATTGCTCCTCCTACGAGCAATCGTACTCCAACAACACTTACTTTTGAAAGTTTCGCTCTTCTTTCAACACACCGCGGCAAGGTCCATGCCAATATCTTGCTGCTAACTTTGCGTACGATGAAGTAACGAGGTCGACCATGCGTCGGCCATTTTGTTAATTGTCTCGGCACGTACTAGTCAGCTACTGTTTCACAACAGTGTCTACCGCTGGGCGCCATATTGGGGGAACTACGTCCCTTCCTTATTATTATCTGGGCTTACTCCACGTATTGTGAGCCCTAATCACGGACTCTCTGTATGATTTGATGTATATACAGAGCTAACGTTGCCTACAGAATAAGGAAACATTGCCAATAATGCCCAGACCACGTTTATCATTGCAAACAACAAAAAGTTGTAAGCTGTCACACTAAAAAGGTCATCTAAAAAATGATTCCCTATATATTTTAATCACATTCTTCACATTCAATCCGTATTTGGTTATCTTCATAGGGGCTTACTCGTACCACCATCTTCTCACTATTATTTTCACACATTACTTTGGTTTAAATTTGCAAATTTGAAACACGTTTCAAATACAATACAATAACAGTTATTGCATAGATCAAAAGGGTACATTTTTTTTTCCTGAGAGTCCAAATCAATCTACTCATCCTCTTCTAACTATGATTTTCAAAAGCACCTTAATTGAAGTTTATACTTTTGAGACAAGTTCACAGCAAAATGTACTGAAAATTATTACATTAGCCAAAGGGTTCATTCCCTTTTCCTGGGGTTCCAAGACACTGTGGTCAAGCGAGGCCATATCCAATATCATTTGCCAATGAGAGCCCAGACTTCGTCACAGTCATTTAGTCCATTTCTGACTGTTTGAAATTTCTCAATCAGCCGTGCTTCCAATTTGAGTAGTCTGGTCAGCATTGCAGGGCCATCCGCTTTACTTTGTACAACAGCTAGCACTGTCCATTTGATGTCATCTGCTTTATGACCAAGTTCTAAGAAATGTTCAACCAACGGTGCTCCTTTTATAGCACACTTGACTCTCGATCGATGCTGTAGGATGCGGCTTTTAACTGCCTGTGCTGTTTGTCCAATATAAGCTTTAATACAAGGACATAATATACAGTAGACCACATTTGTAGTGTTACAATACAAGCCAGCACCATTCTCATGTAGGCCTGCATATATATGTCTGCTCTGCTTCTTCTTACATTGCTACTCTATCAATGTTTTTGACACTATAAGCAACTCACTGGCACAGTAGTGAGAAGGTAGGCAAGATAATAAAAGATGAACATACCATAAGTAAGATCTGAGAACACAGCATCCATCCATGAGAGACAACAGTGAATTGTTTCCACAAAGGAGCACTCCATAAATGGTTCAAGAGGTTGGCTATGATCAAGGATTCACCTTGCTGGAGTTGATGGGGGATTCAATACTCATATCAACACAAATCCAAAAAATGAAAGCCAAAAACTCTAACGTGTAGAAAGAGATCATTCTGATAAATGCTTCAAAGACTGAGAGTACAAGTCTATTGTAAATGTCTACTTATGAGCGTAGTCTTAGTTGGGATAGAGCTGGGCCAGGATGAGACTCTGAGAGTTAGAGACACAGACAAGCCCTTCTGGATTTTTTTTTATTTAGGAATCAGATGTCTTAGCATACAGAAGTTTGTTTCGGCAAGAGTTAGGGAAAAAGGCATCCACTAAAGGTGCAATGTCTTCAAAGTCGTTGAATGTCCTTGAACTTGTTTTGTTAAGCAATCCAGGTCAATTTCACTTAACAGTTTAGACGTTTGCTGTGGGCAAATGCAGAGATTCACAGTTTTCACAGAAGAGGCAACACCCTCAAAAGTGCTAGTGGTGGATCCTCATCAGCGTCTGCTTTGTGACAAAGACGTACAAATCTGACTCAGGTAGTCAGAAAATAATCACTAAACTAACTTTTGAACATTCGGTTTGTACACATTACTGCATAATCTGTACAGCCTTTATTCCCATATGTTCCCTTCTATTCTGGTATGCTGTAACATGAGCCTTTCTAATGGGACTTCACCAAGACATGATGGTGCTAAATGAAACGAATGAATGTAGTGACCCTTCAAGTGCAACAGACATCTCTCAAACAAGTTCAACAGTTGCTGACAAATGTCTCCCACATTTGGGCTCAACGTTGTGATGCCCCATTTCTCCCAGTTTCAGATAATGAAACATAAGAGGCATGTTCAATGTTAGGAAATTCTTTGCATATGTACTCACCTGAGGGAAAATATTTGTTATTAGCCAATGTGAGCAAACTCCATAGATTAGCCAACCATTTACCAAATCTCAAACTGATATGACACTACACAGTATATACTTACAGAAAGCTGTCCCGGTAGGACCTGAGGTGCATCTTGAAGAGCTCCAGGAGAAGTTGGAGAAATTACAGAAATAGAAGGCCTTTCCATCTTTTGGGATTCAAAAGAACTTGAACCTGGAATAAAAAATATATTTGAACACGTGATCACATTTACTGGTTTACTATCAACACAATCTTAAAACAACATATAGTATCATAGCATTTCTACTCAGTTGTTGCAAATATGTGTTTTTCATACTTTTTATCCAAATGACATGCACGTGTTCACAACAGGCTCTCCCAAGAACTGGAACAAAATTTACAAAGTTTTCTTCTGGAGGACATCACTGACCTACTTAGTAATAATTCCTGTTTCTATATAATAAGTGCATTTTCTTTGGGCATTTTATATCTTTCTGAACTCCATAAATAACGGTACTTTGCCCCATGCATTAAACAAACTCTATTATCCACTACAATCTTTCTTGATGTCTTGGTCGCCTTCAGCACATTCAATCATAGGTGCCTCTTCGTACTCCTTGTTCCCTTCTGGCAGCTTGTAGCAAATTATATTGGCCTTTATAATCTCTGAACTCACTGTTTTATCTACTATATTTCCCTTTGAGTCTCCTCTATCATTGGTTTTCCTTAATATCTATAAATTCCAATTACATGGCACTGCTTAGAGTTTTTTTTCTAATATTGATGATAGGAAAAACTATCTGCATGGTCTTTCTGGTACTCTTATCATTTGGCATGTAATAGTGATACATGGTTACAGCTAGGAAGGCTATGCAAACTAAGATAAATATGTGGCTGCTTTAAGAAACTATAACATTTACCAAGGAGTGTCTTTCCCACCAACTCTAGCTGGCCCCATGCTTAGCAGCCATCTCCAAATGTCAAAGCCTGGTACCACATGTTTTTCTAGGCATTTTTGGTTGCAAATGGGAATGTGCTTATGTGTGGGTGGGTGTGATTGTGTAAAAGAGATGTTGTAATTAGGTGAGGTATTATGGCATTAACTTATGTAAAGAAAAAATACAGAAAAGACAATGGTTAATGTGACCTTATACATGCAAGGAATTCAGTCTCTGTCATGCATGTACAATGTTTAATAAAGTGATGTTATAGTTCGGTGTTAGAAGGAGACACATCCTTATGTTAAAAAAAAAAAAAAACACAGAAAGGCACTCCCATTATGCATTGCTTATGACCTCATATACTACACCCCTCATAACATGTTAAATAACATCATAAATGACATCATTCATGACATTCTAGCCGGGCCTTACCTCCACTCCACATCAAGACATAGAAATGATGCCAAGGCTATAGCAAAGCCCTGCACCCAACCCTCTGCAGGCATCAAACCACACTGTACACAATTTTCAGTTATACGTAGGACATGTTTGACACTGGCTAAGCCTGTGGCCAGGTCTGCACCCAACCCTACTGTGGACACACACTATGGAGGATGTCTGAATAGCATGCTGGTACACCAGACTTTGCATCCAACATACAATAATGGTTGGATGACAGGCTTGAGCTATGACCAGCCCTCTGCTAGTGGGATCGCTGCAATTCAGGAGCATTTTTACATATATTCCACAAAGCAGAAGATTGCAGGCAATTTCAATTGTATGAATACACAGTATAACAATATTTTTTAAAGTTTGATAGTGTATGAATTGATCATATGCCATAGATTTATTCAATATATTGTTTAGAGGAAAATGGGGTTGCTTTAAATGAATGTGCAGGGGAATGCGCACATTTCTAATCACACCTTACTTAAAAAATAAAAGAGCGAATTTTTTCGTACAATAATGCTGGGAAATACTATATAAAGCCTGTGTGATAATGGGGAGACAGGTACTGCAGGCATTCCAAGAGGAACATCTTCAACACACAGTTTGTGTCAAGGCCTTACACTGGCTTTTTCTGTCTGCTTCTCCTAAAAACATCAACAAAACACAGACAAAACTTTCCCTGCCGACTTTTTTGGCTATAGATATTAGCTAGGGCATGAAAAAAAGGGATTCCTTCACATATTTCATCCACATCCTCCGATCTAATATATCGTCAAATTTTAATATGTGCCCATTTATTGTTTTAATTTCACTTTCCATGATTTTTATATTTGCAATAATGATTTTGAACATATTCTGTTTTGTGTTCTTGGGACCGGGGGAGCCAAAACTACATTTAAAGGCACTGCACATCTGGAGACTCTCCCTCCCTCCCCCGCCTGCCGAACCTGACCTCTGTGCATTAGTCCTGCAGCGGGGGACGTGCCCAGTCGCGTGCCCAGGCCAAATGAGGGCCCGTCTGTGTCTGCTTGCAGCTGAACGAAGCTGGGCTGGGCCTGGTCTCTTGGTCCTGGGATTGGCGCTGAGGTAATTGTGGATTTTGTTATTGATGTAAGTAGTAAGGTATATACTGCTGAAATGGGGACGAAAAGGGCTCTGAGCAGTTTGGCCACGACAAGCAGCAATCACACCACAATAGACTCTTTTCTGGTGAGGGTGGTTGCAGTAATCTACAAAGAAATTGATCTGGCTGAACAATGTTTATGTTTGGGTGCAGTTGGGCCAGCTTTCCCCTCAGGGTTTGGTGAATCCACAGTCCTTAATGTGCCTCCCACTCAGGATGTGGGTAGAGAAGGAGGGGGGAATAGTAATATCGCATTACCATCTGATAATAAGCCCTTGGCAGGTGCTTCCCCTCACCCATATAATTTGATGTCACAATTAACTCCCTTCACTTTGTCTCGTTCAACGGCTACTAAGCGCAAGTGTGAATCCAAAAGGGAGGCTGCTGTTGCATCCAGTCTGGGGTTGGCCATTTCCAGGGATTCTCACTGTTCCCCTCCTAACGACCTAATATGGGTAGCTGCTATGGAGGATTTGAAGGAGGGCCTGAAGAACAAGTTACTTACCTTCGGTAATGTATTATCTGGTAGAGACTCTATCTAGCTGCAGATCCCTTACCTTTGAATTCCCTGTTATCAGCTTTGAATCCAGAATTTTTTGCTGAGCAATACCCTGTGCGCACCATCGGGTGACGTCGTTCAGATCCACGCGCGTTGTTTAGCTCTGCTTCGCTTCGCCAGCGTCATTGGAGCCATCTGTGATATCACGGTCACCTATAAAGGTACACCCCGGTGCGCGTATGTCAGTTCTTTTATCCACAAAACCTCCATGCCAGAAGCACAGTGTCATGGATAGTCATGGATAGAACCAATATTTTGCCTGTGCAAAACTAGGGCCCTGAAATGGATACATCCTAACCCCACTAGACATATCCGCAGAACAAGGAGGCATGGGTGGGTATAAGGAATCTGCAGCTAGAGATAGAGTCTCTACCAGATAATGCAAAGGTAAGTAACTTGTTCATCTGATAGAGACTTCTAGAAGCAGATTCCTGCCTTTGAATAGATACCCAAGCCGTAACCTCCAGGCGGTGGGCTGTGGATACCTCTACTTACACTAAAAAGTCCTGTAGGACTGAATGGGCAAAGTGTCCGTCTCTCGGTACCTAATTGTCCAGGCAGTAATGCTTTGCAAACATGTGCAAAGATGCTTACATTGCCGCCTGTTAGATCTTGAGGACTGGAACACCCCAAGCTAATACAGTGGTAGCAGCTTTTCACCTGGCAGAATGAGCCCTCAAGACCTCAGGAGGCTGCTTCCTGGCCATGTATCTTGATGAGGAGAACAACCCAGCGCAAAATGGTTTGCTTCTGCACCGCCCGACCCTTCTTTGCTCCAAAGTACCCCACAAAGAGTTGGTCATCCACCCAGAACTCTTTTGTGTGATTAAGGTAGAACAACAATGCTCTTTTTGGGTCCAGTCGGTAGATGTTCTGACCCAAATTAAATAGGATCACCACCATGGGGAGGAAAGAGGCACAAGTTCTAAGTACCACCTTGAGAGGATAGATATGAGATACCTTGGCTTTGATGATAGAGCTTGCACCTCACTCACCCTCCTGGCAGATGTTATTGCCACTAAGAAGGCTGTCTTGATGATGAGCAGCTGGAGGAGACAGATGTGCAAAAGATCGGAGGGAGACATTGCAAGGACTCTTTCAGCAGTGGGGAGAGCCTTGGTAAGATCTGTTTGTCTCCACCACCTCCGGATGGAGATGCCATTTGTGATCTGCTAGACATCGACTGCTGAGTTTGTCCGCCCAGGCATTCAAAGAACCTGCCAGGTGTTGAACCACTAAGGTTAAGCCCTGCTGTTCCAGCCATGTCCAGAGACGCAGAGCCTCTTGATAAAGGGTCCATGACACCACACCGCCCTGCTTGTTGCAGTACCACATCGCAGTGGTGTTGTCCCTGAACACCTGCACTAACTTCCCTTTCACAACAGGAAGAAATGCTTTCAATGCCAGTCGAATCGCCCGGAGCTCCAGCAAGTTGATATGGAGTCCGGATTCTGCTGGAGACCAGAGGCCTCTCATCTCCGCCTCTTCCAGATGGGCGCCCCATCCCAGAAGTGATGCATCTGTCACTACTATGAGACCTGGCTGGGAAGAGAGAGGAGTCTGCCTCTGACCGAATGGCAGTTCAATAACCACCACTGCAGGTCTTTTACAGTTCCCTCCAAGATCTGAACCATGTCAGTAATATTTCCATGATGCTCTGCCCACTGGAACTTCAGGGCCACTGCAGAGCCCTCATATGCCATCTGGCATGTTTGACTAACAGAATACAGGAAGCCAGGAGTTCACAGAAATCCAGGATAGAGGCCAAAACATCAGTATCATAACCTGAATATCCTGGACTCGCTGTTCGGGAGGATAAACCCGAAACTGCACTGTGTCCAGAACAGCCCTGATGAAAGGGAGCTTCTGAGAGGGAGTCAGGTGTGACTTCGGCACGTTTATAGTGAACCTCAGAGAATGCAGGAGGTCAGCCATATTCTGAAGGTGGGTGACAACAGCCTGGGGCGTAGGAGCCTTCAACACCCAGTCGTCGAGGTAGGGGAAGACTGAAATCCCTAACCTGCGCAGGTGAGCTGCTACCACCGCCATCCCCTTGATGAACACTCAAGGGGCACTGGTGAGTCCGAAGGGGAGCACAGTAAACTGAAAGTGCTCGTGACCCACCTTGAACTGCAAGTAAGGCCTATAGGCGAGTAGGATGGAGATGTGAAAAAACGCATCCTGCAAGTCCAACGGTACCATCCAGTCTCCTTGGTCCAGGGCAGACAAGACCTGAGCAAGAGTGAGCATCTTGAATTTCTCATTTTTGAGGAAGAGATTGATGTCTCTTAAATCCAAGATTTGGTGAAGATCCTTGTTCTTTTTTGGAATCAGAAAGTAGCAGGAATAACAAGCACTGCCTACTTCAGACATCGGGACCCTTTCTATGGCTCTTTTGGCCAAGAGAGTCGTAACTTCCTTGTGGAGCAGGATTAAATTATACTCCATCAGCTGTTCTTTCAGTTGAGGGATAAGGAAGGGAAAGACTGGACGAGGAGGGAATAGCCCTTCTGTATGATCTGCAAGACCTGTTTGTCTGATGTTATGGACCGCCAGTGAAGGAGATGAAATCAAATCCTCCCTCTAATTGGACGAGCATGGTCTTGCAGAACTATACTAGGAGGGCTTGGACGTTGCGGAAGAGGGGGGCTGGGTCGTGGGCGACCTCCGGCTAGACCCTCTGGGTCTGAAGGTAGCACAACCTGGTCCTCGCACTGGATGCTGTGAAGATGGAGGACGGGGGCTGACCTGTGGGTGGTGTGGTTCCCCGCCCCTCCTGAAGCCTCAAAAGGGGCAAAAGGCAGACTGCTGGTGAGCGGGCGCCGAGAGTAAGGACCTAGGGATAGCTCGAGAGTCCTTGAAATGCTCAAGCACTGAGTCTGCCTTTTTAAAAAAAGGCGTGAGCCATCAAAGGGCATGTCCATCAGATTTGCCTGGACACCCCTGAAAAGCCAGGCATGGTGAGGAAGGGCCACCTTGAACCGCAAGTAACGCCTGTAGGCGAGCAGGATGGAGATGTGAAAAAACACATCCTGCAAGTCCAACGGTACCATCCAGTCTCCTTTGTCCAGGGCAGACAAGACCTGAGCAAAAGTGGTATCTTGAATTTCTCATTTTTGAGGAAGAGATTGATGTCTCTTAAATCCAAGATATGGTGAAGATCCTTGTTCTTTTTTGGAATCAGAAAGTAGCAGGAATAACAAGCACTGCCTACTTCAGACATTGGGACCCTTTCTATGGCTCTTTTGCCAAGAGAGTCGTAACTTCCTCCTGGAGCAAGATTAAATTATACTCCATCAGCTGTTCTTTCAGTTGAGGGATAAGGAAGGGAAAGATTGACAAGGAGGGAATAGCCCTTCTGTATGATCTGCAAGACCCGTTTGTCCGATGTTATGGACCGCCAGTGAAGGAGATGAAATCAAATCTTCCCTCTAACTGGACGAGCATGGTCTTGCAGAACTATACTAGGAGGGCTTGGATGTTGCGGAAGAGGGGGGCTGGGTCGTGGGCGACCTCTGGCTAGACCCTCTGGGTCTGAAGGTAGCACAACCTGGACCTCGTACTGGATGCTGTGAAGATGGAACACATGCCTAAATAGTCACATCCACTCAAAAGCAAAGCACATTTTTACAACTCAAAACACTCAATGTCTAAAATAGCCAAACTCCACAATACACACCATATGTACATAATAGCCATATCTTCAGACAAGGCATACACCATGCAGGACCACATCGCACATCGCAATAACAAACACATTTCACTACAAACACAGCACACTACCATGATACCATCATTTCAGCAACATAAAAATACCAATCACACAACAGACACCCTACCCCTGGGGGACAACAGCACTGTACACAACCCTCCATACTGCTAAAACAATACATGAAGCAGCAATCAGCACACGCAACAAAAATACTGGCACACAACCAATGTAAGCGAGGTAGAATTCAAGCTTAGGAAAGGAAATGCTGGACAAAGATGTAACCAGAAAACCAACCGCTGGTTGGCTTTAATATTCAGCCAGTGCAAATCATATTAAAGTGCAAGGTCATTGGCCCGCCCATAAGTCCAAAATGGTTTTGCACCAAAGGCACAAAATGGTGCCCCAACTTGACTCCTGACTGCCATGTAACCTCCAAAGGTAGGAGCATGAAGGGGGCAGGCAGGCACCTCTGGGAATATTGGGAGGGAAGAGGAGAGGGAGGTGGGCTAGGGCTTGGGAGGGATGAGTTTTGCCTTTGGTTTGGGAGGGGGCCTTTTTAGAAGGGGTGGACCTCTTCGTGGTGGGGGAGGGGCATGGGTGCTGGCAGGGAGGGTAGGGGAAACCTTGGAGGTGGTAGGGATGGCCTTGTGGAGGGAAACAGATCTTTTGGGGTGATCATAAGGGTAAGAGTAGGGCAAGGTCAAGGTTAGAAAGGAACACTTTTCAGTCTCACGAGGAGAGTCATCAGAAGGGGTTGCCTGACGTATTAGTGTGGATGTCTTGGGTGCTTGTTTATGGGAGGTGTGCTTGTGTGTGGTGGGTGTCTGTTAAGTGGGAGAGTTAGGGTGTCTTGGGCTGAGGTGGGGAGGTGCTGGGGGATGCCATGGTGGATGGGTGACTGTCTGTTTGGGTGGTGACTGTAGGTATGGTGGATGTGTTGCATGTAGGCGTGTCAGTGGTTGTGGTGTCTGCTGGTGTGGTGACTTGGGTAAACGTCTGCGGGTCTGCTGGGGTTGTGTCTGCAGGTAGGATAGGTGTGGTGGCTGGATCAGAGAATATTGGGGTGGTGTCTGTAGGTGTGCCAGGTGTTGTGTCTGTAATGATGGGAGTGGTAGAGGTGTAAGGGCAAGACATACTTGTTACTGTGCCTGCAGGTGGATGTTGTTTGTGCGTGCCGGTGGCGTGTCTTGTGGTGTTTATGTTTGTCTACGCTACCCTTGGATGCTTAACAATGACACAGACCCTATCCTTATCACACAAATACATTACTCAGATGTTGAGGTGGATGCATGCCTGTCTGTTTGTGTGCTTTGGCTGTGTCAGGGAAGAGGAATTTGGACTGGGAAGAGGAAGGTGGATGGGAGATGGTTGACAAGGGGTGCCTGTTTCCTGGCAGTGTTGAGGCCAGAGTCTGAAATGATCTCTGTAAGCCAGAGATTGCACCTTGAATGCCCTCCAGGAACACATTGCTCTGTTGGATCTGGCTTGCCTGTCCCTGGATGACTTTCATGATGGCTGTCTGACCCACAGAGATAGACTTCAGGAGGTCAATAGCCTCCTCGCTGAGGGCAGCAGGGTGAACAGGGCCTTGGGCAGAGGTGGATGCGGCAATGGAGACACTCACCCTCTTGGATGAGCAGGCACGGCCAACAGGGTGGGAGCTACAGGGAGGGCAATGACAGGACTTGGGGTGGGGGGAGGAGGACAATGATAGTACAGGAGTGGTTCCCAATGGGTCTGTCACCACTAGGGAGTGGTCACTGGAGAAGGACTCATATGAAGAAGTTGCAGATACGGCCCTCGCCATCTGGGCCACTGGGTCCCTCTGTGTCTGTGGTGTCGTGACTGGCGGTCCCATGGCCAGAAGCTTCCTCACTCGGTTGTGCCCTGTTTCCTTCACCTGCCGGTGCTGATGCTGAAAATAGATAGTGAAGTATGGTCATCACATACACATGATAACACTTCTATTACAAATCAGGCAGAAATACATACCGTCATGTCAAATGACCCCCCTGCAGGAAGATCCAGTAAAGTTCCAACATCATGTAACGACACAATACTATGCATCTCCCTCAATTTCTCAACTGTCATACACCAGCAAGGCAAGCTAACAGAAACCTACAATACCATGAATGAAGTAGAAAAATCACACTGACCATAACATGATTAGGTGCCTATTCCACTTAAGGTAGGTTCCCTAATCACAACAGCATAGTCAACCAGTAGACAAGAAATGGATTCCCATTGTAAGGTAGCTTAACAACGACAAAGACCCAATCCTTACCACACAAATACATTACCCTGATGTCATGTACCAGGCAATAACATATGATGCCAAGTAAAGGCAGGTAACCCTGGTACAAACAAGCCATCCCTACATCAAGTGACATAGATTCAACCATATCATTATGGACACATACCATCATATGACATATCAACGTGTCACACTTGCCACATGTTGTTCAAGAATGTAGTACACATGTCACACACACATACACCAATTGTGATGTAGCAAGGAGTGACACTGGACTCAGGTCCAAGCTATCTATGAAAAATATTTCCAGAAGGCAAACAATAATAGTCATGTAAGGACCAAGTAAGCTCACACCAATGTCCCACACACAATTAGCAGTTTATTTTATTGTGTATATAACAAATAGACTACTCTACTGCGCAGGAAGAAGGGAAACAGACCTTGCTAACATTAACATGAGTAAACCAATTCATCACAGAATGAGAAGCAGCACCACTACCCACATATCAGACCTGGCAAGCCTGGTATCTGTTTGTGGTGATACATTCCAACAGTGAGGCATGAACTGTGTCTTCAAAATACACATGATGTTGACACAGTACTGTCTGAGCCATAGCTGTGAGTGGAAAATCATTGCCTATGTATCATACCTGCATAAGTATATCATAGACAACATATGTGTCAAGTTTCTGCTGTCAGGACATCAGCTTCAATCACATTCTCTCATCTGGTACCAACATATGTGTCCCTGTGGAAATGCAGCTTATGCACACTGGTAAGCAACATGCATATTGTCACCTCTGATGGGACAGCACACGTCATTGTATATTCCTCACTTACCAAGGGGAATTACCTTGCAACATTTTTGAAGATGTTAGCTATGGATGCCATGTGACATGTCTGATGGACACCACTGAATCACATAATGCTGTGGCACATCAGAAACCAATAAACACTGGAGATCACTTGCCCCTACCTGACTTCAATTCACACATAGACATACCCCCTGATACATAGCAAAGGACAGAGACATTAAGGAGGAATGATCTGTTGGTAGAGACTAACACCCACCTGGGTAGTAACAGCAGATCACTGGATCACAGAAAACACTGTCATATATGTTCCATTCTGTGCTATAGGACTGAGGGGCCCCCCATAGTTGAGTACCATGTCTCAGAACAAAATGAATGTGCACACCTGTTGCCAATACATGACTCGTGTACATTAATGTGATCACAGAAGATCTGTCACACATTACACTTAACACATTGTCAGAGCTAACATCCTGTCCCTCACTCAATCACCTGTAAAAGGGGCAAACATGTGTTTGGTATGTACTTACCCCCTTGTGGCGGCTGTGCTTCCCTCAAAATGCTCATCCAACTCAGGTTAGGCCACCACCAAATTGCGTGCCATTATGGGGGAGTCATGGTCCGGCGGGCACCCCGTCCTCATTGGGAGGACCGCCCCAGCTAGGCCTCTGCGATCTTCCGGGCCCAGTGTCTCAGGTCCTCCCACCTCTTCTAACAGTGGGCACTATGCCTTGAGGCATGAGGTTGAAGATATATAGATTGTAGGTATTTATATGCACTAAAATGAGTATTATGTCTGTATGAGTTCCTAGAGGACCATAGATATACATAAAGCAATGAATATGTGGCTCTAAATACTAGATTAGGCATATATAGCAGCTTAATAGATACAAGATCATTGTCCTGGGAACTAGGGGAACACCATTACTCTCATAATGTAAATATTGCAAGTAATATATCATGCATTAGATGCAACCATTAGCCCAACATACCATACATATGGTAAATATGGCAACATGTACTCCACAGATATTATTAATCTCTGTAAATATGTAAATTATTGAATCTGTCTTGGCTTTATAGATAATTTTGTATTCAATTATTCAACTATGTTTTTAGAGGTTTAATAATAACAGAAAAGATCAGTGGATTCTGATTATGTTTTAATTATCACAAGTTCGTGTAGGGGACTACATATCCCAGAATGCACTTGGGTGGTGGTAGGAAAAAATTAACTATAAATAGAGATTCATTGGAAAGTTTTGCTTTATAAACTGTGATCAAGACCGAGAGGTTGAAACGCGTTGGTGGTGCCTTTTTACACTTCTTTTTGGATAGAACTAATAAAACTCTCCTGGAGTGCAAACAAATCAATTGTTTTTCAATTGTTGGTGTTGGATATATATATATATATATATATATATATATATATACATACACACATCTTCACTGAGGCAAGGGGATGTCAAGTCAATAATGTGCCACGTTAACCACTGGTATGTGCTGTGTATCATGTTTTCACTGTATCAAATGGCATGCCCCATTTTTAATGTGAGATATGCAGTGTCACTTACAAGGGACACAATGAGTGATGGACATACCTTCTTATTTTCTCTCACATAGTTACCTTGGAAGGAGAAGGGTCAGACAACCTCCTGTGTACCGTTCACTAGCAGACTTGCACACCATGGAGGATAGACATGTCATTCAGGTCTATCGCCTGAATAGGCAGACAATCAAGCATCTCTTTCATCAGTTGGTGCCAGATCTGCCATTCGTCATCCAGACAGCATACCACCCATTGTACAAGTCAATTGTCAGTGCTGCACTTCCTGGCCACAGGCTCCTTCCAAAATACAGTGGCACTAACTGCAAGGATGTCCCAGCCTAAGTTCAGTCTGGTCTTCAAGGCTGTACTGTCTGCATTGTTGAAACACCTGGACAGCTACCTCTGATTTCCATAACATGAGCATTTTGCCCATGTGAAGGCGGAGTTACATGGTTTGGCACACATCCCACATGTAGTGGGAGCCATTGATGGTACCCATGTAGCCTTGGTTCCCCCACATGGCAATGAACAGGTTAATTGTAACAGGAAGAACTTCGACTCCATAAATGTCCAAGTAGTTTTTGCGGACCTCTACATTTCTCAAGTATGTGCACAGTACCCAGGTTCAGTTCATGATGGCTTTATCATGCAGAACAGCACTATCCCACAGCTGATGACACAACAGTACCCAGAGAAGGCCTGGCCTGGCTGGTTGGTACGTTACATATGTCATGTGTGTTTGTATGCTATGTCTGCTGCCAAATGTGATGATGGTCTGGACTCATGTTTGCACACATATTATGATTCCTTACAGGTGACTCTGCCTACCCAAACCGTCCTAGGAACCCAACCACGCCAGAGGAAGTCCGCTTCAATGAGGACCATGGAAGGACACAGCATGTTGTGGAGCAGGCTTTTGGGCTCCTGAAGACAAGATTCTGCAGCATCAGTAAGTCTGGTGGAGCCCTCGTCTACTCACCCGATATAGCTTGTCAGATCATTGTGGCCTGCTGCATGTTCCACAACCTTGCCCTGAGGCGAATTATCCCATACATTCCAGATGAGGGGGAGCTGGCAGTTCTACCAGGTGGGAATGCAGAAATGCCAAGTGAGGATGACAGTGATGAGGATGAAGGTGGAGACATGCAGACAGAACTTCACCTGAGTGTAAGTATGTGATGGTCAGTAATTTTACTGACTACGTGGGGTAGTGTGGGGGTCAGAATTGTTTGAGAAGGGATTCTGTGTGGCCATCAGACAAATCATTTCTGAGTTGTGTCAATGGCAGGTGGCTTTAGCTGGCATATGAAGTGGAAATGGATTGATACAGGAACTGTGTTGCATATTTTTGGGGTGTGTGCCAGTGGGATGGCAGAGATCTGTTCTACACAATAGACCTGTTTGCCATGGTATGTGGGTCCAAAGGTGTCAAGTGTGGGAACATGTGTCTTTGACATAAGTCATCCTGTGCAATCCATTCATTCAACCTTCACATTGTATTGACAATGATGCTGTTTGACGTATGTAGCTGTCATTGTGTTTCCTCATTGCAGGCCACTGTGCATGTGTGTCATGAGTAGCATGCCTACAGATGGCTGACCATTGTAAGTGGAAGGTTCTCTGACTAGGGACTGCTGTACTGCCCTCTCTCTGTATATGGGGTTTGTTGATTTGGTACGCATGGAATAGTTATGTGATGAGGGTTTAGCTGATGACAATTGTCACCAATATGTGATCCTATTCGGAGGGACACAGTTTGACATCGTCCCTTACTTCAGTGGTCTGTGGGATGTTACTTACTGACACCTAGGCAGGAGCAATACATTTTTAGGCATACTTGACTATGACATTCCTGACATTTGGTCAGCTTATGTGCTGCACAGTGTAATAAATAGAGATTGGTGATTGTTCACTTGTGTGATTGTGTTGGTATTGATCCCCAGCATGCCACTATCTGTGACATGCCCCTCATCACATTTCCTTCTTAGGAGTCAATAATGGGCATGAAATATATGTCAGTTGAAACTACTCACATAGATGTAAAATGACTAACACTTACATTGTCTACTAGTTGTGTTTACTTACATCTGCACATGAGATTAGGATGAATGTGAGCAAAGAAATAATGTTCAAAAGTGAAGGGTGGATATTATCATCAACTTAGCTGCAACAACATTTTAGGTCCCAAGTCCAGTGTCCTACTATTCTGGTAAATTGGAAAGTGGTTGTAGAACAAACAACAGGGTGCATTTGAGGCACAAAAAGGGAATATATCAATTGGGGGTTACTTCCTCACAGTGGTGTTTGTCTTGCCATCTGCACCTCCTGGTTGTTTGGTGGACGTCCATGCTTGCGGGGTGAAGGGGTACTGCAGCTAGAGACAGGGGTGTCTGAGGCATGTCCTTCCCCTGGCAGAGGCTCCATTCCACTGGCTGCCACAGATGTAGAAGGGGCTGGTGTAATTTGGCCAATGGAAGGGTTCTGGTGTTGGGGAAGTTCCCTGCTCAGGGTGGTGTTGATGACTCTCAGCATCCTTGTTATGGCATCCAGCTGGGCATTTTGGGCCTCCCACTTTTGCATGACTTCTTGGTGGTTGTCCTATGCAGCTGCTTGAGCTCCCCGTCATGGCAAATACCTGGCTTATCACGTATTGGGATTGTTGGTAGGCTTCCAAGACTTATGAGCTGGTGTCCTGGCTTGACATATCCCTAGCAGCCTCATGCCACTGGCCCACACCAACCCTCCCATGCACCCTACCTACCCCCACGTGCCTGAGTCCTTGGCAGAGTTTGCCCACTGCCACTTGTGCCGGGTAAATCATTGTCAGGGATATTGAGTTCTGACTCTGGTACCTGGACTTGGGGGCACATGATGGTTGTTACTGTACCTGGGACACAGGTTTGGGGATGACTCGTTGCCTGGGATGTAGATGCTACAGGGCTGGGAAGAGTCAATGTGGGCAGGGTGAGACAGACAGCTGTTGTCTGACCAGGTGGCCCTGATGGGCCAGAGCTGTCCTCAACATCTACACATCCAGGAGCACTATCTTCACTGAGGGCTTCATCCAGGGGGGAAGTAGTTGTCTTAGCTTTCCATGGTCCCAGTGGCAGGCAGACCTGCTGAAGGTGTGAAACAGACAGTTTCAGGTTGTTATGTGACATGTAGCACCAAATAATTTCACAGGTAGATATGTTTTGGGACATGTACAGATTGGCTTAGCTTGATCCCCTTATATGACAGTGACACCTGCTTTCAATTATGAAGACCTGACATTTGGGGTACAGACAATTCCTTTTTAAGTCGTTTTGGCACTTGGATGTCTGCTCATTGACTCATATCTTGGCAGCAGTGGAGCATAATGTTTCATGGTATCTCCCAGTTGCAATACTTAATTGTTGAGTTAACAGCCAGCTGCACAATGTCCTGTGGACACTGACCTAGCCATCAGATTTGGAGTAACCATTCTACTTGGCCAGATGTGATGGGTTACACTGTGTACAGCACACTGCATATATGTGAGATCCCCCCAGTTGAATAGAGTCCAGTAGGTGATGGGAGGTATGAGAGACAGAGTAGCAGAGGACATAGTTGTACCTGTGTGTGGGGGGTATGTCAGTGGCAGCTGTCCTTGGAATTCCTGTCAATAGCTGTCCTAAGGCAATGGACTATACTACTGTTATCTCCCTAGGTGAGTACATTTCTATAGTTGATGGGAGGTAGAAGTGACAGTTTAGTAGAGGAGGCTGTTGTAGCTGTGTGTTAGTGCTTTTGTACTAGCAGATGTCCATAGCATTGCTTTCATTCCCACGGACTGTACAATTGTAGAGCATTCAGGTGAGTATCTCCCATTGTTCAGTTTACATGAAAGGCTATTTTCAATA
Source organism: Pleurodeles waltl (assembly GCF_031143425.1). Lineage (NCBI taxonomy): Eukaryota > Metazoa > Chordata > Amphibia > Caudata > Salamandridae > Pleurodeles > Pleurodeles waltl. The sequence continues at coordinate 1,419,884,583 of NC_090444.1, forward strand.
TGGTACACTGCTCTGGTTTTCTTAATAGTAGAAAAATGCCTGTTGGGAGTTGTAGTGCTGTCAGTCCCTTTACTACCCACTGCATTCAGAGATATTGTGTTCGCAGGTGAGTGAACTTCACATGTGAGATGCCAGACAGGAGTATTCAGACAGTTGGACACAGGGGTGGTGAGTGGGTTGACTGTTATGGTGGAAAAAGGTAATCAGTGAGCATGCATGACAATACATTTTGGTGGCTTTATTGGTGTAGTGACTTACCTGACTCGACTCCCCCTGGTATTCCTGTCAAACCCTCAGGATGCAGAATGGCCAAGACGTTCCTCTCCAATTATGTGAACTGTGGGGGTGGAGTTGGGGTACCACCGCCAGTCTTGAGGACCGCAAGCTGGTACCAGGCTGACATGGAACGCACCTTCCCCCTGAGGTTGTTTCACCTCTTCCTGAAATCCTCCCTTGTGCACAGGTAGCTGCCTATTATATTCACCCTGTCGACTATTCTTTGCCACATTTCCAATTTCCTTGCTATTGTGGTCTGCAGTTCTTGCGCTCCAAATAAGTGCAGCTGCACTCTGATCATTTAATCCACCTTAACTCGTAACTCGTCGCCTGTGAAATGGGAATGTTTTTGTGGTGGTGGACAACACTGTAAAATGATGATGGGATGTAGGTGCTGTGTGGTGAGGGGTAGATGGTTAGTAAAGGATGTGTAGAGGTGAGATTTTGTGTGATGGGTATGTTGTCGGTGTGGGATAGTTGCTATGTGAAAGTTGGAGGAGGGTCTAATCTACAGTACGGCCTATGATTTTAGGCTCTGGCTTCTATGTGTGCATTGTTAATGTAAAGGATAGTGGTGTGTGAAGGGGTATGTTTTATAGTGCAGTTTGTAGGTGTGTCGGGTGTGTGGATGTGTGTCAGGTCTGTGGATTTTTAATCTATCCAAAGTGGTGTTGTGTATTACTGGGGTGACCGCCTCGGTTCGCACCAAAATTGGATATCCGCTACGGAAGAACCATCATTGTGATTTGTGAGTCGTAATAGGTTCGGTGGTTGGAAGACGGGCTGACGGTGCTCATGGTTGAAAAGCCTATTTCCTGCCCTCCAGATTACTGGCAGTGTCATTTTTTGCCTGTTTTGGTGGTCCTAGCTGTTCAACTTGTAATACAGTGGTCTGTGAGACTGCCAATATGGTGGTCATTTGGCAGCTGCCACCATGGTGGTCAGCGGTCAGACTGCTAAACTCGTAATGACCACCTTAGGTGTAGATCCGTGTCCCTGTGACTCAACTTCTGCTCAGTCTCTGTTACATTTTATGTTTTTTTGTAATCGTTATGCTGTCCCTAGGAAACATTATTAGTGTCTTTGTTTTTAAGCATTCGGCAATACAAACCTGCCTTTTTTTTCCTACTGCAATTTGAGTTTATCTACCTCATGGTCTACAAATACATTTGAACAGCGGCTCATTTAAGAGAATAGTTGGGAAATAGGGTGGTTTTACTTTTTTTTTCCCTGAACCTTTTTTTAAACCCTGGGGGATGATATGATGAATTCTTAAGTGCTTCGATTATGAGCTTTTTTACTGTTTGTATTGTCATCACTTTCTTTATCTTATATAGTTAGTGTTTTACACATCTTATCAGTATGGTTTTATTATGTATTGTTGTGGCGACGGCCGCCAAAAGACCGTCGCCACGGCTACCAGCTGTCTGCCAGATTATGACCACAGCTGAATTTGTGGTAGGTGGTGTATGTGTGTGTCTGTTCGTGCATGTATGTGGGTGGGTGTTGCGTGTGTGCATGTATGGATGTGTGAGTGCATGTATGTTGAGTTGTGTGAATGCATCGGGGCATGTATGTATTTAAGTGTGTGTGAATGGATGTATGCATGCGTGGATGAATGTTGGAATGGGTGTGTGTATGCGTATGTGCATGTGTGAAAGGAGGGGCGTGCATGGGGGGTCTAGAGAGGAAGGAGGGGTGGGGGGAACTTGGGGAGTGGGGGGAAGGCCCCTATCAGTGAGAGGGAAGGGAGTCCCTGTCACTGATAGTGCCTACCGCCATGATTTTCGTGGCGGTAAGGATGCCATTGTGGTAGGCGGGGTCATAATCCCGCAGGTGGGCAAGTGACGGCCGCCGGGCTGTAGAGTGAAGTCTCCAGCCCGGCGGTTGTTACCGCCGTGGCAGTCGGTGTGGTACATTGGCGGTTTGGCTTTAGCCAAACTGCCAATGTCATAATATGGAGAAAAGTACCGCCAGCCTGTTTGCAGTACTTTCCTCCATATTAACGCCAACCACCGGGGTCATAATCACCCCCATAATGTCCCAGTTCTTAACATAGCCACTGTGTCATTTCCGACATCGACCATGGTACAGTCATTGACCTGCCAAATTTTTATCAATGTCAATTGCACTAGGAGTATCAAATTGTTGGTGCAAAGTCTGATTACAATTTTCAAGGAGCTACATGCCTTAGCAAACCCAATTGAATGTAAGTAGGATCCGGAGCCCATACTGCTAAGTAGGCCATTCCACAATTTAAAAAATGACTGGCAGCCAATCTGGCCTGAACTTAAATCTAACCTAAATCTTAATACTGAACACATAGCTCTGACCTTTTGACATCAAACAGTTAAGAGAATCTGCTTTGAGTGAACTATGGCTCTATTTAGAGAGACTCTTCCTTGATGACTCAAAATGGAGGTATTACTTTAGCAAGGTAATTTCCGAACTAGAAATCCATGTTTATTATTGCTGCAGTGATGATATTTCACTGTACTAGTCTCATCTATTAAATACATGCCATAAGCCAGGATTTGACTGCTTGAACAAGGTATCAAGAAATTAATTCAAGGTGTGGGCTCCCTATATCCAGTATCAAGTATCAGGGCCAGGCCGAATCAATCAATTTCATCTTTGATATTGTTTAGTCACCCTTACAAATAAATACATCTTGGTGAAAGCCTGAAATTGGCAGCTGGAGGAGACCTGATTCTAAATCTCAATAAGCAAACTCATTCTCAAAAGTATAGATTAAATACTTTAAATAACAACTATAGGTCACATGGTGAAACTTGATGAGACTCTGATAACCTGCTGGCAGTGCTGCGTGGAGAACTAAGGGATCATCAGATGCCTCAGCATAATATCGCATCTCATACCTGAAGCCAGAAGCTTTGGCCCCCCTCCAAATATAGACCTCAATTATGAAGTCCATATTGAGTTAGATTGAGAGCAATATTCAGAGAGAAAAACTCAAGGTGGCACAAGTGGAGAAGGAACAGGATATAGACCATACTTTTGTATAGAAGTTAATGAGTGCGCCGTTGAAAGTTAAGCTTGCACCAGTGACTCCTGCAAAACACTCTGTTAACTCCCCTTTTATTCCCAAAACTGGTTTATTTTGTGGACAATAATGTTTTGGTATAATTGTAACAAACTACTTGAAGAGTCCAAGAGGATTACTTTGACACTCAATTATATATAATCAGTCCAAACAAAACAATCATAGATGTTAGTGTTTTCTGGTTAGCGAGCTGAAAAGAGTGTGTAACAAGCTCAGTTACTTATAATTTGAAGGTGGTGAATAAATTGTAAATTAAAGTTATAACTATAAGTTTAGAATTTTCAAAGTTTCTGTAGCTCTAACTTGGTTTGTATGGAGAAAATACATTTTCCTAACTGTAACTATGATTTACCCTTTGTTTTTTCATAGAGTTTAAATTTTTTGTTTAAGTTTTAATAAAAATGTGTTTGAAATTGTAGAGTCCAGTGTCGCAACTGGAGAGTTGCTATGTGGAGTGTTGTATAGTACAGTAGAAGAAAGTGTTGTAAGGTCTATTGTCACAGAAAGGAGTAGTGTAGAATAGAATAGAGTGGAGTAGAGTAGAGTGTGGTAGCATACCGTACAATGTAGCAAAGTACCATATAGTGTAGTGGAATGGTGTCTCATACAGTAGGAGTCAAGTATCGTAGACTGGAACAGCAAGTTGTACAGTCGAATGGTGTGGCAAACATGAGAGTAGGGTGTCACAGACTGTCAGAGTGCAGATGAGTGTTTTAGAGTGAATTAGGGTAAAGTAGAGTGTCATACAGTGGTGTCTCATCAAGTGGAGTGCCGTAAAGCAAAGTGGAGGACAGTGTCATAGAGTGGAGTGCCATATTATACAGAAGAGTAGTGTATTGTAGGGAGAAGTTCAGTGGTGTGTCGTCGAATGCTATACAATGCAGTACAGTGGTATTCAGTGAAAGATCATAGAGTGGAACAGAGTGGCACAGAGTTTAGTACACTATTGTAGAGTTTCCTTGCCAACAGTGGAGTATAGTATAGTGGCGTAGAGTGGGATAAAGTGCAGTGGAGTGGAGTATAGTGGAGTGGAGTACACTACAGTCGGGGAGTGTAGAGTAGAGTAAATTGCCATACAGTGAAGTGGTGTGTTGTATCTACAGTAGCGAGGAATGCAGTAGAGTGGTATGACAGCATAGAGAGTAAAGTGTCATAAACTGAAATAGCATGTTGAACAGGGAGTGTAGTGGGGTTTCGTACAGTATTGGAAAGTGATGTAGACTACAATAGAGTAGAGTGGCATAAAATCTAGTTTGATTTTTGTAAAGTGGAGTCAGTGCTTAATTTGTAAATAAAAAAGTGCCGGTGCCCAAAGGCCTCTTCTTAAACACGCGGCTGCTGCAAATAAATGTGCGAACACGGAATACTGAGACAGCTTAATCCTGAAAGTTATCTTGGGTCTCTTTAATTCATTTAAAGCCACTCCCTGCCCCTTTAGCTCATTCTTGCAGCTCTCTGCTCTTCCGTTTTGAGACGCTTTTTCGTTTTCCTCTTCCTCCATCTTTCCCATATGTGTCTTTTGCTTGCAGAAATGCTTGACGAAGAAAAATAAGTACCGGACCTCAAAAATGAGTGCTGCCGCTCTGCACCGGAAACAACAACCACAAATAAAACACTGAGTGGAGTGGTGTGTAGCACAGTGCTGTAGAGCATGGTAGAGTGGATTGCCATTCAGTGTAAAGGAGTACAGTGGCTTAGAGTGGAGTAATGGAGAGTGGAGTACTGTATCACAGTAGACTTGAGTAAAGTGGGGTGCAGTGGCATACAAATGACAGTGTCTAATAGTGGACTAGAATGGCGCAGAGTAGAGTGGAGTGTTGTACAAGGGTATACAGTATAGTACAGTGTTGTACAGTGGAGTAAAGGGGTAGAGACAGGAGTAAAGTGTAAAAGAGTTGCATATAGTGTAGTAGAGTGGAGTTGCATAGAGTGCAGTGGTGTGTGTAACAGTGGAGTATATTGCTGTATTGTAGCATAGTGTAAGGTAAAGTCTTGTATAGTGGAGTAGAGTCAAGTGTTGTGCTGTAACAGTGTGGAGTAAAGCACAACAGAGTGTATTGCTGTGGCATGGAGTGGAGTGCACTGGCGTGGCGTAGGTAGTAAACTTTATAAACTGGAGTGGGCCTCATACAGCAGAGTTGAGTGCTGAGTCGTATAGAAAAGGTTTGTATACTGGAAAAGAGTGTTGTACAGTGGAGTGTATGGGCATAGATTGGGATACAGAGTTAGACAGTGGAGTGTATAGGGAAAGACTAGAATAAAATGCTGTAGAGTGCCAAGTGGGGTAGACTTTTACAGAGTGGAGTTATATAGAGTGGAGGAGTGTGTCATACAATGAAGCAGCAAAGAGTGAAGTGGTGTACACTGCAGTGGCGTAGAGTGGATTATCATAAAGTGGAGTAGCGTACAGTAGAACAGCATACAGTGGGATACTGTACAGTAGAGTATAGAAGAGTGGAGTGGCATGGAGTGGGACAGCATAGAGTGCAGTCTTGTAGAGTGAAGTAGGGTACAGTGGATCAGCGTAGAGTGGGGTGGTATACATTGAAATAGGTGTAGAGTCAGGAAATTATTATAAAGTGCGGTGGCATCTCATACAGTAGAGTGGAGTGCTGTTTTGCACAGTGTGGGATACTGTTGTAGAGTGGAGTAGAGTGTTGTATAATATAGGGTACAGAGTTAGAGTTGAGTGTAGCAGAGTTTTGTAGAGTGGAATTATGTACAGTGGAGGAGTGTACACTGGAGTCGCGTTGAGTGGAATAGAGTACAGTAGAACTGTGTACAGTGGAGTGGCATAAAGTGTAATAGCATAGAATGAAGTAGCATAGACTGGAGTGGTCTACAGTGGAGTGGCATAGAGTATAACAGCATATAGTGCAGTTGTGTACAGTGGAGTGGCATACAATGGAGTGGGGTACAATGGAATACCATACAGTAGAGGGGCAAAGATTCAAGTTGCGTAGAGTGTAATAGCATAAACTGGAGTACAGTGTAGTGGCGCAGAGTGGAAAAGAGTAGAATCGAATAGCATACAGCACAGTGGTGTAGACTGGAGTGGTATACATTGGAACAGGGTAGAGTGTAACAATATACAATGGAGTGGCGTCCAATGGAATAGTGTAGAATGAATTGGGAAGAGTGGTGTGGCATACACTGGAGTGGCATACAGTGGAATGGCGGAAAGTGGAATAGCATATACTGGAGTAGCGTATATTGGAGTGACATACAGTGGAGTGACGTACACTGAAGAAGCATAGAGTGGAGTTACATACAGTGTAATAGAGTAGAGAGGACTGGCATAGAGGGGAGTTGTGTACAGTGTTATAGTTAGAGTGGAGCACCATAGAGGAAAGTGTTGTACAGTAGAGTGGATTAGAGTGTAATAGTGTATAGTGGAGTAGCGTACCATGGAGTGGCATATAGGAGAGTGGCATACATTGGCGTGGAGTACAGTGTAATAGCATACAGTGGAGTGGCATACATTGGAGTGGAACTCAATGGACTAGCGCAGAATGAATTGGCGTAGAGTGGAGTGTCAGACACTGGAGTGATGCAGAGTAGAGGAGCGAACAGTGGAATAGCATACTATGGAATATTGTACAGTGGAGTGGTGTACAGTAGAATGGCATAGAGTAAAACAGTGTATAGTGGTGTAGCGCACAGTGGAGTGACGTAGAACAGAGTGGTGTAGAATGGAGGTGAATACAGTTTAAGAGCATAGAGAGTAGTGATGTACAGTGGCATTGTGTACATTGTAATAGGTGGAGGGAAGTGGAATGGCGTGGAGTGGAGCCTCATACATAAGAGAGGCGTAGAGTGGAATGTCGTATAGTGGAGTGGCTACAGTGGCGAATTGCGCTGCCTTCTCCAGATTTATCAATCAATGCAGGACCACACATGGTGGCTGTTAGAAAGTGGGTCTCTAGTTGGCAGAGGTATGCACCCTATCCAAGTAGGGACCACTATCCTAGTCAGGTTAAGTCAGATACACATCCTAAATTTACCTGTGCTCACCCTCTGGTAGCTTGGCACAGAGCAGTGAGGCTTAACTTAAGAAGCAATGTGTAAAGTATTTGTGCAACACACTTAAAATGCAGTAACTCAGTGAAAACACCACAGAAAGACTCCAAACAAGTCTAGAACAATAGAGACTATTTGTATGAGTACAACAAGACCAACACAACAAAAATCCAATATGTAAAAGTTGAGATATGATTTTTTGAAGATTAAATGTGAAATAGTACTTGAAAGTCACAAGCAATCAAAAGGTTACTTGAGGTTTCAAGGAACCTGTGCAAATAACAAGTTCAGGCCGACCATGATGAAGGGTAGGCCAGCTCCCAAACCCAAACCCGGTACACTGAAAAAATACCTTGGATGGAGCAAAGCATTGAATTCAAGGGCATAATGAGACACTACTTTCCAAACAGCAAGCCCTTTGAGACACTCTGGGTCAGCCGGATGGGTTCAGTCCTTGTCCTCAGCAGGACAGAGATCAACAGGGCAGCAAAGCAGAGAAGCAGCTTCTTGGAACAGTCAGTTCAGGCAGAGTGGCAATCCTTACAGCACAGCAGTCTTTACTTCAGCAGAGTTCTTCCCAAGTCCAGTAGTGATCTCATTGGGCCAGAAACCCAGTACTTATACCCAAAAGTGCCTTTGATGTGGATCTTTCCGAAGTGCACAGGTCCTCCTTTCATTCCATCCCTTGCTCCAGACGATCAGTTGGGTGCAATCAGTCCTTTGTGTGGGACTCAGGACACTACCCTTAGAAGTGTAGATGTTAGCCCTCCCATCCTCTCTACCCAGGAAGACCCATCAGTACGCAGATGAAGTTGAGCGCTCTGTGTTGTGGATATCTGGAGGGAATGCACAAATGTAGCTGTCACTCAGACCAGATGAATGTTGGAGACAGGCTGTCAGCAGAGAAATTTCTACCCTCTAAAAGTGGTAATTCAAAAATAGTAATAATAAATTCAACTTTACCAGTAACAACAATTTATCATTATCACTCTAGCTGTATGAAACATATGCTGCTTCTCCTTTCTGATCAGGAATTACATCTTAAAAGTATATTAAGGAATTACGGATGCTGGAATATGAGAGGAGCAGGCCTCATTGTAATGAAAAACGACTTTGGGAGTTTTTCAGTATGAGGACACGTAAAACTTAAAACTACATTTCCTGCCTTTTACTTACAGGGCATTCTGCCCTACGGGCTACCTAGGTCCTACTTTAGGGGTAGGCTATATGTAAGAAAAGGGGAGTTTAGGGCTTGTCAAGAGGTTTTAAATGACACAGTTAATGAGACATGTTAACAGGTTTACCTGAGTAGGTAGCACAATTGGTGCTGCAGGTCCACTAGTAGCATTTAATTTAGAGGTGAAGGAAACTGGCCTGGTGTGTGGTGGGTTTCTAAGGTACTTGCACCTTATACCAGATACAGGTACCCAGGCTCTCTAGAGGTAGCTGTGGATGTGCAGCCAAGGGTTATCTAGGAGACATGCAAAACTCATGCAATACCACTGTAGTCACACAGCAGTTGTACACATGAAAGAATACACTCAGTGTTACAAAAATAAAGGTACTTTATTATGGTAACACAGCACCAAAATACTATAGAGGCAATACTCCCTTAGGAGGTAAGTAATAAACAAGATACACTAGTTGTCAGAAATAGGCAAAGGAATAGTTAGAAAACAGTACAAACAGTGTAAAACACAATATAGAATAGTGACCATGGGGGAGCACAAACCATAAACTAAAAGAATTGAATGCGAGAGTTGGACCTCCACCTAGGTAAATGGAGTGTGTAGAAGGGTGCTAGTGGTACCAGGAGAGCACAAAGGTAAGTACCACAACCCCCCCCCAGCGACCAGGAAAGCAGGAGTAAATCACTAACATTTTCCAAAAAAACCCACTAAGCGGAAAAGAAGAGAACTGCAAAACCCAGAGGAGACTGCAAGAAACCAACAATGGACTCCTGAAGAGAAAGACCTGTGGAAAGAGGGGACCAAGTCCAGAAGACACAGCAGAGTCCAGTTCACTTCAGGAGCCCTACTCACCAAGCTGAAGATGCAGGAGTTGGTCGACAGTGAGGAAGGAAGGTCAGCACTGAAGCCCTGGAGTTGGAGTCGAGTTCCTGGGGGATGCAGGTGATGTCCCATGCCCGAAGGAAGAATGCAGTCAGGTTTGCGTGTTCTGATCAACAAGCCTTGGAACAGGCAAAACTTGCGACTAGCGGAAAGTGGTGCTGCCAGGGACCAGCAAGGCCTAGGAGGACTCAACCCAGGAGGAGGAGTCAGAGGGGGCTCTCAGCGTTGCAGAGAGACCACAGAAGCACAAGCAGCACTCACAGGAGTCCCACAGGAAGGGGACACAGAAGTTGCAAAAAGAGCCCACGCAGCACTACGAAAAAAAGTCCCATGTCGCACGAGAGCCACTCGGAGCAGTGCATCACAGGAAGGAGTGCTGGGGGCTGGAGCTATACGATGCCTGAAGACCCCTTGGAAGCAGTGCCAACAAGCCTTGACAGCTGCAAAAGACACGCTGAACTGTGGTACTGTCCTGCATGAGAAGGTAAGGTCTTAACTCCACCAAAGTTGGACAGCTGGTAGAGAGGACCGATGGGAACACTTCCGACCACCACCTGTGATGTGGAATCCACGCGGCTCAGCAGAAGAGGGAATCCACGCAGCCAATCGTCATTGCTGTGGGTACCTGCAGATGCAGGGGAATGACTCCTTCACTCCAAGGGAGATTCCTTCTTCTTTCCTGTGCAGACTGCAGACGGGCTGTCCTCAGAGGATGCACGACCGGGGAAATGTTGCACCAGCTCGAAGGAGCTGTGGAAACAATCTGGTAGGCAAAGTATTTGTCTTTGTTGCAGATTGTCAGGTCCTGGAGAGTCCAGATGCAGTTTCGTTGGTCAGAAGTCGAAGTGGTGGTTGCAGAGGAATCCTACTGGAATCTTGCAAGCCGAATCAGAGGAACCACCCAAAAGAGAGACCTTAAATAGCCCTAAAAAGGGGATTGGTCACCTAGCTGGGTGAGCACCTATCAGGTAGGGCTCTGACGTCACCTGCTTGACCTGGCCACTCAGATTCTCACAGCATTCCCTGCCAATCTTGGATTCAAGATGGCAAAACCCAGGGACATCTGGAGGAGCTCTGGGCACCACCCCTGGGGTGGTGATGGATAGGGGAGGGGTCACTCCCCTTTCCATTGTCCAGTTTTGCAACAGAGCAGGGGCTGGAGGTCCCTGATCTGGTGTAGACTGGTTTTTGCACAGAGGGCACCAAATGTGCCCTTCAGAGCATTCCAGTGGCAAGTACAGTAACACCTATTTCCAAAGGGAGAGGGTGTAACACCCCTCTCCCAAAGGAAATCCTTTGTTCTGCCTTCCTGGGCTTGAGCTGCTCAAACAACAGGAGGGCAGAAGCCTGTCTGTGAGGTGGCAGCAGCTTGGGCTGCCTGGAAAACCTCAGAAGGCTGTGGGAGCAATGCTGGGGGTCCTCTAAGTAGCCCCAGGGTGCATGGAATCATACAACCAAATACTTGCAAAAGTATTGGGGTATGATTCCAACATGTTTGGTGACAAACATGCCTAGGTTCGGAGTTACCATTATGTAGCTGGACATTGGTAGTGGCCTATGTTCAGTGCACACGTAAAAAAGGCGTCCTTGCACTCAGGAAAATGGATCTGGAGTTTGTGGGGGCACCTCTGCTAGTGCAGGGGTGCCCTCACACACAGGTACCTGCACCCTTCCTTCTGGGACTACAATAGGGGTGACTTACAGTGACCTGGCAAAGTGACCTGTAGTGAAAACAGGTGTATGCACCCAGTTCATGCAGACTGCATTGGCAGGCATGCAGAGCCCTTTACATGCTGCAGCCCCTAGGGATCCCCTGGAACCGCAATGCCCTGGGTATCTGGGTACCATATACTAGGGGCTTACATGGGGGCACCAGTATGCCAATTGGTGGGATGAAATACAGAGTTGTGGGAGAGAGAGCATAATCACTGGGGTCCTGGTTGGTAGGATCCAAGTGAAAAGGGGGGTAACCATGCTAAAAAAGAGGGTACTTTCCTACAAAGGCCCTGGGTATATGGTAAACCACTTTACAAGGGACTTACAAGTACATTAAATATGACAATCATGAGTACACTAATGTTGCTGTGCACTTTAGCACTAGTTAGCAGTGGTACAGTGCTCAGAGCTCTAAGGCCAGCAAAAACAGGAGGTGAAAGGCAAAACATCTGGGGGAAGACCACTCTAAGGATGTCAGGTCTAACAATGTGATTTCTTATTTTTTATCTATTGTATTTGTTGTGTATTTGTTTATTGGTTTACATAATAATGTGACCATAAATGTGTCTTTTAGTTGTCTTGTAGTAATTCTGAAACTTCATATATGCAGTCTAGTTTATTATTTGGGCTTTCTAGCTACCTTTAGTAGGATTGTTCTACATATGAAGACCAATCATTGTCATTCTTCTAAAAACTGTGATTATTATTTTTTCTTAGTGGCCAATTATCATATCCTCCAAATAGTTGTTTGTTTGTCTAACTGCTAGGTTAATTTTTCATTTAGTTGCACAGGAGTGCATAAGAAATATGCTTTCTGTTAGGCTTGTAGGACTAGATGTATTTTGTGAGCCCAGGAACATGCAAAAAAACTCACATAGATTAGGATGTATTGTCTTTGCAGGTTCCCATTAGCATGTGACCATAAATGGGTCTTTCATTTCATGTAGCAAATCTGAAACTTTGCATGTGCAGTCTAGTTTATGTTTTGGTTTCCTTGTTACTTTTAGTAGTATTGTCCCATATGATATGACTACATTGTTGGCCCTTATACCTTCAAAAACACTTCAGACCATCACTTGCAATAGCAAAAAGAATCATCTAGATAGTCCACTGTACATTGCTGTGAAATTTAATTATAATCAGTTCAGCCCTTTTGCTGCTACATGAATGTAAGAGGCATTGGATTTCAAGCGCGTTTTGGGGCACCCTTTTTTCTTTTGACCCTCTGACAATGTAACGGGTGCAACAGGTCTGCACATTTTGCAGAGGTTTGTCAAACAGGGGCAAAGTTAATAAGGAACAATAATCCAAGAAACTCCTTTCTCTGGTATCCCTAACTATAATTACAGAGTAGCTACCACCACTCTGTACAATATATATATGTGTGTGTGTGTTTCAAGTCCCAAAGTCAAGAGAAGCACAGTGTCTGAGGATGCTGGGAAACAGTCATGCTTAATCAAACGTGATGCGTTTCAGACGTCGCAGCGGCCCTGATCACAGAAAAGTATTGTAAATACTGCAGTATAAAGACAACTTTAGAATCATTGAAAGAAACACAATCAGTGACAAACACCGGAAAGCCTACACCCAACTGGTTGCCATTTTGGAATGGAGTCATTAAGGTGCAAAGACTATAAAGTGTTAATATGACTAAGATCAAACATGAGAACACTAAATCAAAACATCATAACGCATTGCTTTTATGATGGCCCTTAACAGACACAGTGCTGACCAATTTATACTGAAAATCTATAGATGCTCATGTTCGGGCTAAGGCATAATTCACAACAGAAAAAACAGGACCACATTGTGACCTATAGTGTGTTAAGGTTGAGCTAAAAAAAACATGAGTAACCCTCAGGGGAGATCGGGGGGGGGGGGAGGGTGGCAGCAGAGAAAAAAATCAATGGAAAATCCACGCTACAGAATGTACCATAATGTGAACTGGGCAGAGACATTGCAGGCTTTACTTGTTATGCAAGCGAAAACTAAAAATTAAGGTGACCTGTGGCCAAACCTTGCAGGAATGCAATTTGTGTGAACCGGGAGACAAACTGTGTTAAAAAATGCCATCCAGATAACAAATGTTACAGAATCACTAAGAATTGCGACAAACTTTTTTTTACCTAGTGGAAGATGGTATAATAAATTGTTTTAAATGTACAAAACCACTAAAATTCACTTGTTATATTTATCTCAATTAAGTATAACTTAGGCCTTTAGGTAACTATAACAGTGATACTATCAATGATATCATTGAAGATGTCATGGGTGATGTAATCCGTTGGGTAATTAGAAGTGCATGGCAAGGGCGTAAGTCATAGGAAACTTAGGGCATGAGTTATAGTTACTTGAGATACCTATACTGTAAAGTTTCAGTGGTTTTGTACATTTAGAATGTTTCAGCTGACATGTTCACCTAACTACAATGTACCTTTAGCCTTTGTATTTTTCAGTGAATTTCTATGGGTTTTTTTAAAGCAAAGTAAGATATTTTTACCACACCATAATTTTAACCTTTGTGTCAGTGAACTTCTACTTGTTTTTTAATGTACAGTAATATATTCTTAACATATGTAATGCCAACCCTTTCAGCTGTGTGCACTACGGGGTTGGCAACAGGGCTCAGGGCCCGGCCTGTGGCCTGGCATTGCCCCCAACTCACACAGGCAGCCAACCCACCATCACACAGGACCTTGCTTTGTGCATGATTGGCAGCGGGCCAGTCCGTGCACCCAACCTGTCTACTTCGTACTGTGTTGGCCGGTGGGCCAGGCCCTGCGCCCAATCCCCGTGCACACGAGCCATGCACAGCAGGGAGTTAGATGAGGACCTGGCTGTCATTTTAAGTAAGGCACATCTACTGAATTTGTTAAAGGGTCAGAGCATCAAAACATAAAACATGTACCTATTGGCTAATGAAATATATGTTTTATTAATTTACAGCAGTGTTAAATAAAAATAATTGTCATAGAATAACAAAGTTTTAAATGAAAAAAGGGTCCACGTATCTTTGTGTTTATTTGTTTAACATTTTTATAGCTACAAAATGTAGCTATAACAACCACTACCAGCTGTCTCTACTCCAGCTGAAGAACATGGAGATCCAGCTGGGATTGCTTCTAAGAAATACAGTAAGCTCTCTTCAGGTCCCTGAAGTGCCTCACAACATTAACAAGAATGTTTGTGGTGCTCCTGCCTCTCCAAGGGGCACCACTAGTTGAAAAATATCTTTCAAACTTTTCCTACAGCATTTAGAGAGCTACTTGGAGCAGTAAACAATAAATGTGTGGCTCTGGCTGCTCATTTATTATTCACTTAAACTACTTTTTAGTTTTTGGTGGGTATCCTGAGCCCACCCGGGACATTCACTCAGAACTGCGGGGGAGACTACGGCCCTTGCCGCCCTGCCTGCTCGTCTGCAGGCAGCCTCATTTCATGGGGACACACAGAAGCTGACAAATTGTTTTACGTTTAATTAAGGGGTGTTGGAAAATGCACTCTCTACAGGGTCAGCCAAAAACCTTTTACCTTCCTCCTTCTTCTTTTTGCTGGATTTTTGTTTGTTGGCCTTAGGATTCTGTGCACTTTACCACTGCTAACCAGTGCTGAAGTGTGTGTGCCCTCTTCCTAAAACCTGATTTGATTGACATATACCTGATTGACATATTTAATTTACATGTAAATCCCTTGTAGAGTGGTATGCCATATACCCAGAGCCTGTAAATTAAATGCTACCAGTGAGCCTGCAACGCTCATTGAGACACCCACTCAAGTAGCACCTTACAACATGTCCCAGGCCTGCTATTGCAGCCTGAAAGCAGTGTCCCACTACCATAACAACTTGACATTTAAAACTCCTTGCAAAAGCCTTAAACTCCCCTTTATTACATATAAGTGACCCCTAAGGTAGGTCCTAGGTAGCCCATAGGGCATGGTACTGTGTAATTAAAAGGTAGGGCATGCACTTTTTGGTTTTACGTGTCCTAGTAATGAAAATAATCCCAAATATGTTTCTTCACTACTGTGAGGCCTACCCCTCCCATAGGATAACATTGAGGATTCCTTAATATATTTAATAAGCTGTAATTTGTGATCCATATGTCATGTTTGGTACCTCTGAACTTGTAATAATAAACCCTTTCTAATGGTAAAGTTGGATTTATTATTAAAAGTTTGAAACTACCACTTTTAATGAGTTGGCATTTTCCTGCGCTTAGCCCTCCGTCCATGTAACCTACATTAGTTTGCATGGCTGGGTGTAACTGATTGTTGAGAATTTGTGAATTTAACTCAAGACAGTCACACAATAGAGGGATTAGCAGATCCTGAATGGGCGATTAACTGACTTGATTGGGTGGCGGAGTTAAGCACAGGCCCTCTTGCAACTGAAAAGGATAGGCTCTGGCACCACACAATGGGCTTAATGACCCTGTATTGTCAGTGCAATCAGCCAGGAGCCAGGTAGGGGAAGCAGACAATTCCTGGAATTTCAGAGAACTCTGATGGAAACTTCTCACAGTTTCTAGAAGCAGGGTACCAGGGTATAAAAACAGGGCTTTCAGATCCACTCTTCAGTTCACTACTGGACCTGTGGAAGGGCTCTCAGGGGACTGTCTGCTGATGTGACCTGCTGTGCCTTCTACCAGACTGCTGCTGTACCTGGAAGGACTGCTTTGCTGCCTGGAGCCTGGTCAGAATGTTTGGAGGCCAGCCATGCTGTTGATCCCTGCATCACCACCTGCACCCAGGACTTCAGAAGTGACTCCAAGGGCTAGTTTAGCTGGGCTACTGTTCTCAGCCACAGGGACATAACAGGCTTCCACCATCTTAAACGTGCACATGGACCCAGCCTGAATAAGTCTTGTATCCCCAAGAGGTCTCCATCCATTCCTAGACCCTTGAGTCATTTTCCAAAACTGAGGACTTGCTATTTTAAGATTTAAAAACGCTGGTTCTGCTAATTGGATTTTCATGATTTTGGTGTCAAATAATTTATTTAAATGTTTTCTAGTTTTCTAAATTCAGATTTATTTTTATTGTGTTGTGTTTTCACTGTGTTGCTGTTTGCGTACTGCATAACTAATGAACACATTGCCTCTAAGTTTATCTTTTTGTGCCAAGCCACCCAGGATGAAGTACAGGTTAAATTAGTGACTTTTTGCGGTTCACCCTGCAAGGGATTGTGGCTGTTGCTTCACTAGGGCTCACACCCCAATCAATCAACAACCCAATTTCTCACAAGGGGTTATCCCTGTGCCCACCTGAGGCACCCCAAACCATTATTTTTTTGAAGGATGCAGGGGAACCCCTGGCCCCCTTCAGCCCTGCTGGCTCCCTTCCCTGCACCTGCCCCAGGTGTAGAAGGAGCCAGCATTGCTCCTACCCCGCAGGAGCGGTTTTCATTTGCTCCCACGGGTTGGAGCAATTCAGTGTATTTCCCTGCCCAAGAAGGCACATAGGGAACATGTGCTCCCTGCTTTGTGCTCCTTCTGGGAGCTGGTCCCAGGGGAAGGAATCCCAGCGGCATAGAGTGGCTCGTGCCCCCTTACCCATTTTCTATGTTACAGGCATGGAGTACGGGGCTTTTGGTGCCCTTTCCCTCCCACTCAGCACCCATCCTTTTTCTCCTATCGAGCTTGGAGAAGCTTTTCTTTTGCTTCCACTGGGAGGGAGCAATCTAATGTTTTGCTGCTGGCCGGCTGGGTGCACCTTTTCTTACTGTTCCTGCTGGGCGAGAGCAAACTACATTATCCCAAGGCTCCCAGAAGGGCCAAACGATGGTGCAATATATTTACTGAAACCAACAAAGTCCAGCACTGCAGTGATCAGAATTTATACAGCAGCAAATAGGAGTTCTGTCTAAAAAGCAATGTACAATATGCAATATTTTAAAAAATCATTATGTACTGCTATTTACTGTGCATTTCTCTCCCAATAAATCATGGCCGACTTGAACTGCCAAAATCTACTAAGAGAAAATTGTAGAGGTGCAATGCTTGCTGCATAACTCGTAATTCTGGTATGGGTCATAACAGGAGTAACCGCACATACTGAAATTGACCAGCCTTATCATCAGGGCCTTTGGGGTGCTATTTGATATGGAAATGCCCATTCACTCAATTTTTGCTATATGTGAAGCATCTGCCCCTATTTTCGATTCAACATTGAGAAGAAAAGTCTGATAGCTCTATGGTCTGGTATCCCTAAGCTCTAACCTCATGTATGAAATATATATGTAAGTCCACCTTTTCCACTGACACATTCTGATATAAGAGAAATTCCCTTTTTAGGTTTCACCTAAATAATACATGTGTTATCTCTTCACCTTTTGTAGTGTATCACTGGGCTTAGAGACCCATTTCTTGATGCTGGTTGGCTTAATTGTCAATCTCCTTTACTTGCTTCTTATGGGTCAGCTCCAGTAGGATTCCTTCCTCTTTGTGTGTTTGTCTCTCATCTGGAACATAGATGCATTGCTCTCTATTGCTCCCTTGGCAAGCATTATGAGGGCTTCCTTTCTTAATAAGTGAAGATGAGGGGAGTGCCCTCCCCTTGAAGGAGTGTTTGGTGGTTTTTCCGTAAACTCAAGGGTATGGCCATAGGTGACTAGGTCCAATACCCATCTGTCTGATGTGATTCTTTACCTGTGATGGGGTGATTAGAGATATTCACACCTACGGGATGAGAAGAAGGTGATGTAGCTGGTACCTGCATGAGGTAACTGCTAGCCGCCTGAATCCCGGGTCTCAGCTGGTGGCTTTCTGCAGGGGCCTTGCTTAGGGAAACCCGCTGAGGATGGTTGATGGAATGGTTGGTGTTGGTACGCAGACCTGTATTGGGGCTGGTAGGACTGATACTGCTGGGAGAGTTGGTATCCATCCCTGTAGGCTCAGAAACCATGTCCACATGCCCCCGAATGGGCAACTTCCTGTACTGGAGGGTACCAAGAGATTTGGCTGTGTCCCTCTTAATGGCAAGGAAAGCGTCATCAATGTGTTTGCCAAACAGTGTGTCCCCATCATACAACATGTAAAGGATCTTCGATTGGACTTCAGGTCTACAAGAAGTCACTTTGAGTCATCAGTGGTGCCTCAAAGCAGCTACGCCTGCCAGTAGATGGAAGTCTGTGGAGGCGATGTCCATTATGCAATCAATGATCTAAGAGGAAGTGCATTCACCCTCCTGTAAGTTCTTCTTGGTTTCAAGTTTATTGTCTTCTGGGATGAAGTCGATGATGGATCCTATGTCTTACCATATCTGCAG
The DNA here is from genome assembly GCF_031143425.1 of Pleurodeles waltl. Lineage (NCBI taxonomy): Eukaryota > Metazoa > Chordata > Amphibia > Caudata > Salamandridae > Pleurodeles > Pleurodeles waltl. The sequence goes on from NC_090444.1 coordinate 1,419,902,997, forward strand.
GTCATAGCAGCCCAGAATAGCCAGGGAGTTGGTCGCATGAACTGTTATGGCAGACATAGTGGAAAATCACTTACTGATATTATCTAAATGGTGCCTTTCTTTGTCCTGTGGCATAGATATAGGGGTGCTTGGGTTCTTGGACCTATGATGAGCTGGTTGAGAAATGACAGAATCAGGTTTGAAGTGTCCTGTCAGGCATGAAGGCCCTGTACCTTTTGTCAATATGAGGCAGGACATCATAAAGGAAGCAGTCAGACTACTGAACAGATATAAGGAGGTGGAATCTTGTTGCTGCTCTTTCTATTCAGTTATGAAAACCTCTGATTTCCTCTGGAAGCGAGTCGACAGGTTGTTGAGGAGGTGGGGATGGTGTGGGTATGATGTAGTCATCCCAGTCATTAAGTGGAGGTTGAGGCTCAGGAATCTCGCCTTCTTCGCTGTCGTCATCAGAAGACAATGGCCTGTCATTTGGTGGTGATGCTATATTAGAAGAAGGCATCAATCTAGGAGTGCTTGGCAGAGGGATAGATGCCGGAATAGAAGGAAACACAGGTTGTGGTGATGCCACTTTTTATGCCTCATGAGGTGTAGAAAACATTTCCTGTAGTCCGCAAGCATGGCCTAAAGATCCTGGACCAAGGACCTAGGCACTTGTACATCATCCTGTCTCGGTGTCAGAAGAGGGTAGTATCCGAAGAGTTCATATTGCTTCTGAGCATGAGGAGGATAATAGTCTTGATAATCTTGCCCTTCCTCAACAAAGTCATCCTCTTCGTCCTGGCATTTTAAGTGTAGCTCTGAAGGACTGCGAGCTGGTCTTACAGGGCAATTGTCATCTGACTCCTCAAAGTGTAGTGGATGGCTTGGAATCAGAGGTCATATTCTTCTGGGAAAAATAACCTAAGGCTGTAATGAGGTCTTGATTATTTTTGCAATCTGTATCGCTGTCAACAGTGGTGTCAATGGTGTTGTCGTCCGAGAAATGTAAGAAACCTGTGATGTTGGGCCCCTCATATATGGCATCGTCATTGATGGGACTATTGTTGACGCAGTCAATGAAAATGGAATCATTGTTCATGGGGTGTCGTTGACTGGATCATTGGTGGGGCTGTCGTCAAAGGTGTTGGCGTTGCCAGGGTCGTCAATGGGGTGGGAGCATCTATAGAAGCTGTTGTCGTCTTAGGCGTCGATGGTCTCAATGACGAGATGGTAGTAACAGTTGTCACTGACAACCTTGGTGTCAGCGGTGATGGTGTCGCTGACGATCTTGCTGTCAACGGTGATCGTGCGGTCGATGGGGTTTTAAAAGAGGATTTATGCCTTACTTTCGACGGGTCTGATGAGAAAGCCTCAGGGTAATCTCTATCCCTGTTGGCAGACGTAGATGGCACAGATAAGGTTATTTCTGATAAGAATTGTTTTTGCTTCTCCTTTTTCTTAAATTCCTTAGGCTGATGTGAAGCCTTCAGGGGTTTTCTGCTCTCCTCAGAAGTCCCCTCCTGGGATGTGGGCGCGCTTTTGAGACCTAGAAGAGGTGTCACTGTCTTCCTCAGAAGATGGTCTCTGAGTTCTGGCTTTTTGGATCCATAAGAGAAGCCTCCTCTCCCTGTCCTTCAAAACGTTTGAGGAAAAAGCGTGACAAATCCTGCACTCCTTCACCTTGTGCTGGGGGTAGAGGCAGTAAATGCAATCCTTATGTGGGTCATCCAGATGCACCCTTTTCTTCCCACAGGTCTTACAGGGACGGAAAACCCCTTTTTTGTCAGACATTGTAGAAGATAAACTCTCAATAGCCTCATTTTGAAGAAACCTGAGCAGAGCTTAGGGGGGGAGTATTTTCACACACGAATATGGTGAAAATCTGAGGAACTTAGCCTCTCTTGGAATTGTTCTAAAGGGTGCTGGCACTTGATCGGTCATAGTTCAAGTGTGGACATTTTTGAAAAAGGACATCGATAGGCTATTAAACAGATGGCCTAAGGCCATTGTAGCCTACAAAAGGTTCACAAACTGCTTTACAAGGGACTGTGGGACTCCCACTTCGACCACAGTGTGAATTATTCAAGCATGTGAATCTATGAAAGATCCATTACTGGATAACGTGCTTCTTGACTCAGCTATTTTGCAACAAGCAATTCTTAGTGGCATAAACTGTTTACTGATTAAACATATGGATTTTTGATACAGTTAATATATACAATTTTGTCATTAACAAATTTAAAAAGCTGAAGCTTTAGGCATTATCATATTTAGCAAAATCTTCAGTTTCAATGTGTTGCATAATTCCATGAATTAAACTCCAGGGATTTTCTTGCAAAGTAAACCCATGTCTGCAGGGAAAGCGGGGCTTTAAAGCATTTGCATCTCCCTGTGCCCATGCGGAGCAACAATGTGAGTAGCTCCCATCTTTCCACCCTCCTTTTATCCTCAGGCTGGGTGGGGACTCAAGTGGATTGTATCCTTTCTGGACCAGTGGATGCAGGGATCCTACAATTCATACCCTTTCCCAGGGTCAGGGCTTTATTTGAGCCCAAGGATGCAGGAGGGGCCCACTGAGACTCATTTTTGGGGACCAACACCTATTTTCCCTCATCAGACTTTGATCCTGAGTGAGAAAGAGAAATACACACAAAGTGGAAAGGAGGAGGAAGAGAAAGACTGAAAACAACGTGACAAAGGGACAAAGCAGGGACATGCAAGAGTGAGAAGGGAGATAAGGAGTCTCTGGTGGTGGAGGACAAAGGCATGGTTATACAAGGTACCCCCTACGTTCAACAGCACCAGCCAACTGTCGGCTTCTGAGCAAAACTTTGGGCCCCAACTTACAATTTAAGCACTGCCCAGTGCCCATTTGTAGGTGGGAGATTTGAGTTAAGAGAATTGTTTTATATCGCTTTCGGAAATTACTAGTGTTAGAAAGGTGAAGTTCTGATTAATGCATTAAGAGATTTAAAAAATGCATCAATCTGAGCATCCCATTTGGCCATAAAGTGCTGAGCCTATCATACATATGCTTAGAACCAGACAAACAGGATAATCTTTTTATAGATTTCTGATGTCTTTGATAGTTTTTGCCACTGAGCTCCATTCACCCCAGGCGATCAATAAATGGACATCTAGTGCTTATAGGAAATTGGATTGCTAGTTGGGGGGGATGAAATCCTAATCAAGCAGCAACCACAATACTTGTCAGTGTAAAACACAAGCAAACCCAACATTAACCTATGTTTATGCATCACATAAACATCAATAAAGTGAAAACACAACACAAAAAATCCCACACCAATTTAGAAAAATAGAATGAAATGTAATAAATATTTTGATGCTAAAACAATAAAACTCCAATAAGTACAACCAAAGATATGCAATTTCAAAGGTGTTGTAGAAATCAAGCACTAAGGAGCTAAAAGCATCAACAGTGGTTTTCTGGTTGAAGTAGACCTGGTCCAAGTCACAGGTTCAGGCTGACCGCAATGGAGCACGGGCTCTTAAGAGTTTGGGGCTCGGGTTACTCCGTCACAAAAATTAAAGATTTCCTATACTCAATACTACAATCTCCATAGGCTTTTATGTGATTGTAATACAGTGGACAAGATATCCATCTCTTTTGTAACAGAGTAACTCAATCCTCCAAACTCTAAATCAGGCCTTCAGTTCAGTCCACTGCCAAAAGTAAACTGTGGCCTAGGAGCTGAGATATAAAGTCCTTGCACTGAGACACATGGGCTGGCATCGAGGAGCCTTTGATGAGGAGCTGTAGTGCGAGGTTTGGTGTCGAGATGCATCACTCATCATCAGAGTCAATGACAATCGGCAAGGAGCTGGGATGCAAGGTCCTGCATCATCGGCGAGGAAGCCCGTGGGGCTTGCGGAGAATTGCACTGTGATGCATCTGTTCAGGGGACGAGATGTGTCATGCTGGGCGGTGTCAGTGTCGGACTGCGTCAGCATCGAAGAAGCCAAATGGATTGCAATGACTTGTGCTGGCATGTGTCAGCATCGAGAATGAGCTTCATTGCGCTTGGCTGGGATCGAAGACAGGCTGTGTCACACTGTGTCAAAATGCGTGGAGACATGCTACCATTGAAGAAACCTTTTATGTCCCTGTGGCTTGACTGGGAGCAGCCAAATGACCCTCAGAGATTCCTTGCAGCCCTGTGTCTTAACAGGCAGGCAGAATCCAGCAGGGCAGCTAACAGCAGCAGAGTCCTGGTGCAGCAACAGCAGGCCTTCGGCAGCAAAGCTGTCCTTGGTCTGCATGCAGGTCTGCAAGGCATATTCCACAGTTGGGTAGCCCTTCTTCCAACAGGGTCAAAAGGGCTGGAAGTGATCTGAAGTGTTGAGGTCTCAGAGTACCTACTTATACCGGGGGCCCACTTTGAAGTGGGAGAAGCTCTACAGCCTTCCCCCTACAGAGGTGTCTGGAATTTCCTACTTTCCTGCTCTGGCCCAGCTTGTCGGGTGTACAAAAGGCTAGTATGCAACTAGTGTGAGTGTGCTGAGGCAGAGCCTTTGTGATAAGCAAGTGTGGTATGTGAGAGCTCTGCTACCTATCATTCTGCCCACACCTATCCCCCTCTTTGCCTCTCTATCGGAGAGGAATACACAAAAGAGCAACTGACAGCTACACCTAGTCGTGTGACCCAGGATACAGGCACCAAATGGTTGGGACAAGAAAATGGCAACTTTCTAAAAGTAGCATTTTCAGAATTGTGTCATAAAATCTGAATATACCATTAAAGAGGATTTCAACTCACAATTTTTTGGACACCAAACTTCACTTTCCTACCTGCTATCAATTGAAAGTAATCATTAAATTTAACAAGGTAATCTAATGTTATCTGATGAAGGAGGAAAACCTTGGAGTAGTGAAAAAGTATTGTAAGAGTTTGTTACTACCAGGTCATGTAAAAGGTAAAAGTACATGCCCCACTTTTTAAATACACTACATCCTGCCCTTTTGGCTGTAAATGGCCTACCCTAGAGGTGACTTATATGTATTAAAAAGTAAGATTTAGGCCTGGCAAAATGTTTATTTTGCCAGGTCCACATGGCACTTTAAAATCACACACATTGGCTGCAATTGCAGGCCTGAGACATGATTAAAAGAGCTACTTACATGGGTGGCACAATCAGTGTTGCAGGCCCACTAGTAGCAGCTAATTTACAGGCTCTAGGTACAGATGGTAATACTTTGCTATGGACTTAAAAGTAAATTAAAGGTGCCAATTGGTTGTAAGCTAATTTTACCATGTTTAAAGGAGAGAGCACAAGCACTTTAGCATTGGTTAGCAGTGGTAATGGTTCAGAGTCCTTATGGCCAAAACGGATTCAGAAAACAAGAGGGTTAAGTAAAAAGTTCAAGAGTGGCCTGATCAAAAGAGACAAGTCCAACAGTGCTGCACTGCAGCACCTTAAGGTAGAACAAACAGCACTTTCAACGCAATTTTGCAGTCTCAAAAGGCTATTTTCGCCTTTTGTGACTGCAAAATGGCCTTTCCTAATGTACCCTCCATATTTTGCGAGTCGGCATGCAAATACCAACTTGCAAAATAGGGACTGCGACTCACAATTATGAAGGGGCATTCCAAGGGTGTCCCTTCCTAATTGCGAGTCCAGTGGCATGTATGATTGTTTTGTGACCACAATTGCGGTCGCAAAACAATTGCAGTTAACACCAATTTTAAATTGGTGTTAACCCATTTCCAAACAGAAAGGAGTCTCCAAGGGACCCCTTCCCATCTGTGAATAGAAGCAAAAAGATTTTTTAAGAGTAGGTAGTGGTGCCACGGACCACTGCCTACTCTGGAAAAAAAAAAAAAAAAACTTTCATTCTTTTGTTTGAAATTCAGCCCGTTTTCCTTTAAGGAAAACAGGATGCGTTTAAAAAGCAGTCACAGGCATGGTGGTCTGCTGTCTTCAGCAGGCCACCATTCCAGTGATTGCAGCCTTTTCGTATTGAGTCGCAAATTGCGACGTACCTCAAATATTGATGAGGTACAGGATCTCAGTCCCCGCAGTATAAGTGATTAGTCTCATTAGGATAATGAGAACCTACGCAACATGGCGCTGCCAGCGTTTGGTCAGGCAATATATTTCGGGTCCTCCTGAGTACCTCTGTCTCGCTACATGCAAGAACACCGCAGTACTATATACGGAGACGTCCATGGTATTGAGGAAATGTTTCCTCCTCGGCTTGGTAGGGAGTACCTAACTAATGCTGTAGGTTGTTCAAGCTTGAACCCTAAAAGGATAATCCCCATTTGGTGTGCTTATCTCTGAACAAAATTTACAATTTACCATGGCAAACCCACAGCGGGTAGCAATTGCAGTCAATATGTGACTGCCCCTTACTGCACATTTATTGGCACATGGCATAACGGCCCAGGGGGGTCCAGTTACATTTGTTGTTGAAGCTCATGCAGCCTACAGAACAGACATTTTCCATTCTTGGGTCACATTTCCAGTAGATGATGGTAACAGAAATACATTTCACCACTATACACCTGCAAATACACCTCCACAATATAGGGCTTATGCAAATTTAGAGATACCTCTATCTTATCAAGGCCATAATAATTGGCTTGATTGCGCCCTACCACATACAATCCTACATGTTCGGTTAGGTCCTGTTAGTAATGATGGTCTACCTGGCCTTTATTGGCCACATATACACCGCACTCTGATGCAGCAACCTTGACGGTAGCTGAGATCCGCCACTTATAACCTGAGCTTACGGCAACATACAGACTATTAGTACAATTTGTAATGCAAACAGGAAATACAAACCCAGCACGTGCTGCAAACGTGCAACCACTTACAGCAACACCAGACATTAATCCTCCAACTGTACATTCGATCATGGGTAAGGTACCCGCCAAACGGGAAGAGATTCCATTTTGGTTAGCTCAAAAAATAAATGCACTGAAAGCAGTATTTCCCCATACGGGACCTCAGGATAAGCATACAATATTAACTATGTGCTTGCCATTTGGGATGGTTCCCACAGTAGATAACTGCAATACTTGGGGCACGGTATTTGCCACACTCTGTACTACCGCACATAGTACACCGACACTTGCCAATCTTTCGGAAGTGTTAAAACAAATTCAAGATGAATACTGGGCTACCCGGCCCTGGACTTGGGGATGCAACTTATTGCAAGTTCGTCACTGTATCTTCATTATATTAAGTAACCTTAAAGGGAAAGCAGTTGCACTGGCAGTACGTATGCGGCTTCTGGATGTTCCTGTACAGGATCGAGAACTTGACCTGTCAAAGATTATCGCAGAGACCTATTCTAGTTTTGGTCGAGATAGTTGTGTGTGCAAGGGACAATCAAAAACATCTGCCCATCAGAGTAATTGCTGGTGCCATTGGTTTCACCTAGGTAACATTTAATGAGGGTGAGACAGTCTCGACGGCATACAAATCAAATTTTTATTCAACAGCAGAACAAAGTTTTGCTCCCACTGAGAACATTCTTACTGCTGTTCAGATGGCTGTCATTAAAGAAAGACCATTAGCCCAGGGGAAATGCATTACTGTTGTAATTCCAATCCCAGCCCTCAACGCTGTTACCAAAGCCAGCGTTCCAAATGCTAAAGCATTACATCTACGTTGGATCCAATAGGCAACGTCTCTGACAGCCACTGATGTTGACTATATTTTTGACCCAAAGTTACAAACGCAAGAATTTTTACAATATGAACTAGAATATCCAATTCCAGCAAATACTTTACCTATTGATCGATAGCAGAGTCATGTACACCGATGGCTCGGCACAACCTGCTAAAGGCACAAAGAATCAATACTCCGCTGCGTGCGCAGTCGTAAGCAGCTATATGGAGGGTAGTAAATTCAATCCACAACATACCTATACCCAAACCCTAGAGGATTTCACTGCACAACTAGCAGAGCTAAAGGCTCTGGTATTGGCACTGGAACAAACAGATCCTGACCAGCTAACACTGATTGTCTGTGATTCATACTATTGTGTCCAGATCTTCAATGAATATCTGCTTTATTGGCGCCAGAATGGTTTCAGACTGATTGTCTGTGATTCATACTATTGTGTCCAGATCTTCAATGAATATCTGCTTTATTGGCACCAGAATGGGTTCAGAGATTCTAAAGGTAACACCATTAAACACAGACTTCTGTGGGGGAAAGTAGCGGATCTGAAGGAAATGCTACCAAATGTCCATGTAGTACATACGCTTGGACACCAGCGCGTTGGGATACATGTTGCTGGGAATACACTGGCTGAGGAAGCAGCCAAATCAGCAGTAGCTATGGCTTCTGTTGCTGCAGTAACTCATTCTAGGACGAAACCAGACCATGACATATGGGCTGCTGTGACAGCCATGGCTGAAGGCACACCCTTGCCAAAAGCATATCTTGCTAAATATTCCTACCAGATGGCAGACTTGTTTTCCGCCATAGCAATAATACCAGGTGTGGGTAATTGCGAGATTCCCAACAAAGATATAAGACCAGAGTTGATTAAAGCAGCGCATGAGGGAGCTGCTTCTGCCCATGCAGGTGTGACAGTTACAATATCATTGTTGCAGGCTTGTTATTGTTGGCCAGGTCTATACAAACAGACCAAGCAGTATGTCCTTTGTTGTGATATCTGCCAACAAATTAAGGAATCCACCATTAAATACCCATCACAGATACCCTTCTTAATTTCAAACAAACCATTACAATGCGTGTTCCTGGACCATTGCGGTCCTTTGACACCTGACAGTGCATACAAATACATTCTAGTTGCTGTTGACTCCTGCGAATTTCTACGGGTGTGGCAACAATGCTCGTTATTAAAGATTTGCAAGCCTTTATCAGCACATATGCAGTTGTGACTTTCCACTCTGACCAGGGTCCTGCTTTTCCCTTAAGGGGATTCAGGGACGCCATGGCTTTGTTATGGGTCCAACTCCATTACTCGTCTCCAGTTCATCCCGAGGGAAATAGTGTCATGGAGTGACGAAACTGAGATTTAAAGCAATCCTTAATAGCCAGAGTACTAGGCACGGGTCATAGTTGGCTTAGTCACCTGTATGGAGTCCAGAGAGCCCTTAATAATCTGCCTAGAGGGTCCCTGGGGGGTCGTGCTTCATACAAGTGCCTGTTTGGAACTCAAATATATGTTCCAGATCTTGATGGTCCTTGTGCGGAGGCGGAAGAAACACCCTTTGACATAAATGAACGTGTCACTGTCTTGCAGGAATTACAACAGTTCTGTGACGACAACGCTTCTGCTAGTGATGCCTCCTTAGGAATTAAGGATGTACTGATAACATCTACTAGCTGGATTCCAAAGATTGGGGATCTAGTACATGAAAAAGTTGCTGTGAAAAAGGAGTTTGATCCTTCTTATCGCGCACCGGTTCCAATCCTGGGAATACACAGTACTTATTCTACCACTGTTGCCTCGTTCTAAAAAAAGAATCTTTGTCTCCATCAACAATATCAAGTTACACCATGTGGCCAGTCCTGCACAGCAGACTAAGAGGAACAACTAGTAGTATCCAAATCCCTTTCACTACTGGTCAAGATGTCTCTCTACAAGTTTTAAACAGCAACGCTGACACTTCTCTGAGCTTGGGGAGGGTGAAAAATGATCTTTCATTAGTTCCATTAACATCTTTTTCAACAAGCAACACAGAAAATGTTGACAGATCATTCTCAAATTCTACACAGATGAATGGCATTGTCTATTACGAACCACCGTGGGAGAGTTCTGTCAGTTTTCCTCTTCAGAATATGGCTCCAGTTTTTGCACAAACTGCTTCTGGATACTTAGCCAACATCAATGACACTTTGTCGGACTCATCTGCCTCTTCCATATCTGAACTGTCAAAAACACGTAAGCTGATAAATTGGCTCAAAACAAATTACTTTATTCTCCCTTGGAACTATCTGTGGCTTTTCTTGACTATATTAGCTTTCCTCCTTTGGATTGGATTTGTTATTACTTTCTTTCTACTAATACATGGTCATTAACTTCCTCAACGATTAACAGTTGCACTGGTTGATGAGGTTCTGAAACCCCATTTCTCTTCTCAAAAGGTCCGCAGAGACTTGTCTTACATGAACATTTCCGCTATACCAATTCCTGATGGGATTGTTTGGGATAAAGTCACATTTGATATATGCAGCTCAACAGAGGTCTTTCAAATACCATAAGTGTTTAAACTTTCTATGAATGATGTAATAATACCCAGAGTTGTTTCTGATGACAGGGATGTGAAAACAGTTGATTCTATGCTGACTGAGTTGCTGTAGTTTACTGTATTTGAAAGTGAGGATTTTTATCAATCCAAAGAAAATTATGGAGACATGTTCTGCTATAATTATTATGGGCACCATTTCATTCACAGAGCAATTACCCGAAAACTATTTTTAATTACACACAATGGGAACACTGTCCAACTCCTCCACAAGGAAACTCTAAAGTATGTTCTGGAAAATGTACATATTTTTCTGGGCACGATGTTAAAAATGCTGATTAAAATTATTTTTAATTGCTATTTATGGAAAATGTACACGTATTATTGACACAATTCATTTATTCACGATTCCTTTGTTTCCCAGTTGGCTATAGAAAGCTAGGAATATTGGTTGAAGTGATTGACTTAAAAAGTGTGTGGGGAACACAAAACTGGCAAATAAGGGGAAAGGAAGCTTTATTTAGAGCATGCCTGATATCTGTTCAAATGATATTTTTAAATAAAACTGTACAACAGACAAGTTGTTTAGGCTTAGCAAAAATTAAGGATTTGAATGCGCCCAGTATACCTGCCTCTGCAAAAGTTAACAAATGGCAAAAATGTATCAATGCAACAGAAGATTAGTTTGATGAATGGGTCCAAAATGGCACATTTAATGCTTCACTTTCACGTCTTGGTGGGTGGTTATTGTGGCCAATAGATACCAATGGGTAGCATAAACGTTTTGTAAACTCCACGGGGGGTTTTAAAGCAAATAGGCCTGACCCTCGCTATGTGTCATCTTAACACACAGGTATAGTGACAACATACAGTGTAGGGAAACTACGCCAGAAATGTTTAAAGAGTTCCTCACTAGATGCTATTAGAGAACACCTCAGTCTCCTCTCTAATAATACTGACTTACAGAATTTCCTGTTAGGCCCCAGAAAACCAAACAGAAAGCACTTCTTATATGCAGTCTATAATGAAACTTGGAAGCTTTCTTAACAAGAAGCTGCTGCCCGGTTAAGGCAAATAGACCAGGAAAATTTACAGAAGGCATTAGCTGTTGCAGATAATGGGATTAATACCCTGTCTGACCAGATATACACCTTAAACAACATTGTTTCTTCTGCAATAGACATAGTACAGAATGACATATCCTCCTTACACCATGGATAGAATCAATTAAGATCCATTATGCAGTTAGGCGGGACACTACAAACACTGAAAGCAGATCGCATTCCCTGGCAACACGTTAGCACGAGGGACATATTTTCTACATTTAGTTTTACGCAACAACAACAACTAGTGGCTAAGAAGGAAGCGACTTATGTCATGTTAAATATTGAAGAATTAGAAAAGTTTCCTTTCACTGTGGCTGAAATACCATCTACAGAGTGGTTAATACACAGGGTCATCAATCTGCCTCTTTCAACACTTCAATTCACATCCTGCTTAAAACACATTCCAGTGGGCAGATTTGAAAGGCTAGGAGATAGCTACATACACAAGGTGTAGGAGCTACCCTTCTCGTACAAATGTCTCAGTGGCATTAAAGAGGTCTTTCTTAGCGGTAGTGAATGCAAGACTTCTGTCAGCCATTCGATGGTTTGTAAACAGTTGTCCTTCCACGGGCATGCAACGCTTCAGCAGCGAACTTGACTTCTTATCTGAAGGAAGTCCCAGTCCCCTTGATTAAACCTGCATTCCAGATGCTCTCGAATGGCAGCTATGTACTCCTTAATAGTGAGAGATGTTGTGGGATGCGAGCTGGAATAGTTTATGTAGTTTCGGTCTCCAAAATTGGTGCTGCGAGAATGTACTTTTCCCTCCTACACAACAGAGGGAAGTAGCTGAGATTTGGCCCCATATCGCTACTTCAAATGTGAATTTTGACAAGTTGAGCAGACTCAAGGCTTTATTGTTTCAAAAACATGTGGCGCTTACATATGCATGCGAGACCCATGCGATTCAGGTTGCGAGGCCATCCACAGAGATACAGCCCCTTATAAGTACTAACTTTCCGAGACACTTTGGTGAACTCTTAGGATGGATAATTAATGCGTACTGTACTACTGGAATCGCACATTTCTTTAAGGCTGTTTGTTCTGGTTTCGTTCACAGCTTCTCCTCTATATTTGGCTAAATACTTTCAGCCATCCACTCAATATTTTCCAGTATTTTCGGGAGATTTCCGATTACTTTGGCTATAATAGGTGGTGTTTTGCTGTTGTTACTTTTTCTTCGCAATGACTGTCCCATTACAACAAGGAGGACTGGAAGTGCTTGCACCAGCGCAGCTGTGTCATGAACACACGATGCAGTACTTTGGAGCACCACTCCTGGAGCGATCGGAGTGTGACTCATCTCTGTCATTCAGACCGGTTTTGCACTGTGTGCAGCCCGTGTTTCAGTGCCTTTGATGCCCTTTTGAATGTGCACTGAAAGTTTGTCTTTCTATGCAGCACTTGCTTTCATTGGACACTGATCTGTTGATGTTCTTCCTGAGGGCTCATTACTAGACATGCGCGTTGAGGGTGTGTTTGCTACGGGAAGCTGTTTATGAGTTGCTCTTTGTGGATCAAGCAGGACTACACTCACTATTGGGCACACCACGGAATGCTGCTGCCTCAGCTGGAGCGCAAGCTTTGGAACACGAATGCTCCTTGGTTTTCCTTGGCGAGGAACTTCCTACTTTGCCACCTGCCAAAGAGGAAGATTTCTTATCTTCAATTATCCCGGATTCAATTGGCGACTTTAAAACTGACTCTGACTTTTGAAGTTTGGCTTTCTCTATGCCAAAGTTAATATTTTAAATTTGTCCTTTTCATACCTGCTCAAGTGTCTTTTAACTTGTCATCATTGACATTCCCATATACCTATGCTTTAAGAGGAATTTTAGTAGCTTTTATATACTAAGTTAGGCTTTGAATCACCTTTGAACCGGCAAGGGGAGGGTGTTGTCTAGCCATTTGTAGCTATAGTTTTATACACATTATTTCGTCAAACTAGGCCTGCCGTGGAGCACTTTAACCTAGATATGTTCTATTTAGCTTTGTTGTATTATTTTAACATTAGCCACATTTGCGGTCTTGTTTTATTTTCTCTATCTAGCTGTTCTTCGCCTAGGTCAGCACTGCATTCCTAAACAAGTCATTTCTTTCACTCTGTGCTTTTCTCAAGGCTGCAGGAAGATAGGTTGCCGGCAAAAGTGGTACGCTTTGTCTCTCATGTTCACAGAAACATACACACTCTTACATGGGGATCCTTTCCTGGAGCACCAGATGTTTTATTATAAAAACACTATTTTGACCCATCTACGTTAGAGGGAGATTCCAGACAGATGACCATGACTGACTGCTGATTGCTGATCGCTTCGCTACAGCTGCTTAGTAGACTACAGGCCCCTGGCTCAGGTATGGGGGATAATGTCTTCCCAGGGGGAATCTGAAAGGCAGAATTAGAGCTCAACCTGCTGTGCTCTAACATAGCTTAGGTAGGAACTATCCCTACAAACCTAAGTGACAGTATGGTAGTGTTATTCTTGTGTTTTACTCTCCTTGTCACAATTTTAATCTTATCGTGCTTCATCGTCCTAGTTATTGCAGTACATGCTCTATTATCTAAGATGCAGTTACTTTAATAAAACCTTATTGAACCTTATTCTGCCTCTGATTGTCCTTGCATACCTGGGACTAGTGTAACTGAGAGAAACCGATGAGATATGCAGTGACCACGATTCCCCTGGGGAGTCATGTCTGTCATGCGCCTGGCTGCCCCAATCATCCCTGCTCTTGGGTGGAGATGAGGCACTGCTAGTTAGCCGGAACAAACCCGGATTAGACCGGCAGGCGTCACATGGTGCGGCATCAGACTCAGTCCCCGCAGTACAGGTGATTCTGCCGCCTGAATACAGTAGCCTCATTAGGATAATGAGAACCTACGCGACAGTTAGAGCATGTACATGACCTTGGCATATACCTTTGAGAATGTGGATGCTGTCCCTTACTTCACCCTAAAAACACCACCTCACTTGTGCATGTTTTTTCATGCAGTTTCACCAAAATTGACAGCAGATTTTAGTGGGCCCCCATTTTCTTGAGAACAGATAAGAGTTTACAGTGTGGAACCAGGTCAAAAGCCGATTTAAGATCAACAAAAGTGACATAAAATAACCATTTCCCAGTACAAAGGTCTTCCAAAGAATTAGGGATGAAATCTGATCAACAGTACTCACCTTTTTTTTAAGCCAACCTGAAAGTGCAATAGAATGCTATTTTCATTAATCCAATCCTGTAGCCTATGGGTCGATAGTTGCTCAGACATTAACTAGACCCCTTTGTTGGAAAGTGGCTTATTGGTAAGGGCAGGTAACTACCTACACTTAGCAATAGGCCACTAACCCCTACTAGGTTCAGTTAGGTCTCAATAAATGAACCCCAGCTCATCCCTTGGTAGCTTGGCAACGAGCGACAAGGCTTAATTTAGGAGACAAAGTGTAAAGCAATCAAGTATCACAAAACAGTAATCAAATAAAACAGAGGAAACAGTTTAAAAATCTAAAACCAATTTATAAAAAATAGGAAATATTTTTAGCTTTAAAATGACACCAAAACTAATAAAATCGGTCAACGGTTTACCTTTGGACTTAGTCATTTTCTTGAAGATTTTCTACAGCGGGACAAAGTCGCCAGTCCGATCCAACGTACCCGGAGCCCTTTCTCGGATACACATCGCAGGAGCCCTCGGTGAAGATTTCTACATTCAGACTTAGACAATGTTTTGAGATGAAAATCCTTTGACCGGGGCAAACCTGATTCTTAATCGACAACCATGGAGCCCTCTTCGGATACACTGTGCGGGAGGTCCCAGTCAACATTCTACTTTCGTACATAGCCACTTTTTCTGAGATTTTCTTCAGTGGGATAAACCTGCAAGTCAGGCTGCGTCGCAGTTGAGGCAAGCCGGCTAGAGTTGCCACGGCGGGTCGGTCCCTTTATGGGGCTTTTTCCAAAACGTTCTCCAAACTTTTCCAAACTGCTGGATCTTCTTCCAGAAGGTCTTTTAAGGTCTGTCAGGAGTCCACAGCTCACCCAAAGGTTCCAGAAGCTCCTTGAAGGTGAGGACTTAAATTCCCAGACACACCTGGCTCAAACTCCAAACTGGCCACTGGACAGTGGTCAGCTGGTCAGTTTCTTCAGGATTTGATGCAGGGGACGCTGGTTAGCATTTTTTCACCTGTAGCAAACAGGGAGTCCCTCCTTGAACCAGCTGAAGCCAGGCAAAGTCCTTCTTGTGGTGAAGCCAGAGTGTGCAGCTGGTGCAATCCTTCAGAGTGCAGTATCCAGGTGCAGGTCAGGGGTCCAGAAGGGCAGTCCTTCTTCTTCTGATGTTCTTCTTTGTAGGGATCTAAGGTGTGGGTGCAGCCCTGCCATATCTATCCTTGCTCCTGGGTGAAAAACAGGGGGATCCTGGTTCTCCAATCAGATGCAAGGTCCTTCCCCCTATGATGACCTCTACCTGGGAAGTGTGGCAAAAATCAATCCCAGGGTTCAACATTCTTTTAAAATCCATCATAGCTGAAACTGATTTTTGGAGCTTACATACGGTTGAGCCCACCCACTGGTGTGGCTAAAAATCATAAACACACCCATCTCCTGCCCTCTCCAAATCTAATCAAGAGGACACCTAATTGTCTGGGGTTGCAGGATGTGAGGGAGGTGCTGGGCTGCTCCAAATGTCTTTCCCTGCCTTTGAAGACCAGTTTGGCAGCCCTCCCCCTTCCTCCTTCCCCATCTTTTGAGGTAGTTCTCCTCCCCCAGTCACATTCTTTGTGTTCGGCCCAGGCCACTTCACATTTCATCAAGGCAGCCTGTCCAGGCTGCCAGAGGCTGGCCAATCAGAGAGGGGCACTACAGAGCTGAAGTTGGCAACTTTTTAGGTAGAGTTTAAAACTCTTTACCTGAACAAGTTATATTAAACCAACAACTGTAAGTTGTGGGGTTTATTATAACAATTAATTTGATACCAAACTTGAGTCATCTGACACTTAGGGGACTTGTGGTAATTAAGTCTCCCCATTTTAGCCTATGGAGGCCATTCACTACAGTGAGGAAACACCAAATTTGGCTATTTTACCTAACTAGGGCTTATAAAACCATTTTTATAAGGTCCCTGCTTATAATTACATGGCACCAAACCCTAGGGGCAAAGAGGGCACACCTTAGGGGTGACATATGTTAAAATAAGGTAGTTTAAGACTTTGGAAGTACTTTTAATTCCAAAGCTGAATTTGCATATAACTTTAGTTTGAAAGCAGCCAGCAAGTCAGGCCTGCCTTTAAAATGACACTGGATACCTCAGCAGTGCACTACCTATGCTGAGGGTCCCTAAACCTAAATGCCCTACCATATACTAAGGACTTATAGGTAGGTTGATACTGCCAATTTTAATTAGCTTAATTTGCATATCCACTTTACACAGAGCACTGGCCCTGGGACTGGTAAGCAATACCCAGGGCACAGCCAAGAGTCAGTAACCACCAGTATCTGTCCAAAAAGTTGGTGGTGACCAGGACAACAAGGTGGACTTTCCCACACCCTTTTTTATAAATTCGAATTATTTCAGCCCCTGTCCAGGTGGCAGATAACTCAGATCCTGCCAATACAACATTCAAAAGGGTGTTAAGTAAAGGACTCCAGAAGCCAGCTGCTAACAAGAATAGATCACCTGGAATTTTGTCAGGACCAGGAGCTTTATTGAACTTAGTTGCTTTAATCGATTGGAGAGTCTCTGTTAGGAATATAGTTAATGGTTCAATACCTTTAGAAGGTGTCAGCACATCACAAGACTCATCTATAATAGGATGGTCCACACTGTTAGAATACAGGTTTGTTAAGTAGTCAACCTAGCTTTTTGGCCTAATGAAATAATCCACGGTAGTGTAAACATGACAACATCAGTGGGGGAATATATGCCAAAGTAAAGTAGCGTCTATAACATTTCCTGAAAAAACACTTTAGTATAGAAATAATACCAACCGGGTGAAACTCAAAATTAGTCCATGGTACAACAAGATTAATTGTAGGTGAGCTCCCACTCCCCAATTTTTTTTCGATAATGAGCACAATGCTTCAGTAGGGATTCCTTTATGACTTCAGCTCTTGGTTCACATTGGGGAGTCTGCTACGGCACTATATTGTCATATTTACAGGCTTCACCGAGAGGGAGCACAACATATCTTGCATGATATGCATGGAAAGCATGCTTTCAATTTGGTAATGTCCGGCATGTGACTTCAATTGTCCATATATATTTTTCACAGCCTTGAGAAAGCCCCCGCCTACCTGCATATGGGGCGAAACACGTGTTGGCTGCTCTTCCATCGAATATTGCTCTTTACCTTCTCTCCATTCCTGACAAAAGTTGTTTGGATTACTCAGTTGCTGATTCTTGGAACTTTATTTCAGCTTCAAGATTACCATTATTTCAACTGGATTATAAGTTTATGGAATTATTGTCTTTTTTGCAAGAAACAACTACTGAAGCATTGTGCTCATTATCAAAAAACATTTTTGGAGTTGGAGCTCACATACAATTAATCTAGTACCTTAATTACTTGGGAGGTTTAGGGTCCAGGCCTCCGGTTTGGAGCTCTCACAACCATCTTCATTAATTCGGCATTTTAAGGAAGTCAACTGGCTGGACTCTCTCTTCTCATTCATGGTACAACGAGGACTGCAAGTTAGCAAAGAGAAACCTACGGACCACAGTCCACTAGAAAAACAGTGACTGCATAAGGGCGGCCAGAAAGATATACAAGAAGGCACTAGATAGGGCCAAAGGAGAGTGGGATGATAATAGGTGGACTGGCCTTACCCATGCAGCAAATATTATAGACACTACTTTACTTTCACATATATTCCCCCACGGCAGTTGTCATGCTTACACTACCGTGGATTATTTCATTAGGCCAAAAAGCTAGGTTGACTGCTTAACAAACCTGTAGTCTAACAGTGTGGACCATCCTATTATAGACGAGCCCTCTGATGTGCTGACCCTTTTTAAAGGTATCGAAACATTAAAACTAATACATTGCTTCCATGCCCCAGAGGTTAATTGAATGCCTGACAAAACATTTGACGAAGTGTTTAAAGTTTTGGGCATACAATGTAATGAGATTTTAATCCAGACAGTGAGGTCCCCTAAAGGCCATCTCTTTCCTTTTCTCATTGCATTAATGACATACTTTGTATAACCTAGCCAAAAACAAGGGGGCGTACACCAAGTGTCCTCAAATATGCAAATATCACATTTGCTGATTAAATCGGCACACTCAGAATCAGATAATTTTGGGAGAAACCCTGCAATAGTCCAAGAAAGGATAGTCTGCTGTTTTGGATCAGTGGCCATCAGAGTTATAGCGGTATTGTGCTCCGCAGGCAATTTCATGCTTGTTCCACTACAAATTTGTGTGAAGTATTTACCCTACATTGCTACAGAGCCACTTGTAATGGGGCCAGTACTGTTTCGCAGCAAGACCATCAAACAGTGGTTATACTATTTCATCACAGTAGAAATGCAGCTAGGGACGGCAAAAAATAAAAACAATCCATATTGCAAGTAAAAAAATTGCTGGAAGAATGATAATTCTTAACATTAAAAAGCATTCGGATAAAACCCAAGAGTCCTTTAAAGCCTTCTTAACCACATTTGTTGTATGGATGAAGAGAAGCTATCCTAAATGAATTTCAGGAAAGACAGAAATTTTGTTCTTTGGAATTTCTATTGGCATTTGGTCTAAGAATCACTATTAATCAAGTAATTGTAAAGTGCGACTTCTCAAAGCGCTGATGGGGGAACGCATGTCAGTTGAAGAGCCAGGTCTTGAGCTCCTTCCTGAACTGAGCCAGCGAGGGGGGCTGCCTGAGGTGAAGCAGAAGCATTTTCAAGGTCTGCGTGGCGAGGTAGAAGGATCTTCCTACCGCCGTGTTCTTCTGGATCCTAGGGATGGTGGCGAGAGCCAGTTGAGCAGAGCCGAGCTGCCTGGAGCATGTGTAGAAGGAGAGGTGGTGGTTGAGGTGGGCGTGCGTTTGTTGACGGGGAGCCAGTGTAGGTCTCGCAGGTGGGCAGAGAATGTCCAGGATGAGTCTGGCCGTAGCGTTCTGTATTCTCTGGAGTCTTGTTTGGAGTTTTTTGCTGATGCGGGCATAGAGTGCGTTGCGGTAGTTGAGTTTACTGCTGACGAGCGCATGGGTGACTGTTCTTTTCACGTCAAAGGGGATCCACTTGAAAATCTTCCAGAGCAGGCAGAGTGTGTGGGAGCACAAGGGTAAGACGGCATTGACTTGGCGGGCCGTAGACAGCGAGGAGTCGAGAATGATGTCGAGATTGGGTGCATGGTCGGTGGGAGATGGGGCAGTTCCAAGGGCAGTGGGCCACCCTGAGTCATCCCAGGTGGTAAGGCCCAGGAGAAGGATCTCCATCTTATCCAAGATGAGCTTGAGGCAGCTATCTTTCATCCGGTCGGTGACTGCCTTCATTCTGCTGTGAAAGTTGCCTTTGGCTGTCGATGGTTAGTCGTGGGGGAGACAATCAGCTGTGTGTCTTCGGCGAATGAGACAATGTTGAGCCTGTGGTGTCTGACAATTTTGGAGGGCGGGGTCATGTAGACATTAAAGAGTGTGGGGCTCAGAGAGGAGCCCTGGGGTACTCCGCAGCTGGTTTCTGTCAGTTGGAAGGTGAAGGGTGCAAGCTTGACTCTCTGGGTTCGACTGGTGAGGAAGGAGCGGATCCAACTCCACGGCTTTGCCTCGGATGCCGGAGTCATATACTGTGGTGCAGAAAGTGGTGAGGGAGACAGTGTTGAAAGCAGAGGAGAGATCGAAGAGGATGAGGGCAGCTGTTTCACCGTGGTCCAGTAGGGCACGGATGTCATCCGTGGCTGCTAGGAGTGCGGTTTTGTGCTGTGTTTGCTCCTGAATCCAAATCGGGAGGGATCTAGGATGTGGTTTGTTTCGATGACCTCGGTGAGCTGTGTGTTGATATTTTTTCGATTACCTTGGCTGGAAAAGGGAACAGTGAGATTGGTCTGTAGTTTTTCAGCTCCATTGGGTCTGCAGAAGGCTTCTTCAGTAGGGGGTTTATCTCTGTGTGTTTTCAGTGATCCAGGAAGGTGGCAGTCTCATTGGAGAGGTTGATAGTACTGCATAGTTCGGGTGCGATGGTGGCGCCGGCTTGTTTGAAGATGTGGTGGGGACATGGGTCTGACGGTGCACCAGAGTGGTTGGTACACATGAGCTTCAGGGTATCTTACGCGGGGAGAAGGGTCCAGTTTTCAAGGTCAGTGGGGGGGGTGGAGTTTGTGGTGGTGCTGTTGTGCAGGGGGGTAATGTTTGTTTGTGAATCCTTTGTAGATGTCATGGAATTTTCAGTGGAAGAAGGTGGTGCGGTTGTTGCAGAGGTCTTGGGAGGATGGATGTCTGTGGTGCCAGGTTTCACAAATACTGTGACTATTTTTAAGAGTTTCTTGCTGTTGTTTGCGTTTGCGTTGATGCACTCCTGAATGGCTGATTTTCTGGCTGATCTGATGAACCAGTGGTGTGATGTGATGGCCTATGTCATGGCTTTGTGGTCTGTCGTGCTCTACTGCTTCTCCACTTTCTTTTGAGTTGTCTACAGACGCTCTTGGATTCTTGGAGGTTGGGGAGAACTAGCTGGGTCTCCTGTAGTGTTGACTGCCAGTAGGTTTACCTTAGGGGAGCTAGAGTGCTGGTGCAGTTGTCGATCCATTGGTGGAGGTTGTGGACTGAGGCGTTGATGTTCATGGTGTCTGGTGGTGGGGAGCTGCAGTGAGCTGGGCTTCAGTGCCCTTGGTCCAGTTTCTGCAGGGGGTAATGGGCCTGGTGCCGTTTGGTGGTCTTGGTGAAGGAGAAATGGACCCATTTGTGGTCGTTCCAGTGGAGTTCAGAGGTGTGTGAGAAGAAGATGTGGTTTCTGGTGGAAAAAACAGGGTCAAAGGTGTGTCCTGCTGAGTGTGTGGGGAGGTTGACCAGTTGTTTGAGCCCAAGGGTGGCAATGTTCTCCATGAGGTTGAGGTGTTCGGGTCACTGAGGTAGTTGAGGTGAAAGTTGAGGTCACTGAGGAGGATGTGGTCCGTTGAGATGAGGGCATGGGGAGTGATAAGGCTGACCATGGCTGAGCTGAAGAGGGGGGCTGGGTGCAGGGGGGCTGTAGATGAGTGTGCCGTGGAGGGTGGTGTTTGAATTTGTCTGAATCTGAAAGTTCAGGTGTTTAGTGACAGGGTTTGGACAACGATGCTGGCCGTGAAGCGGAGTGAGTTTTTGTGGACGGTGACGACGCCTCCTCCTGGTCGGTTGACGCAGTCTTTATGTATGATCTTGTAGCTGTCGGGGACGGTAGTGGCAATGTCCGCCACTGAGGTGATGGTAATCCAGGTCTCCATCTAGAAGATGACGTCGGGTGATGGAGTTGAGCAGATCTTATACTTCTATTGCATGCTTGACGAGGGAGTGAGTGTTGAGTAGTATGCATCTGTGGTGTCCGTGTGGTCTAGTGGAGGGGAGGTTTGGTGTGCGAGGACAGGTGAAGGTGCAGTTCTGGCAGGAGAACAGGCCGTCAGTGTCCTTAGGTGAGGCATGGTGGCAGGCTGTGGAGCCTTCAGTGTTGAGGGTGTAAGGGGGTGTTGGCGTCATATTGAATGGTGCAGACAGGCTTGCCTTCGACGTGCCAGCGGTGCGGCTGCACAGTGGTGCTGCCCCACAGCGGCCTCCATTAAGAAGGGGAGGGAGGTGGGAAGCATCGCTCAGCTGGGAGGCAGGAGGGTGGGAAACACAGCACTAGGAGGGGGCGGGCCACAGGAGCAGCAGCTGCAGGAGAGATACGGGGATCTGCGAAGGAGATCGGAAAGGAGTCAAAAAGAGGAAAAATTACGAATAAAGGCAAAAAGCAAAAAGGCAGAGAAAGGGTACAGAAAGGTAGAAGGCAGCAAAGAGAGGGACAGAAGGCCACCTCTGGCCACCAGGGATGAGGTGCAGACGGGTGCTTGCGGGTGAAGGAGGGCCTTGAACACGCAGGGTCAGGCAGGCTTCACAGGACCCAGGGCAGCAGCAACAACAGGCGGTGCTGCATGGGGGAGCGAAGTAAGCTCTGAACAGAGGTCAGTGAAGTCGCCCCTTTAAAACGCAGCAGCCGCCATTAAAAAGGGGAGGGAGGTGTGAGGGGTCGCTGAGCTGGGAGGTGGGAGGAGGGAAACCTGGCACTAGGAAGGGGGCGGGCCGCAGGGGCAGCAGGGGAGACACAGGGATCGGCGAAGGAGATCGGAAAGAAGGCAAAAAGAGGAAAAAGGACAAACAAAAGCAAAAAGGCAAAAAGGCAGAGAAAGGGTACAGAAAGGTAGAAGGCAGCAAAGAGAGAGACAGAAGGGCACCACTGGCCACCAGGGATGAGGTGCAGATAGGTGCCTGCGGGTGGAGGAGGGCCTTGAACACGCAGGGCCAGGCAGGCTTCACAAGACACAGGTGGTCCTGCGAGGGAGTAGCAATGTAAGCGCTGACCAGAGGTCGTCCTGTACCGATTTAGGTAGCAAAAAATGTAGCAGTCAAATTTGACTTTAGTCATTCATTCCCTGCATAGATTGGTCAGTTGCAGGATAGGATTTTTTTACATTTGCTTCCAGTTTGGAAAAGAATACTTTTAAAACCCTAGTCACGACATATAGAGCATTCTACAATACAGGTCCTAATTATGTTAATGATAGACTTATCCACTACTTTCCTCTTAGGTCCCTAAGATTTTCTGAGGCTCTGTTTTTACGGATCTCCAGGTTTAGTTTAGCCAGGAGAGGCGGGTGCTCTTTTACTTTACCGTTAGCCAAAGCTTGGAATTATATTCAATCTCAAATACGTTCTATTACCAATGAATCTCAAGAAAGAAAACTGATGAAGGCATGGCTATTTAATGTGGCTTAATTGTTAAGGTAGAGTTCTGCCAGTTTCTTATTCTAGCGTTGAGACACCCTTTTTTTTAGGTAACTGTTGGGCTTTGCAAGGCACTTTATTCACTATGCACATCACTAATAATTACAAACACATTTAGAAAGAAATCCTTCTTCAGGCCAGTGCTTAATTTGAGCTGGTGGTTTCCGGTGCAGGGCATCAGCACTTATCTTTGAGGGCCACCACTGAGTTTTCTGCATCAGGCATTTACTGCGACCAAATGACACATATGGAAAAGAAAGGAGGAAAGAACAACGAAAAATCATCACAAAGGAAGAAAGTAGAAAGTTACAAGAGTTAGTTGAAGGGGCAGGGTGTGGCTGTAAATGAATTAAAGAGGCCCAAAATGGCTTTAGGATTACTGTGCTTCAGCATTCTGTGCTCGCACATTTAATTGCAGCAGTCACGAGTTTCCAAGGAGCACTTTGGGCACCTTTTTATGGGCGAGCACAAAGAGCTCCATCGCATTCTGTAATCTCTCTTTGGGCTTCCAACCACGCCCAAGTCACGTCAGTCACTTACATTGGTTCGTGGGCTTGCCTTTTAAAATCCGCTTGCTTTCATTTGTGAAAGGCATGCATACATCATGCCTTTTCTGGTGTTTAGCCCACCTACACAGCACTGGTAAACTACTAAAAACATATGAGGCTTAATGTTTTCAGCATGGTGTCCGGACTACTTTATCTGTTTATTTTCCACATAGCGCGATCACGCTCCATTTCTTTCTTCTTTACAACGCTAATAGCTCTAACTCGAGCTAATGCAAGACCCATTGCATTGAAAATGCTTGTTATTTACAAACTAGGCACTGCTTCAGACACTTGTAAAAGGGTAGTGAAGAGGAACAATTCTACCATAAATGTATACTGTGTGCTTCTGTGAACTTATTTTAATATTTATAGGTTAATTGTAGTAATGTATTGTTCTGTTATTCTTTTGCTATGTGCTTAAATTAAAGTGAATAATCTACTATAAAATTAGCAAACTGAAAGATTTTCCCTCAGTGGAGGTAAAGAGGGAAGAGCAAACACAATGAATGAATGGACTAGGACAATGGCTTTTCTGTCTTGTAGAATACTAAGACAATGAACAGAGTTGTGCATTCACAATGGGGATGATGAAGCATAACCCTATCACAATCTTTTTAAGATTCTTTTTGCTCGCATGTCCTAGGTTTTGCAATATGATTTAAAAAGGAAAACAAGTTGCAAAATAAAAAAAATAACGAAACCATTTGGTTTAGTTTTTTCAGAGTAGGCAGTGGTCCATTGGACCACTGCCTGCTCTGAAAAAACATTTTGGGCAACATTCACAAAGGGGAAGGGGTCCCATGGGTTGCGAATGGGTTACCACCTGTGTGACACTGGTGTCACAAAGCAATTTAGCATTGCGATGCGAGTCGCAAATAGGAAGGGGACACCCCTTCCTATTTGCGAGTCGCATTCACAACTGTACCGACTCGCAAATTGTGAATGAGCATCACGATGAGCATTTTGCATGGCGAATTTAAATGTATAATGAGCAACTGCAAGAAATGATCCTATAATATATCCTATAATGTAGAGTACAATGGAGCTACAATAGAGGACAATAAAGATCCTGCCGTTTGGTTGTCTGTCAGTATTTGCAGTATCTTATTACCTGTTCAATATCCCGTGGTAGTGACTCAGGCTACAATACACAAATTGTAAACTAAACAAGTATTGGCAAAGCCAAGAAGTTTGCCGTTTGTATGGCGATCACAAGGCTTTAGGGTTATACAGCATCAAACTAAAACTTGGTAAAGCTTCTGGAAACATAATGGAGAGTTTCAATGGCCATTGCAGCTACCGTAAACAAGTTATCCAGACCTCTTCTATCTGCATCTGTCATCTTTTTAAAGAAGCTGCATTTTTCCTACAGTCGGAAATAACATCCTGTAAGGGTGTCTGGTCTCCCTTTAACGCAACAGTAGACTTCCATCTCCTATGATTGCATCTGTCATCAATACAGTGCAACTTAAACTTTGTAGCTCCATTTCCTCCATTGTAGCTCCATTGAACTATATTTCCAGATCCACTGTACCCTCGTGTGAGTACATCTGTGGGCTTTAGAGAAAATGGAGCTTTAAAACACCCAATGTGTGCATCTTCAAGCTTTCAAACTCAGTTGTATTAGCTCACTGTTTCCCTTTTGTTTCTGGTTCCATTGTACTTTCCACTGAGGACATCTGACAGCTGTAGAGTACAACTTAAGTTTTCTCGTTCCATTGTATTCTCCTGTGAAGACATCTGTAGGGACTGCAGAAGGCAGATTCAGCTTTCCAGTTCCATTGTGTTCTTTTGAGTTTCCAACTCCAATAGCTTTCCTCTGCGTGCATCTGTTAGAAATGGCATCTCTAGATGGCAGGGGTATGCGCCCAGTCCAAGTAGGGACCACCACTCTAGTCAGGGTAAGTCAGATACACACTAAAAGATAACCTGCACTCACCTTCTGGTAGCTTGGCACACAGCAGTCAGACTTATCTAAAGAGGCAATGTGTAAAGTATTTGTGCAACACACACACAGTAACACAATGAAAACACCACAAAAATACTCCACAGAGATTTAGAAAAATAGGCAATAATTTGTTTGAATAAATCAAGACCAAAATGTCAAAAATCCAATGAGTAGAAGTCAAGTTATGAATTTTAGAACATAAGTGTAAAAATAGTGCTTAGAAGTACATAGTGCTTTTAGGGGTTACTTTAGGTAATGCTTGACTGAGGCAAAGCCTACAGTTAAAGCCGACCACAAGGAAACACGGGCTGGGTACAGGAGGCACGCAGGTCCAGAGAACAGAGCATCTTGATTATGGTCACAAACTCGAGATGTGTCAGTAGATGCGTCGATATCACTCCTGCAGTTGAGGGATGTGCTGATTTTTCGCAGGTGTTGATGGCGAAGTGTTTTATTCCCAAAACGAGCATCAAAGCTGTGATGCGTTGATTCTGAAGCTGATGCTCCAGGTTTCTCCATGCTATCAAAGGGATGCGTTGATCATCCGTCAGCTATGGCGGTGGTGCAGTGGTTTCAGTGCTGCATAAATACCAATGTGCTGGGTGCCACTTCCAGCAGGCGGGGATGCGTCAGTCGATGCAGCTGTTCCGAGGTGTTGCTCAAGCCCAAAGTGCAATGCACCAATTGCACTTCCACAAAAGGGTTGATGCGTCAGTTGCTGCTTCCAGCAGGCAGGAGATTTCACTGGTGCAAGTATGCGGGTCCACTTCCACTGAACCAAGCACAGGAGAAAGGGTAGAGATTTTGAAATCCCTGAGTCTCTAGCAACAGGAGGCGAGCCAACAAGCCCTTGGAGATCACTTTGGGGTGCAAGGCAGAGTTCAGGTCTCCCTCAGCAAGGTCAGAGAGCAGCAGTTAGGCACATCAGAAAAGAGGTCCTTCCAGGTCAACAGTTCAGAGTGAAAGTCATTGATGCAGCACAGCAGTTCTTCTGACAGAGTCCAGTTGCAGGTCCAGAAGTGTCTGATTTGGTGGGGTCAGAGTGCCAATACTTACACCCAGTTGTGCCTTTGAAGAGGAAGTGACTTCAAAAAAAGGTCTTTGAAGTGAACGCATATTCCTTATTCCTCAGTCCTAGCTCCAGACAATCACTATGGGGTAATCAGCCATTTGTGTAGTGACATGCATTGCTTATTCAGGTGTAAGTGTCAGCCCCTCCTTCCCTTCCTGCCCAGGTTTTTTGCCTATTTTCAATCACTCCTCAGGCTGGACCATGTGCTGTACAGCTGGGAGTGCTGCACCCTCGACGGGAGATTATGATTGCAATTGTTGTGGCTTGAAAGGCTTGAAAGTGGTTAAAGGAGATATGCGTCCTGAAGCGCCTTCTAGGGCCCAAGATTATAGTTGAATTGCAATGTAATTACAACGTGATGCCCTCTAGCGACTTCTTTTATGATTGCATTTATGGCTGGAAAATGTATAAAAAATACACAAACACATGCTTCGCTTATTTTAAATGCTGTATTGATTTCACATAATGTTGACAAATATTATAGGTCACAGTGCATAGGTTTTATTAGCATTCATATGTGCACTCATCCAGGGTTATTGTTCTGATTATTTGATATGTGCCAGATGATGATTTTAACATGTGGTCTGTTGCTCTTGAACCTTGACCAAGCTAATAGGCTTACTTGATGTGTTTGTATGACCCCTTTAGGGGGCCAAAGGTGATTGTGCACTGCCGTCAATGGTATTTTCCACCTGCCAATGTATATATTTGTAAATTACTGCATAGTATATAGTAGTGTGTGAATAATAAATGCACTTCTTTTTCTAAAGGAAAAGTACTGACTGGATAATCATTTATTAAGTGTTATTATTGTGTACCAGTGAATGGGAATTGCTAGCCCACAACACCTACCCTGAGTAGGCCTTGGACTGCTCTGCCTTGCCACCCATAGACAGTCAAGTGCTACAAGGGGGTGCTTGGTTCCCAGTAAGGGAATTGTGGACCTATTATTTGTGCAGATCACACAACTAATAAAATAATTTCCTACAACAGTGAACAAGACAGAGGGAACAGTTAGGAGGTCCTGATCGGCAGGAATAGTGCTAGCAGCAACCTCACGGAGCTCTGGACCCCATACAAATGAAGGATGGGCCTTTTGTATCTCTAGCTGTTCCAGAAGCTCATGTCATGCATGCAGTGTGATGCTCTCTTTCAAGGGCTGACATAACCAATAAAATAAATTACAAATGCAGTGCAAAACATTTTAAAAAGAAATGCTTTGTGTATACAATATTTGAATGAGATAAAGAGTTGAATGTATGATGGAAGAGTGTACCTGTCGGATGAAAACAGTCCCTTGTACAAAATGTAAGATAATCCTGTGTGCATTCAAATGTAGGAGGGGAGAAATAGCCAGCCAACTGAAAGAAGTTAAGACTTAATTGCTGCTCTGGGGTGAACCAAGATGTAAATGACAATATTTCAAGCCAATGGTTGAAGGTCGTTGAGACAAAGAAGCTAAAGACTGAAGCAGGCTGAATCTATGCCCCTTTCTGTATGTAAAAATGTGTAATGAATACAATATGTTCTCCATAATGGTACAAGCATATTTTATAACATGTCTAACCTACTCACCAAACTATAAAAATGTCATCTTAACTGTGTGCGAAGCCAGAGAAATAAGCTGGTGAAGAGTGGAAAAAGTCTACCTACCATAGTTTACTGTAGACGGTTTCACATAAATAGGTCACTGCTTCATTACTTAAGTCCGACGCTTACTGATCTATGGAGTATGAGAATCAAAGCTATGTGCAACAAGTAATTACCCTCATAATGGCAATCTCAAATGCAACTAGGCCCAAACCCTGAGAAGAAGCTCAACTGAGGGAGGGGCTCTAGCACTCGCAGATTATTCTCTGAAACTGTAATGAACTACCAATATTTAATCACATTTTTGTAAGTCGATTGCTGAAAACAAGATACTGAGAGGAATATGGGTTGGAAGCTACTGGCTTTGTCAAGATTGTTACCATATCATAAGTTGTCAGAATATAATACTTGCAATAATAAAGCGTTTCGACAATGTGACACATGTATGCTGGTACCAAAAGTAGGCACTGATTTTAACTCTAATTGTGAGGATGCCACTCCGGAAATAGTAAAAAATAAAAACAGTGACATTATATTCAGTAATCTTAGTTACATCTTAACAAGGTTGCTTGGCAACCACAGAAAACCCAACAATAAAATGTTATGCCCCCAAAAGCGTCTGGGCAAAAGCGCCAATTCAAGGAGTTCTCAAGATCAATGAAAATCTCTCCTTCTGGGCCTCATGAAATAGATGGTTACCTTTGTAAATTATTGTAGGAGCTTTGTTGCTGTACTTCTGGTAGCCCCTCTGCTCTTCCTTTGGTGGTGCCTCTCTGCCTTAGGTGAGAACCATCCATGAGACATGCAAATTACCATCGGCCCTCATTAGTGCTTTGCGTGCGCTATACCACTCCACAGTCCTTTTAAAGCAGCCGATGTGGAGCACTACATTTTTACTCCTGCCTCTCTTTCAGACTGGCACTTTGGTGAGGCCTCAGATAAGTAGGGCATACTAATGGTGCTCTCCTTCCCCCCTCCAGTCGTAGGTATGGGAAGTGGGATCCAATGGCAAAGTGGCACATACAATCTGGGGGATTCCAGCACACTTAATCAAAGGGCAACATTCTCTTCAAGCCTAGGAGCTTTCCAAGCTGCAATGGTGGCAATACCAGCCACACATCAAGGGGGAATTTTGCAAAAACAGCACTCTTTCTGGCAGGTCCATTGTGGGGACCCACAGTGCATGGGCTCTGGGAGTTTATTCAAAATGCTGTGGGCCACAGGAGGAATCTCCTGGTCACGGTGACCTCAAACAAATGTTGCACAAATGGTTGTGTTATTTTGAAATTCCTCCAGCTTTGTTGGCCCTTTGTGCACAGGTCTGGTTCTTGTTCTTCCAGGTAGTGTGCTGTAGCCAACAGGTTGTATAGAGAACTGCTTCCTACCCTCAACAATTTTAGTATAATTTATCTAGGTGACTCCAACACCTGCCCTCTTTTCCTGAGCACCAAGTAATGGCCCTTATTTTAAAAGGCGGACACTGGCGGAGACATCTGAAGCCCATTTTATCATTCCACTTACAATGAATAAGAAACCATTAGCAAAGCAGCAATAAAAAAAACAGAAGGCTCAAAATAAACAGAAATAATAATAATTGGGAGGGCAGTACCAATCTGACCCCATTTCCTCACACTCGACCCAGGTGAGTTTAGGCAAAATGTAGGCAATGTCTTGCATGTTCTTAACTAGCACAGGTCTCAGGTTGGAAGTAGGTTCTGACAAACCATCAAACGTAGCAAGGTGTCTGCAGCCACAGGTATGTTTACCTGACCTCCTTAGACCTCCTCACACTTTGGATCACCCACAAGACTTAATCATAAAGTCACTTTTCCCCAGGGGATCCTAGAGTGCATGCTGCATTACAAACACCATGGTGGTTCTATGTTTGTTGCATCCAAGACACTAAGCAACTTCATGGCCTGACTAGGTTTAGGGCTATCCTTGCCACTAATTACACTGCTCTGCAGGACAATGCCTCTCTCTGGCAAGGATTCAGACCCTTACCAGACCTATCCATACCTTACCTCTGTCTCAATACACTTCTCTACCCCATCTGTCTCGCTCTCATAACATCACTTTTCTCTATATCTCAGAGTGTGCTGTCAAGGATACAGGTACCACTAATTATTTTTCTCTCTGGATAATACATAGTATAAGTATCTTCACCCAGGCCTACTTTTGACTTCCTGGAAAGCGACAGTGCAACCACAAATTCGTCACTGGTCAGACCCTGTACATTCATTCACTGAACCTGGGGACTCTCACTTCCAACAGTAGCCTCAGCCCATGCAGGAAGAGACACATATTCTAAATTATAAACAAATAGTCGTATAAGGGGTCACAGATAAACAACAGGGCACATAGAACATAACACCCTTGAAAATCACAGGAGTGTGATAATTTTAGCTTGGTAGAATTGTTAAAACTATTTATGGAGAACACAGATGTATTAATTTTATTCTTGAGAGGTTGAATTCATGATAAGATTAAAAAGAAAAAACGTCTGGACACTTTAGTGGGTTCCCTCCTTGCCAGCAATTTCCAAACTTCTACCAGCATTCTGTAGGAAAGTTATGGGCCAGAAGAAGAGGACAACAAAAATAAAAGTAACCCAATACATACAACGGTCAGACGAACCACAGATGATAACCAGAAGCAAGGGGAAGGCGTCATTCCCTGGCGAAAGAAAATAGAAGTGATAGTAAATCTATCCACTCGAACATTTTCTGATGAAGAAAAGACAGTCCTAATCAAAGGGCTGAGATTTGTTTCAGCACTACGATTTGACGCATTCTGCCTCCATTGTGAACTTGCAGATTTATTTCGGAAACCTGAAAAGCCTTATTTTCTGATCAAACAGGAGGTTTCAAATACCGGTCCTCGTCACCTATCTATATTAACCCCCCCTATGATTTCCACTCCTGTAGAAATGAAGGGCAAGCTGTAGGCACCCATCTGAATCTGGATCGCATCCCTCCCCAGGCATGCTTCCCGACTCCCTTCAAACAGTAAGGAGAGGATTCTTTAAGCAGGGAGGCAATCATTGCACTTTGAGTTAATAACAGTTGTGAGCAGCACCTGATTATATATGACAGTACTAGACAGACCTTTTCCACTGCCAAGTGTCAATTTAAAATCAAGCCCTTTTATGAACTGGTTGGGGAAACAGCGAAGGCGAGGGAGTAAGCGGTGCCCGCTCACAAGCTTTAAGTGTGGGGACTTTACTGATGGCAGCTTCACTCATCACTGCCAGATCTCTTCCATAAGCACGTATTGGATATCTTGAGCATACTAAATAATGAGCATTGGGATGTAGTGCTCCCTATCGAAACCTAGCTAGGGGTTTCCTCAGCACCAGATTTAAAAAAAAATGCACACAGATTAAAAAAACAATTGCACGAGCCACACAGGGTGGATATTCAATCTACATATTGACCGTTAAAACCGGGTAGGCAGCCTGGGTAGCTCTGCTTAATGGCTCCCAGCTACAATACACAGCGTTTAAACTGGAGGGCCTGGAGAGGGTGTAAGCCTAGTGTACTCTATTAAAATATTTCCTAATTCTTCTTTTATCGGCTGCAAAATACCCTGACTAATTTCGAGAAATGTTAGCAAACACAGTTGCCAACCTTTACATTCATTATTCATTTTAACAGTATTAGGGGATTGTAATGGTCACATTGAGGATTCCACATATAAAGCAGCATGCATGTTGAATGACAGATACAAAGTAACAGGGTCTGCCCGTGTGTAGGCCCTTCACAGTTGACCTTATTTTCACTAACTGGCCCTCATTGATTATTGGGAGACCAAAAGAGTATATATATTCTGACCATTATATGGTGCAGTTTTGTTTTCTGGTCCTGCGGTCTCCCCACAGGTACAGAGGACGGATATCCCTGGTTGAGCCTGACATACAATATTGGGATCCAAATTAATGGAGGCCCTTGGCCCTTTACTTCCGACCTTGGAAGGGAAAACTGATGTGGATGTAGGCTCGTTTACCATAGGCAATTGATAAAATAGCACACATAAAAATAGGAGTTGCTAAGAGGCAAAAGACCTCTGCTTCCTGGATCACCCCTGTGCTGAAAGCTGAGGAACTCCACAGCAAACAAGTGGAAAGAAAATGTGGGAAAATTTATGACATGTAGGCAAAAATGATTTGTAACGAGTCCTTAAAACTTTCGAAAAAGTATTCGGAAATTGCAGTCTGAGGCTTTCTCAAGGGAGATAGCCAAAAGAGACAATGTACCAATGAAAAGCTTTAGGATTGTTAGCTCTTTCTTAGCTCCTGGTGCATGTCAACAAAACGCCACAGCTTCAGAATTTTTATGCAACAATCTGTAAGACTACTGTTATGAGAAGGTTGAGGACATTTACAAGAATTTCTAGAACCTAAGTGGCTCTATGACCCCATGCTCTGATTGTTAAGCGCCTAGTGGGGGCCACAACTTCACACTTTTGAGCATATTTCTTTGACTGACTCTGTATTGGCTATCCTTAACTGCAGTTCAGGTTCGTCCATTGGCTCTTGTCTGCCATGCATCTTTAAATTAGTAACCTCAACCTTACTTCACACTATTAAAGCCTTGTTCAATCACATATTGGACTTAGGGACCATTTCCCTTTGTTGGAAGAAAGCACAAGTCTTGACTGACTTCTCAACTATAAGCAAATATAGGCCAATCTCCCTCTTACCAGTCCTTGTACAAATGCTAGAGAAACTGGCCAATAAACAGCTGTCCCAATTTAATTTAGGATAACCAGATACCTAATGTGACTGAGTCTGGTTACAACCCTGGGTTCAGTACCGGGGATGGATTATTGGAGGTTTCAGAGTTCATAACAACTAACTCAGACCAGGGATAAAAACAGCAGTGATTCCCTAACATCTTTCTGCAGCATTCAACACTCCTATTGTGCTGGAGCATTTACGTGTAGCTGGAGATGGCAGGCTGGCCAGAAAATGGTTATAATATATTTTGTCTGAGCGGCCTCAGGCCCTACATCTCCTCCATTATGCTTCAATCTATAAGGACATGCAACATGGTGTCCTACAAGGTTCAGGCATCAGTCCCAACTTCTTCTGTAAATAAAGGTTACCCCTGGCCAAGGTGGTGGAACCTTGGGGCCTCAATATTGTGTCATATGTCGATGAAACTTAACTACTGCTTTCCTTCTACCATTTTGACAATAATACAGTGGAGAGGTTCCAATGATGTCTATCTGTAGTGGCTAGGTAGATGCAGTTGAGCTGTCTAAAGCTTACCTCTGAAAAGTCGGAGCTACTTTTTTCAGCAACTCTTCTCCACTCAGTTTAGAAAGATGGTGGCCAAAAGATCTAGGGGTACCTTCAGATCTCCACTGTGGTGAGAAACCTGAGAATAAAATGTGATCAGCTTTCCTTCGAACCTCAAATCCAGAACAACACATTGTCCTGCTTCTCCAAACTCAAATCCTTAAAAAATATCTTAGAAATTCTGCCAGATCATTTGCAGAAACTTATTGTGCATGTGCTGATGACTTCTAGATTAGATTATGCCGACTCACTATTACTAGTGGTTCATAATGGTCCTATCAGTAAATTACAGATGGTCCAAACTGCTACTGCTTGTTTGATTCCTCACTCGAGAAGGCAGCCATTTCTTTTACTTAACATTATTTCCCATGGGTGTTACTTTAAATTCCTACCTCCACTGTTTTCTGTATGAACTGTAGTACATTTGCTATTGTGTTGGGATCTTTTTGGCTGTAGTAACTTTAGAAGTTTAGT
Source organism: Pleurodeles waltl (assembly GCF_031143425.1). NCBI lineage: Eukaryota > Metazoa > Chordata > Amphibia > Caudata > Salamandridae > Pleurodeles > Pleurodeles waltl. The sequence continues at coordinate 1,419,937,146 of NC_090444.1, forward strand.
TTGTAAACAGTTCAGTTTGTGGGTGAGAGTTTGTACTTGCATATCCCTCCCTACTACTCCTTACCCATCTTCAAACACCTTCCATTTATGTGGACATAGTCCCTATTTTTAAGTCACTCCCACATCCCTCCCATGTTTACTACTAAAACCTAGACCTGCATGTGCAAAGATCTCCACACAGAAAAAACAGGAGTGGCAGAGTTCTCACACGTACTAAATAACATTTTGATTTTTTTTAGTATTACTGTAGTACTACTTCACCTACTACAAATTACCGTTCGTGAATAGGCCCCAAAGTGGTTAATCTGTCTTGAAGCATTGCAGTGCAAGCCCTTTATAGGAGGAAGAATGAGACAGCCAATAGCTAACAGCCAATAGCATGATATTAGAGAGAAATACTCCTCCGAGTGGAGCCAAAGCTCACTCTATTCCCATTTAAAAGAATTGGTAACAGTACATCATGCAGACAGCTGAGTAGTCAAGCAAGATCTATACATCACTCACTGGCTTTGAAATTCTGAAAGATTTGGATGACCGAACTCAATATAATTACATTAACACAATAAAACGGATAGTGGATAGGAAGAACGGAAACTTCCAGTTCCAGCGATATAATGGAGAAATGTCTTTGCTCATCTTGCCTCTTACTGCCTCTTATTTATTTATGCCCTTGTGAGCTGAATTGCATTTTAAGCTCCAGGGCATTATCACAGCTATGCACATTACTACAACACACATGGAAAAAGGCATTATTACAGAGCTACCAAATACTCCTCCATATCAGAGCCGTTATGAGGCATGAACTAAGTGTGTAATTGCTCACCTTTTAAGGCCCCCCTTTGTAAAGCGATAATTATGTGAATAAAAAGATAGATTTGTGTTACTTGACAGTTGGTCATGCCTGAGCTGCCCACATGACCTCTTACTCTCTCAGGCAGTTGGTGGTGATTAACTTAAAAACATATCTTCTTCTATTTCTCTGTCTCCTTTACCTCACTGCTTCTACTTGACCTTTCCTCAATACCTCTTTCTCTAGCCCTTACTATGCCCATCACGGTATCTTTATATATCTACCCCCTCTCTTGCTGAACTGTTTACCAGACCTATGCATACCTTACCTCTGTCTCAATACACTTCTCCACCCCATCTGTCTCCCTCTCATAGCATCACTTTTCTCTATATCTCAGTGCGTCTACCTCAACATGTTTCCATACTTTCAGTATCATTCCTCTATCTACTTTCCACGTATCAATGCATCCTGTTTTTTAAATCACTTTCTCCTTACATGTAGAACTTTCTACCTTACTCTAAAACCTTGCTGATATGTCTACCTCTTTCATTACCAACGCCCTCCACTTTCTACCTCTCTTTACCTTTTTTTCTAGCTATTTCACCTTCCTCTATTTTTTCCTTATGTCTTTCCCTACCACACTTGTCACACTACCTCATCTCTACCTCTCCTCGCCTTCACCTCTCTCACCACACCATTCTATTTACTTCTCTTTCCTTCTCCTGTTTTCTATTCCTACCCTCCTTAGAGTTAGAGGTCACTCTTTAGCCAAGTATGTGTACACAGAGTAAGAAAGGAGGGTGGCTAAGTAACAGGAAATGTTTTAAGGAGGGACATATCATATCCGATTTCTCTGCAGAGAATGGACAAAATCTCTGAACCGCTGTTTTCAGCAATAATACCAATGGTGAAGGGGGTTTATTTGTGATTACGAATATTCAGCAATTAAAGCTACATTTTAAGTGATGCATGCTTATCTCTAAAAGTGGAGGAGGAGGTTGGTTAGACACAATGGGCCAGATGTATCAAAAAAATATTTTGTGACTTGCAAATTGCGAGTCATAGCGACTCGCAATTTGCAACTCGCAAAATATTATGCAGAAAGGTGTCTCAGACACCTTCTGCGACTCGCTATGGGGTCGCAAAGACCCACCTCATGAATATTAATGAGGTGGGTCGCAAATCGCGACCCTATAGCGAGTCCCTGCACTCACAGGGATGGTGGCCTGCTGGAGACAGCAGACCTCCATGTCTGTGACTGCTTTTTTTAATAAAGCAGTTTTTTATTTTTTTATTGCAGAAGGAAAACGAGTTGCAATTAAAAAAAATAATGAAACCATTTGGTTTAATTTTTTCAGAGTAGGCAGTGGTCCATTGGACCACTGCCTGCTCTGAAAAAATATTTTCAGCGACATTCTCAAAGGGGAAGGGGTCCCATAGGGACCCCTTCCCGTTTGCGAATGAGTTACCACCCACTTCAAGTGGATGGTAACTACGAGTTGGTTTGCGACCGCTTTCGCGGTCACAAAGCAACTCAGCATTGCGATGCGGTCGCAAATACGAAGGGAACACCCCTACCTATTTGCGAGTCGGAATCACATTTTGCGAGTCGGTTTTTCACAGTTTGCGACGTGCAAAAGGCTTCCTACATCTGGCCCTAAATTCCATATAAAATATTGCACACTAAAATTCAAGATCCAAACATAAAATGAGACAGCTTTAATAATTGTAGCTCAAGCTTTCTTTTCGGACAGCTTATGTATTGGTGGGATGAAAGCCTAAACTTTGAGCTGTTTCTGTGTGCACCCAGTTTTTAAAAGCTTAAAGTATAATTCAATATCAATAAAATAATATTAATAAAATAGATAAAAATTGCAAATGTGTTCTGAAGAAGGGGACCAAATATGCCTTGTCCATGGCCCCATTCTCCTTGATGTAGCACAGTCCCACACTCATTTGAATGGAGGTGGTAGAAAGAGGCCACCTCAAGACTGTGATTTTATGGGCTTGCTATAACACATCTGGGAACTCTATTTCATGTGTCACCTTGGTAATACCAATATCCCTAGAAGGTGTACACAAGTTAGCATATTTTTATGCAGGAAAAGATTCTATTTAAGGATAAAAAGTATGTGCAGTTAAAAGGAAACCATACACAGCTCCTGTGTTGGAAACATAGCGTAATCACACACTATTTTATGTCTGTTGTGGCTCACATAAGTATAAATTAGGACAATGAATCTGCCATAAATTGATTCTGTTTTGTCACAGCGGTCTCCATGCAGAAATTTAAATGATGCTGGTTTTATGCTCTATCGCCACAAAAGTTCAAAAACTGCACATATGCAGAAAATCCCGTGATGCAGAACCAGGCATGCCTGTGAAAAGTAAAAGCAGTAGCCATAGAAAGGTCCACTGTGTTTAATCCACATTTCAGAATTCGCTTGGAAGCATTAGCACATTGCTGAGTAATTCAGAAAATTGAGCTTTCATGAATCTGGAACAAAAACTGTAGCTGACTTTACCATTTGCCACAAGGCATGAAAATACCATCCTAGAAAGCTCTTACAATTAGTGGTGTGTAGGGTTGCATGGCCAGAGGCAAACACTTTGCATTCAAAGGAGCTAAGACAGGTGGACTCAAGACCCTGAAGTACCATACGGTAAACTGTGGATACTTTAGGATTCAGTTTTGCTGAAGAAGCTGGAACCACCAGGCTTTCTAGTGAAGTGAAAGATGAGAAAATAACTTTATCTCAGAAGACTCAGGCCTCTGGTGTCGGGGAATCTTCCTGGGGTCTACTGTGGGGCCGAGAAAGATTTTTCCAGTGCAGCCAACACCGGTTCCATTAAAACGCATTTTTAAGGCATAAAAGGGTTTAAGTGCCACAGACGTTGACTGCAGAATTGGTGTCAAAATGTTGGATTTGGAGTGCCTCTACTGCTTGATGCACAATGGGTGTGAACAAGTAATCTTTGGAACTATTTTATTGATTTATATACAAAAGAAACATAAAGGCGGCAGTTTCCAGGTGCACTATTACTCACATGCATACATAGGAATGTGTAACCTTACGGTGAACCTTTGAATGTACTTTCATTAAACCCTGTTCACCATTGTGTTCCCAGACTTTTCCCATTCATTTCCTCAACTCACACCTCCGTAGTTCCTAAACAGGGCTCACCAGGCATTCTTAATCTGGCTATCAGTCTCAAATCAGGGCTATTTGCATTTCGTCTTTAAGTCGCTAAAGGGGTCTAGAATGTTAGCGAATTTCTGCAGCCACTCCTGCAATATGCACACTGATCCTCACCTGCATGTGCCAGTCCATATTCCTGACCCACTGTTGAGGAGGTAGGGTGACTGACTTTCCTAAAGTCTCACAACGTCTCTACTTGCCATCAATAATGCTATGTCACAAAACAGCTGCATATATGTTGGTGGAGTACAGTCTCTAGATATTACCAAAAGTGCCAACTGTACTTTTAGGTCTCTTTTCTCCCCATTCACCTTTGTGATCTGCAGACCAACCCTCAACCCAAATCGTTGCAATTGTGGACATCCGCTGCGTGTGTAGTAGTAGCTATAGATAGTGTGCCAGTCTGACCACAGCCTCTCAGGCACTTGCTTCTTTCTGTACTGCCCATTTTTAGCAACCGGGTTCAGCTGTATTTGCCGAAAGCTAGCTGTATTAGACACCTCTCTGAGGTACCTGCATACCTTGCCCCAGTCGTCATCCAATAACCCAATATTCTGCCCCCTTTGGTTTTGAGAGCATCAAGGAGCCCTCTGAAATTATTTATGTGTCCTGTATATAAGCAAGATGGCATGTTTGTAAACGGGGATGCCAACACCTGGTATTCCAGTGCTAAATCTTCTAGAACGGCTTAGAGTATGTCTTTGTATTTTAAGAGTGCATGATTCATATGAAGGTATTTTAATCTCCGATTATCTGCTTATTCCAACTGGTTTGTAGCTTATCGAACGACAAGAGTCCCTGTGCCCCCTATAACTTCTAACTTGGATATGCCCAGGAGGTCCCACTTCTTAAAGCCTCCAATCCATTCAAATGTTTTCTTCAAAATTGTGTATCTATTTTGCATTCTTCCAGTAGTCTTACCAAGTTATGTTGCATAAACTCTTTCCGGGGGTTTGTTATATATGTGCCTAAGTATTTGAAACCATCTTTCACCCATTTAAGTGCACAATTCCTATAAACTGGAGGCTGTCATGCAGATGGGGAAACCAAATCGATTTATGCCAGTTCATGAGCTGTGTATAGGGAGGTCACGTCTTCCAAGTCTGAGTCCCATTTGAGTCCTCTGATATGGTTTTCTCACCTCATCCAATTTGCAGGAGATTGCATTGCCAACGTGAACAAGAAGGGGGAAGAAGGACCACACCTGTCTCCTGCGCTGGTCCAGCTGAAACTCCCTGAACCGGGTACCACAGTTTAACACGCAGACATATAAAGATTTCTGGAGGTAGGCCACTGGCCCCAGGTTTATTCCACTCATGAGTCGCTTGATTGTCTCTGCAATTTCTGTCATCTCTATTTTTTGGTCCAACATTTCCCTATCTTCTCTAGACATGGAAACAGTTGGAATATCTCTTACAAAAGTTCCCAAGGAGCCTCTCTTTCTAGGTTTGTATAACCATTCTAAGTATTCCATGAATTCTTCTGCTATCTCTTCAGCTGAGTGTATGACTCAGCCTGGCTCTCTTCCAGTTTCGTTAAACAAATCTAAATGCTTCCCCACTTTACTGCAGTATAGCCTGTGGTGCTTCATCCAATATTGTACCTTCGCATGCCCCCTTAACTAGCAGTTTCTATGTGTCTCTATTCGACACCATCTGATGAGACAGGTTCACTTCTGGATCTTATATTTGCTCCACCTTTACCAAAGCAATACCTGGTTCCAGGACCTGTGCCTCCTTTTTCCTCCCTCTACTTCTGCCCACTCTGGTAGATGTGAACTGACCCCTGACTGTTTTGTTGGCCTCCTCCTACACAGTTACTCTCGAACCCACCAACAACTCACTTTCCCAGGGTATAGGTTTGTCATTTGTACCAGATGTTTTTTGGTCTCCCGTATGTATAAGACTCAGGAATCCAGTCTGCATCCAGTCTGTTCCCTAGTTTGGAAGTCTCCAGCTTGGTGTGAAGTGGAGTAGTGATCCAATATCCCTAATGACAGAAGAAGAAACAACAGCATATGCACATAATCTAGCCTGACAAGAGATTTCACACAGTTAGAGATGTATGAATATTGAGTAGTGGAGTGAGCCTCTCTCCAGATGTCCATTGGCTCCATTGCTCTTGTGAAATTGTGTAGGCACCTATTCTCTCTACACTTCTGTTTGTTTGTGGTCACCCTGCATTCTTAAACTCAGCCCCTAACCCACCAAAGACTTGAAGTGCATTGGGAGACTGGACTGTCTAGTTTTCTAGCTTTTCTGGCGCGACCAATTGCAGCCTCTGTTGAAAATATAGAAAAACCACTTTGAAATTGTCCCATTCCATTCCCCCACTTACAGCTGCCCGAGTCTGACAAAGTGAGAATGGAATGGAACCACAGTCCTGGACACATTCCCAGCCCTTTCCCTCCCACCCCCAAGATGTAAACCCCAAATGTGGCAGTACATTGTCCACTGGCCTAGGAAACAACTGTTGTTACCTAACTGGGTCTCTTAAAGGAGCATTCTATCAGAGTTGTGTCTGTTCAGGAATTCACTTACCACCCCTTTCAACTTGTGTTCCAAACCATTCACACTCCACATAAGTGTTTTATAGTCTTTCCTTTGGGACTCAGGCAGTAGTGGTGGGGCCATTATCTGTAATGTCTCTCTATTCCTCTGGCGTGCAGTGAGTGCTTCTTCTCCTCTCTGTGCCTAATAATGGAATCCTGTCTGCCTGGTCCCAACCCCCACACTCAATTCCAAGTTTAAAACGGCCTCCTTCCCCAATGCCTGAAGAACCCATTGCCTCACCATGTCTAACTTCAAACCTTTATATGTTTACAACAGCACTATTAAGTTTTCCTGTCTCCTGAAAATCCCTCAAGTGTGGCAATATTTTACCCTTCAGCCGCCAACCTCCCCAGGCATTTTCTTTGCCCCGTGCCTTGGTATATCCGTTCTGGATGCATCAAAGTTTGTGGGGCTGGCATGGCCCTGCTTTAGTGATGTCTTCAGAGTTCATGGCTGCCTTCGGTGTCTTGCTGATCTTGGTTACTTCCTGGGTACCTTCTTATCTTGGCCCTTGTGATGCATATTGCTTCTTCCTCCTGACTTTTCGCAATCAAGGAAGCCATTCATAGTATTCCCCTGTTGCGGTAAAAAAAACATGATTTCCCTTATGCCAGGACTTTAAGCTTAGCAGGAAAAAGCATCCTGTATTTTATATCTCACTAATGTAGCTCTGCTTTCACTTTGTCAAATGATTGCCTATTTGCTTGCAGTTCTTTGGTAGTCTGAAAACATTATGACTGTATTACTTTTTAACTGGATCCTCATCGGGCTGCATGGCAGTCTCCAAAGTTAAGGACTTGGGCAATGGTGGGTAGTAGTCTAACTCCTGGCTTTGGCACCCTTTCTGGCACATGATGGGTGCTTTCAATTGTAAAGGAGATGGAGAGGTCTTCAATGCTTTATCATGTTCCTCATTAGAATCAACATACCTTTCTGTGTCCTTTCAGGAATTAACACCAAGTAAATGCAGTTACATTTGGACCTCCGCTCTGCATCCTCGGCCTTTACATGCAGCTGCTAGTTGGCTTCTGTAAGGTAGCCAACTTCATCCTTCAGCTCTTCAAAGGATTCTGAGTAGGCTTCCCTTGTGTGATTGAGCGCTGTCACGGGCGTGCCAAATATTTGTGAAATTTTATTTTGGCATTCAGGAAATCCCTAAAACCTTGGTTATTTAGGAAATAGTAGGTGCTTCCTTTCCTAATGTACTTTTAATGCCAAGACGCCTCTGGGAATTCATGCGCTCTACAAGTATTTTCATCATCATTGTAGAAAAGCGCCCTTGTTGGCATGGTTACTCTCCCACTTTTTGCCTGATATTGATGCCAACTTTGATTGAAAGTGTGCTGGGATCCTGCTAACCAGGCCCCAGCACCTGTGTTCTTTCCCAAAACCTGTACCTTTGTTTCCACAACTGGCACACCCATGGCCCACAGTTAAGACCCCTGTAAAAGGTACCCATGGTACCAAGGGCCCGGTGACCAGGGAAGTTACTTACCGGCCAGCAGATCTGAAACCGAGTGCCCCCCAGTCTTGATAGAAGCCCATGTTAAATTTGCCTCAACTTTGACCTCTGCACCCGGCCGGCCCCGTGTTGCTGGTAGTGGGTGTTTGGGGTAAACTTGAACCCCAACCTGTGGAATTCCTAATCCCCGGAGACTGGAACTGTGAGTCAAGTACTTACCTTTAAATTGTATTAACTTTTCATTACCCCAGGAACTGTTTCTGAAAATTTCAGTGTCAACTTTTAAAACAGATTATTGCTGTTTATTCTTAAACTGTATAACTTACCGATTCCAAACAAAGTAATATTGATCCATATGTAAAATACGTATTTATTAATGTACTTACCTGCAACTTGAATCTTGTGATTCTAGAAATAAATTAAGAAAAGGTATTTTTGCTATATAAAAACAATTGGTCTGGAGTTAAGTCATTGAGTGTGTGCTTTTTCATTTGTCTGTGCGTGCACAACAAATGCTTTGTAGTACCCTCTGATAAGCAGAACTTCTGGACCACACTACCACTAAAGAGAGCATTAGTATTATCTACTTTAGCCTCTGTCAAGCCTCTGGGGATCCCTTGGACTCTGTGCACACTATATCACATTTTGATACAGTATATACAGAGCCAGCTTCCCACAATCATCATCAACGTTGTTTTGCAAGAAATTGATATCAATTGCCATTGTGCTAATCCTTGTGCTCCAGGGTGCTTCTCGACTCTTTGCTTGTATCACTTTCCTCATAGATGGATCTTATTCTTGCCTGCCTCAACGGCCTTTTTCTGTTGGTGAACTCGAGCCCTCTTTTACAAGGCTCTCCTGAACCTGGTTTAAACTTTTTAAGTTCTTTATGCCTTTATGTCGCAAAAGTACTATTGAATCGCTACTTTTTGTACACAATCCTGTGTTAAATGTATCTGTTAAAGGCCTTGCTGCTCAAACAGGAACCAGTTCACCTCTGTAGGCAAGAATGGTTAATTAAGAGTGCAATTTTAGGAATCTTGCACTAATGGGGCTCGAGTGATCTGTGTGTGCTTTTCTGACTTTGAAGGTGGTAACATTTAAGGGACCCACTTTTAGTTAAGTCAGTAGTCATAATGTATTAATTCAAGAAGGTGCTTTAAACAATGGTAGGAAATATAACTCCCAAATACTTACGTATATTTTAAACAAGATGGGAAGAATGAGTCATTCCTTGCCACATACGTGATTTACCACGGTTTATATACATTCATATTTACATTCACGAGTTCACAAAGAAGTGATTTTTTTCAAAAGATCACTGAGAATGTAGAAATGCCAAACACTTTGCAACTCTTCATATCGTCTGATGCCTCCTATCCTAATGAGATATCCAGTGGGGCATTTACTTAGTAAATATGTAATGTACAATACTGTTCTGTAGGGTAGATTATTGAGGCCACCTCATCTGAAAAGATCAGTAGATATAACATAACTGGCTTAGGTAGCTAATTTTAAGCATACATAGAATAAAAGATGTTAACCTTTTTTTACAAGTGGGAAATGTAGGTTTGTTTTCTGCTTTGCAAAACTTTTTATCTGTTTTCAGCAAACAATTTTACGCCACAAGGTAACAGAGACAGTATTGATAAAATGGGTCTGGAGGTTTCAAATAAGCCAAAATCCTCAACTGTTAATAGCACACAGCATCCTTTTTAATGATGGCGTATAACTTTCCTTCTTAAGAAACCTTTATATTATTCTACAGCACTGGGCTACCTTTGGTATTATTACCTATGAGTGTTAAATGCCATAGCAGCTATGTAATGATACATCGTAATGTACCACATATTACTTCTTGTTGCAGATATGCATAATAATTTGCTTTTTTAGCGACATATTTCAGTCAACCATGAACAAAAGCAATAATTTGGTTCGGCACTGCCACATTATTCAAATGGTCGAGCTTACTCCCCCACCACTACAATGAAAAACTGAGCCCAATCTGTAGCCAGGTAAGCTCAACAGGAAATCACAACAGATGCTGGAATGATGCACTTCTGGTGTTTTTCACCCTGACATTTTATCTCTTGAAATCTCCAAATAGAAAAATGGGAAAATTGTGTTTTCAGAGGAATTGGGTATTGTAATTCTGATTCCTGCAGTAGTTTCCAATTTTTAAGGGACTGCTCTGAGTCCCACTCAGATTGCAGCAGCTTTAGTGCATCCTTGAATTACAGACACTTTTGTTAAATGTACACAAGACAAATACTCTGACACTGGTACTTACTAGACTCCAAAGGGGGATGGGAGCTCTCGGGAATCCTTGGGATATCACTGAAACAGAAAGCACAGAAAAACGTATTATTCCGGTCGCAATTCAATGAAATATCAATAGTCTTTAGGAACACGGTAAATAAATGGGTTTTAATGGCATACCAACACAATAGCAACTGCATGTATGACTTCAAATTATAAGTCTTTGGGTCCTAAAATAGTCTCTCAAGCATTGCACTAGAAAGGAGGAGCAATGATACAGCCAATAGCATTGTTATGCAGGGGCGGCTCCTCCGGTAGGGTGGAGGAGTGCCCCCCCCGCCGGCAGCAAAGCTGCAAAACTTTAAGCATTTTTTGCTTTAGCTGTCTCTAACAAATATCCTTTTTTTGTACTTTTGGGCAATGAAAGCTGCATTAGTTGATTGTTCTTTACCACAGCAGTCTACCTCTACACAGACAGTTAGATGTTACTAGATTAATAGTTCAAAATCTCTAATTGCATTTTGACTGTCACTAACCAAGACTCTCTTGTCATTCTCCCCATTGAAGAAAATCACATGCTGGAAGGACAGGACCTTCCTTTTGACTTCTACCTGTCACTAAGCAGAATTTACTTGTGCATGGCTTTGCGTTCCCATATACCTTTCAGGTTTATCAGGGAAGAATCACACAAGCCTTGGATTCATGGTCCACCCCATGCACCAGAAACAAACTTAGTGTAAGTCTGACACAGGCATTTGTTTGCAACAGTTCCTGCACAGCTTAACCCCTCTGGTTTTAGGGGGTCAAAATTCTGGTCACAGACAAGATCTAGACCTGCATCTGAAGATGCAAAAAGAAGGGACCGGACGTCAAGGTGCTGGGTGCCTCTTCTATGCAACTCTGCCTATCAGCTCTAGAGCGGAACAACATTGGCATGGACGTCATGTACCACTGCACAGGAGAACTACTCTGAAAAATGTTGGTTCCGATCTGACATATGGGGATTGTTCCCAAAATGAGGAATCTGCAGTTAGAAATATTCACCAGAAGTATGATTTTCACAATCAATATGACAGGCCTAATGCATTTATCATAATCCTTCATAATAAATAGATCAAACATCTGCCAACAGACATATTTTATGCACAACATAGTCCTATAGCTGTTATCAGTGGCTTATCATGCTAATCAATTGAGGCGTCCTGTACTGAGAGAAAGCTTTCATACAAGGTAACCATCAGGGGTAAAGTCATAAAATTACACAGCATACAAACCTATTGTTAGCTAAGCAAAATACTGTCCCCCCTAAGAGGCCTTACAAGCATTCTGTCAGTAGATATCTTCAATACTCACTGTTTATCAGAGGTGGTATCCAGCATCAGAATCCTTGCCTACTATGGTAATCTCTTTAAATGAAATGTGGCAACATACCTATCTGTCAGCTTTAATACAAACTAATACCAATCTACCCTTAAATGTTTCCTGACTTTAACATATGCTTTTAACAATCAATAGGTGAGGTCTGCTGCATTTATCGTAACTTTTTATTATAAACTATCAGGCCTATAACCTTCATCACTGGCTTGTCACCAAAACTAACTTAGACATACTGTGTTGGTTCATAGGCCTTTCACACAGGGCAATAATCTGGTATAATGCAATACAATTACAAATATATACAAAATAGGAGTTGTCAAAACTATATTAGAACATTGGAAGTTGGCAGCTCCATTGAAAACAATGCAGTGCTGCGGGCTTTTACTGGCCGGTAAAAGCCCGCAGCGCCAACATTCCAATGTTCGCTTTGTTCACAGCAAGAGCTGTGAACAAAGCTTCACAGAGCCCGAGGGGATTTTAATCCCCTCGGGCTCCGTGAGGAATTTGTTTTCTTTAATAGAACATTCTGCCATGAGTGGCAGAATGTTCTAATAGCCTTAGAACCCGCCGTAGCGGACTCTACCGGCTATTAAAGGCCCTCTCCCTTGTTAAAGGGCCTCTCCTTCGGCTCGGGCCTTTAACGCGGGAGCGGGCCTTTAGTAGCCGGTAGAGCCCGCTACGGCGGGTTCTAAGGCTATATTATATCCCTCCTAATAACCATTACTACAGTGGAAATCGTCTATCCCCATGGTTTATTCTGGTAGGTCACCAACACCACACCTCTTGCCTGCTACAGTAATCTGTAAGATTCTATATAACAAAATGCATGCCTACAGGATTTAGTAACATGTCAGAACACTCCACCCTTAAAAAACTAATTGCCTTTCACATATTTTTCACAAAGGTAAGATCTACCTGCTTTGTCATAACTTTCCATTATAAATAGATCACATTTAAGGATTCTGACATAACTTCACAGTGAACCGATAAGGCATCTAGCCTTTATAATGGCTTGACATTATACACAACTCCGGCCTACTGAAGTGTGCATAAGCTGGTAACCATCAGGCATTCATGTATAAAATTACAAATATGTTAAAAATTACAGTTGGAAAAACAATACACTTTCAATAGGGTCTTTCAAGAAACAGCACCGTGAAATTCTACTCCCAGTGTTTGTCACCACAAATACCTTTTTAATGGCTGTAAAATCATGTGATAACAATCCAAAGTTAGAGGCACAGTGGCTTTACCACAAGGCTTTTCACAGTAAAAAAGACATGCCTATTGCGTTTATAATAACTGTTCATAATAAACATGCCAAACCTATGGCATCAGACATAACATTGTTTTGCACAACAACAAGCCTATTGCTGTTATCATAGGCTTTTCACCATAACCAACTCAGGCACTGAGCGTATGCTTTCCCACAAGGCAACCACCAGGCATACAGTCATAAAATTACATAGTATAGAAAATACAGTTGGCAAAACAAAATAGAGTCCCCTTGTAAGAGGACCTAGCAAGGATTCTAAAAGTGCAAACTTTCTATACCCACGGTTTGTCGGAGGGGGTAACCACCACATTAAACCCTTGCCTACTATGGTAATTGGTGAGATTTCATGTAACAAACGAACCAGCTGTAGGCTTTATTTGAGTGTAATACCAATTGACCTTCAAAAGCCTATTGCTTTTAACATATGCTTTTCACAATATATATGTCAGGACTACTGCTTTTATCATAACTTTTCATAATAAACAATCAGGCGCATGAGGTTCATCATCGACTTGTCACCATGACCAACTAACGCCCACTGTACTGAATGTAAGCTTTTTACAAGGCAACAATTCAGCAGTATACAACAGATGTATACAAAATTACAGTTGGCAAAGCCAAATACTATCCCTCCTAGTAGTGCATTTTTTTGATCCCAACAATTTGTTCTGATAGATCACCAACATCAAAACCCTTACCGCCGGGGTAATGTATGAAATTCCAAAATACATGCTTAAAGTCTTTAGCACAGTGTAATGACAATTACTCCTATTGTCTTTAAAACACACATTTCACAATCAGTAGGTCAGGCCTACTAGCTTTGCTGAAACATTTCAGAATAAACAGATCAAATTTAAGAAATCTGGCACAACGTTTTCTAATGAACCAATGAAGCCTTTACTCTTTAACATTGGCTTCACACTTTACTTAACTCTAACATATTCAAGTGCACATGCTCTGGCAGCCATCATGTATTGTCATAAAATTAAAAATATGCATAAAAATACAGTTTGCAAAACAATATACAACCCCTTTCTACACTGTAAAACAAGAATCATCACTATGAAAACTCCTAGGGTTTGTCAGAGTGGGTGGTCAATTTCAAAACCCTTGCCTACTACGGTAATCTGTGAGATTACATGTAGCAAAACACCTGCATGTAATACAACGTGATACCATAGCCCTGTTAAAGGCTTGCTGGCATTAACAAATACTTTCCACAATTAATAAGCTAGACCAACTGCCTTTGTCACAATGTTTCATATTAAGCAGACCAGACCTGCGGCATTCGATATAATGCGTCCAGTGCACCAAAGACGCATATAGCTCATCATCATAACCAACTCATGTCTACAGTTCGAGTGTAAGTTTTTCCACAAGGCAAGAAACAGATACAAAGTCATAAAATTAGAAAGGTATACAAAATTACAGTTGCCAAGCAAAATACTATCTCTCCATTATTCCCACAGATCAAACTTTCTGTATTCACTGTTTGTCACACTGGGTGACCAACACCACAACCAATGCTTACTATGCTAATCTCTGCGATTCCATGTAACAAAATACTTATTTGTAGGGACTTTAATTTTTAATATAGATTGATAACATTCCACACTTAAATGACTACTGACTTTAACATATGCTTTTCACCATAAATACATCAAGACTAGTGCTTTTATTACAGCATTAGAGAATAAACAATATGGGCTACAGCCATGATCACTGACTTGCCACTATAACCAACTCAGTCCTGCTGTATCAAGTACAAACTGTGCCACAGGCCAAAAAGTGCAATACAAGCAGTCTTTTTAGTGGAAGTATACAAATTCAGCCGACTCAAATACAGTACTCAGAGTAACCAACATGTGGTTGGTTTATAAGCAGCTCTCTCAACAGAACTCTGGCATCTCTTTTTTGTTGATCACATAAGGTTATCAACAAGTGCACTGTAGGTCAGACCTAAAAGTCATAGATTCGAGTAGCCGTGGGCTGTCAAGCACAAAGCTTCACTCCAAAGTTAATGACTCCCCTCTCCCATCTGTCATTTACCAGAGAAAAACAAACACTGTAGGTTATCTAAGACTAATAGCATTACAATGTCATGTGTGGGACCCTTAAACTTCAAGGGCAGGCAGCTGGATAAATAAAATTATCACAGCTGCATAGAGGGTAAGCACTTTTTTGTGGAAGCCTATAACTTCTGCCCAATTAAAACATGTATTCCTGATTACCAACATGTAGGTGGAGCCAAAGACCCTCTTCTGGTAGTGCTTTTACAGACCTTTTTTAGGTTGATGGCACAATGTCTGACAAAAGGCGCAATGTGAAGCCATACCTAAAAAGGGTAGTGCATGTGAGAGGGTGTGATGCTTACAGCAGCTCTCTGGTTATTGTTGGCTGCCATTAATCTCATACACCTCACTCCTGACTTCATCACTTTGAGATGCAGTGTGCTAACATGAAGCACTGAATTTGTTAGGAGCTGCTGGCATTTTCATCAGGCTAGCACTTTCTTGAGCATGTGAACTTGAACTGTGGCAGCTGGGAGCAGCCTTGCTATAACCACTGGCTGCTTCTCCTCAAGCCCCTCCCCACTCCCCCTTTTAAGACGCTGAGCACTGGCACTTTCATAGGCATGTGGACTTGAATTTTGGGGGCAAATGCAGCTTGGGGCAGCCCGCTGAAAATAATTTTTTGTAACTCAGCCCCTCTGCTCTCTTTTAGCATCCTTAATGCTTTAAGATGCCACTTGCTCATGAGGAACGTTTAACTTGTAAAATTTACAGTTTGAAGATGCTAACATTTGTTTAGCACTGGAATATTTTGGGTTATGCGGACTTGTTCTATGGGTGGTATGTGTGGCTTGATCCTCGCCCCTTTCCTATAATCACCTCTTTGAGATGCTAATGCACAGTATTGACAACATATCAGTGTGGAAGGACCCACAGATTTTCACCCAAAGGCCAACAGTAAGTTACCTGGGGCTGTTTTGTTGGTCATTAGGACGGCTTCACATGAAGCTGTCCTAATTAAATTACAGACACTGAGGGAGCAAGGCCATGACAGTGGAGCAGTGAGACATATGCATTTATCCTCTGCCCATGTCCACTGAACATGTTGCTTTGCAAACCCTACATGAACAGAGGATTGCATAGTAGAGCCCTTCTAATCTCTTGCTGAGAGCTCAGTGCCACCCTGACATCATTTGAGAATACCAGGGCTGCTAAAATCTGAAAAACTGGTACTGCAGCAAATGCATGATGGAGGCTGAAACATGAGAATTAATTGCAATTAAAGCGGTGTAGCCTGCTCCTGCTGGAGAGCTGTGGAGATACACAGGTAACCTGCTGGGGGCTTGATAACTAAATACTGGGGCAAAGAAGACAGTCACCTCTGCAGGAAATAAATTATCAGAGATAGCAAGGGAGTGGCACAAGCTGCAGTAAGAGGGGTGAAGGCCATACAGAGCTCTAGACAACAGACATCATGATCAATACAAGTAACCATGACATGGCGGCCAGCAGGAGAAATGAAAGGAGCTGCAGAGGAATAGCAGCTCAAGACACATGAACCAGGCAGGATCCAGAGCTCCAAGGAAACTGATGATTAGAGAGGTACCCCGTGCAACAGACTGAATGCACCAAGCGGGACCACAAACATTCCAAGAAAGTATTCCACTGGGCATTTTGACATGTGTACACTACTTGCAGCAAATGAAGTCCATTATAAGAGCAGCCAGAGCCTCAAGTTGATTAGGTTCGAGGGCCACACAATAGGCAACTATCAAGAGTTTTCCTCCATCAAACTCCAGAAGCCACAAGATTTCAGATCATCAACAGACCTTTTGTAAGACATGATCGGGGTTCAGATTAAGGATCATATTTACCTAGGAATATGTACGTTATCAGATGAGATCCCTCTCAGACTCCATATTATCTTGTGTCTAGAAGACTCACCAGATCAATAGAAATCACCAGTATGAACAACAACCCAAAGCAAATACAAAAATCCTAAACAGTGCAGATGGAGGAAGATCCAACATAAAAAGATTAGCATGCAAACCAACAGCAGGGATGATGGGATCAGAAAGGAATGCAGTACTGTTCCAGCTCTGTGAGGAAGGCACACCACCAATATCCCAATCTGAATGCAAATGTTTAACTGACTTATGTATGCATAAAACAGCTCAGATGAGTTGCTTTGATCATTGCCAAGTCAGGGGGAGGCTCTGAGGCTGAGAAGATGCAAAGAACCTGGCTGTGGGTGAGTAGGGTGGGGGGCAGAGGAGGGAACTACAATAACCAATGAAAGTATGGTATGTTGTAATGTGGATAAGATGCGGATTGTCTCCATTACTCTTTCTGTCCCATAAGTGCAGATGAGATGTTAAACTATTATTGTTTTTAGTTGTAGGTGGAACGGGAAGGGAAAGTAGGAGGGTAGCTTACTGGACAAACCTGCAGTGAAATTCACCTTGATATAATCAACTGGATATTAGGTATTCCACAGACTGGTGGGATAAAAAGGTTTTCATTAAAGTACAGCTGAAACACGACCCAGTGATTTCTTAAGGGCTGTGATGCATAACTACAACTTAGCCTATTATTCTAGTGTGCAATACATCAATCAGTGTTTCATACTATATTATTCTCCTTATTTAAAAAAATTAGCCCTAGGGGAGTGAATTTCAGTGATTATCCATAGAGAGGCGGTGCTGCAACAAACCAGCAGTTTTGTCGTGGAACATATTTTGGTATGAAGTGTTATCACAGAACCATCTAGAGGTACATTTTGCAAATAATGTTCTAAAGATGTTCCACAAAAATTGGGTACACTAATGCTGAAAATTTGATTCATAGAAAATCAATAAAAACTCACTTATTTTAGCTGTGGCAGATTTACTGGGGGGTTGCTATTGATTTTTTCAATCAAGTTTCCAACTTTGGTATCAAGGTCAATGACAGAACATGATGAGGGTCTAGCGATAAGGCTATAACCTTAGCAATTAGGAGCTGAGAATTTGGTTGCATTTATCTTCTCAAACGTAAATATTCATCCTGGCCTTCTATATAAATCAGAACAACTGCAACTGGTTTTGCGACACCTGTTATCTCTCTTCAATAAGTGTATTAGCTGGTGATTTCTTTTTAAGTCCAAGCTCACACAGTTAGATGGTGCTTCACCTGACTAGTCTAGGATGTCTAGGATCAGTTTTATTCCCTCTAAATATCTGCAAATGAAGTTGAAATGGGACCCTTACTCCCAAAACAGAACTCGAGCTTCTTAAATGGTTACGCACTAACCAAATGGCCAGCCAAACAGACGTTCCACATTACTTCCCCAGTGTTGATTGTCTGTATATTTGTCACAGTCTGAGTTGAAAGAAACACCAAGTAGTCATCATGTGTCTTTATAAGAAGATATTTTGAGAAACTTCCTCACAAGATTAAAATTGTACCTCTCTTACTTTAACTTACCCTCCTAGAGCTTAGACTTATCTAACTTCACCAATCACTGTCCAATGTTAACTATCTGCTTTACCAAAAGATAATCAGATGGATTCTCTTGGTAAGAAGGAGTTACAATTCAAGTCTTCTTCAATCTAAAAAATGAGCTTTTGATATGAGAAGGTTTGACTTTAAATTTTTATAATTTAAAGGCCGGTTTAGCACACATTTTAGGGCAATGAAATCAGCCATGTCCTCAAAGCTTTGAGCCTATAAGAAAACAAGAGAGCCTTGTTTTCTGATTGAGGTATATAAGCTCAAACTATAGGAGGGTAATTAAGGATAAAAATGTGATTTCAACAAGAGCAATTGGGAATGCTTCAGGGAATGCACATCGTTTTTTGTTAATGGTGCTGTTGTTGGTAGGATGAGAATATGCGCTGCATGGCAAACAGGTGTGTACCCCTGCTCTGAGTGCCAGATGGCGAGTTTGCCCTGACTTTTTGGTCTAGCATTCAGCTAATCTAAACATGAACACAGGAAACTGGACAAAACATGACTATGAGAGGTCCTGTGAACTCCAATCATGTCAAGAGTGCCCTCATAGAGGAATTAGACCTGCTGCCCCTGTTATGGGTATAGCACATAAAGCAAAGGTGTTAGCATGCCATGTTTTCAAATTGATAGTGTGATCAGATCATTTTATCTGGCAATGAGAGTGTAGCCCACATACCCTTTAATGTTACATCCCATTGTTATGTGAATGTCCAGGACCTTGCACTGACATCCTGTGTGTGTACAGGGTGCATGTGCAAATATTGCTTGTGTGTAGCACATGACCAGTAGTAGGGCTATGTGTGTGCATCTGAGTATTGAAGCCTGAGAAATTCATTTTGAATGTCTCACATGGCACATGGCGTAGAGAACAGGTTCCCTAGCCAGTGGATGTGTACAAGCGCACAACAACAAAAAAGAAAGGGGCTGAAATCAAGTGGGAGGTTTGGAAATGAAATTCTGGTCCTGTGTATAGTACTCCCATCAAACAGGTAAGACAAAAATGTATATAGACAGTTCCACTAAATGAGTCTATGATTCATAAGTTCCAGAATATTGCAATATTAGAAGCAAGAGCCCTCACTCACCAACTGGTGACATGCTTCATCATAGAGCTATACTCCTCGTCAGGCTGCCACTGCAATGCCTGACGGGCCCCACAAGGGGGCACTTTGCCAGAGATCTTTTATAGTGGTAACCAGCCGGTCAAAAAGTTTGCATATATAGGATTGGTATGAAAAAAACGGGTACTGTTAAAAATGACTAGAGGTAAAACAAAATGTATTATGATATCCGACCCCTGTCATGATTAAAAACAAAAATCAAGGGGAAGCAATAAATTAAGGTCTAAACTCCCCTCCAAAAATAAGAGATAAGTGTCAATAGTTATCACTAATTCCCTCAATTTAGAGTACAGTGAAGTAGATACAGGGTCCCCTGTACTACTCTCAAATCATGGTCAACATGTTTCTCGCTAAATAGTCATGATGATCTGGTGCGATTCGTCAGGACCAATACACCTACCTGATCCTTAGGAATAGTAACCCATAATTGGGAAAATTATATTAGCAGGAACCCTCCTCATATTAGTGGATGGTCCCCATCGGGGCAGCTATTTCACCTATTTCAGCTTGAAGCCCCCAGAACAAACAGCTTGTTCCGGGGGCTTCAAGCTGAAATATGTGGATACACTGCTCGTGGCCACAATACAAACAAATTGGACCACGCTAGCTTGGTGCTCTCCCCGATGGGGCCCATATATTATATGACAACCCAACCGCCAGGGTTGTAAAAAGGCCCATAGTCTTTGTGCCAAACCTGCTTTCTTTTGATCCACTCTTTTGAACTGACCATGTCTTTCATTCCAGGGTGGATCTCTGGTTTATCTTTCACTCCTTTATTCTCCAACCAGACTGCATGCTCCAATGTATTGCACAAGGTAACTTTCCTAGTAGTCCACTTTTTTCCCCATCATCCAACCATATTGTTGCCCACAACTTTTATTTCTTCTTTGGGGTTTGACCACTTTGAATTCCCTGACTTTTGGTTGCTTAATTAAATTTCCCTTGCGCAATCACCCACCACAAACTGGTTTTATTTTTCAACTTATCATCGTGCCTTCTCACATTTTTCTTGGTATCTTGCTACTCTCTTTTCAAGCTCCGCCATTTCAGTCATTCTTTTATCCAAGCAGGTGCTACTTTGGAACAGGGAGAAAGGCGTTTCCCTTGTAGTTGCATGAAGGATATACCGGTAGATCCACAACATCTCTTTGGCTGCATTCTTGCAATCCATTCCACTCTCATTAGCCAAAAGCACACACTCTTGTAGCATCCTGTTGAACCTCTTGCCAAAACCATTTTGTCTAGGGTGTGACACAGCTGTCCTGTGGTGAAGTACTCATTCCTCCTACAAAAACTCCTGAAATTCACTAGCAACTAATTATGGCCCATTGTCAGTTACTATACATGCAGGGTAACCTTTGCCCTTAAAAGCTTCTTCACAAACATTTATGATGCAAGAGGCTTTTTATCTCTCACAAATGCCACCCTGGCCATTTGGGAATATAATCTACCAACATTATTGCATTTATGCTCTCAATTACTCTGCTGCTGAACAGTCCACATATGTCCATGCTAGTCTTTACCAGGGCTTCTCTGGTAGTTTGGTCTGTGTAATGGGAGATTCCTCTGGTTTGTGGGACTTGTCACTGCACATACATGCTATACAATGTCGCACAATCCTCTCTATCTCTTTGTCCATGCCCAGCCACCAATAATCTATGTGGGCTCTTCTCTTGATGCCTGTCTTCCCCCCATGACACTCATGTAACAATTCCAATAATACTGCTTTCTTCTACTCATCCTCAGTTACAGCTCCACTGCAAGACTAATTTACACTGGCCAGCGGCCATTCATCACTGTCATTCTCCTTTACATTCTCGTCTATCTTTTGTAATGGTAGACACAACAGACAATCCACGTTCAAATTCTTAATAGCTGGGATGTACTTCAACACAAAATTGTACTCCTGTAGGCGATACAGCCATTTGGCTATCATAGGTGTAGCTTTTCAAGCTCCTTTAGTGGCAAACACATCAATCAGGGGTTTATGGTCAGTTCATAATTCAAAGGTAGTTTCCCACACATACGTTTTAATGTAACTCACACCCCACCAGCACGCTACTGGCAATCTCTCTATCACAGAGTACATTCCTTCTGCACCCTTCAGTGTGCGCAATGCAAATGCTACAACTCTCTCAGGGTTGTTCTTCTTCTGCATCAATACAGCTCCCAGTCCATAAGCACAGGCGTCTACTGCCACAGTGGTTTCATTCAGAAGATCAAATGGCTTTAAAGCCACTGCCTTTACAATTTCCAGCTTATTCTTCTCAAATGCCCACTGAACACTCTTCCATCCACTCCAACTGTACATCTTTCTTCTTAGTTTCCTCAATACATAAACTCTGTCAGCAAAATGGTGCACAAACTTTGAATTATATTTGGCTGGGCTATCAGTAGGAGCAAGTGCACATTCAATACCCTTGTGCAACTTCAACATAGGTTTTACTCCTTCCCCGCCAATGTGTGCCCAATATACTCCACCTACATCACCCCAAGCTTGCATTTGTCCATGCTGACTGTCAGTCCAACACTACATCCAAAGTGTCATAATGACGTTCCACATCAGAACCCTACAGCAAAATGTTGTCTTGGAAGACGACCACATTCAGAAAATGTTACTCATAAGTCTTTGGAAGACTGCGGATGCTGATGCCAACCCGAACAGCATATGCACAACTGAAATGACCCTCAGGTGTTATAAATGATGTAAGATATTTTGACTTGGGATGCAGCCACACTTGGTGGTACTTGCTGGACAGGTCTCCGGAGGAAAAGTATGTGGCACCTTAAATGCTTGAAAGCATTTTATGTGGGACAAAGGGTGATCATCAACCCATGTGTTTTGGTTTATGTCCCTTAAATCAATGCACATGCGCAATTAGCCATTCAACTTGCGCAACTGTATAACTGGACTGAGCAACTAGGATGATTCTATTGGTTGTATCACCCCATCCACATACAATCTGTCAAGTTACTCCTTCAGTGGTCCCTTCAAAGCAAGTGGGGTGTTCCTCACCTTGTGTACCTTTAGAACACTTCCATACTTCACTATTATATGGTGCTCAAATTTTTCTAAACGTCCTAAACTTTCACCAAATAACTTGGGGTTCTTAAAGCACCACTGCATCTTACATACTTCTTCAGTAAGCAACACCTGCTTGGGATGACTGGTGTTAAGAATGATTCCCAACACCTTCTGTTCTCTCCATCCCAAAAGTGTCTTTCCTCTTTTCACCAATTGAATTCCCCCATCAACATGTTTATCCTTATATGCAATCCTGCTATTTAAATAACCTAACAAAAGCAATTCCATACGATAATAACCTTCTGGTTCTATGTCAAGGGAATTAAGTCTGCATCCTCCAAGATCCTCCCATATTGTCTTGTCAATGATGGTGTATGGTGAACAGGAATCAGCCCACATAGTAATGGTTTTCTCATTGGTTTTCAGAACATATTTGGGAGGGTGATATCCCTTTTGTAATTCACTCACAACATTTTTGCACACCACTAAACCTTCAAATTTGTCATTCTCTTCACCCTTGTCTGACTAGTCCTCACGATTGTCACACGCTACATTTACAACCTTCTTTCCTCCGCTTTGACCATCTGACTTACACATACAGGAGAAGTGCTTCAGTTTTTTGCATCTGAAACATTACGCTTTCACAGCTGGGCACACATCTGCAGTGTTTCATGCTCCCACATCTGTAACACACTAATTTTTCTCCATTTCCAGGTGCTTTGCCCAATACTTTGTTACAGTCACTCTTCTACTTGTGTAGATCCTAATTAAGTTCTTTCACATACCTCAGAGTGTTTTCCAAACGCCTCACTATGTTTGTGACTTTTTTTTTAAAAAGGATCTTTAATTCCAGCAATTTCTCCTCAATCTTAATACTACTGATTCCATTTATAAATTGGTCCTTTTATAATTTCTTTGTGTAGGTCCTTGAATATACACATTGCAGCTAAAGTTCTTAACACCCACACATACCATTCTACACTTTCCCCCAGTGTTAGAAATGGGGTTTTTGGTTGGCAGTCAGGTTGCCCTCTGTCCAAGCAAGAACTCTCACTGTAGTCAGGGTAAGTCACACACAATCCAAATTCAGCCTGTGCCCACCCTCTGGTAGCTTGGCACGAGCAGTCAGGCTTAACTTAGAAGGCAATGTGTAAAGCATTTGTGCAATAAATCATACAATACCATAATATAACACCACAAAAATACACCACACAGTGTTTAGAAAAATATATAATATTTATCTGGGTATTTGCAGGTCAAAACGTTCAAAGATGCAATATGAATTTGTAAAGATATCACTGAAAAGTGATATAAAGTGTCTTAAGTCTTTAAAAAGCAAACAAAGTCTCTTTCAAGCACAAAGTACCTGGTTTCTGGTGGAAAATCTCCGCAAAGGGCCGCAGAAGAAGAGATACGTGGAAAAATACTGTGTGCGTCGATTTCTCCCCAGCACACACGGACTTGCGTAGTTATTTTTCACGCGGGGAAGTCGTGTGTCGTTTTCCGGCGCACGAACAGTCTCTTTCTATGGGTCGCGGGGATTACCAGATGTCCCGGGTCTGTACGTGGATTCTCCTGCTTGTTTTCCGGCTGCGCGTCGTTCCGTGGGGCTGTGCATCGAAGTTTCGATCCCACGCCAGGCGTCGTGTTGATTTCTCCTCTGGAAGTTGGGCGGCATTGTCTTTGCGAGGCCGTGCGTCGAAGTTCCGGTCGTCCTGAAGGCGTCGCGTCGATCAGCGTCGGTGTGCAGTGTTTTTCTCACCGCGGAACAAGCTGTGCATCACAAATTTCGGCGCACGAAGCATCCAAGTGAAAAAGAGAATTCTTTTAGGTCCTGAGACTTCAGGGAACAGGAGGCAAGCTCTATCCAAGCCCTTGGAGAGCACTTTTACAGCCAGACAAGAGTTTAGCAAGGCAGCAGGCCAACAGCAAGGCAGCAGTCCTTTTAAGAAAGCAGACAGGTGAGTCCTTTGAGCAGCCAGGCAGTTCTTCTTGGCAGGATGTAGTTTCTGGTTCAGGTTTCTTCTCCAGCAAGTGTCTGATGAGGTAGGGCAGAGGCCCTGTTTTATACTAAATTGTGCCTTTGAAGTGGGGGTGACTTCAAAGAGTGTCTAGGAAATGCACCAAGCCCCCTTTCAGTTCAATCCTGTCTGCCAGAGTCCCAGTAGGGGGTGTGACAGTCCTTTGTGTGAGGGCAGGCCCTCCACCCTCCCAGCCCAGGAAGACCCAGTCAAAATGCAGATGTATGCAAGTGAGGCTGAGTACCCTGTGTTTGGGGTGTGTCTGAGTGAATGCACAAGGAGCTGTCAACTAAACCTAGCCAGACGTGGGTTGAAGGGCACAGAAAGATTTAAGTGCAAAGAAATGCTCACTTTCTAAAAGTGGCATTTCTAGAATACTAATATTAAATCCGACTTCACCAGTCAGCAGGATTTTATATTACCATTCTGGCCATACTAAATATGACCTTCCTGCTCCTTTCAGATCAGCAGCTGCCACTTCAACAGTGTATGAGGGCAGCCCCAATGTTAGCCTATGAAGGGATCAGGCCTCACAGTAGTGTAAAAATTAATTTAGGAGTTTTACACTACCAGGACATATAACTACACAGGTACATGTCGTGCCTTTTACCCACACAGCACCCTGCTCTAGGGGTTACCTAGGGCACACACTAGGGGTGACATATGTAGAAAAGGGGGCGTTCTAGGCTTGGCAAGTACTTTTAAATGCCAAGTTGAAGTGACAGTGAAACTGCACACACAGGCCTTGCAATGGCAGGCCTGAGACAAGGTTAAGGGGCTACTGAAGTGGGTGGCACAACCAGTGCTGCAGGCCCACTAGTAGCATTTAATCTACAGGCCCCAGGCACATATAGTGCACTCTACTAGGGACTTATAAGTAAATTAAAAATCCTATCATGGAGAAACCAATCAATAGTACAATTTACACAGAGAGCATATGCACTTTAGCACTGGTTAGCAGTGGTAAAGTGCCCAGAGGTCAAAAGCCAACAACAACCGGTCAGAAAAAATAGGAGGAAGGAGGCAAAAAGTTTGGGGATGACCCTGTCAAAATGCCAGGTCCAACACCCAGTATTTGTGACTTATGTCTTTCCATCACCATCCTTCATTTCTTGCCAAAATTGTCCTCCAAAGCCTTCATAGCATCTTAGTATTCATCATTAACCACCTACTCTGAATCTGACGCTTCCTCCTCACCCCTATCATGTTTCTTAACGGTGCATGCATTGGTTTTGGTGACGTTTTCTTCCCTCAATGCCTAAACTGTGCTTCAATAAAGCTAATTTGCACACAGCTGTGATCTCTTGCCCACCTATGGTTTTGAGATACGTTTCAAAGGATTCCCGCCAGTCTTCCCACACCATGACTAGGGAACCTGGACTCTGCAAGAACTTGGGAGGAGCTACAATAGATGAGGCATCCATTACCAATCCAAGATAATAGCTACTGGTCAAAATTATATGAGTACAGAATTAGTTTTGTTATAATGAGAACAATAGCCAAATCCAACACCACAACTAGTCAAAACATTAGGCTAAAATAAACAAAGTTCTCACTGTTGTCCGTCTTTCTTAAAATAACAAGTTACAACAACAAAAGTAGACCTCATTGTCAATCCACATTTAATCCGGAACACAGATGACTAACAGTTTATTTTTTTTCCTTATAGTACTTCATAGACCTTTAATAATATTGTATCACTCTCCACCATTTGAATCTTGAGGCACGATTATGTGTCCGACAGGATTCAATCTGGTATCACTGTTCCTGCGTATACACTGCCTTTGTATGTTCAGTTGGTAGCGATGTCTTGCCCATTTAATAAATGGCACAGTGCAATGAACCTCGTTCATCACAGGTTTCCCTAGCAACTTGAAGCAATTCTTGCAGAAAAAACAGCATGCCAGTGACATGGTGCATTAATCAGATGCATCACACCACTCTACGCATCATATTAGGTGCACCAATGCAAGGTGCTTTCATCAGATGCATCACACCACTCTGCGCGTTATATTATGTGCACTGTTGGCTTCTGTGGCACCATTCCAAAAAAGCGTGCTCACTCTGTTTGTTCAAACCCTATGTCATATGCAGAACGCACTGCCGGCTGAAATCACTTAATTTCCTTGTTGCAGCTCATGTAGGAACTAGGGGTCGTCCTCTAACGAAGTCCTCAGGTAAGGTTCCCTTTGAATCTTCACAAAACAGCATCTTGGCTCTTCGGATCCCATCCTTGTTGCAATTTTTTAAGACTTGTGAACATGTAGAGTTTTTCAAAGAAGTTTATTTAAGATATATGAAACAACCCCTTCTTACATCCTAGCTCCTCAGCAACTGCCTGCTTTCTGACTCTGGGAATCCACAATCTAGATTCCAGCAGTGGAAGCATCCAGTTGCTAAGATACAACAACTCTGGTACTAACCCTGAGAGCAGCCTCCTCTGCAAGCTCCTTGGGTACAGTGAGCCTGGAGTCAAAGTTTTGGCGCAGCTCTGCAAAGCAATTACTGAACCAGTGCTCTCCCATGAAAAGATTGTGCAACACATCATAGTCACTCACTTTGCGGCCCTCCGTTTAACCACCTAGTGCCTTACTGGAGTGATCCACAAGATCCCCCCAAGACTGGTTAGACAGTTTCTGACTATCCCTAAACTTTAAATTGTATTTTTTAGTGGGTAAGACAACAAGTGCTTCCATTGTGGGGACATGACTCATCCTGTTTGCCTTATCTAGGACTGAAAGGGTATCCCTCCTGGTGACTGGCATATGTTTCCAGGGACTTCCCCTCCAACCTCCTCTGGAACCCTATGCATGCACAAAGCCACCTGATAGGCCTCAAATCACTTGTCAATGTCATTCTCTACCACAACGCTAGGCACCAGGTCTTTGGGGTTGTGGACCATTTTACCTTCTCTAGGCACTTCTGTGTCACTGCCACCATCATCACTGGACACTGTGACCCTCCTATCTTTCAGGCACAATTACTCTCTTCTAACTCACTTCATGAGTTAACATTTCCTTTCCCCTAGAGCCAACATTTTCTTGTCTAGAGTCCTTGCTGCTGCTGCCTCAGCTTTCCTCTTCTCCTTGACCATCCTTTTCTCCTCTATGTTCAGCTTTTTCTCTTGAATGGCATAGTAGCCAGTTGCAGCTTCAGTGCCCTCTCTGTTTATCTGCCCTCCAGCTCTGAATGTTGGGGTAGAAGCTAGGCTTTCTGCTCTGGACAAGGCTTCTGTAGGCTCGTCCTCTTACATGAAGCCTCTGCAGGGTTATTCTCCACCGCCTCTACTTCCTCTTCCTTCTCTGAGTCACCCTCCTTTTTCCCCTGTGTGGGGTCTGGACCTCCTCCCAGGCTCTGAGGGCTATCTGATGCTTCACTTTCTTAGCTCTTTTCGCAAGGTTCAGCCCCCTCTCCTAGCACAGCTTCTTCAGCTTGCCACGTTGAAGCTCTCAGTGTTGCTCGGTTCCACCTCCATGCTCAAAAATCACAGGTGCAGAAAAATCAAGAGTAGGGATAACGTTTTAGGAAAAATAAAAAATGGGCCAATTAAAAACAGAAAGGTCAATTTGAAAAAATCTATGTTGATGGCAGATTATTTAAAGGGATTTTTTGTATTACATAAATGACTGAGTGTCACTTGCAAACACAAGTACTAAATCCCACGCTGAACACAATGTAAGAAATTTTAATATTATTTCAAGGGGGTGAGACCCCACTTAAAATAATACTCACAGTTCTTGTCAGGGTGAACAAATGAAGTCACTAAATAAAACTGTGCTTATCCCTGTGGTACCTTTGGTACAAAGCAGTCAGGCTTAACTTAGAGGCAATGTGTTCCAGCAGTAATAAAGTGAAAACACAACACAAGAAAAATCCCAAACCAATTTAGAAAAATAGAGAGTATTGTATTAAATAAAATAACACCAAAACAACAAAAATACAATATGACTTATTCAAAGCATAAAGAGAAAAGTGCGTGGTCACCATAGACAGGGTCAAAGGCAAAATTTAAGGCCGACTGTAATGGATCGCCAATCAGATACAGGGATTACATTTACCCCAGTGGAAAGTTTGATTTCTGACTTGGAAACCTTTATGGGAAAAAAGTGGTAATTGACAAGTTGTCAGTGGGACAGGCTAGAAGATGAATTTGAAGCGCAGCTCAAGAACAGTGGGGTGCTAAAGAGCAGGGTCCCAGGGAGGTCATCGACGAAGGTGGAAAAGTTCAGAGCGGATGAAATCTGTACTCAGGAAGGCCTTGACGCCAAATGAATGCTGCGCGGCATCGGTCCCTGTTAAACCCTCTGCGTTCAGACTTGGAAACTTTTCAGGAAGTCAGATCTCCTTCAGCAAAGCAAACCGGCAAGTTGAGGCTGACCAGCGTTTCAATGTTAACAGCTGTAACTTCAACTGAAACCCTGGTCTCGATAAGTTCTCCAGACAGAAAGTTGGCAAAAAGATTTTAATTCAAACTTCTTTCAGTTTGGGGATAGGAGGAGTACACTCTAATACCAAACAAGGGTCTAGGACCTGGGGAGGTGGCGCTGTTGTGTAGCCATTTTATTTATAGCTCCATGCACGTTAGTTCAACATACTAGGCCGCTGTGCACTTTGATATAGATATATATTTTTTGGGCTTCACATTGTTATTTTTACAATAACCAGTTTTACGGTCTTGTTTTATTTTCATCTATCTAACTGTTTTTGCTTAGCCCTGCACTGTGTTCTCTAACAAGACATTCTTGATCACTTTGTGCTTTAGTCAAGGCTACAGTTTGGTACATTGCCGGTGAACGTGGTAGAAGTTTAGTCGCCTACATTCATAGAAAATACACATCCTTACGTAGGGACATTTTCTTAGAACATCAGCTGTGTTATTATAAAAACACTTCCTAGTCCCATTACACGTTAAGAGGGAGATTCCAGCCAGGGAACCACGACTATATGCTGAGTGCTGAATGCTTCGCTGCAAATGCTAATGCAGACTACAGGCCTCTGCTCACGTATGAGGGTTGATGTCCTCCCGGGGGAACATGAAAGGCAGAATTAGAGCTTAACATGCTGTGCTCAGAATGTGACTTAGATAGGAAATAGTCCATAGATTCAAGTGACAATATGATAGCATTATTCTTATGCTTCACCCTCCTCGTCACCATTTTAATATTGTCATGTTGTGTCGTCCTGGTTATTGCAGCTCACGCTTTGCTACCTAAAATGTCGTTGTTTTATTAAACCAATCTTTAAAATTCATACTGCTTCTTATTGTCATTTATATATGAGACCGACTTGTGAATGAGAGAACCGGATGCGACCTGAATGACCACGACTTCCCTGAGAAGTATAATATGTCATGCGCTTGGCTGCCCAATCATCTCTATCTCTTGGTAAAAATGAGGCACTGCTAGTTAGCCGGAGCAAAACCCGGATTTAGAGCTACAGGTGTCACCCGCAGTGGGTCAGACTCAGTCTCCAACACCGTGGACGATCTTGCTGCTCCAAATCCAGTAGTCTCATTAGAATAATGAGAGCCTACGTGACATGGCACCGCCAACGTTTGGTCAGGCTCTAATTTTCGGGTCCTCCGGAGTATCTCTGTCTCATGATATATAATGACACCTCGATTCCGTGTGCAGAGATGTCCGTGGTGCTGAGGATTTCCACCACAGCTGTGTAGGTGAGCCTACTACAACTGGCAGTTGTTCAAGCTTCAACTTTAAAAGGAAACCCTATTTTGGTGTGCCTTCTCTGAACTAATAGTGTTACTAACATGGCAAATCCCCAACAGGTACAAATAGCTGTTAATATGAGACAACCTCTAACAGCACATTTACTAGCAAATGGCCTAACGGCCCAGGGAGGTCCAGTCACATTTGTGGTGGATGCCCCTGCAGCTTATAGAACAGAACTCTTTTACGCAGAAACACCTTTTGACATAAATGAACGTGTCACTGTCTTCCAGGAACTGAAACAGTTCCGTGATGATACTTCTCCCAAAAGTGCCGCCTCCACAGGAATTAAGGATGTGCCTTTAACATCTACCGGCTGGATTCCCAGAGTTGGGGATCTTGTACATGAAAAAGTCGCAGTGAAAAAATAATTTGGCCCTTCTTATCGAGCACCGGTCCCTGTATTAGGGGTACGCGGTACTAGAACTGTCATTCTACCACCGTTGGCAGGTGCCAAAGAAAATCGTTTTGTCTCTATTGACAATGTCAAACTACACCATGTGGCCGATCCTGCACAGCTGACCAAGAGGAACATCCAGTAGTTCCCAAATCCCTCTCACTACTGGCGAAGAAGTTCCTCTACAAGTTGTTTACACCAACACTGACACCTCTCCAAACTTGGGGAGGGTGGAAGATGATCTTGCATTAGTTCCACTAACGTCAACTAACTTAGAAACATTTGGCCAAGTCAACTTAACTTCAAGCCAAACGGATGGTGCTCTCTATAGTGTGCCACCACAGGAAACACCAACTCTACCACTGACAACGGCTTCGCCATTTCACAAACTGCCTCTGGTTATTTTGCCGACTTCAACAATGATTTCTCAGACTCATTCGCCTCTTCGACAGCTGACTTGTCAAGTACACGTAAGCTAACGAACTGGCTTAAAGAAACGTATTTTATGTTTCCATGGAACTATCTATGGCTCTCTTTGACTGTTCTAGCCTTTCTACTTTGGATTGGTTTTGTCATTACCTTTTTCTCATTAATACATGGTCATTTTCTTCCTGAAAGATCAACAGTTGAACTGGTGGAAACCACATTTTTCATCACATAAAGTCCGAAGAGATTTATCCTTTGTGAACATTTCTGCAGTACCAATTCCTGATGGGATTGTTTGGGACAAAGTAATGTTTGATATATATGGGCCCACAGAAGTTATTCAAATGCCGTATGTGTTCAAACTATCAATTAAGGATATAGTGATACCAGGCATTGTTTCTGATGATTGGGATGTGAAAACAGTTGATTGTATGATGACTGAATTGCAATATTATACTGTCTTTCAAAACGAAGATGTTTACCAATTTAAAGAAAATTATGGTGATATATTTTGCTATAATTACTATGGGCACCATTTCATACATAGAGCGAGCAGTCCCAAAACTGTATTTAATTACACACAATGGGAACATTGCCCAACTCCACCGCAAGGGAGTTCAAAAACATATTCTGAAAAGTTTGCATATTTTTCTGGGCACAATCAAAAGAATGCTGAGTCATTATTTTAAGGTACCACCTACTAAGGATATACACATGTTATTGACCAATACGAAATGTATATAATCGGAATCCTTTGTTTCCCGGCTATCGATAGAAGGCTATGAATATTGGTCCAAATCAATTGATCTGAAAAGTGTCTGGGGAACAAAAAATTGGCAAATTAAGGGAAAAGAAATATTGTTTAGAGCATGTCTTATTCCTGTTCAAATGATTCTTTTAAATGACACAGTGCAACAAATGAGTTGTTTAGGCTTAGCAACAATCACGGAATTAAACATGCCCAATATACCTGCCCCTGCAAAATTTTACAAATGGCAAAAATATACATATGCAGCTGAAGATGTGCTCGATGAGTGGGTCTGGAATGGTACGTTTAATGCTTCACTGACACGTCGCGGTGGGTGGTTATTATGGCCAATAGATACCAATGGGTGTCATCAACGTTTTATTAACTCCTCTGAGGGTTTTAGGATGAGTAGCCCAGACCCTCACTATATATCACCAGAGCATGCAGATATAATTCCAACATATAGTGTGGGAAAATTATGCCAACAGTGGCTAAAATCATCCTCACTGAACGCGGTTATAGAACATCTGAATCTCCTGTCTAACTCCACGGACTTACAAGATTTCTTCTCAGGCCCCAGAACACCACGTAGGAAGCTTTTCTTATATGCAGTATAAAACGAAATATGGAAACTTTCCCAACAAGATGTTGCTGCCCGGTTAAGGCAAATAGATCAGGAAAATCTAAAAAAGGCATTAGCTGTTATGGATAATGGGATTAACACCCTGTCCGACCAGATATATACAATTGACAACATTGTCTCTTCTGCTATAGACATTATACAATCTGATATGTCTTCTTTATACCATGGACAGAGTCAGATTAGGTCCATTATGCAGTTGGGTTGGACGCTTCAAACATTGAAGGCGGGTCGCGTTCCATGGCAGCACATCAGTGCAAGGGAGATATTTTCTTCTTTTAATCTAACGCGACAACAACTACTAATGGCTAAAAAGGAAGCGACTTATGTCATGCTCAACATAGAGAAATTAGAAACGTTGCCTTTTACTGTGGCCAAAGTACTGTCGGCTGAGTGGTTAATACATGGGGTTATTAATCTGCCTATCCCCACATTACAATTTACCTCCTATTTAAGACACATTCCAGTAGGCAGATATGAAAAGCTGGGAGATAGTTACATCCATGAGGTGTGGGAGCTTCCCTTCTCGTACAAATGCTTCAATGGCATGAAAGAGGTATTTCTCAGCGGCAGTGAATACGAGACTTCAGTCAGCCATTCGATGATTTGTAAACAGCTGTCCTTGCAAGGGGTGTGTAATGCCTCGGCTGCAAACTTGGCTTGTTATCTTAAGAGAGTCCCAGTCCCTTTGATTAGACCTATGTTCCAGGTGCTTTCAAATGGCAGCTATGTCCTTCTCAATAGTGAAAGCTGTTGTGGCATGCGGGCCAGAATAGTTTACGTTGTTTCGGTCTCTGAAGTCGTTACATGCTGCGGGAACGTGTTGTTTCCCAACACTAAATTTAAGGAGGTAGCTGATATTTGGCCTTACATTGCTACTTCAAATGTGAATTTTGACAAGTTGAGTAGACTCAAGGCTTTACTGTTTCAAAAGCATGTGGCCCTTACATCTGCGCGCGAGACCTACGCACTTCAAGTGGCAAGGTCATCAGCAGAAATACAGCCCCAGTTAAATATGAACTTTCCGAGACACTTTGGTGAACTTGTTGGACGAATATTTAATGCGTCCAGCGCGACTGGAATTGCAAATTTTTTCAAAACTGTTGGTTCTGGTTTCGTTCACACCTTCTCCTCCATATTCGGTTTGATACGTTCAGCTATCCACTCAATTTTCGGTAGTGTTTTGGGGGGATTTCCGATAACTTTGGCTTTATTAGCTGGCATCCTGCTGTTGCTGTTGTTTATGCACAATGGATGTCCCGCCGCAACGAGGAAAAATGACGGCTCTCCCATCAGCACAGCTGTGTCGTGAGCATATGATGCAGCATTTTGTAGCAACACTTCTGGAGCAATTGGAGTGTGACCAGTCTTTGTCATTCAGACCGATTCTGTATTGTGTGCAGCCCGTGTTTCGGTGCCTCTGGTGCTCTTTCGAACATGCACTGGAAGTTTGTCCTTCACAGCAGCGCCCCCCAGCATTAGATGCTGATCTGTTGATGTTCTCACTGAGGGTTCATTACCAGACATGCGCACTGAGGTTGCGTTTGCTACGTGAAGCTAATTAGGAGTTAACCTTCCTGGAGGAAGTTGCCAACAACTCATCAATGGGCACTCCACAGGATGCTGCCTTGGGTAACACTGGGGCTATGGAACACACTTGCTCCTTGATCATTTTTGGCGCAGACTTTCCGGTTCTGACACCAGCCGAAGTGGAAGACCTCATGTTCTCCATGGCTCGTACTTAGTTTGGAACTTTTCTAAATTGACATGTCCGTTGAATTTGGTTATAAGCCACATGCTCATGTTTTAAATTGGCACATAGTATGCTTGTGTGTCCTTTTAACTTGTCAAATTTGACCTGTTTTTTTATATATATCTTAGGTTGAGCTTTTAGCAATGAAATTTTAGTTTTGGCTTTGAACCACTTTAACCGACAAGGAGAGGGTGATGTGTAGCCATTTTAGTTATAGCTCCATGAACGTTAGTTCAACATACTAGGCCGCTGTGCACTTTGACCTAGATATATTTTATTCGGCTTCACATTGTTATTTTTACAATAACCAGTTTTATGGTCTTGTTTTATTTTCATCTATCTAACTGTTTTTGCTTAGCGCTGCACTGTGTTCTCAAACACGACATTCTTGATCACTTTGTGCTTCAGTCAAGGCTACATGTTGGTACATTGCCGGTGAACGTGGTAGAAGTTTAGTCACCAACATTCATAGAAAATACACATCCTTATGTAGGGACATTTTCTTAGAACATCAGCTGTGTTATTATAAAAACACTACCTAGTCCCATTACACATTAAGAGGGAGATTCCAGCCAGGAAACCACAGCTGTATGCTGTGTGCTGAATGCTTTGCTGCAGATGCTAATGCAGATTACAGGCCTCTGCTCAGGTATGAAGGTTGATGTCCTCCCGGGGGAACCTGAAAGGCAGAATTAGAGCTTAACATGCTGTGCTCAGATTATGACTTAGATAGGAAATAGTCCATAGATTCTAGTGACAATATGATAGCATTATTCTTATGCTTCACCCTCCTCGTCACCATTTTAATATTGTCATGTTGTGTCATCCTGGTTATTGCAGCTCATGCTTTGCTATCTAAAATGCAGTTGTTTTATTAAACCAATCTTTAAAACTCATACTGCTTCTTATTGTCATTGAGATATGAAACCAAATTCTGAATGAGAGAACCGGATGCGACCTGAGTGACCACGACTTTCCTGAGAAGTATAATATGTCATGCGCTCGGCTGCCCAATCATCTCTATCTCTTGGTAGAGATGAGGCACTGCTAGTTAGCCGGAGCAAAACTCAGATTTAGAGCAACAGGTGTCACCCGCAGTGGGTCAGACTCAGTCTCCCACACCGTGGACGATCCTGCTGCTCCAAATCCAGTAGTCTCATTAGAATAATGAGAGCCTACGCAACAGCGCCACTTGGGGTGTATGACACTCTAATAAAAGCCAGCAGGGTCTAGGGCAGGTCTAGTTGGGATTGGTCAGCAGGGTAGTTGAAAGGAGAGATGTCTCTGGAAGCTTGTTGTTTGCCTGTTGTTCAAATAGGAAGTCAATCCCTCTGATCCGGGGTCCTCGGTTCAAGGCTGGAATGTCCAGTATTCCTTCAAGTTCATCAGACAGCAAGGCAGTCCTTCTTCTGATTCGTCATAGGTCCAGGAGTGCTCTGAGGAGAGCTTCAGGAATGTTCTGAAGGGCAATATGTATGCTCACTATCAACCTGTTGGTGGAGGGCAATCCTTTATCCACCCCCCTAAACCGGTTTTGATCAGTTCCTCCCCTTCCACTGGGTTATGAGCCAACTGACTAGAGACATAAAAGGAAGGCAGGCCTAAGTTTGAGCTTTGGTGTGAAGCCCCTAAGGTCCGACTCCATCTTATGCAGCCCCAACTCCATCTTGACTATGGAGGTCACCATCCTCTCACTATTAAACAATGGAAATCACAATTCTTCCCGATTTATGCAGAATCATTGTTATGTCTGCCATTAGACCCAGATGTTGTCTGACCTTATCTTTTTAAGAACTGTGAAAGCATCAAGCCATTCAATTAATGTCGTAGATACAACACTTAATGCAACATCCGTCTGGGTCAAAAGTCTTCAAAATGTCACGTTTAACTAAGAACACATGCAGACATATAGCCAAACTAACCTAGTCTGAATTGATGTCCTTTTACCTTATAATTTCATAAGGAAACGTCTGGGATGCACAACTTGATGCACATAATCAGGACGTACACGTTGATGCACATATTCTATGTTGGACATTCCTAGACTAATGCCAGAAGTTCCAATATCTAATAAGATTTAGGGCCCGAGTTTGGCGGTTAGAGTGGCGGTTCACTCATCATGGAGTTCACCATTTGCCAAGTGTTGGAAAGTAGAGAGAGTGACATGACTACAACTACCATGAGGCCCTCCTTCTATAACTCAAAACAAGAGGCCCTTGGGCACTTGCCCAAAGACACATAGGGGCCCATTATGACCCTGGAGGTCAGGGTTAATATGGCCGTAGTACAGCCAACAGGCTGGCGGTACATACTGCCATATTATGAGATTGGCGGGTTGGCATTTGCCTTTGTCTACATCCAGCCCGGCGGCCCACATAGTACAGCCCATGGCATTATGAGCCAGCCTACCGCCATGGTTTCCATGGCGTTAGCAACGCCACAAAAGCCATGGCGGTAGACCCTAAAGGTGACAGGGAATTCCTTTCCTGTCACTGGTAGGCAGCTCCACCATCCCACAACACTCACCTGACACCCTCCTCCATCCAAACACACCCCCACCACCCACAATACACACTTACTCCGATACACAGACTAACCACCTCCACTTTGGCCCCCTTCGATCCACTCACTCACCTCCCACCACCTTCGATACACAAACATGCACACACCACACAGCTGACCCCAACTCCCCCAGTCACACATGCACACATCACCCACTCCCCACCCCACTCCAGTCACAGTGCCCCACACCCCCCTCCAGCATACATGCAGACCACGCGTACACCAATTCACTATTACTGCTATACACACATCCATACACACACTGCATACACACATTTATACACACACTGCCATACATGCATCTATAAACACACTGCATACACGCATTCATACATGCATACTTCCAGACATACTCACATTCTTACACACACTCACACACACATACAACCACGCAAACAGCACAACACACACAGACGCATTCACACACACACTCAGACACACACACACACACAACACGCCCACCCTCCCACCTCCTCACCTGTCGGACGCCCGACTTACCTTGTCCAGCGAGGATGTCGTCCTGCTACCGCGAGAAGCGCCCCACCAGCAGAACACCGCCAGGCGGTATTATTGGTCATAATACGGCTAGTGGTGTTCTACTGGCGTGGTGGTGCTGGTGTTAGCAGAGCCAGCTTACCGTCGTCCACCACCATGAGCACTGCCGGATTTACACCCTTATTGTGGCGGACGTCAGGCAGTGCTCATAATATAGGATGGAAGGATGGTAGCGGCGGTGGCGGTATGTTGTGACTACCTTAGTAGCCATGTCACAACTGATGTTGGCTCATCATGGAGTTCACCATTTGTCAAGTGTTGACTGCAAGTACCATAAGGCCCTCTTTCTATATCTCAAAACAAGAGGCCCTAGTGTACGTGGTCAAAGATACTTGTTAGCCATGTCACAACTGATGTTCATTCACCATGGATGAGCAAACTACATATCATGCTTAACTCTGAGACATATATGCCTTCCTAGCTTGATGTTGTCATCGTAACCCCAAATGACACTACTGATGGTATGAATTACACCTTATCATCTGTGTAAATCAAGTAGCTGTAAGGCATTAAGCTGCTTCAGCCAATTGGAAGTGGCAGGTAACACATTGACTCTGCACTGCTCACATGATATCTACTGCTACATATAAAACCATTTGTTATATGTTATGTTCATTCCTTATTCCAAAATGCAAGTTATCAGCACATTTAATGAGCTGCTCAATCCTATTGTTTTTGTAACCTCCACAAAAGTCTTGTCAATAACTTCAATATCATGGAAATATATCACAATAGGAAATCTTACCTATTAACATTTTCCTTGGTCCCTATTACTGTGAAAATAAACATATGGATGCAGATTCCACACTTCCACTAGTAACAATGTACTCTATTTCTCAAGAGGTCGAACTGGCAATGCAACTGGACAGACATTACACACTGAACAGACCCCCATCCCACCCTCGGATGAACCCCTCATGGATGTGGACATATGGACATTTTGGCAGCCTGGTCAGACGGCAACAGTGAATCTCACTGTGCCCACATCAACACCCCCCACCCCAGCTGCTAGAACAACTCAGCCAGCAACATACCCCCTAACCTGTGTACCTACCATAGTCAGTACAATATTGTGCCCCCCAGTCTTGTAACCTGAAGTGCAAATCACCACCCCTGACACAGAGGGACTGGGACCCAATTGGAGAGGGCACCAAGGGCAGAAGGGTATAAGCATGTGGGGGTAGGGTCTGTTGGAGAGAAGTCTTGGATGTCTATCAGGAGTCCCAAGGCTTGACGGGCCAGGTAGTAACCAAACTCCGAGAAATCAATCAGCTGCAGAGGAGACCTCCTGGAAATCAAGCAGCTGCAGAGGGACATGTGCCAATAGATGGAGGCCCATAATTCCAACATGGGCACCCTAACAGGGGTGCTGATGGACATCCATACAACGATGAGCAGGGCTTTTACACCACCACCTACCCTTTCCTGTGGTCCAAGCACATCAAGGCCATCTACATCTAGATATAGGAAGGGAGGCCCTGCCACTGGAAGAAACACTGTTTCAGCAGCAACTGAACCTAACCCTGCCGGCCCACAGGCCGAAACTCCAGGCAAATATCCAGGAGGTGCAGATGGCAGGAAACCCACCATTGCCAGAAAGAAACATGTCCAACTTTGTGTGTCAAACATTCACTCTGTGGACTAATTCAGGTCACTTTTCCATTCCTGATGAGAGGAGTAATTTGTACTTTGGAATTCAGATGGAATTCAGATGATTTGGCACTTACATCTATGGTTTCATTCACCATCACTGACTCCTTCACTTTTCATTTATGTTTGTTTTTGCACCAAGTACATCTTTACCTTTAACATTTTAATAAATCCACAAGTCACAAACTCATTGTCTGCTGTAGTAAATTTACATTTAGCAATGTAGATATGTAAGACCATATGAACTATACAATGACTAAACAAGCTACTTGTGTAAGCATAGATATGTTGCATTTACACAATGTTTAGCTCAGGATCACAACCATGCCACACTAACACATACATACACGTATCTTGGCTAAGAAGATTTTTATTACAGTGTTCAAATCACAGGCTTGCAAGATGTCAGCTACATAGAAAATCAAACATGATTGAATCGTACTGTGTAAGTGATCAAATTACAGGTGCAGAACCTCAGAACATGGAAGGAAGGGATATATCAGACATTGTCCTGTAGAGTAGACAAAAAAGCATTTGGTTGTTGTCATCAGCTGTATCCATATCGCCTACTTCACAAAAAGATTTCCAACATCATAAAATGCAACATTCAGACAGATGGCAGTAAAACAGTTCCTGATCACAGTGGCATTACAATTCAGTGCTTCTGCATCTGGTGGTATGACACAACCAAATGTCAGTGATTTGTCAGAGGCACTTTGGCCTACAATGATGAAATATGTCAACAGCTACATACAGTTTGAACAACAAAAGTGTTTAGCCAACATGAAATAAAACTAACATGGATTTGGCCTACAACTGCATATGTACTGACCACATGATGACACACATAATGCATCATGGCCACCTCACGACAGGGAACATGACCATTGGAGTCTCCTG
Organism: Pleurodeles waltl; assembly: GCF_031143425.1. NCBI lineage: Eukaryota > Metazoa > Chordata > Amphibia > Caudata > Salamandridae > Pleurodeles > Pleurodeles waltl. The sequence continues at coordinate 1,419,977,090 of NC_090444.1, forward strand.
AACCTTCATCCTATCACTGTGCAAGCTGCCTTGGCAGATGTCTTGTACACCCAAAGTCTGTGACATACATTCCAAGGAAAAATCCATATGCACTTCATTTGTCCCAGCAGCACCAATACCTGACAATATCATAACTCTGAAAAGTCCAAATGAAGATGCCATGGTGAAGGTACATAAACAAACACAAAAACAAAGAGTATAGTTATGAAACCAGACATATGACACTATTCACATAGCAACTGTGTGGAGAGAACAGTCCATGACAAAGATCTGACATATACAAAGCATTATTTACTAAATGTGTCACAAGATTCATCAACAAACACCTTTTGGCAGATTTTTCCAGAGCTTAAGCCTCCTAACACTTTTCTAAAAACATACTCTTCACATCATCACAACAAGAGTGAGTTAATTGTACAGTCAAACTCAGGACATCCCATGACATACTTACACTCATGAGAAGAATCTGTCAATTGGGTCTTGTCACAAGTCAGCTCCTTCCTCTTCACTACCATCATCTATATTTGGCATTTCAGCATCCTCACCCGGTGGCACTTCAGGCTCTCCCTGTTCTACAATGTATGCAGCAGGTCACGGTGATCTGACACTTCTTCCTGGGTGAGCAGAAAAGGGCTCCCCTAGTCTGGTCCAGACAGGGAAATCTGGCCTTCAGTAGCCCGAAAAGTTCACTCAGCTTGTCTCTGGGTTCTTCCATGGGCCTCACTGAAGCGACTTGTGTAGCTGGATTTCTCAGCAGTCCTAACAACCAAGGATGGTTGGGATATGCTGAGTCTCCTGTTTTGTAATGAAACACAGGAGCTACAATGAGTCACACACTTCCTGACCACAGCATCTGACATTTCACACACAGTTAGGACATATGTTATTTACCAACAAGCCAGGCCCTATCCGGTTGCAGTTGTGACATCAGCTGGGGCATGGTGGGGTTCTGCATCACAAAGGAATCATGGGATGAACCTGAGAACCGGGCACAGAAGGTTAAAATGTAGAGAACTGCCAAGCAGACAACTTGCATGTTGACAGAATGGAAGTGCTTTCTGTTCTGATAAACTTGGTCACTTGCATGCAGTGGCACTAATGCAATCTAGGTACCAACAACTGCTCTCACCACATGTGGGAGGCAACTAAATCCATAAAAGCTAATCTTCACATTGGCTAAATCGTCACAAACTGGGGAACATGATGAAGATGTTAATGTGCTTCATCATTGCTGATAGCGCATCTTTTAAAACAACTCTGAACATAGGTTGTGACATACCACCAACTATAGCCACTGGATAGTAAAAGCCAGGAAGTGTAATATTGCCATCAGTCTCACAATGGGTGGTATACACGTTGTTTTAGTGTTTTGAGGCATGAGATCTGGCTCCAATGATGACATAGATCTTGTATAGTGTGCCTATTCAGACTAAACTGTTTTATCACATCCCCTTCTTCCATGGTCTGAAGGTCTGGAAATGGACGATACATTGAAGGTTGTCGTCTTGTCCCTCTTCCAGAGTACCTATGTGTGGAATCACATAAATAGGTGCATTACAGTGACCAGAGCTAAATATATGATGAGTAAGACAAAAAGTGGTGTGACAAAACATTACTAACTAAAAAACCATTACACACATTTCACATTTCTATTGTCTACTACCCAAGATCCAGCTATAATTCCCATTGTTGTCTACACTTGTGTATACAACATATATGTGCACGTCACACACCTATATGGTCCTCTTGGGCACCTTGTCATAGAAAAATATGTTTTCCCCTCCCAAAATACCATCACCAGGGTTGTACGGGGGTACACTGCACTGCGCTCATATGGCATTTATGACCAGTAACGCACTACAGTGATGATTGTGTACTAGAAATTAAACATCAATGGAGTATCACGTTCCACGCCTCCGCTGATAAAGACGGCCTTTGCCGTCAACAATGTATGCAATGAGTCTCTTCCCCCTAAGAAACTCTAGACTGAAAGTTGCTCTACCTTCCATACTCTTAGTATAGTGCATATAAGTAGATTTTACTGTGCTAGTTTCTAGATAGCATTTTAAGCATGTTGGAAATGTTCATTTTATTCTTGTTGTTTTCTTGCTGTTCTTATCATATTATGTGTAGTTGTTTTTGATGAACTGAGAAACAGATTATTCCTGCAGTAATAAAAACTGTTTTACTTAAAATTAATTTGTGTTAATGCAGTGTGTATGATGCTTTGTATATTAACAAAAGGTTTGTTACTGTTACCACAGTGCCCCTGATCCTTTTATGAGATTGTTAGAAAACAAAAAAGCAAAAGTTCTACTTTAATCACACATTGAATAGTGTCTTACAGAGCTACAATAACCTTTCTTTCTCAGTCTTCACTGGTGCAGTGACCCAAATTCACTAGTTTCACTTGTGTGTGGTAAAACACACTCTATAGAGTTACGTCAAGGTCGTAACTTACACAACAGTTGACATCCAACGTGGGACTGGTATCCTTCTGATGAGCCTCGAGTAGTTTTTTCACTATTTCATACACAGATCACCGGCATAATATTGATCCATAAAATGGTAAAACATTAACAAAAATATTGACTCCATTAACTTAACTATAAAAAATCACCATTATGGAGCACACAAATATTGTGGTTAAAAATATAAATTTTTACATATATCAAAAAACAAAAATATCAAAACAAAAATATTGTTACCTTTAAATAAACATTTAATTTGTCTAAAACATTGATTTACATTTTTACTACAGTTTTATCACAAAAATGATTAAGTATTCATTAATAAAAAGATAAAAAACACTTTTGACATAAAATAATTCGTTCAAAACACCCCAAACTTGAAATAAACATATTTATATTAAATAAAAATATACCACCAAAATATTTAATAATCACTCCCAAAAAATATATTTTCAAAATATATACAATAAAAAAAAAAAAAAAATAGCATTAACTATAAACATTGAAAAACCAACCCGTATATTAATGTATATATTAATATATATATGTACACACACACACATATTTATTTATATATATATATATATATATATATATATATATATATATATATACACATATATATTTCCAGCAAAAACCAACTATCACAAACCAGCAAAAAGAAAGTAAGCATACATAAATAACAAATCATACACTCACCCAAATAGCGAGCAAAAATAAACTGAACAACCTCAAACACTACAAACCAAGTACCATTTAACATGAGATTTTTTTTTCATTCAACAGAAAAGAAAGCACCTGCTCCACATTGAACACCCCCAATGGAAAGGCTGCACAACCGTGCGAAACATCTCAACAGAACACCCATATAAGCATACAAAACATAATTAGTTGCATTTGTTAACATGATAATAATAAAGATACAAATGTTAAAATATAATAATATACATTAAAACTATTGCACTACTTACAGATGCAGAGGCTGCCAAATGTATCACTTCACAGACCGAAAAGTTACTAAATCGCATGGGCTACACCTACAGCCAAGAAAGTACATCATCAGAAAATATAGGGCCTGATTACGAGTTTGGCGGTCCTACCATTGGACTTGCAATACGGCGGGGTCTGGAGGTCGCCGCCAAGTCGGAAGCCTTCAGACCACCGTATTATGATGTTTCCATGGGGCTGAAGGGACAGGCAGTGCAGCGGCATTGTCTTCGGCTCTAAAAGAAAGCCGAGGCCAAGCCTAGCTACACAGACTGTGCAGCCAGCAGAGTCAGAATGCACACTATCTGCCATGGCAGACAGTGCTCATTCTGCCTGTGCTGACAGGGGGGGCCTCTGCAATGCCCATAACATTGGGCACCCTTGTGGCCCTGTCATTGCGTTTCCATTGGCCTTTACATGGCAAGGTCCCACCATGAAAAAGCCGGCAGAAAGGCAAGTCGTGATCAGCACAGTGGTGCTGACGTCCGCTCCGCTGTGCTTGAACACAGCTTTCACTGCCGCCAACGCGCTGAGGCAGTGGCGGCAGAATTGTGGTGGTCCGACCGCCAGCATCATAATCTGGCAGTGGAACCACCAGGATTGTGGCGGTCGGACCACCACCGTGGGTACAGTGGTCTTCGGACTGCCGTACTCGTAATCAGGCCCACAGGCTAGAAATGTGCTATTATTCTAATTCATGGTATGCGAGGGCAAAAAACAAAAGACAATGGTGTGAAGTACATAAGAGAGCAAAACCACCCCCAAAATATGACTGAAATACAAATAAGAGATATATTGTACGATATATGAGATGCAAGCACTAGCTCCCAGGAACCCACAAGCAAAATTCTGAAAGATATACTGGGGCTGATTACGAGTTTGGCGGTCCTAACGCCAATGGCCTGGTGGAGCAGACCGCTGCATTTCGAGTTTTGCGGTTGTTCAAACAGAAGACCACCAGCAGTCCGCTGACACAGCCAGGCAGCACAGACTGCCACGGTCACAAGCAAGCTCAAACAGGCCGGCAGAGCCCATGTTTCGGCTGGCCCCATTACGACGTTGCATACCACCAATGTGATCATGGCGGTCCAACCATCAAGTAGAAGCTGGAGGGAACGGACACAATAAAGGGAGACACTCACCTGCAGACAGCTTCACACATCCAGATCTGCCATGGAGCCCTTTGCAAACGTCAGACCGTTAGTCCTGCTCTCCGAAAGATAACAAAATCAACACCGCCATCGGCGGCAACCATACTGTACTAACACCAACCTTAAGTACCTACACCTACCTGTAACATTAAGGGGGTCATTCTGACCCTGGCGGTCAGTGTTAAAGCGGCGGCCAACCCGCCAACAGGCTGGCGGTCAAAAAAATGGAATTCTGACCCTGGCGGGAACCACCAACAGAAACCGCTGCATTAACACTCCGACCGCCACGGCGGCACAAACAAACAGCGCGGCGGTCACCGCCAACAGACCGGCGGCAGACAATGTACCGCCCACCCTATCACGACTCGCCAATCCGCCACCTTTTCCGGGGCGGGAGCCCCGCCGATAAAAACACGGCGGAAACAGACATTTCCAATGGAAAACGCTTACCTAGACAAACTCCACGCGGAATCGGGACAGCATGGAACCGGAACTCCACATCCTCCCAGCCATTGCCTTCCTGCTCTTCTTCCAGGATCACGAACCTCGCCGCAGAAGACAACGGTGAGTACTGCACCTACGACACAGGGGAGGGGGGAGGAGGAAAGGTTACGGGCACACACATACGCGACACACCCACCCCCACCCTCACCCCCACCGAAATACCTACACACCAATGCAGATTAAAAAGTCAGAGTGACACCCCCAAACTCCCCCCCAAAAAAAAGCAAAGACAAAAGCCAATGATTGTAAAAGTAGAACTATATTATTGCAACAATAAAGTATAGCGATCTTAGCAATATATAAATAATTATTACACATCTAGAACTATATCCATACAAGTAGCAAAAGTCCGGCACAGTTTTTCAAAGTCCAAATGTCCGTGGGCCAATGTGCAGCAACACATGGGCAAAGCCCACACACGAGATTGAGTCCATTGGAGAGAACACTGCTGGGGCATCACAAAAATAAAAAACAGGCACCTCAGGGGGAAGGGAAGGGGGGGCACCTCAGCCACATGAGTCCACGACGCAAGTTCCACGAAGGGCCTCCATGCCCACTATGCCATCCTGGGGAGTGCAAAGCCACAGTCTCACAAGTCTCTACAGTGGGTGGTTTGCCCACTGATACATCCTGGGGAGTGCAAAGCCACAGTCTCACAAGTCTCTACAGTGGGTGGTTTGCCCACTGTTACATCCTGGGGAGTGCAAAGCCACAGTCTCACAAGTCTCTACAGTGGGTGGGTTGCCCACTGTTACACCCTGGGGAGTGCAAAGCCACAGTCTCTCAAGTCTCTACAGTGGGTGGGTTGCCCACTGTCCCATCCTGGGGAGTGCAAAGCCACAGTCCATCAGATGGATTACAGAGTACACTGGTCATGGAGGAGGCATGGTGGGCAGAGTGCCTTGTGAAGCCCTGCCCGACACAGAACCGGGACTGCCTAAGGGCCAGCGGTGCTTGACAGGAGGGCCCAGCGGAGCGGTGCTTGACAGGAAGGGCCCAGTGGAGCGGTGCTTGACAGGAAGGGCCCAGCGGAGCGGTGCTTGAGACGGCGGTGCCCAGCGGAGCGGTGCTTGAGATGAAGGGCCCAGCGGAGCGGTGCTTGAGACGGCGGTGCCCAGCGGAACGGTGCTTGACAGGAAGGGCACAGCGGAGCGGTGCTTGACAGGAAGGGCCTAGCGGAGCGGTGCTTGAGACGGCAGTGCACAGCGGAGCGGTGCTTGACAGGAAGGGCCCAGCGGAGCGGTGCTTGAGACGGCGGTGCCCAGCGGAGCGGTGCTTGACAGGAAGGGCCCAGCGGAGCGGTGCTTGACAGGAAGGGCCCAGCGGAGCGGTGCTTGACAGGAAGGGCCCAGCGGAGCGGTGCTTGAGACGGCAGTGCCCAGCGGAGCGGTGCTTGACAGGAAGGGCCCAGCGGAGCGGTGCTTGACAGGAAGGGCCCAGCGGAGCGGTGCTTGACAGGAAGGGCCCAGCGGAGCGGTGCTTGAGACGGCGGTGCCCAGCAGAGCGGTGCTTGACAGGAAGGGCCCAGCGGAGCGGTGCTTGAGATGGCGGTGCCCAGCGGAGCGGTGCTTGACAGGAAGGGCCCAGCGGAGCGGTGCTTGACAGGAAGGGCCCAGCGGAGCGGTGCTTGAGACGGCGATGCCCGGCGGTGCCCAGCGGAGCGGTGCTTGACAGGAAGGGCCCAGCGGAGCGGTGCTTGAGATGGCGGTGCCCAGCGGAGCGGTGCTTGACAGGAAGGGCCCAGCGGAGCGGTGCTTGACAGGAAGGGCCCAGCGGAGCGGTGCTTGACAGGCCGGCCCTTGTTCAGCAGTGCTTCTCTTGGCGGGGCCCTGTTCAGCGGTGCTACTCTTGGCGGGGCCCTGTTCAGCGGTGCTTCTCTTGGCGGGGCCCTGTTCAGCGGTGCTTCTCACGGCGGGGCCCTGTTCAGCGGTGCTACTCTTGGCGGGGCCCTGTTCAGCGGTGCCTGTCTTGTGTTTCGAGTGAACCACACCTGGCCAATACTTGCCGCTCAGTCAGCATCGGACCTTTCCGTTGCGGGGCCCTCCTGTGATGGAGTCCTGGGGCCCTGGGTCTCCTCCGATACCCCCGGAATGGGGCTGGTGGGGCCCTCCTGGCCAGGTCGGCTGCTCCCTGCCTTTTGCTCTTTGCTGCCCTTGCCCTCCTTGGCAGACTGTCCGTGGCCCTTGGCTCCCTTTCCCGATGTGGCAGGTGACATTGCAAGGCTACCCTCCTTGGGGGCAGGCGTATCAGGCCTGTCGCGCCTGCCCTTCAGTTTTTTGCTCCTCTTCCCAGGGGGGGGGGGGCTGGCTGTGCCTTTGCTGCTGGACGATGTCCCAGCCCAAGGAAAGGGCGGACTCCAAAAACCAGGCACGACGTTCTTGGGAGTTGCTGGGCTGGAGGTGGCTGAGGTGTTTGTGGAACTCTTACGGGATGGAGGGGGTGGGTCAGGTGAGGAAAAGAGGTCCAGTTTAGAGAGGAAAAACTTTTTAGGAGCAGTGGGAGGGGTAGGTGCAGTGGGTATGGGAGTGGAGGAAGAGGATGTGGTTGTAGGAGAGTCAAGTGTGCTGTCTTTGGGTGCAGGTGCTTGGGCTGGAGGCTGACATGAGGTGGATGGCTGTTGGTTGGGTGCCTGCCTGCCTGCGTTTGTGTGCTTTGGAAGGGGGGGTGACAGACACACTGGGAGAGGAAACAGGGGACGTGTAAATGGCAGTGGGGGTGGTGACTGCACGTGTGCGGACTGGTCTGGAGGGTGTGCTGGTGATGGGTGTAATGGCTGATGGTGGTGTGCTTGCAGGTGTGAGTGGAGACGTCACAGGGAGGGAGGAGGGAGACGAGGAGGTGGGGGACACAGAGGAGGTAGTGACTGTTGGCATGTCTGCATCTGTATGTTGCTTGGGTGAATGCTTGTGTGTTCTGTGATGCTTAATTCTGGATGAGCTTCCCTTGGGTGTTGAGGTGTGTGCAGGCTGGTCTATAGGTGTGGATGGGATAGGCAGAGGAACAGGGGAGTGGGACTGGGTGGAGGGAGTTAGAAGAGGGAGGCTGGAGACAGGGACAATCGCTGCCGTCAGTGCTGAGGCCAGAGCGTTGAACGATCGCTGCTGGGCAGCCTGACCCGAATGAAGGCCCTCCAGGTATGCATTGCTTTGATGCACCTCCCTCTCCACACCCTGGATGGCATTCAAAAGGGTAGACTGCCCAACAATGATGGCCCTCAGGAGGTCAATGACCTCCTCACTGAGGGCAGCAGGGGTGACTGGGGCAGGGCCTGAGGTGCCTGGGGCGAAGGAGATGGCCGGCTTCCTGGCCGTGCGGGCACGGGGCGAAGGCTGAGGGGCTGCTGGGAGGGCAGAGCTGGTGCGCTGGGTGGCGGCTGTACCTGTAGGATCGGTGGGCAAGGATGTTGCCGCCACCGCAAGGGAGCTCCCTTCCGAGGACGTGTCGGTGTCACTGACGTCTGCACGGGTCCCCGTGGTGGAGCCCCCCTCGCCCTCCGTCTCACTGGTCATGTCGGAGTCCGTTGCATGGCCCTCCGGGGCCATGTGAGATGCAGCTCCCTCTTGCGCCGATGCCACTTCTCCTCCGCCTGATGATGCTAATGCACACATTCACAGAAAAACAAAGAAAATGGGGGGGTGGAAAACATAAAGACAAGTTGAGTGCATGCATTGGGGATACCGTTGGCGGAGAGGACAGACACAGAAGCCCCCTGCACTACGCTGCGCACTTGGGGTACACTACTCATTCACTGGGACATGCCCTACAAGCCTATGGGCGACAACTGCCCACACAGAATACACAGGTCCATGAATCGCATTACTAGGCACCCTACAGAGGTGGGGGGCGGGGCACAGGACCATACCTCACGGACGGGCCTATCCTACAGAAATCGCCCTGGCCTAGGGATACCCACAGCCCTCCTCCCCCACCCAGGCACCTCCACTGCACACAAAATAGCTGAATGTGCTGGTACTCACCCCCTTGTGTCTGCTGTGATGTCCTCAAGCGCCCATCTAAATCGGGGTAGGCCACCGCCAGGATCCGGGACATCAGGGGGGTCAAGGTACGACTGGCACCCCTCCTAGGTTGGGAGGCCATCCCCAGGAGAGCCTCGGCGGTCTTCCTGCTCCCGCGGCGGATGTCCTCCCACCTCTTGCGGCAGTGGGTGCCCCGTCTGTTGTGGACCCCCAGGGCCCGGACGTCCTTGGCGATGGCACGCCAAATGTCAATCTTCTGATGGGCGCTGACCTATGTGACATGGACAGGGGGGGAAGAGAAACATCATCACTTTTCTGCATGCACGATGTGAGTGGTCCCCCCTCCCCAAACTTGCCATGTGGCACATGCTCTCATCTGTCGTGCCATGCATTCGTCATTCGCTGCCCTCCCCTCCATCGTACATCCTCCCTACTCATCACAGGCATAGTCCACTATGCATTGCCCCCCGTGTACTCACCTGTTGGTCTGGAGGGACATAGAGTAGCGCATACTGGGGGAGGACCCCGTCCACGAGCTTCTCCAATTCTTCTGAAGTGAAGGCGGGGGCCCTTTCCCCAGACGCAGCAGCCATTGTCACTTCCAGACCGAGGTCACAGCAGCACTTGCAGTATAGGTCCTCTCCTGTGGATGCTCAGGTCTCGTGTGATTAAGCATAGAGAAAATGGCGGTTACGGCCGTGGCGGTGCGTACCGCGGCGGTGCGTACCACGACCGCCGGCGCTCACCGCCATTGGCTCCTGAAACCCATTGTGTACAATGTTGTCCAATGGGGCTTTGCGCCGCGGACTGCGACCGCCACGGTGTGCAACACCAGCGCAATGACCTCACTTCACATTGTCACACTTCACAGGTCAGGCAGCCGCCATTTCAAGGGCCCACATGGCTTAATTCCTACTGCGTCACACATGGCTAGGCCTTGCACCGACAATCATACTAGCCATTCAATCCCGAGAGATTCGTGTTATGTGCATGCTGTGGGCACTTACCTGTGGGTTGCTTGACTCTGTGCTCCATGTTGTCCTTCCTAGGCACCGTCCGCTGGGACTTGCGAGGAGATGGAGGAATGTTCCCGTGTACATACCGCTGGTGGACCTGTCGACAATGGAAGAACGACACGTCATACTCACGTACAGACTCAACCGTGCCACTATACAGGAACTGTGTGCCCAGCTGGAGCCAGACCTGATGTCACCCATCCGCCAACCCACAGGGATTCCGCCTCTAGTGCAGGTGCTGTCAGTACTGCATTTTTTTGCCAGTGGATCATTTCAAACTACAGTGGCCATTTCATCTGGGATGTCTCAGCCTATGTTTTCCAAGGTGTTGTCCAGAGTGTTGGCTGCCCTGATGAAATACATGCGGAGCTACATCGTTTTCCCTGAGGTGGGTGACTTGCCTACAGTGAAGGGTGATTTCTATGCCCTTGGACACATTCCCAATATCATTGGTGCCATTGATGGTACCCATGTGGCTTTGGTCCCCCCAAAAGACAATGAACAGGTGTACAGGAACCGAAAAAATTATCATTCGATGAATGTCCAGGTCGTCTGTTTGGCTGACCAGTACATCTCCCATTTAAATGCCAAGTTCCCTGGGTCAGTGCATGACGCGTACGTCATGCGAAATAGCAGCATACCTTATGTGATGGAACAGCTACAGAGACACCGTGTGTGGCTAATTGGTGACTCTGGTTACCCCTTGGCTATTGACCCCAGTGAGGAATCCCAGGACCAGGGCAGAGGAACGGTACAATGAGGCCCATGGCCGTACTAGGAGGGTGATCGAGCGGACCTTCGGCCTCCTGAAGGCCAGGTTTAGGCGCCTGCATATGACAGGTGGATCCCTAATGTACTCACCAAAGAAGGTGTGTCATATCATCGTCGCCTGCTGCATGCTTCACAACCTGGCTTTGCGACGCCTGGTGCCTTTCCTGCAGGAGGATGGTCCAGATGGTGGTGTTGAGGCCACTGTGGAGCCTGCGGAGAGTGAAGAGGAGGAAGACGAAGAGGACGACACAGACAACAGGGACAGAGTGATACTGCAGTATTTCCAGTAACACACAGGTAAGAATCTACTCCTGCATTGTATTATATCTGTAACAGTACTGGCTCTCTGCTGTCTGACCTTTCACCCCAATGTATGGTAACTTAGTTGTGTATTTCCCTTCCTATTTCAGTGATCTGGTCCCCACGGTGTGGCCGTCTGGTTTATTTCCCCATGGACTACCGCTGTGTGACACTGGTATGTTGTCATCACAATGTAATTTGATATTTTTGGTTGGTTATATCTAATACATTTGGATTTGAAAAAATTTATAGCAGACTCCTGATGGTTTTTGTGCAATAATTGTGTTTATTGAAGTTGAAAAATAGGTGTATAGTTCAAAAAGGGTGATGGGTGATGGTGGAGGCATGTCCATGGCAGAGTCCAGACTCTCGTTAGTACAGGTGCATTGTCCATATGCCTGTGGAAGGTGGAGCAGGGGCAGTTCAAGGTTGGACAGGGTGAACAAGTGGGACAGTGGGATGACATCCGGGGGGATCCGTGCATGGCGGGGGTCTTGACATCCTATTCTGTCTTCTTCCTAGATCTCAGGCCTTTCTTGCGGGGTGGTTCTTGTTCTGCAGGGGGTGGGGTCCGGGTGGGCCGTTGCTATTGTGTCGGGACATCGTGACCACTAGCGCCGGCGGAGGTGGTGGGCTGTTCTTCCTCCATGCTAGTGGCAGGGGCCCTTTGGGGGGCCACATGGTCCCGCAAAGTGGTGACAATCTGGTTGAGTGCCACCACCATTGTACCCATTGCGGAACTGATGCTGCGCAATTCTTCCCGAAACCCCATATACTGTTGCTCCTGCAGAAGCTGGATCTCCTGGAACCTGGCCAGGACCGTCGCCATCGTCTCTTGGGAGTGCTGGTACGCCCCCATGATGGTGGTGAGGGCCTCTTGGACAGTGGGTTCCCTAGCCCTGTCCTCCCTCTGTCGCACAGCAGCCCTCCCAGTGCCCCTTTGTTCCTGGGCCTCTGTCCCCTGGACGGTGTGCTCACTACCACTGCCCCCAGGTCCCTGTTGTTGTTGGGGTGGTGGGTTACCCTGGGTGCCCTGTACTGGTAGACACACCGCTGCTTGACCTGTCCTGGAGACAGAGGCATGGGCCCGCTGGGTGGGTGCTGTGCTGGTGTTTCCAGAGGGGGGTAGGTCTGCTGTGGCCTGTGGCTGCCTGAGGGTAATCGACTGTCCAGAGGTCCCCGATGGTCCGGGCTGGTCATCAGGTTCTGGGTCGACAGAGCTGCTGTCATCACTGGGGGCCTGTTCTGGGGGTGGGATGGACAATTCTGGACCCTCCTGGTCGGTGTGTTGGCATTCGGTCCCTGCAGGGGTAAAAGAGTATGGTTATTGCTTCTGTGTGTGCCATGGTGTGCGATCTGTGGGTGCCCTTGTCCCCTAGTGCTGGCATTCCCTTGTGGGTGGAGTTGTGAGGGTGGTTTGTGGGGGGGGATGGGTATGTGCTGTGGTCATGCTTAGGTGATGGGTGTCCATGGTTTGTGTTGGCATTCAGGGGTTGGTGTTGGGTTGGGTGGGTTGTGCTGGTGAGACATTGGCAGGTAGGATGTGTGCTGGGGGGTTGGGGGTAAGGGTGGGGGTGTGAGTTGGCATGCTGGTGGTTGGGGGGGATGAAGTAGTTGAGATTAGACTTACCAGAGTCCATTCCTCCGCCTACTCCAGCGAGGCCCTCAGGATGCAGGATGTTAAAGACCTCTAGCTCCCATGCTGTGAATTCGGGTGGAGTGGGTGGGGGTCCGCCGCCAGTCTTCTGCACAGCGATGTTGTGTCTTGACACCATCGACCGCACCTTCCCCCGTAGGTCGTTCCAGCGCTTTCGGATGTCTTCCCGATTTCTGGGATGCTGTCCCACAGCGTTGACCCTGTCGACGATCCTTTGCCATAGCTCCGCCTTCCTGGCTATTGTGGTGTGCTGCACCTGTGTGCCGAAGAGCTGGGGCTCTACCCTAATTATTTCCTCCACCATGACCCTGAGTTCTTGGTCCGAGAACCTGGGGTGTCTTTGGGGTGCCATGGGGTGGTGTGGATGAGGTGTGGGGTGGTGTTTGTGGTGCTGAGTGTGGTGGTGTGTGGTGTTTTGTGCGTAGATGTGGTGTGGGTGATGATGTTGGGTTCCTGTGTGTGTTGTGGTTTGCGTTACCTGTGCTCTCTCTCTGTGTATTGCGCCTTGTCTCTGAATTTAGAATTGTGGGGGTTTGTGGGTGATGTGGGTGTGTGTTTTATATTGTATTGGGTGTGTGGGAGTGTTGTTTGTATGTGTATCAGGTGTGTGTGTTTCAAATTGTCCAATGTGGTTGTGTTTTTTAAGTGTGTGTGTATTTTGACCGCAGCGGTGTGTACCGCCAATGGAATACCGCGGTTGAAAGACCGCCGCGTGGATTCGTGGGTCGGAATGGCATGGGCGTATTTCTGTTGGCGTGACGGTGGAGGTTTGGTCATCTCCAGTTTTTCGCTGACCTTTGGTGTGGCGGACTTTTGTGGATGTCGGGTTTTTGGCGGTTTGGCAGTTGTGGGTCAGAATGACTGTGGCGGTTTACCGCAGCCGCGGCGGTGTTATGGCGGTCTTCTGACCGGCGGTAAGCGCCTTTTACCGCCGAGGTCAGAATGACCCCCTAACTCTTTAAAAACAGCATGCTGTGATGGCAAACACATCATGGGGGGTACGCCATGGGCAGCAGCTACACATTTCGTCAAACACACACTGACATATGTCAACACAGACACCTACACACATACAATACTCACACTTCAGCTAGCACACACACACTGAATGGAAATACTACACAATTACACACGGCCACACAGCTCAGGCACAGGGACACTGAAGGCCACACAGCATTCTCACACACAGCAACAACAACACAACTACTGCACATATACAAATAACATACACACACTCATACTCACCACTGGCCAGGGGCTGTCCACACATACAGCCCACATATCCATTGATGTGCCATGGAACACATACCACACCACTATGAAACAACCCTGCAATGGACAGACACATCACACCACAATGAAAGTGCAATGGCATGCACAATACACGGAGAGACAAATAGACCAAGTAGACAAAGCACACCACAACAAGAAAACCAGCACGGATGGGAGCATCAGGATCATACATGGAAGGAGGGTGCACTAGGACACATATCACGTTGAACAGGGCACACAAACCACAGGCACACAGGAAATGGCCCTACATGGATCTCAAGGACAAGAAATACCAAAAGCAATTGTCATGCACAGCTACACAACGGGGAAGGGCAAGTCAAAAAAGGACACAGACCACTCCCACTCCATGGGACATACACCTACATGAACCAGCTGCAAGGGACACACCCTTAAATGGACACATGCACACTCAAATCCAAAGCAACCCAGCCTGTCTGAACACACTCCATGTCTGCACTGACAAAACTCAAGAAGGCACATATAACAAGTATATAATAGCCATGTCAGAGGGACAAGTCCAACAACATACATGTCCACAACACAATAAGAAATACTTACCATGACAAATTGTCATGATTTGCCTTTGGCTTACCGTCCAGGCCAGAGGGAGATGGCGTGCGGTCTTGGTTCTTGCAAGTTCGGCTCTGGCCGAGGTAGGGGCGAACCCTTCTGGTAGCCACGGTGCTGCTGACAGTAATACGCCACCACAGTCCATGCCCTCCAGAAGGAGTCCCAGAGGAAAAACCCCGTAGGGAAAAAACCTCCAGACAGGAACTCCCTGGAACGAAAGGAGGACACATGAAAAATCAGAACTTCGATGCCAGGAATAACACAGGAAGGACAGAGGAAAAACAGGAGCCAAACTGGATTCCAAAATAGAAGACCAGTCAGAGCGTGACTACCACAGAGAAGTGTTGCAACTGGGTATGCTAGGAGAGAGAGAAATATGACTTTACCAGAAGGAAAGAGGAAAAAGGAGAAGACCCTATAAATGGGCACCAGGTGAGTGCTGAGGGGGGGTCGCGGGTGCCCCACAACAACACCCGCGCCACACCCAATGTGTGTCGAGGACCGAAGCCCAATCCTGGGCACCCAACCCAACCGCAGCAGAGAGGACAGCGTGCGGACGGAATAAAGGGCCATGGTCAGTCCTGCGGCCCGCAAAACAGACCGGGCCCCCAGGGCATGACACAAATAAGACACAATGCATTGAAACCAACATTGCTTCTACACACACATACACATCACACAACAGAAGTCCTTCACTTGAGGGACAACAACACTGCACACAAGCTCACATACTACAAACAACACCACATGGAGCAGTAAGCAAGCACAAACACACACAACTACAGGCACACAACCAAGGTCACTCAGGAACAACAGAAAGCTAGGAAAGGAGTAGCAGGACAAAGGTGTACCCAACAAACCAATAACTGTTTGGGTTTATTAAATGGCCAGTTCTTAAGTCCAGGGCCACAGGCCAGTCCATTTCAAGTGCCCAAATGGCATAGTGTTGGGCCCCTACTTGACTCCTGACTGCCATGTAACCTTCACAGAAAGGGGCATCAAAGGGGCAGGCAAGCACCTTAGGGACTATCCGGGGGTAAAGGGGTTCAGGCTTGGGAGGGGGGATCAGTCTTTGTAGGGGTGGGCTTCTTCTTGGTGGGGGAGGGCCATGGGTGCTTGCAGGGGGGCGGGCAGGGGATGCCTTGAAGGTGGAAGGGATGCCCTTGAAGAAGCTGGAGGTCCTTTTGGGTGTGGGGGTCGAACAGGGGTAAGGACAAGGTCACACAAGAAAAGTTACTTTGACACACGGGGACAGGAATCAGAAGGGTTTGGGATTTGGAGGTTGAGGGAGTGGTTGTCTGATGTGTAGTAGTGGATGTTTTGGGTGTGTGCTTGTGGAATGTATGCTTGCGTGTGGTGGGTGTCTGCTGGGTGGGTGAGTGAAGGTGTTTATGTGTCTTGGGCTGAGGGGGATAGAGGTGCTGGGGGATACCGTGGTAGGTGGGTGTCTGTCGGGGTGGTGACTGCAGGTATGGTGGATGTGATGCATGTAGGTGTGTCTGTCGCTGTGGTGTCTGCGGGCGTGGTGACTGGGGTGGATGTCTGAGGGTCTGCTAGGGAGGTGTCTGCGGTTAGGATGGGTGTGGTTTGCTGTATCAGTCACTGTTGATGTGGTGACTGTTGGTATGCCAGATGTTGTGTGTGTGTGATGCTGGCGGTATCGGGGGTGTCAGGGCAAGTCATGACTGTTGCTCTGTCTGCAGGTGGATGCTGTTTGTGTGTGTGCCGGGGTGGCTTGTGGTGCTTGTGTTTGTGCGCGCTACCTATGTCTATTGAGTTGGATGCATGAGAGTTTGTCTGTGTGCTTTAGCTAGGTTGAGGAAGGGGGGATTTGTACTGAGAAGAGGAAGGTGGATGGGGATGGAAGACAAGGGGTGACTGGTTGCCATTAGTGTGGAGGCCAGAGCCTGAAAAAACCTCTGTAGGCTAGCCATTGCACCGTGAAAGCCCCCCAGGAACACGTTGGTCTGCTGGACCTGGGTTGCCAGTCTGTGGATGGCATTCACGGTGGCGAACTGACCCACAGAGATCATCCTCTGCAGGTCAATAGCCTCCTCACTGACGGCAGAATGGGGGACAGGGGCTGGGGCAGAGGTGCCTGCAGCAAAGGAGATACCACCCTCTTTAATGAGAAGGCAACAAGGAGGGTGGTGATAGAATGGGGGTGACAAAGACAGTGCTAGGGGGGGTTCCCTGATGGGTTCGCCACCACTAGGGAGTGACCACTGGAGAAGAAATCCAAGGATGTCGATGCAGGTCCGGTCTCCCACGTGGCACTCCCTTCACCCTCCAGGCCACTGGGTCCCTCTGTGTCAGTCGTGTTTTGACCCGAGGTCCTGTTGTCAGATGCTTCCCCAATCGGCTCGGCCCCGTCTCCTTCACCTGCCAGTGCTAATGCTTCCAAAAGAAAGAGGAATAGGGCAACAATATGGACATGAAAACACTTCAATCACAACTCTGAGAGACAAACCATACCATCATGTCAAGTAGCCCCCTGCCAAAAGTACCAGCTAAGTGGCACAATCGTGTGCCAATATAAAACCATGCATGCCATCTGGAGTTACAAAAGTAACACTTGAGAAATTCAGGCTCTCAGACAACTACAATAGCATGGACGTCAAGTAACCACACTAACCATACCAGAACTAGGTGACCACTCCACCCTCAAACCTGTGCCACAAGCAGCAGACTCTGGTGAACCAGTGGCCAACAATTGGATCCCAAAGTAGCGTACCCTACCAATTACACAGACACAAGCCTATGCGCACATCTATTTTACACTGATGAAATGCACCAACAATAACCGATGTTGCTAAGAAAAAGCAGACAACACCGGTACAAATGTGCTATACCTGGAGTAGCTGACATGTTACTATGGACACATCAAAACAATGTACAGCTCCACAAGTTACGCCTGCCCAAAATGACTCAAGGAGGAAGTACCAAGGTCACTCAGACATGCCCCCCATGTGGCTTTGCAAGGAACAAAAATGTAGGGCCAAGGATAGCCACCACCAATGTCTGACACCCATCACAATGACATCATCTGAGTGTGTTTGTAGTAGACTGTACTGTGCAGGAGGAGAGACACAGACATTGCATTCACTAACAGAAGGACCCCAACATGTTCAATGAGAAGCAACTTCACTACCCACATCTCAGACATGGCAAGCAGGACATTTGTCTGCAGATGAATCTCTGACCCCAAACACAAGTGATGCAAACATTACTGCAAGTCAATCCATGATGCATCCCAACAGTCAAGGCACAATGCCTATTGATTAAAAAGGTGCAGTGCCCCTCCAAACATGATTTCACATCAAGGGTACATATGAATATAAAGTGGATTTACACTCTGGCCCTACCTTTAATGTCCCTCATAGCTACTGCAGTTCTACACCACTAATGACATACTATGAGGCATGAATGTATCTGTCAGGTGACATATGATGGTGACACACTCCTGTCTGTAGCACCACAAGAAATGGACAACCATTGTAGATGTACCATTACAACAACAGTACTCCATGCACATATATGTGAGAGACTCCAGACATCATCCCATCCACATGGCTAGCACATGCCTAAAACAAGTGCATAGATATGTATCCTTAGGGGACGTAAGCACATGCAGACATGCAGGAATAAGGATTGATTGTCACAGTGTTGACACATCACTCATGACAATGCACATTCCCCAATTACTGTGGGAAAGTAGTTTGCTACATCTGCCAAGAATTAGTCATGTAAATCCTGTCACATGTATAATAGACACCTATGCATCACAGACTGCAGTGAGGCATAAGCACCCAATATACAGGGAGTGCAGAATTATTAGGCAAATGAGTATTTTGACCACATCATCCTCTTTATGCATGTTGTCTTACTCCAAGCTGTATAGGCTCGAAAGCCTACTACCAATTAAGCATATTAGGTGATGTGCATCTCTGTAATGAGAAGGGGTGTGGTCTAATGACATCAACACCCTATATCAGGTGTGCATAATTATTAGGCAACTTCCTTTCCTTTGGCAAAATGGGTCAAAAGAAGGACTTGACAGGCTCAGAAAAGTCAAAAATAGTGAGATATCTTGCAGAGGGATGCAGCACTCTTAAAATTGCAAAGCTTCTGAAGCGTGATCATCGAACAATCAAGCGTTTCATTCAAAATAGTCAACAGGGTCGAAAGAAGCGTGTGGAAAAACCAAGGCGCAAAATAACTGCCCATGAACTGAGAAAAGTCAAGCGTGCAGCTGCCATGATGCCACTTGCCACCAGTTTGGCCATATTTCAGAGCTGCAACATCACTGGAGTGCCCAAAAGCACAAGGTGTGCAATACTCAGAGACATGGCCAAGGTAAGAAAGGCTGAAAGACGACCACCACTGAACAAGACACACAAGCTGAAACGTCAAGACTGGGCCAAGAAATATCTCAAGACTGATTTTTCTAAGGTTTTATGGACTGATGAAATGAGAGTGAGTCTTGATGGGCCAGATGGATGGGCCCGTGGCTGGATTGGTAAAGGGCAGAGAGCTCCAGTCCGACTCAGACGCCAGCAAGGTGGAGGTGGAGTACTGGTTTGGGCTGGTATCATCAAAGATGAGCTTGTGGGGCCTTTTCGGGTTGAGGATGGAGTCAAGCTCAACTCCCAGTCCTACTGCCAGTTCCTGGAAGACACCTTCTTCAAGCAGTGGTACAGGAAGAAGTCTGCATCCTTCAAGAAAAACATGATTTTCATGCAGGACAATGCTCCATCACACGCGTCCAAGTACTCCACAGCGTGGCTGGCAAGAAAGGGTATAAAAGAAGGAAATCTAATGACATGGCCTCCTTGTTCACCTGATCTGAACCCCATTGAGAACCTGTGGTCCATCATCAAATGTGAGATTTACAAGGAGGGAAAACAGTACACCTCTCTGAACAGTGTCTGGGAGGCTGTGGCTGCTGCTGCACGCAATGTTGATGGTGAACAGATCAAAACACTGACAGAATCCATGGATGGCAGGCTTTTGAGTGTCCTTGCAAAGAAAGGTGGCTATATTGGTCACTGATTTGTTTTTGTTTTGTTTTTGAATGTCAGAAATGTATATTTGTGAATGTTGAGATGTTATATTGGTTTCACTGGTAATAATAAATAATTGAAATGGGTATATATTTGTTTTTTGTTAAGTTGCCTAATAATTATGCACACCTGATATAGGGTGTTGATGTCATTAGACCACACCCCTTCTCATTACAGAGATGCCCATCACCTAATATGCTTAATTGGTAGTAGGCTTTCGAGCCTATACAGCTTGGAGTAAGACAACATGCATAAAGAGGATGATGTGGTCAAAATACTCATTTGCCTAATAATTCTGCACTCCCTGTACACATGAGAACCACTTCTCCTGGGTGGCAGATGTCATCCTACACATATCCCCAGACGTATGGCAAAGTACAGTGACCCAGATCCTACTAACCTTTGGACTGTAACATTTGGGAGGAGTGATCTGTTTGTGAAAACAAACACCCACCAGAATAAGTAATACAGAATATTTGTACATCAAACATAGCCATATGTGCTCCCTGCACAGCAAATGGACTGAGGATTCCCAAAGCTTTGTCCTAGGTCCAAAAGGTAGAGCACAACAGTTGGAAACACATGGCCTGTCTATGCAAATTAGCTCCTAAATGATCTGTGACACATCCTTCATCGTCAGGGGCAGCACTCAGTCCCTCACTCAATCAACTGGCAGAGGGTCAATTTTCCTTGTACCCCCCCCCCAACTTGTGGCCGCTGTGCTGCCCTCAAATGCCCATCCAATTCTAGGTAGGCCACTGCCAAAATGCAGGCCATTAGGGGGTCCTCTGAGATCTTCTGAGCCCAGCGTCTCAGTTCCTCCCACCTCTTAAGATAGTTTGTGCTCCGCCAGCTGTGGACACCCAGTGTCCGCACCTTCATGGCAATGGCTCTCCATATCCTCTTTTTCTGATGGGTGCTGACCTTCATGGATGCAAACGACAAGACAATCCACATGTCTGGTACAACATGAAGTCACATACATGTCAGTGTGCCAAGCTAAGAACATCTTATCTTGACCATCCTGCCCACATGTGGCACATAGTAGTCATTGGACACAGGGACA
Organism: Pleurodeles waltl; assembly: GCF_031143425.1. Classification (NCBI taxonomy): domain Eukaryota; kingdom Metazoa; phylum Chordata; class Amphibia; order Caudata; family Salamandridae; genus Pleurodeles; species Pleurodeles waltl. Next base: position 1,419,997,916 of record NC_090444.1, read on the forward strand.
TGACTACTTACACTCACCAATAGACTGCCTTACACACCACCCAGCTCAGGCCCTGCAGTGACTAGTTAGGCCAACTGTGACTTTTGTGGGACATGAGTTAGCAACCTGACATTGATCATGAATACTATGGAACACATCACATAAAGTGGCAACTGACAGGTAAACTCCTTAGCCAAGATTACACACAAGCCTCCACTACCTTTGAATATCACCCACTGCATGTATCCCGTACAGGCCGCAGCCAGCATACAAACTGCCCCATTGCACTTGGCTCACAATGAAGGGAGTTACATGTTGGGCACACAAAGAGTCAAGCCTGTCCATGTATGGACATGTAAAGAGACAGATTCAGGCACATGCCACTTTAAGGGGTGGGGGTCTGTGTGTCTCATCAAAGTTACAACACACACTTCCACACATGTGTCCCCTAACCCTAGACTACCTTCTGAAAAACATGGGCATGCATTTTACATGTCACGCTATATGCCCAAACAACAGAGTCAGATATCTTGGTTCATCAGTGAACAACACACTGTTTGCACTAATGCAATGACCAAAATGCAAGGACCCTGCACAGAACACATTTGAACTGGATGAAAAGACAACAGGGCTGTGGTATCAAGGGAGATGTCAAGGCTATGTAACACACATTGTGGCATGGTCTGCACGTCTTTTATCACCGTTGGCTGAAGAACTTGAAGGAGCACCCGGTCTTCTACTGGTTCTGGACTGGCCAAGATAGGGGTGACCCTTTCTTGTAGCCATGGTGCTGCTAACTGGACCCTCCAGAAGGAGTCCCAGAGGAAAAAACCCAAAATGTGGGGAAAAAAACTCCTATCAGAGGAACTCCTGAAAAAGAGAAAAAAGAAACAATGAAAAAAGGAAAAACACAGGTTTGGTAGGTTTCCCTAGGTGCCGGCTGAGCTAGAGGCCAAAATCTACAGGTAGGCACTTTGTAAAAAACACCTCTGTTTTCTTTCAAAAAATGTGATGTGTCCACATTGCGTTTTGCGGCATTTCCTGTCGCGGGCGCTAGGCCTACCCACACAAGTGAGGTATCATTTTTATCGGGAGAATGGGGGTAATGCTGGGTGGAAGGAAATTTGTGGTTCCTCTCCGATTCCAGAACTTTCTGTCACCAAAATGTGAGGAAAATGTGTTTTTTTAGCCAAATTTTGAGGTTTGCAAAGGATTCTGGGTAATAAAACCTGGTCAGAACCCCACAAGTCACCCCATCTTGGATTCCCCTAGGTCTCTAGTTTTCAGAAATGCACGGGTTTGGTAGGTTTCCCTAGGTGCCGGCTGAGCTGGAGGCCAAAATCTACAGGTAGGCACTTTGCAAAAAGCACCTCTGTTTTCTTTCCAAAAATGTGATGTGTGCACGTTGCGTTTTGGGTCATTTCCTGTCGCGGGTGCTAGGCCTACCCACACAAGTGAGGTATCATTTTTATCGGGAGACTTGGGGGAACATAGATTAGCAAAACAGGTGTTATTGCCTCTTGTCTTTCTCTACATTTTTTCCTTCCAAATATAAGAGAGTGTGTAAAAAAGACATCTATTTGAGAAATGCCCTGTAATTCACATGCTAGTATGGCCACCCCGGAATTCAGAGTTGTGCAAATAACCACTGCTCCTCAACACCTTATCTTGTGCCCATTTTGGAAATACAAAGGTTTTCTTGATAGCTATTTTTGACTCTTTATATTTCAGCAAATTAATTGCTGTATACCCGGTATAGAATGAAAACGCACTGCAGGGTGCCGCTCATTTATTGGCTCTGGGTACCTTGGGTTCTTGATGAACCTACAAGCCCTATATATCCCTGCAACCAGAGGAGTCCAGCAGACGTAATAGTATATCGCTTTCGAAAATCTGACATTGCAGGAAAAAGTTACAGAGTAAAACGTAGAGAAACATTGCTGTTTTTTTCACCTCAATTTCAATATTTTTATTTTTCAGTTGTTGTTTTCTGTAGGAAACCCTTGTAGGATCTACACAAATGACCCCTTGCTGGATTCAGAATGTTATCTACATTTCAGAAATGTTTAGGTTTCTGGGATCCAGCATTGGTTTCACGCCCCTTACTGTCACTGACTGGAAAGCACAACATTTTTTTTAAATGGGGTATGTCCCAGTAAAATGCCAAATTTGTGTTGAAAAATTGGGTTTTCTGATTCAAGTCTGCCTGTTCCTGAAAGCTGGGAAGCTGGTGATTTTAGCACCGCAAACCCTTTGTTGATGCAATTTTCATGGAAAAAAACCACAAGTCTCCTTCTGCAGCCACTTTTTCCCATTTTTTTAAAAAAAACGAGATTTTAACTGTATTTTGGCTAATTTCTTGGCCTCCTTCAGGGGAACCCACAAAGTCTGGGTACTTCTAGAATCCCTAGGATGTTGGAAAAAAAAGGACGCAAATTTGGCCTGGCTAGCTTATGTGGACAAAAAGTTATGAGGGCCTAAGCGCAAACTGCCCCATATAGCCAAAAAAAGGCCTAGCACAGGAGGGGGAAAAGGCCTGGCAGCGAAGGGGTTAAACATGCTGATCCAACGAAAAATTACTTAAATAAGAGAACTCCTACAGAGCAGCGCAGACGTAACAATAGTACATCAGATTATTCAGAGGTTTCGGGAAGTAAATCCAAATAATGATTTTATACAGATTGGGAGTCCAGATAAACATTAAAACCCTCCTGATATGATTGATAACCTAAACGTACAAATTGAAGGGCAACAACTATGCATAATTAAAGCAGCCTTTGGTCACAATTATCTAATGATTATGACACCATCCTAGCTGAAGAAGACTGGCCTCCAGTCTTTGCTAGGAAAGCACCCGGGGGGGGGGTAAGACGTCATAAGGGTAGCCTTCTCTCCTATAGTTCCTGAAGATATCAGGTAAATTTATGTCAGTGAATGGGAAGTGAGACAAGCTCCAGACTTATACAGAAATCAAGCAGGGTGGGACGATCACTCCAGTCCATGACAATCTCTAAAACAGAGATTAACAACCAAACGCTCGATACCTTTCAAAGACAGAAACCAAAGTGGAATAAAAGCAATATTAGATCAATTGCAGGACCAATGTATAATAGCAAATTGCCTCTCATCAATGAACATTACCCTTTTCCTAGTCTCCAAGCCAGACAGTTTCTATACAATACTATTAGGGCCGCATTACGAGTTTGGGTGTCGGGTGTGCCTACCGCCAAACTTATGGAGAGGACGCCATGGCGGTGACACTCCTTCGAAGTATATTACAATGTTCCCGCCGGGCTCACCGTGGGAACATTGTATTGCGCTGTTCCTGCAGGGCTGACCGGCAGGAATACTGCTAGTGTATTGGTATCGGCTCCCTTAAGGAAGCTGAGGTCAATACCGTAGCACACCAGCACCATCGAAAAGCACACTGTCTGCAAAGCAGGCAGTGCACATTCCAATGGTGCTGGGCAGGGGGGCCTCTGCACTGCCCAAACCCTAGGCCCCCCTGTGGCCCCCAGCACTGGTTTTCTGCCAGCCTTTCCATGGTGAGGTGACCTCCATGGAAAGGCTGGCGGAAAGGTGAGTTGTAATCAGCACAGCAGCGCAGAGTTCAGTGTCGCCATGGGTGAGTACCACGCAGACCACCGTCAGCCTATTGGGAACGACAATCCGGGCGGTGACGGCAGTGCTCTGGCAGGTCCGCCTGCCAGGGTTGTAATATGGTAGTCAGACCGCCTGTGTGGGCGGTCCGACCGTCACCACAAGTGTGCATTCGTAATGAGGCACTTAGTTCTAAGAAATTTTAATTTTCACATGCAAACTTATGCAGAACAAAATTCCCATAACACAGGTTTAATGACCAAGGGGCTCATTACGAGTTTGGTGGTTGAACGAACCTCATTTCGCGGGGATGAGGCGGCCATGAACTCGGCTGCCTCACCCCTGCCGTATTATGACATTTCCAACAGTCAGCCCATTGGAGCAGTGCTACGGTATTGGTCTCAACTTCCTTAAGGGAGCCAAGGCCAATACCGTAGCACAAAAGCACCCTAGGATGACTATTGTCTGCAAAGCAGAGAGTGCGCATTTCAAGGGTGCTGTGAAGGGCATGTGCAGTGCATGGGCCCCCTTGTGGCTCCCTGCACTGTGTTTCTGCCAGCCTTTCCATGGCGGCCTACCGCCATGGAAAGGGTGACGGAAACAAGAGTCATGATCTGCATGTCGGCGCTGAGTGCAGCGCCGCCGTGGTTGACCACGAGTTTGACTGCCGTCAGCCCATCAGGAACCTTGTTCCCAGTGGGGACAGCAGTCCCCTGGCAATAGGTCGTTATGTGGCGGTCGGACCACCTGGAGTGCGGCGGTCCGCTTGCCACTGCGAGTCTGGACATCTTTGGACCGCCATACTCTTAAAAAAGGCCCTAAATATTTATAAATTAGGGATAACAAATCCAACCTAAGGGGTGTGGCAGAAGCAGCCAAGATGGCATATGCGTCCTAGGGAAGTTCCTGGGGCCTCCTCTACTATCATCCTCCATCCACCGCCCTGGGTCATCCGGGTTGGAAACGGAGCCTACATGACTCCTTCCTACTCAGGGGTGGCCGTCGCTGAGGCCGTTGACAGTTGCTGGGAGTCCCTTTTGAGCTGATGCAGGATGGGCCTTCCCGTGTTCCTCTCTCATGAAATGGCTGTGGCCCATGCTGAATACCCGGTACCTCGGACCGCATTGCCCATTGATTGTGTGTCCTGGTGTGGGCCAGTAGAGTTTGTCTGAGACCCCTCATGCCTTGCTGTGGTGATTCAGCTGAACACCGGGGCACCGGTGTGCTCTTGGTCCCCGTACTGCATGACGCTCAGGGGTCGGTTGCCTCACTACCTATGCACCCTGGTGAGAGACCCGAGCAGACCCTGGATGACTCGAGGTGAGGCAAAGGTATCTCTTTGATGACCGGAGAGGGCATGGCACCCTCCCTCCCATTTTCTTCTTCCACATCCCCTGTCCGATTAAAAAGGGGGAGGCCGCTGTCTTAGGCTTGGCTCAGAGGAGCCTGATCCTTCCTCTGTGTCCTGCCCAGCCTCTCATGCAGTCTGGGAGGCTGCAGTACTGCAGCAACAGGCCCTGTGAAGGGAGCACATGGCCTCACCAGAAAATCAGCTGTTGAGGACATCAGTGTGTGGCTGAGACTCTTCCTCCCCCTTTTTGAGCCCTGTGTGCTGTGGGCACCATCCACGCGTTTCTCTTCTGACCCACTCGCTCCTCTGCTGGACTGTCTGACCTACTGGGGGGACTGCGATTAGCTGTAGACTTTGCAGCTGATCTTTGGGGCCCACTGCCCGACGTATCTGAAGATATTTATCTTCCACCCCTGTAAATCTGCCCTCAAACAGGCTTCAGGCCTGGATGGCGACACTGGTACATGAGGACACCCCCCCTCCCACTGGGAGAAGCTCTCATCCCGGGGCCACTGATTCTGGCTGCGGTCTGGGGTGCCGCGGACCTAGATGGGGGTCACCCTTGAAAAGACTGGCACAGAATGGAGAAAAATATGCTGCACATGCTACTCCCCCTGAATTTGTTCTTGGAGAGCATGCAGGCCAAGGCCTGTTCTATGTGTTACTGGATGCTACTTGTTTGGATACTCCTCCCCCCTCAACTACCCTTGAGGCTTCAGCTGTTTGAACTGCCCAGAGTGACTCATTGGTCAATCAGGCTGAGTGTGATTATTTACCCACCTCTCGCTGGACCTGACTGCCCAAGTTTCACTCTGCCTCTGTTCACCCTGCCGCCACTTCCTTGCTTCGTATTGAACCTCTAATTCCTATTGTTACCCCATTTCTGGTTGTGCCATTTGTGTTGGGTCACGTTCTGACCAATGGGAAAGACAGGATCCCAGGCACGGGGGCTTAATCTGAGATCGACAGATACATCACCGGCCCTGCTGAACCTGTCAAACAACTGTGGGCCGAATCTTGTGGCTTTGGGCCCCCTCTGAATATTGACATGGCTCATATTCTACAGGCCATCCGGACCTTCCAATAAGCCCATGAACCAAGACTTCGAAGGTGAGATTGGATGACATACTCCTGCAACAAGATCTCTGTAATGAGGCTGGAAGGGGCACGGAGGTGGAGGGTCGGGTATCCACGCTTGAAGACGACTCATCAGACTATTATGCCATAGTCAGTGATCTCATGCCCACTGTGCGCAGCCTCGAGTCCAGGGCAGAAGATGCTAAACATGGACTAAAGTGTGTATCCCCGAAAGGACCCTGTCACCTTGTTTTGTTGTTAAGCAGGTGAATCGAACATTGGCACAGGAGCCTCCCCGGGGCATCACTGCCCATTCATTACCAAAATCTTGAATTACCAAGACCAGGTTGCTCTCCTGCAGCAGGACCATACTCAGGGTAAGCTTTACTTTGAATCTACTTATGTTATGATTTTCCCGGACTATACCAAGATCATGCTCTCCTTTGATGCGGTCAAGCAGAAACTCCAGACAATGTCCCTCTAATACATGTTGCTTTTCCCAACAAGACTTAGTTATCCAGGACTCCCAATCCTACTTTTCTGATACCCCTGAGGAGGCTTAGGAGTGGGCCACCTAGCAGAGATGATTGGGGCACCAAGCACCCCCAGGTGGTGGGGCAAGTCCGACTCATAAGGTGTCCATTCTGGCTCCTGATCACCCCCTAACCCATGGAAGTCTTGGCCCAAGGGGAACACAGCTGACAGAGGCATTCCTTGGACTCTTTTGACACAGAACAGAGTAACTCCCAAACTGCTGATGATTTGTTCCTGCTTCACTGGAGTCTGGTGGAGCCGCAAGGTTCAACCGGGCAGGATACTTCAGACGATGGATCCTTTGAAGGTCGGGGTTGACTCACTCAACCTCCCACCTAATTCTCTTGCTACATTGCTGCTTTGGGTCTACCTTGACTTTGACTTCGACTATGACCCCGACAGTACCATCCTTACTCAGAAGAAGGCCATCCTCGAATACCCCAATATGTGGATGTTGGGAGACAGATGCTTCTGGGGTGAAAGAAGAGGGTGGTTGTTGTTGGGGGGGAGTTCACGGGTGGTTTACTTTGTATTGTTTCTTGTTGTTGTTTATCGCTTATGATTTTATTGCTTCCAGGCATGTCTCATGCTCCTTTTCTCTTGTATATGTAGTCTTGCCACCCAATGACTGTTGCCATTGCACACTCCTCTCTGGGTTCCCTTTAGCCTCCTTTCCTGGAATGTCAATGGCCTCCTGGACTGCAGTCCTTCAATCCCTCAAACGATATCAGCCAAGCATGGTTCTACTCCAGGAAACTCACCAGCTTGGGTCCCATTGTCAGTTCCTTCATAGGAGTGGGTATGACCAAGTCTAACATTCTAGCTTTGGATATGACTCGAAAGGGGTGGCGTTTTTACTCCACAAACATTTTCTTCTTGTGATTAGTCAAGTTCTCCATAACGCTTAAGGTCACTATGTTGAGGTGGTTGGTTCCTTTGAGGGGAAGCCCTACAGTGTCCTCAGTGTGCATATTACTCCACAACTACACAGATAAACCTTTCAGGATCTCACAGTGGTTGTTGCATCATTACCCCATGGGGCTGTGGGCGGATTTTAATGCAGTCCCTGACCCTATGGTGCTAGTGGGTGCCATAGCTATCCGGGTAGCTGGGTTCTTGGATGGTCTCCATGGGACTTTGTCATATCTGGCAGTTGTGGCACCCTCAGGAGAATGTTTACACCTATGTCTCTGTGTCTGCAAATACACAATCAAGCACTGACCATATCTGTCTCCCTGTCACTGACGTTTAAACCACTTCTGCTGCACAGGTGCTAATACAGGGGATATCTGACTGTTTTCCTCTTCTGCGTTTGGGTGCACAATCACAGTGCCACTGCCCCATATGGCTGCTCAATGACTGCTTTCTTACCAATGTCCAATTTCTTGATCATCTGGAGGATGAACTCCAGCCCTACTTTGATACCAATACTGGGACAGTTCAGAGGGCGAGCACCCTGTGAGTGGTTAGTAAGGTCAAGCTCTGGGGGCAGGGGTGGTGGGGATTTGCCAGGGTCTACCTTAAGCTTGTCGACCAGGAATGCTACTGCTGTTTGACTAAACTCAAAGCTAGCAAACTCTCCTTGGAAACTCCAGGCTCAAGCCACTGAATCCCTCAGCTGCCAAATGGAGCTGCATTGAACCACCCTATGGCGGCTGGCCTTCCACAAGGCTCTGCAGTGCTGGTGTGCTTCTGTCCAGGGGGGTTATGAGCATGGGGACAAAAGTAGTACTCTACTCTATAGGCTTGTTAGCTGGGACACCACTTTTTGGCTCACCTCCTCTATTCAGGATGCCCCTGGGACTTTGGTGACTACTTCAGAAGCGATTACCAACATGTTTGCGGACTACACATGGATCTTAATGGCTATGACCTCCCTGGGGGAAAGCACAGCTCCTCCTATCAAATATCCTCCTTCCCAGCATCGCTACTAGTCAACGTACATCACTGGACTTCTCCATTGTAGAGGACATTTTGGGCCTGGATGGTTATCCTCTTGAGTATTATTCTTAATGCCAAGAAATTGTAAGCCAACACCTATTAGGGCTCTATGATGAGGCACGCTGCAACAGTTCTTCCCCCATAAAACCTTGACTTGGCCATCATCGTGGTTCTTCCTAAATCAGATAGGCCTGCCCTGGGGTGGGTCTCCTATCGCCTAATCTCAATAAGTAACACATACATGAAAATATATGTCAAAGTCCTGGCGAATAGACTGTGGCTGGTCATCCCCAACCAAAGCACACCCTACTCGATTTGTCATGTGCATGCAACCCTGGCGAACACCCGTGCATTCAGGAGAGGGGGTTGGAGAGCCCTGATGTTGATCGACTTCAAAAAGGCGTTCGACACAGTGAGCTGTAATGATTTCAAGCAGGTCCTTCTTCATAAGGGTTTTGACGCTCGCTTTCGAAGGATGCTCAGTGTTCTTTATGCACAACCCAGGGTGGAAGTCCTAGTTAATGGGGTGTTATTCTAGGAATTTTCATTTAGATGTAGAACCCGTAAGGTGTTCCCCATCTCCGCTCCACTTTGCGCTGGCAATTGGACCCCTAGCTCATCTGATTCTTGAACGACCCCCAGAAGTAGGGTGTCCACATGATGGACATCTTGCCTCTGTTTGGTGAGGTCTACGGGATCCACGTTAATCGAGCTAAACCACTCCTTGGTTCTGTACAGGGGTGGTAACGCAGTGCTGGGCCAGCAACAGGATATCCCAGTCCACTAACTCAGTTTAAAGTACCTCAGAGTTCACATTTCCACCATGCCTGAACGTATGTGTTCTCTTGAACTGGCATCGCTCTATTGAAGGACAAAGACTTGTTTGACTACTTGGTCCACCCTTCCTCTCAACACCCTGCACTGAGTTGCACTTATTAAGATGATGTTACTTCCATGGTTTCGTTACGCTTTGAAGAACTTCTCACTTCACATCACGAATACTTGGTTCACAGAGGTTGCAGTCCACTTCCGCTCATTTCTTCAGAGAGGCCGCCCTCTGTGTATTGCTCTAGATAAATTCTGCCTTTCGGTCTATGGCGAGTGTTGGGAGCTGTTGACATATGTCTTTATTATTGGGCATACCAGCTACTAGTGATCAAGGACTGGCTGACTGCCGGATGGAATTATCTGGCCTACCAACTTGAACTGCACTGTCTAGGGCTAAATGGGGTTTAAGCACTATTTGTACAGTGAGCCTATTACCCCCAATATGCCTGACCTCACCAGAACAATTTTTATCGTTTGGTGAGTCACCAATAGATTTTTTTGGGGTGGGACAGGAAACTAACCCAGCAAACCCTGCTGTGGAGAGGACACTGGCTAACTCACCCACCACAACAGGAGGCATTTCAGTAGTTGCAACTATACCATTTGCTGACCACTGGATGAGTAGCTACATATATTCTTTTGCAGACATGCAAGCCCACTTTCAGGTTTCACACACGCAGTTTCCTAAATAACTACAAGTTTGACACGCACTTGGCTGACACTTGGCAGATTTGGTTGATTTGCCAAAATATAGCCCCTTAGAGGCTCGACTGTTGATGGGCAGTCTAGGTAGAAGGGGATTTCTCGATTGTATTGCTCTTTGGACAACATTGCCCCTGAGGTGCTGGAGACTTGGTTGATGAAGAGTGGCAGATGGCAGGTATGAGTTCCAGGGGATTTGCTATTTCCGTGCAGCTCAGGCTAGCGGAGTTACAGTATCTCACAGGCATGTCACTCCATAGATTCACACGCTGGCCTTAGGCAGGATTCTAACTGCCCTTAGTGTTTAGTCCTAAAGGCCAACTTCTTCCATGTGGTGCGGAGCCCTTTGGGACTTCTAGAGGAGCTCAGGAACCCCAGAGGTGACTGACAGCTGGTACAGACTGGTGTACCAAACAAGAGGAATGGATTTACATCGCTAATGGCTATCCCAATAAATTTACCAAGGACTGGGGCAAATGGTGGGACTACTATGGCTTATCCTCTATGTCAGAGACTGTGCTCATTGCTGAATCTGTTTTTCAGTGATTGTTGGGGAGGTGGAGTGGGAGGGTGGTGGGGAGTGACTGGAATGCAATGCTTGTTGTTGTTTATTTGGTCCTTCAAAAACAAATAAAATTCATTTATAAATAAATAAATCCAAACTACTTACCATAGTTATACCAATTAACTATGGTTATACCTATGTGACTTACAATAAAGGACAGGCTTTTTGCTTACAAGTCTCCCTTTTCTTCCTTGGCAAAAGCATGTTTTGCTTTCATTGAAAAAAAAATGAACGGCTGAGCAAACAGCTATCTTAAAAGAGCAGCCTTTGGTGTAGGGAAAACATATTATTGTTTCTCCCAAAACTAGCACTAGAAGCAGCCACAAATGCAAGCATTGCTAATGCTTGTGCATTACACCCGAGATGGGTACAGTGGGTCGATTCTTTAGGAGCGGTGGATGTAAAATGTCAGTATGATGCCTCTCATCTTATATACAACCACTTTAATCATTGAGTCTTTCCAGAGTATATTCTATACAGATAGCACTGCCCAACCTGTCGTAGGGACAAAATACAAATACTCCTCAGCCTGCAAGGCAGAAAAAGGTGTTGTGCAGGATGATGAATTCGTCCTACAATGCACCCACACTAAAATCGTAACTGACAGTACTGCACAGCATGCTCTGTTACCTGCATTGCAAAAGATTAACTCAACAGTTCCCACACTTATTGTGTCCAGCTCAACCTTCTGTGTGCAAGGTTACAATGTCCATTTGCAGCACTGGTGTTTAAATTGACTCAAGGTTTTAAAGTGAAAAGCTTTAGGGAAAGGTATCTGTCATACAAAATAAGCTTCCATTGGTCCATAAGAGGCACACTTTGAGCCATCAGCATGATGGCATTTATGACAAAGGAAATTGTGAAGCTGACCTTGCGGCAAAGGCTGCAATTCAGACTATTAGAGAAGCAGTCCTAACCAGATCTTAAACAAAGATCGACAGATATTTTATCAGCCATAAATGTATCCAAGCAAAGTGGGAAATCTCCTGCAGATTGTCCTCCCAATTCCCTTACACTCTTCATTTAGGTAACGTTGCAGAAGTCCTAATACCAGGAGTAGAACGCAGACTAATACATAATAATCTGTTTCCGTCAGGTTTAATCACAGAAGTCCATGAGGGGTTATCATCTGTATATGCAGGAATTAATTCAACCATAACAATGAGGCACTACTGGTGACCTAGTTTACATAAGCAGACTAGCGATTATGTTAGGCAGTCTGACATTTGTCAACAGATTAAACCTTCAACCCTCACCAGATCCTCTCATGATCTCAAACATCATCTTCTGGACTAATTATTTGGATCATACTCAGCCATTCTGGTGGCTTTTGATTCATGCTCTTGGTTGTTATGGGTTTGGCTACAGGGAAACGCAGGTGGTTCAGCAGTACTACACGATTTGCAGTGCCTAGTAACAGTTAGGGCAGTTCATTCATTTCATTTCGATAACGGTCCTGCGTTCACCTCTAAGGCTTATAGGGATTCAACGTTTGTTCTAGGAGCTTGTCTGAAATTCAGCAACTTATTCAAAGCTTAATCATACTGTGCAGTAGAGTCTGTCAATGGCATGATTAAACAAGCTTTACCTGATTAGATGCTAAGCTCAGGTCATAGTTGGTATCATAGTTATTATGGAGTTCAGAGAGCATTAAATGACGTACTTAGACAAGTACAGGGAGGACGCACTCCATATGAGAGTCTCTTCAGAGTTCCTATATATGTGCCTGGCTTAAATCATTCTGGGAAGCTGGTGGATGATGATACATTTGATTCAGAGAAATGTTTGAAAGTTTTACAGAGTATCTATGAAGTCAGAGACAAATTGTCAAATATAAACCACTCTGACACTGCCACATGTGTGGAGAAGGTTATCACTATTGCCGATGGGTGTGTTTCTAAGATTGGGGACCTAGTTTGGGAGAAAATCCACAACATGCAAGCTTTTGAACCTTCTTACAAACTACCTGTCACTGTGCTTGGGGTAAAAGGCAACAACACTGTTATCCTGCCTCCTCTGCCTGGTTCAAATAGAAATGGACAGATGTCTGTAGACATCTTTGAAAAGCACTATGGGGACAGTCCTCTGCAGCCGACCGTCAGAGACACAAAGAAGGATTCACAGTAGTGGCTCACAGCAAGTAAGAAGTTATATATTCCTTATTTTATTTTCTAAAGATATTTTATGAAATGTTTGAGATCTCAGAAGGTTATGGAACTATATTCAAATGTGTGTATGTTTTTAAAAACTATGTACAAATTATAAATAAATAGCTATACACAACATGTCAATTGTGCCAAACTGACAGAAAATTCACAAAATGGGGATAGATAAAAATGAAATAACTAACTATAAAGAACATATTAACTGTGTCTCATTGATAAGTAAATCACATAATAGATATATCACATCTCTAATAACTTAAAAACTTCGGCTGATAATCCTGTATTTAAGTCATTAGATTGTCACACACTGAGCTCTTCTTCAAAACAACTAATGTCAGCTAATTTAAGTATGAGCATGTGTAGGAAATTGCCCCTTTTTGGCATGGTTACTCCCCCACTTTTTGCCTGATATTGATGCTGACTTGACTAAGTGTGTCCTGGGATGCTGCTAACCAGGCCCCAGTACCAGTGTTCTTTTCCTAAAACTGTACCATTGTTCCTACAATTGGCACACCCCTGGCCCATAGCTAAGTAACTTGTAAAAGTTACCCATGGTACCAAGGACTCCTTGGCCAGAGAAGGTCCATAAGGGCTGCAGCATGTATTATGCCACCCGGGAGGTTCCTCGCCAAACACATCCACACTGCCATTGGAGCTTGTGTTTGTTGTTGGGGAGAAAAAGGCAAAGTCAACATGGAACCCCCCTCAGGGTGCCATGCCCACAAACCACTGCCTGAGGCATAGGTAAGTCACCGCTCTACAGGTCTTAAAGCCCTAAGGCAGGGTGCACTATACCACAGGTGAGGGCATGGCTGCATGAGTAATATGCCCCTACATTGTCTAAGTACATTCTAAGACAATGTAAGTGCAGTGTGGCCATATAAAATATACAGGCTGGGAGTTTGTCATTATGAACTCCACCACTCCATGATGGCTTTACTGAAATCTGGGAAGTTTGGTATCAAACTGCTCAGCCCAATAAACCCACACTGATGCCAGTGTTGGATTTATTGAAAAATGCACCCAGAGGGCATCTTAAGGATGCCCACTGTATTTTAGCCAAACGTCTAGTCCAGGATTGACCGATCTGAGCCAGCCTGCCACTTCCAGACAAGTTTCTGACCTCATGGGGTGAGAGCCTTCGTGGAGGCTTTGTTCACACCTCCCCTTGCAGTAACTGTAACACCTGGTGGTGAGCCTCAAAGGCTCATGTCTCCTTTAACAGTCCCCCAGGGCATTCCAGCTAGTAGAGATGCCCGCCCACTGGACAAAGCCCCAATTTTGGGGGCAAATCTGCTGGGAAAATTAGGAAACCAAGGAGGAGTGACCACTTCAGATAGGACCACCCCTAAGGTGTCCAAAGCTTAAGTGATCCCCTTCTGCAGAATCATCCATTTTGGTTAGGAGGACAAGGACCAATAGGATTAGGTCAATTTCCCCGCCCCGCCGAAGGGAATGGACATCAGAAGGGTGGAGCCACCCTCAGGGACAGTAGCCATTGGCTACTGCCCCCTGATGCCTGTAGAACCCTTAAATCTAGGATTTAGGGGCTCCCCTGAACCTAGCTTACCAGATTCCTGGCGACCTCAAGAGGACAAGAAGAAGGACTGCTTAGCTGACCCCCAACAGAGAAGACTGCAGACACCAAATGAGTTTGCCCCAACCCTACCGGCTTGACACCAGCTTCTGAAGCACCTGCTACAAAAATGCAATGCATCCTGCAGGACTAGCATCCACTTCAAAACCCCAAGATGACTGCCTGCCCACCAGAAGACCAAGATCTCATGAGGGCAGCGGCCCAGTCCACAAAGAAACTCCAGAAAAGGACTCCAGGACCACCCCAGATCCACAAGCCCGGTCCACTCTGCATCAGCCACCCACGGCCCATGTCCAAGTGGCCCACCAGTCTAGAGCAGGTCCCCAGGCAATTCCGACCTAGTGTTCACCCTGGGTTGACCCCTCCTGACCAACACAACGACGCCTGCAGATTAAATCCAGAGGACCCCCCTGCCTGTGAAGGATCCGGACAAAGATACCCAAAGCCAAAAGGTACCTTGCACCTGTAGCCCCCTGGCCTTGGGGAACCTGAACTCCGGTGCAGCAACATGCAGCAGACAGCCCTCCTTTTGTACAGCCTGTGGCTTCCCCGAACCAACTCCCTGGACCCAGCCTGCATCCTCTTTGTGACCCCCGGGCCTCCCCTATTGAAATGGCAGCCCAACAACGTTTTGCATCCTGCACCCCTGTGCCACTGAGGGTGTGTGTTTGGTGCTGACCTGTGGCCCCCCGGGTGCTCACCTAAACCCCCCAGGTATGCCCTCTGAAGACGGGATTACCTACCTGCTGGCAGATCCAATGCTGAGTGCCCCCAGTCTCCATAGGAGCCCATTTTAAATCATGTAGCAACTTTGACCTCTGCACCCAGCCGACCTCTTGTTGCTGGTGGTGGGTGTTTGGGGTTAACTTGAACCCCAACCTGTGGACATCCTAGCCCCCGAAGACTGGAGCTGAAAGTCTTGTATTTACCTCGAAACTGTACTAACTTTTCTTTCCCCCCTAAAACTGTGTTTGACAAATGCAGTGTCAACTTTTAAAACAGATTATTGCTATTTATTTGAAAATCGTTTGACTTGCCAAATTGAAACAAAGTGGTGTTGATACATATACTTGCTGCTTACTTGCAAATGTACTTACCTGCAATCAGAATCTTGAGGTTCTAGAAATAAAGTAACAAACTATATTTTTGCTAAATAAAAACCATTGGCCTGGTGTTAGTCATTGAGTGTGTGTTTCCTTTATTGCCTGAGTGTGTACAACATACGCTTTGCACTACCCTCTGATAAGCCTACCTGCTCGACCTCACTACTACAAAAGAGAGCATTAGTATTATCTACTAGCCTCTGTTAAGCCTCTGGGAAGCACCTAGACTCTGTGCACACTATGACCCTTTTTACAACCCAAGCAGTCGGTGTTAAAGCAGCGTTAATACCGCCAACAGGCCGGCGGTAAAAGAATTGGATTTGTCCCTGGCGGTAACCGCCATCAAAGACCGCCACTTTAACACACCGACCGCCAGGGTGGTAATGGCCACTGGGCTGGAGACTTCGGTCTCCAGCCCGGCGACCGTCACAATCCCACCCTCGGGATTACGACCCGGCCTACCGCCATGGTTTGCGTGCCAAACTTACTCATCACTGTCGGCGGTGTTCCGCCAACATTCTGTCGGTACACCACCAGTGGTCATGATATGCGTAGATGGCTGGTAGCCACGGCGGCGGTATGTTGGCGGCTGTCACCATGGCCTTAGGCGGTAGTTACCGCCAATGTTGTAATGAGGGCCTATATCTCATTTTCATATAGTATATGGAAAGCCAGCTTCCTACAGCATCATTTTGCCTTGTTCCTTCGATCTATAAAAAAAGAAAAGAACAAGCAATGCAGTCCTTTTCCATCTATGCACCCAGGATCTGGAACAACAAAGTTGTATCCATCAGGGCTGCCCCCTGCTGCTCCAATATGGAAGGAGCTGATGACTGACCTCTTTCAAGAACACTACATCGCAATGCATTACTCCGTCCATAACCCAGCTACCCCTCCTATAACTGGGGGACATCACACTTATCTTGGACCCTTTACAGCAGTCCCCTATCTTTTGGCTACGCTTACGCTATAGAAATACCATATGCATAGATACATACCAGATACAATCTGTATTGGAACCCATTATATGGAAACACTGGCAAGTTGAGATGTTTTATTAACCATGAGAATTGAGTGCTGTATTGCACGTGTAACCACAAAGACACACTCTACCCTCCAAACAGTACATGCACAGGTTAGTAAATTTCTAAATATACATTAAATTGAAAACTCACCCAATAGGTCTAGAAACAATAATTTCAACTTGAGATTCGGATTTTGATTCTAAGATTATATTGTAAACATCTTCGTTTGTTGCCCCTGGCAGAGCTTTTCCATTCCATTCCAACACTTCATCACCTTAAATTAAAGAAAATAGCATAGGAGAGTTCAGTATACTAATACTCAAACAAAATGTCTTCTTAAAGTCCTAAAATAACTACAGAGTGGCAAATATACGCTCTCTCGTTCTCTCTCTCTCTCTCTATATATATATATATATATATATATATATATATATATATATATATATATATATATATATATATATATATATATAGGCAGTCGCCACTAGGTATAGTTATAACTTTGGTGCCAACTGACAAATCATAACAAAAGTTTTCCAAAAGAATTTGACGTTCATGTGAGCTGCTGTCTGGAAAGTTTTTGGGGTCGATCCGTCAAGCGGGGGGCTGAGAAAAAAGGGGGGGGGTCCCAAAATGCTTTTTTCCCATTCATTTCTCCATAGGGATTTTGAACAGCGATAGCACCAGAACCACTGGAAGGAATTACTCCACATTTGGCAGAAACGTAGCTCCTGGTCCAGAAAGCAACCTTTTTGTTATTTGGTGTAAATCGATTTATACGTTTTTTAGTAATTAAAGAAAAAACTAATTTGTATATAAACAGACACAAAGGCTCTGCTAAACCTCCGGATCTCGTGCTAAGATCTAATTGGCTAACACCACTTCAACAAGAAAGTGTTGGCAGCCATGTTGGGCCTCGGCTTCAGCCGAGTCCCTGGAAAAAAGTAACAAAATAAGAAAAGGGGCCAGGGTAAGGACACCCTGTCCCTTTATTTCTATTGCTGGGGACCTAGAAGTGACCTCCCAGGGCTTAAAAAGCATCTTTTTCTTTAATTTTGGTGCTTTTCCACTTGTTGTGTAGGCAGCCCCCGAGTGGGTCAGATTCTGGGGGCAATTAAATTGTGCACAGCCCCAGGGACCATAAGCAGGGAGCTGCTATTTAAAGCAACTCCCTGCTTGTGGGAGCACTGCTGGCGCCCAGAGGACGTGGGGAGCCAGCTAGGACCACAGGTGCCTTGAGGTTCCCCAGTGATCCTGTCTCTCTCTCTCTTCTAATGGGATGGAAGAGAGGGATTGTCATTGCAATGGTCTCTCCATGCAATGACTTCAAAAAGTAAGACTAGCATGATGTTTGGTACAAATGTTATAGTTATGTGTGGATGCAGAGCAGAACATAGTCGCTTCTGGCCTAATGGTCAAGGTCTTGTGCTGTCACTCATTAGGCTGAAGGGTCAAATACTAGTATCGGACAGGAGTTATAGAGATAACTCTAACAAGTGAATTTCTATGATTTGGTAGGTTTAAAATGTGAGCCGAAGTATAACGTCCCTGTAACCTTTGGCTTTTTAAGTGAATTTCTATAGTTTTTCTAATTCTATTTCCTACTATAACGCCCCTGTAACCTTTGTTTATTTCAATGAATATACATGTGTATATGTGTATATATATATATATATACACACACACACACATATATATATATATATATATATATATATATATATATATATATATATATATATTTTTTTTTTTTTGTTATGAAGTTTTTTGGAAGGCATGCCACTGCAAGACAACTATAACTTATCTTCCAGTCGTGCTATCAGAAAACACAAGTACACCCTGGGTAGATGTTTTTATCCAAGCAGCAAGCAAGACGAGCCCTGTTGCTTGTAGAGAGCATGGCAACTAGATGATGTCACTTGCCCATCATATTGCTTTAAGCTGCGCCACCTACTGAGAGACACATCCCAGAGCCTTGAAAAAAAAGCTTGTATCCAGTCGTGGCATTTACCACCAATAACACTTCTATTTTAGAACAGCTTCTGAAGTCAGAAGATGCGCAAACGAGAGATCAATACAAACGGCTGAACAATAACCAACAAGCCAGTTCAATGAGTACAAATATGGCTTGTTGTTGACAGTTGTCCTTGATCGACGAGGAAATTGGCACAATGTCCCAAGTAAGTTTAAATAAAAGGTTACAATTGATAAATACAAGTAAGGCAAGCCAATGAAACTAAATTATGGTTCAAAGGATATAAAAAAAGAAAAATACATCAATGTATCACAGATAAAGACCATTCCTACTAGAAGAGACACCGTACCGTATGCAACAGATTTTGCCTAAACAAAAACGTATAACCACGTAATCAATGCCCCCTTAAACTAGTTTGTCTCTTTACTACATTCAAATAATGTGATATACTGCTTACCTGCTCGTAAGTGTCCCACAACATCAGCTAGGCTACCTTTTTTCACTTTGGTAATGAAGGCACCAAGTCGTCCCATGTCTGTCATTTTTCCACCAACAACCTAAAACAATACAAAATCATGACTTTCCTAGCAAAAAAAGCAGAGAAGACACAAGAATATTTTGAGGGTGAACGAAACGTTCTGTGTTTTCCACTACTTTGTCAGAGGGAGGAAGGTAGACGCAATGATACCCCTTGCCAGAATAAAGATTGGTTAGTCAAGAAAGAGCAATCATTTGTATCATTTATTTCATTACTTTATTTCACATTTTATTTTTTTATTCACATTTTTATTTATTTTTTAATCTTTTTATACACTATTTTTAATGGTAATTTATTTAGAGCTGACCCACTTCCATGAGTATACATGTTGATATAATATACATTACACAGTTGCACTGTAACCAACAAAAGGAAACCAAGGAAGACAACAAATGGTACATCTGCTTAGTGTGCATAAAAATCCCATTCACATTTGTCAAAGGATCCAGCCCTCCGTCCCATCCCTCTAGACTCGACACCAATAATACTCTAGGCAAGTGCCCCGTAAGAAAAAGGAAAAAGTACATTGTTACTCATTAACAATGGATTCGTCCAGGCCCTCTCCCTACTGTAAAGGAGAAGGATCCCTCATCACGGTTTTCTACTCCCCAGCCATGGCCTCTGAGCCCTTAAGGTAGACACAAATTCCTCTCATCCCCCTCCGACTATTGCCTCTCTGACACAGTGTATGTAGCCCTTGTGACTGTGAACCCCGTTCGCTACCTCCGTCCATCTCCATCTGCAATGATCCAAAAACATAGCCCAGATCTCTAGATCTTCTGGCAGTTTCTCATTTCACATTTTTATTGAGCATCCGGCAGGGGCGTTTGCTGGGGCGTCAGGGTAACCATGAGTTTGCCTGCATATGCATGCGTGGAGATGGAGCCTGTGTTTTAGAAGCTGGGTTTGGAAGTTGCACTACCTTTGCATTAAAAAAAAAAAAGAAATGTGGTAAAATAGTGAATTTTCCACACCCGTAGCCATTCTAAACATTAATGATGTACTGAGGTTAGGAAGCTTCCCAAACATTCCATTTTTGCACATGTAAAAGCACAGTATTTAGGTGTTTTGCAAGATATGGGAAACCACATCTTTGCCTTTGTGCTTGCTGCAGTAGTTTGAAGTAATATGGAGTAATGTAGAAATAGATTTAGAAAAACTAATTTACTGCAGACTGCCCTTCACTCCTTACTTTTTACCAGATGTATAAGCACGCGCCAATGATCGATGGGTCTAATCAGCTCACCAGCCTCGGTTTACTTTGTTTAAACACTGGCTGGGATATATTTTTGTAAGCAGTTGGATCGGACTGAACTACACTTAACTGAAGGTTAACCAGAGGCCAACAAGCAGAGTAGCACCACTGGTCATTGGCATGAAATAAAGACCCGAATGTTAATTTGGTGATTATTATTTCTATAAAGGACTCCAGCATATTTCTTCACCTACTGCCACCAGTTCCCCAAAATACCCTCCCTGGGTTAGAAAAGCAGTGAGCCAAACAGGGATATGGTGTTGTTCTTACAGAAAGGCAAGAATTTCACTTTCACTTTCATGGTTTTGAGGGGCCCGGAGAGAGAGACTCGCTCTAGTCTCTCTGCGGGCGCATTCGGGCGGACAGGAAGTGGCGCATACGGACAGTATAGACTGCAGGTAAGTGGGCGAGGGACTAGGGGTGGGGGTTTAAAAGGGTGTGGGGGGAAGGATTGGCCTCTTTCCGCACCGATAGTTAAGCGGAGCAGAATCTGGCCACCGCGTTTTTTTTTTTGTGCAGGCAAGTTTTGTAGCGGCCTGGCTTTCGGCCTTGCAGAGTATTGGCAACACGGCACGCCGGCGCTATTACTGCTCCAGCGCCATGGCAACCAGCCATGACGCTGAAGCACTGAGGGCCGCGCTTCGTGTCCTCGGCAAAGCGGGCGAGCCGACTTACTCAGGTCTGGCATCCTGGACCGCGCCTGGGTCCGCATGATGCGGCCGACACGGCCCGTGTCGAGCCGTGTAGCGGCAGTTATAGCTGCATGCTCTTCCCCGGACCGGGAGGGGGGCGGAGAGGGTGATGGGCCCCAAATTGTTAAAAAGACACGGGCGGGCGCAAGGCGCATCCAGCCCCCCCAAGATCAGGAGATTATGGGCCCAGAGCAGTCAGCAGAGGAAACAGGGGGGATACAGGCCCTGGATTTTCCATGTATGAGGCCCCAGGGGACCAGCAGGTTTTACCAAGTTGGGGAGGGCCTGACAAGAGCACATCATTAGGGGAGCAGTCCTTGCCAGGGCCCAGCAATCTATGGGCTCCGTAGGATATGTCTTGCCCCAAGGGCGACACAGCACCCCTTATGGGCCCCGGGCCCCCAGTGAAGAAAAGAGGCAAGTGTGAGGTAAAAGGGAAAGGTGGGCCTACCAAGGCCAAGATAGTGGGTGGGCAGGGCAAAAGACCCAAGGTAGGGGCCGGGGTGGGGCCAGTGGGTACTTTGACCGGGGGGGACCCATGCTGGGTGGCTGGGACCTTCCTGAGGCTTGGGAATTGGAGACCAGGATCACAGAACAACGCCGCATTGTGGCGGAGACTGAAGCCAGGTGGGCAGAGATGTGTAGAGACAGGGAGGAGTCATGGGCATGTGACAGGCAGTTTATGAGGTCGGCAGAGGGTACTGGCGGGATCGGCCCCAGCCTACTGGTTTGGGGGCTGGCAGTTGGGTCTGGGAGCCACAGGTAGAGGAAGGGAGGGGGCTTGTGCGGCCGGAGGGCCTATCAGCACGGGAAGTCCCAGTGGTGCACACGGCCACGCTGGGAAAGGTCGGAAAATGTCAGCAGCTGAGGCTGGCATAAAGAAGGCTACACCAACAGGGCGCAACATGGCCCCTGCACGTTGGTCTGAAGCTCTAGAGGGGGACTTCGGCGGCCTTCTCTACACTGCTGGAGCGTGGGTCTCTCGAGGTTGGTTTGCGCCATGCGGGCCCAGAGGAAAGTTCGGTGACTACTTCCA
Organism: Pleurodeles waltl; assembly: GCF_031143425.1. NCBI lineage: Eukaryota > Metazoa > Chordata > Amphibia > Caudata > Salamandridae > Pleurodeles > Pleurodeles waltl. The sequence goes on from NC_090444.1 coordinate 1,420,019,879, forward strand.
GACCGAAGGGTGGTGTCATCTACAGGTGTGAGATGGATGACGAAGAGGTGTTTGACCTCGATTACGATGAGGATGTGGATGAATGGGAGAAAGGAGAGATTCGCGAGGCGGAAGTGAGCGGTGTCAAAGGGAGGGGGCGAGAGCGCAAGTGCGGCACAACCTCCTCTTCTGCTTCTATTTTATAGGGTCATATGGCTGCTGACGGTCCAACGGAGGTGCGCCCAGGGATGGCGCGAGGTCGAGGGTCAAGGAAGGTTGCACGGCCTTTGGGGGCAGAAGGCAGAGGTAAGGGGCAATGGTGGTCGGTTTGGGGGTATGGTGCTGTTTCCAGTGGTTCCTGCACGTGTAAATCCATAGGGGTGGGCGACTGCTCGGTGCTTGAGACAGCTATGGGAGGGGTAGTGCAAGGTGGCGACATAGCAAAAGCTAAGGAGGCCATTTCTACAACAGTTATCGAAACAGGCAATCAGACGTCAGGTGAGGTCACTGGGTCAGAAGACAAGGAAGGGGGGGTGACACAAGAAGCGGTTCCCATACATGGGTTTGGCCATGCTTTTGGGCTCGCATGTAGCGGAAAAAACAAAAGCGAGAATTTGGAAACACGAGTATGTGGACGTTTTTAAGCTCCTACATAGAGACATACAGGCCAAAGAGGGATCCAAGGAGGAGGAGTGGGAGCTAGCACGTAAGCCAAGAGTTCCTATCACAATGGATAATTGGACGTCGGCCTTTCTGATTTTTGCCAGTATATACTGTGATAAATTCCCAGATAGGGCCATAGCGCTTTTCAAGTATATGGATATTATACGGAAGGCTCAGATGCATTTTGGGGTTTTGCATGGCTGAGCTATGACGAAGAATTCAAGGCTAGAGTGAGCGTCAATCCGGATAAGCCATGGGGCGATGTAGACCCCGAATTGTGGATGCAGTGGATGGCGTCCGCTCAATCCTCGGCGTCTACGCATACTGCAAGTGGTTTGCCCATTGACTACAAGCCTTTTCAGGCCCGTCTCGCCCAGGGAGGGGCGGGCATGGGTTCACGGCCCCTGGTGTCCACCACAGGAGTATGCTGGAATTTTAATGTTTCTGTTCCCGACAGCCCTGCAGGTTTAAACATGACTGCTCCAAGTGCGGGGTCATCATCCAGTCACTCAATGATTTTCCCTTTCCAGCCTGGCAAAGCAATGGAGGGCATCCAAGGGACAAGGCATGCCGGACGCTCCTGTGCCAAAAGGGTCCTACGCCAATTAGGTTGAAGGCCTTACTGCCCTGGTTGCGCATTTATCCGGATTCTGACAAAGCTTGTAAGGTAGAGTGGAGTTTTCGAGAAGGTTTCCGGGTGGGCTATCAGGGTCCCCGGGTGAGGAAATGGTCTGACAATTTACAGTCTGACAAGGAGCTGCCACAGGTAGTGCAGGCCAATTTGGCAAAAGAAGTGTTGTTAGGAAGAATCGCGGGCCCCTATTACGATTGGCCAAGTGCAGATTTAATGATATCCCCTTTGGGAGTGGTGCCTAAAAAGGTCGCAGGTGAGTTTTGCCTGATTCACCATTTGTCCTGGACGGAGGGCACTTCTGTTAATGACTTTATCGCCCTTGAGGGCACTAGGGTGGTTTATGCATCGGTGGATGATGCCATCAAGTTGGTCAGGGGGTGTGGGCAAGGTGCTGAATTGGCAAAATGCGATATTCAGTCCACCTTCAGGCTGCTGCCAATATACCCGGAAGATTTTGATCTGCTGGGTATGCAGATGGACGGGGCCATTTATGTCGAAAGGGTGCTTCCCATGGGTTGCGCCATTGCATGCGCACTTTTTGAAACCTTCAGTACCTTCCTACAGTGGGTTTTTGTCAGACAGAGTGGGCACCGGACGGTGACTCACTATTTGGACGATTTTCTGTTTGTAGGGACAGCCACTTCTGGGGCCTGTGGGCGGGCGCTGACAGCCTTTCAAGAACTAACTCAACAGGTGGGGGTGCCTTTGGCTCCAGAGAAGACAGAGGGGCCGCAATCAGTCCTAACCTTTTTGGGCATAGAGTTGGATTCGAAAGCCTTGGTAACCAGATTGCCGGCGCCTAAGGTGAAGGAGATTTTGGAATTTCTTGGTGCTGTGCGAGTGCTCCACAAGATTGACCTGCGGACTGCTCAGAAGTTGCTTGGCTACCTTAATTGCGCCTGCAGGGTATTGAGGGAAGGAAGGACCTTCTGTAGGCGGTTAGGGTTAGCCATGTCAGGAGTGGTGCTGCCACACCATAGGATATGAGTATCTGTAGGCTTGAGAGAGGACATTGAGTTGTGGGAAACTTTTTTGGCAGATTTCAAAGGGGTATCCATGTTTTCTGTGACACCGAAAAGGTGTGACAAGTACAGATATTTTCCGATGCGGCTGGAGCCTCTGGCTTCGGGCTTTTCTGGGGTGGGATGGTGCACAGAATCATGGCCTACGCAATGGCTGCAGCAAGGGAGGAGCATTGCCTTCCTCTAATTTTTTCTACCCTTGGTGGCATTAGCAGTATGGGGGCATGAACTAGCTAACAGGACAGTGGTCTTTCGGGTTGACAATATGACAATCATTGAACTAGTCAACAGACAGCGAGCAAGGGACCTCAGAGTTTTGCGCTTGTTGCGCCAGTTTATGCTTCGTTGTTTGTCACTGAATGTTATTTTCAAACCTGCACACATACCTGGGGTATACAACAAGATTGCAGATTCCCTGTCTCGTTCACAGTGGCAATGTTTTCGTACATTGGCACCCGGAGCGGAGCAAGACTGCGGTCCAGGCAGACTTTTGGGATTGGGGGGCATGATGATCACTGGGCTGGTGGAGATGTCCTTAGCGGAATCCACTCTGCGGAGTTACAGGCTTGCATGGTTGGAGTTTCAATCTTTCGAGTTGTGTGCAGGCAATTTTTGGTTACAGGGACACGAGGAGCTTGAGTCACGCGCGTTGTGTTTTGTGCTTTTTGTGATTGGGGAAGGTTTATCCCCCGCGACAATTGGGGGCAAGTTGACCGGGGTTTCTTTTTACGGGAAACTCTTTTTTGGTTCAGATCCAGCACGTAATGATTTGCTGGGTAAGACGCTGAAAGGCTGGGGCAGGATTAGGGCAGGTTCAGGTAGGTCAGCTAGAGAGCCCATCACTTTTGAGTTACTATTAGAGATCTTGCATGTGTTGCCAGTATGTTGCACTGCCGAATATGAGTTGGCGTTGTTTCGTTTATGTATGGTGTGGATGTTTTTTGGGACTTTTTCGAGAATCTGAATTATTGGGGGTGGGAAAGGGAGTAGGTGTGAAGATCAAAGAGGTTTGCCTGCATGGGGACCATTTGGGGAACTGGCTGAGGCACTCTAAGACCGATCAGTTGGGGAAAGGAAAATGGGTATGGCTGGACAGAGGTGGTAATGTGGCCACGTGCCCGGTGTGGGAATGGTTGAGTTTTAGGGGTGTGCAACACCTGACAGGAGACAGTGGGGTTTTTGTGCATAAGACAGGAGCAAAGCTTACTAGCTTCCAGCTGTTACAGGTTTTAAGGATGGCACTGAAGTGGACAGGTTGTCACCCACTGGAGTTTGGTACTCATTCATTCAGGATTGGTTCAGCTACTGCGGCGGCCCATTTGGGTAGGGACTGGGCAAGGATTAGGGCCATAGGTAGATGGAAGTCTAGATGCTGTGAGCGCTATGTGAGGCCGTAGTAAGGTTTTTGTACTGCATCCATGCGGGTGAGTTAGTTGAATCATTTTTGGGGGTAAGGGTGTTAGCTCCTGTGACAACCTTTACAATTCTTTTTCTTTGCAGGGTGTATGTCTGGCCCACAGAAGAACAAGATGGTAACATGGCTGGTTGGCCATTCCTTTATCCACTTGGCGGCGAAGTTTGCAGGAAAAACAGATTTACTGCTGGGCGCTGGGACTTCCTAGCAGACATCATGAGGTCTTTTGGTGGGGTAAAAGCGGCATGAATTGGGGCTTCCGTTTATTACTGCTACTTTGCCGAACTGGGGATGTCTGGACTTGCTGCTGACTCATCTGTGGGAAAATGATCTTGTGAAGCTATCAGTGCTCACACTACTGCAACACATGCAGAGCGATATGGAACTCCTGAAACAAAAGGTTGCATGCTACCTCTTTGGTATGGACTAAGTTTGTGCCCCGACAAGCCTGGAGAGGGGCAGTTAAACAGGGGGCCATGGAGCGGGCTCGCAGAAAACTGAATCGGGCTTTGAGGGTATTTGGTTGGGCACATGGGATAAAAGTATTAAAGCAAGAGGACATCACAGAACAAGATGAGGCACTGTTCGGAGCCGACGGGGTGCACATGTCACAGTTGGGTAAGGCATATTATCGCACAGAATTGAGGTTACTGGTGGGGGATTTGTGGGGAGAGAAGTTGTGGTTCAGAGAACAAGTGTAGGAGGTTAAGGTTGCAGTAGTGTGTCTAATTTGTTTCCCTGGGTGGGGCAGCAAAATGCCAAGTGGGTTTATGCTGGGTGGCAGTAGATGGGGGAGGGTGGAGAGCCAGATGCTGGCTTGGCCACCATTCCAAGTAAAAAACAAGCAGGTGAAGGATCAGAGTCTGGGGGATGCACGAAGCAAGTAGGGCACAAAAGGAAAAGGGGAGCGGGTTCGGAACTGAAAAAAGAGGAGAGAGGAAATCTTAAAGGGTTGGGGCTCTGTTAAAGTTGGGGTGTACTCGTTGAAAGTTAAATGATGTAATCTGGTTTAAATCCTGTCCTGAATAAATTACCTTTACTCTAATGATTGGTGTCACTGAAGTGTGTCCCGATGGAGGGGCCCGCGGAGAAAGAGACTCGCTCTAGTCTCTCCGCGGGTACACTCAGGCGGACAGGAAGTGGCGCATACGGACAGGATAGGCTGCAGGTAAGTGTGGGAGGGACTAGGGGTGGGGGCTTAAAAGGGGTGTGGGGGGAGGGATTGGCCTCTTTCCGCACTGATAGTTAAGCGAAGCAGAATTTGGCCACCAACCCACCTGGCAATTGGTTAAGATGGAGGGGGGAGATAGCGGCGCGAGGTGCTCGGTTAGGGGGTTGGGGGGCTGGTGAGTGTCAGTTAGGCCAGGTGGTGACAAAAGGGTGATACAGTAGATGGGGGAGGGTGGAGAGCCAGATGAGGGCTTGGCCACCCTTCCAATGGAAAAACAAGCAGGTGAAGGATCAGAGTATGGGGGATGCACAAAGCAAGTAGGGCATGAAAGGAAAAGGGGAGTGTCTAGGGGAGTGGAAGCGAAATGCAGGTTCGGAACTGAAAAAAAGAGGAGAGAGGAAATCTTAAACTGTTGGGGCTCTGTTAAAGTTGGGGTGTACTTGTTGAAAGTTAAATGATGTAATCTGGTTTTAATCCTGTCCTAAATAAATGACCTTTTACACTAATGATTGGTGTCACTGAAGCGTGTCCCAAATTTATATACAAGCTTTATTAGATAGATCATGGGCTGACCTCATCAGTACAAAATACACAGTTTCACAGAACTACAAAACTAATGTGACGTTAAACTTGCAAGTTACAAATAAAACTAAACTAATCTGGTGGCAAGAAGTGGCTGCTGCTGTTTGAACTCAAGCAACAAGCCTGGAGACGTTCTGAAAGTGCTCCCAGGCTTTGTGTAGGCCACATGCCTGATGCAGCTTATCACAGTTGGAAGTGTCTCATTTATTGCAACATACAAACACAGAACCGATATTCATTTTAGGAACTCAATGATATAAACAAACGCTCCTCTCATGCACGCACCAGGCTTTCCTTCAGCAATGTACGTGACAGAAACATGTTGATATGGGTGTCCAGAAGACGCCTGTGGGCACTCTGCAGTAGCCACTTATTCCTCCCAGTGCTAATGGACTGCTGATACTGACCAGAAAGTCTGAGGTCGCGTTTGCAATATTCGGCTTGGCAATTGTCAGTAGCGTTGCAATAAATTATGCATCACTGGGACAATAAGTGTAAAACAGAACTGGGCAAAGTAAAAACCAATCAACACGATGGGGCTGATACACCACCCAGTGAAGTGTTGGGAAATGTGCAACTTTGCTGATTGACACACAGCCTTGTGAAGCACAGGGCTTAAGCCTAAAGTGTAAAGTGCCCCATGCTGTGTGCAATCAGCTAGCATGCTGTATGTCACAAATGGGTGTGACTCTAAGGATTGCAGGATGCAAAGGCTCTGGACTGGCATTTAACCAGCCCAGGAAAAAACCTGCGGCGGTAGCACATGCGCAATAGAACATGTGTCTTTGAGAAGCGCCATGCCTCTGCATAACCCCCGTAAAGACCAAGGATGACAATGACACATGCACAGTGACTGAAATAACACATTAAAAAGAAATAGGAGAAGGGAGGGGCAGAGCCCTTATGCTTCTATTAAGAAACTGCTACTGGCATCAGATACGTCACAAAATGTGCTATGTACCAGTGTAATGTACACAAACAGCCTTCAGTTAATTCAGAAATATATAGAAAACAATGTCAGAACCTAGTCATAAACTCCATTTTGTAGTCCATGAATTAGTTCTACGGTAGTACACACACGTACTAAAAATGCTATTCACAAACCTATATGTAGAAACCTTGCTACTCCTATCTTTTCTGTGCCGATCTCTGCCACAAGCACAAAGATATCTGCATGTGTAGGTCTAACTTTTAACAAATTTAATATGCTGGGCATCCAATTCATGAGTTCTGTGGATCTCTTTAATCCAACCAGGAAATTTTGGCTCCTGACGCAAACAAACTCTGGGTATAATTAGGAATTACTTGGGAAAATCAGACCCGAATTTAAATGTTACCCATATTCCTCATTTTTTTGTGGTCCCCTCAGGTCAAACTTGTAATTGGCCGGGTCTGTACCACCTGAGTCACCACGACACTCAGTATTGATAACTGGTAACTTGGGTGTGAGGAAAATCTAGCTTTTTGATGGGGCTACTCACAAGTGTCTTTTCTCAGCAAACTGTGGTAGGGAAATATCACGGTTAGAAGATAGAACACCACTGTAGTCTCGACTGCCCCTATCTCTCACTGGCTGCATTGTGACCGCTAAAATGGTGGTCCTTTTTCAAATTCCTCTACCTTTTTCTAAATATCCCCATTCCACTAACCACCTAATTCTTCAAATGTATGAACTACACCTTAGTCACCCTGGTGTGGGCGGGTAAACAGCCACAGGTTTCCTGGGAGCTCCTCACGTTACTGCTTAAACAGGGCGGCCTGGGTACACCGGACATGCCCTTATATGCGTTTTGCTCTCAAGCCCAATTTCTGCATTCTTGGTGGTATCCCACACCGTTCCAAATGCACACAGCTATTTAAGCAGATCACACAACACCATGCCCACTATCAATGGCTTTGTATCAACCCTACAAGGCTGCAAGGACGGACATCAACAGAGTAGTGTGTGCATGCTGGGCATGGGATAGCTTGAGGAGGAGGGCAGGGATATTGGTGCTTTATGCTCCGTCCATCGCCCTGGCTGATGACCCCATGGGCCCCCCGCTCGAAAAGAAGAGTGCACAGACTTGCACATGCAAGCATAATCTTATGTCATTCTTGTATTTCCACCCTGATGGCTAGTTCCTCCCTGCACTACCAAGCGAAGAACCTGCACGTCCTACTTTCCTAGACACACTATTATACTATCAACTAGGAGCCACTAATCACACTACACACACAACATTCCCATCCGTGCCAGTGCCCCTTCCAGCTCTTTAACCTATCCTCATGACCACATCTCCGTGACGAGTGTTCTCTCGTTTCTACTGCATTACACAGACCGCTACACCAATCACCACCCCCAGAGTGCTCGCTTTGGGATTCAGACCTTTTCCCCATCCTCAGGGACACAGAATGGTTTTACTGCTGCACCCAACTGGAGTTTCCCTGACCCTTTCCCCCGCCCTCAAGGACACACAATGATTTTACTGCTGCAGCCAATTAGAGTTTCTATTGCCCAATTATAGGCTTTGCCTTATCCATTTTAAATTCCTTCACCACCTATATCCCTACCCCATAAAATTGTTTACATTTGGACTGTTCCCAGATGCACATTGCGTGCAATGCAACCACGTGCAGGCTTCCTTTATTCATCTAGCAAGGTACTGCCCGTGGATCACATCCTTTTGGGACAAGGTCTATGAAACCATTCATGCCATTACCGGGCACTGTCCTCCGCTGGTAGGCCTTTGGGAGTATGAGAAGGAGGTGCTGGATGGTAGTCAGCGCCTCACTGGCATGCTATTCTTACTAGCTAAACAGAGGGTGGCCATACACTGGGGTAGGAAACCTGCCCCTACCATTGAGGCATGGCTGCAGGACTTGACGTACTGCTAGGACCAACTCTCCGCTTACTGGGAAATAATGCCTCCAAGAACCTACCCCAGAGACATATACGAACCCTGTGCAACCTTTCTCCTCAGCAGGGACTCAGCCTCACCTCATGCCAAGAACACAGCAGATGCTGATCATTTATTTTGGGGGCGTGAGGGCCGCTGATCCAGGGGGCTCACTGGCACTATACTGGACAGATAACATATGGCATGAACCAGTCTCTGCTGCTCTTGCGGACCCTCTTGTGACTCTATTACTTTTCCTTAGCTCACACTATCCACAGTCCGCATAAGGACTCATTGTAAAATATATACATTGTATCAATCCATGCTGTATACTATTCAGACTGTATTGCAATTCTGGGTGTAACCGTATGAATAATTTGCTGAGAGGTGGAAGCCATCGTTTGTTTTCTTCCCTTGTTTCAATGCACCTGTTGTATTACAAATGAAAATAAATAAGCATTTTAAACAAACAATAACTAGCACATTCTACACAACTTAGGGGCCAGATGTAGCAAGAAAATGTTTTCCGACTTGCAAATTGCGAGTCATACCGACTCGCAAATTGCAACTCACAAAAGTGCATGCAGAAAGGTGTCTCAGACACTTTCTGCGACTCGCTATGGTGTCGCAAAGACCCACCTCATGAATATTTATGAGGTGGGTCGCAAATTGCGACCCCATTGCGAGTCCCTGCACTCACAGGGATGGTGGCATGCTGGAGACAGCAGACCTCCATGTCTGTGACTGCTTTTTTTAATAAAGCAGTTTTTTTTTTTGAATTGCAGCCCGTTTTCCTTAAAGGAAAACGAGTTGCAATTCAAAAAAATAATGAAACCATTTGGTTTCATTTTTTCAGAGTAGGCAGTGGTCCACTGGACCACTGCCTGCTCTGAAAAAATATTTTTAGCGACATTCACAAAGGGGAAGGGGTCCCATAGGGACCCCTTCCCTTTTGCGAATGCTTTACCACCCACTTCAAGTGGGTGGTAACAGCAAGTTGGTTTGCGAGCGCTTTCGCGGTCACAAAGCAACTCAGCATAGCGATGAGGTCGCAAATAGGAAGGGAACACCCCTTCCTATTTGCGAGTCGGAATCACATTTTGCGAGTCGGTACTGACTCGCAAAATGTGACTCTGCATCGCAATGGCCGTTTTGCATGTCGCAAACTGCATTTTTCGCAGTTTGCGACATGCAAACCGGTTGCTACATCTGGCCCTTAGATTGCAAATAGAAACAATCCTTTATTTGCCCTCACGAAGAACCGTAGCATAAGTAAGTAGTTAGTATGGGCTCATTTTCCATTGGAGTCTTTTTCCCAAAAATCTACGAGAATATTGGAATTTAGCACCAAAGAAAGTCCATCATAATTGTGGCTCTTGCCCTGTTTGTGCACCAACAATTAAAACGTCTCAATTTCATATGAACCAGATAAAATGGTCACACAAAAAATTCTCAAACTGTAAGGCAAAAAATGTTGTGTAAAGTATCACATGTCCGTGCGACAAGGTGTACATTGGCAAAACCAATCAAGAACTCTGTCTTTTTATAATCCATCATACATTCCATATCCACTGCAAAACACTAACAGCTCTGCATTGTAATCATTTTGTCTCACATGTCCATGTTGAGAGTGACCTTGAATGAATAATGCTGGAAGTAATTACCCCAATAGGAGGAGGGCAACTTGGATAGGATACTAGTGAAGAAAGAAGCAGATCTCATCTTGCACTTCAACACAGCAATTACATGGTTAAATTAGCTTTCTGAACGGTTCATTTGCAAAAGTAACAGATTTTTCTTTCTGGTCCCAGGAAGCGACTTTGCTCTATCCATGCCTGTCGTGAAACTGACAACTCTTGCTATATATCACACTCCTCAAGTTGCCCCCAGCCTCACTATCAGGCAGTTATACTGCCATGACAAGCTTGTAAATATCATATTCTTCTTTAAAGTGAAGTGCTATCCTTCTTCTTTAACGTGAAGCACTTTCCCACTTTGCATTAGAGGCATTACGCGCCATACTTCTTTTGGAAATTAAGTGTAAGCTACTGTGCCAATTGGGTTTTACAACTCACTTGGGTGGCACACTCATTCTAGTAGTACACACTTCATTATTTTAATTCCAAACAGGCACTCTAGTTCCCAGTTCAGAAGAGATCCCTAAAGTAATGGGGCTGAAACGCATCACCATCCCCTGATAGAAGTATTGGGCTTGACAGGTCTTCAAGGAAATCGATTCCAGAGGAAACCCATTAACTGTCTAAGGTTTCCCAGAGAACTCTGCCTTCTTCTTCTTCTGTCCCCTGTTCTATCTTGATGTTATGAATAGGGAATAGTTCCCTAAGCTGATTTTGCTTCTAACTCTGAAAATTTGGAAATGCTTTTTAAAATTTGAAAAACTTTCATTGTATTGGTGTTTGCATTTTCAGAAAATACTGATGACGGTTTACAACACCATGCACTGGTTCTCCTCCATGATCACATTAAATTGTTTTTTTGGATCCTGAGTATGACATTAATAATTTGCTACTGTGAATGATATAAACAACTCATTGCTAGAATTGTTTTAATTTGAATATTGAAGTAAATGAACCTTGTAGTGCTTTTGATAGACTAAACTATTTTCTTGGTTTGATTGAGTAAGGTTACTAATGATATCACTTGGGGTATCAGGGCTCAAAAAACCATAAAAACGTTACTAGACCTGCAGGTCGAGTAGCTTAAATAATGTACTCGACCTAACTGTAGTGTACTTGACCAGTAAACGGGTCTCAAATTGGGTGATCCTAGGCAAATAGTTAACAGAGTTGCCTTTTTCTTAATTCTCAAATATAATTGCACCTTCAAATATGTGAGCTCAGCATTTCTGTAGTACAAAAAACCCTCTTTTGTTTGATTAAGTAGACTAAAGATTGCTGCATGCATCACAAGAATCTAGCCTACATACCAATGAGGTCTAGCCCACATAACTGAGGACTTCTTTTAGTTTACTAACAACATTGTCATCAGGGCAGGAGTGTTTCTCAGTTTGTTTAAACACTCAATTTTAAGAATTAAATTACAATACCATAATGTGGTAACGTTGTCATCTACATACAATAACTTTCCAAGAAATGTCCAAAAACATCTCCACTAACTTGCAGCTTTACTGATAAAACTATATAGGGGGTCATTCTGACCTTGGCGGTAAAAGGCCTATACCGCCGGTCAGAACTCCGCCATACTACCGCCGCGGCCGCGGTAAACCGCCACGGTCATTCTGACCACCAACTGTGAATCCGCCAAAAACCCGACATCCAAGGAAGGCCGCCTCATCAGCGGGCCGCGGAAAACTGGAGATGACCAAACCTCCACCGCCACGCCAACACAAACACGCCCATACCATTCTGACCCACGAATCCACGCGGCGGTCTTTCAACCGCGGTATTCCATTGGCGGTACACACCGCCGCGCTCAAAATACACACACAGCTCCAAAACACTGCCACATTGGACAATTTGAAATTCACACACCTGACACACATACCAACAACACTCCCACACATCCATACAACTATAAAACACACACCCACATCACCCACAAACCCCTACGACCGAAGATCAGAGACGAAGGAGAGAGAGACACATCACAGAATAGAGAGCTACATCACACAGAGGCACACTACACCATCACACACACCACATAGAAGCACAAAGCACCACACACCAACACACTCATCACCATATACACCACCCCACACCTCATCCACACCACCCCATGGCACCCCAAAGGCACCCACGCTTTTCGGACCAAGAACTCCGGGTCATGGTGGAGGAAATCATAAGAGTTGAACCCCAGCTCTTCGGCTCACAGGTGCAGCACACCACTATAGCCAGGAAGGCGGAGCTATGGCAGCGGATCGTGGACAGGGTCAACGCGGTGGGACAGCATCCCAGAAATCGAGACGACATCCGCAAACGCTGGAACGACTTAAGGGGAAAGGTGCGCTCGATGGTCTCGCGACACAACATCGCAGTGCAGAAGACTGGCGGGGGACCCCCACCCACTCCACCCGAATTCACAGCATGGGAGCAAGAGGTACTAAACATCCTGCATCCTGATGGCCTCGCTGGAGTACACGGAGGAATGGACTCTGGTAAGTACAATCTCAACTACTTCACCCCCCCCAGCATGCTAACCCCCACCACCACCCTCACCCCCAACCCCCCATCACACATCCTCCCTGAGAATGTCTCTCCAGCACAACCCACCCAACACCAACCCCTGCATGCCACCACAAACTATGGACACCCATCACCTAAGCATGACCACTGCACATACCCCCCCCCAAAACACCCCCACAACACCTCCCCCAAGGGAATGACAGCACTGGGGGACAAGGGCACCCATAAATGGCATGCAATAGCACACACAGAAACAATAACCATACTCTCTTACCCCATTCAGGACCCGAACGCCAACACACCGGCCAGGAGGGTCCAGAAATGTCCATCCCCCCCCCGGAAGAGGCCCCCAGTGATGACAGCAGCTCTGTCGACCTGGAACCTGATGACCAGCCCGGACCATCGGGGACCTCTGGACAGTCGGTTCCCCACACACAGGCCACAGCAGACCCAACCCCCTCTGGGACCAACAGCACAGCTCCCACCCAGCGGGCCCATGCCTCTGTCTCTAGGACAGGTCAATCAGCGGTGTGTCTGCCACTACAGGGCACCCAGGCTAACCCACCACCCCAACAACAACAGGGACCTGGGGCAGTAGTAGTGGGCACACCGTCCAGGGGACAGAGGCCGGGGGAAACAGGGCAACTCGGAGGGCTGCTGTGCGACAGGGGGGGGAGGAGAGGCCCAGGGAACCCACTCTCCAAGAGGCCCTCACCACCATCATGGCAGCCTACCACCACTCCCAAGAGACGATGGCGACGGTACTGGCCAGGTTCCAGGAGATCCAGGCACAGCAGGAGGAACGCTACATGGGGTTCACCAATCAACTCACCAACATCTCTACCGCTATGGGGAGCATAGTCCAGGCCCTCAACCGGATAGAAGACACGTTGCGGGACCATGTGGCACCACACAGGGCCCCTGTCACTAGCCAGGAACAGCCTACCACCTCCGCCAGCGCTAGTGGACAGGAGGCCCCACCACAACGACAGGCCACCAGAACCCCACCTCCTGCTGAAGAACAACCACCCCGCAAGAGGAGCCTGAGATCCAAAAAATCGACAGAGTAGGATGTCAAGACCCCCGCCAGCATGAGATACCCCCTGAAGTCATCCCACTGTCCCACATTGCCACCCTGTCCAACCTTGAACTGCCCCTGCTCCATCCTTCCACAGGCATATGGACAATGCACCTGTGAGACTGAGAACTGGACTCTGCCATGGCCATTACTCCACCCCCACCCATCACCGTGTTTATATCATGTACCATTATCAAGCACAAAAAATAAATCACTCAATGCACTGAAATCAAACAGGAGTCAGGCTGTATTATTTACAAATGTATAACACATTACCGATCAATTATGTTCTGTTAACTTTGTGCTGAACACATACCGAGCTCAATAAGCATCAGTCCATGGGCTAACCAAGCAGAAGTCATGCAGTGGGTCATACAGCACTGAAAAGGGAAGGGAAAATCAAACATCAGTTTAAAAGAACTGGGGGGTCATAGACAAAGTTGAGAAGCAGGAGGCTTTCAGGAAAAGTAAAATGGCGTGGGTGATTCTTACCTGTGTGCTACTGAAAATACTGTTGGATAACTCTGTCCCTGTTGTCTGTGTCGTCCTCTGAGTCTTCCTCCTCTTCACTCTCCGCAGGCTCCACAGCTGCTTCAACACCACCATCTGGACCATCCTCCTGCAGGAAAGGCACCTGACGTCGCAATGCCAGATTGTGAAGCATACAGCAGGCCACGATGATCTGGCACACCTTCTTTGGTGAGTACATCAGGGATCCCCCTGTCATATGCAGGCACCTAAACCTGGCCTTCAGGAGGCCAAAGGTCCTTTCTATGATCCTCCTAGTTCGCCCATGGGCCTCATTGTACCGTTCCTCAGCCCTGGTCCGGGGATTCCTCACTGGGGTCAATAGCCAAGGCAGGTTGGGGTAACCAGAGTCACCTATTAGCCACACACGTTGTCTCTGTAGCTGTTCCATCACATAAGGGATGCTGCTATTACGCATCACATACGAGTCATGCACTGACCCAGGGAACATGGCATTCACATGGGAGATGTACTGGTCAGCCAAACAGACCACCTGGACGTTCATAGAATGGTAACTTTTCCTGTTTCTGTACACCTGCTCATCGTCTTTTGGGGGGACTAAGGCTACATGGGTCCCATCAATGGCACCAATGATGTTGGGAATATGTCCAAGGGCATAAAAATCACCCTTCACAGTGGCCAAATCAACCTCCTCAGGGAATATAATGTAACTCTGCATGTGTTTCGTCAGGGCAGACAACACTCTAGACAAAACTTTTGAAAACATAGGCTGAGACATTCCAGATGACATGGCCACTGTTGTCTGGAATGAGCCACTTGCAAGAAAATGGAGGACTGACAGAACCTGCACCAGAGGGGGAATTCCTGTGGGTTGGCGGATGGGGGACATCAGGGCTGGCTCCAGCTGGGCACACAGTTCATGGATAGTGGCACGGTCAAGTCGGTATCGTAGTATGATGTGGCGTTCTTCCATTGTCGACAGGTCCACCAGCGGTCGGTACACGCGAGGATTCATCCTTCTCCTCGCAAGTCCCAGCGGACGGTGCCTAGGAATGACAACATGGAGCACAGAGTCAAGCCAATCACTGGTACGTTCACCACAGCTTGCATAGCACACGGTTATCTATGTTTTGAAAGGCGTGTATGTGTGGCAATGCAAGGCCTAGGCCTGTGTGTCGCAGTAGAAATTATGCCATGTGGGCCCTTGAAATGGCGGCTGCCTGACCTGTGAAGTGGGACAATGGAATGTGAGGTCAATGCACTGGCGGAGCACACCGTGGCGGTAGGCGGTCGAAGACCGCTACACGGAGCCGCATTGGTTAACATTGAAGCCTATGGGTTTCAGGAGCCAATGACGAGGTGCGCCGGCGGTAGCGGTACGCACCGCCGCGGGCGTGACCGCCATTTTCTATCTGCCTAATCACTCGAGACCTGATCATCCACAGGAGAGGACCTATACTGCAAGTGCTGCTGTGACCTCGGTCTGGAAGTGACAATGGCTGCTGCGACTGGGGAAAGGGCCCCTGCCTTCACGTCTGAAGAGTTGGAGAAGCTCGTGGATGAGGTCCTCCCCCAGTATGCGTTACTCTACGGTCCTCCAGACCAACAGGTAAGTACACCGGGTGCACATGGAATGGGCGATGCCTGTGTGGAGTGGGGTGGATGTAAGTTGGTGGGGTGGGGGGAGAATGAGGAGTGCAACGCACGACAGATGAGAGCATGTGCCATATGGCAAGGTTGGGGAGGGGGGCCAATCACATCTAACATGCAGTAAGTTGATGAATGTTTCCTTCCCACCCTGTACATGTCACATAGGTCAGCGCCCATCAGAAAGTCGAGATTTGGCGTGCCATGGCCAAGGAAGTCTGGGCCCTGGGGGTCCACGTCAGACGGGGCACCCACTGCCGCAAGAGGTGGGAGGACATCCGCCGCGGAACCAGGAAGACCGCCGAGTCACTGCTGGGGATGGCCTCCCAACCTAGGAGGGGTGCCAGTCGTACCCTGACCCCCCTGATGTCCCGGATCCTGGCGGTGGCCTACCCTGATTTGGATGGGCGCTTGAGAGCATCACAGCAGACACAAGGGGGTGAGTATCAGCACATTCTGCTATCTTTCTGCGCAGTGGAGGCGTCTGGGTGGGGAGGAGGGTTGTGGGTGACATTAGGCCAGGGCGCTTTCTGTAGTGTAGTCCTCTCCCTTAGGCATGGCCCTGTGCTCCCGGCCCCCACCTCCGTAGGGTGACAAGTACAGCTATTGATGGTCCAGCCTCACACATCTGCGCGTTTGTCGTCTCTTGACCTGTTGTCTTAGTCAGAAGTACTGAGTAGTGTACCCCGAATGCGCGGCTTAGTGCATGAGGCTCCTGTGTCTGTCCTCTCCGCCAACGGTGTTGACATTGCATGCACTCAACCTGGTCTTCTTTTTTCTCCCCCCACCCTTCTTCTTCATCTTCTTGTGCATGTGTGCATTAGCATCATCAGGCGGAGGAGATTTGGCATCGGAGCACGAGGGAGCTGCAAGTCACAAGGCCCCGGTGGGCCCAGGAACAGACACTGAGGGCACCAGTGATCCGGAGGGCGAGGGGAGCACCACAACGGGGACCGGTGGTGAGAGCAGCGACACAGACACGTCCTCGGATGGGTGCTCCCTAGCGGTGGCGGAAACATCCGGGGCCCCCCGCCTCTACAGGTACAGCCGCCACCCAGCGCACCAGCCCCGCCCTCCCTGCAGCCCCTCAGCCTACGCTCCGTGCCCGCTCGGCCAGGAAGGCGGGCGTCTCCTTCGCCCCAGGCACCTCAGCCCCTGCCCCTGTCACCCCTGCTGCCCTCAGTGCGGAGCTCATTGACCTTGTGAGGACGCTCATTGTTGGGCAGACTACCCTTTTGAATGCCATCCAGGGGGTAGAAAGGGAGGTGCATCGGAGCAATGCCTACCTGGAGGGCATTCATTCGGGTCAGGCTGCCCATCAACGATCGTTCACTGCTCTGGCCTCAGCACTGACGGCAGCCATTGTCCCTGTTTCCAGCCTCCCTCTTCTGACTGCCTCCAGCCTGTCTCTGTCTCCTGTTCCTCAGCCTATCCCATCCACACCATCTGACCAGCCTGCACACACCTCAACACCCAAGGGCAGCTCATCCAGACACAAGCACCACAGATCCCACAAACACTCACCCAAGCAACACCCAGATGCAGACATTCCAACAGTCACTGCCACCCCTGTGTCCCCCTCCTCCTCGTCTCCCTCCTCCCTCCCTGTGACGTCTACACTCACACCTGCATGCACACCAACATCAGCCAGTGCTTCCATCACCACCACACCCTCCTGTACAGTCCGCACGCGTGCAGTCACCACCCCCACTGCCATTTACACGTCCCCTGTGTCCTCTCCCACTGTGTCTGTCACCCCCTCTACCAAGACACACAAACGCAGGCAGCCACCCACCCAACAGACATCCACCTCACGACAGCCTATAGCACCAGCACCTTCACCCAATGACAGCACACCTGACTCTCCTACAACCACATCCTCTTCCTCCACTCCCATCACCACTTCTCCTACCCTTTACCTTGGCCCTAAAAAACTTTTCCTGGCTAATCTTGACCTCTTTCCCTCCGATGACCTACCCCCTCCATCTGCAAAGAGTCCCAAGAGCACCACAGCCACCACCAGCCCAGCTTCGGGTGTCACTGTTGTGCATGGGTTCTGGAGTCCACCCTTTGCCAGCAGTGACACCTCAATCAGCAGCAAGGACACATCCAGCCCCCCCCCCGGCAAGAGGACAAGGAAACACAAGGGCCGCCGTGCGAGGACTGACACGGCTGCCCCCAAGGAGCAAAGTTCGCCCACTTCACCAGCCACATCATCTAGGGGAGGCAAGGGCCCGAGAGCCCCATCTAAGGAGCGTAAGGGCAGCAGGGCGGAGAAGTCAGGCAGCAGGAGCGCGGAGCAGGTGGGCCCCACATGCCACATCCCAGCTGGAAAGGAGGACACCAAAGGGCCCGGGACTCCGTCCCCGAAGGGTCCAGAAGCATCACGGTCGGAGGGCGACTGAGCAGGGAGTCCAGGCCGCTGAACAGGGCCCGCCGTGCAGAAGAGGACCGCTGAACAGGGCCCGCCGTGCAGAAGAGCACCGCTGAACAGGGCCCGCCGTGCAGAAGGGCACCGCTGAACAGGGCCCGCCGTGCAGAAGAGCACCGCTGAACAGGGCCCGCCGTGCAGAAGAGCACCGCTCCGCTGGGCCCCGCTGTGCAGAAGAGCACCGCTGAACAGGGCCCGCCGTGCAGAAGAGCACCGCTGAACAGGGCCCGCCGTGCAGAAGAGCACCGCTGAACAGGGCCCGCCATGCAGAAGAGCACTGCTGAACAGGGCCCGCCGTGCAGAAGAGGACCGCTCCGCTGGGCCCTTCATCTCAAGCACCGCTCCGCTGGGCACCGCCGTCTCAAGCACCGCTCCGCTGGGCCCTTCATCTCAAGCACCGCTCCGCTGGGCACCGCCGTCTCAAGCACCGCTCCGCTGGGCCCTTCCTGTCAAGCACCGCTCCGCTGGGCCCCGCCGTCTCAAGCACCGCTCCGCTGGGCACCGCCGTCTCAAGCACCGCTCCGCTGGGCCCTTCATCTCAAGCACCGCTCTGCTGGGCCCCGCCGTCTCAAGCACCGCTCCGCTGGGCCCCGCCGTCTCAAGCACCGCTCCGCTGGGCCCTTCATCTCAAGCACCGCTCCGCTGGGCACCGCCGTCTCAAGCACCGCTCCGCTGGGCCCTTCCTGTCAAGCACTGCTCCGCTGGGCCCCGCCGTCTCAAGCATCGCTCCGCTGGGCACCGCCGTCTCAAGCACCGCTCCGCTGGGCCCTTCCTGTCAAGCACCGCTCCGCTGGGCCCCGCCGTCTCAAGCACCGCTCCGCTGGGCCCCGCCGTCTCAAGCACCGCTCCGCTGGGCACCGCCGTCTCAAGCACCGCTCCGCTGGGCCCTTCCTGTCAAGCACCGCTCCGCTGGGCCCCGCCGTCTCAAGCACCGCTCCGCTGGGCACCGCCGTCTCAAGCACCGCTCCGCTGGGCCCTTCATCTCAAGCACCACTCCGCTGGGCACCGCCGTCTCAAGCACCGCTCCGCTGGGCCCCGCCGTCTCAAGCACCGCTCCGCTGGGCACCGCCGTCTCAAGCACCGCTCCGCTGGTCCCTTCCTGTCAAGCACCGCTCCGCTGGGCCCCGCCGTCTCAAGCACCGCTCCGCTGGGCACCGCCGTCTCAAGCACCGCTCCGCTGGGCCCTTCCTGTCAAGCACTGTTTATGGTTCACTGTGCCCACCATGCCTCCTCCTTGAGCAGTGGAGACTGTCATCCACCAGATGGACTGTGGCTTTGCACTCCCCAGGATGGTACAGTGGGCAAGCCACCCACTGTAGAGACTTGAGAGACTGTGGCTTTGCACTCCCCAGGATGGTGAAGTGGGCAACCCACCCACTGTAGAGACTTGAGAGACTGTGGCTTTGCACTCCCCAGGATGGTACAGTGGGCAACCCACCCACTGTAGAGACTTGAGAGACTGTGGCTTTGCACTCCCCAGGATGGTGAAGTGGGCAACCCACCCACTGTAGAGACTTGTGAGACTGTGGCTTTGCACTCCCCAGGACGGTACAGTGGGCAAGCCACCCACTGTAGAGACTTGAGAGACTGTGGCTTTGCACTCCCCAGGATGGTAAAGTGGGCAACCCACCCACTGTAGAGACTTGAGAGACTGTGGCTTTGCACTCCCCAGGATACATCAATGGGCATGGTGGCCCCTTCGTGGATCTGGCGTCGTGGACTCATGTGGCTGTGGTGCCTCCCCCTTCCCTTCCCCCTGAGGTGCCTGTAGTTTTTTCATCAGATGCCCCTGCAGTGTTCTCTCCAAAGGACTCAGGTCTCCTGTGTGGGCTTTGCCCTTGTGTCGCTACACTGTAGCCCACGGACTGTTCCATTTAACTTTCATGTACAGGACTAATTGCCTCGGTTCTCCATGGCAGTGTATATAGTATCATTTTGTTATGGATATTTTGCATAGTTGACCGCTCCATATCAGAGTCTATTTTTTATATAAAATTTTCGTCCCAATTTATTTCTGTCTTTGCATTTTTAAGGGGGGTTTCGGTGGTGTCACTGTGCATTGTTGCTCTGCATTAGTGTGTACATAGTTTGGGGGGGTGGGGGTCGCATATGTGTGTGCTGTAAGCTTCACTCCTCCCCCCTGCCGTGTGTCGTAGGTGCAGTACTCACTGTAGTCGTCTGCGCCGGAGTTCGTACTCGTGGTAGATGAGAAGGTAGACGAGAGCAGGTAGGATGTTTAATTCGGGTTCCATGCTGTCCTCCTTCCTCGTGGAGTGTGTTTTGGTGCGCGTTTTCCCGTTCGTAGTCTGTTTCCGCCGTGTTTTTATCGGCGGGGCTCCCGCCCCGGAAAAGGTGGCGGATTGGTGAGTTGTGATACTGTGGGCGGTACATTGTCTGCCGCCTGCCTGTTGGCGGTGACCGCCATGCTGTTTGTCTGCACCGCTGCGGCGGTCGGAGTGTTAATGTGGCGGGTTGTGTTGGCGGTTCCCGCCAGGGTCAGAATTCCATTTTTTCGACCGCCGGCCTGTTGGCGGGTTGGCCGCAGCTTTATCACCGACCGCCAGGGTTAGAATCACCCCCATAGTGTATTAACAATAGATGAAAATTGGGTTTCAGAAAACATATCCTTTTCACATCAACATATAAAGTATTCTGATTTGTTTTCATTCTATTAAAATATTTTTTCATCACACAGAAATATAAAAAAAGGGCTTTCACAACTACTGAAATATATTTTGAAATGTATGCACAGTTGACTTAGAAATTTAAATGTTGTGAGTTAGGAAAAACCTGACACCCTATATCCTTTTCTTTTACATTCTAAGCAGCAGGTCACACAGTTCACCTTACATAGTCCTGGAACTCTGCAGTCAGAAGTAAAATTAATTGTAAGATAAACTGACTTTTGACCTCTGTCTGTGAACGCAGAGCAAATGTGACATAAGAACAAGATTTAAAGGCATCTTTTATTGCCCCTTCACTGTTCAACTGAACAGAACACCTGTTCAGTGTCAACTTATAAAAAAATAGCTTGACCTGATCAATTAAGACTCACCAATGCGAGTGGGCGAGTGAATTTTTCGAGCCCTGGATATATATATCAACTTGAATTGGTATAACAGTGATCTAATGTTGTCTAATTCTAAGGACACAGTTCCCCACTGCGGAGGGTCTCAGTAGCACAGAGAACCAGAGCGCAATTGCTGAATCCCTCAAAACAATATTCCTGTAACCCTACCATCCTTACATATCTGCCTAGCATGGTTGCTGTTGTATCATCTCTATGGTTTCATTACAACATTGGCGGTAACTACTGCCTACCGCCACGGTGAAGGCCGCCAATATACCGCCAACGTGGCTACTAGCTGTCTATGCGTATCATGACTGCCAACGGTATACCGCCAGAATGCTGGCGTAACACTGCCGACAGTGACGGCGGTAAGGCGGCGCTGCTGACAGCAACACCGCCACACCAGCAAAACACCGCCGACCGTATCATGACCAATGATACGGCCTGACGGTGTTTTGCTGGCGGACGCTGCTGCTGGCACCATCGCCGTGGACAGTCTCCAGCCGGAGGACCCCCTACAAGCAGGTAAGTCAGGTTCTCTGACTGGAGAGGAGGGTGGGGGGTGTTGTGTGTATGTGGAGGGGGTGGGGTGTGAATGTATGTTTTGGGATGCGTGCATGCGGGTGTGTGTCGCGTTGGATGCATGCGTGAATGAGTGATTGTGAGTGTTGTGTGTTGTGAATGCATGTGTGTGACAATGTATGTTGGTGTGTGTTGCAGTATGTGGGTATGTATGTGTGCATGTGTGGGTGGTGGTGGGTATACATGTGTGCATGTGTGTATATGGTGCACGTGTGTATATGTGCAGAGGGTAGGAGAGGGAGGGGAGGGCCGGGGAGTACTCTGGGGAGGGTGAGAGGGTGGGGGAGACCCCTATCAGTACCAGGGAAGGAATTCCCTGGCACTGATAGTGCCTACCGCCATGGTTTTCGTGGCGGTAAATCTGGCACGAAAACCATGGCAGTAGGCCGGGTCGTAATCCCGAGGGTGGGATTGTGGCGGCCGCTGGTGATCAGTGTGTTAAAGTGCCGGTCTTGGATGGCGGTTACCGCCAGGATCATATTCCCATTTTTTTTTACCGACGGCCTATTGGGGATATTAATGCCGCTTTAATACCGACTGCCAGGGTTGTAATGAGGGCCTATGTCTAAGGAGAAAGGACAGAACGCAAGAAGGGCTCTTCGAAGCTCACTCAGGCCCCTATATAAAAATGCAGTTTTAATCACACTCAAGGAATGTGTATAAATGCACACCTTCAATTCAAATGACCTTCAAATTTAAAACACACAGGTGGTGCGGACAAGATGGCGACGCATTTATCCCCAGCTCCGTGCCCTGTTTCCCTTTTCATTGGCTATACTACTCATCTGTTGACCAGAGCTTCACTCACAAAGGGGGAGGACTGTTGAGCACAACCAGGCAATTTTTGAAGCCTTCAAAGCATGAGATTGCCTTTCCTGTGACAAACCGCCATCTGAACACTGGCCAGCGCACCAACGAGCCAGACTCTTTACTGAGAAACACTAGTGCTTCAATGAAGCTGAGTGCCAACCCTACCTCCCAGAGACAGTTGTGATCAACCGCCAGTGCGAGACCCAAAAAAGGAGCCATGGCTTCAGGAAGATCAGTGAGAGGAGCAGGTCGAGCCAGGTGATCACGGACCATGCAAGTCCTTGCCAGGGCCAAGACAGATTCCAAGGGATACGACTGGCCAAGCAAGCACCCTAGCACCAGGCAGGGACCATGGCACCTGCTCGAAGTGGAGGAGACTACAGGCCAGCCACTGCTCACCCTGCTTTCAGGACACAGTAGATACCAGTGCAGAGGCTGGGACCCTCACCCTGGGCTACAAGCTCAGCTGAAGAGCTACATGAAGGGTCCGCGATCTACCTGGAGGTAAACAGTCACAAGCCCAACAATCGGGCCGATTATGGCCTCAGCCCTGAACCTGGGAAACTCTAACACTTTTGCCAGGCAAGGCCAGCATCAAACGGGCCTCCTGTGGCCCGATGTAATAGAAGTGGAGTCAGGCTCCCACCATCAAAAAGCAAGCTGTGGCTCGGTGACACTCCCAGTGAACGCCTCCACACGAATCCTTGCAATTATAGCAGTCCATAAATCACGCAAAGACTCAACCTTTAGAGACATGTTCACCAAACCCCACAAATACACCTTGAGCGAAGGCTTGTGAGAGAGAAGAGCAGGGAGTCTTACCCGTAAAGATCCTCAACATGAGCAGAACCCCTCCTAACCAGGGCCTTCATGGAGGACCTACTTGATAACTCCACCAGGTTGTTAGATCTTTCAGGACATCAGCCCTGAGCAATGAAAGGGGTATGCCATACGACATGGGGGAACTATTACAAGGAATCTTTACCCTGGAGGACACCAGCAGCGTGAGAGAGGAGGAACTGGACTCCTGGGAACTGGTTGACTTATGAGACCAAACCCTCACACTTTAAGCTTGCTTGAAGGACCCACAAAACAGAGCCCACAGATCCAACATTCGCATCCAGGAGGATATAAGGGGGCAGAGAAGGATGATATAGAAATGTATGTGAAATACCTATTCCATCAGGCCTTTC
Source organism: Pleurodeles waltl (assembly GCF_031143425.1). Lineage (NCBI taxonomy): Eukaryota > Metazoa > Chordata > Amphibia > Caudata > Salamandridae > Pleurodeles > Pleurodeles waltl. The sequence continues at coordinate 1,420,043,686 of NC_090444.1, forward strand.
CAGAGCTCGCAATAGCAGACATACAAATAGACAGGACCCACAGAGTTGAAAGGGTCATGGGCTGCAGGCATCCTGACCTGCCTGCATTACTTCCACCACAAGGAAGCTATTATGGAAGCGATCCACCAAATGGATGCCATCCAGTTTGAGGGAGCCACATTTTTCCTCTACCACGATTTGGCACGACACACCCTACACCATTATTGGCAATTAACAGCAATCACTACCTTCCTCCAAAGCAATGCAGTGAAATACTCCTGGGCTTACCTGTACCGACTGCTCTTTACTTGGATGGGAGAGACCAAGACGATCTGCAACAACATGGAGGCTGCCACAATCCTAGAGCTCCCGGACCCAAAGGAGACAGCACCCCAACCAAACACCCCACCCAAAGCTGGGTGACTAGTACGGAGAGACGAGAAATGGACCAGAGTGACAAGAGATAGACAAAATTAGGATGAAATGCACAGAGATTGGCAGGAAATTCATAACAAACTACAGACAACCAACTTTGGAGACTGCACCATGAGACTATGGTCAACAGCCTGGCACACACTGCTAACAGGGTGAGCAGGACAGTGAACATGCAGTTACACATCCTACAGGGAACTGGGCTGGAACTAAACCAGGAGACATACTACTGACTGGTAAGATTGACCATGGACCCAATGGGTGCTATTCTAGCCCACAATCCATAGGGATTTCTTCAGCTGCCGGGAGCCAAGATTTGTTAATTTCCATTGATACGCTCATAGGGGAAGTTAAGGACCACACCTTGATATAGCTTCCATGTCACACTGGCCCACTTGCACAATAGCCGAGAAGACCTTAACAGCACTAGGAATATTTAGCGAGACTACCCATACCTACCACAGGGAATTGTTAGTCTAAGCACTAGGGGCCTCAACACCCCAGTGAAACACAGCTTCATGCCATGTATGCTCAAAGTTCAGGTTGTGACGTGCTTACTACAGGAAACCCACTTATTTAAAAAAGACTGGAGCTGGCTCTGCACCTGCTGGCTCACTCAATAGATCCTGTCTTCCAGCCCAGCTAAGAGGGGAGGACTGGCTATACTACTTGCTAATACGTTTACAGACAAAATACAATCTACCATCGCTGAGATCCAAGATAGGCTGGTGGTGGTGCAAATAATGTAACAATCACAAACCTTCACGCTCTACAAAGTATGCACCCTTACCCTTAACCAAGAAGGCTTTCACGGGGAGCCATTTCCCAGTTTCTGACAATGCCGGATGTGTGATACTCATAGGAGGGGGAATCTAATATGGTGAGGGATACTAATCGCGACAGGTCAACAGTGCATAGAATGGGGAAAAAAGGAGCCTTCTCACATACGAGTCGAGCGTGGCTTAAGGATCTTGAGCTGGTAGATATCTGGTGAGCTCAACAACCCACTCTAGGGGCTACACATTGTTCTTGGCGTTACACTAGACATACATCAAATTAGACTATTATTTAGGCACAAAACAGCTCATACCAAGGATACAGCAGGTTGACACTGGGGTCATCTCCCTATCCGATCACACCCCTGCACTACTCACCGTAAGACACCCAGACGAAACCAAATCCCCCCAACAACAGAGAGACTGGCGACTGAATGGCAACCTTCTGAAGTGGCCAGACATAGGCCTTCATTACAACCCCGGCGGTAAATCCCACTTACCGCCGCGCTGAAAGCCGCCAACATACCGTGGCCGCAGCGGAAATCCGCTACAGGTATTACAACCCACATCTCGAAATCTGCCACAATACAGACACCCACACAAGTCCGCCACACCAAAGGTCAGTGATAAACAGGCAATACCAAAACCTACACCGTCATGCCAACAAGAATATGCCCACACTATCACGACCCATGAATCAACACGGCGGTCTTTCAACCGCGGTAAACCATTAGTGGTACACACCGCCGCGCTCAAAATACACACAAACTTACAAAACACAAACACATTGGACAATTCGAAATACACACACCTGACACACATACACACACCACACCCAAAGCACTATAAAACAAACCCCCACATTACCCACAACCTCTTACAACAAAATTTTTGTGAAGAAGCACAGAGAGAGAATAGCCAACACTACACCAGCATCCACAAGCACACCACACCATCACTCATACAACATCCACGCACCTCAAAGAATACACAGCAACACAACATTTCACACAGCACAACAAACATCACCTCACACATCATCCACACCACATCATGGCACCTCAAAGACACCCCAGGTTTTCTGAGGGGGAGCTCAGGGTCATGGTGGAGGAAATCATCCGGGTAGAGCCACAGCTTTTCGGATCACAGGTGCAGCACACCTCCATTGCTAGGAAGATGGAGGTATGGTGGAGAATCGTCGACAGGGTCAACGCAGTGGGACAGCATCCAAGAACACGGGATGACATCAGGAAGAGGTGGAACGACCTACGGGGGATGGTGCGTTCCGTGGTATCCAGACACCAGGTAGCAGTACAGAGGACTGCCGGTGGACCACCATCTCCTCCCCCACAACTAACAACATTGGAGGAGCAAGTCTTGGCAATACTGCATCCTGAGGGCCTCGCAGGAGTAGCAGGAGGAGTGGACTCTGGTAAGTCAAATTTTTACTACTCTTACCCCCCCACCTGCATGTCATCAGCTACCCCCACCCTACCCCACGCCCCATCACTCCAACACCTCACATATGCCCCACTATCACAACCCACCAATCCCAAAACTAAGCCCTGCATGCAACACCAAAGCATGGACACCCATTGCCAAACTATGTCCAGTACAGAACCCCACACAGACCCCAAAACACCAATCACACAATGGCAAACACAACAAGGCAAGCACAGGAGTAGAGGGTAACCCACCCTTGCACAAGATGGCACACAGAGATACTAAAACTATGCATTTACACCCCAACAGGACCCATACCCAATGTCACCTGACAGGAGGTGCCAGACATATCCAGTCCCCCCACAGAAAAGGCCCACAGTGATGACAGCAGCTCTGCACTCCTGGATCAAGATGACCAGCCCGGCCCATCAGGAACCTCGAGACAGTCAGCTCCCCTGCCCCTGTCACATGCCACCACAGACCCTGCCCCCTCAGGAAACACCTCCACAGCACCCAACCAGCGGGCCAATGCCACTATCCCCAGGACACGTCAATCAGCAGTGTGTCTACCACTACAGGGACCACAGGAAAACCCACCTCCCCAAGACAATCAGGGACCTGGGGTCAGAGGCAGTGGGCACACGGTTCACGGAACAGAGGCACAGGATAACAGGGTAGCTGGGACGACTGCTGTGTGACAGGGGGAGGACAAGCCCAGGGAACCCACTATCCACGAGGCACTCTCCAAAATCATGGGAGCATACCATCATTCCCAGGAGACCATGGGCAAGGTACTGGCCAAGTTTCAGGAGACCCAGCAGCTGCAGGAGGAACACTACCTGGGGATCAGGGAGGACTTGAAGTTCATCAACACCACCCTGGTCACCATTGCAGGGGTGCTGGCAGCCCTGGCCAACACCATGAGGGACAAAGTGGCACACAAACGGGCCCCTGACACTAGCCTGGACGATGAACAGCCCTCCACCTACGCCGGCGCTAGTGGATAGGAGGCCCCGCCACAGGAACAACAGGCCACCAGCACCCCACCCCCTGTAGAAGGGGAACCACCCCGCAAACGGTCCCTGAGATCCAGGAACAAAACGGAGTATTGCCAAGACCTCTGCCAGGAAATAAGACCCTCCTGATTGTCACCGTTCTGTCCCACTTTGTCACCCTGTCTACCTTAAACTGCCATTGCTCCACTTCCTATGCCCCCTTGGACAATGCACCTGTGAGACCAAGAAACTGAACTCTACCATGGACATTCCTCCACCATGACCCCAGCCCATTGCACACACCCCTCCACTTATTGGCACAGAAATAAACACCCTTGAATCACAAATCAATCTGGAGTCAGTCTTTACTTTTACAAATGTGTAATTGCAACCTTTTGGAAATCTATCAATGTCAATGTTCATGTTCACATACCATAGTTACACAGTTGTTGGGCAGCAGTAAACATAGCAGAGTAGAACCCAGATCTATGAAATGGAAAGCCAAAGTGACATGTCAGTGTCCATACACAGAGGTTAAAAGGCAGATTTATGCTGTGTCCTACAGTAGTATGAGATGTGAGAAGCAGTGCCATCCTCTTACCTGTGTCTCACTGGAAGTATTGCATGATGATGTTGTTTCGGTTGTCTATATCTTCTTCTTCTGCCTCCTCTTCTTCAATGTCCACAGGCTCCACAGCGGCCACAAGACCAGCATCAGGCCCATCCTCCTGCAGAAAAGGCTCCTGGCGTCGCAAAGCTAGGTTGTGCAACATACAGCATGCCATGATGATCTGGCACACTTTCTTCGGTGAGTAGTATAGGGATCCACCTGTCAGATGGAGGCACCAGATTCTGGCCTTCAGGAGGCCGAAGGTGTGCTCTATTATCCTCCTAGTTCTCCCATGTGCCTCATTGTAGTGTTCCTCTGCCCTTGTCCTGGGATGCCTCACTGGGGTCAGTAGACATGACAGGTTGGGGTAACCAGAGTCACCTGCGAATATCGAGGGACAACAGTGAGACATCCTCCAACCATTAGGGACTCTCCCATACCCAGACAACTATTTAAACTGTGTGGGGACCTTAGGCTCACCTATTAGCCACAAACGGTGCCTCTGGAGTTGCCCCATCACATAAGGGATGCTGCTATTCCTCAAAATGTAAGCGTCATGCACTGAGCCAGGCTACTTGGCATTCACATGGGAGATGTACTGGTCTGCCAAACACACCATCAGCACATTCATTGAATGGTAGCTTTTCCGGTTTCTGAACACCGGTTCATTCCTGCGGGGGGAACAAATGCCACATGTGTACCATCAATGGTACCAATAATGTTGAGGATATGTCCCAGGGCATAGAAGTCATCCTTCACTGTGGGCAAATCCTCCACTTGAGGGAAAACAATGCAGCTGCGAATTTGTTTCAGCAGGGCAGATAACACTCTGGACAATACGTTAGAGAACATTGGCTGTGACATCCCTGATGCCATGGCCACTGTTGTTTGAAAGGACCCACTTGCCAGGAAATGGAGCACTGACAGGACCTGCACTAGAGGGGGGATACCTGTGGGATGGCGGATAGCTGACATCAGGTCTGGCTCCAATTGGGCACACAGTTCCTGGATTGTGGCACGATCAAGTCTGTAAGTGATAATGATGTGTCTGTCTTCCATTGTCAACAGGTCCACCAAGGGTCTGTATACTGGAGGATGACGACATCTTATCACCTGCCCCAGCGGATGTGCTCTATGGAGGAGATGGGTGAGCAGAGGGTCATACACCACATGGGTTTCACAAGGCTGTTTAGCACAATTGTGAAATAATCTCTGTGAGCCTTTGTCTGTCCGTATTCCTGGCCAAAAATGCTGTGACGCAGTTAGCTGGCTGCCATGTGGCCCCCTGAAATGGCGGCTGCCTGACCTGTAAGGACTGACAAGGGGAAATGAGGTAACTTTGCTGGCATTGTGTTTCGCGGTAGGCGGTCAAAGACCGCTGTGCAATTCAGCATTGGTTATCATTGGGCCCTATCGGTTCCAGAAGCCAATGACGATGTACGCCCGCGGTGACGGTACGCACCGCCACGGACGTGACCACCATTTTCTATCTGTTCACTCACTTGATACCTGACCTTCAACAGGAGAGGACCTACACTGCAACTGCTGCTGTGACCTGAGTCTGGAAGCGACAATGGCTACAGTGTCTGGGGAAAGGGCCCTTGCCTTCACTGTGGAGGAGTTGGAGAAACTGGTGGATGGGGTCCTCCCCCAGTACACGCAACTCTACGGTCCTGCAGACTAACAGGTGAGTAAACTGTGTGCTTGGTGGATGGCACATGATTGTATGAAGTGTCGTGTATGGAAGAGACGAGGGGGGGGAACAGGCCAGCATGTGAGGATGGTGTGTGTATGTTTTTCTGGGCCAGGGTGGGAGGTTTGTGGCCAATGTGTGAGAAGAACAGCGCCCACCAGAAGAAGGGTATTTGGCGTGCCATCGCCAAGGAAGTGTGGACCCTGGGGGTCTACCATAGACGGAGCACCCACTGCCAGAAAAGATGGGAGGACCTGCACCGCTGGAGCAATAAGATGGCGGAGGCCCAGCTGGGGATGGCCTCCCAATGTGGAAGGGGTGCCCGTCGCACCATGACCTCCCTGATGTACTGGATCATGGCGGTGGCATATCCTGAGTTGGGTGGGCGCTTGAGGGCATCACAGCAGCCACAAAGGGGTGAGTACAGTCTCATTCAGCCGACTCTGCACTATTGACGTGGTGTCTGGGTGGGGGAGGTGAGCTGTGGGTTCTCATAGGCCAGGGCAGACGCGCCAAGATACATCCATTTTTTTGCAGGCTCAGTGCTACTCCAACCCCAAAGGCCGTAGTTGTCCTCTAGTCAGGCCCCTATGGGTTTCAGCTGTGCATGGAATGGGTCTAGACAGAGTCCCCCATGGGCATGTGCTTTTCCACTGCACTGTTAGTGCATGCACTAGTGCATAGGACCGCTCCCTGTGTATTGTGTCTGCCAATGGTAGTGGTGTTGCAGACATTGACCATGTTTCTCTTCTGGCTTCCCCCCTTTTTGTTTTGTCACCCTGTCCTTTCGTGCATTAGCATCATTTGGCGGAGGAGCATTGGCACTGGAGCAGGAGGGAGCTGCTACCCACATGGCTTAGGAGGGTGAATTTACAGAGCTTGAAGGCACCAGGGGGACGGAGGGCGAGGGGAGCTCCACGACGGGGACAGGAGCAGATACCAGCGACAGCGACTCCTCCTCTGATGGGAGCTCCCTTGCGGTGGCGGGCACCTCTGTGCCCACCAAAACAACAGGTACAGTCGCCACCCCTCCTACCAGCAACGCCCTCCCAGGAGCCCCTCATCGAGTTTCCCATGCCCGCTCACCCAGGAGGGTGGGCATCTCCTTCGCCCCAGGCACCTCAGGCCCTGCCCCAGTCAGCCCTGCTGCCCTCAGTGAGGAGGCTATTGACCTCCTGAGATCCCTCAATCAACCATTTTGAATGCCATCCAGGGTGTCAAGAGGCATTTGTAAAAAAACAAATGCATACCTGGAGGGCATTCATTCTGGCGTGGTGGCCCAACAGAGAGCATTTCAGGCTCTGGCCTCAGCACTGATGGCAGCCATTGTCCCTGTGTTCAGCCTCCCCCCTCCAACTTCCTCTACACAGAACCAATCCCCTGTACCTCAGCCTATCCCAAAGCACACCATCAGACCAGCATGCACACATCAACACACAAGAGTGGACATGGCAAACATAAGCACCACACATCCCACAGGCACTCACACAAGCACCATACCCATGCAGACACACCAACATCCACTGCCTCCACTGTGTCCCCCTCCTCCACGTCCTCCTCCTCCCTCCCTGTCTCGTCTCCACCCACACCTGCATGCACTACATCCTCAGCCACTACCTCCATCACCAGAAGGCCCATCACCACACACCGCTCACGTGCAATCACCACCCCTACTACCATGCACACGTCCCCTGTGTCCTCTCCCAGTGTGTACGTGAGCCCTCCTCCCAAACTACACAAACACAGGCACCCACCCACCCAACAGCCATCCACCTCACAACAGCCTCCGGCCCATGCCCCTACACCCAAATTCAGAAGACGTACACCTCCTACAAGCACTACCTCTTCCTCCACTCTCAAACCCCCTCCACCTTCCCGTCCCAGTGTGTCTAAGAAACTCTTCCTGGCTAACATAAACTCTTCCATACACCTCCCCCCGTCTTTGCCCTAGGGCCAGGTTGTCCAGGTCCTAGCCCAGCACCTCAGCCACCAAATCCTCCAGCACTGTGGTCTCAGCAAGTCCGGTCACATCGCGGGCAGCACCCAGCAGGGCTGCCAGTGTGCCACCTAGCGAGGCCAGGGATCAGCCCATTCCGCCACTTGCCAAAGTGAAGAAGGTGCTCACATGCCGTAGGGAAAAGCCGCACGAACCACCCAGCAGGGGCTCCTCCAAGGCAAAAGGGGACAGTGCCAAGGGACCAGCAGCGACATCCAAGGTGGGGAAGGGACACAAGGCGAAGGGGAAGTCAGGACAGGGCATGGAGCCTCCGGCTGAGGGACCAGAGTCACCCCTTCTGGTAATCAGAACAGTAACCTGTATGGCGGTGGACACCACCACCTGCACCGCCACCTGCACGGCCACCTGCACTGCCATCTGCATGTCTGCTGCCTCTGCAACAGTCCCCAGCATCATCCCCAGTGGGCAGCTGTCCGAGGCTGAAGGGGACGTCCTGCTGTCTCCCTCCACAGGTGCTGACACAATCACCCCCTGGCAGCATCTCCGCCACAGACACCGCCGCACCCACGCCATCAGCCCCGCAACGTGCTCAGACAGTGCCACCACAGCTGACATGGCTAACATCCCCAGTGGGCAGCCGTCTGAGGCTGCAGGAGACGGCCTGGACCCTGCACAGCGTACATGAGGCACAACACCCAGCACTATTTGTACCAGCAGGTGGCAGGCAAAGTCACAGCTGGGTGGAGTGTGTCTCTGCCTCCATGGAGTATCATGCTACCTGTCCCCAGGCAATCTTGTGGCACACACACCCAGGTGAGGGAATGGGACCTGCCACACTGCATGTGACGCACTCTGGGCACAATGCCCCCTCCCGAACCAGTGGAGAAAAGCATCCACTCACACAGTCCTTGGCAGGATGAAGCACTCTGGGCACAATGCCCCCTCTAGAAGCAGTGGAGAAAAGCATCCACTCACCCAGTCCTTGGCAGGATGAAGCACTCTGGGCACAATGCCCCCTCCAGAACCAGTGGAAAAAAGCATCCACTCACACAGTCCTTGGCAGGATGAAGCACTCTGGGCACAATGCCCCCTCCACAAACAGCGGAGAAATGCATCCACTCACACAGTCCTTGGCAGGATGAAGCACTCTGGGCACAATGCCCCCTCTAGAAGCAGTGGAGAAAAGCATCCACTCACCCAGTCCTTGGCAGGATGAAGCACTCTGGGCACAATGCCCCCTCCAGAACCAGTGGAAAAAAGCATCCACTCACACAGTCCTTGGCAGGATGAAGCACTCTGGTCACAAAGCCCCCTCCAGAACCAGTGGAGAAAAGCATCCACAACCCCAGTCCTTGGCAGAATGAAGCACTCTGGGCACAATGCCCCCTCCAGAACAAGTGGAGAAAAACATCCACTTGAGAGACTGTGGCTTTGCACTCCCCAGGATAAAGCAGTGGGCAAACCACCCACTTGTGAGACTTGAGAGACTGTGGCTTTGCACTCCCTAGGATAAAGCAGTGGGCAAACCACCCTCTTGTGAGACTTGAGAGACTGTGGCTTTACACTCCCCAGGACCAAACTGTGGGCATGGAGCTCCCTTGTGGAGCAGTGGCGTCATCTGTTCATCCAGCTGAGGTGCCCCCCTCCCCTGAGGTGCCTGTTTTTTTTCTCGATCTGATGCCCCAGCAGTGTTCTCTCCGTTTCAAGTCAGGTATCATGTGTGGGCTTCGCCCATGCATTTTGGGACCACTGGTCCACGGACAATGACTCAATACTATCCGGACTTGTAGTGTAGTTGCTGTACATATTTGTATATACTGATGATTTACATTTATCTTGGCCTATCTGATTTTTCAATGATTACACTCGTTACAATCATTTAATTTTGTCCTTGCGTTCTTCCATGGGGTGACGGAGTGTAAATGTAATGTTGTTGCATGTATTTGTGTGTATGTTGTTGTGGGTGAGGGTGGGGGTGTTGCGTGTGTGTGTCACTCTCTCTTTCCTCCCCCTCTCCCCTGTGTGCTAGGTGCAGTACTCACCGTGGTCGGCACTGGCGTCTTTGCTCCTCCTGGTAGAAGAGGAGGTAAACCAACATGGGCAGGACCTGTAACTCGGGCTCCATGGTGTCCTGGTTCCTCGTTGAGTGTCGAGAGGTGAGTGGTTTCCGTTCCAAGTCCTGTTTCCACTGTGCTTTTGATGGCATTGGTACCGCCCCAGAAAAGGTGGCGGATTGGTGCCTTGTAATACAGTGGGCGGTACATTGTGTTCCGCCTGTCTGTTGGCAGTTACCGCCGCATGTTTGTTTCTACCGCTGTGGCGGTCGGAGTGTTAAAGTGGCTGTCTGTGTTGGCGGTTTCCGCCATGGTCGTGATTCCATTTTTTTTACCGCCGGCCTGTTGACGCTATTACCGCCACTTTAACACCGACCGCCAGGGTTGTAATGAGGGCCATAGTGTCTACCCAGAGTCGTCTCTCCATCTATCTGATGAAGAACGAAAGGTCAGCCTCACAAATTTTCAGATGTGGGATGCTCTAAAGGCGGTCCTCTGGGGGGAACTTATAGCTATCAAGGCTAAACTTAACGCAGACAGGAGGGCAAAGTATAGGGAACAGGAAGGGAAAGTGAATGACCTGCTGATCCAGCATCAAGGCTCGGGCTCCTGAAAGGTCAGCATTAAGCTGTGGACTGGGAGGTCACAGAGTATGCATTACTGGGTACCAAACATAGATATTACACTGAGGGAGATAAAGCAGGAAACTGCTAGATTGCAAACTCAAAGCAAAACAGCAGAGAGATAATATGGCCCAAATTATCACCCACACTGGAGATACCACCTACACTGAAGCTGAAGCTTTCTGAATATACTACTCCACTCTATACACTTGAAAACCTTCTCCCAACAGAGGATAGCTGAAGCTTTCTGAATATACTACTCCACGCTATAAATTCAGAACCTTCCCCCACCAGAATGATACAAACCTATCTAGACGCAACTCCACTAACGACCTTCACAACATACCAATCTGGAAAAGTGAAGGGAAACATAATGGTGGAGAAAGCCATAACTAGTATTTCCAAACTACAGACTGGGAAGACTCCAGGCCCCAATAGTTTTACAGCAGCCTTCTACAAGATGTTCTGTCCACAATTAGCTCCTTTACCAGCTAAGCTCTATACCCTTTGTCAGACACTGCATCTCTCACCCCCTCGATGAAAACAGCTGTAATCGTAATAATACCCAAACCGGGCAAGTACCCTTCAGTCTGCACTTCTTACCACCCCATTTCACTTCTCACCGTTGACTCAAAGATATTCATGGGCATCCTTGCCCAGCAATTAGCTCCTTATATGCAAGACCTCATGGGCCCAGACCAGATGGGTTCATCCCAGAAAGAGGATGCCCCAACACAAAACGCATATTACATATAATGGATAAACAGCACACATCAAAGTAACAGCCTTCTTATTTTCTGTCAATGCTGAGAAATAGTTACATAGAGTCCAGTGGTCCTTCCTCCAGGAGGTCCTTGGTAGGGGGGGAAAGAGATCCAAATTCCAGAGATGGGTGTTTAGCAGGTACAACCACCCAGATGTCCGGACCCAAGTTAACACCACAACCTCGGGTCTCATTGCAATACAGAGAGGAACGCAGCAGGGCTGTCTCCTATGCCCACTTTTGTTTATGCACAATATGGAAATGACTAGCTAAGGCAATATGTAGAAACCCCCAAATCACAGAATTCACATTTAGTGAAATGGAACACAAGATACCACTCTATAAAGGCAACGTCTTCTTAATGTTAACTAATCCACTGACCACATTTCCAGTCCTGTGTGTTGAGGTTCAAGGTGAATAAGCAAACATTGCAGGTACAGGGACTCAATGTCTCGAGGTAGTGATGAAGGGCCCTCTAGGAAAAACACCCTTTCACAGAGGCACACTGATATATTACATACGTAGGCATTAAACTCTGTTCAATAGTAGGGCACACAGCCAACCAGAACTACACCGACCTCCTCCGCACAGCCCATAGGGATCTATAGATTTGGGAGATGGAGGGATTCATACATGGGACATGTACCAACTGTCGGACTGATCTTGCTACAAAAATATTATACATAATGAAGGTTCTCCCCCTGGGTTATAATCTATGAATTTCCATAAAGAGTAAGGAGGCCAAGTTTAAAACATTTTATTTGGAATGGGTACTCAAAATAATTCATTGAACAATTATGAGTTCAAGGTTTTAGCTTACTGATTATTATTAGCTACCCAAAACTCTTCAAATCACTCATCAGCAGAACGTTCTATCCACAAGACACTTACTTTCAGCCCCAGTAGTGCACCTGACTCTTTTGGCATGCTCGTCCTTTTGTTAAGGATAACACGTCCAATAAGCCGATCTCCTTCCTTGGATGGCTGCCATGTTACAGGATGCTAATGAAAAAAGAAACATAATTTTAACAAATTCTGCTTAGAAAACATTGTCTTCTCCAAAAAGAAAACACACTTAAGAGAAGCATTAAATAACACTCTTTGAAGAAACAAGCATTGGCTCAATAATTATACTTGAAGATGTGAAGCTATTTATGATGATTAGAGTATTCACATACACGTATCATGATCATGATCGAATCACGATAATCATTAGGTAGAGCATTTCCTAGCTCTAGTTTGGTAAATACATGAATGAGGCTATTTTGTAAACACAAGGCATTACATCAATGTCATATTCTTAAACGAGTGGAATGTATGCTTTGAAATGATGGCATATCGTTACAGGCAGGATGGAACTGTAATGTCCTCTTGAACGGGCCAACCAAACAAAAATCTAATTTCACGTGTGGTATCACCATAAATGCATCGAGATCACCAGAAATAGGTAACAACTTAATTGCTATAATTAGAAGCTAAATCTGGAGACTGGCCAAATATTTTTCATTTAAAACAATGATACACAATTCGTGAAAGAGACCCATAACGACCCTTCCCATATAATTAATTCTGATTTTCAGAACATTTTTCACTACATACAGGTATTTCTTTCAAAGTCAGCTTGCCATTGCTCCTACCCCACTTGCCACTTAATTAGTCCAATGGCAGTTATGTTGGGATGGGTCATCCCATCCTGTAAGAGGAGGGAGGGGAAATGAGTGTTGTACCCCTTCACATGTGGCTACAATGGTAATGACCATTACGTCTGCAAGGGATATAATGAAAGGCCCAGGGCCAGGACCTCGCAGACGGAAAGTAAAAGTAACTGGTATCGGGTCAATTATTCTAAGCAATGTACTCGTTTCTGCAAGCCGCATTACGTGACCCAACAAATTGGTGAAGGGGGAAAACGGTGCTTCCCACCTCCTAACCCTGTGCACCTTTCCCCACCATACAGTCCTCACAATTTCATTGGCTCCCCTGTAACTTAGTGCAGTTTGCTGGCACAGTGTGTCGCTTACCAATTGTGGGTCGTCGGCCAGGGAGGGTTGCCTGTTGCTCCCAGTCACACTGTAGACCAGGGTTGAGGCGGTTGCTCGTACCAATACAGCGGGCTGCTCGACTGCATTGGCGGCCCCTCAAAGGGCACATTTTCAACTGCACAGCACAGCTCACATGTGGCACTGAGACCGTGACCGTTGTTCGCTCTTTGCGCCCCTGTCCATGGAGCTGAGGCTGCCCTAAGGTGTGCTGGTATGCTCTGTCTATTGCCTGAATCTGACATCTGGAGGAGAGTTGCTCTTAATGCTCCAGATTCCTGAGGGCCCTGCCCTCGTTTCTTTAACAACGGACATTTGCCTGCACAAAAGTACAACTAAGCATGCTCATTGCTTCCTGCCAAACCGTGAGTCATTTCTGATATCTGCTGCCTGGGAAAAATTCTCATTTTTGTTGTGGACGTTGCCTGCACTAAAAATAAAAGAAAGCCTCCTGCTTGTTGCCTGCCACACTGTGAGTCCTTCCTGATGTCTGCTGGTGGCTCCTGATATGTGCGTGGCGCCCAATTTATCACCTTTAAAGGGGCTACCCTCCTGACGAACAGAGCAGGCACCAGTGCGTGCTACATTTTGCCCAGCAGTTATACTAGACAATTTTTTTCCCATTCACAGGATTAAGGTTTGATCCATGATGGCTTCCATTCCCGCCCTTGAGCCTTTTGTCACGGAGGCTACCCCATCTGCACAAGCAGCTCGATGAAAAGACCGGGTCGAGAGGCTAGAAATTTAGTTTGCTGATGTGACCTACTTGAAGCAAATTTGTGTACATGATGTTTACATTTGTATTGTGTCCAGTGCAGGGCCTAACATGTTTTGTTTTATTTTGTGTTTGCGCAATGCTCCTACATGTAGGGGGTGCCACCATTCACAAGCTTGGGAAGTAGGTATTTGATGAATGTCTACCTTTCACATACCAAACTTTGAAGCGGGCCCTCACTGCACACTTGGAACTGCTTGCAAACCATTTCTACGAGTGGTTTCTCCAGCGCCAAGCCAGGCAACTTCCTGAAGAATCAGTGGACACTTTCTATGAGTGACTAAATGAACTTGCTAGTACTTTCACATTGCCTGACACTGATGATGAGATTCAAGCACAGTTTATACAAGGATGCCTCTCTGTCAAGCTGAGGGAGAACATCATGCAGGTACAGTGGATGTCCATGGCTGACATGCTTACAATGGGGCGGTCAAAAGAACTTTCGAAGGTGAGCGCCGCACACATGGAAGTGGCACTACAATGACAAGTAAAGACAGAGCCAGTGAACGCGGAGACATATGAGGGGCCAAACAAGAAAAAAGCTCAACCCAAACTTGCTGCAAGCACTAGCGTGTGTAACACATGCAGAGGACCCTACTCCCATCAAGGGGTGTACCCTGCCCTGCCCAAGGAAAAAGGTGCTCCAACTGCAACAAATTAAATCACTTCACCAAAGTATGCTGTCCATCTGCTTCTCAAAAAACACAAAAACCAATGTAGTACATACACTGATGGTCTCGGGCTATGAAGAAGATGTGGGTGAATGATGATGATGTGGAAGGGGCAGTACACGTCATACATGCCATTTCAGCCAGGAGAGTACCCTCGATAGTGCATCCCGAAGTGCACCATCCTTCTCTCGGGCTACCAGATCCTGGCTCTGATTGACACCAGAGTTTCCATAAACATTTTGGCACAGTTAGTGTTACAGATCCTACCCAAAACGGCCAGTCCTCTGCCCCACCGCCACCCAGGTTTATGCTTTTGAGTCTTCAATGCCACACCCATGGCAGGGATGTTCACGTCAGAAATCTTGCATGAGTCACAGTCAGCATGGGCCAAGGTGTATGCCACCAACAGTGGGTCTGGAATGCTGCTGACTACCGGTTGGTGGAAGGGCTCAATTTCGCCTGTTTTGCCTTCAGTATGCACCTAGGGAGAGTGAATGATTTGTTAGCCGAATTCTTGCAACTAATCAATGGCATTGGATGTCTGAAGGACGTCTCATACTTCTCCACATCAAGGAATCAATCCAGCTAGTTACACTGAGACATCGCCGAGTGGCATTCCATCTACACCCTAAGGTGGAGGATGAGCTGAGAAAATTGGAACAGGCAGAGATCATTGAGTGGGTGGATGGCCGAACACCCAGGGGGTCCCTGATTGTAGTTGCTCGCAAGCCTAAACAGCCCAACGAGGTCAGGATCTCTGTCGACATGTGTCTGCCTAATATGGCCATCCGTTGTGAACGTCACCTGATGCCCACCGTAGATGATATTGTTGCTAAAGTGAGTGAATCAAGAGGGTTCTCTAAAATGGATCACCGAGCAGTGTACCCTCAGCTGCTGCTGGTTCCAAAGTAAAAAAAACATTACAAAACCTTACACCCAAGTAAGTAGGTTTAAGAAGGTACAATCACCTCAGCTTTGGAGTATCAAGTACAGCAGGTCTTTCAAGACACAATCTGGGGAATGTTGGCTGGACTAGAAGGGGTCATCAATATCAATGATGACATCCTAATACATGCTCCAACTATAGAGTGGAATCTTGATAGGCTGATTGCGACGTTCAAATAACTACAGGACAGTGGGCTCACCCTACACTGTGAGAAATGTGTTTTTCTCCAGATGGAGATTGCTTCCTTCGGCTACCAATTCTCTGCAAATGGTGTAATGCTGATCTGATGAAGGTTTGAGACATTCAATCAGGCCCAGCACCCACCAACATTTCAGGTGTCTACAGTTTTTTGGGGATGGTTGCATACTGTGGGCGATTAATTGTAAATTTGACCACCCTCACGTTCCTAGAGGAGGCATTCCAAGTAACTAAAAATGCTCTGTCCGCAGTCACTAATTTTGTTTACTTTGATCCTTGCAAGGAATTGGAATTGTCAGTGGATGCCAGCCCCACTGGCCTTGGGGCAGTAATATCTAAAAAATGAGATGATGGTGAGTGGGCTCCTGTGGCATATGCTAGTCGTGCTTTAACAGATACTGAGCAGCAATACTCTCATATTGAAAAGGAAGCCATTGAAGTCCATTGGGGTTGTCGCAATTTCCATCTATATATCTTTACGGCCAACCGTTTACAATTCACACAGACCATAACCCACTCATACCCCTGTTGAATGGATCATCCTCCAAACCACCTTCCAGGATCAAGAAGTGGATCCGTAAGCTTCAAGAATACCACTTCCCAGTGGTCTATCAACCAGGATATCAAAATCCAGCTGACTACCTGCTCCAGCATGCAAGACCAGCCACCATCAGTGAGGTATTTGATGTTGAAGATGTGGAAGAGTACGTGCGACTGATGGTGGAGCGATTACGGCCTCTGCCCATCTCCCTTAATGAAATTGTAGCAGCAACCAAGTCTGATGACTGTCTTAAGTTACCAATCCCAGATGTAGCCTCAGGGAACTGGCACATACTCATGCACAACACGTCCTGCTGCACAGATGAAGCTCAATTGACATTATAATTGTTAAACAATGTCAGGAAAGAACTTGCTGTTTCCCCCAAAGGGTGTCTCCTGAGGGGCCCTCGATTGGTCATTCTAGCATTGTTGCAAAAACAGGTGGTGGGCGTGACCCACTCTGCCCACCAAGGTGTAGTGAAAACAAAATCCAGACTCCAGTGCAAAGAACGGTTCCCATGTTTAGATGGTGAGGCAATGTTCCATGTGTCAAGCTGCTGGTCTGGCCAAACTGTCTGCATCCCCCATTACAGAGTCCATTCCATCCATCCTATGGTATAGGGCAAGTGCCGATTTTGGGAGCCTCCATGGTGGTTGCCACATGTTGGTGGTGATAGATCATTTTTCAAAGTATCCTGAAGTGGAGATTCTAGACTCAGTAATGGTGGCCCAAACCATAACTCGTTTGGAGAAGTTTATGGCCATGAATGGACTTTTGAATGAACTTAGGACTGACAATAATACCCCTTTTTCTAGTCAAGAGTTTGCTGAGTACTTGGCCTCTAGAGGAGTTCATCATCGCAAAATCACTCCCCGGTGGCCGCAAGCGAACGGTGAGGAAGGGCGCTTCATGCAGACTCTAAACAAAGTCTTGAGAACTGCATTGGCCAATGGTCAGAATATGGAGTGTGCTTTGTATGTTTTCCTCCGTGAGTACTGTCTAACTCCTCATGCTACCACCAGAGTCTCCTGCAGCACACTGTGTATGAACCTGATGTTGGGAGACACTATTTGCCATGTTGGAGAACCTTCTGTGATCTGAGACAAGGTGGCTGATGCGTTGCATCAGCGCAGTGCACAAAATGACAGCATCTAAAGAGAAGACTAGCCAAGTGATGTGATATCTGAATTGGTGATTTGGTACTTGTAAATAATAGGCACCAAGGAGCAAGTTTATGTTGCCTTTCGAGATTCACCCATGGAGAGTGAATGCTGTCAAAGGAATTATGGTCACTTCCCAGAAGGCTGGTGAAACAATCACAAGGAACATATTGTTCTTTAAACTGTACCAGTAGACAGACTCTGAGCCAGTAAACGCAGATAGCACACAGCCCACGGAGCAGTTTGGCAATGACAAGGACAATATTATCTGCAAGATGGGACCGTTTGTCTTTCCCTTCATTGCCTCGGGGGTGGCTGGTCAACACCAGCTAATAAGTTTACCGAGTCACAGGGGAACGGTTGGAGAGATGACCCCGACATCAGTCGAAGTGAGCCTAAACGAGATGAAGCAGGTTCCCAGAGGCAAGGTATGGGGAGGTCTGATTTGCAACCTCAGTCAGCGACATCCACAAAGTTAAAGAATTTTATATTACGCTGAGAATGTTTTTTCTTAACAATGTTATGAGGTAATACTGTACCTATGCAATTTACAATCTTCATGCAATGCTGATATGGCCTACTTGAAACAAATATGTGTATATGATGTTTACATTTATACTGTGTCCAGTGCAGGGTCTAACATGTTTTGTTTTATTTTGTGTTTGCATTATATTTTTTTTTTGTTTGGGTAAAGGAGGAATGTTAGGTTGGGAATGGGTCATCCCATCTTGCAATGTGTGGGGGGAATGAATGTTGGACTCCGTCACATGTGACTATGATGATAATGACCATAACTTGTGCGTGGGATATTATAAAAGTCCCAGAGCCCAGACCATGTGGTCAGAGAGTAAAAGTAAGTGATGTCGGTTCCATTATTTTTGAGCGCTGTACTCATTTCAGCAGGCCGCATTATGCGACCCAACAACAGTCAGCAAAATTCTGCCTCAGACAATTTAACATTCATGAATGTTTAATGTATACTTTTTCAAAAATTGTACAAACTAAAATGCTTCATCAAAGGTTATTAAAACAAAATGTACCTCTCATTTAGAAGAGGTTTTTCTGACAGTAAAACTGTCACCGGCTCTGCCAATGGAAAAACAGGGGGGTTGGCATCAGGACTAGCCCTATTTAGAACAACATACCCTCAATTATTTTGGGCAGCGTTGGTTCTTGTCTGCATTCCCATGTCAGCCTGGTGTCCCAGACAGAATAAAACAGAATTGCATACTGTAGGAGGCTGGCTCAGTATATAGTGTACACTGAAAGGTGATGCACCCTGCAGTGAGTCCAGGCAACCCTTAGTGATAGTGTAAGTGGTTCCTAATAACCAAAGGTCTCAAAGGGTAGCTGTGGAGAGTAGCTAAGGCTTATCAGGAGGGTGTACAGCAATTCTAATAACCACAAAGTCAGTCAGTGATTTATACACAAGAAAGAACCACAGCAGTGTTAGAAAAATAATGTATCATTTATTAAAATACAGGCACTAAACTAACTTTGGTATATCTCCTAAACGGAGATACAAACACCCAAACATATACTTCAAAACAGGCAGGTAAAAGCATTCAATTACATAGGCCCTTATGGGGAGGGGGTAAAGCATATCCTAAAAAGAATGGGAGAACGTCACAACTAATCAAGACTGACACCAAAGGATCTTAGGGGCTGGGGAAGTACTAAAACACCTGAGATGAGTAGCAAGAATTTCCCGGGTGCCTGTGTGCAGAGACGGTACCCTGGGTCAAGTACCTATAGGATAACATGCGAAAGTCACAGTTAGAGTTTTCGTGTTTCAGGACCCTTCCCAGAGGACCCTGAGGAGACCCGTTGGGAGAAGGAAGGTTTGGGAGTCCCCCCACCTGTGGACACCCATAGAAGGGGAGTACCTACATCAGGGAGCCCAGGTGCAGAGGGGTGAAGTCATCTAGGAACCTCCAGTTGAAGTCAACGGGGACCTCGGCTGTTCAATTCTGTCGTGATCTCTGGACCAAATTGGTGGAACTCACGTGTGGATTCCAGATGAGGAGGTTCTGTAGAAAGAGGGTACAGAGTCCTGACCATCTGGAAATGCCCAGGGGATGCAATGCCCACCCTTCTTGTAGATGCTTTCCTGTTGAACGGTTGTCATGGAGATGCAGCTGCAGTGCCAAGGTAAAGCAGAAGGTTCCCAGGCATCAGCCACAATCTCATGACGGTCGTCGAATTGCAGAGCAATTGGTGGCCAGCAGAACCACCATCAAGCCTTGGTAAATGCAAGAGACAAGATACAAGCACTTTTGCAGAAAGGGGTACCAGCAAGGTCCAAGGGGCGTAACCTTTAAAGTAAGCCATGGCCAGCCCTCAGCAAGAAGGAGAGCCAGCAGAAATCGATGGAGACCCCAGGAGGACCCACTGGCAGCAGGGACGGGGAGTCGTGAGGAGGCCTAAGCAGCACAAAGAAGATGAATGCCCGAGTTGCAGGAGTTCCAGGGAGGACATCGGTCTTGTGTGATGCTTGAGGCTGGGGCTTCTTGGTGCTAGGAGGTCTTCAGACTGAAAGCCAACAAACCTTGGCAATGATAAACAGCGTGGTGCACAGGGGTTCTGTTCAAGCAGCTCCAATGAGGTCCACAATGTCCCCAGTTGCAAAGAAGATAGGTCAGACCTCTGGAGAGCTACAGTACCACCACCTGTGTTGCAGAGCCTTGAAGAGTCCATGGGACAGCAGGATCCACAAAGTGGTTGTTGAAACTGAGGTGTCTGCGGATGCAGGGGAGTGACTCCTTCACTCCAAAGGAGATTCCTCTTGGATGTCCTTAGTGCAGGCAGAGTCATTGAGACTCTGGAGGATGCACAGCCATGGAAGTTGCAGGGTCCTTGAAATACACAGGGATAAAGTTGCAGTAGGAGCCCTCCTATCAGTTGCAGTTTTTTCTTGATCCCCAGTAAAATCCAGCAGCAGAATCCAGTGTCCAGGTGGCATTAGAATCTTGAAGAGGAATCCTGCAGACAAATATGGGGTCCCACCCTCAGGTGAGCCCATAAGTAACCCATGAAAGGGACTGGGGGGCTTCTGCAGTGACCCACCTATCAGGGGGGGTAGGGACGCTACTCTGCTGGACTGACCAGTCAGATGCTCCCAGGCACCTCTGCTCATGTTGTTTCTGAGATGGCAGAATCAAGTGGCCACCTGGAAAAGCTCTGGGCACCTCCCTAGGGAAGGAGCTGGACAGGGGAGTGGTCACTCCCCTCTCCTTTGTGTGTTTTCACACCAGAGCAAGAACCAGGGGATTCTACGTGTAGGAAACCGGTTTTGCAAGGAGGGCACCAACTGTGCCCTTCAAAGCAGTCTGGTGGCTCACAGGAGTACCCCCATCCTAGTCCAGAGACACCTATTTCTAAAGGAGAGGTTGTAACACCTCTCCTCTACAGGAAATTCTTTGTTCTGGCCTTCCCCTGCCCGAGTTAAGCTCAGTAGCAGGAGGTCAGCGCAGTGTCCGGGGTCAGCAGCAGCACTGGCTTGCACGCAAGGCTGCACAGGGAGACATGGGACATCCTCTAAGGAACTTCCAAAGTACATGGTATTATGCAACTGGAATCTGTGTAGTTGCATGATTCCAACATGTCTGATAACAAACATGACCAGGTTCAGTGAAGCCAATATGTAGTTGGACATCTCATGATGACCAGTGCCCACTACACACCTTAAATGGCTTCCCCACACTTACAAAGCCCAGAACATAAATGGAGTCTAGGGTTTGTAGGGGTACCTCAGCTCATGCAGGGGTACCCCTTACACGTAGAAACATGCACCCTGCTCTTGGGCTGAAGGGCCGACCTTAGGGGTGACTTATAGGGTCAGAGTGCAGTGACCAGGATATAAGGTAAAACATATATCTGGGGTGAAAAGTGCATGTACCATTTCACACAGGCTGTAATGGCAGGCCTGTAGTCCCAGTTTGCATGGCCTCCCATGGGTGGCATAATCCATGCTGCAGACCATGGGGGAACCCTGGTGTATCAATGCCCTGGGTACCTAAGTACCATATATTAGGGACTTACCGGGGTACACCAGTATGGCACTTGTGGGGTATAAAAGTTACTTACCAACCAAATTTTATGGGACAGAAAACTGACACTGGGGTCCTGGTTAGCAGGATGCCAGTGTACTGCAGTCCAAACACACTGACACCAGGCAAAAATTGGGGTAACTATGTCAGAAAGATCCTACTGTACTACACTCACTACACCATCATGGACAAAATGTAGGATTCACTAGAGGTTGCAACTGCGACTCCTGGCCTGCCCCTTGTGCAGGGATGGACTGAGGAATCAAAATCAGTTCAGGCTAAAATGCTCAAACCAGCCTCCACTCCTTTCCTTTCCTCACTCTTTTTTCTCAGTTTCCATCAATCCATTTTCTCTATCTCTCTCCTTCACTCCACTCTCTCTTCTCCTTCCCTGATATTTTGCTTTCCAACCCTCTCCCTTTCAAGCCCTCTGTACCTACTCCAATTAATCTTGGAACTGGGGAGAGGTATCAACAGCAATCCTGTGCATTCAAAATCAGACTCCAATGGCTTGAGCCCAAAAGGCCTGTCTGACCCTGCCCTTACAACCCCTGGCACTGCCCTTGCAACACATGGCCTCAGAAATGGCAGAATCATTGCCAGGAACACAGGTGTGGCTTGTACTTAGCGCTGTCAGAATTTCACCCTTATTATTTCCCACCCTTTTTAATATGAATTACCTCCTCATCCATACCGCGCCCCATTTCTTACTACATGCACTTTGTGAGACAAGGCCTCACCACTACCACACCTACCAAGCACTCATAAGTGAAAAGCAAAATAACAGCTCCACCCCCCCTTTACTATTAAAAGTAGACAAGGGCAAAGCACTTCCTGACATACCAAGCCTCCACCGCCAGTCTTTAAGAGATAAAGAGGAAGTGATGGAGGAAATTTAAGTAATGGGATGAGGAATTAGGAATTGGAGTAATCACCAGTAAGTAATCCAAATGTTTTGGAATGTCTTTTATTGATTATTAGTGTAGAGAAAAATATCAAGCCTGGCACTAGATAAGATGTTTGCCTGGCATCTGAGGTTCATACAATAAAATGCTTTTAATTGTATCTTGTGTACATGCATGTAGATAGGAATATGTTTCTGTACGAGACTACGCGTGACAGTTATGTAACCATATTTCTAAAGTGCATAGCTGCTCCAAAACTGAAGCTCCCCAGCACTGGGCCAAGGGTAAAGTTGTACTGCATCTACCGGCCAACAAAAGGAGAGTAATAGAATACTAAATGGAAAAAGCCATTTCTTCAGGGTTTTCTTAAAATGCAGAGGGTTCTTGATGTTCCTGATGGGAAGAGGTAGCGAGTTCCAGAGAACCAGGGCCTAGGCCCGCTCTTGCTCTCCTAACTTGAGGAACAGTAGCCAAATTGAGATCTGATGAACGTAAGGAGCTGGAAGATCGATAAGGGGGTATAAGATTAGAGAAGGTGGGGGCCCATGAGATTGCAAAATGTTATGAGCGACACACAAGGTGTTAAAGTGGTTGCACTTCTCCACTTGGAGCCAATGTAGTTCATGAAGAAGGCCGGAGGAAGAGTGAATGAGAATGATGAGTTTGAGGGAGTGTTGAAGAGTGTGAGTGAGAACCAGTGTGTGAAAAAATGATTGAGCATGGGTGACAAGGAGTAACTGTGAGTGAAAATGAGTGAATCAGAGTGAGTGAGAATAATGCCTAAGATTGGGCCAGTCAGACGGGTACACTCGCTATGTTCTCAGCTCAGATAAAGTGTTAGGTAGGAACCTCCAGAACATCTAGAACTACATACACCAAGGTTAGAATTTCATCATTTTTACCATGCTTGTAATGCTGACTTCATTGCTTTGTTTCATCTGCCTAATTTTTGCTCACTCTTTATATGCCAGATTGTGATTGTTTCAATAAATGTATTGAAACCACATCTCACATCTTTTTGTGTCTTGCCTTGGCATAAAGGAGTAACAACTCGAAAGGGGTAAGATTTGTCTCCACAGCTTGCCTGGAGATTCAGTGTGTCATGCTAAGGTTGCCATAATCGCTTTCTACCTTGGTAGGTTTGGGGGTTTGTGTGAAGCACTGTGAGCTAGCCAGGAGGTAGGCCAATGGTGTGGACAGAGTCAGTCTCCCATGCTGTGCCAATCTGCTGTCCTAAACATGCATTGCTATTATCTGAGAAGGAACCACATTATACTCCCCTTTTTTGTGGACCCTAAGAGAGAGAGATTATAGAACCAATTTAGGGTGATGGTTAGGGAAGGTGCTGAGAAACACTGCAATAGGTTATAAGCTTGTTTTAGGACTATGAAAATAAGGCAGCCATAGCTGGTTGAATGAGCTGGCAAAAATAGGCTTACAATTGGATAAGGGAAAATGCCAATTCTGAAGAATTTTCTATGAACGCTGGTGAGGGGAAGCCAGATGTGTTTGGTCTTACTATGCAAAACTTTACTCCTCTCAGGTACTGATTGTGGACTAATTCATTTCCTAGCAGAACTGGCTCTCCCTAGACATCTGGAATTTGACTGTTTCAGGATGGAGTAGGGCCCCTTGGTAGAAGAGGAGGAAGTGCCTACGAACCTGCTACCGGCATAGTTACCTGGCTCGAAGAGCCTGTCTGCAGAATTGTTCAAGACATTTTTGGAATTTAATGTGTTAAGCTTCAACTACTGCATCTGAATGGGTGAGTGAGATTCTGATGGAAAATTCCCAAAGGATCTGAGGCCTGCAATAATAACACTTAACCATGAAAAAGGTAAACCTATTGAATGCTAATCATACCACCTCATTTCTCTCTCTTGACTGCAGAAGGCAAGGCATTTGCAAAAGATTGTGCTAACAGGATTTGCCCAGTTGCATCCTCATTGATGAAGCCTGGTTGTCTGTTTTGATGTCCATGTCTATGACCACTATATAATTTTATACACAGAGCCTGTATACAGGAAGGCTCCATAATAATTGGTCACTGGACACTGAGAAAGTGTTTGATTCAATTGATTAGTGCTTCCTAATTGAGGTCCTCAGTGAATAAGTTGTCAGGCTGATTTTCTTATCATATCTCATATCATTGTACAAGATTTCTACTGCAGGAGTTAGAGCACATGAAATAGTAACAACCTTCATAATGGAACAGGAGTGAGAGTGTGATTCCCCTTCATCCATTTTGCCTTCACCATCAAGCCACTAGCATGATGAATGAGAAATGAGCCACAGTTATGTGCCTTTAAATGGGAAAATCGTACTGAGAAGTGCTTCATTTTATACGTGGATGATGTTCTCCTGTTTGTAGAAGACCTCAAATACACAATGTTTGAGGATAATGGATATTTTTAGAGTATTCAGTGTTCACTTCAAATTTAAAATAAACTTGAATAAATCTTTTCAGTTTTCAGTAACTTGTGTACAATCTGAATTGCTAGTGAGACATAACCTCTTGCTAAGTAATGCTGCTTTTAAGAATATTTGGACAGAAATTGCAATCTGGATGTGCTTCAAAGTAGGTTCAAAAAAGATGTCCACCATTTGGGACTCCCCTATCCTTATGTGGTACCACAGTCTCATTTAGAATATTCTCTCTCCCGAGATTAGTTTATAAATTGTTGAGCCTTTGAGCCATATTTTTTAAGTGGATTCTGCCTTGCATGGTCTATTTCATGGATCGATGATACCAAAAATGTCTTAACATGTCACCCAATATATGAGGGAGGTATTGCCTTCCTATCTTTGAGGATAATATTGCATTTCCCAGCTGGTAATTGCAAATAAGTGTGCTTTTCCCAGAATGGCTAAAGCCTCAGGCTGAACAAGCTAGACATTTGTCATAGTTACACTTCCCCTATGGATGGGAAGTATGCAACCATGTTCCTCCTACAATGACCATTGTAATAAATGCATAAGGAAGTTCAACAAAATTTGTGGATTAGTGAGGCAAGAAAATACACCATGATTTAGAAAGGTGCATTGAGAGTTGTCAAGTGCGATGAGCTCTGAAGTTGACTCAACTCTCTAAGGTGGACCACCTAATGGGAATATATGGACTGAAATCCTTTCCTAATTTGCAGAATCACATTAGTTTACAGCTCACTAAATACTATCAATGCCTTCAAGTCTGTTATGAGCTGCCATGCCAAGGACTGGACAGAACAGACATCCAGAAACAGACTCCACTGTAAGCCAGATTTTGGGGGGAATAACTAGCAGGGTGCATGGTAGCAGAGTCACTATATCATGATCAAAATATCGACCTTCAACAATACCGACGCCTCAATATCAATCACCAGTGCTTAATTTGTAAAAGAATGAGTTCTGGTGCCCAAAGCTCTTGACAGGCAAGTCTCCAAAGGACCTAGGCGCAACAACAGAAATCTTTCCCTTACCTGACTAGAACCGAGACCAAGCCAGAGGTCACACTGTTAATGGATAGGGACTACAACAGACAGTGGATCAAATATGGAATGGAATAGAAAACCAGAGTGGAAGAATAAGCAGGATACAGGGCAAATAAGAGAACAATCAGTCAAGGCCAAAAACAGGACAAGGTGTTATGACAAGGAATACACAAATTGAGGGCAGGCTGTTTCCAACAGCCACTGGAAAAAACAATGCCTCATTGGTACAGGAAACTGGAACTAGTATTCAGAGCACAAAACTCTAAGTTGTACCGAACAGGCACTGGAAGAAGAATGCATCCTTGGTACAGGGACACTGGAACTTGAACTCAGAACAAGGAACTCAAGGCTGAACCCAAAAAGCCCTGAAACAAGTTATACCCTGCTGGCACAGGGGATAAACACAGAAATTCCGAACAAGAACAGAAGAGAGATTCAGAACAAGGAAATAAAGGGAACCACTGCCATCTCAGCAAATAGGTTGTCAGACGCCCAACAGGGAAAACAGAGAAATGGGGATATCAGGATACAAAGCAAGGTGAGACGGAAAAACAAGGAAAACACTTAAGCACAATGCTGCTCAGGCCAGCCACAAGAAAACAGGAAACTGTAAAAGTCAGTAGCAGGAATCAGAAACTCCTCTCAAGGTTTCAAGGATTCAGCAGTGCAGGCAACTTGAGAAGAAAGCAAGAGCATGCAGCAAAAGCAGTTGGAGCCCGCGTTCTGAAAGCAGAAGCCAGCTCACAGCCACACGGGATGACATGAAGTCAAAAAAGGTGTGAGCAGGCTACAGCTCAGTGTAGGTGAGAACAGACAAAGTCCCTCCTCAACTCTCTGCCTGAAAGAGTGCACAGAGGTTCCAGGAAGCAACTAGTGGGCAGAATGACAATCCATAGTGGAAGATGGATTGGATCTTCTTTCATACTATGATAGGTATTCATGCAAGGGAGCATACAGGCATTGTGGAAGTGGTAAGCTAGAGTTCCAAGTATAATACGATTCACTCAAAGTCTCCTCTTCAGCGCTCATAATCAGGTGAGGGGTACAAGTACCATAATGCATTAGTGGTTGATAAGTAAACCCTGGAATAGAATCTGGATTTGCTCTGATTTCCAAGAGGTTTTGAATGGTAATGTTCAGCACAGGATTCAAACTAGCATTCATGATAGCAGTAGGCATGTAGAAGGTCCTCATATAGCACCACCTGATGGCAGGAGTTTGACGGAAAGTATCTTCCTAGGGATACGTTTTACAGTTTGATTTAAGCTCTTCTCATGTATCTGTGATACGACTTCCCCTACACCATGCTCTGAGGCATCAGTCTGCACAATGGATTCCTGGGGAAAGTCAGAGGCATTGAGTAGAGGGGCTGTACACATGGCCTGTTTGAGGGAGTCATAGGCTTTCTGACAGGCCTCTGTCCAGATCACCCTTTTGGGCTGCTTCTTTGAAGTAACCTCAGTTAAGGGGCAACAATAGTGCCATATCCCTCAACAAAGCCTCCTGTAGTAACCACTGAGGCCCAGGAAAGCCCTCACTTCTGTTTGGGTTTTGGGGGGCTCTAAACCTGTAGGGGCTGCACCTTACCACCAACTACAAGGTGTCCCAAGCACACCACAAAACCCTGCCATAACTAGCAATTTCTGGCCTGGAATCTCAGGCCTGCCTGCTGCAGGGGCTGAAGCACTTCCTGCAGGTGAAACAGGTGTTCCTACCATCTTCTACTGAAGACAGCTATGTAATCCAGATAAGCAGTACTGAAGGCATCCATCCCAGCTAAGAACTGGTTCACCAACCTCTGGAAGGTGGCAGGGGCATTCTTCACTCCAAAAGGCATCATGCTAAATTGAAAGTGGTCCTCTGGGCTAGAGAAGGCTGACCTCTCTTTGCACACCTCAGTCAAGATAATCTTGCCAATGCCCTGAAATAAGGTCAGAAGTACTCAGGAACCTGGCAGCCCTTAACAGGTCATTGAGCTCATCAGTTCTGAGGATGGAGTGAGCATCAGTCTTGGTGACTGGTTAATCCCTCTGTAGAGTTCTGGTGCGGCACCCAGTGAGACAGCTTTGGGTACAAGCACCACTGTGCTGGACCAGGGACTACTGGAGTTCTCATTCACTCCCAATTCCAGCATCTTAGAGATGTCTTCCTTGATGCTGGCCCTCACCTTGTCTGACAGCCTGTTTTTTGGTTTTGATAGGGAGGCTGTCTCCAGTATCAATATCATATATCAACAAATGTGTCAGCCCAAAATTAAGGAAAAACAGCAAGGCAAAAAGTTCCGGCAACTGGCAACACACCCTCCACTGGTCTGGGGTCAGGGTAGGAAAGAGGTTGACACCTTCTATTGACCCATCTTTTTCCGTTAATGTCAGGGGGTCAGGGAGAGGTTAATTCTCCTTGTCCTCTCCATCATCTGTCACCAACAGCATGGTTACCTCAGACCTCTTGTGGTGGGGTTGGAGGTGAATGATTTGGAATACCTTTAAGAGGTTTCTGGGGAGTCTTAAGATCTACCAAATGGGTGGTGTTAGATCTGGTTGGCCCTCCCCCAACTTTTTGCCTACCTCCCTTCACTTTTCTGACATTGTTTGTGCTGGTTTTAGGACTGCTAACCAGTGCTAAAGTGCATATGTGGTCTCCCTTAAACATGGTAACATTGGTTCATACCCAATTGGCATATTTAATTTACTTGTATGTCCCTAATAAAGTGCATAACATGTGCCCAGGGTCTGTAAATTAAATACTACTACTGGGACTTCAGCACTGATTGTGCCACCCACCCACGTAGCCCCTTAACCATGTCTCAGGTCTGGCACGGAAAAGGCCTGTATGTGCAGTTTCACGGACACTTCGACTTGTCATTTAAAAGTACTTGCCAAGCCTTAAATTCCCCTTTTCTCTTCATATAAGTCACCCCTAAGGTGGGCCCTAGGTAACCAATAGGGCAGGGTGCAATGTAGGTAAAAGGCAGGACACGATCCTATGTGTTTTATATGTCCTGGTAGTGAAAAACACCTACATTTCCACTACTGTGAGGCCGGCTCCTTTCATAGACTAGCATTAGGACTGCTCTCATATACTTTTTGAGTGGGAGAGTCTGATCAGAAATGGGTAACCAGGTCATATTTGGTATGGCCAGAATGGTAATAGAAAATCCTGCTTATTAGTGGGGTTGGATTTTGTATTACTATTTTTGAAATGGCACATTTAGAAAGTGAATTTCTCTGCACTTAAAATCCATCTGTGCCTTACAGCCTGTCTCCAATCAATGTCTGGGCTGGGCTGGGCTTGTTGATAGCTCACTTGTGCATTTCACCCAGACGACCACAAACAGAGGGCACTCATTCACCCCTGCACTCATCTGCATATTGAATGGGTTTTCCTGGGCTGGAAGGGTCGGGCCTGCCACTTACAATTCAATGGGTAGTGGAATGCTCTCAAACAATGGACTGCCAAACCCCCTACTGTGACCCTGGCAGATAAAAGGTGAAGTTGTGCACTTGAAAACCACTCTTTGAAGTCCCCCCTCACTTCAAAGGCATATTTGGGTATATAAACTGGGTCTCAGACCTTACCAACTCAGACACGTCTGGACCTGCACCTGCACCTACAACCTGTCAGGAGGAACTGCCTGGCTGCCCAAAGAACTCACCTGGACTGCTTTGCTGAGAAGGACTGCTGCCCTGCTGTTGCTCTGCTGCCCCTGCTCGCCTCTGACTTTGCTGAGAAGGACTCTGCCTTCCCCAAAAGTGCTCTCCAAGGGCATGGATTGAGTTTGCCTCCTGTTTTCTGAAGTCTCAGTGCCAAAAAGACTTAATCTCTTCAGGAAACTCCTTGTGCGTCAAAAATTGAAGCACCACCTGCTAGAATCGATGCAAAACCTGCATTGCAACTGAGAAATCGCTGCAAAGCCGACTGGAACGGCGCAGCCCGACTTCCTGAGTGGAAATTCAATGCAGCGCCTGCCTTGCGATGGAAAATTTGACGTATTGCCTAACGGATCGACACAGCGGCGCTTCCAGGATTTTTTGCCTGCATTGTCCCTGGGCATCAAAATACCCCGCATCGCAGTGAGGAACCAAGACTGTGTGCTGAAAAAAAACGCAAACCCCTTGCAGCGTGGAAAGAAATGACGCATTTTCTGTGCCGCGCTAGAAAAACCGACGCACACCTTATTTTTCCACGCCTCTCCGCCTCTGTGGTGTCTGTGCATCGTTATTTTTTACATAAACCAGGTACTGTGTGTAACAAAGAGACAACTGTTTATTTTTAAGGATTAAGACTCTTTTAAACATTTCAAAAGTGATATTTCAACTTGTGCTTATTGAATCTTTGTCGTTGTGACCGTACTTTATTCAGATAAATGTTATCTATTTTTCTAAACCTGTATGGTGTTCTTTTGAGGTGTTTGCACTGTTACTGTATGATTTATTGCACAAATACTTTACACATTGCCTTCTAAGTTAAGTCTGTCTGCTCAGTGCCAAGCTACAAGAGGGTGGGCACAGGATAATTTGGACTGTGTGTGACTTACTCGACTAGGATTATGGTCCCTACTTGGAAAAGGGTGTATACCTCTGCCAACTAGAGAACCCATTTCTAACATATGGCCTCCCCCATCATCGTGCAGGGCCAAGTCCAACAGTCTTGGAGGGCCTTAAGCTCCAGTGGTTATATCACTACACTTTCTGGCAAGGTTGAAACTCTACTAGAGTTTCATATCGTCCTGGCAAGCCTCCAAGTTCTCAGAAGCTTTCTTCCAGAACCTGGCCATCTTGTTTCTGAAGATTAGCATGTAGCTAACTGCATCCTTGGGGAGGGGGCTTCTTGGGAGCTTTCTCCCACCTCACCTTCACTAGACTGAGAGGCTCCCTAACATGGTTTCAATACAGAATTTTGAATGGGTGAAACCCAACTTTCTTCTGTGGCATCTACATGCAGTCAAAAAAACAGGCATGGCAAGAGGGCATCCCACTTTCACCTTACGGGCTTGGGCAGGCCGGTAATCATGACTTTTGGGGCCTTTCAGGGCCTTCTGAACCTTTCAACAAGCCCATTGGTTTGGGGATGATGGAGGGTTCTATACACTCCTTCCGCATGGATTTCATGTAAGCAGACATGAAGTTGATCCTCCTGTAGGACACCACTTCTTTGGGGAACTCTTCCCTGGTGAAAACCCCTATCAGAGGCCTAGTCCTAATTGGGGGCAAAAAAAGCCTGGCAAAGGTCTTGTCCTGCCCCAGATGTCCTGCCAGGGAAAATCCCAGTAGGGAGGCCCTGTAGAATTGGGGGCCACCAACACATGTTTTGCCTCATGCACAGGTGCCTCAGGCCAACCATACAGGGGGTCATTCTCTCAATAAATGCGGAGATTGCTAGAGCTGTCACCAGCTGATGCCTCATGCTCTCTTGAGTTGGGCACTTACTCTTTGCCATGCAGAACTCCTCCCTGGTGGACCCACCCTCAGCTTGCAATCCAACAATCTGAGGCAGGCCTATTGGGAAGGCAATGTCCTCCCTCGTAAGCTCCAGAAAGGCCTCCTCAGGTACCCCTCCCACCTCTACTTTGAGAGTTTGAGGACAGTAGTTTCTCATGCACTCTGCTCTTTCCTTTCTTGGCAGCTGCTATTTTTCTAGGCTCCAGGCCTCCTTGTCTAGCAATATTGGTCTATTTAACTTACTGAGAAATCTTATCAAGTAAAGAAAATAAAAACAAAAAAAGCTTTTTAATTAAAAAAAATTACCTTGATTTATCTGAACAAACCAGTAATATAAACTTGTTTTGATCTCAAATAGACTTCACAGATAAGCACAATAGCCATGTTGCTTCTCACTTTCCTGCATAAAACACTTGTCTAAGCTGAGCTTTAGATGGAATGGTAGTTACTGTACATTAGACAGACTTGCATGGTTATACCACCAAAGAACCGAGGCAAGGTTCCCTTCTTATTGAAGGAAATGTGCCATTAGGTGTAACATTTAAACAAATTATTTCCTCATTCCTCCATGCCACAATGACCTCCAACACATCTTCATTGTATTTTTAAATAACTTATTTTTGGTTTTAAATGCTTAACAAGCTGAGCCATATATATGCCAATATACCACAAAAATCAATACATGTGGTCCATATCCTGCCACTGGGGTAATTAAAGGAATAAGTAAGGTTTCATAACAATTCTAACTCATCTGTGCAAATTGCATACAATACTATACAAAATTTCAGGTACGGTATGCATCAAGGGCTGAAGTTTAAAAATGTTTGTCATTACAGGTAATTTTCACCAATCACACAGCTTGTCTCCCTTCTCAATCATCCAACTACTTACTGCTCAATTCTTAAGTGATGTCCCACTGAAGCTACCAGATGTATCAATAATGCAACAGTGTCTATATCAGGTACTGAGCCACTTAGCTCTTTTAAATTGCCATCACACTGAGAAGTAGTCAATTGATACCCACAAGCATAAGGAGTCCAATGTATTGTCTTACCCCCAATCTGTCAAGGTTTATCAGTTTTAAGTAGCTGTAATACAAGTGCCTACCAAGAAAAAAGAGACAAAATAGACCCAGGCAGATGCTGATTCAAAATCTTTCAGTCGACATGCCAGAGTCTAGCAGTGAAGATTGCTTTAAGGCTCACCTAAATCTGCCTATGACCTGGGTTGGCTTCTAGCTCATAGTCAACTTACAACAAAAAGAAACCATCTGCAACACTGCATTCCTAGTTGGCAGCTGTTAAGCAGCCAAAAAGGCCCAGCAAATAGCTGCAAGGTCTGTTGTCAGATTCAACTTCGGATATTACACCTCTTACACCTGAAATGTCCTCATAGTTAAGCTCAGAAATTCCATCAAATAGTATCTGAAGTAAAAAATGTAATGCAAAAAACTGTTTACAAAAGGTAAAGCACTTTACTTTAGTGTTTACCCAAGAGACTGTCCATTAGAAACTACATTGTTTTTTTAAAGAATCTGTTTATTGGTTATTTCTTTCAAAATACAGAAATGCTTTATGTGCAACTTAATAACAACACTACCTTTGGAGATCACTGTTTCATGCAAGTATGTTAAATAATGTCATTCAATTTCCACAATCTATCCTTGAAAAAAGAAAAGAATCCACAATTTTCCAACTTTGAAGTCGTCAATCACATGTCCCTTCTAAAATATGCTACCCTCTTCCAATACTTTGGTGTGTGCTCATCTCTCCCAACCAGCTCACACCTCATCATCCGTAGATCCTCCCGATTCTTGGGTTCCCCTCCCCTCAAAGCTGGACAGCAATGCTCCCCAGTCAGGTAGGTTGTCCTCCAGTTTGTCGCCTGTTCATACTCGTTTAAGGCGATTTTCAGCCGCCAGCACCCATTCCCTTACATCTTTTTTCCAGTAGTCTAGCCCCGGTCCTGTGCGCCCCATCCAGTTGATGGCAGTTCTACATTTTGCTAATAGTAGTACCAAGTGTGTGAACCTATATTCCATCCTTTTCCCTTTGCGCGCGTGTACATCCCCTGATAACCCCATTCTGTTCTAAATTTATCCAACAAGAGGCTCCAGATGTTGGAACACCTCATCCCAGTATGCTCTCACAGGTGGGCAGCCCCAAGCGAGGTGCATGGAGGTTGTGTTGTCTGCCTGGCAGTGGGGACAGTTTGGCAGCCTGGGGTGGTCTATCCTATGAAGTAGGACCGGTGTGATGTATGTACAGTGTAAATAGTTGAAATGAGTTAACTTAAACATAGCATTTGCAGACACCGTGTGCACCAAGGAGCATTTCTTGGTCCACTGTTATATATAGCGGGGGTCCCTAGATCTGTTTCCCATCCCTCTCTAGCCAGGAATTGCTTCCTCGGTCGATCAGACAATGCAGCTTTGTATAAATGGAATATCAAGTGTCTCGCACTCCAAAGCGCCAGGAGTTCTTGAGGTACCAGGGAGGAGGGCGGAGCAGTTGAATAACTCGCCATATCTCTTTAGCTATGTTGGCCATACTAGCGTACACGAGAAACCGACCTTCCCCGAGGATAAATTTCTCCAGAGCAGTTTCAAGGGCGAGAACGTCTTCTGCAGGGTAAAGGTCTCCCAATGTTTCACACCCTCCCGCCCTCCAGACCATTATGTCCACAGTCGTGATCAGCATATGAAAGGCTGGTAAGTCCCAGAAAGTTAACTCCCTGGCAAACTGAGCTTTTGCCAGACTCACTTTAACAGTCCTTTCCCACAATGTGCCGTTTGTGTGATGAGATATGGAATCTATTCTGTGGTTTGGCCACCTGAGTGTGAAAGGTGTGGAAACTCCATGAGCCTCTCACTATCCACCAGCCGTGCATTCTACCAATTTGGTCCCTCTGCCAGCCAATGGGTGGGATGTTGTATTTGGGAAACCAAGTAATACCATTTTATTTGTGGGATCGCCAGCCCTCCCTTCTGAGTCGGCAAATATAAATGCTGCAAGGCTACCCTGCATCTCCCTCCCCTCCAGAGCAAAAGCTGTGCACAACAAGTGAGACAACAGGGGAGGAACACCATCTTCACAACTGCCACTTGTTCAATCAGGGAGTGTGTGAGCGTGTACCAGAACTGTACTGATGTACAAAGCCCTTTGGATATTTTGTTCACATTGTAACGCATTCTTTGTTAGGGGGTAGACGCTATATTCACCCCCATGTACGCAGCAGGAGCTGTGGCAGCGTTCTGGGGTCCTCCTGTGCTAACCGCCCCAGAGGGAACCCCAGGGATTTATTATGATTGCTTCGTAGGCCTGTTATGTCCCCAAAAATGTTCAAATATTGGCGCAACATGGGCAGCGACTCACCAGGTAATCTTAGGCAGAATAAAGTGTTGCTGGCATATAGGAACACCAGGTGAGTCGTATTCCCTACTACAATCTCCCATTCCTTCATTCACTGCCGAAGATGTATTGCCAGATTCATTATGGTATTTTTACCGGGTATAAATCTGCACTGGTTTACAGGTGAAAATTCTGTCATCACCGGTCGAAGACTGATGCCTGCAACTCACATAGGGGCATATTTATACTCTGTTTGCACTCAAATATCGTCATTTTTTAAGCTAGTTCAGTGCAAACCTAGCTCCATATTTATACTTTAGCAATAGACCTGTCTAGCGCCAAACACTACCTTGCGTCAATGAGATGCAAGGTAGGCATTCATGGGTAAAAATTACAAAATGGCCCTAGTGCCATATTTATCCCCTGTGCTAAAATCAAGCACGGGGGATGGGGACCTTAAATAATGACGCTAAGCTTGCTTAGCGCCATTATTTAATTTTCTTTGTCAGGGCAGGCGTTAGGGTACCTGTGGGCCTTATTCCATGGTCAGAGACCATGAAAAGAGCTCACAGTTGCCCTTCCCTAGCCCCAGGGACACCCCCACCCACACCAGAGGGAAAGAGGTGGATGTGGGACCCCATCCCAGGTAGGTATAGGTAAGTAGAGGTAAGTATTTATTTTTTATTTTTTGTAGGCCATAAGGGGGCCTAACTTGGGCCCCCCTACATGGCCATTGGGGTGGTGGGCATGACTCCTGTCTTAACGTAGACAGGAGTCATGTCCATGGGGTTTAATGTCAGAAAATGACGCTAGTCTGGTTAAAGGCATTTTTTTATGCCTCTGCCCATACTAGCGTAATCCTTTGATGCTAAATCTCCTGTTCCCCCTATGCCTCGCCCACCCAGTTAGCATTCTTTTTTATGACGCTAGCCGGGCCTTGCCGCCGGCTACTATCATACCATAAATATGATGCGAGGCCGGCATAGGCGTTAGCGCATTTTTGATTGAAAAAGTATAAATTAGGGCCATAGTGTCTTAACATCCGTATTTATCATCATAATCAGTCTATACGAGGAGGGATCTGAGGTGTCCACCCCTGGTTTAGGAATCATCGTTATACACCCTTTTCTCATAGACAGAGGCAATACCCCTCTGTCCGTAGCTACAATATAAACCTCAAGCAAGTACTGTGTCATATCTGCTGCGTTTGTGTGGTAAAATGAAGCCGGGAAGCCGTGGCTCCCCACAGTCTTTCCTCCTGGTAAGCCATTGAGTGCCAGCCAGATCTCCTCCAATGAGACTTCTGCCTCCAGGTCCTCTGTCACCTCATCCCTTGATCATGGAACATCCAGGCCCACAAGGAACTTCAGCACCTCTCCCGACCCCCTGGTAAGTAGGCTGGTATATATCTGTTACAAGTGATCCCTAAGTGTATGCAGCAAATCTGCTAGTGTGGTTCTGAGGTGCATAATAGTATGATATGGCAGTTCCCTGTGGAGAATCCAAGCAAGTAGACACCCTGAGCTATCCCCCTCTCGATGCAATAATTGTCTGTATGACTTCAGCGTATAGTGTTCAAGTTTGTCCCAAACTTCTATTATCTGTCTCCATATGGTGGTCTCATCTCCTCTCTTCTGTGCTTCCTACAGGGGTAATCTCTGCAAGGCTGCAAGTAATTCCTCCTTGAGGAGAGTTCTTTCTGTGAGGTCTGAGGTACCCCACAAGTGAGGCCTATGCATCTCCACCTATAACTGCCTTCATGGCCTCCCACTCCGTGACCCGGCTGTGTGTTTCTCTGCAAAGTAGCATTGTAGTGCCTCTGCCAGAGTCTCTCGACTGTGGGTGTCTTGCAGTGTGTCTGTGGGAAATCAAGCATTACACAAACTCACACCCTCACATTATTTGAATGTAATAAGCACTGGCACGTGGTCTGACAAATAACGGGAGAGGTGCTCAGCCCCAAACACCTTTGAGGCCAGCTCATCAGAGATCAGTATTCTATCCTGTCTGCTAAATGTACCATGTGTAATTGAGTGACATGTATATTCTTGTCACCTTGGGTGTTGTTCCCTCCACACATCATGGAGGGACATGTGCGACATAACCTCATGGTGTCATATGTGGCTTAGTATTGTGTTTAGGTGGATTATGGTCTAATTCCTCATCTACGATACAATTAAAGTCCCCCACCCAGATCAACCTAATATCTACTACTGGGGCACCTAGTTCCAACAGAGTACTGTAAAACTGCCCATCATCAATGTTTGGCCCATATGAGTTAAGGAAGACCACCTCCATCCCATCCAGTCTGCCCTGCATAAACAAGTGTCTACCTTCCACATCTGCATCCATGTATGTTAATGCAAACAGGACACCCAGTGCAAACCAGACCGCAACTCCCCGGGAATAAGAGGAGTAATAAGCATAATACACTTACCTTCTCCATATCTTAGCCAATCAGGCAGCTTTATAGACCCATTTCCACATTAGGTATTAAGCAGGAGCTTTAAAATGTACAAACAGTATTTCCTATAGGTGGAGGCACTGCAGCAGATCTGCCAGTCACTGGCCCCCATGTGAAAAGAGAAATTAATTATTCAGGTTCAACAGCAAACTTTTTCTGCATCCATAACCTGGGTACTAGCCTTGGCTTCTGCCGCTCCTGAACCTCCCTATACACATGTTGCGTTGCCGTATAGTTCCACTTAAGAGACCATGAAGGGCACTGACTTCTGCCTTTTCCCTTCTCCCTTGGCTTTTGGACCTCTTCCTTTGTCTGACCCATCTGACTGTGTTATTTGCCCTCTCGAAGGGTCCTGCACATGGATCATCAAATAAGCTTGAGGTACTGGCCTCAGTGACTAATGACTCCAAATCATCCAAACTGCTAGGCGTAGAGTTGGGTGCATCTGTCTCATCCGTGAGGGAGAAAAATGTATCACCCTGGTCCAAAGGCTCTAGTCCCACCATAGCCACCTTGTTCCCTTTTATGCGACGCTGAGCGCTCTGAGAAATCTGGGGAGCAATTCCTGCATGGCCATCCCTTTCACCCTCAACCAGGGCTACCTCTGCAGCACGTAGGAGATCCTGCTCTTCCTCCAGACGTCATCCTATCCCTTCCATGCTTAGACCTGCTCTTGGAAAGCCACTTTCAATAATGTCATGCTTGCTTTTGCCAACCCTTTCCTCTTGGCATTGAGTACATCCATCCTTGCCCACAGCTCTACATGCACTGACCTGTAGGTTACCCTGTAAGTAATCCTCTGTGCCAGGGCTGTGATTGGTTTGAGAGGGCTGGTACATGCCAGGTAGAATATACTCACGTGGAAGGCCCGCCACTTGAGGTACCGTCTGAGATGCAGCAGTGCTGCCATTATTCCCGATTCCATCAGCCCCGTCCACAGCCATGGCTTCCAGAGTGTTTCCTGCCTCCAAACCTCCAAACCAACTTCCAGCCTTTCCAGTTTTTCCCCTTTCTACCTCAGGTAAAGTTTCTGCCACAGGAGCGGAGCCCGTGTCTGGCATGGTAGCTG
This sequence comes from Pleurodeles waltl, assembly GCF_031143425.1. NCBI lineage: Eukaryota > Metazoa > Chordata > Amphibia > Caudata > Salamandridae > Pleurodeles > Pleurodeles waltl. The sequence goes on from NC_090444.1 coordinate 1,420,082,089, forward strand.
CTGCGAAATAGCCAGTGATCACTGTGTGTGGATTAAGGTCCAGTGTTGTGTTTCCTGTGAGGGGGCCTTTCTTTGAATCAAATAAGAGATTCAGTCTGACCTGACCCCTTTTGTAGTCCTGAACTACCGAGGTCCCCTTTCAAACAGGTATGACCTGCTCTATTAAGGATTGGTCTCCTCTGCCAAATCCTGGGATATTCGTACTCCTTTCTGCAGCATAGTTAGAAAATGCTGCAGGTGCAACAACCAATAAGGGGATAGAGCCTCTCCAAGCCTTCCAAAGCAATTGAGCCCAACATGCCCTCCGAACCACTCGTACCACTCAGGATGCCTCACGGGGCACTCAGGCCAAAACAAACGCCAAATACCAAGCTTCACCAGTTGGCAATTTCCTCCTCCGCCTGTCAGCCTGCATGCCACCTCAATTACCTAAGTTGAATCTCTTTCCCTTCGCCGAGCTGACCTCCTGGAACTGGGAGTTGGAAGTACAAACAGTGCATTGATTTCCCCTAATGCTCAGAAAGCAAAAATCAACATCAGGGGACAGGCAATTAATGTTATTTCTTCTAGGCATGGCACATAGAAGTTTGTAGTTTGGAATCGTGAGTGCCATGAATTTAAGAAACAGGTGGGACATCTACTGGCCATAAGATCTAGGCAGAAGGAGGTTTGAGGGGAAATAGCTGAAATTAGGGACAACCAGGGATATCTGGTAAAAGATGGAGGTGCAATTAGGGAAGTTTTCTGGGAATTTTGGAAGAGGTTATATCAAGATGAACATCGATTAATTTAGATTCACTTTCTCCTTTTAAAATAGGGTTGGAAGATCGGGAGATATTGGACTCTCCTATTTCCATGGAGGAAACTGAAGCTACTGTGAAACCTTCGGCCACAGGGAAGCAGCAGGAACAGATAAAATTCCATTGGACTTTTGTAAGTTTTTTTCCCTTCACTTAGGTTAGTTATCAATGAACTGTTTTTACAGGTTCAGAAAAGGCATTTGGCTCCAGAATCACAGCCAATGGCGAATATTGTGGTCTTCTTGAAGAAAGGGTAACCACAGCAGGAGCTCCAGTCCTATAGGCTAATCAGGCTAATCAATAGTGACGCTAAAATATATTCAAAGGTTCTGGCCTCGAGGTTACGTCGTTATTGGATTTGTGGTATAACCATGGCAACATGGGTTTATTTCAGGACGCAGGACTACCAATTATATTCGACGGCTTACTACGCTCTTTGATGCGGCAGCCGATGTGGGAGACCCTATGGTGTTAATTCGATTAGACACAGAGATTTGATAGGGTCTCTTGGGATTTCTTATTGGCAGTTATGTGGTGGTCTAGGTTTGGATTGCCCTGTGTAATTTCAGGGATGGGTTTCCAAAGTTTTGGCTTACACGGTCACCGTGGCAATCATTATAAATCTGACCCTGATAAGGCCTTGAAAGAGATTGAACAGGAGGCTTCTATATTTGGGAAGTTTGCAGGTTAATCTTTGAATCAAGAGATAAAAATGTATGATTTAATGATGTACGGGTGGAAGAGAAGGCTACATATCTGGGGGTTATAATTACATCAGATTTAGATCAGCTGGTAGGGGTCAAGCTGGTCCTGGTCATTCAGAAGGGCCAAAACTGAGTTTTGCAAGATGGATAAATTGTACTTGTTTATTGTCAGCCGTAGCAACTTCATTAAAATGCTATTTCTCAAGAAAAGTACTGTTATAAGGCTATTCTGCTTGAATCTGAATATCACTGGTTTAAGACCCTAGAGAAATTGGTTAGTAGATTTATTTAGGCATTTGCTACTTCTAGAAGATCCCTGAATTAGCCAATGCTTCAGAGAGAAAGATGGGGATGGGCTGTTCTGAATTTGAACATTTTAAACTTTATTATTGGTCATCTGCACTTCAATTTATGTGTATATTAGTGGGGAGTAGGCTGGAAGGAGAGATAGGTAGTGTTGTACCATCCATTTATGGGCTTTTCATTGGAGAAGAGGCTTATGCTGTTTTTTAAAGCAAATTGAGCCAAGCTATTATGAAAATAACAAGATTCAGGACTCTTAATGCTGCTTACAAGATCTGGACTGCATTGCGTAGTAAGTTAGGGTTGGGGCACCTAAACTTTTATTAGCCTTTACAAAGGAATTTCACACTCCCGAAAATATTTAGGGAAGATTTTTATTCAGGTGATAGTATGATCTCTTTTGAGGAGTTGAAGGGGAAGTATGAGGTTAAACAGCGATAATTCTTTAAATGTTCACAACTCTGGGATTTTCTTTACAGGAAGGGGGATCTAGGGGTTTCTCTAAAGTAGAGCTGATGGACTATCTGGAGTGAGGGGGAATGTTCAATTAGTAAAATCCACATTCTTCTGAATTCTCTGTCTTCTGATGATCTAGAGAGGCAGCAAGAGAAATGGCAGTTGAAGCTTGGTTCCTCTGATACCTCTTTCCTTGAGTCTTTGGAACATTACCAAACAATACTATGCTCCGCTGGCTTGCAAGTGCAGCATTATAAAACTATTTTTGATCTATACTATACCCCAGCCATCATTTCCTAAAGGGGGCGCGGCTGGCACAAGGTGCCCGCGGTGTCAGTATTTTGAGGCAGATCTGATTCATATCTTTTGTACCTGCCCTCTGCTTGAGTCCTTTAATAGAGAGACAACGAAGTTTGTTAGAGATTATACCTTAAACGCAAGATATGACTAACCCCCCCAGTTAGTTCTTTTAGGGGTACATAATGATGTTGTTCCAAGGCGTTATCAGCTGTTTTATTGTGATGGCAGTGATGCATTTATGTGTAGCTTTGGCGTGGTTAGATCTGAATCCCCCGTCTGTTCAGCAATGATTGGTGAGACTACTTGTGATGTGTAGTCTAGAAAGGGCAATATATGCATGCAAGGACAGGAAGGCTAGGAAAAAGGGGACGTGGATCTGATCACCACCGTGAAAATGGATTGACTTTTAGAAGGGGGGTTTGAGAGTATAGGATCAATTATGTTACTAGATTCATGCATTCTTGATAGCAGAATGAACAAGTGCTATTTGATGGTATTATGGGGGACTATTGGGCTAAGTATAATAGGTACTGTTCTTTCTTAATTTTGATCTATTTGTTTATGAATTGGGAGTTGTGACAGGATAATGGAATATGTTTTTTTTAGCTTCACCACTTGTGCACTATGGATAAAATGTGCAATAAAAGTATTTACAAAGAAAACAAAGTAAATATTTTCTGCAGTCAAACAACAGAGGCAAGTTTCCGTAGATACATCTCACGGGGTGTAACATTGCACAAATTGCTCTTTGATAAAAAGAGATATACATCACACATAGCATCACACACTGCATTTTCTGTGTGGGGCCCTAAGAATAACCTGCTTTTCCTCCTGCATGAATCAAGAAGCCTAGATAAAGCCCTGTGTGGGAGGCCTCCGAAGAGCCACTATACTCCTACATGTGTCACCAAGAAGAGGTGCTGTTCCTGCAGAGGAGAGATCTTGAGAAGATTTCTGTTTTGCTGCATGGATCCCTGCACTGTCTGGACCAGGCGCTAAGGAGAGCAGCTTTCCTCCTGCTCTATGCTTTAATGAAAGTGGTAGAGCTGCTGAAGAAGAGGTCCGTAAAAAGACAAACTGTCCTACAGTAGCACTCACTTAGATGAGCCCTTTTTCTCTTATGTGATCTCTGTGCACAGCCACTGCACCGCTACATGAAGCCCTAAGAAGATGTCTACCCATAATAAGAGCTGCTGGTCTGTCCTGAGCCCTCAGAAGAGTCATTGTTTTCATGAAGCAAGAAGATTCGCTACTCTCTTATACAGAACCCAAGGACAGTTTGGAGTGCAAAGGGTCAAAGACGATATTGTGTGTTAAGGTGGTGGTCTCAGCCAAGAGAGGGAAATATTTACTTCCTGGACCAATGGACCATGGTGTTCCAAGGAAGTGCTCTTTAAGATGAAAGGATTCCCAGATCAGAAAACAGACAGTTGGGACATGGCCTAACGCACAATGGAGTAACACGCAGGGCTCCATCTCTCTGGTCCCCGAGCTGCAGCCACTGCCATCCCCAGAACCGGAACCGGCTGTACTGCCTGAGATTGGGGGAGAGAGGGCACTGTTGCATTCTCCCCCGGCTTGGGTTCGACATACACTTCTGGGATATTCAGAGCAGATCACGACCAATCTGCAGCGGCCCTGTGGAGCAGTCCGCCTGACCTGCGCCCACCATCTTGAGAGACAGGGCCTAATTGCCCTGCTGGCGGAGGCACTCCTGCAGCTCAGTGAGCGCGCTATAGTTCCGCACCTGGAGGCTCTGGTTCCTTGCCTGATCAGGGGTTAAAGGCTCCCTCCCCCTGCATTGCTCCCTGGACCACTGGTGCTGCAGCTACCTGTCGGCACTCTTGCCGCTGTGGAGTTCTGGGGCCCAGGGACAATGTGTTGCTCTGGAATTCCAGGATAAAATGCGCTGGGATCAGCAACGGCTGCCTGGCAGATGGCAGCCAGAACTGTGGTGACAGTGGGGGCCCCGCAGCAGCATAGGCAGCCTTAAGCATGCCTGACACCTAAGGCCCCACGCTGATTTGGAAGGTGGCTTGTTGAAGCCCCCACTAGGCTGTTCCTTGGGGAATACGTGCTGCTGCCACCCACCAGCACTCCCCCCTGCGGGAGTTGAGCACTGACATTGCAAGGCAGTGAGTGGAGCGCCAGAACACGTGGAAGAATCAGCATCTCCCCACCGGGCACCTCCGTGATGTGGAGAGCTGGGGAACCCCGAGAGGATTACTGAGGCTGCCGGGGCTCCCATTTGAAGGACATAAGGAAGGGAGGATCACAGTCTACTCACCCCACAGGGGCTAGCCATCATGTACTACAACCTGGGATGATATGATATATGCAGATTCCTGGCCCACGGTTTTTGCACACTAACAATAAGACTGAGGGGGCCCGCAGAGAAGTACACGGAATCTGACTTTGAGGAGAGTATATGAGGGAGTGAACTGGGAGTCCATTGCCTGGACACTGGCAAAGTGGGAGGAGAATCTTGCTACCCTTGAGCTATTAATCCTTCAATAACTTGTAATAACCGACACAAGCTTTGCAGCACCTAATACCAGGTAGCCAGCAAGTTTGATTTCAGGGGTACCCTCATTTCAAGTGGTCCTGTGCAGTGGCACACACCGAAATTAGAAGCACATTTTCTAGGCTCACACTGCCTGCCACTCTACAAGTACCCCACTGGTCCTGGTATGAGCTGCCAGGGTTGTGCTCCACCCTTGCTCCGCCCCTGAAGAAGATGAAGTACCTGGTCAGAGAGGTAGGGGGACTGGCTATGGTGGGGCTCTGGGTGAACTATTACATTTACAATCAATTGCAAGTTACCACATGACATGCAGCGCAACAGGCAACCCAAGGAGAACTTGGTGATTTCCTTTTGGGCCAAATCACAACCACAGGAGATGGACAAACCTACGCTCCGCTCGAGCCAACCTTTAGAATCTTCGGCTCCAGCTCCCCTGACACAAGAATATATGAACCACTTTCTACAAGCGATGCACTCAGAGACTGGCTCTCTTAGAAATGATTTTAAAATGTGCATCAAGGACCTTAAAAAAAGATATCTCAGAGATAGGAGACAGAGTCGATGACATAAAACCCACCATGGATTCCAGGTCAGAGGAGCAGATAATGATGTGTTGCTGAATTACGGCACTGGAGGAGCAGCACATTAAACTACAGGTCAAACAAGAGTACTTACAAAACTGCAGCCGCAGTAACAATATTTGTATACAGGGGGTCCCGAAAGGGCTGGAGGCAAGTGACATCATAAACTTTACGAAACATCTTCTCCAGGCCTTTAGGGGGAGCCTAAATCCTCCCCCTCTGTGTTGGACAGGGCACATCGGGCACATTCAGCACAGAGCTGCTCTGGCAGTTCATCAGATAGCCTCACTTGGGTGCATTACTTTACTGAGCAGGAGTCAATCCTCCGCACTGCATGAACATCAACTGACTTGGTCTTTAAAGGACATACCACCCAATTCTTCTAAGACCTCTCTACCACAACCCTATGCCGCAGGATAGAAGTCCTGTTGATCACGGATAAATTGAGAGAATTGAACTTTCGATATCGGTGGGGCCACTTTTTTTGCACTACTCTTTACATGGAAGGAGAAACAACAAGCCCTGCGCTCCTTGAGCAAGGCAAAACTCTTGTTGGGGTCCTCCTACCTTCGGAACAGAATGACCAGGCCTCCCCGGCACGGATGCCCACATGGAGGCTTATCAACCGATCTGGACACATGTAGGCAAACATAGATCAGACAACAGCCTAGATCATTTCGTCAAACAAGAAACAAAGAGAGACTTCATAAGGCACCTATGTAATATGGAAGCAGAGGATGCGTCAACACCTCTCGTCCTGGATGAGACCTAACATTTGTTACATCGCTCCAACAGGGCCGCCCTACTGTTGCCAAGGGGCAATGCCATGGCTGCTAATTGGCATCTCCTTTGGTGATACGAAGGGAGACTGGAGAGACAGGTGGATCTCTTACACCTCGCCACCTCTGAGAAGAGAGATGACCGCCCCATGCACTCTGCACCCCGAGAGGGTGACTCTTCTGGTGACATGCAAGCATGTTGGTTCTGGTCTCTACGGGAGACAGCAGCACAGGTTGGAGCTTGTCGGTCCTTTAAAGTTGTTTGGTTAATTTTGATTTCTCTATCACTACAGATCTTTAGTAACTGTGGACTTTATCTGCGCTACAGGAAGGATGTGCTATATTTTTTGACATCAGTTACACAGCTTTGGAGGGGCAAATCAGCCTGTTGGGAGCTGACTGGAGCCATGATAACAACGGGTTCACTCCCCACCTCCCTTTTATGGATAGTGGTTTCAAATTAATATCCCTGAATGCACAGGGCTTCAACTCCCCCAATAAACGTAAACAAGTCTGGAACTATATCATATACCATGATCCTGATATTGTCTTTCTGCAGGAGACTCACCTTCGAGGCGAGGACCGTAATAGAATGACACACCCTAAATACCTCATAAGGCACTGGGCATGCACTGCTCTGTGGGGATCCTTTTCAACTCACAATACAGCTCTTGTATTACCAGGGTGGTTAGAGATAAAGAGGGCCTCTTTCTGACCCTACATATGGCCAAAGGCAACCATCTTCAACTTTACGCTTAACCATACTCTCCCAGTCCTCACCTAGCTGTCTAGCCAATTGGATCGTTTCTTTCAACGTCCTATTAAAACGTTCTACCATCCCATTGGTCTCTGGGTGATATAAAGCACCTTTTTTATGAACTATTCCTCTCTCCTTCAAAAATTGTAATATGTAATATTATGTAATATGGATGCAGAGGATGCGTCAACACCTCTCGCCCTGGATGAGACCTAACATTTGTTACATCGCTCCAACAGGGCTGCCCTACTGTTGCCAAGGGGCAATGCCATGGCTGCTAATTGGCATCTCCTTTGGTGATACGAAGGGAGACTGGAGAGACAGGTGGATCTCTTACACCCCGCCACCTCTGAGAAGAGAGATGGCCGCCCCATGCACTCTGCACCCCGAGAAGGTGACTCTTCTGGTGACATGCAAGCATGTTGGTTCTGGTCTCTACGGGAGACAGCAGCACAGGTTGGAGCTTGTTGGTCCTTTAAAGTTGTTTGGTTTATTTTGATTTCTCTATCACTACAGATCTTTAGTAACTGTGGACTTTATCTGCGCTACAGGAAGGATGTGCTATATTTTTTGACATCAGTTACACAGCTTTGGAGGGGCAAATCAGCCTGTTGGGAGCTGACTGGAGCCATGATAACAACGTGTTCACTCCCCGCCTCCCTTTTCTGGATAGTGGTTTCAAATTAATATCCCTGAATGCACAGGGCTTCAACTCCCCCAATAAACGTAAACAAGTCTGGAACTATATCATATACCATGATCCTGATATTGTCTTTCTGCAGGAGACTCACCTTCGAGGCGAGGACCGTAATAGAATGACACACCCTAAATACCTCATAAGGCACTGGGCATGCACTGCTCTGTGGGGATCCTTTTCAACTCACAATACAGCTCTTGTATTACCAGGGTGGTTAGGGATAAAGAGGGCCTCTTTCTGACCCTACATATGGCCAAAGGCAACCATAAGCTCACTCTACTTTGCATTTATGGTCCAAATACCTCAGAAGATTCATACATCCGTCACACCCTACAGACTAAACTTGATGGGGCAACAGGTAACCTGATAGTGTAGGCACTTTAGACTCTAGTGAAATGTCAGACATCTCTTTTTCTGACCATGCACATGTAGCCTCGACCTGGCCTCCTTCCGCTGCATACTCGGAGTGTATTTGTCACTGGCGCTTACTCCCACAGATACTTTGCAATCCAGTTGATGTGGAGGGGATATGATGGGACATAGTGGACTACTTTACACACAATATTCTACAGGATGTGTCCCTACACACACTCGGGATTCAAGGCTTATATATCCGTGGGGTGATTTCCTCACTGGCAATCGCCCGCAGTAGGGAAGCGCACATTGTAGAAGACAATTTAACCACAGAGATTAAAGCTTTAGAAAACCAAGATTAACCTATGCCCTTGCAGTGCCTTAAGAGACAGTTGGCGGTCCTTCGAGGGCAGCCATGCATCCATTGAACAAATAGAGCAGAAAAGTCCCTCCTGGCACTCAATCAGAGGTACTATGAGGTGGGCAATTGGGTAGGTACAATCCTTGCTCGTAGGCTTCACCAGGCGCAGATGAAGACCCACAATGCGAAGCTCAAACGTCAGGAGGTGGTGTGCTGGGCAACTACTGAATGGGACAAACAGATAGAATTGTATAACTACTATCAGACAATTTATGATGAGGAAGAGAATTCTCCAGTGCTAATGGGGGACTATCTAGCAAGGTGTGATTGGGAGCACCTTGGCCACCAGTATACAGACAAGTTGGAGAAACCCATGTCAGTGAACGCTGTCGACTGGCAAGACACCTGGGACCGATGCCATTCCAGTTATCTTCTATAGGCTCTTCTTGCCCAAACTGGGGAAGCCACTGCTCCACCTCTTCAATGATTTTATGCAGGACAGTGGTCTCACCCCCTCTATGGCTGCTGCAGAAATGTTGTGGATCCTGAAACCGGGCAAAGATCAGACACTTATACAGACGCAAAGCTGTTCACCAAGATCCTGGCCACCAGGCTCAAATGCCTTCTTCCATGCCTCATAGAACTGGATCAAGTATGCTTTATCCGGGTCATATGTCGGAACCACGGGTACCTAAACCACCTGTGGCTCAACAACGAGGTCGGAACAACGACCTTGTTCTAAATACTAATGCCTTTACCACGAATGCGTTTACAACGATTTTACCATTGTAAATGCATTCCTGGTAAAGGCATTAGCAATCACCATGCACAACCCAGCATGCATCCACCCCAGCCCCCCACCCCACCCCTTAAACCTAAACCCTGACCCCCCAAACCCTAATGGCCCCCAGCCACCCACCCCAAAAATTAAAAATACCCTGAGTCCCCATCCCGCCCCTAAAACCTAAATCCTGCCCCCCAAACCCTAATCACCCCCAGCCCCCCCAAACCAGCCCCAGTCCCAGCCCAACTTACCTCCTCCTTCACCGCGTCCACTCTGACTCCCTTCTGTACCTTGTCCACGCATGTACGTTGTTCAGACATGTGTGGTTAAGGTACCAAAACCAGGGAGTCGTGGAAAACGAAAGCGTTGTTTCGCTTTCGTTTTTCACAACCTTGTGGTTCCGGACTCGTTCTTCCGGGTGTTTCCCCTTTATCTGTAATAGGCAGGAGGCTGACAATATCGGATGTGTGGTGCACATGGTAAAAAAGTCAAAGCAAAACCAGAAACCAGCCTGCTGTCTCTTGCTTGATGCAGAAAAGGCCTTTGATCGGGTTAACTGGGATTTTCTCCAGGAAGTCCTGCATAAAGTAGGCCCTGGGCCCAACATGATATTGAGGTTAATGGCCTTATGCTGCCCCCAAGGCGCAGTCCGAGGCAATGGACATGCCACTAACTCTTTATATATCTGTAGAGGCACGACACGGGGATGCCACCTGCTGCCTCTAATATTTGCACTACCCGTGGACATATTGGCCATAACAATTCAGGGACAGGATGCTATGCAGGGCATACCCTTTGCGGGTTAGATGCATAAGCTCAATCTATTTGCTGATGACCTTCTTAGCCTTTCACACCTGGCCACCTCCCTTCCACTGATGGTCACCAGTCTCAATGAGTTTGCCGCAGTTTCAGGATTGAAAGTAAACATGTCTAAATCCTGCATACTCAACCTTACCATCCCGACATTCAACCTGCCCCAAATCTGTTTCAATGGTGCTCTTATAAAATCAAATATCTAGGCCTGTACCTTACTCCTACTCTTGCTATTCGGTTGAAAGCAAACTGCTCCCCACCACACGTGTTGGGCCATCTTGTTGGACCTTCTAACTAAAACAGTCCTGGACATCTGGGACAGGATGGCACCTTTGAAAGGACTAACCACCTTCTCTTCCTCCAACACCCACATAGCATGCAACCTGGAGCCCCCCTGGCACTATTCCCCAACTCTTCTACACAATGGGTAGATAGGAAATGTAGAACACTGCATGATCTTTTCATAGGGAAAGATTTTAAATCTTTCGACCAATGTAGGGCAGAATTTAATCTGGCTGACACTGCTAGATTGCAATATCTCCAGTTGAAGCTTTGGGCCCTACACCCCTCTGTTTACACTGCAGATGGCTCGAGAGGGCTCAGGTCTAACACCTACTCAGTCGTTCAGCATTCCACACCTCTTCCCACTTATCCATACCAAACACATTGGAACAGAACAGATGGGGAGGACATCACACCTAAGCAGTGGGAATGCTTGTAGTACAATATCCCAAAGACATACCGGAGTATTACACTGCAAGAAACAGCACACAAACTGATGTTTCAATGGTATTATTCTCCAGCCAAGCTCTCTTCTATCTACGCTAGGGCGCCCGATACCTGCTAGCACTGCCAATCCAGTAAAGGAGACTTTCAAGACAAATGGTGGCCCTGCGCCCCATCACTACTTTTTGGCCAGAAGTCCTCAATCATATTAAAGACCCAAAGACCCAAACCTGAGCCACAGCCAATCAGGCGTCAACACCCTCCAGAATACTCCCAACAGAGCCTCTTTCCCTCAGATTTTCTAGTACAAGTGTGAAGCCAAAAGTTCATCCATAAGTGGAGCCTCTGAGGGGAGGAGGGTGGGTCGCATGTGAATCTATGAAAGATACCAATACTGCAGAACCACAGTTACTGAAAAAGGAACACATTTTTTTCTCCAGTAGTGGATCTTTCATAGATTCACATGCTTGAGTTAGAGTAGCGAGCAGTAATATTGGCTAACTAGGTACTAGCTGTATTCTCATAACCAGCACAATAATAATAATGATAACACTAATCAGAGTAACCCTACTCCTAGTTATTATTCAACAGCACAATAGCAATGTGCACCTGAAGATAACAACCAGGCACAATAACCATAAACTTTAGTATCACGACAAGTATCCAGCTAGCTATGATACCAATAACTACAATAATCATTAAAAGTAGGAACGTTAATCATGACCAGATTAAGGAAACGTAGTTCGCCTACCTTGATTGTGGAGGAGGGATGACCAGAGAGGCTCACCTTAACGAAATAAATGCCTTAGCACTGCTTGCCCCACTGCTGTGTCCATGTTATTCGTCTCTTCGAGACAGTAGTGCTTTGTGAAAGTATGTTGGCTGGACCATGTGGCTGCCCTACAAATATGCTGCGGGGGTACTCCCGCGAAGAGTGCGGCCGATGTGGCTACCGCCCTTGTAGAATGAGCTCTCACCCTGGTGCAGAGCGATTTACCAGCCTGAGTATGACAGAACTGGATCGCCAGAACAATCCACCGGGCCACAGTCTGTTTGGATACTGGAAGGCCCTTTCTCGAGTCCCCAAAGGCCATAAATAACTGGTCTGATTTGTGTATGTCCCGTGTTTTCTGAAGTAAAACTTCAAACACCTTTTAATATCCAATGAATGCAACGCTTTTTCCGCCACTGTCTGCAGATTAGGAAAATAGGTTTTCAAGATGACCAGCTCATTCAAAGGGAAACTTGAAGGCACTTTCGGAATATACTTAGGATTCGTCCTAAGAATTATGCCAGTAGTGGTGAATTGAAGAAAAGGCTCTTTGATGTTGAAGGCCTTTATGTCACTTACTCTCTTAGCCGAAGTAAGAGCCAGTAATAACGCAGCTTTCCATGAGATGAACTTCAATTCCGCTCTGTGGATTGGCTCAAAAGGGGGTTTCATAAGCTGCCCCAGGACCACATTCAGGGACGATAAAGGCGGAGGCTTATTCACTGGTGGATAAGCTCGAAACAGACCCCTCAGGAATTGCTTCACAATCCTGGTGGAATAAAACGAGACAGTATTTTGAGATCTGCGGTACCTAGAAAGTGCTGCCACGTGCACTTCGGATGGAGGAATATGAGAGTCCAGACTTTGCTAAGTGCTATAAATATGGCAGTACCTGTTCCAGAAGAGAAGAGATAGGATGGATTCCTTCTGCTGCACACCACAGGCAAAAACACTTCCATTTCAACCTGTAGGTGTTTTTGGTAGTGTCCTCCCCAACCCTGGCTACAATCTCCCTACATTCCGAAGGGATGTCTTGAGTGGCGTACTCATTGAATTCAGGAGCCAGGCCAATAAGTGGAGAGATGAAGGAACCGGGTGTCTGACCTGGCACTGGGGCATTGTCAACAGGGTTGGCTTCCGTCTGAACATGGCTGTTCCGAGAACATGAGGAGTTCTGTGACCCACACCTGCCTGGGCCACCTGGGTGTTATTAATAGAAGGTAACAGCCCTCTGTCTTCATCTTGCTGATGACTCTCGGTATCAATGGGATCGGAGGAAAGGCGTAGGCATAGACTCCTGACCATAAACAAAGAATGAGGGACAGGGACATTAACGGTCCAGTGTATAACCTCCCAAAATTACTTATTACAAATACAAAATACACTGTTCCCAGGAAAAAAAAGAAGAACACAGGTCAACCCTTAAGCTAGAAGCAAGTGCCCTCACACATCCAATTGGATGTCATGCTTCATCATCTGGCAAGCTCCTCGTCAGACCGGCGCTGCAATATCTGACGGGCACCCCTGTAAGGGGGCTCTTTGCCAGAGATCTTTTCTCAGTAGCACTGTGCTGTGATGAAACAAACATAGAAAGGTCAATGCCCACCTACAGGTACTACAGAGAGTAGGAGAGAGGGACAAAAGTAATTAAAATTGGCTCAAAACCCGAACAGGACACCAAAATTTAAAGATCAGGAAAGGGTAATGGCCAAAGCAATAAAAACCTAGAGATGAGAGTGGGGAATGAGATAATGCTCAAACACTCTCATAATACAAATGAAGGCAGGGGATAAGGAGCTATCTTAAGCCCCTGAAGACAGGGTCAACATGTTTCGTGTCTGAACGGTCCATATGGATCCATCGACACTTCATCAGGACCAAAAAACTCTACTAAACACTTCTCCTATTGGTTAAAACACAAGAACTCAATGTGTCATAAATTGATAGGCACATTAAACTTCAGTCACTTACTACAAAGAGGCTGCACGTCAAGCTAGTCTAATGTAAGGGTCAACCTGTTCAGAAAAGAAACAACAAAGCATATGTCTCAAATGAATTGTATGTCAAATAAATCAGTGCACACGCGTACAAAAGGTAGCACGCAGTGAACAAACAGTGTTATCATGCTTAGTGGTAGTGTCTGGAACAGAGGTATATTGGCTTACCGTCCCTCACTTAGGATTCGGCTCCATAGGTAAACACGAGCCAAGAGGAAAGCATAGTCACTATAATGGTGTAACACATAGTTAGAGGCGTAAAACAATTTAGATATATGTACAAGAAATCATTAGGTCCACCTAAGTATAGGCCCCCATGTGCTTAGAACAAACAAGGAACACAACAATAAACTCTACTGGCATGGCAAATAAAGGTATTGGAAACAACTAGGAAGTATCTCTCACTCTGATCTATGCGTGAGTGGAGGCATCCCTTGACCGGCTATGTAATCCAAAAATCAATAAATCAAAATATATAGGACATGGAACAGAAAAGCCACAAGTTTCATATCCACGTCAAACTTATGCTGACAAACATGTAAAGCATATGACAGAGACCTGAGCGCGAGCGGTACAATAAGTGCTCCGATAAATTGTTGTAAGGGTAGACTTACTTGACAGATGGCAATCCCCCGCACGGGACCTACACGTGGCTGTGCCCTTGGATAGACAATCCGGCACACGGTCGGTCGGGTAATTAAAGCCGACGCAACCTGGACGTCGAAGAGGGAGTACACGCTCCAATAGGGCACGTAAGGTCACGTGTTCCCTAATGTAAACATAGACAATGGACTCGCTCCCGAGTCCCGTTGTAAACACAAAAAATGGACTATAAAGGTAGATACTAGAGAGTTTGTTATTGTCGATAGCTACAGCATAGGTAAATGTCAATTAAATATTAAGAAAACCTCATCTAGTTAGAATAAAGTAAAACCCACAGCAGTCACAAATGTATTACAAAATATCCTAACACAGGAAGGGTTTTCAGAGGGTAAGTCTAGGCTAATGCAAAAATATTCAAGAAAGCCTAAGTCAAAATGTGGAGGGTGACATCTACTTAGGGCCATCCTCGTACATTAGTTAGTAGCAACATGGAAGGGGGATGCCGTTGTCTCATGAAGAGACCCATGTCCTCACTAAAATAAAACACAGTGTAAACCAATGCCCCACAGGAGTAATTTGTGTCACAAGTGCAGATGCCTTCATACAAAAGACAAGTATAAAGGAATCAAAAAGGTTTGGGTTCAGAACAAAAGGTAAGGATGGAGGTTGAAGAACAGGGAGAATTGGGAGAGCTCCAGAGGAGAGTGGAGCCCTTGCGTTAAACCTAGACCAGATAAGGAGGAGGCAGTCATCTGTTCATGCATCTTCATTGTTAAAAAGCTGGAAGGTTATCATCAGGCAAAATGCATCCAGGGAATGTCATCATTAAGCCCATGGATATGGGTCCCCAATTTAAATATCCAACTGTAGGAAGTTGGGTCTGTATATACTATTTCAAAGTAAGAAATAGTGTGCACAGAGTCCAAGGGTTCCCCTTAGAGGTAAGATAGTGGCAAAAGTAGATAATTCTAATGCTCTATTTTGTGGTAGTGTGGTCATGCAGTAGGCTTATCAGAGGGTAGTGTTAAGCATTTGTTGTACTCACACAGGCAATAAATGAGGAACACACACTCAAAACTTACTCCAGGCCAATAGGTTTTTATATTGAAAAATATATTTTCTTAGTTTATTTTAAGAACCACAGGTTCAAGATTTACAGTTAATACTTTAAATGTAAGGTAATTCACTTAGATACTTTAGGAACTTTGAATGAAAACAATATCATGTACAGTCTTTGTAAAAAAGTCAATAAACTATTTTCAAAGTGGACACAGTGCAAAAATCAACAGTTCCCGGGGAAGGTAAGTAAAGGTTAGTTTTGAAGGTAAGTAAAACACTTATAAGTCTCATGTTTGGGGCATAGGCAGCCCACTGTTGGGGGTTCAAGGCAACCCCAAAGTTACCACATCAGCAGCTCAGGGCCGGTCAGGTGCAGAGGTCAAAGAGGTGTCCAAAACACATAGGTGCCTATGGGGAACAGGGGTGCTCGAGTTCCAGTCTGCCAGTAGGTAAGTACTTGCGTCCTTGGGGGGCAGACCGGGGGGTTTGTAGAGCACCAGGGGGGACACAAGAAGGCACACAAAGTACACCCTCAGCGGCACAGGGGCGGCCGGGTGCAGTGAGCAAAGCAGGCGTCGGATTTTAGATTGAAAACCATGGAGGGACCCGGAGGTCACTCTAGCGTTGCAGGCAGGCACAGGGGGGTTTCTCTGGACAGCCACCACCTGGGCTAGGCAGAGGGTCTCCTGGGGGCCGCTCCTGCACTGAGGTTTGGTTCCTTCAGGTCCTGGGGGCTGTGGGTGCAGTGTTGGCTCCAGGCGTCGGGTCCCTTGTTACAGGCAGTCGTGGTCAGGGGGAGCCTCTGGATTCTCTCTGCAGGCATCGCTGTGGGGGCTCAGGGGAGTCATCTCTGGTTACTCACGGGCTCGCAGTCGCCGGGGAGTCCTCCCTGAGGTGTTGGTTTTCTGCAGGTCGAGTCGGGTGCAGTGTGTAGAGTCTCACGCTTCCAGCAGGAAACGTGAAGTCTTTGGAAGTTGCTTCTTTGTTGCAATGAAGTTGCAGGTTTTGAACAGGGCCGCTGTTCACAGGAGTTTCTTGGTCCTGTAGTCCAGGGCAGTCCTCTGAGGCTTCAGAGGTCACTGGTCCCTGTCGGACGCGTCGCTGGAGCAGGTTTTCGAAGTTGGAGACAGGCCGGTAGGGATGGGGCCAAATCAGTTGTCATCTTCCTCCTTCTCTGCAGGCTTGTAGATCAGCAGTCCTTCTTTCTTCAGGTTGTAGGAATCTGATTTCCTGTGATCTTTGGTGCCCCTAAATACTAAATTTAGGGGGGTGTTTAGGTCTGGGAAGGCAGTATCCAATGGCTACTGTCCTTGAGGGTGGCTACTTTGTGCCTCCTTACTGAGGGGAGGGGGCGCATTCCTAATCCTATTGGGGGAATCCTCCAAAACCAAGATGGAGGATTTCTAAAGGCAGGGGTCACCTCAGCTCAGGGCACCTTAGGGGCTGTCCTAACTGGTGGGTGACTCCTCCTTGTTTTTCTCATTATCTCCCCTGGACTTGCTGCCAAAAGTGGGGGCTGTGTCCAGGGGGCGGGCATCTCCACTAGCTGGAGTGCCCTGGGGCATTGTAACACAAAGCCTGAGCCTTTAAGGCTCACTGCTAGGTGTTACAGTTCCTGCAGGGGGAAGGTGTGAAGCACCTCCACCCAGAGCAGGCTTTGTTTCCGGCCTCAGATGGCACAAAGTCCCTCACCCCAGGGGTGAGGGAAACTCGTCTCTCTGCAGCAGGCTGGCACAGACCTTTCAGCCCTGCACTGAAGGATTGGGTAAAATACAGAGGGCATCTGTAAGATGCCCTCTGTGTAAATATTTTTATAAATCCAATACTGGCATCAGTGTGGGTTTATTATTCTGATAAGTTTGATACCAAACTTCCCAGTATTCAGTGTAGCCATTCTGGAGCTGTGGAGTTCGTTTTTGACAAACTCCCAGACCATATACTTAATATGGCCACACTGTACTTACAATGTCTAAGAATAGACTTAGACACTGTAGGGGCATATTGCTCATGCAGCTATGCCCTCACTTGTGGTATAGTGCACCCTGCCTTAGGGCTGTAAGGCCTGCTAGAGGGGTGACTTACCTATGCCACAGGCATTTTGTGTGCATGGCATCCTGAGGGGGATGCCATGTCGACTTTGCCTTTTTCTCCCCACCAACACATACAATCTGCAATGGGAGTGTGCATGTGTTAGGTGAGGGGTCCCTTAGGGTGGCACAACATATGCTGCAGCCCTTAGGGACCTTCCCTGGTCACAGGGCCCTTGGTACCACTGGTACCTTATACAAGGGACTTATCTGTGTGCCAGGGGTGTGCCAATTGTGGAAACAATGGTACATTTTAGGTGAAAGAACACTAGTGCTGGGGCCTGGTTAGCAGGCTCCCAGCACACTTCTCAGTCAAGTCAGCATCAGTATCAGGCAAAAAGTGGGGGGTAACTGCAACAGGGACCCATTTCCTTACACCAACGTTGCTCAGTTTCGAAAAGGGAACTCGAATTGTTACTGACGTGCCTCGGGGAGTATAGAACTACCCACCACATATCATCTGGACTGTGGTGCAGTTCCAAAAAGTGTGCACTCAATCTCGTGGTAATAAGACCACATCTGATGTTGCTGCAGTGTTCATTAATCCTTATTTTGACCGACCTGGTTGTCATGCCAATGTACCGTTAGCCACAAGGGCACGTATTCATGTAAATACAGTTACGTGTGTTACAATTGGTGTGTTTGACAAGTCGCCATGTACCTAACGGTTCCAGATCTAAAGTATCCAAACGTCGGGTCAAAGGACATACATTACATTGACCACAGGGGAAATGGGCTGAAACGGGGGGGAAGATTCCACAAGGTCTTCTGTTTCAAGTCTACAGATAGTGCGGGTGGGTGAGTATGTACCACTATATCTCTGATGTTGCTGGTCCTTTTGAAAGCAAACAGAGGTTTTAGGATGGATGTGCCTCCACTCTCTAGGATCGACCATCTCTTATTAATCAATTTCTTAATGTTGTTGGACAATGGGGTAAACGAAGACACACATGTCAATCGGTTATCAGGTTCCCTCAGGACGGTAGTCAAAATAGGATCTCTATTGTTGTTCCTAGCCCTCTTGTGGGCAGTATTGACAACACGGGGGATATTGTCTTTCCCGCAGTTTGATGACAAGGTTGTTTGCCTGATTCCCAAAAAATTGAGTACTACTGCAGTTACAGCGTAACCGTAGAAATTGTCCATAGGGTAAGTTTTCACGTAATGCTCTAGGGTGATGACTGTCAAAAAGAAGCAAACTGTTGCGGTCTGTAGTTTTGTGGTATGTGCATCTTCTCAATTTACCCTTGTCAATGGTGATCATCAAATCAAGAAACGGAATCTGTGTTGAAGAGACAGTGAAGGTAAACTTTAAAAAAGGGTCAAGACTGTTGACCCAGTTGGTGAAGGAATCAACCTCTGTAGAAGAACCCTGCCATACAATCAAGATGTCGTCAATGTAGCGTCGCCATAACTTGATGTTAGTATGAAAAGGGTTGGTGGGAGGAAGTATATATTGTTTCTCAAAATCAAACATATAGAGGCAAGCCAGACTAGGAGCAAAGGTACTCCCCATTGAAGTACCCCTTATCTAATGGAAAAGGAGGTCTTCAAATTGAAAAAAGTTCTCAGTCATGGCTACAGTGGCAAGTTGCATAAGGAAGTGTGTGGGAATGGGAGAGTCCCACGAGCCTTCAAGAAGGGCATGTTCAACTACTTGAAGTGTCGCTCCCTGAGGTATGTTGGTATACAGGGCTTCTACATCTAGCGTGATCAAAGCGTGAACTTCTGTAGTCGAGTTAATGGCATCAATCAGATTTAAGATATCCTTAGTGTCTTTCAGATAGGTGGTGGAATTCCTAACCAATGGTTGTAAAAAATGGTCAAAAAAGGTGGATAGAGGCTCTAAAATAGAGCCAATCCCCGACACTATGGGCCGTCCAGGGGGAGGCACTAACCCGTTCTGTATCTTAGGAAGGCAGTAAAAATACAGGGTACGCGGATAGGCAGTTGCCAGAAAATCCGCTTCCTTCTGAGAGATCCTTAACTTATTGCGGGCCTCCTCAATCATACCTCGTATATGAATCTGTAGTCGTTCTGTGGGCTCTGTAGAGATGGGGGCATAGTAAGTTGAATCGCTGAGGAGGCGCATACATTCATGTCTGTAGTCAGTAGAATTCATAATGACAATCGCTCCACCTTTATCTGCGGGTTTTATCACAATCAATTGGTCAGTCACTAAGGTTTGTAGGGCCACCCTCTCTCTAGATGAAGTGTTGATAAAGGAACGCCTGGGTTGTAATTGCTTGAGGTCAGATATTACTGCTTTCTCAAAAGCGAGTACTTCACATGGCATAGTTGGAGAGGGTAGAAAAAAGGAAGAAGGTTTACTGACCTGAGTCCTCATCCTGAGGAACACCCGGGTTATCTTTAAAAAAGAAGTACAGCCGGATTTCCCTAAAATTCTGGAAAGTTCACAATTAAGTCTGAAAAAATCTTCTTTCGGGGTAGGTACAAAGCCCAAGCCCTTGTTCAGAGCCGAGGATTCGTCTGAGGATAAAGTTCTGGTGGATAGATTGACTACTAGGTTCTCGGTGGTTGATTCTTGCCCTGACTGCTGGTCACCATCTGGGATTCCTCCTGTGACCAGCGTACATGTCTTCCTCTTCCTCTCCTTCTGCCTCTTCCTCTGGCCCGGCCGTGGCCTAAAAAAGGCATGTAAGGGCGGGGCTGGAAAAAAAGGATATGGTGGTTGCCATCACATGGCTGGATTACCGGCAAACTGTGGAAAATTGAAATAAGGTTGCAGCACATTCTCGTCAGTGCTCCAGCCATCAGACGATGAATCGCTATTGTATTTACGCAGTTTTTCGTACGACGATGTTGACTCATCTGATGAATGTGATTGAGTATCACCTGCAAAATCATCGCTGATTTAAGGATACACCCTCTCTTTACTGAACTTGTTAATATCTTTCTGTAACTTAGTGATCTTTTGTTGCATCAGAAATTCCTTAGTTTCATTGAGTTCAGAATTTATTTCTGCTATGCAACTTATGAACGCGGTCAGTGTCACTGTTGTTCTCAAGAGTACTTTCAACCATGTTGATTTGCACAGTGATTGACTCTGCTAGCAGCTTGGATGTGTTGATGATCAAGACTAGCCAGTCTCTTGTACACTTCCAAGCGATCTGGGCCCAATCCTTCCTAAATGCCAGATCTTGTAAGAAAATCATAGGGACATCGGATACTGATAGGCCATTTGGGGCGATATTAGCTCTCAAATATTCAGTCATAATGGTGCCATGCATGATAGTTTTGATTATTTCTCGTTTTAAGGAAGACAGTTTGTCCCAATCTTCCTTTAGGCTCCCAGAGGGGCCAGATCCATTACTATCAAGGATAGAGGGTGTTTGCAAAATTGCAGACACGACATCGTCATCGAAACTCAAACCCTGGAAGTGTTCCATCTCAGGGGTAAAGTCCACACAAAAAATATATATAGTCCCACAGCACAGCTGCTGTACCAAAGTATAAACAAAGAATGAGGGACAGGGAGATTAACGGTCCAGTGTATAGCCTCCCAAAATTACTTATTACAAATACAAAATACACTGTTCCCAGGATGAAAAAGAAGAACACAGGGAAACCCTTATGCTAGAAACAAGTGCCCTCACACATCCAGTTGGATAGCATGCTTCATCATCGGGCAAGCTCCTCGTCAGACGAGTTAAACCTAGTTAAGGAGGAGGTAGTCAACTGTTCATGTATCTTCATTGTTAAAAAGCTGGAAGGTTATCATCATGCAACCAGGGAATAAGAGATGGTTGATCATAGAGAGTGGAGGCACATCCATCCCAAAACCTCTGTTTGCTTTCAAAAGGACCACCAACATCAGAGACATACTGCTCCCACCCGCACTATCTGTAGACTCGAAACAGAAGACCTTGTGGAATCCTCCCCCCGTTTCAGGCCATTTTCCCTGTGGTCAATGTAATGTCTGTCGTTTGACCCAATGTTTGGATACTTTAGATCTGGAAACGTTAGTTACATAGCGACTTGTCAAACACACCAATTGTAACACACGTAACTGTATTTACATGATTACGTGCCCTTGTGGCTTACGGTACATTGGCATGACAACCAGGTCGGTCAAAATAAGGATTAATGAACACCGCAGCAACATCAGATGTGGTCGTATTACCAAGAGATTGAGTGCACACTTTTTGGAACTGCACCACAGTCCAGATGATATGTGGTAGGTAGTTCTATACTCCCCGAGGCACGTCAGTAACGATTCGAGTTCCCTTTTCGAAACTGATGAACATTGGATATTTAAATTGGGGTAAAATAAAGAGGGGGAGGGACCGGGAGAATAATGGTCCAGTGCACGATCTCCCAATAATGATCCTAATTAAATATACAGGTGCACTGTTCCAGAGAGAGAGGAATCCTACAGGAGCGAGAACCCTCACACATCACATTGGATGACTAGCATCATCATCGGGAAAGCTCCTCGTCGGGCTGGTGCTGCAATGCCTGACGGGCTCCCCGAAGGGGGCTCTTAACCGTATTGCTGTGAGTGTAGCAAAGAAAAACAGGTCGTATAGGTGAACTACCTAAATCTGCAGACCTGAGCAATATGGAAAGAAAAAGAGTTAAAATTGGTTACCCATCTTGGACGTACATCATAATTTTAATCAGCAAACATAAGATGGAGACCAAGGTTAAAATCACAAAAAAGAGTAAATAGGTGAGTAGTAATGCTCACTTACTCTCTATAAGAACACATGAGGACCGAACCGATTTTGGTGCCTCAAATCGTGGGTCTACATGTTTTGCATCTAGTGGTCCAGCCGGATCCATTGACGCTTCATCAGGACCAGTACGAAAATAACAACTTCTCCAAACAATAATTTAATGCCAACCCTAATGGGGAGGTCAAAAACAAAGATCAGTCACTTACTTTGAGTCTACCTGCTATGTCAAAAAAAGTCACCCATCCCCAGTCTCAGGATAAAGCTCCATAGGTAACACGTCAGGAAGCGGAACAGACAATGAGTCATGCGGTGTAAGTAGTCGATTCACCTACCCTCCTGACAGCGTCCCTGTTAATAGAGACCCATATCCATGGGCTCAATGATGACATTCCCTGGTTGCATTTTGCCTGATGACAACCTTCCAGCTTTTTAACAATGAAGATGCATGAACAGATGATTGCCTCCTCCTTAACTGGTCTAGGTTTAATGCAAGGGCTCCACTTTCCTCTGGAGCTCTCCCAATTCTCCCTGTTCTTCAACCTCCATCCTTACCTTTTGGTCTGAACCCAAACCTTTTTGATTCCCTCATACTTGTCTTTTGTATGAGGGCATCTGCACTTGCGACACAAATGACTCATGTGGGGCATTGGTTTACACCGTGTTTTATTTTAGTGAGGACATGGGCCTCTTTATTTGACAACAGCATCCCCCTTCCGTGTTGCTACTAACTAACGTACTAGGATGACCCTAAATAGTTGTCACCCTCCACATTTTGACTTAGGCTTTCCTGAATATTTTTGCATTACCCTAGACTTACCCTCTGAAAACTCTTCCTGTGTTAGGATATTTTGTAATACATTGGTGACTGCTGTGGGTTTTACTTTATTCTAACTAGAAGGAGGTTTTCTTAACATTTAATTGACATTTACCTATGCTGTAGCTATCGACAATAACATACTCGCTAGTATCTACCTTTATAGTCCATTTTTTGTATTTACAACAGGACTCAGGAGCGAGTTCATTGTCAATGTTAACAATAGGGCACACGTGACTTTACGGCCCTATTGGAGCGTGTACTCCATCTTCGACGTCCGGGTCGCGTCGGCTTTAGTACCCGACCGACCGCATCCCAGATTGTCTATCCAGGAGCACAGCCACGGGTAGGTCTTGTGTGGGGGATTGCCATCTGTCTAGTAAGTCTACCCTCACAACAATTTATCTGAGCACTTATTTGTACCGCTCGCGCTCAGCCTCCAAAGTTTGCGCCCATTTGGGCTCTCTTTCATATGCTTTGCATGTATGTCAGCATAAGTTTGACATGGATATGAAACTTGTGGCTTTTCTGTTCCATGTCCTATATATTTTGACTTATTGATTCTTGGAATACATAGCGGGTCAAGGGATGCCTCCCGTCACGCATATATCAGAGTGAGAGATACTTTCAGGTTGTTTCCAATACCTTTATTTGCCATGCCAGTAGAGTTTATTTTAGTGTTCCTTGTTTGTTCTAAACACATGGGGGTCCATACTTAAGTGGCCCTAATGTTTTCTTGTCCATATATCTAAATTGATTTTATGCCTCTAACTATGTGTTACACCATTATAGTGACTATGCTTTCCTCTTGGCTCGTGTTTACCTATGGAGCCGAATCCTAAATGAGGGACAGTAAGGCAATATACCTCTGTTCCAGACACTACCACTAAGCATGATAACACTGTTTGTTCACTGCGTGCCAACTTTTGTATGCGTGTGCACTGATTTATTTGACATACAATTCATTTGAGATGTATGCTTTGTTGTTTCTTTTCTGAACAGGTTGACCCTTACATTAGACTAGCCTGACGTGCAGCCTCTTTGTAGTAAGTGACTGAAGTTTAATGTGACTATCAGTTTGTGAAACATTGAGTTCTTGTGTTTTAACCAATAGGAGAAGTGTTTAGTAGAGTTTTTTGGTCCTGATGAAGTGTCGATGGATCCATATGGACCATTCAGACACAAAACATGTTGACCCTGTCTTCAGGGGCTTAAGATAATTCCTTATCCCCTGCCTTCATTTGTATTATGAGAGTGTTTGAGCATTATCTCATTCCCCACTCCCATCTCTAGGTTTTCATTGCTTTGGCCATTACCCTTTCCTGATCATTACATTTTGGTGTCCTGTTCGGGTTTTGAGCCAATTTTAATTATTTCTTTTCCCTCTCTCCTACTCTCGGTAGTGCCTGTAGGTGGGCATTGACTTTTCTACGTTTGTTTCATCATGGCACAGTGCTACTGAGAAAAGATCTCCGTCAAAGAGTCCCCTTACAGGGGTGTCCGTCAGACATTGCAGCGCCGGTCTGACGAGGAGTTTGCCCGATGATGAAGCATGACATCCAACTGGATGTGTGAGGGCACTTGCTTCTAGCATAAGGGTTGCCCTGTGTTCTTTTTTTTCTTCCTGGGAACAGTGTATTTTGTATTTCTAATAGACTCCTGACCATCTGATCAAAAATGTATTCCCCCACAACCCTTTTTGGGGAAGCCAGCTTGCATAATAAGGGCATTTCTTGTTCTCAAATGTGGCAAACAGATCGAGATTTGGCCTGCCCCATAATCGGAAGAGTTGGTCGAGAACCTCCTGGTCCAGTTCCCACTCGTGGTACGGGATAATCGTTGTGCTCAGGGTATCTGCGAGAACATTGGTCTGTCCTGGTACGTGCTCCGCCCTTAGAGAACTGTTGTGTGCTATGGCCCATTTCCAGATGTTCTGAGCCTGTTGCGAGAGCTGCAGAGACCTTGTGCCACCCTGCTTGTTTAGATAAAACATGCTGGTAGTATTGTCCGTCCTGATTAAGACACTCGAGTTTTGAAGCCTTGGTAAAAAAGGCTTTTAGAGCCAAATCTATTGCCTTGAGCTCCAGCTGATTTATGTGGAGTTGACCCTCCTTTCGAGTCCAGGTCCCGCTGATCTGTAGATCTTGGAGGTGGGCACCCCAACCTTCGAGGGAGGCAACCGTTCTCACTATATAGCGGGGCACCTGATGAAGAAACATGAAACCGTTGGACAAATTGGCCGATGTCGCCCACCAAGACATGGCATCCGCATTGCCGATGTGATGAGAATTTTGTACTCGAAAGATCCGTGAACCTGAAGCCACTGAGCGTCTAACTGCTCCAGCAAGGGTCGCATGTGTACTCTGCAATCTGGAAATGCATGACAATATCATTCCCAGTAATGATTTGTAGGTGCAAACTGAAACGCACTTTTTTGCTGAGAGCTTGCAGGCTAAGGTGTTCAGCTTTTGTTTTCTTTCCTGAGACGGGTACGCCTTGCTGCGGACAGTGTCTAGTACCGCTCCTAAGCAATTCAATTTCTGTGTGGGGCGAACATGTGACTTCTAGTAATTGATGGTAAGTCCGAGGTCTTCGAACAACTGGGGGCAGGCGGTGGTGTGGCGTACCACCTGAGCTCTTGAAGGTGCTTTGATGAGGCAGTCGTCGAGATAGGGTAACACCTGCATGCCCGACTGGCGGATGTGCGCTGCTGCTGGAGCTAGCATCTTTGTAAAAATCCTGGGGACTGATTTCAAACCGAAGGAAAGGACTCAAAACTGTAGGTGCATACCAGCCACCTTGAACCTGAGGAATTTGTGATGGTTGCAGTGTATTGGAATATAAAAATACACATCCTGGAGGTCTAGGGATGCCATGTGATCTCTGGTATTTAAGAGGCGCAAGATGTCCTGCAGCGTCACCATCCTAAACGACTGCTTCTTCAGGAACTTGTTCAATGATCTTAAGTCCAGAATGGGGCACCAGTCTCCTAAAGGTTTTTTCACCAGAAAGAAGCGTGAATAGAACCCCCTGTTGCTGTGAGGAGCAGGGACCAGTTCTATTTCCCCTTTGCGCAGCAACACATACACTTCCCTGAAGAGCTGCTTTAATCGTGGAGGTGGTGGGCCTGACGGAGGGATGTTCGGTGGTCTCTGTATGAACTCCAGAGTATGCCCCTGGCCACTATATTCAGCACCCACCTGTCGGATGTTATGTCTGACCATCGAAGGAAGTGAGAAGTGATGCAACCCCCAATTTTTGAGCCTCTGGTAGCGTAGGAAGCTGGTATGTCCGGATGGGCATTGTTTTCTGCTGGTATCTCTTCCACAGGCAGCCGATCTTCCCTTCGCTGGGTGCCTGTAAGCAGCGGTAGGTGGCAATCGATGATGCTGCTGTTGCTGCTGTATTGCTGGCAGGGTCCTGCCAAAGAGGACTGGTACTGGGGTCTATACTGATGGAAGCCACCTCGAAAGGAGTAACTTCCTCTACCCATTGCCCCATGAAAAGGCTGTTTCCTGTACTGCAACGTACCCAGGGATTTAGCTGTGTCCGTATCTGTTTTGATGATCTGCAGCATGTCATCCACATGCCTTCCAAATAGACTTTCCCCATCAAACGCCATGCCCAGAATTCGGCTCTGAACCCCCGGACGTAAGTAAGTAGACTTCAGCCACCCTTGTCTACGCAAGACCGCTGCTCCTGCGAGTTGTCGGAATCCTGTCAAGGTAATGTTGATTGCGCAGTCGAGGACTTCAGCCGCAATCCTCTCACCCTCCTGCAGCACCTTCCTTGCTCCTACCTTGGCATCCTCAGGCAAGAGGTCTAAATAAGCAGACATGTATGCCCACATCTGGCGAACATGCCTTCCTAAAATAGCCAAGGAGTTAGCCGCCATCACCAAGGAAAACTTCTTCCCAATATTGTCCAGCCTCCTTCCATCCTTATCTGGAGGCGATGCAATAGGTTCCGAAGGGTTCTTACATCTACGCTGCACCGCTTAAGATATTACCGAATCCTGTTTTGGTTGCGACACCAAGCAGGCCTGAGTGTTATCAGGGGCTTTGTATTTCTTTTCCAGCCTCTGCATCTGGGAAGGCACTGTTGCCAGATTTTTCATTGCCTTCAACCCCTCCTGCCATAGGAAATCCACTATCGGGATAGCCCTCACTGATCTCTTTGCAGGCTCTTTGAAGTCATATAAGAAAGAGTAATAATGGGCAAGTCAAATCGCTTGGCCGCTCTCTCCATCAAATTGTGAAACCTCCCTATGTCCTCAAGGGGTTAATCAACCGGCCCTGCTGGCGGTGTGGGGATGAGGTAGTTATCCCATTAACTAGGAGCGGCCTCCATTATCTCACCTTCTTCCCTCTCGTCATCTGTAGAGAGACGGTCTTCCTGTGGTTGGTGAACAAATGGAACGCTCCTGTGTGGCGTTCCCGGGTGACTGGTCCTAGGAGTTTGCAGAGGCGTCCGCTGGCTGTAAGGCCTGGATGGAGTTACAGGTGTTGACTGTGGAAACCTTCGATAGTAGTCCTTCAACATACCGTGGAGATCTGCGACTAATGATCTAGGCATGGGAAAGGAAGGCTCTGCCTCCACTGCTGGGTACGATGAATCCTGTTGGAACATAGTTGAGGAATAGTTGGGCTGTTCCTGCCCTTCAACCTCCTCATCCAAGTCTTGGCATTTTACAAGCAGCTGCAATGGACTACTGGCTGCGCCAAACATTCTGTCCTCTTGAGAATAAATGTCCTCGTCATCATCTAGAAGATGCTGCGGAGGGTATGGCAACACCTTGCTCTGAGAAATAGGCCTTGGAAGAATCAGCGATGTTTTATCCCTCATGGTGATAAAAGAAAGAGGGAGGAATCTTGCCGAATCCTGCTGCACTCCCTAATCTCCAGAAGATGGCATCATCGCCAAAAATTGCGCCAAGGAAAGCTCCATCATTGCCATCTACAGGTCAGTGTTTGTCGTCAACGGTCCCCTCATTGACGATTCTCTTGTCGACGGCTCTCTCGTCAACGGTTATTCTCTCATCGACGGCTCTCTCATCGACAGCTCTCTCGTCGACGGTACTCTCATCGACAGTTCTCTCATCGACGGTTCTCTTGTCAACGGCGCCGTCGTCGCCGGTGTGCTCGTCGACTGTGCTTTCTTCAACCTCATCGACAGGTGTTTCGGCGACGGTAGTGCCCTCGTTGACGGATGGACCAACGATGCTTCCGTCATCGACGATGGTTTCGTCAACAATGCCTTTCTTTAGATTTTGGGGGTGATGATCATCGTTGATGAAAGCGGTGACAATGTAACTATCATCGGAGACACCATCGTTGTAAACGTCGACGTCACCGTCGTCGCCGTGACTGTCAACACAGGCGTTGTCTTACCGGGTCCTTTGCCGGCGACAGGGAGAGAGAAGCACTTCTAGTGGGTGCCTTTTTCCCCACAGGCGTAATAGGCTCTGAGCGAACCTTTTTCAAGAGTTTTGAGTGAGTCTCTGATCCCGAGGTAGTAGTCTCTTGGCGCCTATGCTTCTCCACAGATGCATATTTTGTCTTTTTAGCTGCTTTCTTCGGTGGCTCCTCAGGCAGCCTTCCTTTCTCTCCAGGACTTTTTAAGGAGTGAGAAGTATGAGATGATGTTTCACTCTCATCTGAAAACGGGTTTTCTAAGGCTTTCTGTCTTTGTAGTCACAACAAAAGCCTACCCTCACGGTCCTTGAGGGTTTTCTGACTGAAGGTGCAACAGATCTTACAGTCTCTCACCTTGTGGTCTGGATGCAGGCAGTAGATGCACTTCTTGTGGGGATCATCAACATGTAGTCTCTTCTTCCCACAACTGCCACAGTCTCTGAAAATAACTTTCTTAGTTTGTAGAGACAAACTCTCACTGCAAAACTGGCTTCTCCGAGAGAAAAAATCCTGTCAGAAAGATAAACTGAGCAGAGCTCAGGGAGACTCCCTTCACACGACGTGCGGTAGAAAATCTGAGGGAAAGAGCCTCTGTTGGGAGTATTCTTGAGGGTGTTGACACCTTATCGGCTGTGGCTCAAGTTTGGGTCTTTTTTTTATAAAAGAACATGGATAGTCTATAAAAGAGCCTATTTGGAAAATTAGGGCCTAGCGTGTAATAAGGCTTACTGCTATGTGTATTTGAAGTTACTGTGAGGCTCCCACCTCGACGACGGGGATGATTCAAGCATGTGAATCTATGAAAGATCCAATACTGGAGAAATAAATGCTTGCCTAATGTATACATTAGACATGGTGTGAGAGTGATCCATCTTTCCTAAACTGAAGTAAATTATGCTTTTTATGAATATTTTGAAACTTTATATAAAAATAAAAATACATGTACTGAAATAACAGATTTCCTTAAAGCAATAACTCTTCAAGGTTACAAAGTGAACAGAAGGAAGGCTTAGACCTGCTGCAAAGTAGACAAGAGGTGACAGAGGTCATACATAGTCAGAAAATGGCCTGTTGGCTGTGTTTTACTGCTAATACACTGAAGTATGGGTGCTGAAATTAATGGAATTGTTTGAGACTGGTTAATGCCTGAGTCCACTAGTGAGTCCCTTGTTTCCTTGCTTAAACCCTGACACGACCTAACAACAATGGACTCATTTTGACCACTATCAAATCTGAACACTGAATATAAATTGCTGAGGAAGGTCCCAGCAAGTGATTACTTCCTCACATGCCCGGGTTGGTCCACCCTGACCAGAATGTTTTTTTCCATGGTGTAGAACCTCCTTAAGTGTCTGTTCATTATTCTGCATATTGGAGTATGCTTAAGGCACACCCTCACATTTGGCCACTTTTACAGAGAAGGCCTTTGGTGACCTAAGTCAGAACAATCTGTTGTCAGTTCTGAAACAAATTTGATTTGGTGATCTCATCCTAAAATGTATAAAATTCTTACACTCCAAGCCTACTACATGTGTGAAGATAAACACCACAATCTCAAAACAATATGGGCATTAAGATGTACGATGACAACAAGGACATCCTATATGGTAATTTGAGGGATGTGATTACATCCCTACACTTCCAGATAGCATTCTGGATTGAGTTGCCACTAGCAGTGATAGGACGGGTTGAGGGTTGCCAAGATAGTACTCTTATCTACACTACTGTACTATGTTTGCAAATCTACAGGTGACACTGCCTAATGCCTGTGTTAAAGAACTGGACACAATGATTGAAGATCTGGTGTGATGCCACTCATGTTGTTTGACTCTCATAAATGACCATAATTTACATATAAAAGGGCAGTTCTTAACACACAGAGGGCTCATAAAAGCAGTAGAACGGTGTGGTAAAATATATGAATAGGAATCCCAAACCTTGGGGAGATTCAGGAAAAAACATGCCATGAGTAATGGGATACATTTAATTACATATATGTACAGAACAATTCTGGATGCTACTAAAATACCCTTGCTTAAACTAAGAGCAGCAAAGAAAATGGTCTGCAAGATCACTAAACGATAAGCAATAGGAGGAAATAACAACATGCCACCATACAATTTCCAGAAATGCCAGATAAAAATGTATCCAATTTAACATAACACAGCATATCTGACTCCAGCAGTCTAGCACAAAATTCACCATGATGTTTTATCTAACTACCCCCGCTGTGGCAAAGAACATGCATGTTACTGGCACAGGTTGTGAGAATAACCAGATATAGCAAAATATTGGCGAATAATCAATTACCTGACGCTAACCACTCAAATTCTGCCATGTTCAGACAGTTGTTTGTTAGGGTTGTTTGCTTGTTCCACTTAAGACAAAACGACTAGCTGGTTTCTGGCAATAGCACTTTTGATAGCTAAATGCTAGATACCCATGTCTTGGAAATCTACTTCAAAAATAGCAGCAAGAAGTAAAAACAGTTAGATGCAGATTTGTTGTTGCTTCATAAGGAAGAAATACATAAACTGAGGAAAATATAAATCTCCATGTGTAAGGATGAAGTCTTAGAAAGATTCACAAATGAACGAAAGTGTTCATTATTAAATGTTTTGTGCACATTTATTTATATTAACACTAACATGTCACAAGCAATTGTATTTCTGCACATTTCCAAGTTTGATTGTAGTTCATGCAGACCTACATTTAAAAAAGGACGCGTTAGCCCATTGTTTTGTTTCTAAAATGTTGACATTTCTTTTTTTGCTGACAAGTTGTAGTAACATTTAAACAAACGCAATGCCTATTTTTCTCGTTTCTCATTCAGAAAATGATGTTTTGTTCTTTGAGCTTCTTAACTGAAAAGGGCCTTTCAGATGCAAGTGCGAGCAGCTCATACATCGTATCTACTGAACTGGAAGGTGACAATTGGAGCCAGCTTCTAAGAGGATTTGTACATTTTAATTAGATTGAAACTGTATCTTTCCTGTTTTCACTCGGCTGTTATGAAAATTCACATGCTACTGATACTGTTAGACATCTATGGTTTTTAAGAATGTATTCCCCTTCTAGCTTCCTTTAGACAGATGCTGGAAAAAATATTTTTCCCATGCCCGAATGAGCCTAACTGACTTAAGGGCAGATGCCTTCCCCAACTGCTGGACAACGTTTTGATTTATATATCATACCTTTCAGAGGTGTTCCACTCTGTGCCCGGCCACTCCCAAACCTTCAGCCTGACTTCTCCCAGACTTTATGACTTAGCTGAACAGGGATTTTCCTTCCTGGGAGATGAGTCTGTTTGAGCTATTTTTAGACAACTATAAAGAAGCTTTGTCTTTGGATTTACGATTTTGAATTGGTTTGATTTATATTAACTAATGCATTCATGTATTGGCTATTGATTTACATCTAATTTGATGATTTGAATTGTAACTTTGCTTCTATTTTAATAAAACCTTCATGGTTTGCAAATCCAATATTCATCTTTGTCGGGTCAACTGTGCTTTACATTATGTAATTGATTGTTGTGAAAACCTCAGTTGGGAGTAAAGGTCCAGCTTGAGTGCAAGAGGTACTCGAGCTTGCAGCAGAAATGTGCTTGGTACAAAGTGCTGCATTAAAACTCACACCAAAAATGACAATAAATGTCAATAGGGCGCACCCACACTCATGTACAATACATTGCTGCTAACGTACACAAATCAGTGTAACACAGACAGTAGAAACTGGAAATCGGATGCAATGTACAGGCAAATTTATATTGTATATATATGAAACTGCTAAAATATAACTAACTACAAACCAAATTGATGATATGATATGAGGGGCTATGTATACCTATACACAGCTGTTTAGTTCTGTTAGAGGTCTGTTTAGCTGTTCAACGGTTGCAGTTATGTAATGTTTATAAATTGTAAGGATCATTGGTATCTTGGCATAACACTTTAAAAGAGGCACTAACATAGTATAATATGTCTTAGGCGCGGATCAGAATAAAAAATCAGTTAAAAGAGAACAGGAAATATGAGTCTGAAGGCAGTAAGAGGATGGAAGCTTGAACAGGCAGGAATACATACAGACTATATTTGTCCCTGCAAATGCTGGGAAACGTAGTGTGTTTCTGGTTTCACAAGGGCTGCTGTGTTTCTTGGTGTCCTTAATAGAATAGAAATGATCACAAGGCAGATGGAAAATCAAAATATAACTCCTGTTTAAAGGATCCAAGAAGGAAAACAGAAATAAGCAAAGTAAAATATGTTTGATCACAGACTTCATTAGGGAACATGATAATATCAGGCATATGCTCTCTCAAGATTGGTAGGTCCTTAAATCTGGGAATACGGTAAAGACCTTCATAACAAGTCACCCTTTAATAATGTAACAAAAAAATATTTTTGAAAGCCAAACTAGAGCACAAATAATTAGGAGCTTTCAAAAAAGAATGTTTTAGTTTGAACATACCAGGTTTTTACACACGTAAGAAATGCAAAGTTGCCAAATTAAGCACTAAAAGGTTCTATGATATGCTGTATCAGGAGAAACCTATGCCAACCAGACATATAATTTCTAGAATTCTAGAATTCATTTGTGACACGGTTATGTATGACGTAAAGACGCTGATGCAAGCATTAGTTGGCATCTATGATATAGATGGGTTATCATACAATATGGGTAAATGGCCATACAGAAATTTTACAATTCTTACTGCTTATCAACATTTATCGACTCTCAGTTTGCTGAACATCATACATGAAGCATTTTTGTACAGAAAACATGGCTGAATTAGGATTCAAAATGTATTTTAAAATCAAAAGATCATGTTTTTATCTAGAATTATGGAATTCTGTTTTCTCCAATGTATCACACTTTTGAACTACCTAAGAGTCTTTGTATTGTTTAATTGATGGCACGCATAGTACTTTCTCTGTCTATATATTTTGCTGAAGCTGGCACACTCGCCTGATTAATGTCTGCCCACAGAACCAAAACGTGGTACAGAGGTGCTGCCACAGTGATTCCAATGAACATTTTGAGCCAATAAAAGGAACACAAGCATTAACCGCCCCAAGACAGATAGAAAGATAACTTCCAAAGTAGAATAACACCACCACTTGGGGCAGACAGCTAGATAGATAGATAGATATTGAAACACAGTGGCAGTAGCCACTCTTTAGTTATAGTTATCAGAGATAGGGGTGCCTCTGATTTTTCACCATTAATAACTTTGTGCCCATGTGACGATTCTCCACAAAACTTTCCAGACCTATTTCCTTTTCTACACTGACAGAGTTTGGAACGTTTTGCAGTGACTGGTGAAGGAGGATCAAAGATAAATGGGAAGTCCCAAAACATGTTTGGGTACCCATGCATTTTCCATAGACTTTGTACTCATGTGTAGCGGCCCTGTCAAATTTTGATGAAATTTAACAGGATAACGCATTATGGTGTGCAGATGATCTTTTTGGGTACTACACGTTGGACTGGTATTTTTGAAGTCATAAGGCATTTTAACTCAGTGATATCTACTGTTGCAATATTTCATCACAACATTTTGCAGTATTTTATGGAAGTACCATGGTATATAGCGATGACAAGTCACTATGTGATTGGCTAATGACTACAAAAGTGAAAGGCAGCTATTTTGTTTTTAGGTACACTTTGTCTGTGTTTCGGCCTGAGATATAGGTATGAGGTTTGATATTTTTCCCTACCTAGGACCCCTTTAATAAAGTGTTAATAGGTTAGGAAAATATTCATAAGTGTTAGACCTGTCAGGTCTTGGTGTGGCTTCTCCTGTATTTTTCATCTCGACGTGGCAAGTGTAGACACTTGTCTGGCCCAAACCTTACATTTTATTATCTATAAGCCATCCCTAATGTAGGCCCAAGGCAGCCTCATGGGCAGAGTGCAGTTTATTTAAAAGGTAGGACATGTACTGGTGTGTTTTACATACCTGATAGTTAAATACTGCTACATTTGTTTTTCACTATTGTAAGCTCTGTCTCTCCCATAGGGTAGCATGGAAATTATCGTGAAATATCTCTTCAGTGTGGTTTCTTATTGGGAGCAGACGGAGATTTGGAGTTTGGGGTCTCTGAGCTCACACTTAAAAATACATCTTTTGGTGAAGTTGGTTTTTGAATTGTGACTTTGAAAATGCCACTTTCAGAAAGTGGGCATTTTCTTGCTTATACCATTTTGTGCTTCTGCCTGCTTTTGTATTCCACGTCTGGGTCAGACTGACAGTTGGGCTGTTGTGAATTCCCTCTAGACAGTGACACAAAGGGAGCTGAGATGTAGTCTGCATATCCTAATGAGCCATCTGAGCTAGAGGGGAGGGAGCTTAACGGTTCTGTGCCTCTGCTTGTCTGCTGAATACATGTCTGGGTCATGATGACAGTTGGGCTGTATGTGCATTCACTCTAGACAGTCACAGGCTGATGGGTCTTCCTGAGCTAAAGCAGTGAGAGACGCTGCAACTTGCACCTAAGTAGGGCTGTGCCTGTCCACACAGAAAACAGCCTCCAGCCCCCTGGGATGTGTCTGGGGCCAGGGCAGGGAAAGGCAGGCTCTTGTGCATTACAAAGACTTCTCTTTGAAATTTACCTACTTCAAAGACAGAAATGGGTATAAGTACTTGACCTCTGACACCACATAGCTAGAATCCTTCTGGACTGAAGACATTCTGGCAGGAAGAAGAGCTGGATGCTGTAGGAGGGACTGCCACTCTGCCTGCTGCTTTGTGGTACTGGCCTGCTGCTTCCTGCTTCTGTCCTGGGATTTAAAGGAGTGGACTTGCCTTTTTACATCCTGCTTCCAAAGGTTCTCCAAGGGCTTGTACTGATCTTGCCTCCTGTTAAGAAGTCTCAGGGACACCAAAGATTTCACCTGCCAGTGCCTCAGCTCTCTGGTTGAGAGTCCAGACTTGTACAATGTTGTCAAGTCCAGTTCCTTGGGAGAGAGTTTTGGTGCAACAACGAAGAAACTAGTGCATCGACTTCCAGAACGACTTTGGAACCAGGTATGCTCTCTTACCCCAACGCCACTGCCTGCACCCGAGCCATGGTCCCCATTGAGTGCAATGACTGTGACCTACAACGTAGGCCAGATGCTGCTGCAGTGCCTCCCAAGTCCCTCTACAGCGGGAGTCCAGAGTGCTGTGCCACTAACATCCGTGGCACCCAATTCTGACTCCGCCACAACACCTGTGGCCCCGTGATGTGATCCTGAAACCACAACACCGACGCCTTGCCTGCTGGAGTCAACGATCTCTACTTGTCAAAAAGAACAGCCGCCTCGCCACCAACGCTGCATCACCTCCTCTGCAACTGTAAGTAACTGACCCCCACCTTGCCTGCCTAGAGGTAAGGAACCAATGTCTCACCTCACTGGTGGCAGCAAGGAACCAATGCTGCTCCGGCTCCAGTGATGCCTTACCTCCCCGACTCCGTGCAACGTCTTTGTTTCCAAAATCACATTCCACCAAGTCATAGTCGCTGGTAGCTCTGGTTCCCTTTGAGTGGGGGGATCCCTGGTACTCTGAAAGTAGCTGTGAGACGTGCCATGCCTGTAGATTGCCTGGTAGGCAATGACCTTGAGTACACTACCTGGACGGAGGAAGAGCTAAGGTCTCACTTGGAGATGATGGGATTGCCTGAGTGGGTCTGCATGACCACAAAGTCCATGGCTGCCTGGGAGTGGAGTCAAGGGCGTCTGGAGCCTGGAAGAATAGCCTAGACAGCTGTCAAGTAAGGGGGGTAAGGGGTGAGGGAAAACAGTCCATGAAGTTCTTGCAGTGGTTGACGGGGTCCCTGTGGAGGAGGCCCCTGAGCCAACCGGGGGGGACATTGCTGCCCTGGGTGACCTACCTGAGCTTGTTGGCTAGCAGGTTGAGGGTGGTCCAACCACAGAAGAATTCTCCAAGGCGCAGAAGGTGGGTCCCACTCTTGTGGGCTTGAGGCAAGAGGCCTCAGCCCAAGCAGCAGGTGAAGCCTCTGGGGATCACTTCATCTATTGGAGAATTATCTCCGTTACAGTGAGCCTAAGGTACTGAAGGCAGGGGCAACACGTGTGCTGGTGCTCTCCCACTGTTACCGGGCTTTCCTACTGGGCCTGGCTCACAACATTCCCCTGGCAGGACATTTAGGGCATGACAAGCCCTATTTCAGGCCTGTCACCCACTTCTATTGGCCCTGAATGCAGACAGCCTCACATGCATTCTGTAGGTCCTGTCCTACCTGCCAAGCCAGTGGGAAGAATGGGAAAAAGGTCAAGGCCCCCCTGATCCCACCCCATGTCGTTGGCACCCCCTTTGAGAGGGTGGGCATCAACGTCATTGGTCCAATGGACCCCAAAATTGCCCTAGGCAACTGGTTTATCTTGGTTTTGGTGGACCCTGCCACCCACTACCAAGAGGCAATCCCTCTGAGGACAAAGACTGCACCAGTTGTGACCAGTACTCTGATGGGGATCTTTACCTTTGTGGGGTTCCCAAAGGAGATTGTGTCTGACAGGGGCACAAACTTCATGTCTGCATACATATAGTCCATCTGGGATGTGTGTAGAGTGACCTATAAGTTCACCACACCCTATCATTCTCAATCCAATGGTCCTATGGAGAGATTCAACAAGACCTTGAAGAACATAATCATAGGCCTCCCTGAGTCCATGAGGCACAACTGGGATGTCCTCTTGCCATACCTTCTCTTTGCTTATAGAGTGGTTCTCCAGAAGAGGGTAGGGTTCAGTCCCTTCGAGAATCTCTATGGGCATCCTGTCAGGGGACCCCTAAGCATTGTGAAGAGGGGTGGGAGAAAGCTCCCAAGGCACCTCCTCAGGATGGGATCAGCTACATGCTGGCCCTCTGCAACCAGATGCACCGCTTCTGGAAAAAGGCCAAGAGCAACCTTGAGGCCGGCCAAGAGGTTATGAAAAGCTGGTACGCCCGGAATGCCGCCCTGGTGGAGTTTCAGCCTGGAGACAAAGTATGGGTGATGGAGCCAGTATAGCCTAGAGCTCTCCAGGACCGCTGAACTGGCCCATATGAGATGAAGGAG
This sequence comes from Pleurodeles waltl, assembly GCF_031143425.1. Classification (NCBI taxonomy): domain Eukaryota; kingdom Metazoa; phylum Chordata; class Amphibia; order Caudata; family Salamandridae; genus Pleurodeles; species Pleurodeles waltl. The sequence goes on from NC_090444.1 coordinate 1,420,119,539, forward strand.
CGTAAAGGAGAGGCCACTTACTTAGTGGACCTCCAGTCCCTTAGGAACCCTCTAAGGGTGCTCCATGTGAATAGACTGAAGCCTCATTTTGAGAGCACTGCAGTCAGCATGCTTCTGGTGACAGATGAGGGTATGGAGGAGGAGAGTAAACCTCTTCCAAAGCTCCTCTCTGCCCAAGAAGGTGATGGGTCAGTGGAGCGTGTCAAACTCTCTGACTCCCTGACCCTGAATCAGCGAGGGTTACTGCTACCAGCTACTGGAGCAGTACTCCTCCCTGTTTTCTCTCACCTTGGACTCACACACTCTTGTGTCCATGATATTGACACAGGAGACAGGCCCCCTGTAAAGAATAACATTTGGAGGTTGTCGGACAGGATGAAGGCCAGTATCAAGGATGCAGGTACCAAGATGCTGGCCCTAGGGGTAATTGAGAAATCCAGCAGTGTCTGGTACAGCCTTATGGTGCTGGTACCAAAGACTGCCCCACCCAGTGCCAAACCAGAACTTAGGTTCTGTGTGGATTACCTGGGTCTCAAGTCAGTCACAAAAACTGATGCTCACCCCATCCCCTGAGCTGATGAGCTCATAGACAGTCTAAGTGCTGCCAAATTCCTCAGTACTTTTGATCTTAAATCACAGTACTGGCAAATCGCCTTGACTGAGGGGGCCAAAGAGAGATCTTCTTTTTCAACTCCTAAGGGACATTACCACTTCGCTTTGAAAAATGCCCCACTACCTTCCAGCGGTAGGTTAACGGGGTCCTGACTGGTAAGGAAGCATTCTGCACTGCCTATATAGACAACACTGTCGTCTACAGTTCCAGCTGGGAGGAACACCTGCTCCACCTCCAAGAAGTGCTCCAGGCCCTGAACAGGCAGGCCTGACAATCATGGCCAGTAAGTGCCAGATTGGGCAGAGTTCTGTGGTGTACTTAGGACACATAGTAGGTGGTGGCAAGGTACAGCCCCTCCAGGCCAAGATTGATACAATCATGACCTGGAAACCATCTAGAATGCCAACAGAGGTGAGAGCCTTGTTAGGCCTCATTGGGTGCTACCGTAGGTTTATAAAGGGTTATGGCACCATAATGGTCCCCTTAACAGAACTAACTTTGAAAAAGCAACCTAGTTTGGTGATTTGGACATAGGCTTGTCAAAAAGCCTTTGACTCCATAAAGGAAGCCAAGTGCACGGCATTCGTGCTCAGGTCCCCTGACTACTCCATCATGCAGACAGATGCTTCAGAGCATGGTATTGGGGCGGTTCTACCACAGCTGAATAAGGAGGGCCTAGAACAACCAGTAGCCTTTATTAGCAGAAGGCTATTACCATGGGATCAGAGGTGGAATGCTATTGAGAGAGAATCATTTGCTGCGGTCTGGGCAATGAAGAAGCTAAGATCCTATCTGTTTGGGACTCACTTCTGGATTCAGACAGAGCACAGCCACTTCAAGTGGCTCATGCAGATGAGGACTGAGAACCCTAAACTCTTAAGGTGGTCTATCTCCCTACAGGGAATGGACTTTATGGTGGAGCATCCCCCGGGGACTGACCACGACAATGCTGATGGTCTCTCCAGATTCTTCCACCTTAGTGATGAGAGCTCCCAAGGGTTGGGTAGCTCTCCCCACTTTAAGCTGGGGGGAGACATGTTAGACCTGACAGCCGTAGGGTGGTCATCCACCAACTTTTTGCCTGCCTTCCTCTACTTTTCGGACACTGTTTTTGCTGGTTTTAGGACTCAATGCACTTTACCACTGCTAACCAGTGCTAAAGTACACATGCTCTAGCCCTTAAACATGGTAACATTGGTTCATCCCCAATGGGCATATTTGCTTTACCTTTAAGTCCCTGGTAACGTGCACTACATGTGCCTAGGGCCTGTAAATTAAATGCTATTAGTGGGACTGTAGCACTGATTGTGCCACACACATAAGTAGCCCCTTAACCATGCCTCAGGCCTGCCATTGCAAGGCCTGTGTGTGCAGTTTCACTGCCACATCGACTTGGCATATAGAAGTACTTGCCAAATCTTAAAACCCCTTTTTCTACATATAGGTCACCCCTAAGGTAGGGCCTAGGTTACCCATAGGGCAGGGTGCTATATAGGTAAAAGGCAGGACATGTACATATGTGTTTTACGTGTCCTGGCAGTGAAAGACTCCTAAATTCATTTTCCACTACTCTGAGGCCTGTTCATTTCATAGACTAACATTAGGACTCCCCTCATAGACTTTTTTGAGTGGTAGATTCTGATCTGAAAGGGGTAACCAGTTCATATTTAGTATGGTCAGAAGGGCAATAGAAAATCCTGCTTTTTGATGAGGTTGGATTTAATATTACTATTTTAGAGAAGCCACTTTTAGAAAGTGAGCATTTCTCTGCACTTAAAACCATTTGTACCTTACAGCCTGTCTCCAATATACGTCTGGTCTGTACTGGTTGACAGCTCCCTTGTACATTTCACCCAGACAACCACAAACACAGGACACTCAGTCACATCTGATTTCATCTGCATACTGCATGGGTCTTCCTGGGCTGGAAGGGTAGAGGGCCTGACACTTACCTTTCAAAGGCCAGTGGCCTGCCCTCACAGAATGGACGGATAAAACTCCTCACTGGTACCCTGACAGACAGGACTGGGCTGAAAGGGGAACTTGTGCACTTCAAAACCAATCTTTGAAGTCTCCCCCACTTTAAATACATTTTTGGGTATATAAACTGGGTCTCTGACCCCACCAACTTAGACACTTCTGGACCCACACCTGTACCCTGTCAGGGGAGCTGCCAGGCTGCCCAAAGGACTCATTTGGACTGCTTTGTTGAGAAGGACTGCTGCCCTGCTGTTGCTCTGCTGGCCTCTGAATTTGCTGGAAGGACTCTGCCTTCCCCAAAAGTGCTCTCCGAGGGCTTGGATTGAGCTTGCCTCCTGTTTCTGAAGTCTCAGGGCCAACAAAGACTTCATCTCTTCAAGAAACTCCTTGTGCATCGAAAATCGATGCACCGCCTGCATAAATCAGCACAAAGCCTGCATTGCGACCGAGAAATTGCCGCACAGCCAACTTGAAGGACACAGCCCTGACTTCCCAACTGGAAATTCGACACAGCTTCTACTTTGCAATGGAAAATTAGATGCATCGACAACCGGATCAATGCAGCACCGGGGGCCTTCTTGCATCTCTTCAACGATTTTCAGCCGATCGTCCCTGGGCGGCAAAATATCCCTGCATCCCAGTGAGGAACCAAGAATGTGTGCCAAAAAATGACGCAAACCCCTTGCAGTGTGGAAAGAAACAACGCATTGTCTGTGCTTCGTCAGAAAATTTGACGCAACACCTTATTTTTCCATGCATCTCCTCCTCTGCGGTCTCCGTGCATCGCTATTTTTGATGCCTACCAGGTACTGTGTGGAACAAAGAGACAACTATTTATTTCTAAGGAATGAGACTCTTTTAAACCTCTTAGATGTGATATTTCACCTTGGGCTTATTGGATCTTTGTCATTTTTACCTTATTTTATTCAGATAAATACTTATTTTTCTTTACCTGTGTGGTGTACTTTTCCACTGTACACTACTCCATGCTATGCTATGCCACTGTACATAACTCCACTCTACGACACTACACTTTATGCCCTTCCACTCTATGTCACCCCACTGTACGCCACTCCATTGTATGTGATTTAAATCTACACCACTAAACTGTACCTGACTCCATTCTATGGCACTCTAATGTATGCCTTCAATTATACACAACTCTAAACTACGCTATTCCACACAACGCAACTCCACTCTACCCCATTCCACTGTACACTATTCCATTCTATGCCACTACATTCGACCACACTCCATACCATTTGACTCTACACCACTGCGCTGTACGCTAATCTACTCCATTGTACCCAGTCACGGCTCACGGGAGGGAAAAGGGGCAGGGCAGAGCAGCACGTAGCGGGAGGGTGGGGGACCCCAAAAAAAAAAAACTACCTTTTTTTCCGCACCGCACCACTCCATCCGCTCTGCTCCATTGTTTCAGGCACAGGCTCCCAGCCTGCCCTGCGGCCAATTCTGACGCTGCTCAAAGAAGTGTTAGGATTGGCTGGAAGTGCCCAGGCTGGGCACTCCAAGGCAGACAGGAAGCTTGTGTATGCTCTCTCCAGCCTGACAACACAATGCCGGCCTAGAAAGACCACAGTGCGCATGTATGCCTGGCCGGCCCAAGACCGGCAGCCAAGCATACTTGCGCCCTGAGGGGGAGTGCCCACTTTAATAGAAACAACATATTAAACTGAGTTTATTATGTTGTTTATATAAATGTTTTGCAGCTTCTGCTGAGGGCGGGGGAGGGGAGAGCGATGCTCCTCCACCATATCGGAGAAGCCGAGCCTGATTGTACCCCACTCCAATCTATACCACTCCACGCAACTACATAGGGCCTGATTATGACCCTGGCGGACAGCGGAGGCCGTCCGCCAAGGTACCGCCGCTGAATGACCGCACCGCGGTCAAAAGACCGCGGCGGCCATTTAGACATTTCCTCTGGGCCGGCGGGCGCTCTCCAAAAGAGCGCCCGCCGGCCCAGAGGAAATGCCCCTGCAACGAGGACGCCGGCTCAGAATTGAGCCGGCGGAGTTGCAGGGGTGCGACGGGTGCAGTTGCACCCGTCGCGTATTTCAGTGTCTGCTTAGCAGACACTGAAATACTTTGCGGGGCCCTCTTACGGGGACCCCTGCCGTGCCCATGCCATTGGCATGGGCACGGCAGGGGCCCCCAGGGGCCCCGCGGCACCCCCTACCGCCATCCTGTTCCTGGCGGGCGAACCGCCAGGAACAGGATGGCGGTAGGGGGTGTCAGAATCCCCCATGGCGGCGCAGCAAGCTGCGCCGCCATGGGGGATTCTAAGGGGAGCGGTAAATCGGCGGGAGACCGCCGGTTTGCCTCTTCTGACCGCGGCCGAACCGCCGCGGTCAGAATGCCCTGCGGGGCACCGCCGGCCTGTCGGCGGTGCTCCCGCCGACCCTGACCGCCGGGCTCAGAATGACCCCCATAGTCTGCTATTCCACTGTACACCACTGCACTGTATGCCAATCCAGTCTATGTCACTCTACTGTACCCCACTCCACTCTAGGGGCTTCCACTGTACGCAACTACACTCTACGCCACTAAGATTTACTCTATTCCACTGCATGCCACTCCACTCCAAGACACTCCACTGTATGGTATCACACTGTACTCTGCTACACTGTACGCTCCTCCACTCTGCTATTCCACTCTACATCACTCCACTCTACATTGTTTCACTGAATGTCACTTCACTAACACTTTTCTGCTGTATGGCCCTCCACTCTACGCCAATTCCCTACATGGTATTTCACTCTTTGGCACCGCAGTGTGCATTACTGCACTCTACGCCACTTCAGTTTATGACACACCTCCACGAGATTCAACTTTACAACAGACCACTCTATGCCACTTCAATTTATGCTATTCCACTGTATATCATTGCAGTCTATGCCAGTACACTGTGTGTCACTCCACTCAATGCTAATCCAATGTATGCCATTCCACCCCACACCAATCCACTGTACACTATTTCACTGTATGACTAATCCGTTGTACCTCCACTCCAGTTTGCAACACTCCACTACACCCACTATACTCGACACTATTGTACAGTACGCCACTCCACTGTATGGCATTACACTGTACGCTATTCCACTGTGCACTGCTCCACTTTACAGCCCTCCAGTATATGCCACTTGACTATACAGTTTTCCAGCTTATGCCACTCCACTCTACACCACTACAGTCGCTATACCACTCTACACCACTCCACTCTATGCTACTCCACTATATGCAACTGCACTCTATGCCCCTAAAATCTAGGGTATTCCACTCTATGAGGCTGCACTCCACGCCATTCCAATGTACACCACTGTAACCTACATTATTACACTCTATACCACTACACTCTACCCCACTGCAGTATACCCCAGTCAACTACAGGCTACTCTAATGTATGCTACTGCAGTGTACGCCACTTCACTCCACCGTGTCCCACTTCACTGTACTCCAACTATCCTTAACACTATTCCAGTCTATTTCCCGCTACTCTAAGCTACTCCACTGTATGCTGCTCCACTGTATGCCACTCCATTCTACTCTACTCCACTACACATCTAGGCACTTCTACTTTATGTCACTCCACTCTATGCCAATTTATTCTGCACTATTAGACTGTATGCAACTACCCTCTACCTCAGTCCATTGTAAGCCACTGCGCTCTACAAGACACCACTCTACACTATTCCACGTTATGCCAATTCACTCCTTTCTTTGTCACTCCAGTTTAACACATTTCACTGTGCAGCACTCCATGTTACCCCATTCAACTGTATGAAACTCTACAATACCCCACTCCACTCTATGCTATTCCACTTTGTGCACTTCACTCTACTTTCCCCTTTTCCATTATACACTACTTCCCTATAGGCCACTCCACTCTGTGCCACTGCACTGTACACCACTCCACTCTACAACATTAGACTCCAAGCTTTTCCACTCTACGCCACTCGATTCTAAGCCAGTCTAGTGTATGCCAGTACAATTGATGCTCCTCCAGTGTATGCTATTTCACTGTAGAGAACTCCAGCGTATGCCACTTCATTCAAGCTATTACACTGTATGTTACTCCACTCTATGTCACTCCACTCTACACCACTCCAGTGTACCCTATTCCACAGTACACAATTCCACAGTATAGCCTAATTGGCCTGATATCAAACTAATAAAATAAATATGAAGTACACTGTACAACACTAGACTTTACCACACTAAACTCTATGACATTCTCCTACACTAGACTTTAGCACACTCCACTTAATAATACTCACTCAATAGTATGATTTGAAGACACATTTATATTACAAAACACCAACCAATTCAATTTAATGAAAAAAACAAAGGTTAAAGCTAAGTTATACTTCTGAAAACCTTATTTTGTCTTTCTATACAAACCCAACTTACCGCACTACCATGCACTATGTTCTCATAAACTATGTCATTTGAGATATAATAAGTGTTATTATGACTGCTATGATTTCACACAGTTTAAGTTATATCATTTGGAAAGGTATAACCAGTGCGTGGAAAACGGGTAAGTTATAGTTAATGTAGTGTGGTAAGTGATGCGATAAGACTGTGTTCGGAGGTGTGCTACGTATGGTTAATTGAAGGTGGTGTGCAAATTATAATGTAAGTTATAAGTGGTGATGCACAAATAAGAAATTTAAGTTATAACAATAGCCTTAGAATTTTTAAAGATTGTGTTGTGTGTATATATATATGTACATATATATATATATATATATGTACATATATATATATATATATATATATATATATATATATACTTATTATTTGTCAACTGCAATACAACATTTTTATCTAAATACAAACACTGAAATTCACCAGTTATAGCTAACTGAAGTACTTATATCTTAAGCCCTGAAGTAAATATAACTTGTGCCCCGGCCTGCCCAGTGGAATTTCAGATGTCATGAGTGATGTTATCAAGGTTGTCAAGGAACATGTACTGAGTGATGTAGTATATGAGGATAAAAGCAGTGCATATTGAGTGGGCAAGTTTTTAGTTGCTTCAAGCTCAAAATATAGTTATGGGACCGTAGAAAAAAAATACTTTTTTTGGCCACGGGTTAGCCACCACAATTAGGGGTTCAGGGTATCCCGTCCCTGCTCCCTTTATCTTTTTTTTTTTTACTTTTTTTTAGGATGGACTGAGTGCCCGAGTCCTAAAATGACTGCAGCAATATCTATGTTGATGCTGTGGCAGCCAATCAGATCATAACTTTTTATCTCTTGGATCCACTGTATCACTGTTCAATTTTCCTGTGAAAAATCGATTTAGGAAAACATTTTGGTATCCCCCCTTTTATCACCTCCTCAATTGATAGATCAACATTAAACTTTCCAGTAAAGGAAGCTGAGGAGGATGAGACTTTTTTTTGGAAGGTGCCCTTCCTATGGAAATGTGATCCTAAATATAACTACCCAGTGGTGAACAACTCTGGATAATATATCTAGCTATATAAAAAAATCGTACAATAATATTCAGGGAAGTAAAGTACATCAGGTTTCATCAAACTTTTCAACTTTATGGTATCAGCTGTATATAACAAAATCATGCAGAAACATAGCAGCAGGTATTTCCTTACCGAACTAATTGGGGATGTCTCCCTGCTGTGCCACGTGGCAGGATCCAACCAATAGTATTCCAAATCACCTAAAGGAGAAAAAATAAAGAACTGAGTTGATACAAGTAATTCTCCTCATCAGACATTTACTTAATTTCACAAATGTTTGTAGTTTTGTGAACAATGACATTGGCACAGACCAACAATGTTTGTAAGAGAACCTTTTACAAATCCACCTTTACCACTTGTCAATATGTTTGTTAAAGCTCTGTCCTGTGTATTGATTTACCATGTCTGGCCCTGTTGGTATAGTTTAGATGCCTTTTCAGTTTAAATATTGTTATCAAGTAATAAATCATTGATGGGGATCATGACTAAGTATAATGCAGTAACAACGCAATCTTTGGAGCTCCCTAGATCCCAGTCCAATATCCAACAATTATGTGCACTTCTATGGCCCACTGATAAGATAAAGTGCTATTTCTCTGTACAGGTTTGGGTGCTCTACAAACTATGATCAGACAATTGTAATAAAGGCCCATATACTGTCAGATTGCAGCTTCAGGGAAACAACCGTTCAGAGAGAAGAAAACAATGATCCCCATGATGGCTGCTGTGATCAAATGATGATCACCATGACATCCTCTCGACTGGAATCATCAACTGCACTTCAAACCCAGAGGTCAGGCCTCACCAATATGATTGAGGAAGTAGGGCAGCACCAACGTAAAAGTGTCTGGCCCTGGGTCTAGCGAAGTAGTGATATGACAGGAGCCATGATGAAGATCTTTGGGTCATGACTCTATGGAGGTATGGGCTGGTTCCAGCTGGGAGCAGGCCTCATGGAAGATCCTCCTGGTGGAACTATTGACTGTGATCTATGACAGGAGGCCTTAGCAGTGCACCCAGAGTGGGGAAAGAAAGTAACAGGGGCTGGCAAAGCAGAAGGAGAATGTGCCAAAGGATGTAACCTGACCTGAATATTGAATGGTTCCGCATAAGCCCTGAAACTGCATCAGCAAGATCTACAGAGGAGGAAGGAGCAACCCTAGAACATCTCCTCCACTGGGAGTCTACTGGGACAGAGTATGACTGAGTACTGCCCTCCCACACCAGTGGAAAAGGCCGAGAACATTAGAAAACCTGTGTAGCGTGGAGTACCTATGAGCTAAGTGGGGTAAGTCCATTTATCCTTCGTGACATACCGGTACACAAGCTATACCACCCAAGGCAATATGGAGACACAGAGACAGATCTTTGGCATTCACATTGAGACTAATGTGATATGTGCCATCATGAGTCCAGCAACCACACAAATAAAAGCAGACTTTGGTCACTGGTTGTAGAAAAGGGGCGAAAGAGACAGTAAAACTTGACAGTGCTACAAGGACTCAACTAGGAAGGACAGCAGTGGGACCCAGAGACAGAACACTCCATTGTTACTAGCATTGCATTACAGAAAGGAAGCAAACACAGTGAGTTTGTGATCAATAAGCCAAAAGGTGATACCTGCCTGTGCTACTAGTTGTTCAGCAGCTCCGCAAGGGTGCTCGGCAGGTGACAACGAGCCCCACTAGTCAACACAAAATATTGTGTCACAACTGAAATTGTTGGTTCTGCTCGAGTATAGGATACTGGTCAGTAATATCAATGGGAAAACCACAAACTGGCAATGACCAAGCACTACCTGAGGCAGGAAGAGAGAAAGACGCTGACCCCATTGCAGACTGCCGTACTTCACTTGCAGATATGAAAATAAATGGAGAACTGGACACTACAGCCAACAAGCTAGATCAAATACTAACTGCTATTGAAGACGCCAGGTCGGCTACAGAGGCAGAAATAGACACGGTTAACATAGACCTCAACCTGATACAAGAGGATCAGTATAAATTAAAAGAAAGAGTCCAGCATAATGATCAAGCCCTCGCTGAAATGGCCCCACAAATAACTGAAACCATTACTCAGGTCCAAGAGCTTAAAAATCAATTCCTTAATTGACAAGACTGTGAGGAAGGTACAGATGCCTGGCCTGCCAGAACAACCTGATGATTACAAGTATCTCAGAAGAAGTGGACAGCAACAAACCCACAGGGTTCAATGAGTAATGGCTTAAAGTAGTGGCTTTGCAGGACAATGTTTCCTTACTTCATAATGGGATGCCACACTGGATTCCAGTGAAGCATACACCTCTGAGTGCTCCCCCGCACCCAAAGATAGCAAGAAAATGAGACTAGAGTTAACACAACACCGCATTACAATACACTAGGAAGATCGAGCCACTGATGCTAGAAGCCTCAAAGGTGATTATCTTTCTAGATTTTACATCTGCTGTGAACTGCTGTTGATCTTCATTTCTGACCATCAAGAAAAAAACAGAGGAAACTAGAATAAATAGAGATCTATTATTCCCAGCAAGACTTGGTGTAGCAGATGCAATCAAACATGTTTCTCCACAATCCACAAAGAAGCATGGGAGTGGATTTACCATACTGGTAGAAAGCACTGTAGCAGCCTGATGAAGACATCGTCATGATCAGGATAGCAGAATTTTGTAAGACAGTTACAGCAGCAAAAAACACATTAGAAATGACTCCTCTCAGCAGATCAGAAGCACAAGAAGAGCATGGAATGAACCAATCATGCCTGTCAAGAGCTCCAGCTGGATCCCTCTCTCATCTAACAACATCTGGTAGTGGTACCATCTGAAGTCCTGGGGTCAGTGTCAATTGTCCCTGGTGCTTGGTGGGGGGAGGGTGTCAGAGAGTACCCCTCATATCGCAGGGGTCTTGCTTTGCAGATGCTGAGACCATCTGGCCTCATCGCATGGAGGACCTCCTGGAGGACGAGGTCCGCAGAGGCCAGGAGACGAGGGGCTATACATCTCAGGGTGACCTGGCATGCGACCCCCAGTCGTTGATTGAAGCTGGATGCGATGAGACAATCACTCACACAGCTCACAAAGAGTGCCCTGCTTACTTGATCTGAGCCCAGGAAGATTGCAGTGACGAGAGCAGTGGAGGTCTCCTGGAATCAGAAGAGAGTGCAGTGGCCTTCAGGGACCGGTCTGTGGCACGTGTGTGTAGGGAGTTAGTTCCCCCTCCTCCAAAAGATTAAAAGGCATGGAGATGTTGTGCTGCCAGCTGCAGAGATCAGCAGAGAATGTGACGCCCTGGGCTGAGGACGGGCTGGTGTGGTTCCTGGGGCCTGCGATCTTAAGGTGGTTTGCTGTCTTCCTTCGGCTGCACGTGCCACCTCTCCCTTTCACTTTTCTGGGAGAGGGTGAGGTGGGCTGAATAGGGAGGTGGCTAGAAGTACTGCTGTGATTCACTGAGGGGGGGTCCTATGAATGTATTATGCTGTGGGGACCTGACGTATTGTGGTCCTCTTGAGGAGGAGTAGTTCTTTAAGATATATCCTAACTCTTGTAAAACCCTGTTGAGTGGGAGGCCCAGGCTGGGAATAATATGATAAGATTCCTATAGGTAATATCCCACATCTTGTGAAGTACAAGGAACACACAAGACAAACAATTAAAGAAAGCCTAAGCAGAAAAGCATTAAAACAAAAAGTAAGGAAGCCTGGTGGTCTCCTATGGACCCTGGAGGCCCTGATATTTGCAAAGGGTCTCCCATTGGTTGCTCAGTGGCGGGGGCAGCCAGGAGGACCCTGTGGCTTCTTGTGCCCCCTCAGTTCTGGTAGGTGAGGTGGGCAGTGAGTGACTGGGGCTTTCAGCCTGAATCTAAAGTAGTTCATGGACCCTTTGCTTGCTACTGGTACCTGCCCCCTCCTCACCAACATCAGTTACGGCCTCTCCGACACTCTTGGAGGCTCTAAGACATTATTGCACTAAAATGTGAAAAGGGGAGCTCTAAGAGCTCAACTGAACTCCATGAACAAATACACCAAGCCAGTATTGGCTGAGAGGGTGCACGCACAGGTTACACAGGAGGGCATTACTGCTCAAAATGGGGACTAACCTTCTGCTGCGACCATACTTAAAGTTATGAAGGACTCTTGCGAGGCTCTTGAGGGCAGGATTGACAGGGTGTGAACAGAGATCTCCCTCATTCGCCAAGATCGGAGTGAGGTGACAGAACAGAGGACGGGGGTGTGGGTTACAGTTTCTTTGAGAAGTGGCCTTTTATTTAGAATGTCATGCTGAGGTTGTGGAATGCAGATCACAATAGAATAAAATCCACTTTGTGTGGGTTCCAGAGAGACTGGAAGGCTCTCATCGAAGATAAATCTTTACAAATTGGATTCACTTCTGGATCTCAGGCAGCAAATTATCTTCTGGCTTCCTCACCAAGCAGGTGCACAGTGGTTATTGGTCTCTAGTCACCCCCTCCCCAGGTTGCCCCCACTGGAGTCAGTAGTTCTTACTGCTCAACTATGTGGATAGAGATGCCATCCAAGCATCAGGTAAATCCTCACTAACTGTATTACTGGAATCTGCTAAAGTGATGATCTTTCCTCATTATATACTAGAATGCAACAAGAGCAACTTATTTCTACATCAGCGAAGCCCACACTCAGAACATTTCAGATGAAATGCATGCTTATGTACTCAGCCAAACTGAAAGTAATTTTCCAGGGGACAGTCTTGTTCTTTATTGACCCAGAAGCGGTGTGGCGATGGGTGGAAGAAAGACCTCTTTCCGACGGGCTGGGCGATGGCCAAGATAGCGGGGTGGACTCCTGAAACATCAAGCTGCTGTTTAGGGAGATGCAAGCAGGACTAATTGCTGACCCACAAACCAGAAAGAGAGGCTTCCCCTTCTGAGGGAAACTACCCAGAGGGCACGAGGCCCAGCAACACAGACGAGTCCACGATCAGCACTGCCTTTTTAGCCCGAGCCTTGAAGCTGCAACCACCTTGTGTGTGCTGACTTGTTCCAGGATAGTTTGCCACATGGTGGGTACAGTCTGGCTCAGTCTTCATAGTCTTACCTCAGACACGTCTGGCGAGAGGGTGACCCTGCCACATTCTGAGGTGCCACACAGAAATCCATGTTATTGTGAGGAAAGCCAGCAGATAACCACGCCCACTCATAGGTTGTCATGTTGGGAGGAGTTATGTTTCAGGGTAAAAGATGCTTTTTTTTTGCAGAAGTGTGGGGAAGAAGGAAGTATGCTTGGACAGTTGTTTATGTTGTCGTTCTTGGGGTTGTCTATTGTTTTTTGTCATTATTACCACTCTGATTGCACTGGCCCTGCCATTTGAAAAGGGGTATGGAGATATGGAATCTGCTTCATTCATTTTAAAGGGGTAACCTGCCAGTCCCTGGTCACCTAATGATGTAGTCTATGTGGGGCCAGAATCTCTGACATCTACATAACTTGCTACAGTCTACAGCAGTGACCTTTGAGTACCTACCGGCTTCTTTCCGCTACACATGGAGAAGGCCTTTGATTCTATCAGATGGCGCAATCTGTTCCAGGTCCTTAATGGGGTTGGTGTTTGGCCCCAAATACTGTAGCTGGGTCCTTCTGCTCTATAGTAGCCTGTCACCAATGGTGAATATTCAAATTACTTTCTTCCTGGGCAGGGAATGCAATAGGACTGTCCCCTTTTGCCTTTGTTGTTTGTCCTGTACCTGGAGCCGCTGGCATGCCTGCTAAGACTGCACAGATGTGTCCAGCATTCCAGAGGTGGCAAGGGCACCAGAAAAGGTATCACTCTATTCAGGTGACATTTTATTGTACTTAAACCGGTGACCTCCATGATAGCCATACTGTTAATATTTGAAGCCTTTGAATGCTATGCAGGATACAAGATTAACTGAAACAAGTCGTTATTGTACAAGGTAGGGGACTGGCCTCTGACAACTGTACTCCCACCAAAGGTAACGGTTTACACAGATAGTTTAAAATCCCTGGTATAGAAATAACTCGGTGTCCGGTCAGGTTTTTGGACCGGAACATTGAGGTGGTTTATAAAGTGTTCCAGAGTGACATTGCTCGATTAAGTTACCTAGCCTTATCAATTCTAGGTAGAACCACCTTATTTAAAATGATCATGTTACCCAAATTCCTTTATGTCCTCCAGAGCTCTCCCTGACTTGTTTCTGAGGCTTTCTTTAATACGGTTGAAGGGACCTTGCGTTTCCCACCTTTGGATTGGCGGGACCCCCCAGTTAGCACTCTACACCTTGTGTGTATCAGTGTATAGCAGCAGCAATGTCCTGTCAGAACTTAGAGCATTCTATTGGGCTGCTCATTTGTAGGCAGTACATGAATGGGCCTTTGTGCCAAAGGATGATTCAGTGTAGGGATGGAGAGGTGTCTAATGGAAAAGGAAATCTTATCTACATTACATTTATAGGGTATCCCTCCAATGCTCCCTACTAGAGCTGACTAAAACCACTCTGATGGCATGGGATGAGGCCAACGACCATGTAGGTTAGAAAAACAAATTATCTAGAAATATCCTCCTGTCATTGGGGGACCGCTTGTGTGAGCTGAGGAGCCTGAAGGGAATAACAGCCTAGGACCTCATCTGTATTTCAACCTAGGGAAAAGTGAGGAGGGTATAAAGTAATTTAGTGGGCTACAGGTGGAGTATGATCTACAGGACTTTCAACATCTTAAATACCTACAACTCTGCCATGCCCTTCACACAAAGAAGATTCTCTGGGCAGACTTAGAGGACAACAGCACCTTGGAGGTCAGGATCTCTTGGAGGAATTGACTTCCAAAGTTATCTGCTTAACCTATCACACCATACTCAATAACAAACCAAATAACCTTCATTCCCTCAGAGCCAAGTGGGAGATAGATGTGGGCACCTTAGAGGGCGTGGACTGGGAGGCAGCCCTGATGCATCCCAGGGAAGTGCTGATAATATTGAGTCTGAGGCTCATACAAATTAAGGCCCTCCATAGAATTTATGACCACTGACACCAACTGTTTTAAAAGGGAAGAGCAAGCACACCCAATGGCCTATGGTGTGGGGGGAGATGGGCTCATACTTCCATACCCTTTGGGATTGTTCCTGCATACAACTTTAGTGGAAGGCAGTGATGTTGACATTAATATCAATATTGGGAGCACAGGTCTCTTGCACCCCCTCCTCACACACACACACACTTCTTCATACTCGAGATCCCTGGCCATGTAGAGCTGGCTAGGAAGCAGCTCCTGTTTTGTGCTATGGGCTTCATAGTGGTGAAGCAAGATGTTATCAGGGAATGGGCCCCTCCAACCCCCACCTTGTGCCAAGGGGTTACAGGCCTGACATACTGTATGGAGGCCAAAAGAGTGTTATACACAGCTCGGGCATCCCCAAAAACATTTTTAAAGGGTGGGGGCCCTGGCAAGCCCACTACAGTCTAGAGTGGGAAATGGAGGATCGACTGATTAAACTGGTGGAGAACAAGACCTCAAAGATGGGGACATCCCGTATATATCGTAGTACCATGGGCAGACAGTTCCCAGGGATTGAGAGGTAAGTACTTATGACTGGTGCTGATCCTGATGTTTGATCACATTACCTCAGGAGCTTGGGGTTCTTTTGTTCAGGTTGTTTTCTGTATTCTCGTCAATTATGTGCAGATTGTATGCAACACATTGGTGAGTTAGTGTTGGTATGGTTGTTGTTGAAAACCAAAAAATATATATATAAAAAAAAAAAAAAAAGAAGAGCATAGAACTACTGTGGCCTCATCAGCAGCACTGTGTGGAAACAAAAATACCTTTCAAATGAGAACTCAGATGAAGACTATGCCACAACAAATATGAGTGATGATTTCCAACATTTACCGGTGATTACACCACCAACAGCCAAATAAATATTGTAACATTGAGCAACAGGATACACCTCCTTGCGTATAAGCCTAGTGCATCAAAATGGAACATCAATAAACTGAATAGTAGGGAATCAGCTAAGGCTGACAATGGGCTGATGCACAGGTGTGTTCCACAAACTGTAAGTGAAGACTTACATTTGTTGGGGTCATTCAAACTGCCTTACTGCACAGGTATGAGGAAGATGTCTTAATAATGTGCACTAAGCATACCACCTACAATAATGTCGCCAAGGACTCCTTGTCAAAATAAGGGCTGGGGTAAGCGTGATGGTGGTGAGTAAAAACAAAAGAGGGGATGAACAGGGGAAAAAGACTACTAAAAGGCATGCTGTATATCTCATGGAAAACACTAGTTAAAGTACCATGCTTGTGACAGTACAACTTTACAGTATTAATATATATAATTTTGCTGCTATGTGTTATGCACAGAAATTTCAATGCATGGTAGTTGTACATATGGCAGCAGTTTACAAGGGGGGATCACAATACCCAGGGGTGGCAGAAAACTAGCATGATACTGGACAGAATATGCAAACGGGTGCCACAACTGATATAAGCAAAGGCTATACCTAATAATATCTCCACCAAATATTTTGGCATCCCAGAGTCAATACATCAAAAGGATTTAGAACATTAAGGGAATGGGCATGGCCAGTAAAAGGTACATAGTATAGACACAGCTAAGAAGACATAATAGGAGCATTACATACCTTGAGGAAACACACAAAGGTAAAAGAGGGACAAGCACTAGAATGCAGGTGGAGGGGACACGTATTTTACATGACCGACTCCACTTTCTCTAGGGCTGCAGCGATTTGGATACACCCTTGGGTCCCCTTTATAGCTAAGGAGGCCAATCTAGATGAAGAAGGGCAATATGCATAGGTAAAAGGCCAACTTGATGGGTGGTTCGTAGTTTGTACACCACTAATAATGAACAGTCCCAGTTTCTGTCCAGGTTATCGCAACAACTATCAATGTCGGTGATTCAGGATTTCCAAGAATGACAAGAAAGGGAGGTTACTAGCACAGCTGTACAGACCAGTTGCGGGGGGCGTCTCTCCAGCAACAAATCAATATGGTGTTTAAAGAGTATTATACACAATTGTACACACACCTGGCAGACCCTTTGGAAACACAACTTAACGCATACCTTGAGAACATCCCACACCTCCAAGAGTTAGATGTGTCCATATTGTTATCAGAAATGAAGGACACAATACGAGCCAAGCCAAGTGGTAAGATGCCTTGTACAGATTGCCCACCAATCAAATTCTATGCAACTTATGAAAAACTACTAACCACCACGTTCCTTAAATGGTATAAAAGTGCCTAGGAATGCCACAGCCATCTTCCACCCACAACGAATGAGGTTTTTATTGTTACCCTTCCAAAACATAAAACATTGTTAAACGTTTGTAGATTTTACCAAATACTCCAGAAGGCCCCACAAATCTGATCCAATTCAGCGTGTCTAGCTATACACTTGAAACAAGCATTTCACTCCCTGAATTGGAAATACGTATCCAAAGTCCTGTAGAGGTTTGGGATAGTTAAAAACATGATTAATTGGATCAAATTATTGCATGTACAAACCATAGTGCGGGTACAGATGGGCCACAACTTCTCAGACATGTATAATTTATCCAGAGGAATGTGTCAGGGTTGCGTCCCATGCTGAAATACTGCGAACAAGAGGGAAACACTAGGAGATCCCATAGGAGGGACAACCTAGACAGTCTTGTATGTAGATGACATGTTGTTCTTTATCCTGGATATTTCCAGAGACCTTAGTCCAGTAGTGGAAATATTAACAGATTTCTGGACAGTCTCTGGCTAAAAAGTGAACCGGGCAAGACATGTTAACTGGCAGGTGTGGACTAAAAAGGTTGTGCTAGAGAGGGAGACACTTTGCTGGGCACCCCACACTTTTAAATATTTTGGATAAACATGTACCATTTGAAGGAGGAATTGCTCAAGAGCAACCTGAAAAGAGTGATGCAATCTCTGTCTACTCCAATATGCCCAACACTGTCATATCAGTGATGGGCAAAGTGGCAATAGCAAAACTGATCATGCTTCCCAGATTACTATACTATTTCACAATTTTGCCCTTTCTCATACCCTGAAAATTATTCTGCAAACTGGTAATCTCATTTGGGGACATATGCTTTGAAAAGTGGCATTAACCAAAATGAAATTCCCTACAGAAAAGGGAAGGATTGAGCGCACCTGACTTCCAATGGTATATTCTGGCAGGGCAACTGCAAGGATATAAAATACTAGCTAGCATGTCATCACTTAGCAGAAACGGGCTATAATGTGAGGCAATTCCAAATGGGGGTCTGCTTGCTATTTCAATCCCTTGCATGCGGACCCCCAAAAGGCTTCCATTATCAGCTGATACTGCAGTGGAATGCTTGAAGTGAGTTCTAGCCTATACAAGACCTACACTCCCACATGTGCCTGCACTAAATTTGAAGGGACGACCTGCACTAATGGGTGCCCTTACTGTAAGTCAGCTAGCATCTTGGGAGGCAGTAGGGATTGCCTCCATATGGGACTTATATGAAGACCGCTCTTTGCATGATTTTCAATCCTTAATGGAAAATTACAGATTGCATAGAGGACAAATCCTCCTTTATGGAAAGATGCAACATATCATCCAGCGATTATGGGACAGAGGGCAAACAGAACCTCATTCACATGCAGTGGTATTCACCATGTCCAAGGTGGGGAATGGGAGGAGGCTTATCACATGGGTCTACAGAGTTATACAAGAATACATGGGAACTTCTCTCCTTGCCCTGCAAGATTAGTGGGAATCGGATACTGGACATGCCCTGCATGTTTAGGAATGGCAGAACACAATAGCATACATAATCAAAGGATCATGTAATGCCCCTTTAAATATATACAATTCAATATCTTACATAGGGCATATCTGACGCCTCAAAATTTGAATTCCATCTACCCAGGTGCATCTCCAGAATACCCGAAATGTAGGCAATAACACAAAGATCTTAAATTAATGTTGTGGGAATGTGCTATGAAACAACACTTTTGGGCTGAAGTACTGGTTGATCTGACCACAGTGAGAGGACGCACAGGTTGTGACCAACTGGAGAGTAGCAGGAAATGAGTAAGACTTGACACACGAAATGGAGATAGAGACCCTAATAGCTGCTAATGCAGGGATGCATTGGTAAAGTCAATAGATCTCTCTTATGAGCAATGCTGGACCTTGCTCTCTCTGCAGGATCACCGCCAGACTTTTAGCCTTTTTCCCTAAAACATGGTAAAATTGGCTTACACCCCATTGGCATATTTGATTTACAAATACGTCCCTAGTAAAGTTGCAAATTAAATTCTACTAGTGGCCATTGCAGTGTGGCTAAAACCTATTAAAAAAAGCATTATAATGCAGCCAGTGCTAATATATTTTTTAATGTGTTAGCTCTGGATGTATCATAGTCCATTTTTAAATAATTAATTTTAGCCATGTTGCACAGCAGCCACGCTGGTCTACACCATGGCTACAAATAATTGCCAAAGTCAGCAGTGCCCATGCTATTGAGCGAGCATGAACAAAAAGCAATCGCATAGCCAATAGTCCTCAAAAGTGAGACCTATTGGTTTTGCCAGTGCTTGTTAGGTTTCGGCACAGCACCCCTTTGATTCTGAGTAAATCAGCTAATCTCCCCATGAGTGAAAAATTAAAAAAAATGAAATCTGGCAAAACAATTGTATCTGGTGAAGGAAGTAATTACGTCCGTGTCCGTGTTTTAGTGAAAGTAAAGTTGGAAGCTGATTACATCTGTTGTCACAGTATAAACATCCACTTCAAAGGAGAAAATAGCTTATTTGAAGTGCGTGTGGCATAGTAAAACAGCATCAAATGGCACGAGGTTCAACAAGGGGGACAGGGAAGATAAAGAAATCAAAGTAGAACCTCAATCACAGCGCGACCAACGGAAGGAGAGCAGTCACGCTGAAGTAATCAGCACTTGGTCCGTGCCCCTGTCATCAGAATAGGATGTGAAGCCAGCATGCACTGGCGAATTAGAAGGCCGCAAGAGTGACAATGACGCCAAAGAATTTTAAGCAATGGGAGGCTGTGAGTCTCAGGTTCTATACAATATCTCTTCCAAACAAGATCTCTTGAAGTGCTGTAGTAGGCGAGACCTAAAAAAGGATGACCCAACAAGCGCAACCACAGCTCAAGTGCAACCGTCATACAAAAGGCCATGCCTTAAGTGCTCACACTACATCAGTTTCACAAAGTTCACCGATATACTGGTATAGTATCATAGAAAGGAACAGGCTCACCCCGAATCACTACATGATCTAATAAATGTTACGTGCATAAAATGAGCTCCAGGACCCCAAACGTATATAGCATTACAACATGACCATTAGCCACCCTGTGTAGAAGGTGGTGGCGGGAAAATGAGAGGGTTTGTTTTTTTGAAAACAAGTGAAAAGTTCTAAAAAAAGAAAACTCAAGAATATAAGTAAATTTTTGGAGAAGTGTAATATGCAACATACATGTGAAATACAATGGATGTTGTTCAGATTTAAAAAGCATGGAACATCAGCATTCATGCACAAAATGTAACTATTTAAAATGTATTGCAAATCTGTCGCAACAACTGCACAATGATGTCAAATGACAATAAAAGCACATTTAAAGTCATACATCATCAAACAATCAACAGGAAAGCTCCTGGGCATAGTAAGAAATTCATATTTTTAGGACTATTTTGAATTTGGACAGACCCCGAGTGAATGATCACTTTCCTGTGAGCTGTTTGTAATTAAGGTGGTATATCTGATTTTCTTGTCAGATATAAAGTGCATGCAGATAGTTCAAGCAGCACAAAAATCACAGTTCAAATGGAGAGGATGTTTTCTTAATGTGGCTTTGGGGGAATAAACCTGTAACATGGGCCGAAGCAGAGCAATGAGGCAACACAGGCTATGCTGCTGTTTAAAGTAAAAAAGTAAAAACCCTGCCCTTTTTAGGGTCGAGACTGTGTCGCATTCGCTTGCGCATGCGTTTCGCTTGCCAGACGCTTAGAAAAGGGCTCGGAGCACCGTCCATGTCACGTCAGTGTCTTTCATTGGTTCGTGTGCTTGCCTGTTAAAATCTGCTTGCTTCCATTAGTGGAAGGCACGCAGACGTCATGCCTTTTCCGGTGGTTAGCCCTCCTCGAGCACAGCGACCAAGTACTGAAAACATGCGAGGCTCGCTGTTCACCTTCAGGTTTGTGGACTACTTTTTCTCTTTTTTTCGCAGCGCAATCTCACTTGGCAGAAGTCGAGTGCTTTCCATAACATCGACCCTGTTACATAGTTAATTGCACTTTTGCCGGTTAAGTAGATCATTGCACTTTTGCCGATAGGTTTCACTACGAGTGAACTGTAGCAGCACGATCGCGCTGTTTTTTTCCATTCAATGTGGCAAGAAAAATCCGGTTGGGAGTTTACAACTGCTAATAGCTCTTTAATGTTTTATTTTTAAAAAATATTGTAATTTTTTTTTTTGCTTTGGTACTGCTCACAGAACCATGTAATGTTAAACATAGAGCGCCTAGAACAATCTCCATGTGTAAAAATATAGCGCTTGGCAGACGCCATGTGTTAAGTATGGGTGTTAGACATACAGCACTCAGAGGACTCTTTGTGTCAAACATTCAACTCTTGATGCACACTGTGTGTTAACCACACAACATTCAGTGCATCCATGAGTTTGCTTTTAAAATGAAATACAACATTTATATGGTTTGGTACTGCTCACCGTACCACGTAGTGTTAAATATGCAGCGCCCAGAGTACTTTCATTATGTCAGCTACGCTACTGTTGAGCTTCAACCCTCTTTGCTACCCTTTCCCCATCCAACCCCGCATGTGTTTTGCTGTTGGGAATCTTAACGGACAAATGTGGCAATAAAAAACATATGCTGGTTAGAAGGACGATTACAATCTTAACAGCTACGCACATCTACAAAGGATTCTTCCGCCACCAAAAGGTAACCTGAAAAGAAAGTGCTGCTAGCTTAGAGCAAATGGAAAATGACTATTAAAACAACACGCACCATTTCAAATACTTTGCAGGAATGTTGGTGTTTACGGTACTCATTTGTGTCACAAAAGACCTAAGGGGCAGTGTTGTGTTTTAATCTCTGCTCCCACCTTGATTAAAGCTTTTATATTTAGCGTATCCTTGGTGCAAGCAGTCATTTCACTTGGCGATGACAGTAACCCCTATTCAGACTGCCAGGAAGTTACGTTACGATTCCAGTTAAGGCAGATTTATTTACAAAGAGAAAGATTTAATTTTGTGGCCTGAAAAATGCGTGCAGAGAATAAAGGGACAACTGGTTAAAAATTACAGCATGTATATTTCCGTACTTTTCGATTTTTATTGAAAAAAAAACAGTAAATGCACCTTAATTCTAACGGCTTGGAAGCTTAAGTAAGCTACAGGTTGTGGGAATCCTCCCATGCTGTTGTTTATGGCTCTTCACTCAATGGGTATTCCACAAATCCTGCCATAACTAAGATAAGATAACTATCTTGACTCCAAGGCTAATTTCCTGGTGAAGATGGTGAAGGTGTTATTTATAGCAGAAACACAATGTATACGAATATAGGGTCCCAAGATATTTTTTTTTATGCTACAATGTAGCAGTGCTTTATTTTAAGGATGCCCTTTGTTAATCGGCTCTGATAGCCATAACAAGGGGTTTGGCAGCTTCATGTATCTATTTTGATCTTAAAGCTAACCTAAAAAGAAAGTGTTGCTAGCTTAAAGCACTTCCTATCATTTAAATACTACCACATAATTCTACAGCACTCCATACAGCATATTTCCACTGCACAACTCCACACCACACAATTCCACGTAACACAATTCCACAACAAACAATTGTAATACAACAAATCTTTCCCTTGCACTTCCACCAACACTATCATCTCTCAACAACACAACACAGCCACTGCAACTCTCTTCTCTCTCTTGCACTGCCACTACAACATTTCATCTTGCAATACCACTACACACACTCATCCCTCTCTCACACAACATATCTCCTGCATGTAATACCAACTCGTACATACTACCTTCCTATACCTTGTCGTGCTGTACACTAATCCACCTCTAGATTACCCACCCATCCCCTCTCAATGCCACTTCCACTCATACCTCTCTCTCTCTCTCTCCCTCATACCAAATATCATCCCTCTCCTTAACTCTCTCATGCACTATTACAGAGTCTCTCACATACTTCACTTCAGGTCTTCAAGCAAAATATCTTTCCTGTACCTTTTCAACAACCACGCTCTACTCCTTTTCTTCAAATATCTTGTGCATACACAAACACTCTCTTTATATGTTTATGGCATGCTGCCCACTTCTTTCTCTCTTTCTCACGCACTATTTCTGCTCTTCTGCCTAAATATCATTCACCACTTTGTGCACAAACTACCTATCCCTCTCTATTTTCCTTTCTATCTATTCTCTACAGCTCTCACTCCTAACTATTCACCATGCCACATAATTCCACTACACAAATACACCACACAATACCACCGCACACAACTCCACAAATATCAATTCAGTTTCAATCAACATAATTCATCTACACACCACATACATCCACAACACTAAAAAACAAAACACATAGGTAAAAAACATTATCATTTAAAATACCAATAGCTCTAACTCTCACAAATGCAAGACCCATTGCAAATGCTTGTTTTGTGTGTACACCTTCAGATTCATAACACTTACAACTCACTTATAAAATGCCTTTACGCACAATTACTTATGTGTACATGTTAAAAGTGAAATGTCAGTCTCCAGGGCAGCTAGAAAACTTGCATGGATCTAGAAGCACATGTTCTACAAGGTACTGCAGCCAAATGTAGTTACATTTGCGCTTAAAATCTATTTGCCTATGTTCTAAATAGGCTTCCTGTCAGTACAGAGGGCTGACCTTGTATTATTTATTTGTCCTACTTTATGGATCAATTCTGTTTATTAAAGTTTTAAAGGAAACACAGCTGAGTGCCTACAACCCTGTGTGCCGACAGCAGCAATAGCAGTTAGAAGACCAGTTAGAAGACCATGTAACACAGCTTTGATGCTACAACCCGGGGACCGGCAGCATAATCAGTCGCAATTTAAACAATAAAAGATATGAGAACAAAGAAAGTAACACAAACATATCACCTCCCTCTCTTTGTACTTTCTGTCCCTCCACACCAATAGGACACCACCAAGAGTAAGTCGGGGTATGTAAGGGCTTCCAGAGAGCCGCCTAATTATTGAAGAGTTGAGCTTTGGGAGTGGAGTGCTGTTTCGTTACCTGGGTGTAGATGACGCAAAACTTTTAAATATGTGGCACATGTGAGTAACTGAATTCGGAGGAAAGAATATGGAGGAAAGGTGCCGATATGGTAGCAAGGTCGGTGGACTGATGTTCTGCCGCGAGTGACTGCTTCTCCATCCCCAACAGGTACCAGAGTTTGTGAAGCCAGGACGTATAACTGGGTACTCTGTCAGTGCCCTAGAGTGCTAGCATGGCTTGATGGGTTGCTCCGAGAGCCATGGACATCTGTAGACTCTTCATGGAGTGAAGCAGGAATCTCAGTGGATTGGGTAGACAGAGAACTGTATACGTCGGGAGTCTAGGGATCTCTGTTTTGAAGGCATTGTCAATATCATCTTGGATAAGGTCCCAAAAAACATTGCAATTTGGTTACAATGCCACAGCAAGGGAAGTAGCATGCCTGTGTTACTGCAACCTCTCCAGCAAGCATAGAGTGGTCCCATCTGTTTATTTGGACTGGGGTGTGGTACCAATAGGAGGAGATGTTATAAGCCATCTCCATGCCCACTGCGCTGCGTGCGGTGTTTGGGCCCTATAGTACATATCTCCCCATTCTGCAACTGATAGGTCTCTCCCTAGCTCAGTATCCCATTTACGTTGCCCTGTTTTTTTAGGCAAATGGGTTCTGGGGCTAACGTATATGTAAATCTCAGATATCAGTTGTTTGTCATCCTGTTTAAGTGTTACCCATTTCTCATATGGGGTAAACTGTCTCACGGCGAGGAATCAAACTGAAGGGTGAAGTACCCAGTGCCTGACCGGCATGTACAGTAACCTATCCGCCTCAATAAGCCCATATTCTTCTTTCAGGCGATTGAAGGAGATGATACCCCCATGGTCAGATAAACACCCCATTCTCTTACACCCTCTGGCGTGCAAACGGCGGAAGATATCGGGGCTCATGCCAGGGGTGAAGTCTGGGTTAGCACATATCGGAGTCATAGGCAATGGGAAAGAGGTCATCCTGCTTGGATGGCGACTGTGTCCCAAACCCGGAACCCCGAGCTAGTGATGGGGGAAGAGTATAGCCCTTTTGCCCTGTGTTTGCATGGGAGCCACAGCTCTTTGCAAATATGGGACCAAGCGACGGCCTGGTCCATGAAGCACCAGTGCTTTTCAGTGTATGGGCGGCTCCATTTGATTATAAAACGCAATTGAGCAGCTTGGAAGTATCTCAAGAGGCACAGGACCGCCAATCCCCCATTTTTCTTAGGACGGTAAAGGATCTGCCTGGACAAGCGCGGGGGCTTACCGCGCCAAATGACTTTAAAGATTGCAGTTTGAAGCGTAAATAGTATCTTAGCCAGCAGTGTGAGGGGAATCATTTGAAAGAGATATAATATACGGGGAAGGGTTGCCACTTTAACCGCCGCTATGCATCCTAGCTAGGTGAGGTTATGCCAGCACCAAGTCTCCAATTCTGCCAACAGGAGCCTAGAAAGGGAGGCATAGTTTCTATGGGCAGTGTGTGATGAAGTGCTAGCAAGCTCGATGCCTAGGTATGGAATATGAGAGGATAACCAGAGAAAGGGGAATCGAGAGCTGAGCTCCACTTCATGGGTGGGGGGACCATGAGGTTCAGGATTTGGGACTTATGCATACTTAGTCAAAGGTCGAGAATATGACCGAACTCTTGCAGTACTGTGACTAGGGCTGGCAAGGAGACTAGTGGGTTGAACAGAGCTAATACCACATCATCTGTGTATAGACTGGTGAAATGGTGGTCCCTGACAAATCTGATACTGGTTATGCTGGGGTTCATACAAATATGCTGGGCTAGGGGTTTCACATAAAGGACGAAAAGAAGTGGGGAAAAGGGACCAGCAATGTCTCGTCTGATAGGAAAAGGTTGAGAGGATATTTCATTCACTCAGACAGAGGTCCTGGGCGTGCTGTAGACGCTTTTAATCAAGCACATTAGTTTAGGGCCTTAGCCAAAGCCGGATAGTATCTCAAAAAGATAAGGCCAGTGGACCCTTTCGAAAGCTTTCTCAACGTCAATGGATAGTATCAGAGCCTCCGGCTGAGAGCGTTGTGTCTTATCAATAAGATGCAGGAGGTGTTTCATGTTGTCTCCGCATTGTGTATTCGGGATAAAGCCTACTTGGTCTGGATCCACCAGGCTGAGCATGAGAATGTTCACGCGGTGTGCCAGGACGCCTGTGAACAGTTTGGTATCTATGTTAAGAAGCGAAATGGACTGGTAGGACTCACACGCCTCAGGGTCCTTGCCCTGCTTTGGGATCACAGTAATAGTCGCATCAAGCATGCTTTCGGGAAGGGAGCCGGTGTCAGCAAAGGAGTTAAACAGTCTTATGAGGAGCAGGGCTAACTCAGAGCAAACGGTTCTAGAGAAGAGTGGGCTGAAGCAGTCAGCAGTTGGATCCCAGAGATTTCCCAGGTTTCCAACAGGAAATAGCTGAGATAACTTCATCTATGTGGATGGGTTTGTCAAGGGTTTCAGTGTCAGCTTGGGGAAGTGGTGTAAGGGCACACCAATCCAGGTATGAGAAGGGATCCATGCTCAGAGCGGCGTCAGCAGGGCTTCAGTGGCTTAAAGAATGTGGTTTGATGGATACTTGGCAAGGAGACAATCTGAACACTCGAGACTATACCTTTTACTCAGCGGCGATGAAAACGTACACCCGTATCGACTATTTCTTAGCATCCCCTACCTTTCAAGCCTGCATCAGAAATATCACTATAGAACCTCGATCTCTATCAGATCACGCCCCACTCTCGCTGACAGCCCACATAGACTCCACTCACTACCACTCTCCTAGCTGGAGATTCTGGAATTCCATGCTTTAGACACCTAGCTTGGTGGAGATGCTACACTTGACCATGCTGTCTGTTATGATGTGGCTCGCGGCTACGATGTGCAATCGTTGCCGGAAGCCTAGAATGTTAGCGGAGATTCTTCCTCCCGGGAGTTGCTTGCTGACCGGGGAAGATGACACTGCGTTAGAGGAGAGCTCCTCGAATAAAGATTACCGCAATACTACGACACTGCCTCCCGTCCGTCATCCCATCCTCGTCGCCAAAAATGTAATGACGGACGGGAGGCAGCGTCGTAGTATTGCCGTAATCTTTATTCGAGGAGCTCTCCTCTAACGCGGTGTCATCTTCCCCAGTCAGCAAGCAACTCCCGGGGGGAAGAATCTGCAATCGAAGATGTTTCCCTTGCTAGTATACTGAATGGGGCTAAAGGGGTATTCAGAGAGGAGATGGGAGAGTTGAGAGGTTATGTTCATGAGATTAGGTTGAAGCCCGGTGCTGTTCCTGTGCAGCACAAGGCTAGAAAAGTTCCAATCTCAGTGAGAGAGGGTGTAAAGGAACTCTTGAATGAAATGTTAGATAGTGGGGTGATTGAACCAGTGGAGGCCTCAGCATGGTTGTCACCTGTAGTAATTTCTAAGAAGAGAGATGGGAAGTTGAGGTTCTGTGTGGACTTGAGAGGGTTAAATCAGGCGATTGTTACAGACAATTTTCCCTTGCCAAACATTAATGAATTGGTCCTACTGATGAAGGATGCTAAATACTTTTCAAAACTGGACTTGAAGCACGCATACCATCAGATTAGACTTCATCCTGGTTCGAAGGGCCTCACTGCTTTCATCACCATGGAGGGCACATTTCAGTTCACACGGATGCCGTTCGGTCTGGCGTCTGCCGCCAGCGTGTTCCAGAGGATGATGAACCAAATTTTCAAGGGGTTGGACAATATCTTGTTTTTCCAAGATGACATTCTAGTGTTTGGTGAAACTATTGAGAACCATAATATAACTTTGAAGATGTTATTGGACAGATTATTGCAATCTGGTTTGACTTTGCGCCGTGAAAAATGTCAATTCTTGAGGACAGAGGTGGAGTATCTTGGTCACTCACTGTCGCAAGAAGGTGTAAAACCAAAAAAAGATCTGTTGGAGGCAATTAGGTCGGCTCCAGCACCCAAAGACAAGGATCAATTACGATCTTTTTTGGGATTGATTGAGTACTATTCCAAATTTGTAAAGAACTTTGCTAGTAAGACAGAATGCCTAAAAGTACTTTTGCGCAAAGGGGCTAGTTTTGTCTGGGGAGGAGAACAATACCAATGTTTTCAGTTGATTAAGGATGATGTATGCAACGCTGGCATTCTAGTGCCTTTTGACACAAAGAGAAGAACAATAATCACAGTGGATGCGAGTGCTGTGGGCATTGGCGTCGTCTTATCTCAAATGCATGGGTCGGTGGAGAGGACGGTTGCCTTTGCTTCTCGGACTTTGTCTTCTGCTGAGAGACATTACGCTGTCATTGAGCGTGAAACTCTGGCTGCGGCGTGGGGTGTGGAATATTTTCGCACATATATATGGGGTAGTACCATCACATTGCGTTCTGATCATAAACCATTGTTGAAGATCTTGTCACCGGGTGGGACTGGTAAAGGGTCAGCGAGATTGGCTAGGTTGGCGTCCCGTTTGCAGGAATTTAATTACGAGATTGAGTACATTCCGGGTTGGAAGAATGTGCAAGCGGACTGTCTTTCTCATCTGGCTCTTGAGTCTCAGACAGTGGATGGAGACAATGTATTGGAGCATGAACAAGAGGGAGTCGTTGCGTCAGTGGGTGAGGTTATGCATTGGTGTAAAGGAGCAGTGAAGGAAACTGACTGGGATTTGGCTATGAAAGCAGATGAAGTCTTGTTGGGGGTCATAGATTTAATAAGGAAAGGTGGGAGGAGAGACAGTACTCTTCCGGTATCTGTACGGCCTTACAATAAGGTTGTGGATGAGCTTTCTGAAGTTGATGGAAGAATGATCCTGCGGGGTGAAAGAGTTGTTCTGCCTATGGGGGTGCGCAAAAGCTTGTTTGATATTGCGCATGAGGGTCATCTTGGTCAAACGATTACCAAGAGAAGGTTGAAAATGGAATTTTGGTGGCCTGGTATGGACGATGATGTGGTGAGATGGGTAGAAAGATGTTCTGAGTTCATTCAGAGTGAGAAACGGTTGAGAGTGGGAGAGCAGTCAGTTAGTGGAAATATAACTGATCCTGGCAAACCTTGGCATAGTGTTTGTTTGGACTTTATTGGACCTTTGTCTGGCATTGGCAGAGGAAGGAATTTTGCCTTGGTAATGGTGGATGTGTACTCCAAATGGCTTATTGTCAAGTTTATGGGAGAGGTTACAACATCTGCTTCCATAAGTGTACTGAGAGAAATTTTCTCTGAGGAGGGTTTTCCGTCAGTGTTGATTAGTGATAATGGTACACAATTAACATCTGTGGAGATGAAAGGGTTTTTAGACTCGTGTGGCATACGGCATGCCCGTACAGCGTTATACAATCCTCGTGCTAATGGTATTGTGGAACGAGCTAATCGCATGATTAAGAGTGGTCTGCAATTGGCTGTGGTCAATGGTTTGGATGCTGGTTCGGTGATCTCAGAATTGGTGTGGGGATATCGAACTACAGAAAATACAACGTCGTGCAGAGTACCGTTTGTTGATATGAGGGGTAGGAAACCTGTCAGTAAACTCAGACCTGCATGGATGGAGAGATTGTTGGGTGGTGGTGGCGCATTCAATGGAGATTCAGCCAATGAGACAGGGGATGACAATGAGAGAATTAAACCAGGTGATTGGGTAAAAATCAAATCTGGTAGAGTGAGACAGGGGTTTAGCAAGTTTTTAGGTCCGTTTAGAGTTCTTCAAGTTCACAGGTGGCATGTTTTGCTTGATAATGGTCAACGTTGGAATTTCAGGCGTGTCGCAAATTTTCCTCTGCGTTGGAGGGTGGATGTGCAAGGAGGGGTGATGATTGTAGTGGTTATATGTTGATGAAAGATGAAGATTTGAATGGTTCTAGTGGTGGCGAGAGGAAACAGTTTGATGGTGGAAGTGGCGATGCTGCGGTTGGCAGGAGTGAAGTGATTATTGATGCTCCTGTTACCTGCTCAGATTCCATGGGAGCCTCTACTTGTGTTCCAAGTATGGTGTCGCCTAGAACTGTGGGGTTTCCCAGGACTACTAGATGTAGGAGACCTCCAGGGTTCTTGAATGAATATGTAACTTAAAGCCTATTGCTAGGGTAATTACTTTGTGTATAGATTTTTCTTTGTTTTTAACTTGTTATCTATTATTTTGTTATAGTTTTTCCACTTGTTATTTGTGGTTCTTTTTGTGGGTGTCAACGGTGGGGGATGTGTTATGATGTGGCTCGCGGCTACGATGTGCGATCGTTGCCGCAAGCCTAGAATGTTAGCGGAGATTCTTCCTCCCGGGAGTTGCTTGCTGACCGGGGAAGATGACACCGCGTTAGAGGAGAGCTCCTCGAATAAAGATTACCGCAATACTACGACGCTGCCTCCCGTCCGTCATTACACTGTCCAAAACGATCATCTCTCCTGAGTTTTTTCCCTCAAGGATGGCCTGTTCTGCTTTTGGCGTCGGCCCGCTCGCTGACAGTGGGACCGTTCCTTTGGGGAAGATTTCCCAGAGGCCTGTATTTCAGAATCTGAGGGAGGTCCAGATCCAGGACCCGTCAGACCTCTTTAGTTGGTGGACCAGGCTCTCCCACCTGAATATCAGCCAAAATGGATGCTCTCAGCTATATGAGACACCTCAGAAGCGAAGATTTTCTGTGATGGGTCTGAACTCTCTGTGCTGCTGGAGCGTAAGTAAACATATGTCTTGAAAGAGTCCTAGCGTGTGGCCTCAGAACTGGATGGGCTGTTTACCTCTTGTTAGCCGAAGAATGTCTTCTTTAATCTGGAAGTTGTGAACACACACCAGTATGTCTGGAGGTCTGGAGCTGGCTCCCCACTGTCGACCAACCCTGTGGACACGATCCAGTAGGATATCTCTGCCATCTTGCCATCCCAGAACTGAGCAGAAGAGGGCCGCAATGTATTCCCTGATGTCGTTGCCTTCAGCTTCAGGAGGGATTCCCTGAACTTGGATGTTGTGGCAGCGGGAGCGGTTTTCAAGATCCTCAGACTGCACCAACAGTTGGTCCTCTTATTCCTGGAGATGCAGAATTTCTTGGAGAAATTGCTCCACATCCTCGTCTCTCGCTATCTTGTTGTCTTCCAGGCCCGAGACCCATTCTCCAATCAAGGTGAGGTCTGAGCAGAGGTCACGCATTTCCTGGGAAAGGTCTTTCCGAAGGTCCTGCAAATAAGTTATCAGAGAGTCAAACAGGGATGTAAGAAAACCCCTAATGGCCGGGGCAAGCTCCTCATCAGAAGCCCCCTTAGTGTTGGTCTGCAGCGAAGGTTTGTGTTGTGCTGGTGTGGTAAGAGTCAGCATCTCCCGGACTGACTGCTCCTTTTTGTGTTTTGAAGTAGCCATGGTCGTAGAAGCAACCAGAACCGTGA
Source organism: Pleurodeles waltl (assembly GCF_031143425.1). Lineage (NCBI taxonomy): Eukaryota > Metazoa > Chordata > Amphibia > Caudata > Salamandridae > Pleurodeles > Pleurodeles waltl. The sequence goes on from NC_090444.1 coordinate 1,420,151,314, forward strand.
GAGCTAGGACCCTGCTCAGCCCCAGGCCGCCAGGGACCTATTGTAGAGTTGAGGTGGGCCTGGCTGTCTGAAGAGTTAAGTAGCACTTCAAATATCTGTGCGGGGAACAAGATGCTGTGAAGGGGGGCTGCAATGTGCTCCTACATATAGGGTATTATGACCCTAGACCCCTCTGGCTGCCCTAAGCGGGTTCAGAACTTCGCAGAGGGCGACAAGGCATTTGGAAGTTCTGTGGGATAGGGAGAATTCGTGCATCTATGGTGCAACCAGTGGTCGAGGACATTGCTAGACAGCTTGGTGATGTAGTATGTGCACCCCACATATGGATGAGACACTCGTCCAGGAGAGGTGTCCTTGTCAGCTGCGGCCCTTGGCATCCCCCCACAAAGCAGGTGGATGGTTCGTGGAGGAGGGGCAGTCCAGGTGTGGTGCAGATCCTTGAAGAACCACCCAGCAGGGCAGGCACAGCAGCTAAAGAGCACCCTCCCAGACAGCCACACAGTGCCCCATTCAACTGTGCAGAGCTAGGATTAGGTTCCAGAGGCGGCGTCTGTTGGGGCGCCGATGGTCCAGGGGCCCTGGAAGTCCAGGTCATCTGGGAGCTATGCAGAGCAACCTAAGGTAACCATCTCCTCAGGGGGTCACAATGCTGCAGCATGTCCGGCGACTGGTCTCACCTCACCGGCGGAATCCCCGGGGCCAAGCCACCACAACCACACCACACCTTTGAGCAGGCCAGCATCACCCCTCTGTGCAGGCAGTCGTCCTGTAGGTCCAAGCGCGTGATCGAGCCAGACGCATTCCAACCCCAGTCAGCTCTAATGGCGGGCAAGGGCAGGAACGAGGTGAGGACTGTCTTGGGGGAACTGGCGGCTCGAGGTAGGCCCTCGATCTCCCCCGGGGCACCTGCTCTGCCCCATCACTTCCACAACCGGGAAAAGCTTTCAGCCACGTGCCAGGCACTCCTCGCCCGAGGCCCGGGCAGCCGTCCATCCACTGGCCCAAGGACCTCTCACGGCTCCTCCTTAGCCATGGGCACACACCATGTTTCTATCACCTCCTAGCTGCAGTGCGCCAGGTCAGGCACTGAATCAAAGCATTATAGAGGTACTGGGAGCCTCCCTTTTGGCCGTCGCAGCAGATTTTGAACTTGCTGTGGGGGGTTGAGATTGGGGGCCTTAGATGCCGCTAAATGCTGCGAATGTTAGCCTGCGCAGCACAGAGTCCCAGAAGTCTGTCCTAGTCTGCCTTCATCTTGGCAACGTCCCACGCTATTTTAAAGCCTCCTAGAAGTCGTTTTTTAAAAGCTCTGTTTCTACATGGTACTAAATCAGCCAGAGCAACAGCTCAGTACCTATAGGATCCAGTCAATGAAATGATGTTCTATAGAATTTTGACATTTTTTAAGAGCTTTTAAAGCAAGCATGTATTAACTTTTGTCTAATGTAGTCTAATTTGCAACCCTTATTATATGAGAATGCAATTTTATTAAGTTTTATGTTGTTGATGCTTTACTGTTGATCTCTTTGTAGATCCAAAACTTTAATAAAATCTTGAAATTTTGAGTCTTGAAATCTCTAGTCAACTTTACTTTTGTACAAAAAGCCCTTCCAGAAAAACCTTTATTCCCTTTCTTTGAGCCTTTGGGGGCCGGAATTGGTTGGTTTCAGACGTAGATAGAAAAGAAACAGCAAGAAATATAAGATGGCCTAGAGCTATTATGAAAACTATAGTGTCAGGCACTGCACAATTGTTTTGCAGTAGGCCACCATTGTGAGGCAGGAACTATGTGCAGCTGTAATAGCATTTGAGTAGAGATATTATATGACCATTAAGTAGATTTGCTGAACCCCTTCAAAGCGTTTTCATAGCCTGACTAAACGTTACCCATTGAACAGACCCGTGTAGACCATCCTATGGTGCTTCCTAGATATGGAGTTACATGTTGCCCATTTCCTCCAAACTAGTACTAAGCCTATTAAATCTCTGTTGATTTATCCTGCTTCTGACCCTGCCTGTAGAGCAACATCCCAGCCAGTTCAAGGAGCCAGAGAAACAGTGAACACCAAGAAACTCCCTCCATACTCCAAATTTACTTCTCATTGGAGACCTGAGGTGGGCTGCCTAAGATCTGTCCAGTTGTGAAAGTGAAATGAGTGGTGACTCCCTCCTTGTGCCAATGTTTGCTTTGTCACATTTCCTATCACCTGGGTCTGGCACAGGTGATGGACAACGTATCACTGACTTAAACTTTGAGATATTAGTTCTTGCTTTTCTGAGCAGGGGTTCAGCACCATGCAGGCTTGCACAAAAGCTTCAATACAGAAAATTGTTGCCATTTGTGCCTATGTGTTCAAAACTCGTATTTCCCCCAAGAGTCAAACTCCTGTTTTCCACCCTCTGGTACCAAGGTCTGCCCCCTCTAGACAGAGAATAATTGACTTGGTGTCACTACCCCTTTTGGGTTGTGAGATATGCAGCTTTCAATGTACCAAGAGCCCTACCCTACACAGGGAGACATATTAGGGTTTCTGAGTGACAAACACTAGGACACTTCATTTTACCATGCTATATTCTATTTTTTCTTTCATCACAAATCGTTTCAATAGTTCTATGTATGTAGAGAAACTGTCTTAGTGATTGCAAACATATTACAAATTACTGACTGTCAGGAGAGTTTTGAACTCTTGGGTTGTTTCCAATAACTACAAACCTCAAAGCATTTATGTTCAGTTGTTTATCACAAGCACTGAATATTGTGTGGAAGGTGGACCCCTAGGTTTTGATTTCCGTTGTTTGGTTCACATTTGTACTGTAAATCTATCTGCATTTACTGAGCTGTTTTACACAAAATGGCAGAAGAATGCAATGGCTGCATACATGCCCTTTTGACGACCCTGGGGTACTTTGGTAATAAATAAGAAGCTTTTAAGAAATTGATACAGAGTCACTTAGATTCCCTAGATGTCTTGCTTTTTGGACCATTCCGTTTTTGGATATCTGTTGTGTTAGAAATTGGGTCTCTAGTTGGCAAAGGTACGCACCCTGTCCAAGTAGGAACAATAATCCTAGTCAGTTTAATTCAGATACAAACCCTAAATTAACCTGCAGTCACCCCCAGGCTTAATTTAAGAGTCAATGTGTAAAGTATTTGTGCAACACTTCAAACAGTAAAACATTGTAAACACCACACAAAAAGATCCTGCGCCATGTTAGGAAAATAGAGCTTAATTTAATGAATAAAACAAGACCAAAACGGCAAAAATCCAGTCATTTGTACCAGAGTTAAGTAACACAGCGAAAGACACCACAAAAAGACTCAACACCAGGTTAGAAAATAGATAATATTTATCTGATTAAAACAAGACCAAAACAACAAAAATCCAATCAGTGAAAGTTGAGGTATGATTTTTGTAAAGGTTACATGTGAAGACAGTGCTTAGAAGTCTATAGCAGTAAAAAGGTTATTTGAAGTCGTGAGGGACCAGTGGAAGTCCAAAATCTAGGCCGACCGCGATGGAGGGTGGGCTGAACAGTACCTTTATTGAAGCAACGCATCAACGTAGAGGACACAATGGGTCAATGTTTCTGCAGCACTCGGGTGATGTGTTGCTTTTTTAAGTTTGCAATTGCAGAACACACTTCTGAGGCCCAGGACTGGAGGAGGGCTCCTCAGGAAAGGGTAGGACTCACAGACGGCAGAGTCCCGCAGTGCCAGGAGAGCTGCAAGCAGTATTTGATGTCTCTGAAACTGCAGAAGAACAGGGGGCAAGCCAGCCATCCTTGGAGTTTCTTGGGTTCAAGGATGTAGAGAGCAAGTCAAGTCCCTTTAACTGCAGGACAGAAGCAGCAGGCCAACACAGCAGAGAAAACAGCAAAGAACCAGTCCATCCTGCAGCACAGCAAAGCAGTTGCAGAGTGGCAGTCCCTTCTGGTAGCACAGCAGTACTTCCTGGCAGAGTGTCCTTGGTTTCAGTGGAGATCAGATTTGGTGGGGTTTTGGGTCCAGTATTTATACAGCGGTGCCCTGGTTCTGGAAGGTGGGAGGAACTTCCAGGCATTCCTTTGAAGTCTACAAGGTCCCTGTCTTGCCCTCCCTGGCTCCAGACACTCTACAGGGTTTTTCCGCCCTTTGTGTGGGGAGATGCACAGCCCTATTCAGGTTTGTGTGAGGCAGTGCTAAGCTCCGCTCCCCCCCATCAAGCCAGTTAATGGGCCCTTAAGGTCCATTAAGTCACACCTAAGCTCCCTTTGTGTGACTGTCTAGAGGGAATGCACAAAGCCTAGCTGTCATCTACTCCAGACGTGTATTCAGAGACAGGTAGAGGCACAGAATGGTTAAATGAAGAAAATACAAACTTTGTAAAAGTGGCATTTTCAGACTTGCAATTTAAAATCCGATTTCACCATAGGTTGTGATATTAAAATGTGAGCCCAGGGACAATAAACTTCATGTTCCTAAATTTTCCTATTTGGAAATTACACTTAAAAGATGTTTAAGGTAATCCCAATATTATCCTATTGAAAAGACAGGCCTTGAAATAGTGGAAAACAAATTTAAGAGTTTTTCACTATCTGAACATATTAAACTTAAAAGAACATGTCCAACTTTAAAAATACAAGTCAACCTGCCCCTGGGTCTAAGTAGGGCCTACTTTAGAGGTTATGTACAAGTAAAAACAAGGAAGGTTTGGTCCTGGCAAGTTTGTACACCTGCCAGGTCGAATAGGTAGTTTAATACAGCACACACAGATTGTACAGTGGCAGACCTGGGACATGTTTGAAGGGCTACCGTAGTAGGTGGTACAATCAGTGCTGCAGGTCCACTAGTAGCATTAAATTTACAGGCCTTGTGCTCATATAGTAAACTTTATTAGGGACTTACAAGTACACTAAACATGCCAAATGTGAAGAAGCCAATGTTACTATGTTTAGAGTACAGAGCACCTGCACTTTAGTACTGGTCAGCAGTGGTAAAGTGCCCAGAATCCTAAAACTCAGCAAAAACAAGGCAGAAAAACAGGCAGAAGAAGGCAAACAATTTGGGGGTGACCCTGCAGAAGGAGCCATTTCAAACTTACTGTTATTGAGCCACACTGAGGCCCTCATTATGACTTTGGCAGTCAAAACAGTTGACCGCTGAAGTCCCACCCTCCAGGAGACCACCAAATTATGACTCCTGGCAGCTCTCCACCATAAATTGGGCAGAGAGTCACCAGCAGCCATACTGACAGTCAGCGGTCTAGTGGAGGTTGCTCCGCTGGCACAGCCACGTCATCACAACACCGCCCGCCATATTACACCTTTGTAATCAACACTGTGGTGTTGTGGTGACGGGGCGGTGCCGGCGGAGCAGACCCCATGGACCCCGTTCCCTCCTGGACGACCACCGTGAGCAGGTAAGGTGATCGTCTGACAGGGGAGGGGGATCGAGGGGTGTGTTATTTGTTGTGTGCATGAATGGGGTTGTGAGTGTGCATGAATGGAGGGGAGGGTGTTTGTGTGCGTGCATGTATCTGTGAATGCGTGTCAGCAGAGTGTTGGGGGTGTAGTGGACGTGTGTATGTGTGTTAATGTGTGTGCATGTATGTGTGAGTGTGTGTGGTGTGTGCATGCATGGAAGAGGGTGCAGGGGTATGTATGGGGTTCGGGGTAGGGGAGGGTGAAGTCTACAGGGTTCAGGGGGGGAAAGGGGGACGTGGCTGTTTCGAGGGGTGGGGGAGTCGCATACTGTTGCCAGTATCCTTTCTGCCAGGAATATCCTGGCCGGGTTGCTGCCATGTAATAACTGGCAGAAAGGAGACTCATAATACCGTCTGCGGTATAAGGTGGACTGTCCTGGCGGTACAGGTGGTGAACTGGCTGCTCTGCAGCCAATTCACTGCTGTGGTCATAATTTGGCTCCGCCACAATGTTGGAGGTGTTACAAAGCAGGACCGTCAAACTTCTAATGACCACCTGAGTATCAATCACTTTAAGTTCTGCTAAACTGGTTTTGCACGAATGCACCTTTTAAAATAAGGTCACCTGCTGCACAGCAGGATAAACAGCTCTGGGCTGGTTGCATGTGATCATGTGCGCACACACATGTTCACATGTGTGCAAGCTGATCACTTGGGACTCCTTTCAAACTCAGCCCTTCATCGTTACATGGGTAGCTTGTTGAATAATGAGGCCTTTATTTAATTGCTTATGGATTGCTGAGGTCTGAGAAAGTGGCCCTTTTTGTAGAATCACGACAATTTTTTGCAGAGTTTTATTGCCGATTTTAGATTCTGTATACTTGGGCCTTGCTGTCCAGGGCCAAGTGTATGTGCTCTGACCCCTACAACATGTAGAAAGTGGCCAATCCTTGACTGCCTTATTTCACTTTTCTATAAACCACAGATTATGGTACAGAAATACACCCACAGCATGAAACGTTAAATGTCACCTGTGAACTGCAGCACCTACTGGAACATCCATTAGTGTGAAAAAGGAAAACATGGCTTCAGGCCTACCATCGTAGCCAGACTGCTACAATAATCCTTTTTTACCTCCCTTTTGAATATTAGTAAGGCACTGCTAAGTAGTCCTTGTAGCCAACAGGGGTTCATGGTATTTAAAAATGGGACATGTAGAAAATTGATGTCCCTACACTGGTAGTAAACTGTGTTTTTTTTGTGGCAGTCCTAACTGTCCTATGGACAGACCCAGAGTACAGATTAACATACTAATACTGTATTGCAGGAATAGAACCAGCTAGAAAAATAATTGAACCACTGTTTTAATAGTTAACAAAATCTAATTCAATGTTTTGGTTGTTTTTTAAATAAATAATAAGGAAAGGTAACATTTATAAAGTTTCTCTTTACCTACCTGAGCCTCTGACATCTCCCAGGCTGTGATCAATACTGGGAATAGGTGTGAAAGAGGTGTGAAATGCCCCCCAGGAGCAAACATCAGGATGACCTTATTGGGCAGAGATGACTCCTCTGAACTCCACAGAATATTCACAGTGCAGGCTGTGGACATCCTGTTGATATCACACTGTTACATCCTGATTGACCAGTGTGCTTAGCCAATGTAACACTTGGGGTGCACTGGAAAGGGAGAAAAAGGGTTACCAAGACAATTGTGTGTGTCACGTATCTGGCTGCTGAAGGACCCTGCTTTTCTCATCCAAAATATCTGTCTTTTGGCACAGTGCCTGCTTCAAACTGGATTTTAGTGTTAGAAGTGGGAGGACACTAGTGCTTCCCTATAAGACTCCGAAACACCCCCCAGCCCTTAGAGCCCTCAGTGTGGCGGAAGATGTTTCCTATTTTGCAAATGTCCTAGCACATGGCATTCTGAGCCTGTTTGCAGGAAAGCAATGAGGAACTACTGAAAAGGTGTGTAAGGTTCCCCTCATGAACCTTTACCATATTAGTTAGGGAGAGCCCTTGAGTCATCCCTACCTAGTAGCTAGTGCCAGGCATAAATGTGCCACCTCAAAGCACCGCCTCAGAACACTCCTGGATTTACGAAAGAAGATCGGATGGACTGATCCTGCTGCACTTGGCATCTATGACCTGTGAGGAGGATATTGGGCCCCTTCCACTTGAAATCCAAGGGCAGAAATATCTCTAGGGATGATAAGGATGATCCCCAGGTGGTTCCAGAAACATAAAAAACTGAAGCGGACATTCCTGTGAAACATTAAAAATCTAAGCTGGCCAGTGGCAACTGGACCTGGACTTTGCTGTTGCATTCTGCCTGACAACCTGACCTCTAAGGGCCATATTTATACTTATTTGCGCCACATTTGCGTAGTTATTTGATGCAAAAGCGGCGCACACTTATAAAATATAACTGAATTTTGTAAGTTTGCAGCTCTTTTGCGTCAAAAAAATGATGCAAATGTGGCGCAAAAACAGTATAACTATGTGCCTAAGAACTTCCACTGGTGACCTTGAAAGTGTAATTCTGCAGTTATTTGGACATCTAAAGTAGTTTGGGAACTTTTTCAAAGCTTTTGCTCCAGAGCTTCATGGGGCGGACCACAACAAGTATCCAACCAGAAGTTTCACGACATTGGACTAAATTTCAGATTTGGCCCACATTGAGTAAAGTATTTCCTCAGAAAAACAAAAAAGTCCCTTTTCAGAGAGGGACTTGGAATCTTTTTCAAACTTTCTTACTTCCAAGCCCAAGGGGGCCAATCTACTTGGCGCAGCCATCATATGCTCCATTGTGGTCTACCTCAAGCTAATTGTAGGTCCCGGTCTATCGTGTCCATTGACTACTAATGCCACTTAGCGCTTCCTGGCACTTTTTCCACTTACAAATTTTAAAAAATGATATTTCCAGTTCCCCATAATGGATTTTTGTCACTTTGGTCTCATTTTGCTTATTAATTTTTTGATCAATTTTTGTAAACTGAAGTTGGATTTTTATTGGGTTTTGTGTTCAACTTTTTAACTGTTTTGTTATTTCTAAATACTTTACATATTTTCATTAAGGTAATCCTGTCCGCTCTACCATAGCTACAAGGGGGTGAGCTCGGATTAAAATTATGGAAACCTGTGTCTGGACCTAACAAGAGACTGACATTATTACTTGTGATGAACACTCAGCCACCCCAACTAATTAACCACTTACTCACAGCAGGACTTTTAATGGTTTGGGTACTCAAAAAAGTGCTTTCAGTGTAAGTTAGTGGAAGTCTAAAGTTAACTGTATTTACACTGTGGGTGAAAGCTGCAACACAGTATAATTTAAAGGTTGAGCCTAAAAAAGAGTTTTACAAATACATCTGTAGGTAAATAAATGCTCAAAGGGCAAACATATTTTGTGGTCATTTTTGCAGTCTTCATGAACTCTGAGTTTATCATATTTGCAGAGTCACTTCTAATTAGATTTGGAATTTGAAGTGCTGGGCTAGGCTACACTTTTCTTGGTTTTGTGCATTCCCTGTACCCTTTTTTGTCTTAATTCCTTGTCAAAATGTGTTCCCACTTTTCACACTACATCAGGCTGATTTGCTTCATCCAGGCAGCTGGCCTTTTGATTTACCAACAACTGAGTTATCCTGGGTCCCACAACATTTCCTGGTGCCTTTGGAACTCATTACCATTAGATGATCTGACATACCTAATGAGTTTGTGTGGCATTTCATTCTCTCCTCAGACTTTCATGTTTATCATTTATAAATCTTATTGCCCTTATTGGGAGATTGGTGGATTATCATCTAAGTCTAGTACCCATACTCTCCTTGGCAGGAATAGGTGCATCCCTTACAGTTCACAGACTGCCATAATGGCATGGATTCAGATGTTAATCCACTTCAGATGCTAATTAAACTGACACTTCAAACTGAAACCCAGCAAAGACATCATAAGAATGAAAGAAGAGTGTGGGTTTGACAGATACACCACAAGGTCTCGCCTTCATCAAAAGGTATAACAAGTGAACCTCTCTAGATATTACATTTTAAGAAAGGATCGGAGTAAAAAGGGGCTTTGCTACTACTGTGGGAAACAGAGACACAATAATGGAAGATGCTCATAATTACAGGAAAATTATCAGGCATTTCCTTGATCGGCATACCATGAACAGGCTTTTCTGTATATAAAAAAATGTTTTCACCTCAAAAACCATATTATTTACAAGTTTGTTTCGCAACGCCTTATGGGCCTTCTTCACTTTTGGCCTCAACAGACTGTGCCAGTTCTGAAAAAGAGAAAGCCAAAAGTAATTCAGAGGAATGATGGGAACATCTGGCAATCTACTCGAAGGATATATTGAATGCTTGGCATTTGATAGACGCACCTTCATTTGATGGTGTATTTAGAACATCATGGTTAAGAATCCATAACCACAACATCATCTGGATGGCTCATATAACTGACTTTTCTTTAAACATTTGCCAAGAATAAATGTTTCTCGCAATGCGATCTTCAAAGACAGCAGAAACCAACATCTCTAACGATGAAACAGGAGGGGCTAATGTCATTCATCATCCCAGAGGTGTAATTAAAAAGTTGAAAATACAACAAAACAAAAATTGTACTCCAATTTCTAACACTAAAGTAAACATTTTGAACAACTAGGCACCAAAATGACAATATCCAGGTGTAGGGAATCATAGATATGATTTTTTAGAATTTTTAAGTCAAAACAGCTACTAAATGTGCAAAGAACCAATCGTGATTATCTGGTCACATTAGACCAGGTCCAAGTCAAAAGTTAAGCTGACCTCAAGCTACTGCCAGTCAGGTGCAGAAACCAAGTTTGTCCCAGTGGAAAGTTTACCTTCTGACTTGGAAAGATTTTCTGGAGAAAAGTCCTCGTCAACATATCATCGGGCGGTTGAGCGGCAGGCTGCGTCAGAAGGAGGGCTCACCAACAGCAGCCTAGTGCAGCGCTGGTCATCGATGTGAGTCTCGGCTCTAGTGGCAAACTTGACACAGCATTGACAAGGGGAAAGCTCCCAGCAGGTGATGTCCAGACTCAATGCCCAGGAAGGTCTCATTGGCCGTCAGATGCTGTTTGACGTCAACCTCGATGAAGCTCCTCTAAGTTCAGACTTGGAAACTTTTCTGGAAATCCTTTTAGTGCGGAAACTGAGTAGTTGAATCGGATCGGCGATTAAGCGCCTGCGGTTTCGGCACTGACCCTGGTCTCTACTGGTTCTCTGGAGGAAAAGTTCTGAAAAAGTTTTTAAGTGTCCAGTTGTCCTGGTTCTAGAGGAGTCAGAGGAGGACATCCTAACACTAGCCAAGGGTCCAGGACACCAGGGGTTCCACTTGGGGGTTAGGACTCAATCTCACAGAAGCCACCCACAGGGTCCATGACAAATCTAAATGGAACTGGTCAGCTGGGCATTTGGAAAATGCAGCTTATGTGGACCTGGCCAGTTGACAGGAGGTCCACCAAATGCCCCTTGAAGACCACTTCTTTGTCCAGGGTACAAGGGAGACCAGGGCCAGTCCTTGGGGTCTCTTGCCATAGGTTTAACAACAGGTGCAGTCCTTCTTCTGTCTTCCATACGTCCAGACATTTTGTGAAGAAGGCACAACCAGTGCAACATTTATGCATGCCTCTAGCTTGATGGTGAAAAAATTTTCCAGGGGCAATTTTACCCACTTTTACCTTATTTCCTAGGAGTCTGTGTGTTTTTGTGGTATTTCCTTCTCTACTCAGACTTCCATGTTTTCGGGTCAAATGTGCTAATTGTCTTTAAGCTATCTGTTGTTACAGGGTCTTTTTGCCTGAACCCTGAAAGTTCCTTTTACAACAGCAACTGCCGAAGGGTTCCTCAGTGATATTTTCTGGGAAGACATAGGCCCTCATTTCAACCCTGGCGGTCAGTGATAAAGTGGCGGTAACACCGCCAACAGGCTGGCGGTAACTACCGCCAAATTATGACCATGGTGGTGCGAACTCAGAGATACAGCCACTTTACCACACCGACCGCCAGGGCAGAAACAACAGGCACCACGGCGGAAGCCGCAAACAGCCAGGCGGAAGTCAATGTTCCACCCACCATATTATGACCCTTCAATCCACCACTTTTTCCGGGGCGGTACCAACGACATCAAAAGTCTGGCGGAAACAGAGCTCAGAAGGGAAAGGACTCACCTTTGGAGACACAGGGAACAACCAATCCGCCATGGAGCCCGAACTTCAGATATTCCAGATGATTTTCTACGTCCTGTTCCACCAAGAACACCAATGACGGCGAAGACAACCATGGTGAGTACAGCCGACAAGCATACAGGGTAGGGAGGGAGGAAAAAGAGAGTGACACACACACATGCAACACCCCCCCCCCATCCCCAACACCATACACACAATCAGATGCAGTAATAAAACATATATACCCAGTACCTCTCAGGAATAATGCAAGGACAACAGGATTGTGATAAAGTGAGTGTAGTGTAATAATATAAATATAGTAGAAATATGCAAAGTCAATCTAATGGTAAATAGAAATTTACAGTTTAAGAACTGCCCAGTACTCAATGTGCGTGGGCCACAGGACCACAGGCCAAAGTCCAAGGCCCCACTTGTCACCAGCAGCAGCACGGAGCGAACACTTCAGGGGCATCAGTTTGAAAATAGGCAGGCACCTCAGGGGGACAGGGGACGCGGGGGCACCTCAGCCGACAGATGGAACAACACCACTGGTCCTGGAGGGGGCAATATGCCCTGTGCTTGGTCTTGGGGAGTGCAAGGCCACAGTCTCTCAAGTGGGTGACTTCCCAACTTGCTCTGGAGGGGGCAACATGCCCTGTGCTTGGCCCTGGGGAGTGCAAGGCCACAGTCTCTCAAGTGGGTGACTTGCCCACATGCTCTGGAGGGGGCATTGTGCACTATGCTTCTGATCATGGGGAGGATGGGGTGAGTGGGTGTCTTACCCACTGGTTCTGGAGGGGGCATTGTGCCCTGCGCTTCTGATCCTGGGGAGTGCAAGGTCACAGTCTCTCAGCTGGGTGTCATTCCCACAGGATTAGCAGGGGGCAGGCCGCACAGCAGCCCATGTAGGCAGGACTACATACCGTCTGCCGGCGGTGATAGCTGCTCAGTGGTGGTAGTGGTGTTGCTGGTGGTTGGGGAGACTCCAGTCCATCCCCTGCAACTTCGGACGGCTGCCCACTGCTGGTGGTGGTGGTGCTGCTGCTGCTGGTGGTGGTGGGGGGAGGCTCCAGCCCATCCTCTGCAGCCTCAGATGGCTGCACAGCCATGGTTGGTGGTGGGGGCTCCAACTGAGTCCCTGCACCAGGTCCCTTGTCCTTCCTGCCTGATGGTGCAGGCCCCTTGCCCTTCCGGGTAGCACTTGGGGATGACTCCTTGCCCTTCCAGGCAGCACCTGGGGCAGGCACCCATTCCTTGAGGCTGCCTTGTGCCCTGGATCCTTTCCCACCGTGAGTGGGTGTGGAGACTACTGGCCCCGTGGACTGGGTGGCTGAGGTGCTTGCCTGGGTTTTTGCCACCCTGGCCAGACGTGAAGGATGGGGGGAAGGGTAGGGAAGAGGTCAATGGTGGAGAGGAAAAGCTTCTTAGGGAAACTGGGGTAAGAAGAGGGAGAAGGTTTGGAAGTGGAGGAAGAGGGAGTGGTTGTGCGAGGTGACTGTCTGCTGTGTTTGGATGCAGGTGCATGGGCAGAATGCTGTTGTGAGGTGGATGGCTGTTGGGTGTTTGAGTGCTTGCGTTTGTGTACCTTGAGAGGGGGGGACAGACACAGTGGGAGAGGACACAGGGGACATGTGCATGGCTGTTGTGATGGTATCTGCCAGTGAGGTGTGTGTTCTGATAGGTGTGGTGGTGATGGTGGTGGTGGATGAGAATGTAGTGCATGCAGGTGTGAATGTAGACACAACTGGGAGGGAGGTGGAGGAGGAGGGAGACACAGTGGAGGCAGTGGATGTTGGTATGTCTGCATCTGGATGGTGTTTGTATGAGTGCCTGAGGAATGATGTGTGGTGCTTGTGTTTGCCTGTGCCACTCTTGTGTGTTGTCCTGTGTGCGTGCTCGTCGGCTGTAGCTGGGGCGGTCACAGAAGTGTCCGCCACCACAAGGGAGCTTTCATCGGAGGAGGTATCTGTGTCAAAACTGTCCCTTCCAGTCCCCCCCGTAGTGCTCCCCTCGCCCTCCGTCCCACTGGTGCCCTCACCGTTGGTGGACTCCGCCTCCTGGGTCCTGTGAGATGCAGCTCCCTCTGTCGATGGTGCCTATGCCCCTCCGCCAGATGATGCTAATGCACATAAGGACAGGATGACAAAGCAAAAAAGGGGGGCGAGACAAAGGATACAATAGGTCAATGGCTGCACCAACATCACCGTTGGTGAAAACACCACTGTCACACACAGGGAACAGCCCTACGCACTATGCAATGCACTACCAGTAATAATGCTAGCCACCAGGGCATGGGGAGGGGCACATACCGCCAACTGCAGCACACCTGGGACTCACACAGCCCTGTCCAGTAGTGGATGTCTACAAGCTAGGTAGCAGGATTCTCACTTCAGAACCCTGGCCAACATGGGACCTATTCTGCAATGTCACGCCTGGATTAGGTGTACCCACTGACGCACATCCCTCAACCGGGTACCACCCTACCATACATAAATTGCAATGATGGGCACTGTACTCACCCCCTTGTGGCTGCTGTGATGCCCTCAAGCGCCCATTCAGCTCTGGATAGGCCACCAAAGGTATGCGTGCCATCAGGGGGTCAGGGACCGACGGGCTCTCCTTCCTCGTTGGGAAGCCATCCCCAGCTGGGAGTCTGCCATCTTCCATGCCCAGCATCTCAGGTCCTCCCACCGTTTTTGACAGTGGGAGCTCCGCCTGCCATAGACCCCCAGGGTCTGCACGTCCTTGGCGATGGGACACCATATACCCTTCTTTTGATGGGCACTGACCTGCAGGGAAATACACACAGGAAAAGGTATCAGTCAGACCATCCTGCCTAGAAAACTTATGGCCCACCATACCCCTTCACATCGCCATTTGCACACAAACTGCACGCCGCCCAGGGGTCACCCACCAACCCCCCCCACATGAGGTCTTCACACACACTGCTCCACGCATTTATGCCCCATGCATCGTGCTCACAGTGTACCCACCTGTTGGTCTGGAGGCCCATACAGCAGTCTGTACTGGGGTAGGACCCCATCCACCAGTCCCGCCAACTCCGCTGAGGTGAAGGCAGGGGCCCTTTCCCCAGTCACACGAGCCATGGTAGGTTCCAGACACAGGTCACAGCAGCATATGCAGTGTAGGTCCTCTCCTGTTGAAGGTCAGGTAGCAAGTGAGTGATCAGATAGTAAATAGCGGTCACATCCGCAGTGGTGCATACCGTCACTGCCGGCGTACATCACCATAGGCCACTGTACCCCATAGGGCCCAATGTTACCCAATGAGGAGTTGCACGGCGGTTACCAACCGTCTCCCGCGAAGGCGCACAACGTCAACGGTATTACCTCACTTTCACTGGTCCCTCCACACAGGACGGACGGATGCCATTTCAGGAGGTGGGGGGCAGGCCCTGGTTAATAACTGCAACACATTTCAAAATTGGACATACAGGACAAATACCACTTATACATTAAAAATCAACATCATACATTGTACTGTTGTGGCTACGGTGTTCAGTTTGTGACCAGCTCCTCACTCTTTTGCCCCATAGATTGCTACTGCTGCAGATGAATAGAAGATGGAGACATACCTCCCTGTACAGACCCCTGGTGGACTTGGCATCAATGGAGGACAGGTACATTGTCTTCACCTATAGACTTGACATGACCTCAATCACAGAGCTGTGTGCCCAATTGGAGCCTGACATAATATCTGCTATCCGTCACCCCACTGGGATCCCACCTCTTGTGCAAGTCCTATTTGTGCTTCATTTCTTGGAAAAAGGTTCTTTCCAAGTGACAGTGGGCCTGACAGCAGGAATGTCACAGCCAATGTTTTCAAATGTGCTGACCAGAGTGTTGTCCGCCCTGATTAAACACATGTGCAGCTACATTGTTTTCCCCCAGGTGGAGGATTTGGCCACAGTGAAAGCTGACTTCTATGCAATGGGACATATCCCCAACATCATTGGGGCAACTGATACACATATTGTATTTGTCCCCCCCCCGGCAAAATGAATAGGTATTTAGAAATCGAAAGAGATTTCACTCCATGAATGTCCAGATGGTGTGCTTGGCGGACCAGTACATCTCCCATGTCAATGCTAAGTATCCTGGGTCGGTGCATGATGCCTTTATCTTGAGGAATAGCAGCATCCCAAATGTGATGGCCCAACTACAGAGGCACAGGGTGTGGCTAATAGGTGAGCCCTGGTTCCCACCCAGTAGATGTTGGTGTGTGGGTATGGTGTGGGCCATATGGGATAGTGTGTGGCTAAATGTTGTCCATCGATATTTGCAGGTGACTCTGGTTTCCCCAACCTATCATGGCTACTGACCCCTGTGAGGAATCCCAGGACAAGGGCTAAAGAACGTTACAATGAGGCACATGTACGAACCAGAAGGATTATCGAACGTACCTATGTCATCCAGAAGGCCAGGTTTCGGTGCCTCCATCTAGCAGGTGGATCCCTGTGCTACTCCCATGTATGTTGGTAGTGGGGAACGCAAAGAAAGAAGCATCCCACCTGCAGTTATGGACATATAGCAAAAGAATGCCGGCTTCTGCACTGGCACAAGAAGACAGTGTCATCCAGTCAGGGAGCCTGTCGGGTACATGGGCTAGGGCCCCTTGCACAGCCCTAGATGAATAAGATCATGTGTGTGCCCCACAGGATAGACAGGATCACCCAGATCCTTAGAAAAAAGCAGGGCACAAGAGCACATTTAATTATTTTATTTTTTAAATGGCTGGGAGGCTGCAACACATCATATTGCGTCCCATATGGTACGAAGAGGGTCAAATATCTGCATATATCTGTATTTGCTCGTGCCCCAGGAGGGAAGAGACCCCACCAGGAAAGTATTTGTTACTCTCAGGATCCCACTCAGGAGCCGGTAGTTGGAAGCTTCTGGTTGCTACTTTGAGACTCCCAGATGTACAGAAGGATGGCTTGGAGAGACCTTTTCTTGGACTTATGAACTCCTAGGGCATCAACCTTTGTACTAGACAACTAGGGTTAAAGGACAAATATATTTGTAGATATGAGGGCAGGTAGTGTGAAAATAGATACAATAGTCATACTGTTGTAGCGGGAATGTCTCCTGCATGGTGTAGAGAGGTAGTTCCCTGTCCTGAGTGCCCAACTGCAAGCATCTAGTATCTTGGTTTTTGATTTTGGCCCTTGCCTCATATGAATCAAGAGTTTGCATGAAAGCCTAGGATTATCACTTCACATAAGTGATGTCCTGTGACTTGAAGGATTGCACAGTCAGGACCTCATTTGACTGTCATGGGTTTACATGTAGAATGTTGGTGGCAGCCTACTGTGTTTTGTGAATTAGAAGTTGTTATTGTCCCTTTTTATCTGTGTCCCTAAAGTCTTTCAGTGTTAAATTCTGCAAGCATTTACATGCTAAACCAGATCCTTACGCTAACATCTCAAGTGTGTGCTATAAGTGTGCATGTATGTAGCCTGTGTGGTGCATACAGTGTGCAGATAAGTAGGCCAGCATAATGGAGGCCAGTGGGTTCCATTTTAGAAGCCCCTGGTCTGTTCATGTGCATAGGATGGAGGTAAAGTTGTTTTTCCAGACCATAGAAGTGCATTGCTGACATTCCTGAAGATAGAGGTAGGAGACGTATACGCTCAAGTGTGGAGAGAGGAGAAAAGACCGCTTTTGAAATTTGGATAGGTCCTTTTGCTTCGAGGAGCTGCTGATTAGTGTTCATGTAGCACTGCCATTTGAAAGTCAGTGGGAGTAATTGGAGGTACTGCAGTTTCTGTTGGTCAGGTTGGGAAGGTTATTGTTGGTTAGATCAGCCTTTTGTCTCTTTCCTGATCACTAGCAGGTTTGTCTGTTGATAAGATACAGCAAAAAGTGTGCACCTTTTTGTGCCTATTGTATGTATTCCAGGCTGGAGACTACCCTGCTGTGTAAATTATTACTCTGAAAAAAAGCTGTGTTTGGAAAACAGCCTAGGCAGAGCAAAAATAAAAGTGAACCAACTCAAACCAGCTCTGAAAGTGCAGACAGAAAATTCACAATGCATGTCACCATATCCTGTATAAAGGAGTGAGCCAACTTTTTGTTCTAGTTATGAGTTTTCTTTAACCACCAAGGAAGAAAACACTATACAGAGTACTCAGAGGACTACTGCAAAGCAGAGCTGATGTCTGCCTGACAGCCATCTTTCCAGAGGAGAGAGGACATCACCTTAAGTCTTGCCGTACTGGAAGAAGTGGCATCTCATGTCTGAAGTGCTTTGAAATCAACCTGTTGTTGAGAGAGTGAAGAAGCTTGCCAACCAGACTGCCAAAGACCCTGCAGAGGTGGAACTGACCGGAAGCTAAAGTTTACTGTGTGGGTCTGTTAGCTGAAGGAAGACTGGGGCGAGTGATCTGCATGCCTGATGATTGTGGGTAATTATTAAGAACAATTGTTTACTAGAATCTTGTTTCAAAATTCATTATTTGCATGCCATCACAAATCACACAAGACATCACCAATCTATAGCTATAAATAATGGTGTTAGCCCATTGTTTACTGTATTTTAATAAACCACAACAATATCTTGAAGACTCTTTACATGGGACATAGAATGACAGGCAAGTGCTTGGTGCCCCCGGGGCTCCACACAGTACAAGTAACAATGACAATAACTAAACATGTGCATTAAAAAACAAACAACCAAAGGCACAATATTTAGAGGGATTATCTCATTAAGTCTGTTTCCACAGCATCAACTTCATTTAATGCAGGAGTCCGGTGTGTTTGTTATGGTGTTGACAACGTGTCCACCTTGCCTACATTTGTAAGGTCATCACCAGGAATTATGCAATTTAGGGGAATATGGAACAAGCCATATATGAGACGGTTAATAATTAATAAATAAAAAGGGTAAGGAGGCCAGTTGCATGAGAATCGTCCCTTGAACTAATACAGCAACACAAGGTTCAAATTGAAGCAGAAATGCCATTCACCAGTGTAGGGAAATTGACTACTCACAAGTTCACTCAAGGAATAAGCCACACTGTAAAAAGACATAGGCCCTCATTCTAACACTGGCGGGCGGCGGTTGCCGCCCGCCAGGCAGGAAGCGCCATTTGGCTGCCACGCGGCCAAAATACTGCTTCCCGCATTCCGACCTTCCCGCTGGGCCAGCGGGCGCTAACAATGTTAGCGCCTGCCGGCCCAGCGGGAAGGGGGCCTGCAACATTGAAGCCGGCTCCGAATGGAGCCGGCAGTGTTGCAGGTGTGTGACGGGTGCAGTTGCACCCGTCGCGCTTTTCACTGTCTGCTAGGCAGACAGTGAAAAGCAGGCTGGGGCCCTGTTAAGGGGGCAGTGCAAGGGCCCCCAGGGGCCCCAGGACACCCATTCCCGCCAGCCTCTTCCTGGCGGTTTAAACTGCCAGAAACAGGCTGGCGGGAAGGGGGTCAGAATCCTCTGGGCAGCGCTGCTTGCAGCGCTGCCCTGGCGGATTCGCCCAGCCGGGGGAAACCGCCGGGGGACACCGCCGGACCCGGTTTTCTGACCGCGGCGTCAGAATGGGCAGGGAAGCACCGCCAGCCTGTTGGCGGTGCTTCCTCCATTCGCGGCGCCGCCAGGGTCGGAATGACCCCCATAGTTTGGAATTTTTAGTTAGTATTCACAGAGATAAATATTGTACAGCCTGATGTGTGAAAAAGGGTTGTACTCACATTTAAAACAGTTAAGTACATCACTTACCTTAGATTTTGAGTCAGATGGAGGCTTTTGAAGGCAAAAGTATCTGTAGTTATTGGTACAGAAATTTGAAGTGTGTTCAGTATAAGGCTTGTGGGTACCAGTCTCTTTGAATAAGTGGTTCCAGGAAGGAAATGTGATTCACCAGGAATTATACAATTTAGGGGAATATGGAACAAGCCATATATGAGACGGTTAATAATTAATAAATACAAAGGGTAAGGAGGCCAGTTGCATGAGAATCGTCCCTTGAATTAATACAGCAACACACGGTTCAAATTGAAGCAGAAATGCCATTCACCAGTGAAGGGAAATTGACTACTCACAAGTTCACTCAAGGAATAAGCCACACTGTAAAAATACATAGTTTGGAATTTTTAGTTAGTATTCACAGAGATAAATATTGTACAGCCTGATGTGTGAAAAAGGTTTACACTCACATTTAAAACAGTTAAGTACATCACTTACCTTAGATTTTGAGTCAGGTGGAGGCTTACAGTAAATGAAGGCAGAAGTATCTGTAGTTATTGGTATAGAAATTTGAAGTGTGTTCAGTATAAGGCTTGTGGGCACCTGTCATTGGAAAGCTTGTGCCCATGGCAGAGAGTACCACCACCCAGACATTGTGCTGTGACAGATTGTGCTGGTGTCATCCAAGCCCATCCCCAAAGTGTGTTGTACTGCTGCAAAAGAGACTTGGCTGCGGCTAGCTTTGTACCTGTGTTACCTTTGAAGCTATCTACCTACTGAAACGCACCAGTAATGCAGGATAGGGTTCACCATTCCCAAAGTCAAAGCTTGGCTGTGAGGACTTTAGTTGGCAGCTACCACTGATTTCAGCCAGCGTATCTCTTCCCAAAAGTGGGTGTGCAGTGAGACATTTGCTACAGGATGCCAGAAAAAAGATTTTGTGGGCTATTTTGTGGGCTGAGCTTATGGTAATATTGTACCTATTGTACAATAGCAGAGACTTGTTTCAGATTTGAGCACCAGAAATGAGCTCTGAGGTAATCAGCACCTAAATCTTCATACATGCCCAAGGGACACTCAAACCCCAGGGGACGACCTACCTAAACCTATCAATGGGGGTGGGGTACCCCAGAGAGGGGCAAGGTGTGGCAGAATACAACACACAGTAGCCCAAGAGCCAGTATGAGATTTGTAACTGATTTTTATGCTGTGATGTATTATAATTTAAATGTGTAGATTGAAGTATTTTTCTTTTAGCAAAGAGAGTGCTGTGTCAGTGCACAGGCACAAAACCTGAGAAGCTAGTCACTGCTTGCCCTCATTACCACAGAGAGTCAAGTGCTGAAGGAGATGCACTTGGCCCAGTTTGCAAAGCCACAGGAGGATGGACCCCAGGACTTTCAGAGGCAAATGCTAAGGACCAGTAGCTTCTGTTTGCCCTATGGCACCCATATTGCGTTTAACACATACACTGCACAGTGTTGAAAAATGAATGCCTTATTGATAATAACACTGTTAACAGTGAATCATTAGTCATGTCATTGAATGTTATTGCAAGGTGGTCCTATCCCGAAATGTATTGATATTGGTTGCATTGTGGGTTGGCCTTTTGTTTCAGGTTTTTTTCCATTGCCGTGACACTCTAACAAAGCTGGTAGGCTTGACTTTTATTGACTGCACCTACTATATTGTGTTAAGCACAGAGCAGCCTCCAGCACAAGAGCTACAGGGTAAATATAGGGCTTACCTGACCTGTGGGACTTGTCTTTAATGTGTGTCCATGTTGTTTTCGAGGCTCTTAAGGTGGTTTCCACTGTACTTTTGCACAGATCTGTAAATTTGTGGATAGTTTTTTGTAGTGTGTGTGGTAAAAGAGCTTTACGTTTTTATAACAACAGCTACTACTGTTAGGAAATAGCTCTTTTTGTATGGTCACCCCAGGTTTTTCAAATGAAGCTGCTGCTTCTTTGCCCTGACCCTTAAATGTAAGTCAAAGTGGCTGTATCCAATAGGAAAAGGCTAACTCACCCACAAAACCCTAGTATATGGTACCCTGGCACCCAGGGCATGTAAGCCAGATGGGTACTCTAGGTTTCACACCACTGATTGTGCCACCCTGGAGATCCTCCAAGTGAAAAGAGTCCCCCAGTCCACCACTGCAGACTGGTAAAGTAGTCTTGTACTGCTATCCCAACTTTGCCATTGGAAGCAAAGGCAAAGTCACTACCTCTCCTGTACATCTGTGTAAGGAAATGCCTCCTTGGCATGGTTACCCCCTGACTTTTTGCCTTTGCTGATGCCAAGTTATGATTTGAAAGTGTGCTGAGGCCTGCTAACCAGGCCCCAGCACCAGTGTTCTTTCCCTAAACTGTACTTTTGTCTCCACAATTGGCACAACCCTGGCACTCAGGTAAGTCCCTTGTAACTGGTACCCCTGGCACCAAGGGCCCTGATGTCAGGGAAGGTCTCTAAGGGCTGCAGCATGTCTTATGCCACCCTGGGGACCCCTCACTCAGCACATGCACACTGATTCACAGCTTGTGTGTGCTGGTGGGGAGAAAATTACTAAGTCGACATGGCACTCCTCTCTCAGAGTGCCATGCCAACCTCATGCTGCCTGTGGCATAGGTAAGTCACCCCTCCAGCAGGCCTTACAGCCCTAAGGCAGGGTGCACTATACCACAGGTGAGGGCATATGTGCATGAGCACTATGTCCCTACAGTGTCTAAGCAAAACCTTAGACATTGTAAGTGCAGGGTAGCCATAAGAGTATATGGTCTGGGAGTTTGTCAAACACGAACTCCACAGTTCCATAATGGCTAAACTGAAAACTGGGAAGTTCGGTATCAAACTTCTCAGCACAATAAATGCACACTGATGTCAGTGTGCAATTTATTGTAAAATACACCCAGAGGGCATCTTAGCGATGCCCCCTGAAAACATACCCGACTTCCAGTGTAAGCTGACTAGTTTCTGCCAGCCTGCCACACACCAGACATGTTTCTGGCCACATGGGGAGAGTGCCTTTGTCACTCTGTGGCCAGGAACAAAGCCTGTACTGGGTGGAGGTGCTTCTCACCTCCCCCTGCAGGATCTGTAACACCTGGTGGTGAGCCTCAAAGGCTCACCCCTTTTGGTACAGCGCCCCAGGGCATTCCAGCTAGTGGAGATGCCCACCCCACTTTTGGCGGCAAGGCTGGAGGAGATAATGGGAAAAACAAGGAGGAGTCACCCACCAGTCAGGACAGCCCCTAAGGTATCCTGAGCTGAGGTAACCCTTACTTTTAGAAATCCTCCTTCATGTAGAAGGAGGATTCCCCCAACAGGATTAGGGATGTGCCCCCCTCCCCCCTGGGAGGAGGGACTAAGACGGTGTAGCCACCCTCAAGGACAGAAGCCATTGGCTACTGCCATCCCAGACCTAAACACACCCCTAAATTCAGTATTTAGGGGCCCCCAGAACCTAGAAAACTTCATGCAACCTTAACAAGAAGGACAGCTGACCTGAAGCCCTGCAGTGAAGACGGAGATGACAACTGCTTTGGACCCAGCCCTACCGGCCTGTCTTCCACCTTCAAAGAAAACTGCAACAGCGACGCATCCAATAAGGACCAGCGACCTCTGAAGCCTCAGAGGACTGCCCTGCAACCAAGGACCAAGAAACTCCAGTGAACAGCAGCCCTGTTCAACAATCTGCAACTTTCTTGCAACAAAGAAGCAACTCTAAGGACTTCACGTTTCCCGCCGGAAGCGTGAGACTTTCCACTCTGCAACTGACGCCCCCAGCTCGACCTGTGGAAAACCAACACTACAGGGAGGACTCCCCAGCGACTGCGAGCCCGTGAGTAGCCAGAGACGACCCCCCTGAGCCCTCACAGCGACGCCTGCAGAGGAAATCCAGAGGCTCCCCCTGACAGCGACTGCCTGTAACAAGGGACCCAACGCCTGGAACCAGCACTGCACCCGCAGCCACCAGGACCTGAAGGAACCGAACTCAAGTGCAGGAGCGACCCTCAGGCACTTTCTGCCTAGCCCAGGTGGTGGCTACTCCGAGGAGCCCCCCCTGTGCCTGCCTGCATCGTTGAAGAGACCCCCGTGTCTCCCTAATGCTTTCAATACAAAACCCAACGCCTGTTTGCACTCTGCACCCGGCCGCCCCTGTGCCGCTGAGGGTGTACTTCCTGTGCCTGCTTATGTCCCCCCCGGTGCCCTACAAAACCCCCCTGGTCTGCCCTCCGAGGACACGGGTACTTACCTGCTGGCAGACTGGAACCAGGGCACCCCTGTTCTCCATTGAAGCCTATGTGTTTTAGGCACCTCTTTGATCTCTGCACCTGACCGGCCCTGAGCTGCTGGTGTGGTAACTCTGGGGTTGCCTTGAACACTCAAACGTGGGCTACCTTGGAACCAACTTTGAACCCTGCAAGTGTTTTACTTACCTGTGAACCTAACAATTACTTACCTCCCCTAGGAACTGTTGATTTTTGCACAGTGTCCACTTTTGAAGTAGCTTATTGCCATTTTTGCCACAGCTGTACATGCTATTGTGATTATTCAAAGTTCCTAGAATACCTGAGTGAAATACCTTTCATTTGAAGTATTACTTGTAAATCTTGAACCTGTGGTTCTGAAAAAAAAACGAAGAATAGATATTTTTCTATATAAAAACCTATTGGCCTGGAGTAAGTCTTTGAGTGTGTGTTCCTCATTTATTGCCTGTGTGTGTACAACAAATGCTTAACACTACCCTTTGATAAGCCTACTGCTCGACAACACTACCACAAAATAGAGCATTAGAAATATCTCTTTTTGCCACTATCTTACCTCTAAGGGGCACCCTTGGACTCTGTGCACACTATTTCTTACTTTTAAATAGCATATACAGAGCCAACTTCCTACAATCTGTGTAAGTTACCCCCCCTGGAAGGCCTACTAAGTCCTGAGGCAGGGTGCGTAATATGACAAGCAGGACATGTACTTTGCATGCCCTGACAGCAAACAAACAACTATGAAAGGACTTTGCCACCCAATTGGTGAGTACAGGATTGCACGCTGACCTTCCAGCTGTGCTACTACTGAACAGGGTGACCAAAGTGGGCACTCCAAGATATCAAACAACTAATTACATTAAGCCTGACTTGCATCTCAAGTAAGTACCATACCACACACCAGACCAGCCTCCTACATCCTCGTCTTGCATTTATTGCTATTTCTTGTATACAGCACAAATCCATTTCCCTTTACTAATCTCTAATCTCTGGGGGTCCCGAAGAGCCCCATCTACATGCACGTTCTCCTTTAACAAGAAGGAACCTCAAATTAATCAACATCTGTTGATAGGAGGTGGTGACTAAATCATTCAATGCTCCTAATAAACTCAAGGGAACAGTCATATCTATCCCACTCCAGTAACCATCTCCAATCTCCGATGTACTTTCTCCTAAAACTCTTTTAATACTGGATAGTCCCAGACTGTGTGTAGGAAGATCCCTAATTGCCCACATTATCAAAGACAGGAGTCATCCAAGTTCTTTCCTATAGTTTTGAGGTGTGTTCTGGTATAATACACTCTTTTGCGTTGTCTAATCAATATCGTGCCATAATTGCTAAGTTTCAGGTAAACTGTAAAATCTCTATCCAATCATCATCTTTTATATCTCCAATATCAGACTGCCATTATTTCTCAAGGTTATTAATTCCTTCTGGGTGTTTCTTAGCAAGGTGTGGTATGTAAGTGGGATCATTTTCATTTGTAAGGGGCCATCTAATAATCTATACTCCAGTTGGGAGGATTCCATAATTTCTTCCACCCTGGCAATCTGTGCCTTCATGGCATGTCACAGCTATAAATACCTAACTATATGGGAGGAGGACATCTTATATTCTGCTTCAAAGTGTGAGGATGGTGCCATTCTATTGACGTTCCAAACGTCCGCCAAAGAAGTGATTCTTATCAGATCCCACAGCTTGAAGCTTTCAAATTTAGTAACTTCTTTCAATCTTGTACCCACCCACAGGGAGGTCGCAGGGGTAAGTCTTCCTTTTCATCCCATCACTCCATGGAGCTCATGCCACAGTTCCATCGGCAGCATGTGGTAGATGGAGCCTCTTTTTTAAGCGATCCCTCATATAGCACATGTAGGTAACCTTCCTCTCCCATCATCTCCCTATCCATGCAAAACATTGGGGGAGTTCACAGTGTAGAGGCCCTATCATTAATTATAGACAAGTGATAGGCTTCATAGTAACCACTAACATTAGGAAGGTCAATCCCTCCTTCATATGTGGACCATTGTAATGTTGCCAGTGCTATTTTAAGGGTACCTCTTAGTCATAACAATTTCTGCATAGTACTAACTACGGCTTGGAAAACTGTATTGGGATCCTGTAGGCGGGTGTTTAGAAATAAGTAAGTAAAACGGAGGAGAGCTACCATTTTAAGCAACATTGCCTTCCCCAACAAGGAAAGGGGGAAGTCTCACTAGTGTTTCACATCCAACTCCTAGTGTTGTAACAGAGGTGTAAAACTATCTGCATAATGTAAAGTGGGAGTCATATTTATATCCAAATGCCCAAATACTTAAAATGTGCCTTTTCAACTCGCAGCTGGAGAGTATTACTCAGTAGCCATATGCCCATCGGGAAGATCAGGGATTTTTCTCAATTAATACAGAGTCCTGAGTACTCACCAGATAATGCAAATATCTCTTTTATTTTATGTAAGGATTTATCAGGATTAGATATATACAACAGCACGTCATCTGTGTATAAAGAGATGTTATTTTCCCACAGGTGATCTCATGTCCAACCCTCAAACTGTGCATCTCTCCTTAACTATTCAGCCAGTGGTGCTATCGTTAATGCAAATAGTAATGGTGATAAGGGACAGTCCTGTTTTGCCCCTCTTTCTATTGCACATGTCACTGAAAGAATCCTGTTCACTTCGATGCTTGTGGTAAGGTGTAGAGTAATCTAATCCATTTCACCAACTTTGGACCAAACCCCAATTTCCATAAGTTTGCAAACATAAAGGGCCAAGCCACTGAATCAAACACCTTATGAGCATCTAGTGAGATCACTGCCAATGGTACCTCCATTTCCGCTGTAGCTGCTATGTTAATATGGAGTCTTCTAAGGTTAAGTTGAGTGGATCTATGTGGCATAAAGCTGTTCTGGTCTGTGTGTACCAAACCTAGTATAAAAGCCCTGAGTATATTTGCCAGGGCTTTTCCAAATAGTTTAACATCTATATTCAGTAGGGAGATGGGTCTATGAGTCCCACCTTGTAGGAGGCTGGACTGGCTTGTAGTGAGTACCAAGGGGTACTTGCACCTTGCACCAGGCCCAGTTGTCCCTTATTAGTGTATAGGGGGTCTAGCAGCTTAGGCTGATAGATAATGGTAGCTTAGCAAAGCAGCTCAGGCTGAACTAGGAGACGTGTGAAGCTACTACAGTACCACTTAGTGTCATATGCACAATACCATAAGAAAACACAATACACAGTTATACTAAAAATAAAGGTACTTTATTTTTATGACAATATGCCAAAGTATCTTAGAGTGTACCCTCAGTGAGAGGATAGGAAATATACACAAGATATATATACACAATAGCAAAAATATGCAGTATAGTCTTAGAAAACAGTGCAAACAATGTATAGTTACAATAGGATGCAATGGGGAAACATAGGGATAGGGGCAACACAAACCATATACTCCAGAAGTGGAATGCGAACCACGAATGGACCCCAAACCTATGTGACCTTGTAGAGGGTCGCTGGGACTATTAGAAAATAGTGAGAGTTAGCAAAATAACCCACCCCAAGACCCTGAAAAGTGAGTGCAAAGTGCACCAAAGTTCCCCTAAGGACAAAATAGTCGTGTTAGAGGGAGAATGCAAGGAAAACACAAATCAGCAATGCAACAACGATGGATTCCTGTCTGAAGGTACCTGTGGAACAAGGGGACCAAGTCCAAAAGTCACAAGCAGCTCGGAGATGGGCAGATGCCCAAGAAATGCCAGCGGTTGGTGCAAAGAAGCTCTTTCTAGGCTGAAGAACTGTGAATACTGCAGGAACGACAAGGGCTAGAGACTTCCCCTTTGGAGGATGGATCCCCCACGCCTTGGAGAGTCGTGCAGAAGTGTTTTCCCGCCGGATGGACGCCAACAAGCCTTGCTACACGCAAATCGTGCGTTTGGCGTTTTTGGACGCTGCTGGGGCCCAGGAGGGACCAGAAGGTCGCAAATTGGACCTGCAGAGAGAGGGGACGTCGAGCAAGACAAAGAGCCCTCACTGAAGCAGGTAGCACCCGGAGAAGTGCCAGAAACAGGCACTACGAGGATGCGTGAAACGGTGCTCGCCGAAGTTGCACAAAGGAGTCCCACGTCGCCGGAGACCAACTTAGAAAGTCGTGCAATGCAGGTTAGAGTGCCGTGGACCCAGGCTTGGCTGTGCACACAGGATTTCCGCCGGAAGTGCACAGGGGCCGGAGAAGCTTGCAAAGTCGCGGTTCCCAGCAATGCAGCCCAGCGAGGTGAGGCAAGGACTTACCTCCACCAAACTTGGGCTGAAGAGTCACTGGACTGTGGGGGTCACTTGGACGGTGTCGCTGGATTCGAGGGACCTCGCTCGTCGTGCTGAGAGGAGACCCAAGGGACCGGAGATGCAGCTTTTTGGTGCCTGCGGTTGCAGGGGGACGATTCCGTCGACCCACGGGAGATTTCTTCGGAGCTTCTGGTGCAGAGAGGAGGCAGGCTACCCCCACAGCATGCACAAGCAGGAAAACAGTCGAGAAGGCGGCAGGATCAGCGTTACAGAGTTGCAGTAGTCGTCTTTGCTACTATGTTGCAGGTTTGCAGGCTTCCAGCGCGGTCAGCGGTCGATTCCTTATCAGAAGGTGAAGAGGGAGATGCAGAGGAACTCGGCTGAGCTCATGCATTCGTTATCTACAGTTTCCCCAGAGACAGAGACCCTAAATAGCCAGAAAAGAGGGTTTGGCTACCTAGGAGAGAGGAAAGGCTACTAACACCTGAAGGAGCCTATCAGCAGGAGTCTCTGACGTCACCTGGTGGCACTGGCCACTCAGAGCAGTCCAGTGTGCCAGCAGCACCTCTGTTTCCAAGATGGCAGAGGTCTGGAGCACACTGGAGGAGCTCTGGACACCTCCCAGGGGAGGTGCAGGTCAGGGGAGTGGTCACTCCCCTTTCCTTTGTCCAGTTTCGCGCCAGAGCAGGGGCTAAGGGGTCCCTGAACCGGTGTAGACTGGCTTATGCAGAATTGGGCACCTCTGTGCCCAACAAAGCATTTCCAGAGGCTGGGGGAGGCTACTCCTCCCCTGCCTTCACACCATTTTCCAAAGGGAGAGGGTGTCACACCCTCTCTCAGAGGAAGTTCTTTGTTCTGCCATCCTGGGCCAGGCCTGGCTGGACCCCAGGAGGGCAGATGCCTGTCTGAGGGGTTGGCAGCAGCAGCAGCTGCAGTGAAACCCCAGGAAGGGCAGTTTGGCAGTACCAGGGTCTGTGCTACAGACCACTGGGATCATGGAATTGTACCAACAATGCCAGGATGGCATAGAGGGGGCAATTCCATGATCATAGACATGTTACATGGCCATATTCGGAGTTACCATGGTGAAGCTACATATAGGTAGTGACCTATATGTAGTGCACGCGTGTAATGGTGTCCCCGCACTCACAAAGTTCAGTGAATTGGCTCTGAACAATGTGGGGGCACCTTGGCTAGTGCCAGGGTGCCCTCACACTAAGTAACTTTGCACCTAACCTTTACCAGGTAAAGGTTAGACATATAGGTGACTTATAAGTTACTTAAGTGCAGTGTAAAATGGCTGTGAAATAACGTGGACGTTATTTCACTCAGGCTGCAGTGGCAGGCCTGTGTAAGAATTGTCAGAGCTCCCTATGGGTGGCAAAAGAAATGCTGCAGCCCATAGGGATCTCCTGGAACCCCAATACCCTGGGTACCTTAGTACCATATACTAGGGGATTATAAGGGTGTTCCAGTAAGCCAATGTAAATTGGTAAAAATGGTCACTAGCCTGTCAGTGACAATTTGGAAAGAAATGAGAGAGCATAACCACTGAGGTTCTGATTAGCAGAGCCTCAGTGAGACAGTTAGTCACTACACAGGTAACACCTACAGGCACACTTATGAGCACTGGGGCCCTGGGTTACCAGGGTCCCAGTGACACATACAACTAAAACAACATATATACAGTGAAAAATGGGGGTAACATGCCAGGCAAGATGGTACTTTCCTACACACCTGCCCACTAGTTCGCCTAGTATCAAAATAGGGACCACTGTGGCAGTCTGCTAATCTCTAGGCAGTTCAATCTTTCCATAAGCCTTGATAAACATTTTATGTAGGGGGTATTACTTTTGGGGATAAATGTTGTAGTAATTCAACCCATAAGCCATTTGGGCCAGGGGTCTTCCCAGTTTGGAGCTGTGAGAGTGCTGTCCCAATCTCCTCTTCCATTGGATCAGCCTCCAAGCCCAACGCCTTATCCTTACTTAAGGTTCCACAGGAGCAGTCCCTCACAAAGTCTTCAATTCTGTGCTATTATCCCTGCAGCTTTTCCTATAGAACTTGTGTAAATATCCCATCATAATCGCTGCCAAAGGCATACTACCCTGCACCTTACTTCCTTGGGGATCTAGCATCTCAAGAATATGTGACTTGGCCTCCACTATTTGATAACCATGCCAAACGTTTCCTGGCTTTGTTCCCTCCCTGGTATATTCTCTTTTGTTGTGCTTGAAACAACAATGCAACCTTGTTTCTGGCTATCTCTTTATATTCTGTTCTTATTAATGCCAGTTTTTGAGTTATGTCATCCGTCGGTGAGATGCCCTGTCGGTGTTCTAGCTGTTTTACTTCGGCTTCTAGATCGTCAGAGTCCTTATTCCTTTCCTTTTATCTGCCACTTCTCCTGCTATTATCTCCCTTCTTTTTGTTGCCTTGTAGGCCTCCCATGGCACAGTCTCATCCATGGCCATATCCTTATTCTCCTTAAAGTGTTGGTCAGTTAATTAATTTAACCTCTCTGTAGGAAGTTGGCTCGGTATATACTATCTCAAAGTGAGAGAAAGTGTGCACAAAGTCCAAGGGTTCCCCTTAGAGGTTGATAGCGGCAAAATTAGATAATAATAATGCTCTACTTTGTGGTAGTGTGGTCGAGCAGTAGGCTTTTCAGAGGGTAGTGTTAAGTATTTGTTTTACACGCACATGCAATAAATGAGGAACACACACTCAAAGACTTAACTCCAGGCCAATAGGTTTTTATATAGAAAAATATATTTTCTTAATTTATTTTAGAACCACAAGATGCAAGATTTTAGGTAAGTACATAAAATGCAAGGTACTTCACACCGTTAAGTATAGAACTTTGATTTAAAACAGTAGTACACACAGTTTTGGTTCAAATGGCAAATAACTATTTTAAAAGTGGACACAGTGCAAAAATCAACAGTTCCTGGGGAGGTAAGTTTTGTTTAGTTTCTCAGGTAAGTAAAGCACTTACACAGTCAGCCTCCTGGGCATAGGCAGCTCACCTTTAGGGGTTCAAGGCAACCCCAGAATCACCACACTAGCAACACAGGGCCGGTCAGGTGCAGAGGTCAAAGGAGGGCCCAAAACACATAGGAGCCTATGGAGAACAGGAGGGCTCCGGTTCCAGTCTGCTAGCAGTTAAGTACCTGCGTCCTCGGGGAGCAGACCAGGGGGGTTCTGTAGAGCACTGGGACACACACATACAAGCCCACAAAACACACCCTCAGCGGCACAGGGGCGGCTGTGTGCAGTGTGCAAAGTAGGCATCAGCTTTGCTATTGAAAACAATGGAGGGACCCAGGGTCACTCTGGCGATGCAGGCAGGGCACAAAGGGGCTTCTCGGGCCAGCCACCGACTGGGGTAGGATGAGGGCAGCCTGCTGGTCACTCCTGCACTGGTAGGTGGTTCCTCTTGGTCATGGGGGCTGCGGGTGCAGTGCTAGGTCCAGGCGTCGGGTTCCTTTGTTACCAGGCAGTCACGGTCAGGGGGAGCCTCTGGATCCTCTATGCAGGTGTCGCTGAGGGGGTGCAGGGAGGTCGAGTCAGGGTGTCCACGTCATTGGAGTTGCCTGGGAGTCCTCTTTTCGGTGCTGATTGTCCTGAACCCGAGCCAGGGGCATCGGGTGGAGAGTGTGAAAACTCATGCTTCTGGCGGGAAGTGAGAGTCTCCTTAAAGTGCTTCTTTGTTGCAATTTTGTTGTTGTTTCTGGACAGAGCCGCTGTCCTCGGGAGGTTCTTGGTCCTTCAGGTGCAGGTGAGTCCTCTGAGTCCTCAGAGGTCGCTGGTCCCGCTGGATGCGTCGCTGTGCAGGTTCTTTGAGCATGGAGACAGGCCAGTAGGGCTGGGGCCAAGTCAATTGTCATCTCCGTCGTCTCTGCTGGGCTTTCAGGTCAGCAATCCTTCTTTTTATTGTGGGTTGCAGGAATCTGATTTCCTGGGTTCAGGGTCACCCCTAAATACTGAATTTAGGGGTGTGTTTAGGTCTGGGGGGCAGTAGCCAATGGCCACTGTCCTTGAGGGTGGCTACACCCACTTTATGCCTCCTCCTGGAGGCGAGGGGGCACATCCCTATTCCTATTGGAGGAATCCTCCAAAACCAAGATGGAGGATTTCTAAACGCAGGGGTCACCTCAGCTCAGGGCATCTTAGGGGCTGTCCTGACAGGTAGGTGAATCCTCCTTGTTTTTCTCATTATCTCCTCTGGATTTGCCGCCAAAAGTGGGGGCTGTGTCCGGAGGGGCGGGCATCTCCACTAGCTGGGATGTCCTGGGGTGCTGTAACAATAGGCATGAGCCTCTGAGGCTCACCGCCAGGTGTTACAGTTCCTGCAGGGGGAGGTGAGAAGCACCTCCACTCAGTGCAGGCTTTGTTCCTGACAAAGGCACTCACCCTATTTGGCCAGAAACTCGTCTGGTTGTGGCAGGCTGGTGGAAACTGGTCAGCTTAACACTAGGAATCGGACTGGTATTCAGGGGCATCTCTAGATGCCCTCTGTGCGCATTTTTCAATAAACCCCACACTGGCATCAGTGTGGATTTATTGTGCTGAGAAGTTTGATACCAAACTTCCCAGATATCAGTGTAGCCATTATGGAACTGTGGAGTTCTTGTTTGACAAACTCCCAGACCAAATACTCTTTATGGCTACCCTGCACTTACCCTGCACTTACAATGTCTAAGGTTTGGCTTAGACACTGTAGGGGCATAGTGCTCATGCAGCTATGCCCTCACCTGTGGTATAGTGCACCCTGCCTTAGGGCTGTAAGGCCTTCTAGAGGGTTGACTTACACATGCCACAGGCAGTGGGATGTGCCATGAGTGCCATGTCGACTTAGTCATTTTCTCCCCACCAGCACACACAAGCTGTGAGGCAGTGTACATGTGCTGAGTGAGGGGTCCCTAGAGTCACATAATACATGCTACAGCCCTTAGAAACCTTCCCTGGCCACAGGGCCCTTGGTACCAGGGGCACCAGTTACAAGGGACTTATCTGTGTGCCAGGGCTGTGCCAATTGTGGGAACAAAAGTACAGTTTAGGGAAAGAACACTGTTCCTGGTTAGCAGGATCCCAGCACACATTCAATCATAACTGGCATTAACAAAAGGCATAAAGTTAGGGGGTAACCATGCCAAGGAAGGCATTTCCCTACACTCTTCCCTACACTCTCCATCTCTGGCAGTGAGGTTTAGCGCCATGCAGCTATCCGCCCTCCTCCTGATCGTCTCATATTATATGTCTGTTTTTAGACTTCCAGGGGAGAATGATCCGAAAAACTGCATGCTCTGACTTGTGCATCTGTGGAGTGTCAGCATGGATGTAAATATATAATCTATGCAAGAATGTATGTTGTGAGCCCAAGAGTAATAAGAATAAGGTTTATCTTGAAGATGCAGAGAATGGCACACGTCCACCATCCCTATTACCCGCATAAACCCACTAAGTCTCCCTTCATGGCCTACTCAGACGTGGTTTGTATAAGTCCTACCCTTAATAGGATCCATAAGCACAATAAAAGAGCCTCCTAATATTGCTAGGGCCTGTGGGATCTCCATTATCATCTGACTCAGGACCGGTAGCATCTCACTTTGCAGACCCGGGGCACGTATACATTATCCAGCACCACCTGTTCTCACCCCCATCGCCCCACTATTATAATACAGCGGCATAACTTGAAAGAGCTTTAGTAACCAGACCTCCCTTAGTTTTTTGACCTAATCCATTGACATTCCATGTCAACACTGCTAGTCTCAGTCATAGACATATGACTCCTCTGTCCAACCATATCTCTTTGTATATGCTCAGAGACCCTCCCTAAACCCTGTTTCCAAACATAGCCCCAACATTTCCCCCAACTTCCCACCCACCCTACCTTACTGTGCGATGGCTTTAAACATAGCTGCCTCTTAATTCATGGTACGTCATTCTCCCCATTTGATGAGTACTGTATAAAAAATCAAAAAAAAGGAAAAGTTATCATCCCAACCAGTTAAATCTGTTAAGTTACAATGTTTTGGTCAGAAGGGTAGAGTCTGTGAGGGATCCAGGTTGCCACTCCTCCTCCTTCCAAGTTTAGGAGCCCCCATTATAATCTTCAGGATGGGACTGAATTATTTACCCTGAGGTCAACAGTGTTACCACCAGAGGTGGGGTCGCTGTCTCCAAGCAGACTGATCCTGAACCTTTGGCCTTCAAATCATCTCCTCCTTCTTGGAGAACCTCCCATTTCGTGTCTCCGGAGCTCTCTTGATGTTGGTGCAGGGCTTCCACCACCTTTGCCTTTTCTGTTTACACCTGGTCTGGGGAAGGTTTTTGCAGTTGTCTTTTACGTTGCCTACATCACTGTCTTGCCTCCTTCCATTCATTTAGAGCTTGTTCCTCTTGTCCACTCTGTGGAGGCTGGTATCCTTGACGTTCAAGCCATTTCCACACTACTGTTGGAGTCGACAAAAAATGTGTATTCATGTGTATTCCCTTCCACTATTATACTTAGCCATGCTGGAAATAACAATGCATTTTGAATACTTAGGGCCTCATTATGAGTCTGGCAGTCGCTAGACCGCCACACCCACCAATGGGGCGGTCTTAGCGCCTCATCACAACCCTGGCTATTGGGCTGCCAGGGAACCGCCAGCTCCTCCAGGATCGGAGATCCCGGCAGTCAGGAGGTGGCGGCAGTCCTATACCGTCAGCGCAGAGCTGCAAGCAACGCTGCCCTGGGGATTTACGACCACCTTCTCCACCAGCTATTTCATGGTGGGACCACCACCGTGAAAATGCTGGTGGAGAACGTGGCTTGGGCAGTGCAGGTGCCCCCCTGGCCAGCACCGTCGCACTACTCACTGTCTGCTTTTCATAGTGTTGTGAAGTGTATGCTCTTTTCTACCATCAGCCAGTGCAAGGATTAAAAGTGGGAGGCGACAGAAGACAGTCTAAGCACATGAGAGAACAAAAGGGCCTCAGAATTTAGCACCAGCTTCAGAGTGTTTTTTTTAGAAGTGTCCAAATAAAGTACGTTGATGAAGTTCAGCCTGTTAGACCTGACACCCTTAGGGTGGTCACCCCTAACTTTTTGCCTACCTCCCTCCACTTTTTGGACACTGTTTTTGCTGGTTTTTAGACTCTGCACACTTTACCACTGCTAACCAGTGCTAAAATGCATATGCTCTCTCCCTTTAAACATGGTAACATTGGATCATACCCAACTGGACTATATAATTTACTTATAAGTCCCTAGTAGAGTGCACTATCTGTTCCCAGGGCCTGTAGATTAAATGCTACTGGTGTTCCTGCAGCACTGATTGTACCACCCACTTAAGTAGCCCCTTAACCTTGTCTCAGGCCTGCCATTGAAAGGCTTGTGGGTGCAGTTTCATTGCCAAATTGACTTGCATTTAAAAGTACTTGCCAAGCCTAAAACTCCCCTTTTTCTACATATAAGACACACCTAAGACATGCCCAGGTACCCCATATGGCAGAATGCTGTGTAGGCAAAAGGCAGGACATGTACCTATGTAGTTTACATATCCTGGTAGTGTAAAACTCCTAAATTCATTTTTACACTGCTGTGAGGCCTGCTCCCTTCATAGGCTAACATTGGGACTTCATACGTTGTTTGAGTGGTAGCTGCTGATCTGAAAGGAGTAGGAAAGTCATATTTAGTAGGGCCAGAATGGTGATATAAAATCCTGCTGACTGGTGAAGTTGGATTTAATATTACTATTTTAGAAATGCCACTTTTAGAAAGGGAGCATTTCTCTGCACTTAAATCTGTCTGTGCCTTACAATCCACGTCTGGCTAAGTTTAGTTGACAGCTCCTTGTGCATTAAGTCAGACACACCTCAAACACAGGATACTCAGCCTCACTTGCAAACGTCTGCATTTTGAATGGGTCTTCCTGGGCTGGGAGGGCGGAGGGCCTGCTCTGACACAAAGGACTGCCACACCCCCTACTGGGACCTAGGCAGACAGGATTGAACTGAAACGGGACCTGGTGCACTTCTGAGCCACTCTTTGAAGTCTCCCCAACTTCGAAGGCACATGTGGGTATGTAAACAGGGCCTCTGCCCCTTCCAACTCAGACACGTCCTGGAAAAGAAAGTTGTAACTGGAACCTGCATCCTTCCAAGAAGAACTGCCTGGCTGCCCAAAGGACTCACCTGACTGCTTTCTGTGAAGGACTGCTGCCTTGAGGTTGCCCTGCTGCTCTCTGGCTGAGGTGAAGAAGTGCTCTCCCAGGGCTTGGCTAGAGCTTGCCTCCTGTTCCCTGAAGTCTCAGGACCAAAAATACTTCATCCCTTGAAGAAGGACTCCTTGTGTGGTGAAATTTGACACACAGCCTGCCAGAAACGACGCACACCCTGCACTGCGGTGAAAATTACACTGCACGCTGAACCGGAACGACGCAGCCTGACTTCGCAACGAGAAGATCAACGCAGCGCCAGCGTAGCGACCGGAAATTCAACGCACGACCCTCCGGATCGACACATAGCCAAGCCGGAACGACGCAGCCCGACTTCCAGAGACGAATCGACGCAGCATCTGCCTTGTGGAAGAAAACTCAACACAATGCCCACCAGATTGACGCAGCTCCTGTGACTTCATCCTGTCAGCGCAGAAAATCCATGCACCGTCCACGGG
Organism: Pleurodeles waltl; assembly: GCF_031143425.1. Taxonomy (NCBI): domain Eukaryota; kingdom Metazoa; phylum Chordata; class Amphibia; order Caudata; family Salamandridae; genus Pleurodeles; species Pleurodeles waltl. The sequence continues at coordinate 1,420,187,826 of NC_090444.1, forward strand.
GTGTCTGAAAACCTCGCAACCCGAAGAGGATCCACAACCGAGTGCCAGATATCTATGCACAGCCATCCCTGCGTGGAAACTAAACGATGCATTGCCGTGTGAGACCCGAGAAATCAACACACACCCCTTTGTTTCCACGCTTCTCCTCCTCTGTGGCCCTTTTCAGAGAATTTTCACGTGAACCAGGTACTTTGTGCTTGAAAGAGACTTTGCTTTTAAAAGACTTAGGACATTTTATATTACTTTTCAGTGATATCTCTACATTTACTTATTGCATCTTTGATCGTGTTGACCTGCATTTAACCAGATAAATATTATTTATTATTTTAAACACTGTGTGGTGTATTTTTGTGGTGCTATATTGTGTTATTGTATGATTTATTGCACAAATACTTTACACATTGCCTTCTAATTTAAGCCTGACTGCTCAGCGCCAAGCTACCAGAGGGTGGGCACAGGATAATTTGGATTGTGTGTGACGTACCCTGACTAAAGTGAGGGTCCTTGCTTGGAAAGTGGGTAACCTGACTGCCAGACAAAGTCCCCAAGAAGTTTGCCGTCTTACAAGGGGTGGGTAACAAACACAAGTCATCTGGCCACCACTGAAAACCCCAAAGCTGTGGTTGATTTCCAGCTATTACTATGCACAATTCCTATTTGTAAACCAGGGATGTAAAATTTGCATAGTCATTTGGTTTGTGAATCGATGCTTCCCTTCGACAGCATGAAGAAACCAAGCGGATCGGCTTCAGAATAAACTCATTGTGACGTTCGTCTACAGAAACCAACCCATGGCCATCAAGGATTGTGAAACATCAACACATCCCTTGACTGCAGGAGTGACACTGATGCATCTACTGACACATTGACCACCTTTTACAACTGGGCATCACTGGCTCTTTATGCTACGCTTAGGACAGCAAGTTCATGGCGGTTTCCAGTTCCGGGAGAAATATACAGGAGTAAAGAATAAATGTGCTGAATACATCTGAGTTTTTTGGGATCTTACATCACTTTTTAATAAAACATTTTTAAAAAGTGTCTGAAGCAGCTGCATTTCTAACTTACAGAAGTAAATGGGAGAGTTTCACAGAAACAATGCAGTCCACGTTAATATTTGTGCATATACCTTAGAACAGTTTGCTACTTGGCACTGGTGGGTGATTGTGTGGTGGTGAGTTAGAGCATGGCAGCTAGTGGCAGAAGATGAGGATGCACAGAACGTCTTCCGTCTTGGCCCATACAAACTATACTAGCCCTGAAACTGTTCATGACATCTTCCTAGCCAACCTAAAAAAAAGATCATTCAGGATGGTATATATGCCAAGCTATTGCAGTCAAACATATCGCCTGACATAAATATTGTGTCCTTAATATAATTTAGATAAATATTGTCCAGTGGGGTGTAGATTTTCTATTACTAACCAAATTAGGTGATATTTTTGTAAACAATATTTAGGGCACTTTATTCAAATCAGACAATAATCGAATTTCGAAACTCTGGTATCATACCCCCTTGGAAGATGTAGGGGCGAACTTAACTGTCAGCAGAAAAAAATAGTAGTGCCGATACGCAAGTATAAACTGTTCATAGTTTTACACACCTTTTCTTTAGATAAAAGACAAGTGTTGTGCAAAGAAATAACAGTGGTTGAAGAAACTGTGGGACATATTTGTTAAAGACTTGGGTCCCCCTTGCATGATTTGCATCATGCAAAGGGCGCAAGAGCAATGCAACTCTTAAGTTAAAATTATCAAGCCACGCAAGTCCACCTCATGCGACCTTGCCTGGCTTGATAAATCTACAGCAACGCAGCGCAAATCACTACGTTGCATTAATCTGCCCTGGAAAGGCATCCCATGGGTGGAGCATGGGTATTCCTACACATCCACCCATGGATTCTGGTGCACTCCCAGATTTACCATTACATTTAGACCTGGGAATGCATCGAAATGCTATGCCTCCTCAGGTGAGGCATAACGTGGAGAAATATCCTTATTCCTCTTTGTTACTTTCTCTTTCTATGTGTGCTGCAATCTTCAGCACACATAGAAAAAAGGAAGGAAATTGCCTTTTAGGATTGTGTTTGTGCAGGATGGTGCCCCTTCCTCCACAGAAACATTCCTGTATACAGTGCAGACACCCTTGCACCATGGTGCAAGGCTGCCTGCGTTGGTGCTAGGCAGCACATTGTGCGCCAGCGCAGGGAAAAGACAGGAATGTGCCATACAATGTTAAGTACGGAGTACTTCTGCCCTTTCCCTGTCATGCAGCGCAGCAAGGTGACTTGCTGTGCTGCGTGATTTTTGAATAAATATGCCCCTATGTGACTAACGTTGAAGTCGGTAGTTACCATGAACAGGACTGGAGAAGTGATTGTCAACACATAGATGCTAGTCGCTTCACAGAAGACCAAAGATCTTGTCAGGATGTGAGGGATCTGGAATACTAGTATGCTCGATGATAGAGGACTGCACACTCTATACAAAGGGGGGTCACACAGAAAGAAAATGGTGTCTATAGTTTAAAACTAAATAAAGGTTACAGTATACACAATTCGGGAAAAGGAGCCAATCCTTCGACAGCAGACAGCTACGTCGCTATGAACATCTTTTACAGTTATTGGGCAGAATTAGTGCAAAAGTGCACATTGGAAATTTCTCTGAGGGTTGGTGGTGAGAGTGGGTGGGAGTGCAGTGGGGTTGGTGGAAAATAAGCAAGCATACATAGAATGATGGGTAAATCAAATGAATTAATTTAATTAATATCAGCGTGTTTATGAGACAAGAAACAACAAAAGTGCTGCTTTTAAAAGGCACATGGTGAAACAACTGCAAAAGTATGACTTAAGTTAAATATGCTTAATTCAGCCAAAAATGAACCCTTTATGAAGATCAAGTCTACGTAAAGATATCGACAAAAAATAAAATGACTTGCCTAGCGAAAGTTGAAAAGCGTTTAAGTTTTAAACGTAACCCCTTCGGTGTGCATGACGGATTGGTTCCGTCATGCACACCAACACTCGTGTGCTGAGGACAGAACCATTCTGTCCTCATCTCACGCGCTCCAAATCCCTCTACTGTTTACATCAGAGGGATTTGTTTTTTCTAAAAACAGCCTCGAGAGCTGGGGAAGAGCTTTCACAGCTCCGAGGCTGTTTTTGGTTTTAAGTGAAATGACAAGCAGCACGACGTTGGTGTAATTTCACTGAAAACAAACTTGAAATGAGCCAAATGGCTCATTTCACTTTTACTGCCTAGGTGCTCGTGAGGCTATCTAAGCCCCGACCACCTAGGCAGAAGGGAGAGGTATCACTGGAAAGGGGGGAATCTTCCTTTTCCAATGGTATCCTTTCCTAGTGGATACCTGCTTTTGGATCGCTGCAGGAGGGTGACCCCCATGCAAGGATCCACCCACAAGACACCAGGGAGGGGGGGAGCGGCCCCTTGGGCAGGGGTTTTTTCTCTCCCTTACTTTATGTGCCTAGTCAGTCTTTCTGCGCCCTCCCCCACCCCCAAGGCAGCCCTCAATCTCCCCCTCTGGGGGAGCAAAAAAAACATCTTTCTATCCCCTCTGGGAGGCAGATGGGGGTCATTACCCCCGATCTGCCTCTTTGGGGGGACAGAAAGCCCACTGGATACCAGGTTTTGTTTTAAATAAAAGAGTGGTAGGAGCTGCCCACAAAGGACATGCCAATGCCCCCACTTCAACCACAAATGGGATGGGAACTGTCTTTCTGCCCCCCCGGGACAGAGGGGGACAATTACCCCTATCTGCCCAAGTGGGGGTAGAAAGCCCACTGGACACCAGGGATTAAGTTTATTTTATTTGTATCAGTGGGGGCTGACCAGCATGGGCATGGCCATGCCCCACCCCCCAAAATAGGGTAATAGTATTTCTGCCCCTAGGGAGTAGAATGTCCACTAGACACCAGGGATTACTTTGTTTTTATTTGTATTGGTGGGGGCTGCCTAACATAGACATGTTCATGCCCCCCCCACCCAAAAAGGGAAACAGTCTTGCTGACCCCCGGGGGACAGATGGGGGCAATTACCCCAATCTGCCCCAGCAGGGGTAGAAAGCCCACTGGACACCAGGGATTACTTTTATTTTATTTGTATCAGTGGGGCCTGCCTAACATAGGCATGTCCATGCCCCCATCCAAAAAGGGAAACAGTCTTTCTGCCCCCCAGGGTGCCAGATGGGGCAATTACACCATCTACCCCTCATTTGGTGGGGCAGAAAGACCACTAGACACCAGGGATTACTTTTTTTGTAGGGGTGTGGGTGGGAGCTTAATGTCTCAAAAATGAGGAAACAGTCTTTTTGCTTCCCTGCAGACTAAAGCATTTCACCTCAATGTCAAGCAAGAGGAGATCTGATTTGGCTGGGTGCTGTTTTTACAAATTAGACCAGGAGAGCTTGGCTAACTCCCAGTATTATCCCAATTGCAATGATAAACAGCTGCCCTTTTTGGGGTTGGGTAGGCACCTGGAAAAACCTAGAAGATGCAGACAATTCTGAAATCTAGACATCTGAAGGAGTCCAGGATATTGTGCTCTGCATCCATACAACACCATTGTCTTACCCACAATGCCCTCAAACCTCAAATGTTGATTAAAACCATACATTTTTCCTCACATTTATGAGATGGAAACTTCCAGAAGACGCAGGAATCCACAAAATTCCTACCATCCAGCATTGTCCCACTCCTGCTGATAAAAATGCTGTGCCACTTGTGTGGTTGGCCCTAATATCAGAGACAGGAACTGATTCAAACGATGTCAACAGGAGTCCCCACACAAGGGAGCCCATTGTCTTGGTTTGATAAGTTCCTGTCACTGGCACTATGCCCCTCCACACAAGTGGTGCAGCATTTTTATCGGCACACGTGGGTCAATAATCCATGGTAAGAAAATGCGTGATTTCTGACAAAGTTTGAGGTCGGCATGGCATTGGGGGTAAAAAAAATAAATCATGGGATCAATGCAAATCAACCCTCCTTGGATTTTCCTAGATGTCTAGTTTTTTTTTTTTAAACGTACAGGTTTGCTAGGTTTCCCTAGGTGATAGCTGAGCTAGGGCCTAAAAATGGGTCAGTTTGCATGGAAAAAGATTGATGTATCCATGTTGAGTTTAGTGCCATGTCTTGTTGGGTACACTAAGCCTACCCACACAAGTGAGGAACCATTTTCATCAGAAGACGTAAGAGAATGCTGGTTTGAAGGAAGTTCGTGGCTCTGTAAAGATTCCAGAACTTTCCATCACAGAAATATGAGGAAAATGTGTTTTTAGTCAAGGTTTGAGGTTTGCAAGGGATTCTAGGTAAAACAACCTGGTGGGAGAAACACAAGTCACCCCACCCCAGATTCCAATTTTCAAAAATGTATAGGTTTGCTAGGTTTCTATAGGTGCCAGCCGAGGTAGAGCTCAAAAGCCACACCTACCCACTTAGGAAAAAACTGGTCCGTTTTGCGTGGGAAAACTTATGTGTCCATGTTGCGTTTTGGGCCATTTCCTGTCACAGGCACTAGGCCTACCCAAACAAGTGAGGCAATATTTTGATCACAAGATTTAGAAGAACGCTGGGTGGAAGGACGTTTGTGGCTCTGTGCAGAGTCCAGAACTTTCCATCACCGAAATGTGAGGAAAATATGTTTTTTAGTCAAATTTTGATGTTTGCAAGGAATTCTGGGTAAAACAACCTGGCGGGAGCAACACAAGTCGCCCCACCCTGGATTCCCCTAGGTGTCTAGTTTTCAAAAATGTATAGGTTTGCTAGGTTTCTATATGTGCCAGCTGAGGTTTGGCCCAAAATCCACAGCTACCCACTTTGAAAAAAAACAGGTCAGTTTTGCGTGGACAAATCTGGCGTATTTATGTTGCGTTTTGGGCCGTTTCCTGTTGCAGGCACTAGGCCGAGCCAAACATGTGAGGTACCATTTTTTTTAGGAGATGTGAGGGAACACATAATAGTAGAACACGTTTTTACCAATTATATTTCTCTGCATTTGCACCTTCCAAATGTAAGACAATGTGTAAGAAATAAGTAATTTTGAGAAATACCCTCTAATTCACATGCTAATATGGGTACTCACAGATTCTGAGATGTGCAAATAACCCCTGCTTCTAAACTCCTCATCTTGTGCCCCTTTTGGAGATAGATTGGTTTCCTTCATACCTACTTTTCACTATTTATATTTATATTATACCATATGAATTGCTCTATAACCAGCACACAATGAAAAACCATTGCAAGGCGCAGCTTAGTTATTGGTTCTGGGTACCTCGGGTTCTTGGTGAACCTACAAGCCCTATATATTCCTGCAACCAGAAGCATCCAGCGGACTCAACGGTATATTGTTTTCGAAAATCTGCCATACTTAGAAAAAGTTACAAATCAAAACGCAGACCCCAATGGTTGTTTTTTTACCTCAATTTAAAAAAGTTTTTCTTTCAACTATTACTTTCTATAAGAAAATCTTGAAGGATTCACACAAATGACCCCTTGCTGAACTCAGAATTGTGTCTTCTCTTCAGAAATGTAGAGCTTTCAGGGATGCCTTATTGGTTTCACACTTAGTTCTGCCACTAACTGGAAGGAGATTGAAAGCACAAAAATAGGAAAAATTGAGTACATACCATTAAAATGCCAAACCTGTGTTGAAAAATGTGTTTTTCTGATTCAAGTATGTCTGTTCCTGAAAGCTAGGAGGATGGTGATGTTAGCACTGCAAACTCTTTGTGGATGGCTTTTGCGGGGAAAAAAACAGACACTTTCTCCCCATATTTCCCAAAAATATAAAAACGTAGCTATATTTTGCCCATTTTCTGGGTCTTCTCCAGGGATATCCACAAACACTGGATACCTGTAGAAGCCCCAGGATGTTGATAAAAAAGGACATAAATTTGGCGTAGATAGTTTATGTGGACAAACAATTATTTCGGCCTAAAAGCGAACTGCACAAAATAGCCGACAAAAGGCTTAGCATGGGGGGGGCATGGAGGGTGGTGAGATCTAGCAGTGAAGGGGTAAAATCGTTCTGAAGATTAACATTTTTTGGATGTCATATGTTCAAAGTGTTTTGTAAACGTATAAAACAAATTTCAATATTGGCAGGCAACATACTTTAGTAACTCTGGTTGAAGTGAGCGTGTGATAAATTTCCGCAATATTCAACAGCATGCATATAGCGACTGATAAAAGTGGGCTAATATGCATCACAGAAATATATGCTCTATATTTAGAGGAACAATTAAATTTACTAACCACAGCACGATTCGGTGGCCATAGGGCACGGCAACTGTCGTCTGCCAAAGAGAGAAGCTAAAAACAACCCAAATATTCTCAAATGAATATTAATTTTCTTGTCAGATCAGAACGTTTAATCCAAAATGCGCCTTCAATTCCAAGCAATTAGTTCAGGAGAGCAGCAGACATTAAAGTCAACATAGGTACCTGTAAGGGCATGCAAAGCTTAATTCATGATGTGAAGTTTATAAATGCACATGCTTTTTTATTACCATGATTCAACACCCTGCCGCTTGGCCGTCATGCTACAGTTCTCCAGAAAAATCATACGAAAGATCATGCATTCCTTTCACACAGTAATTAATCAGTACTGGATTTTCTATATGAGTCGTAGAACGCTCTTTAGCGTTCAACAGATTTAACAGTTTTCAAACTGGATTCTGTTGACATGCCTCTTCCTGACATGAAAGGAATAAAACGTCACATTATCAAGCGATCTCGAACCGATCTCGAACCTCCTTGCTACTTTACTGCCTGTGTTCTACCTGATCCCGAGTGCAGCGACTGCAGCAGGAACTGGAGGAAGCCAGCAAACATTGTGGCAGCCTGGCGGTTCTTCATGAACAGAACGCTTGCCAGGTCTGGGCGAGTCCACTTCCACGACTGTGACTCCAGCGCCTCTGCAGTCCCCGTGGCTCAGGCAGGTCTGCGGCGCTCTCCAATATTCACTTTCAGCTTACGCTTCCAGATGAAGATATGCTGTGGTTCGTGTGTTTTCATCAACGTGAAATATTCTGCAGCGTCAAACACTTTCTGGCGGTGACACCGAACGAGCCATATATGCTTCTGTCATCAAAACAAATCTCTGCAGCGTATTGCAGCAATCGATTAGTACATTAATCTATAGGTACTCAGCGCAATGCTAAATAGAGCTCCGAAAGACGTTAATGGCTTGATGAGTCCAGAATTAACTGTCTCGAGAGGCAGGATGCAAATGTGCTTCCTTGGAGATGACAGGAGAAAATTATGCACGAGCTTAGGCTTCGGAGCAATCAATAAAAGGATGCAGCAATCATTTCTGGTTAGCACTGTTATGGTGACTTGATGTTAATGGACTATTTATCGCTGTAATGGTGCAAAATAAGCCCGGGTCCGTAAAATACGAAATATGGCACCAGAGGTGCATCATAATTATTTCTGTTCGTCAATGACATCACAGTATTTGTAATACGTTGTATATAGAATGTGAGAAAATGTACTATAACATGTGACAGTATTATCTCACTATGGCCAAAAATATCCCTAGGGATTTATGGCAACCTAAGAACATTTCTAATCTGTAGTTCAAATGTTTAGTCCTAGACAGCAAAGTGATTTAAAGCCTGACTGATTCCGTCCTTGGTATTGTGGCATCACCATAAATGTACGTTCAATGTCCCACATAATTATGGTAAGAACAGAATTTAAGTAGCCGTGCCTCCCACAAGCAGGAAATGCAAATTATGCGTGCATGAAACACAGATGAGCTTTAGCCCTAGATATGTGGAGAAACGGCACCATTACCTCCTCGTCCATCTTCCTTGTCCCAGTTCTTACTGGAGTATTCATTCCTTGTAAACTGAAATTTCACCCAAGCCGATTTTTTAAGTGTCCCTCCTACCAGTATGGCTTGCTCATGCCACACCACTCAAAATCCCCTCAAAAGTGAAGTCAAACATCTCCACTTGCTGTTTTTGTCATACAAAGCATTATTTGTGGTGGTGATCTCCTCAAGCAGAAGGCTCAGGGGAGCTGGGAATTCTTCTGAGTTCCAAACCATTTTTTAAATTCTTCCCGGACAATTTTGTGTTGAGATTTTATTCCAAAGGTTCCATCTATTTTTCATTTTTTAAGTGATGACTCAATTGATGTAGTTTTGCCAGTTTATATGAACTGTCGTCCTCTTTTGGAGGGGAAGTATTACACACCATTGATGCCCAGAGAGCCTTGGAGAGCCAGGACACAACGTTGGTTAGAAAAGTTGACTTTTTGTTTGTTACGTTTAGTGCATCAGCTCAAATACTTCAGTTCTCATTAGCAACTCCTAGTAGGTAGCTGAAACATGCCATAGTGACAGGTTATAAGCAGCAAGGAGAGTTCCTTTCAACTCAAGTTCAAGGGAAGTTGTTTGGCCGGAGGAAAGGTGGAAGATCACTGCTTCATGTATGGCAATGAAGGGATCTTCAATGTCTGATACGTGCAATGTCGCCACAGGATCTAATCTCCATACCTTTTAGATACACTGCAGAGTGTAGTTGCCAGGGTGGTGTCATCTCTTTTTGGTTATTTCGTCGTCAGAATTCTAGGTCGGGTCAGTAGTGGAGTGAATTAACTTCAAACTTGAGAGCAACTGGTGTTTAGAGTTTCCATTCATAGTCGAGGTTAAGCCAAATTAGTGAACTTGAGAATCAGCTCACTATGTAAAGATTGGGACCAGAAAGTCAGAGGATGAGGTAATGATAAGACCGGCACTTGAAAAGTCAGCTTGCATAAACCTTCAATTCACCAAGAACAAATGTTCACTATGTAAGGACTGAGATGAGGAAGACCAGGACTAGTAGTAATGAAGGTTACTGCCATATACCCCAGCCATTTCTCAAGTGAGGAATAACAGGCAGGGGTCTTCACCCGCAGACAATTAAATGTTCTCTACTCTACATCCATGGACTTTTAATTCAACGGTACAGCATATAAATCTACTAAATAAAAAGGAAAAATGTTTTACTGCAGAAACCACAATGCCTAGAGAAACTTTGTTAACAAGTGCAAAAACTCCCCCATCTATTTCACTTCTTTCGTGTTGTTTTTCATGTGACTGCACTGATTACTACATGAGGTCCAATAACGATCGGTTACAGAGCATGAGTGTCCCACAGACTTTGTTTGCTCGTTACTTGTGGGTTAGCAGGCTCCTTAGGAGGCAGTTCCATTCGAAGGTTCATAAAAATGGAGGATTGATAGTTAGTGGGAAGGGAGCAGCAACTATCGTCTGCCAGAAAATCTAAAAACAATCCTAAGCTTTTGAATGAAAATTTACTTTCAGTACCAAGCAATTTACTTATGAGAACAGCAGACCTTATTGTCAAGTTACAAATACTCATAGCTTCATGATTAATAAGAAAATAATGTTCCTTAATTAAATGTAAGACAATAAATTTTTTTTCACATTATCATGCCATCAATCAGAAGGAATAGTTTCTTACAATTCTCTTATAGTGGAATCTCCATTGAAGTGATAAGCACTGAATAGTCTCCCCCACGTGCGAGGACCCCAGAACACTTCTTTATAATATATCTTCTTTCTTTGGGAAGGCTTGTAGATGTCACTTCAGAAAGAAAAATATTATGCAGACTATAGGAAAAGGCTACAGTGGTCCAATTCTTCATCTTGTTTTTAAAAAAGGAGCCAGAAGAATTATATATGCAACAAACAAACAGCATACATCTCTTTCACTAACCCTTTTTCAAAAGAGTATGGCGATGAAGGAGAGCAGGACAGTGTAGCCCCATAGGATGTCATTATAAGAGTTACAAATAGAGGCTCTGCCTTTGGGAATCTAGTGACCACCAGTATCCCATCATGCTAAGCAGATGACAGTTGCTTGAATTCTTTTTGAGGTGATGTGTGAATGATGTATAGGCCCCATGGTTACCTCTGTCCAGGCCACTGGGGAGGCCGGAGGATTGCTTATGACTTCAATGGAGATTCGCCTTCGAGGGAACTGGAGTTACAGTTAAGAAACTATTCCTTTCTCGTAAGGAATCTCCATTGATAGTCATAAGCACTGAAAAGAATAGCAGGCTTGTCCCCACTAAGAGCGGTGGAAAAGACAGAGGAAAGAGGAAAGGAACCATCTAGGCAAGTAGATTTCTAAGTGAGGCCTGTCCTATTTGAGCATCTGCCCTAGCATCAGAGTCCAGGCAGCAGTGCTTGGTGAATGTGTGAACAGATCTCCATATGGCTGCTTTCCAAATGTCGTCAATGGGGATATTCCTCATTAAAGCAGCCGGAGCAGTTTTACTACTAGTGGAGTGTGCCTTAGGTCTAGCTGATAGTGTCTTGTTAGCTTTTTGATAGCATAACAGGTTGCAGGACACAATCCATCTGGAAATGGATTGTTTGATAGTGGCTACCCCTGTAGGGAGCGGACCATAGTTGATAAACAATTGGTTTGATCTGCGGATGTCATGTGTCTTATGAAGGTAAAACTACAAGACCCTCCTTTCATCGAGGGATTGAAGTGTTCTTTCAGCTGGAGTAGAGGGGTTCTGAGAGAATGTTAGCAATGAGATTGCATGACTAAGGTGGATATCCCAAATAACCTTAGGGAGGAATTTCTGGGGAGTCCTCATGACCACTTTGAAAGAGTGAAATACTTTGTATGGTTTGTGAGAAGATAATGCATGAATCTCGCTAACCCTACGGGCTGATGTTATTGCCACAAGGAAAGCTGTGTTTCAAGAGAGATGTTGCAGGGATGCCTTGTGAATGGACTCAAAATGGTCCTGCATCAGTTGAGAAAAGACCCCTGTTGAACTCTCAGGGAGGTGCAGGATGCGTAACGAGAAGGAAAACATTCTTTAACCCTTCCAGAAATCCTTGACTATAAGAATTTTGAAAAAAGAGGTTGTGAAGGACATTTTCTATAGGCAGTAATGGCTGCCAAGATAACCTTTATGGAAGAGAATTGCAAGCCAGATTTGCCAGATGTAGTAAGTATGGAAGAATGACATCTTCGAGGCAAGCTGTAGGGTCTACGTTCTTGGAGGGACACCAAATGCAAAATCTCTTCAACTTGAAGGCATATCCAGACCGAGTGGAAGGCTGCTTAGCCTCCTTGTGGTAAGCCATACAGGCTTGTGGCAGGTTCAAATGTACTGCACTAGCTGAAAAGCCAATGCAGCCAAATTCATGGAGGAGATACTGGGGTGTACCATCTGGCCTCCGAACTTCATTACAAGATCTCTTCTGTATGGCAGCTTGAGAAGCGGAAGCTGTGATTGGTGATGGACCACCACTGACGTGGCTACTCCAGAGCTATGAGGATCATCTTGGCTCTCGAAGTGGGACAGCTTGATGAGGACTGGTAGGATCAAGAATATCAGCGGAAAGAAATGTGCCGGACCAGTCGATCCAGATGGCATTCCCCAGTGTCGCAGGTAGGTAGTACCTTGAGACGAAGCCACGTCATTTCTTTTTGCTCCAGCAGCTAAAAAGTCGATGGCTGGAGCACCCCACAGATCAAAAATATGTTGAACAATGTTGTCATGCAAGACCGATTTGTGGTTTCGTTGCAGAGCCCTGCTGAGGGTGTCCGCCTGCGCATTCTGCACACTTGGAAGGTGAGTTGCCGTGATCCGTAGGTTTTGGGCTAACAACTATTTCCAAATTGTATGGGCCTTGTGTGACAAGGGCCTGGGCTTCGCCCCCTGCTTGTTGAGGTCATACATGGTGGTTGTATAGCCCATCGGAACGAGCAGGGTCTGTGTCTTGAATGATGGTTGAAAGGCTTTGAGCACTAGATGAAATGCCCAGAGCTCAAGGAGGTTGGCGTGATAGGTCATCTCCTTCAGATACCATGCACTCTGAATTTGCAGATGATCCATGTGGGATCCCCATCCCTGTAGTAATGTATCCATCAGTATGGTTTGAGAAGGAACAAGTTGGTGAAAAGGCATCCCTTGAAGAAGATTGGCAGTGGAGCACCACCATTTCAGGGAATGTTTTAAATGCAGGGAGAGTTCGATCCTGTCCTCCCAATTGCCCATTAGTTGATCCCACTCGTTTTTGAGGCATTCTTGGAGAGGGCACGAGTGGAGAAGGACATTTGGAATGAGGAAGATTCAGGAGGCCATTGAGCAGAGGAGAGATGTCAATGCTCTCACCGTTGAATGAGAGACTTTTATGAGAGAGTGACATATCGTAGGATCGATAAGCCTCTCTCCTCCAAAGGACCTATTTTTTTTTGCATGATGTTGATGGAGGCTCCTAAATAATGCAAGGTCTGAACCAGGGTCACTGTTGACTTGCTGTGGTTTACATGAAGGCCCAACCAATGGAGAAGATTGCAGGTCCAGCTGAAATGAAGCTGGGCTTCCTGAAAAGTTGACACTTTTATCAACCAGTTGTCTAGGTATGGATAGACGAAGACACAACATTTTCTGAGGTGGGCAGCCACTACTCTCATGCACTTTGATAATGTCCTGGTTGCTGATTTTAGGCCAAATGGAAGTACTTGGTACTGATAGTGATCCTGCCTCACCACAAACCTCACGAACGTCTGATGGAGCACGGCCAATCTCCCTGGTGTAATTGGGGATAGATGTGATGTAAGGCCAGCAACCAGAACTTTTCTCATTGAATCCATTTGTTCACATATTTCAGATCGAGAATGGGTCTGAATTTGTTTTTGCCTTTTTTCAGTACCACAAAATATGTGGAGTAAAAGCTTGTTCCTGGTTGTTGGTGAGAAACGGCCTCCCCGCATGTTTCTGAAGAAAGATGTGGATTTCTATTCTTAGAATCTGCAGGTGGTGATTGGATGGTTTTGGTGGTATGGTCGGAGGAGGACTTGCGAACCCGAGACAACATCCATGCCAAACAATATTCAGTACCCAGATGTCTTTTGTTATTTCTTGCCACTCTGCCAGAAACTCTGAAATACTACCCCTTACCAGAGTGGGTAATGGTAGAGGGGGGAGGAAATATTCAAGGTTTTGAGCATGTGATAGGCTTTCCCCCTTGTGGTGGATGCTGTTAGGCGCTTCCCCTAGGTTGCCTTTGTTGCTGTGTACAGGATCATTGCTGTTGGTGTTGCTGTTACAAGCGAGGGATTTGAACCCTCTGGGGTACTTTTGCCACTGGTAAGGCTTGAGTGATTTTCTTTGTTCTTTATTCTTAGGGCCTTTCCAGGCCAACAGCCTTAAGAGTTTCCATTTCAGATTTAATTCGAGCCATTTCATCTTTGGGGTGGCTGCCAAAGAGGGTAGAGCCAGAAAAAGGCAGATTTATAATGCATTGTTGTGACTCTGGTTTCAGAGATGTGAGGCGGAGCCAAAAATGTCTGCGCAGGGCCACACCATGGCAATATTCGTGTGTGGTTAGTACAAAAGAATCACCTGCAGCACTTATTATTTGATTTGAGACTATCAAACCCTTGTTTACAACTTCCAGGAAGTCATCATGTTTGTCTATGGGCAGATCTTAGGCAATCTTAGGCAAACGTCTGGAGAGACTCCCACAATGCCCAATTATATATGCTGAGAAGGGCAGTTGCAGTGGCTGCTTTCATGGAAGTTGCAGCAGTTCTACATACTTTGCAGCCCACATAATCTGACTTCTTGCTCTCTTTATCTGGTGGCACTGAAGAGGCAGGAGTCATGTCATGGAGTTTCTTTGCGGCCAGTATGAAAACGGAGTCTGGAGGAAGGTCTTAATAGTGGAGCCTGCTCAGGAGGCCTGTACTTCTTTTGTAGCCTTGACAGAGCAGACTCTGCTGAGGCCATTTAAAAAAAATATTCCATTACTGGTTCTAGGAGGCCTGGTATTAAAGGAAGGAGTGGTGTGGATGCTGTGTCAAAGGCATTGGCAACAGCATTTGGATATTTAATTTTACTGCTCCTCTTACCAAGATCTTTTGAAAGGTGGTAACATCATCTATTGGGGAGACTGTAGGTGGTGGACAGTCTGTAATGGAAGACAAACTTTGTCCTGTAGATGTGGAGGACGTATATATGGAATGATGTCTAGACCATGATCGTGACTTTAATTGCAATCTGTGTGAATGGCGGCAATGGTGAGATGGTCGTCTGGAATTAAGTGATAACGAAAGCCTTGATCTATGGTGCCTGTGGTGTGAACGATGGTGCATTCAGGAACGTGACCGAGGTCTTGAGCCAGGTGGTTCTGCAGGAAGTGTTGGCATCAGTGGGGTTGGGGCTGAAGGTAGAGGCGGAGGAGGTGGTGGTGAAGGCAGAGGTGGTGGAGGTGGAGGAGTCTGTGGCAGAGATGGTGGTGATGAAGGAGAATCCAGTAAGACTACCCTGTCTCAACGTCGATCCCCATCCTCGACCCATCCCTTGAAGGCGAGAAGGTCGGTGCTGAACCTTGTATCAACGCTGATGCTCTCGACGTTGATGGGGAAAGACGTCGTTTTTTGTCTGAAAACCTCTCTTTGGATTTTCTATGTCTACCAGAGGTAGATACCAGAGCCCTGGTAGACGGCTGACCCTCTCCTTGCTCTGAAGTCCCACCTTCAGACTTTGTCTCCTGCCTGCACTGTTCTTCCATGCCATGAAGGCAAATCTTCTCCCTTTCCCTCAGGGTTTGCCTCAAAAACATCCTGCAGTGATGACAATCTTAACGAACATGACTTGCTAGAAGATAGATAATGCAGATGTAAGGGGGTCTGCTTTGGCCTTCTATCTCCCACAGGCAGGACACTTGTCAAATAAAGATAGCATTATAACTGACAAAATACCACAGGTTCCTGTCAGAAAATTGCAGTAAATACAAAGGAGAGAAGAAAAATTTAGAATGAAGTGGTTGTCACAAATATTAACTGGTGAAGTTTGAAGAGTAATATCCTAAAAGGCCGAGTTCAGTGCTCCAAAGTCCTGCTAGCAGGAGCCGGAAAAAAGAACTGAAGCAACTGTCACTTGCATAGCACGATGGGATACAGGTGGTCCCTAGGTTCCTCAAAGGCAGAGTCTCTGGGGGTCATTCTGACCCCGGCCGTCAGAGACCGCCGGGGCCAGGGTCGGCGGGAGCACCGCCGACAGACCGGCGGTGCCCCGCAGGGCATTCTGACCGCGGCGGTTCGGCCGCGGTCAGACAAGGAAAACCGGCGGTCTCCCGCCGGTTTTCCGCTGCCCCTGTGAATCCTCCATGGCGGCGGAGCGCGCTCCGCCGCCATGGGGATTCTGACACCCCCCACCGCCATCCTGTTCCTGGCGGGTCTCCCGCCAGGAACAGGATGGCGGTAGGGGGTGCCGCGGGGCCCCTGGGGGCCCCTGCAGTGCCCATGCCAATGGCATGGGCACTGCAGGGGCCCCCGTAAGAGGGCCCCACTTTGTATTTCAGTGTCTGCTTTGCAGACACTGAAATTCGCGACGGGTGCCACTGCACCCATCGCACCTTCCCACTACGCCGGCTCAATTCTGAGCCGGCGTCATCGTGGGAAGGTTGATTTGCCCTGGGCTGGCGGGCGGCCTTTTGGCGGTCGCCCGCCAGCCCAGGGCAAATCCCAAAATACCCTCAGCGGTCTTTCGACCGCGGAGCGGTATTTTGGTGGGGGAAGTCTGGCGGGCGGCCTCCGCCGCCCGCCAGACTTAGAATCACCCCCTCTGTGTTTAACTGTTATAATTACTGTCCTGCTCTCCCTCATCTCTATGCTCTATTAAAAAAGGGTTTGTGAAAGGGATTTATGTTGTTTGTTTACAAAGGCATCATGAATCCATATGTATATACCATTCTCCTGGCCCCTTTTTTAAATACAAGATGAAGAATTGGACCACTGCTGCCTTTTCCTATAGGCTGCATAATATGTTTCTTTCTTCAGTGACATCTACAGGCCTTCCTGAAGAAAGGGGAGCATCTACACTTAAAAAGATATATTGTAAAGAAGTGGGTTGGACTATTCAGTGCTTATGACTTCAATGGAGATCCCCTACAAGAGACTTTCTATATACGTATCACAGCTCTTTTTATTGTGTAGATAGTGTTCAACACACTTATCAATTTTTGTTTACTTTTCCTTAACAGGTTTAGATTTCAATCTAAATTCAAAACCTTCCTTTGTAGTCTTGGCCAGAGTTTGTGCGTCTGCCTAAATAAATGATACAGTACAAAAAGGCAGCAAGGCAGCAGTGGCTTCTCTATTGGAGCACCCCGACGTTGCCCCCTTATGTCTGTTGCCCCCCTGTAGCACCTGTAGTGCTGCCCGAATTAATGCAAATAAATACATTTATATATATTTTTTTCAGGCTGCAGCATTGCTTTTTTCACCCCCAGCCTGGGCTGCAGCAGGATGGCTGAAGTAGAGCATGAAGGACAGGGTGGGGCTTATAAATGACATCAGCAGGCATTGGTAATACTCACCTGGGTTCTTGTCGGCACAAACTCAGTGTGCATGTCAGGTTAGCAGGCTGCCTTTCGGCAACCAGCCCAACATGCACTCTAGAGGCCTCTGAATCTCTCACCACCTGTGCAATTTAGTGACCAGGTGGAAGAATCACACTAGCAGCCCTCCAGAATCCTAATGAGCGCTAAATTTGCCTGATTAAACCAATCCTGGTGCTGCTCTCATGTTGTTTTTTAGTAAACAAGAGCACAAGAGGCACCACGGGGGTGGGAAGAGTGAGGTCCACTGAACAATGGCCAATCACTGAATGGCTTTATTATGAAGCCATACAATGATTGGCCATTCTGTTCCTTTCTCTCTTCCCCCTTTGTGTGCAATACCAGTAACAGCACTGCTTATGAGGGAGT
The DNA here is from genome assembly GCF_031143425.1 of Pleurodeles waltl. Classification (NCBI taxonomy): domain Eukaryota; kingdom Metazoa; phylum Chordata; class Amphibia; order Caudata; family Salamandridae; genus Pleurodeles; species Pleurodeles waltl. The sequence continues at coordinate 1,420,205,607 of NC_090444.1, forward strand.
GGGAGAAACTAGTCATTAGAGCTTTTCAGCTCCTGACATGATCTTACTGAAAAGGAGCAGTATCATTATTGGGTAACAAAATGATAATTAGAGAAAGGTAAAAATGTAATGTCTGTGTGGATTCTGTGGTGTGTTGTCACTGTAGCGACATTTTAAATATATGTGCCTATTGTTTAACTACTGAGTGTGTTTTAAGCTCCACTTTGATTTACAAACAGCCAAGACACTTCTTGTTTGTATACTTTACTTGGAAAGCAAGGCGTTGGTAATGAGAGTGTAAGTGAAACACAATAACTTATACAGGCCCTACTACTTTTCTGTTTGGAAAAGACTGTGACTAAGCTTTAATGATCCATGGTCACTGTCTGATAATATGTTTCTGTTCATCAGTTGATGGTTGTCACAGTCTGACTGACATCATCCTACAGCGTTCAGCTCAGGGTCTGATCGAATTCAAAGCTAAAAAGACAACTTCATTGTTATGGTTGACAAGTTGTGCTGCACGCTTATTCAACAATAAGCTGTGATTCGTGCTTAAAGCCAATGCATGCATAAAATAAAACTGTATGTTGCTTTTCGAGGCTTCCTGTGCGGCTTACATGATGAGGCACAGTGCACTGGTCAGTGTGAGGTCTAAAATTGGTTAACATAATAGGTCTCTCCTGACTGCTTCTTCAACAAAGTTTTATTCATGGCTAATTTCCAACTGTCCACTACTAAGGCAAGTGTTAATGATGGATTGTAGATAGAATTAAAAATAGGAATCATGATGTTGATGGCTTTGCTAAGAATTGTTGGAGGGCAGGGATCAATATAGGCAAGTCAGATTTGCAAAACTGAATAGCACATTCAGATTGCTGTAGAGTGATTAGCTGAAACTCAGTGAGTCCAGTGTTGGATCTAGGAGGGGTGGCAAAAGGAATCCTTGCATCGCCACCTGTTATACCTTTTTATGAGAAAATCCTGCTTTGATCACTTCAATCTTCTGCTCAACAAATCCTGAAAGGCTATAGCAAAGTGTTTGAGAAGGCTGGTTTGGAACCAACTTCGGGATAAAGAAAACCCTTTGCAATCAGAAAGATCTCCTTAGGTGAATTCTTTGTTGATTCAATTTGCAAGGTGAAAACCCAACTGGTTTTTCATGCTACAATGACTCCAGCCCGTGCCTCCCACCCTTCTCTTCTCTCTGCACCGATGACCATCTGCAACGCTCTCACTGCTTATCAAGCCTCCTCCACTTCTAACGGAAGTCTTTTCTCCAGAATTGGAGAAGATAACACTTTCAGTGAGACTAACCTGGTCCCTGTATCCAACCTAGGCTCTATTGCATTCAACCTGAACTTGTGACTTTTCCCCAGTCTAGCATGACAAGTGGTGCTTACTGTTTTTAGGCACTATTTACCCTTCAATAAAATTGAATATGTCCAGTTACACTGAGTGGAATTTTGTTGCTCTGGTATCTTGCTCTGGTATCATTTTATTTATTACAATGTACTCTATTATACTAAATTGGTCTGGGATGTTTTCTTGTGTTGTGTTTTCACTTTATTACTGTTTGAACTGGTGCATAAACTGTTTTTGTGCAGAGCTACCAAGGGCTAAGCACAGGTTATCTTAGTGACTTTTGTGGTTCACCCTGACAAGGACTATGTTTGTTGCTTGCATAGGGTTTTCACTCCTATCAAGCAATAACCTAATTTCTTACATGTCATTAATCTGAAAGTTGTTCAAATAGGATCAGAATCGTAATGGTTTGGCCTAAGGCAGAACAGAACAGAATTGCAGAGATTTTTGAGCCAATCTAATTAGGCACAAGAAGGGGGCTCATAACTCAAGAAAAACGGGGGGGGGGGAAGAAAACATTAATATGGTTTGTCCTTGTACTGAGGGAAGTGAAGCATGGATAACATGACCCATTGACAGACCACAACTGAAAGAACACTGCATTACTCGTCAAGCAAATCAGTTGTCTTGACAAGTAAAGAATTTAAATATGTTCCCAGATAGGTGGTAAACACTATGCAGTTAGCTGAGGCTAATATAACTCCCATGAAGAAGATTTTGTCACTGCATAAGGAGAAGATGATTTTTGTGCTTTTTGATCCAGGACATTCCAAGAATCATACATGTTTCAAAAACATTAAGCAGAGTTTGTCTGGATGGGATACTCTGTCACAAATGTGTTGTAAGGGCAATACAGCATCTGGTATTTGTAATACACTGGATTGGCTATTCAGCGGTGTGAAAGGTATAAAATATATACTTGTCCCTGGGACAGGTTGCTTCATAAATCTACTTGTCCTGAAAAACAATCTACCTGTCTCCTTGGTGCCATGTAGTGCAGCGACAAATTATGGCAGCAATCTCATTACGTAAGAGCTCTGATAATAGCCTCTCTGATTGTGCTACGACTATAATGGGGCTTGAATGTTTGAAATTTCAATCACTACTATAGCAATTTCTTTGTTTTGCCACCTCTCTGCAGATCTACATACTGGGGTTGGAGAAAGCAGTTAGAAATAGTTCCAGGGGTAGAATGCCTTTGACTTTATAAACTTATTTTCCTAACAAGCAATACAGTCTCACTTGGGCATGAGATGAGGTGACCATATTGGAAATTTGCGTCCACAGCGACTATGCTAGGCCATTATGAATAAATGTTGTTGCAGCCAGAATCTTGTGCCGTAGATCTAGTGATTCTGTTCTAAACAGTCTGGTTGCTTCCTTAGATTGAATTAAAAGGCTTTGGGAAAACAGGGAACTATTTCTGGAAATTGTGTTATCAAGGGAAGCAAATGTTTAACTATTTTGAACATTAATTCATCTTGTATAAGGCTGGGAGCCTCTTGTATTGCATTTAAGGTTTCCTTTGATGGAAGAGAAAGCACTATTAAGCCAGAATTATGTACTTATTTTATGTATAAGTTTAAAAGATTACAGTGTTCGAGTCCAGTGTGGTTACGCAAATTCCTATGGAAGGAATAGCAGATATTTCTGTACGTTAATTACCATACAGTGCTACAAAAGGCCAAAAACAAAGATAGTAATTTTGTTCACAGGGAGAGGCACTTAGTGAACACATATATAAGGTACTAATTATTTATATGTTTAGTTTCAGGAATTTTAAGTTGCACACCAAAGAACAGAGACATTGCCAAGCTATTTCCTCCTTTGTTTTATTTGAATGCAGAACTATTATGACAAGCTAATAAATATATCTCTTTGCCTTTAGACATCCAGTACAGCCTGCAGACTTTAACAACCAGCAGAAGTGACAAACCATTTAACATAGAGGGTTTGCCCAAATAACCCCTTGGGGTTCCTGGGCAGCAATACTTGACAAATAAACAATGAAAGATGGGATCAACTGGATTTGTTTACTTCTCAAAAATGACAAGGTGGTGGGGGCATCAGTGTGCCAGCGCGCAAGATGGCCACACCCTAGTGAGGCTCCTGCGACCTGGGAGCATAATATGTCATAATATGTAACAGACTGCGCCCAAAATACTTGTGGAATGGCGCAGCCTGTTTCATTGAGACCCTGCGATCAGGACAACAGGCGAACTGGTGTGGTGAGGCTGTGTTAGCCCGGAAAAAAACGAAACAACAGATCAACCGTAACAGACGACTAAGATGGCGGACATGGGGAGTCAGAAGCCGATGTGTGATACCCGGCGCGGTGAGATCCGAGCGGGTGCAGAGACGGGATCCACATTCTGGATTGAGTCTGCAAAACGTGTCAGAAAGAGCAAAGGGGGACAAAGCAGAAAGACTACGACAGACGTCCAAGAGAACAGCTAAGTAACCCTGCGTTGTGTCTCTGCAGTGCATATTGGCGCAGGTTGGTTGGCACTAGCGGGCCAAGTTAATCTGCTTCTGCACCCATTCTGGGGAGAGTTAAAACCCGCAACAGCTAAGGAGGCAGAAAGCCATTTATACCTGAGGTAGCGACTTACACCACACAGTAAAGAAATGTAAAGTATCCCCCTTTAAACGACGGTGAAAGCGCAAACTAAACTCCACCCATATACAGAAGCTGAGTGGGCACATGACTGGCAGATAACTGTTATATAACACAACCTTTGCAGAATACGGTGAATATAGCACTAAATAGGCACTAACTGTAAGAACGCATTACCACCGACAACAAGGGTTTGACAAAGAGGCTGTTCTGCCCAAATATAGGAAAATAAACTCCAGTTAAACCATCATAGGTCACATCATTGCCAATACGGGAAAAACTGAGGGGAGACAAGCCAAGCTGCAAGTTGAACAGCGCAAGACAGTACGACATGCACATGAAAATGCACTAGACAGTGAAGATCGATCAACAAATGCCCCCCTCCCCTGGAAGAGATAGATATGAAAACGCTGTTGGTTGCGATGCAGGGAAATCTAGCTTTGATCGAATCCAAAATCTAATCCAAAATGGACTCTGTGTGCTTTAGGCTGGACAGGATGGCACAAAAACTGGAGAAACATGATAGACGGCTGCAGGAAGTGGAGCAATGAATATCGCAGACTGAAGACTCTGATAACTTGAAAAAGGCACAACTTTCAAATATGGGCAAAGTGCTAAAATTCGTAGCCACAAAAAATTAAGATCTAGAAGAGCGCTCAAGGCGCAATAAACTGCGAATCATGGGAATACATGAATCAACAAACACAGGATGTATGGAGGACTATGTGGAGACGCTCTTGTTTGCATGATGAATCCTTATGTAAAGTATTTGTAGTGGAGAGAGCACATAGATTGCTTGAGGCGCAACCTCCCCCAGGGGCCCCTGCAGGCCCAATCATAGCGAGACTCCTGAACTACAAGGACATAGACTACAAGAACACCATACGCTGAACTTTGAAGGGAATGCAATATCTATCTACCCAGACATTACTCCTATGGTGGAGGAAGCCAGACGAAAGTACACAACCATGAAACAGAAATTAAGCCAGGCAGAGATTCCATATGCAATGCTGTATCCTGCCTGATTGCGAGTCACCTATAAGGGGAAAGATTGAATACTCGCAAACCCGCAGCAGGCCCGCGACTTTTTATGAAACATAGATATAAACACTCACAAAAAAGGTTCCAAATTTCCCAAAAAATACAACCTAGGCCGGTATCACCTACTTGGGACGTTGAATTGTGCCGATTATTAGACCTCACTGCTCGGTCACATACGTACACTTGCGATTTCCAGAGCTGCAGGCCACGAAAGACTAGAATGGCGCTGCACAATGTTCAGTTATGAGCAATCTGCTAAAGTTACCGATCACGCCTAGGTGCCCCTTATGTAAATGAGGGTGTCTCAGTCTGGCACTTGGAAGCCCCCCACAGGTTACCCCTCTGTGTGTGTTAAATTTACTGTGTTATTTGGTAAGGATAGCTGACGATAAGGGAGGGGCTACATATACATGGCGGGACTGGGCCATCAGAGTGGGAAGTGGGTTGAACAGGGGAAAATGTATGAAGCTGTATGTTTTATTCTTAATATACAAGCAACACGACTGAAATGTATGCATGGGCACAAGGATGGAGCAAGTGAACATTTAACATGATGTAAATTCCATGGCATACGTGAATAACCAACACATACCCAGCACAAGTAACACCCACCCGAGACATTGAGATGCTTGACATGGAATGTACGAGGCTTGGGAGATCCTAGGAAACACAGACATATTTTAGCATACCTGAAAATACATAACATACACATAGCACTATTGCAGGAGACACACTTCACGCCATCCCAGAGACCAACATTTGCAGCAAAATGGGCCACTTACAGGCAATACTCGGCCTACTACTCCTATGCTTGAGACACCACCACAATTATACACAATGGGGTTCCCTTCGCCCCCAGGGTGCTATGAACAATAAACATGGATGCTACACTATTATTTGGGGCAATCTTGGCTCCTGCCCTGTAATTATAGCTAATTGTTATGGGCCGAATACAGTCAATCCAGCCTTTTTTTTATAAGGTTTGGGGTCTCATAGTGGACATTGGCCCAGGTATGGTGATCTGTGGTTGAGATTTCATTGTAGTATTAAACGATGCTCAAGACAGATTGGGCCTATCGCCCACCGTAAAGAAAACCGCCACCAAATACCTCCTAGACATCATGACAGACCACTTCCTGATTGACCCATGGAGGATGCTTAACCGCAAAGCCCAAGAGGGTACGTTCTATTCTGGAGTACACAATAGCTGGTCCTGTAGATTACTGGATTATAGCCAAGATGATGGGCCCATGGGTGAAGGAGATAAGACATCTTGCAAGAATATACTCGGATCACTCTCCAATGCTATTGATCTTGAGTTGGCCTACAGGTGATGGAAGTGGTGCCAACTGGCGACTGCACCCAGGAAGTTTACTAGATGCTATGTTTCGGGGGGAGTTGAAGCAGGAAATAGAATAATTTATTCGTAGAAATATTGGCTTGTATCCTCGATTGGTATGGTATGGGAGGTCTTCAAGGTCAGATTAAGAGGTGTGTGCATTTCAAAAGGCTGCAGAATACTTTGTGAGCTCTGCAAAAACCTTAAAAGGATGGAATCTAAGCTGACACAGCCTGAGTCACAACTGACGACTGCAACCTCTGCTGATGCGCTAACTATTTTGAGAGACATATTAACTGAATACAAAGAGACAGCAGAGAGGGAGCGGCTACATAGTGGTAAATACGCAAGAGCCCAAGAATATGGCGAAGGGGGGCGGCCAGGGCGGATACTCGCAACTATGACGCGTCAATCCTCCATGTCACACATCATTCTAGAAATAAAGACACGAGAGGGGCACATATGCCGGGACACCCCGAGTATCCAGTGCGCCTTTGCAAGCTACTATAAGAAGCTATATAGCACGCGCAGGCAGTTGTGGGCAGAATTTGACAAGTGGCTGGATGAGATAGTAATGGGCTGGCTGGGCGACGCCCAACGGGAGTTCCTAGCTGCGGAACTAAGCAAAATTGAAATTAGGGAAGCAATCATGCAGCTACAGTCAAGGAAATCCCCATGCTTGGATGGCCTCCCTACAGAATTTTATAAAGCTTTCATTGATTTGCTGACCCTTATTTTGATAGGGGTGTAGGAGGAATCCAAGGAGGCAGATATACTTCTGTTGACTATGAGGGAGGCGTTGATACTTGCCCTGCTGAAGCCTGGGCAACCACAAGTTGAATATGACTCTTATAGGCCCATGTCACTTATAACCTGCAATGTTAAAATTTTGGCCAAAGCACTGGCCTCTCCCTACATTTCCCCTTCTTTATCTGACAGGGTTAATCCCAGGAAGATCTACCTCAAACAATCTGTGCACACTAATTGCAGTGATAGATGACATCGATCCAACACTAGACACAGTTACAGTATTCCTTGACGCCACCAAGGTGTTTGATTCCCTTGAGTGGGACTATCTGATGGCCGTACTCCGGAGGGTGGGAATCCCAGAAGGATTCTCAAGATGGGTGGCCCTTTTATACTCCCAACCCAAGGCAAGGGTGCGCATAAATGGATCACACGCAGAACCAATCATTATATCTAGAGGCACAAGGCAGGGGTGTCCACTGTCACCGCTTTTATTCGCGCTAGCTGTCGAACCGTTGGCAGCCAACCGCTAAGACAGCGACACCGGGACTATGCCCTTCAATACACATCAAGACACTTGCTCATATCTATGTATGGGGATGGCAATACAATATATCTGAAGGAACCACAACACAGTCTAAGCCCCATCCTACTAGAGTCCATCTATTTTGGTGGACTATCGGGTATACAAATAAATTGGGGGAAGTGCTGTATCTTCCTGCTGACGCCACAGACAAACCCTGTTGAACTGGACTATCCATTGCAGTGGTGTACAGTGGAAACCAAGTAGCTGGGTATTAGGGTTACAATAGACAAACCTGAAAAACTGAGAGCAAATTACGGCAGGGCTATAACAGAGAAGGTGACAAGATGGATTTCCCTTCCTTTATCACTAGCAGACCATATAAGCCTAATAAAGATGATTGTACTCCCTAAACTACTATACATATTCCTCAATATACTATACAGACATAGGTGTGCTTTTTTCAATACATTATGCACGCAGATGATTAGTCTGGTATGGGCGGGGACACGACCTTGAGTAAGTTGGGAAACTCTCACTCTCCCCTTTTCGCAGGGCAGCTTCGAAGCGCCGAAGTTTGAGTTATATTACCAATGTGCACAGGCCCACTAAGTAATATATTGGTTTAAGCCTGACTCGTATATGCCACATTTAGCGGGAGAGGAGGGATATAAGGCTCCCACACCCACAGTATCATTTCTGGGAGCGTTGCCCCAGATCCTAGGCTTTAGGGATTCCACGGTGGTATGCACCACAGCTGCATGGAATGCCTTGGCATGATACGCAGGCAAGCCCATGCTGTACTCCCCAGTGTGCTCGCTCTTACACTCCCCTTTTCTACCAGTCACACGAGAAACAGCATGTAAGTGACTGCTGGACAGATTAAAATATCACACGTTGGGCGATCAATATGTAAATGGCACATTCAAAACTAGAGAACAGTTTTTCGCTGACACCCCATCCACAACCCTATTTGTATTCCTATATACCAGACTACACCTTAACATGTGAGCAGCAACTCTGAGGTTCCCTAAGGACCCTCACCCACTGCCCTAGATGTATTCCTATATACCAGACTACACCTTAACATGCGAGCAGCAACTCTGAGGTTCCTTGATGACCCCCATTCACTGCCCTAGATGTATTCCTATATACCAGACTACACCTTAACATGCAAGCAGAAACTCTGAGGGTCCCTGATGAGCCCTCTATACTGAATGCATTACATACATTGATACAAGCATGAGCACTGAAGTGACTGATATCCACGCTCTACTACACTATACAAACAGAAACAGCGTGTGGTACCCTAGTGGTTTGACAGAGAGGCAGGCTGAATTGGGGATGGAACTATTGGATGATATTTGGAGGGAATGTTGTGCTCATACTGGGCAGGTCTCGTCTAGTAGTCGGCTTCGCATTGTCCATTATAAATTCCTACAGAGGGTTTCCTACACACCGCGAATAATGTACAGATATGGGTTGAGGGAGAATGATAGATGCAAGAGACGCAACATGACGGTAGCAAATTTTCTGCATCCGGCTTGGAAGTGTTGTTGCATAGGGGAATACTGGCATGATGTAGGACAGGCACTTCAGGAAATGCTAGAGCGCTCATTTCGACTTACACCCTTGACAGCCTTATTGGAATACACACAGCAGATTAAGCCACAGTACAGGAGATTCACAGCTACAGCACTACTGCTGGCTAAGCGTATAAATAGCCTGTCGCTGGGGCAGGGGATGTGCCCCGAAATTCAAAAAATGGCTGGCAGATCCTATTTGTTGTAATGAGCAACTTTCGATGTATGCCGAAACCCTACCTGTGAACTCCAGGCCACAAGACATTTGGGGGCTACTGCACCATTATCTGTTAACACACCGGGATGATCCCTCAGATGACCAATTCTTAAGCCCCGTAAGCAAGCATCAAACTTCCAAGAGGGCCAAGTGGCCTTCAGCCACACGAGATGCTAACAAGACACTGTTGGTGTACTGGGCAGGATGGACAGGAGAGAGATGTAGAGCTGTAAAACCAGGAAGATCTGGAATGGTGTTAGACAGCTTCTTAATGGTATCACCACTTATTAAACTGCTATACGATGAGAGATTGGTATGATAAAATTCAGGTAAGCTAGATGCGAACTGATAGACTGCTGCAGGGGAAGGCTACATGCAATATTCAAATTAAACGGTGACATGTTGATGTAAGACATGACCCTGCCAACTCACACTTGTATAAATAATGCATAGGCAATGCTGGTAATGATCCTCAATACCTAATAATGAATGCTTGTATGATTGTGAGCTTGTTGATTAATGTTGTTATTGTAATCAATAAAAAGCACTTAATAAAAAAAAAATTACAAGGTAAATTGTCACTGGACATCAGTTTTTCAAAACAGTTGTAAATTATTGTCACATATATTATATATAGAGACTGTGTTGCTCCAACTCGTCACTGCAAAATACAAAACAAATATACAAAAACAAACAGACAAATCATATTATTATATTATATATTTTATTATATAAGTTTTCAAATCAAATGAATATCATATTATTATATACATCATATCATTGTAGGAAAACACTATGGCATTTGTTGAAGGAGTCTGATAATATTTATTAGCAATGGACTAGAGCACTGGAGCATTGGCAGCCTTTTGGCCTTTGGCCTTGCTTCCCTGTTTTGAGAAGAACCTTTATATGGATTGCATATGAGAAGGTCGGAGACAATCACCTTATCCCTTCACAAAAACACAGAAAGCCACAAGGAAATTGAAAGAATATGTTATGATTTGTTTCTTTTCTTGTATATATGTTTTATATGTGTGCAGTGACGAAATGTAACAACACTGACTCTGTATGTCATATTTGTGACAATAATTTACAAATGTTTTGAAAAAAAATGATGTCCAGTGACAATTAGTTAGAAGTAAAAAATCCACACAATTCCCTCTTTTTCTATTGATTGTCCAGCACAAGTGACAAGTCAACGTGGTGGAGTCCGATGTCTCTGTTTTCCCTATTATCCAATTCCCTTCCCCCGTTTCTATTATTGGCTCTCATATTCCTGTTTAGTGGGCATTAGTGGAAGGTGGTGAGAGATGAGTGCATCAATCCAGTTGAATTTCAAGCACAGTTAGCGCATCCTGACAATAAAAAAACAATAAAGTGCATCCTGTCATAGGCCACATTTTTATTGGTTTACCGTCACTTCAGCATTGAAACAATCTTGAGATCTACAAATTGCTTAAATTGTGTTTCATATTCACAAAGACTGCAGAACATTTTTGCAGATCTTAAGACAGGGGTCAACCCTCCAATTCCAATGTCTTCCTTTAGCTTATCACCAGCCCCATGTCTCTACACAAACATGAAAATGCATGAATCTGAGTGTTTAGAGCTCAGGAAATCAGGATGATTGTCATTCTTTTTTTTTCTCCCATAATCCTCTAACACTGAAACAACATATCAACAAGTTGACTCAATAGCTATAGTGGCCAAAGTTTCTGATTAACAAGGAGAAGTCCAATCTCATTCTGTGCAAACAAACAGAATTTTTGGGCTTCAAGATGGGATCAGTGAAATCCATCCTTCTCTGCAAATCACTTGTTTCTTTATGACTTTGAGCAAGAAATATGGATCTTTTAGTTTCTTCCATCCAAGCCACATTCCTGTGTCCTTTAAACTATTAAGCACTTTAAAAAACTGACGAGTCAACATTTTGAGATATGTTTAACATTTTCAGATGTTTTTTCTGTAGATTAAGATGCTCATGTTGACATACAACAATGTTGTGACCATCAGACCACCTGTTATGAAAAGAGTATTTTTCGCTTCTACCACGGAACTTGTATCAGAGTCAAATGGTAGCCTGACTAGCTATGGCATAAAAGGTGACCTGTTCAAAACTGAAAGAACATGCTCTGAGAAGGAATCATCTCAACATATAAACTGATTTGTAAGCTAGCCGGGTCCTTTGCCATCATACAGTAAGTCCAAAGTCCATGGTGGAGCCGAGAAAATGCTTCTGTAACTTTTGTCTTGCTCACAAACATTCAAAAGAAGCTGATTACCTTTAAGCAATTTGAAGTAAGTCATCAATTGATCTTCAAGAATTCTTGAAGGTTATAGCAACTGCTGTTTGCACCCTTTTGCATTATCCAAAGTTTCATCAAGGTGGAGACCATTACTAGTAGATGTTTTCGCAACCTCATTGTTCTTCAGTGGGAGACTAGATCCTCGTGCCCTGGTCATGCATGCATTTTTATGCAAGACTGGGGAGAGGGATAAATTATTCCTTTCATCCCTTTATAAAGAATTCCAGAATGCTAGCTCAGGTAAGACAACATGAAATATAACACAAATATGGGGTACCTTTATTCAATAAGAAATTAGATCAGGTGAAAGGGGTAATGGAAACAATGCAACTATAAAATGAACAACCATGTGCTTTATTTATTTTCTGTTGGAGGACATTTTCTAAAGTAAAGAAAAGACCATAAAACCTAATACATTCTTAAATAATTATTTATGATTATTTTTTACATTAAATCAAAAACCTAAAATATATACACAGAATTAACAGAAATTACTATATCATCCATGTTTCAATTCATAAGAACACATAGGTGGTCATTTTGACCTTGGCAGTCCTGCCCAGCCATGCCTGCAGTTGCGGTCTGACCACCGACAGTGCTGCAGTGCAGAACCACCAAATTATGACCGCAGCAGTGAACTGGCTGCACCCCAGCCAGTTCACCGCCTGTATCACCAGGGCGGTGAGACCGCCTGGCGGAAGGTTGACTAACTTCGACTCAGCGGTCCACCTTACACCGCCTGCGTTATTATTATGAGTATTCTTACCATCAGGGATTCAGTGGCGGCTGCCCCCCCACGAAATCCCTGGCGATAAGGATACTGGTGACAGGAATACCAATTCCTGTTGCCACAACAGGACTCCCCAACCCCCACTCCATATAGGAGGCCCCCTCACCCCTGACCCAATCAGAAGCCCCCCATCACCCCCAAGCAGCAACACCACCCTGATCCCCATACAGATCCCCGCGCCTGATCCATGTACTGACCCCGATCCATGCACGCACACACCACACTTACATATATACACGCACACATCCACACACACATGCAAACACAATCCATGACACCCCCACCCCCTGCATTTCAGCATTCACACAAGCACACAGACACTTGCACACATGCACACAAACACAACACCCACCAATCCCCTTCCATTCACACACATACCCATTCACGCACACAACACTCAACACCCACCCCTCTCCTGTTGGATGATCACCTTACCTGGTGGTCGTCCGGGAGGAAACAGGGTCCATGTCGCTTGCTCTGTCGACAGCGCTCCACCATCACAACACCGCCACGCCATTTACAATGTTGTAATACAGTGGGCAGTGTTGTGGTGACGGAGCAAGCTCCACTAGACCGCCGACCACCAGTATGAGAGCAGCCAGCAGCCATAATATGCTGGTCTTCAGACCGCCAACACTGGTGGTGATATGGCGGCGGTGAATTCGGCGGTCTACGGAATAGACCGCCAAAGTCATAATGAGGGCCATGATATTTATTGTGCAACATCCTTGCATTATACAAACACAATATACCTTATTTTCATATAAAAAGTACACACCAACAACCTCTGCCCTTTTATTCACTCTCATTAAACCTTATCCATCCATGCAAGCATACACCCCCTTTTTCCATTACTGTAATAACCGAGTTTTGTGAAAATCAGCCCTGATGTAAGAGAGTCTAGTGCATCCTTATGCATCATTAGTGTGAAACATCTTACGCTAATGTGGCCCAACTATACAAATATCTAAGCAGCAGAATCTCATAGTGGCGCAAGTCAGGCATTGTGCCACTTTGTAACACCTTATGCCACAAAATGCCTGTAACAGGCATTAAATATGCAAGTGGGTGTACAGCTGGTGGGGGGAGCCAAAATGGTGCAGTGGAATCTAACAAAAACAACTGTGCCATATATCACTGCTACTTTTGACACCTGCTCTGAACAGCTGTTTAAAGGGGGCACACAGTTGGTACTAATGGAAATCCTGAGTACTGTTCATGGTAAGTGCCTAAATCTTAGCTCAGACCCTTTATAGTACATCAATTGTGTCAAATACCTCATACGCTATTGCCCCCACCCTGTCCCATGGTGTGTAATCTGTAAAATACGGCGCACAGTCAGGAACAATAAACATCTCCTAAATAATTCACTATCACCTGAATGTGTGTGGAATGTAGGCATTGTCTCAAGCTAATACAATTTACATTGTCACAAACATATCACACAAGTGTGTTGGCTTGACATTTGTCTGTAGCAATCCAGGAAATATAGGTGAAGACTGTTGTACAGATGTATGGGCTAGGCAGGAAAAGGCTAGCAGATACCTACAATGGCAGGAGTGTATCTGCCAGGTAACCTAGCTAAGTCTGAATGACAATATCACATGTGGGTACTGAGAACATACTTCCCAGTGCCACTTACATGTATTAGTAAGAGAGTGACATTCAGGGACCAATACATACAAATGTCTATGTGTATCACACCCAATCAACTCAGAATGTGCATGTAAGTCAAGCAATGTACGTCCCCAACTGTGCATAGCGCCTCTTTCCCCAACCAACCATACTGCTAACTAGAATGAGTTATTGCTTCCTTCTGGCCCCCTTCCAGCCCCTTACTGGAATGTCTTTACCAAGTTGGTGTATCATATCCTCTGTCTCAATATTGCCCCCAATTACTGATTTAGGGCCATTGCAGCCTGCTCCCAGCCCACCCACAAGATGCTTTAGGTGCATATCCAGTTCCACATTTACAATCCCACGAGCCCCTCTTGCCTTCCAGTGGATCCCAAGATCTGGTTTGGTGATCAGGACGATGCCCCAGGTTAGGCATTATAAGTGTTGACCTGCACCTCCACTTCAAGTGTTTCACTATTCTCCTTTGCCATTCCGCCACCCTGGTGCCTCTTAGAGCGGTTGCAGTGTCTTGACCCTCCTGCCACCTGACTTTCAATCCAGCCAATCACAACCAGCTTCTGGGCTTGCTAAAAAGTGAGTTTTGCATGCTGCCACTAATCGAAGCTGCGCCCCATAAGTCATTGTTTACTTGTGGTCCCGTTCTCTCAGAGCCTTCTTCACCTAGAGGACACTGCTGCACATCCTCTGGACCTAAATACAATAATTGAGGATGAAGGTAACCCAAGCTTTACCTATATGCAATGGAGGGGCACAGTGAACAGCTTGGTGACTCACTTCCCAGTATCGGACGTTTATGAGTCTTGCTATGATGGGACAAGGGTGTGCTCCAGGCTATCATGGTGCACCTGGGATCCAGTGGGCTCCCTCCATCTAAAAGATTTTTGGGAATCCACATGTTTGCAGCTGTTTCAGGATGAGATCGTCCACAAACAGGTCCATGGCTGGACCCTCGGTATTTTGAGGTACTACTAGTATCCATAGATCATTTCAGCAGGACCAGCCCTCTAAGTCTTCCAACGTCTCTCACAACTGTTCTACTGTGGCTTCACATCACTTTTTATACATGGCCACATGCTCACATTTGCTTTCCACAACCTAGGTAACATACCCAATGAGTATATTTTGGTACTGTGATTACTCATGTCAGCTATGAGTAGAGGGAATGACACAATAAAGCTTGGTGGGCAGTTTGGAATATGCAGTGCAGTGTAGCAGGGAGGGGGGAGTGATGATTGCAGAGGGGTAATTGGATAGTTGTTGTAATTAATTTTCAAGCAAGATACATATGGCCAGTCAACATAGCTGAAGCACACAGCATATTCACACTCACGGTCTAAAAACCAACCAGCTTAAGGCCGGCACCCCCGTGTGTGGTCCTCTAACCATACTGTGGGATGTCCAAAGTTAGTATGTCAACCTTAAGGATAGTATCCTGGAATGTCAATGGCCTAGGCAACAAAGTCAAACAGGGAGTTGTGTCCCAGTACATCAAACCAGATTCCTCTGAGATGGTTCTCCTACAGGAGACTCACCTCCTATGTTACAGGTGTAGTTCCCTTCCACTTGGGAAATAAAAAGACTGCTAATGTGGGCAACACCACCTTCTCTAGAGGAGCAGTAATGTTGGTGAGGAGAACGCCCCCCCTTGTTATTTGGCAAATATGACCCGATCTGCTTGGTCTCAATTTGGTGCTCTCTGGGACCTGGGAGGGGGGCATCTCGAACATACCTTTAGTAGATATCACAACATGACTTCACAATGTGGTACTACTAGCCCTGACCACTTCGCTACACAGTCTTCCAGATGGGGAAGTGGTCACATGAGGGGACCTCAATGTAACACAGAGTAGTAGCATTCACCAACATCACCCCAGGCCCCTGGACTCAGTCAGATGACCATTAGCAGACTTCCTCACTGCCCAGGGACTGGGTGATGTATGGTGTACCCTTAATCTAGCAAGCCAGCACTTCATCCTTTTACTTGGGGGGTGCATGATAGTCTGTTAAAAGCCAGTGAGGCCACTAACTTAGCCAGGGGTATTTCTGACTATTCTCCCCTGTGGTTGGTGTATGGTTGGGCCGCGAGGACAAACACTACCTGCATTATATTGAGCCCCTGGTACCTTAAAGGGCCAAATGTTAGAGAATCTATATTAGCTGTAAAATACCATTCATTTCAGGGAAACAGCACATCAGTCGAATCTCCATTCACATTGTGGGTGGCCTGTGAGAGCAGTCAAGGGGAAGGGTTTCACCATGATGGCGCAAGGGAAAAACTAAAAAAGGAGAAGATTGAAGGCTCTTGAACGTGAGTTTTTGTCCCTTGAGGATGGCTTACCTGATAAGGAGGGATCAGAGGGAGCCCACATCCTAGCCCTGAAGCAGCATTAATACTGAGACATGGCCAGGAAGCTGTGAATATGCACCATAGGGTAACACAGCACAATATCAATGTAATGGGGGAAACAACAGGAAAAATACTAGCCTGTGGACAGGTATGAGGAAGTGGATAGATGGGTACTTGGGATCCAGAAGAAGTCAGGGGAACTTGCTAGTAGTGGACAAACCATAGCCCAAATGTTTGGCCACCACTGTGGGAATATCAATTATGCAAGGTATTTTGCCAAAAAAAACAAAGCAGACGAGCTCCTGGGTGATAACCCCCCACCCAAGCCTCACTATAGAGATTAGGGAAGCCTTAGAAGACGCACTTTCCCTGGAGGAAATTGTAAGAGCCATCACGGATGTGAAGCCCGTCAAAGCATCAGGGCTCAACGGAGTAACAATGGAACCCTACAGGTTGGCAGCCAATTAGCTTGCCTCACATCTGAAGCAGATGTATGAGAAGAGCCAGAAGGGGTGAGTACTCCCCTTAGACCAGTGCCAGGCTTCCATAGTGGTCATCCAAAAAGAAGGGGAACCCATGGAGGACAGTATATGTACCCTGGGTCTACAGAGAAGACAAAGTTCCCAAAAATATCAATGACCCAACCAGGCATCCAAGGAATAACCAAACAGATTTTTGGCAAATCATGTTAAACAATGAGAACTGATGAGACATGTCTAACACAAACAAGCTGCCATTCCCCAGTATATAATAGGGCAAACCTGACATCAAGTACCTCAAAGGCAACAACACATACTTGGCCATGGGATCACAAATGTGCAGGTGTATGTCTGCAGGGGAGTGTGCATCGCAGTGTAGATGATCCATCATGAGGATGGGAGGTCACCACCCAACGCCCCCTCAAACTCCTGAGTAGGCTACATTGACCCTTGACATAGACAGGGGCCTGCTGATTGCGCACAGTGCACAGTCAACTGGTGTTCATACATGCAACAATGGCCCTGTACGGCCATTCAAACTGCAACAGGAGCCCTGATGACTAGGGTGCCATCACTGTATGAAAGCACCCCTGCCATACAGATTGTAATCAGTTTCATCAATCTGTCAATAACATATACATTTGAGTAACTGAACACTGAAAATGTATGTTGTTAACACAACATACCTAAATGGATCCACACATGTCCCAGGCTTGTTGGTGTCAATTTGCAGATAGACAAATAAGTACAATTTACATCATAAAATGTGCATGTGTGCATGAGTGGTGGTTCCTGATTACTGACAACATATCATGACCAGTACAAATGTCCCCCCATTGTGATACATGTTTTACACAGATATGAGTACACAGCTTTGGAACAATGACCTACATATAAGACAGCTGTATTTGAGATTTGGTATGTGTCCAATCCCTAAATACACCACTGTATCATGCAGCACTTATCAAACATGATACATGTATTATCACACAAAATACATTTCACAAATATACCTACAATGACACGTCACCACACATCTCCAACATCTTGAATGCATGGGGAAACATATGGTACATGTGATGCTCTGCATCATAAAGTCTGCTCCTTGCAACACACCAGAGTGAACAAATACATGCACTCACATTTTAATGGCTTACAGGACCTTATGCCTGCCTTAGTCAACAGCATCCTTTGCTAAAGATTTGTTAAGGGTATGATATGCCTGAACATGTATTTCACATGGGCCTTCCTATCCTATGTTGTGTATTGTAACGTACAGTCGGAAGTCTGACATGATAATGTCGTAGACCACAAATTGATAGCATCCCATATGTAAACTCAGTACACATGTATAAACATGTGTGTGGCTAAGAGTCTTCATACAAAAGAACATTTGCAAACTGTATCATTCCTCACATGTGTCACACACTCACATACATACATATAGTAACACATTCCCATGTTACTGGTACACAATAAAATGCACATGCACACCCAAGTAGCCATACCATATGAACTACATACATGCATGACACCTGTAACAGGAATGTGAATGTGGATTCACTGTCAGCCTTTCCACCAAAATCCATGCATGGATGTTGTTCGTCAAAAAGTTTGATGCATATTGTATGTCTCCATACAGCACAACTTACTAAAATGTTGCAGTGCACGATGCACGTCTGAACTTCCTTCCTGTCTCAGCCTTCCCTCAAAAATCCATGCATGCCCGGTATGCCTCACAAATTTTGACACATACCATTGTCCTACAAACATTGCAAATTCCACAAATGACGCCTTGCCTCTGCGCATCAATTGCAAGTCAACAGGCCTTGCCAGCTTTAATGAAAAAAATCTACGCATGGCCGTCATGCGTAAAAAAAAAACCAAATGCATCTGAGGAAACATGGAATATATGCCTAAGAAGATGTAACAGGACTTCCTTGCTACACACATGGTAAAGTGATTTTACTTTCACTTTTATTTGTGTGGAGCTGGTGCTGGATGAGGCGTGGTGGTTGCTGAGAATTTTATGCTGTGTCCTGTTGCTGTTCGGTCCATTTTCTTGTATTTGTTAGTTTTGTGTAGTGGTATTGTCCTGTCGTTGTATTTGTATTGTCAGCTGATAATCATAGGGTAGTGTAGTTTGTTGGAGTATTTGGGGCTAGGTTGGCTTTTTATATTTTTCTTTTTTTCAGTCATTGGTTGCTGTGGAGGGAGACAGCAGGATGTCTAGCAAGGGAAGGGCACAGCACAAGAGTCCATATGAACTGGGGGGGGGGGGTTCATTTGTTTGGTGTGTCACTCCCTCCCCAATATGTTGAAATGGGTGGCTGTGTAATTATGGGCTACGCTATGGAGGAAAGGAGGCTGCGTTGGGGGAAGTTTATGTTCCAGCTGTGTAGGATTTTCAAGGTGGAGCGCAAAGACAACCAGAACAAGCACAGGTGGGCAGACCTCATTGCCAGGGAAAGTGATCTCATGGATTACCTGGTGGTTTGGGTTGGCAGACCTGTTTGTAAGTTAACGTGTGTCATTGCTCTATCCTCCTTTGCATGTGCATGACAGTAGGGCATAATGAAAATTATAGCATGTCATGAGAAAGATGAGGACATCAAGGAGCAGAGTTAAGATAAGTTGTGCTGCACACAGTGCAGCACCAGTTTCCCTGCACCCCTTAACATCCTCTTACTGCCACCATGTGTGCACTGTATCTAAGATAGAGTGCATCACGGTACAGGTTAGGGGGTAATTGTGTCATAATTTATGATGCTATTGATGTACTGTTCAGGGTTTTTCCCATTCATTTTCCAAAAACCCTGTCCAGTGCATAGTGGGCCATAAACATATAATGGTGTCCCCCCTTTTTAACACATGCTCTACACAGGCATTAAAATGTGCAAAACAAAATGAAGCTGAATGTATCTTTAGGTTTTATTGTGCCATTTATTCAGCCCCCTGATGGGCAAATGTCCATTTTGCATACATAATGGCTGGTGCAGGCATAATGTAGCAGAAAGAGCGATAAAGTTGCACAATGCATGCATTGTGCCACTTTCTGAGCCTATGGACAACATGATGCCTACGCCACGCATGATCTATACAACTGGGCCATTCCCCCGTTAGAAGGGTAAAAAAATGAAAGGCACAAAGAAAACAGATAGAAATCTTTGTGCTATTCATTCTGGCATTTTCTGTGCCTGCTCAGACCAGGCATCAAAAGAGGGCACACCATTATTTATGATGAGCCCGTAGGTTCTGTTCAGGGTTGGGCCAAAATCTTGGCACTAACTCTGAACTGTACATGTATAGCATCAACAATTATGACACCATTGCCCCCTTACTCTGCACCATAGTGTGCGTTATCTTAGATACGGCACATACATGGTGGCAGTAGGGGGGGTGCTAAGGGTCACAAGGAATGTTGGTCTGCTCTGGGTGCATTAACACTTCCCTGTTATCTGCCTCTAAGCGCTGCACAATTAGCAGTGTCTTGTCCCCAGTAAGTGTGACGTATGAATTAGAGTGATGTATGTATGGTTGAGTCAAATTGATAAATATGTTTTGGGAGCTACCTATGTCTGTCTGGCTGACATGTTGTAGATGGCAGTGGCTCATTCCTAACACTAAGTTGACTAGGTCACTCAGCTAAACAAGTGCAATGTGTAACAGTTGTCCATGCCAATCTTTGGTCACAATTCATAAAGCTATGTTTTCCTGTAATGTTTTGCAGGTGGACATTTAAGCTACACCATAGGAGAGGTTTCCACTTTTGAAGACCTGATGCAACCAGTAAGTGTCGCGAGGTATGTCACATGTGTACACACAGTGTTGTGTCTGAGGGGGTTTGATGTGTAATAAGCCATGTACAATGTCATGTGTGTCAATTTCGACACCATCATCTATCCTTGGGTATCGACCTCTTGTCTGTGGGTATGCTGAGGATGTGGAATATATTAAATGTTGCACAGATGCCAACATGTGCTGCCATGGATTAGTGGGTCTCAGGAAAGGTTTTGTATGGCCACAAGCACACTGATGTCATTCACGATGTGTCAGAGGTGCTGGCTTTCTGCAATGCATGGAAGTAGCAAACATATGTTTTCACAGCACCTGTTCCAGCTCTGTGTGCCACACATTGCACAAATGTTGTCAGGACATAGTACAATATATGTACCTGGATCGAGCACTCCAAGGGCATTTCACAAGGAGACACTTGTACCCCCAATGGTTCCCTGCTCTTCAATAATGAAGTGAGGCACCAGTCATGCAATGAGAAAGACAACAGTCAGTTGAGTACACATTGAGATTTGTGCTCTTCTGTAAATGGATGTGGGACAAGTCCATGGATTGTAGCAAATAAGATGCGTGCAGATGAAACAACAGTTTTCAGTCATCATGATAGTTGTGAGAAAGCATGATCACATTATGTGTGCATGAAATGTGCATGGTGAGAGTGTAGTTGGTAGATAGGAGGTGTATCACGTTTGTGCCCAGATAGGGCAGATACAAGTAAACAGGCGCTGCACCCAGTGCTGTGCCACTTCTCTTGCAGTCCTTAGCTCCCCCCTATCCGCCACCATGTGTGTGCCATATATGATATACAGTGCACCATGACGCTGGGTATGTGCCACTTGTGGTTACTGTCTTGATGGACATGATGTACTATTCATGGTTAGAGCAAGAGAATCTAATGCTAACCGTAGACTGTATATAGAGGCCTATTGTGACCATTGGTGTGCCCCCTTTTAATTTCAGCTCTGAGCTGGCATTATAAGTAGGAAAAACAAAATGAGGCCGCAGAATCTCTTAGATTACAATGCGCCATTTTGGCAGTCACCCTGCTGGGGTAGCGAAACCCTTGCATACATCATGCCTGGCAGAGCCCTAAAGTGGGGCAAGGGGTGATAAAGTGGCACAATACAGGTATTCCGCCACTTTGTTGATATTCTGCTGACTATTTGGCCTTGCTGTGCCTTAGTAATGTCATATTGCTTATGATGCTAATGTGGTGCACGGAGGCCCTAGATCCTCTCACATCTTGGCCCTAGTGTGCAACTTTAGTGAGCCATTATCCCCATGACATGTAATAAATACTGTAGATGCTTACTAGGCAGATTTGTATGGACTTCGGTCTTGCCCTTGTTGTTGGCTTTCTGGTTGACAACTTGTCATCAGAAAATGCTGTTTACAATGCATGCTTGTTCTTCCTCTACCCAATGCAGTTATTGATGACATGTTCGCCTCATGTTTTAGCTGTCACAGTGAGTACAGCCCAGAAGAACGAGTTACTTACCTTCGGTAACGACTTTTCTGGTGGATACATTAGCTACCTGTGGATTCCTCACCTAATGAATTCTCCCATGGCGCCAGCATTCAACGGAAATCTTCTTCCTAGTCTCTGCACGTCGACGAGGACGTCACTCTAGCCCACGCGACGCCGTCTGACGTCATACAGGCAATAAGAGGTCCTCGACGACGTGCCGACGTCAGTACCAATCATTTTTTACGTGCATGAGAACAACCAGGCAATGCAATGAAAGAGCAAGGCAACATCCCATAACATTGTAAAATACACAACATTGCATGAATAGCTGTAAATCTTTTATATATATATATAACTCTCTCTTTAAAAAAAAATATATATACACATCAAGTATATACACAAAGATATATACATATATACATATATAAATATATTATACACAACATCTATTGCACCCTCGAAGACCAAGAGGAGCGCACTCAAGGATTACTTGGTAAGACCAGAAAGGCAACGGGGAGGCGGGTGGGACTGTGAGGAATCCACAGGTAGCTAATGTATCCACCAGAAAAGTCGTTACCGAAGGTAAGTAACTCGTTCTTCTGATGGATACAACTACCTGTGGATTCCTCACCTAATGAATAGAGTCCCAAAGCAGTACCACGCCTGGCGGTGGGTGCCTAAATGGTCAAACCAAGAAATCCTGTAGCACTGACCGTGCAAAATGGCCGTCCCTTCTAACCTCAGAATCCAAACAGTAATGTTTTGCAAAAGTGTGAAGGGACGACCAAGTTGCGGCCTTGCAGATGTCGACCACAGGAACACCTCTGGCCAAGGCCGAAGTGGCCGACTTAGCTCTGGTGGAATGAGCTCTAATGCCCTCAGGAGGATCCTTCTTTGCCAAAGAGTAACAGATTTTAATGCAAAGAACAACCCACCTGGATAGTGTTCTCTTGTGGACTGCCTTTCCTCTCCTCTTGCCCACATATCCAATAAACAGCTGATCCTCCAGCCTGAAATCCTTTGTTCTATCAATAAAGAAGCTCAACGCCCTCTTTGGGTCCAGACGGTGCAGTCTTTCTTCCTCTTTGGAAGGATGAGGCGGAGGATAGAACGTGGACAAAGTAATTGCCTGAGCCAAATGGAAAGGTGAAACAACCTTCGGGAGGAAAGCAGCCTTGGTCCTCAACACCACCTTATCCCCATAAAAAGTTGTATAAGGGGGCTTTACTGATAAGGCCTGCAACTCACTCACTCTCCTTGCTGATGTTATAGCTATCAGGAAGACTGTTTTTAAAAACAAATACCTTAAGGGGCAAGAATGCATAGGTTCAAAAGGGGACCCCATAAGGAAAGTCAGGACCAAGGACAAATCCCATTGCGGCATAACAAATGGTTTTGGAGGATATTTATTTAGAAGACCTTTCAAGAATCTGATAACAATAGGGGATTTAAATAAAGATGGTTGGTCTGGAAGACATATGAAGGCTGACAAGGCCGATAAATAACCCTTAATGGTAGCCACTGCACAACCTTTCTGGGCTAGAGACAGAGCAAAAGACAAAACTTGCGATAGATGAGCATGTAAGGGATCAATCTGCCTCTCTCCACACCACGCAACAAATTTAGACCATCTATTAGCGTAGATAGATTTAGTGGGGTGTCGCCTGGCCGCTAATATAACATCCACTACCTCAGGCGGGAGAGAGAAAGAACTCAGGTTGCCCCGTTCAATCTCCAGGCATGTAGGTGCAGACTCTGGAGGTTGGGGTGTAAAACCTGCCCCTGCGACAGCGAGAGGAGGTCTGCCCTGAGAGGGAGACGGAGCGGAGGGCACATTGAGAGTTGGAGAAGGTCGGAGTACCATACCCTCCTTGGCCAATCCGGAGCTATTAGGATGACTAGAGCCCGGTCCTGGCGAATCTTCCTCAATACTCGAGGAATCAAGGGTATGGGAGGAAACGCGTAAAGCAACTGGCCGCACCAGGTTATTTGAAACGCGTCCCCCAACGCTCCCAGCATCGGATACTGGAGACTGCAGAATAACGGACAATGCGCGTTCTCTCGAGTGGCAAACAGATCTACCCGAGGAAACCCCCACCTCTGGAAGATTAAACAGACTTGATCTGGATGGAGACGCCACTCGTGGTCTGCCGAGAATTGGCGACTGAGACTGTCCGCACGCACGTTTAAGACTCCGGCCAGATGGTTTGCTATCAAGCAAATCCGATGGTCCTTTGCCCAGGACCATAGTCGAAGAGCTTCTCTGCAGAGAAGGTACGACCCCACTCCTCCCTGCTTGTTTATGTACCACATCGTGGTAGTATTGTCCGTTAGGACCTGTACCGACTGACCACGAAGGGAAGGGAGGAAGGCCTTGAGAGCCAGACGTACAGCCCGTAACTCTAACAGATTGATGTGAAACATCTGTTCCTCTGGAGACCAAAGGCCTTTGATCTCCAGATCCCCCAGATGAGCTCCCCACCCTAGAGTGGAAGCATCCGTTATGACTGTGGCCACTGGTGGCGACTGCTCGAACGGCTTTCCTTGTGAAAGATTGTTGCTTGCAATCCACCACTTCAAATCCACAGCAGCATCTCTGGAGATCTTGACAGTACTCTCTAGATCCCCTTTGTGTTGAGACCACTGCCTTCGGAGGCACCACTGAAGAGCCCTCATGTGCCAGCGAGCATGCGTGACCAACAGAATGCAGGAGGCAAACAGACCGAGCAGACGAAGGACCTTGAGGACTGGAACTACCGCTCCATTTCGAAACATTGGAACCAAATCCTGAATATCTTGAATCCGCTGAGGCGGAGGAAAGGCCCGACCCAATGTTGTATCCAGTACTGCCCCTATGAACAGGAGGCGCTGAGAGGGCTCTAGGTGAGATTTGGGCTCGTTCACCGAAAAACCCAGGTCGAACAACAACTGGGTTGTTGACTGCAGATGATGCGACACAAGCTCCGGGGACTTGGCTTTGATCAACCAGTCGTCCAAGTAAGGGAATACTGCTATCCCCTTCCTTCTGAGTTCTGCCGCAACCACCGACATCACCTTCGTGAAGACTCGAGGTGCTGAAGTAAGACCGAACGGAAGGACCGCAAACTGATAGTGCTGCGATCCCACCACAAACCGGAGATACTTCCTGTGTGACTTGAGTATCAGGATATGAAAGTAAGCATCCTGCAAGTCGACAGACACCATCCAGTCTTCCTTGTTCAACGCCAAAAGCACCTGTGCTAGGGTCAGCATCTTGAACTTTTCCTGCTTGAGGAACCAATTCAAGATCCTCAGGTCCAGGATTGGTCTCAAACGACCATCCTTCTTGGGAATCAGGAAATACCTTGAGTAACATCCTCAACCCCTTTCCTGCTCTGGGACCAACTCCACCGCGCCCTTTGAAAGGAGGGCTTGTACCTCCTGTTCTAGCAACAGGAGGTGTTCTTCTG
Source organism: Pleurodeles waltl (assembly GCF_031143425.1). NCBI lineage: Eukaryota > Metazoa > Chordata > Amphibia > Caudata > Salamandridae > Pleurodeles > Pleurodeles waltl. The sequence continues at coordinate 1,420,231,290 of NC_090444.1, forward strand.
AACAATAAGAAGGGCGGGGCGGGATGAGGGGCGGGAACTCCCGAAAGGGAAGGATGTAGCCTTTTCCCACAATACTGAGAACCCAAGTGTCCGTTGTAACAGTCTTCCATTTGGTGAGAAAATGCTCTAATCTTCCCCCTACAGGAGAGGAGTGAGTGGGAAATGGTGGAAGCCTAAGGCTGCTTCCCCTGCTGCACCCCGCCAGAGGATGAGGAAGAGGCAGAGTGCTGCTGAGAGGCTCCTCTGGTGCGGACCCTACCTCTCCCTCTAAAAGATCTATAGGGATGGGAAGAGGCAGGTTGCTGATATCTTCCCCGAAAGGAAGAGGAGGAAGAGCCACGCCCAAATCCACGAAACCTCCTGAAAAATCTGGAAGAGGCCGTGGAAGAAGGAGCTTGGAGCCCTAACGACTTAGCCGTGGCCCTGCTCTCCTTAAAACGTTCCAAGGCCGAATCAGCCTTGGCTCCAAACAGTTTGTCCCCATCAAACGGGAGATCCAACAATGTGGACTGTACATCCGCAGAAAAGCCCGAGTTACGGAGCCAGGCCTGCCTCCTTGCCACCACAGTTGTGCCCATTGCTCTGGCCACCGAGTCGGTCGTATCCAGTCCAGTCTGGATAATCTGGGTCGCAGCAGCCTGGGCATTTGAAACAACATCCAAAAGACCCTGGGGAAGCTCTGTAAATGATGAGGAAATGTCATCCATCAGAGCATGAATATACCTCCCCAGGATACAGGTTGCGTTGGTGGCCTTCAACGCCAGACTGCAGGATGAAAAAATCTTCTTGGACTGCGCCTCCAGTTTCTTTGAATCTCTGTCCCCAGGCACCGTCGGGAAAGAACCAGGCGCTGACTTGGATGAACAGGAGGCCTGCACTACCAAGCTCTCTGGCGTAGGGTGCCTAGACAGAAAACCAGGGTCAGTTGGAGCCGCCCGATACCTCCTGGCCACGGCTCTGTGAACTGCTGGGGAAGATGCCGGCTTCTTCCACACCTCTAACACCGGATCCAGCAGAACGTCATTAAATGGCAAAAGAGGCTCCGCCGCAGCTGAGGCCGGATGTAGCACCTCTGTTAGAAGGTTTTGTTTAGCCTCCACCACCGGCAAAGGCAGGTCCAAAAAACTAGCTGCCTTCCGTACCACTGCGTGAAAGGAAGCAGCCTCCTGAGTATATTCTCCCGGGGACGAAAGATCCCACTCAGTGGAAGTGTCCAGCCCACTGGCCGACTCCAGACCACGCAGCCCATCACCCGAGTCCTCTAGCTCTCCTTCCTCCAGGGCTCGTTGGTACTCCTGCTCCTCTAATACACGTAGAGCACGTCTCCTCGAATGAAGCCGTTGCTCAATACGCGGAGTCGACAATGCCTCCGCCGAAGTCGAAGATCGGTGCCGATCTTCAGAAGCCACCGACGCCGCGTCCGGCGCCACAGGTAACTTCGGCGCCGACGAAAGAGCAGTCGAAGCAGATGGACCCACCGGAGTCACAGGCCGAAATCCCGACGTCGACGGGATGGAAATCCCCGGGGCCAATCCCTCTGAAACCACCGGAGCGGCCACCGGCGCCGACACCGAAGGATGCGGCGTAACCGTGGGACTGATCTCCCATGTCCTTCGGCGCCGATCCGAAGACCTGGAACGAGTCTCCTTGCTTGAATGACGCCGAGATTCTCTACGGCGCCGGGAGTCTCGATGACGCCGATGTCTTGGCGAAGAAGACTTCTTGCGATGCTTCTCTTTTTTCGATTTCGCCATAAACAGCTTTGCCTCACGTTCCTTGAGGGCCTTTGGATTCATGTGCTGGCATGAATCACAAGTCGAGACGTCGTGGTCGGAGCTCAAACACCAAAGGCAGTCGGAATGAGGATCAGTCACTGACATCTTGCCTCCACACTCACGACAAGGCTTGAATCCAGACTTTCTCTGCGACATTATTACCACAGAGAAAGACTACGCAGCAAAAATACACTGTAACCACAAAAGTAACAGTTGCTCCCTCGAAGATAACCGTTTCGAATGCACGGAAAAAAGGGAACTGACGTCGGCACGTCGTCGAGGACCTCTTATTGCCTGTATGACGTCAGACGGCGTCGCGTGGGCTAGAGTGACGTCCTCGTCGACGTGCAGAGACTAGGAAGAAGATTTCCGTCGAATGCTGGCGCCATGGGAGAATTCATTAGGTGAGGAATCCACAGGTAGTTGTATCCATCAGAAACAGCAATTCACAAAACACATAGAAAGGTCAGGCACATTTGCAAGGTCCAGGGTGGTTACAGGAAGATGGTAAAGAGATACTGCACAGAAAGGTCATCTGGGGTGTGGAAGGCCTTCCCTAATGGTTGACCAGTTCAATAGCCTAAACCAACCTCAACTAAAGGAGTGCCCTCAGCACCCAGAGTCCATGGTGCTCCTTCAGGTCCAGCACCTGCAGCATATCCGACAGCAACAGCACCACAACAGCCACCACTATCTGCCACTGGGCCCAGTTTTGAGGCAGCAATGCGAAAAGACATGGCTGAGGTGAAGGCTAGACTGGCCAGCCTTGACGCAGAAATGCAAGACATTATAAATTACTGAAATATATCAAGCCAAAGCTGAAAAAGCTGTAGACACTCATCACTTCCATGGACTTTCCCTTCCCCAGTGTGCATTGTTCAAAGTTTTAGTAGGTTTTAGGGGGTTAGACATCAGGTCAGGTAGGATAGAGTAGGTTAGTTGTAGGATATAGTTAGTGTAGTTTGGGGGTGGATTTAGGCATTGTTTTGTTTGCGGGGGTAGTTGTGTAGGGGTGTATGTTTCGAGGTATATGTAAAAAAAAAAAAAAAAAAAAATGTAAATACAAAAAAATATATATTTGTTTAGAATATGGGATTAGTTAGAATATGTGTAGATTTACCATGTTGTCCTACACGTCTATTGTCTCATAAGGTGGGAAGGAGGCAATGTTTATTGAGTGGCGTTATGTGTATAAGTTAAAATCAGAATAGGATAGATAGCTGAAGGGTTAGGTTAAGATAAGTTAGTATAGGTTAGCTGAGTGTAGGTTAGTGAGTAGGTCAGGTTTTAATAGGCTGTGTTTTTAAGTACCAAAACATTCTGTTATATTTTTGACAATTAGGTGTCCATAATGATTGACTGTATGGATGTTTTCATGTCTGCACTGGCCAAGTTGGGGAAATGCCTTCGGATATGCATTCAGTATTGATTTAAACATATGACTATGTATATTCCCAGTCACCAAGGAGCTGTCTGATTGGCAGCGCTATGGCATCTGCTACTCAAGACAGTTTTCAGCACAGTTCCCGACATTCTGATCGTACATGGATACAATACCTTTGACAGGTAATGATGCAACATCATTTGTAGTTGCTAAGATCTGTCACAATCATTTTAGAAAGGTTTTGCACATTAAACTCCACCTTATTTGGGGTATGGATGCTGGCACCTTGACAGCTTGCTGTTCCTCGCATATTTGCTGTATTGATACATTTGTCAGGGAAATTTCCTGACACTTAAGTTCTGAATCATTCATGCCATATGTCAACTTGCATGGAAATATGATCAATACATGCCTGGGAGGCTCAGTGAGGTGTTTGTAGTCCACAATACTATTGGTCACCTTTATCATGTTGGAGTCCTAGTGTGTGCCTTTGTGTCTGAAAGTAGCCCACACGTCATTTGCTTTTGTTCTCACTGACATTGCTTTACAGAATGCAGACATTTATATGAGTTGGTAAAACACTGAAAATTGTGCATGATGCACATGATTAGGGTGATTTATCTACATGTGCAAGTATTTCCTAATGCAGTACAATGTCCAGTTCACTGACCCCATGAGAGATCCCAGGGTGAGGGACATGTCATAAGACATGTGTAGGAGAAGTGTCCATTAGTGAGGAGGTGTTCAAATTGACAATAGGTAGGAATAGAGACAATGACAGTCTATAGAAGATAAGTCAACAGTGGTTGAGTGAAGAGGGCACATTATCTGGTGTCACAACACTGGTATGTTCTTAAGCACAGAACTAAGGAGATACTGTCCATGTGGCACAGATTGGTGCTACTGGGTGGTTTTACGTGTGAATGTTGTTCCTTCCACATCTTCCTCCTGTAATATGTGTGATGCCTCCTGTGCCACAGGTGGTGCTGTTGTTGAAGTTGAGGGAGGCATACACACATCAGGGGACAGAGTTGTGGAATCAAAGGTTCCTGCAGCTGCCATTTGTGGGAAGACATAAGGCATCACTGCAGCAGGGAGGAACTGCTGATTTCTCAACACTGCAGCTACATCACAGTGGTAGGCAGCAATGTTCTTCCTGAGGGATGCCACGGCCCACTGAATTGACTCCCAGACATTTTATACAGCCCCCAACCTGTTATCTATCATGCTGTTGCCACATTGGGAGGGTAATTGTTCAAGCTTTTGCCTCAAAACAGAAGCTATCATGGCCAGGGACTGCTGGAGTCCATGTAGCGGGGAGTAGGTGCATCTGATGGCAGCTGAGTTATCCTTATTTGGACACCCCTGCACTCCTTCTAGGCTGCCTGCCATGGTCTCCATCCCCACCCGCACCTGCTTTGCCAGCTCCCGCTCGACTCCTACCACTGTCCTCTGAAATGTGATGTCTGGATCCTCAGAGTCCAGGGCTGTGGCAGGATTGGTTGGTGCTATGTGTTGGTAGTTGGGAGGTTCATGTGGAGACCCCGCAACGCTGTGTCCTCCCTGCGACTGGATTTGGTGTCTGGAAGGACCCCAGGACATCCTGAAGAGTCTCTTCATTGATGATCGCCAGCTGGTCATCTATGTCAGCTGTAAAATCCAGGACATGCAGGTCGGCAGGAGGTAAGGCATCATCCTCTACAATGGGACAGTGAAATGTCAATCTCTGACTGTAGTGGCTGTTGACATGGCTCATCATTTACTTGCTACTGGTGGCTCAGTGACATGTTACAGACCTCAGGTTGTAGTTGTTTATTATGTGTTGCTCTGTGTATCACATACAGGGCGACCTTTCAAGGTATTTGGTGCATTGATCCCACACTACCATATTCTTTGCAGGCCCATCAATCCAGCCACTAACACAATGGTAGCACGTCATTTACATACCTGTTCACCATGGTGGACATTCCCAGAGTAGTCTAATGGATTGTAAGCCCCATTAACTTCGTCCCACCCTGCATAAGGGACATTTCCTTGCATACAGCATATCTGTCACAGGCATATGCTGGTGTAAGGATGTACAATGTGGATTAATGCATGCATATTGTGACTTTGTTAATGTGGCACCAGGGGAATGGACAGCTTGGATCAATATTGGCACCTATTTATATGATAATACTGTTGCACTACGTGCTAGTGATGTTGGGGCCATAGTGCGACACTGATGCTACTTGTGACTGTTTTCACGCATGAAGGTGCCCTTATGTGCACAATGTCAACCATTCTCACAACACAAGCAACCTTGTTACATGGTAAAATTGATGGTATTTGGACAGCTGCACAAATGATGATCACAGACATGCCCCATATGTTGTATATGTTCACTTTTGTTCCCATTCCCAAACGGTGCATGGAGGTGTGTGAGAGTTGTGGTTGGGCCACCCTGTGCAACTAGAGTAGGGCATGTTGCACACTGAGGCCCTCATTTTTTCAAAAGTGGTGCAGATTGGTGCGGCGCCAAAAATATCAGCACCACACTGCGCCACTTTTGAAACACCCCTGCGTTTCCCCCTGTACAAGCGCTGATTTTAGCTCTCTGCACCAACGCAGGCATCCTTGCACCATATGACATCTTTTGTATTTGGAAAGGGAGCCACGAGTCTGCTATGGAATTTGAATGACAACACTTTAAATTTGAAGTTCAGTAGTATGATACATCCTTCTGAACTTATTTTTCTAGAAGTAAGGGTATATGTGATGAATAATAAGCTGGAATTTCAGCTGTATAGAAAAGAGGCGGCAGGTAACAGCTTACTACACGCCACTAGTAGTCACCCTAGAAAATTAATTCAGAGTATCCCATATGGTGAGTTACTAAGGGCCAGGAGAAATTGTAGTCTGGATATGGCTTTTGAGATCATGACAATGAGATTTAAAGAAAGAGGATATTCGGAAAGTTGTATAGAGAAAGCACTAATGAAAGTCAAACAAACAAAAAGAGGAGATTTACTAGTGAAAAAACAGAGGACAGATATTCAAGAAAGTAATGAAGTAAGATTTATCACAACATATCATGACAAAACAAATGAGATAAAGAAGATGTTTAAAAAGTTCTGGCCTGTACTGAAAACGGATGAAAAGTTAATACAAATTTGATCAGATTATCCAACATTTACATTCAGAAGATGCAGATCCCTAAAGGGTAGCTTGAGCCAGTCCTTATTACCAATAAGGGATAAAAGTGTGCTACAAGGCTTTTATATTTGTGGAAAGTGTAAAGCATGCAAACATAGCCAGAATGGTAAAGAAATTAGATTTAATGTTATTGTGAAACCATTTAATATCAGGAAACATTTATCATGTCACTCTGATTACTGTGTTTATGCCTTGAAACGTCCCTGCAATAAATTTTATATAAGGAGTACAATACATTTGGCAAAAAAGAGAGTACTCGAACATATGAGAGCCATAACAAATGACGACAAGTCTGATCCCGTAGCTAGACACTTCAAGGAATATCAAGGCAGTAATGCAAATGCGTTAAAATTTGTGGTATTGGATAGAATAGAGCAGAGTATATGAGGTGGAAATAGAACCTTAGGGTTGAGGAAACTGGAATCTCGTTTAATAATTGAATGTAATACAATGTAACCTGAGGGATTGAATAAAGATGAAGAATTATCCGTACATCTGATTAATTGAAAAATAACAGCTTGGAGCTAGAATCAAACATTGAAGTTAAGAATGTATTCAAGAAGAAATTTGACATATATAGGAAATATAAAATAGATTTATAGCTGTTTTATGGGGTGGTGTTTAATCTGTCATTAATACTGGTGCTTATGGTTTGTTTAACATTTCTTATTTTTCTTTTCTCTATCTCTACAGAAAGGAAGATTGTTCTGATGTGGAAGTGCAATAGAGTTATTATAGCTAACAAAGGGTTAATTGGTGAAGACAGAATTAATGATTTTGGAGGTAATTTTGATTGAGTAAATTAAACTTGTGTAGAAATATAATTTAAGTAAGGCTATTGTAATAGAATACATGATATTTAAGGAGGCGAAAATAAGGATTTGAATGATTTAATAGTGAGATAGGGAAGAGTTTGTTATGGATATTGACATTGAAATGTTATAAAAGTAACAGCGTTAATCAGGAATCCATTTAGCACAGAAAAATACTAAATAAATACATGTTTAACTCTATGTTTATGACGGAATAAGCACATAATAAAAGCTGTAAGATGGCCGCCATATTATAAGGAAAGGCATGAGTCCGTTTTTTATGTTGTTAAAATTAGTGTAAGAATAAATGGAAAGCGAAGTATGGACTAACTAACACTCAGGATCAAGGGAGCTGCGACTCCCGAAACGCGTAGAGTATTTTGTGTTTGGAGCCTAATTAAAGTAAGTAAAGACACCGTGTGGCAGAGGCGTCTTTCTGTTTGGAAGGCTGTTTGAATTAAATGTAGGGGTTCGCAACCCCGTCTTTGTCGCCTGTTGAAGAAGGCGCCGGACACACGCGATTCCATTTGGATTATAGTAATATATATTTATATGTACATATATATATATATATATATATATATACCCTTAAAAAAAACAAAAGGTTACATGGACGTTATAGTCAGGCTCACATTTCAAATGTACAAAAGCGTAGAAATTCAGCTGTTATAGTTAGAGTTATTTTAAGAAACTATAACTTGTGCCCTATGCCCTCGCCATGCACTGCTACCTACCCCATATTATACATCACTCAAAACATCATTTATGACATCATTGAATTTATCACTGCAACGTCTGCAAGAAAATTATTGATGAGGAAACTGTGAATGGCGAGGGCGCAAATTATAGTTACCTTAGGACAGGAGTCCACGATACACCAGAGCGCAAGCATCTTTCTGTGTTTAAATTGAGTGACACAGTTTCTCTTCATATAATGAGTGGGTCCTGGTCCCATTGCTCTGCACCTACCCCAACAGGTGGATGAAGCTGCCGTTTGCAACAATATATATATATATATATATATATATATATATATATATATATATATATATATATATATATATATATATAAATATATATTTATTTAAATATTAACAATAGCAAGAAATAAGGCATTCACTCAGGAAAATGTGAAGCAACTTTATTACTTCCCAGTTACGTCCTTCCCAGTTGTCGGAAAGTAAAAAGCTGTTTCACATTCTCCTGAATGAGAGTCTTATTTATTTACTGCTATCATTAGAATTTCCTGCCAGTTGGCTCGTCTGGCATGTGGGGCTCCATCCCTTACGGGCTACTGGTACTGTAACTTTGCTGAGCTGTTTGATGAGGGAAAAAAAAATATATATACATATATATATATATATATATATATATATATATATATATATATATATATATATTATAGATAACATAAAATCTCAGAGTATATATTTACAATTCCCCAGAAAAATGTTAGATTTTGTATCTAAAAAAATGTGAGAGCTTTTATGTAAAAAAGGAAAGGTCAACAGTTAACAATAACAGCTATTTGGTTTTAACAGTTTCAATTTTTTGAATATGTGTTACATTTGTTTAGTTCACGTTTTGTTGGATTATTGGGGAAGTGGGATGTAAAAAAGATGTTTTGGTATTATCACAGGGTGATTTGTAAATAATGAGATAATGTGTTATAACTACATCTCCCAGAATGCCCCATAATGGCAGAAACTAGGAGAAACTATAAATGGAGTGGTAAATGGACCACTCACTCACCGTGATCAAGACCTTTGGTGGTTGAAACTTATTGGTGTAGTTTGGGATATTCATCTCTTTTGTACGAATAAATCAACAAACACAAGGTTTCCTGTGTGTGCCGTGTTTGACCTCGTGTCCCTTGGTGGATAAATATTTCACAGGGCTGGCCCATCCCTGACATTGAGCACCGACTTAATAGAGCGTGCTTTGATGGGGGCCATTTGGAGTTGTATTCTCTGGATCTAATTACAATCTGCGCCCCCACTGCTTTTGACCTCACATATCACTCATGACATGTTATATGACATCACTGATGACATCTCAAAATATATCAATGGTATTCTTGGGCCATATCCCTGGGGTCAAAATCTAGGGGGTTGGGGGTGTACAGCTCCCCTCTACTAGCCCTAACGGGTCCTGGGTACTCCATCTCCAGGGGCAAATACAATAAAAAAGGGGAGGGTGTCATGCTGGCCCCATCTCATGCCTCATCAGGCCCTGTGGACCCATCCCGTAGGGAGTTAGGGAGTTATTATTTTTAAAAGGGGGGCCCACACAGCCCACTTCCCTGAGCCTCTTTTGGCCCCAGAGAACCCTCTCCCCTGGGGCCCTCCACTTTTTAAAATGGCAAGGGGCCCATGTCCAACCCCTTCCTGAGCCTTATTAGGCCCCAGGGACACTATCCCCTGCAGCCAAGTAATTAATAAAGTGAGGGGGGTGCACAGCCCCCTCTCTTGGCCTGATTAGGCCTCAGACACCCCCATCCCCCTGTGCCTGATTTCAGTATAGGTGGGTGCCCAAAAGTGGACCCACAAATAACAAATTGGGAGCCCCAGGGTCCCAGCAAGCTACCTCTCGGAGGGAGCAGCTATTTATTCATTGGTACTGGAGGGAACCAAAGCTACATGGGTAACTATATGGAAACATCTAAATTGTGTATGTAACATGAACAATGCACACATAATGAACATGTACATATACAACTCACACATATTTGCAATCGAGGTTGGTTACCACATCTGACATCTGCACATGTGAAACACATTTTCAGCAGATTATCTACATTACAAATGCACATAGGATGTTGAGAATAGGTGTACATTTATATCAGCACAAATCCCTCTGCTACCTTGCTTTTACTACTCACAGGCACAAATAGACTTATAAACCTTAAGGATGTACTTACTGATAATTTGCACAATGTGGGGATTTGTTAATGACGCAGATTCAAAAACATGTCCATACATGAAATGTGCCTTAAAATGGCAGCCACCTGACCTACTGTACTGGACAAGAGGAAGTGGCCTAACTATGTTGGCAGGTGTCGTCATGGCAGTAGGTGGTCACAACCACGTTGGAAATTGCCATTGGAACACATTGCTGCCTTTGGCGGACTTGGGCCACTGGCGATATCCACCTTCGCTGACTGTCCAGTATATGGCGGACGTGACTGCCATCTTCTGCAGTTTTGCTCACTTGACTTCTGACACTGCTCCCAGCAAGACCTCCACTACTTAAGCTGCTGTGTACTGACTCTGGGAGTTATCATGCCACGTCCTGCAGGTGAAAGAGCCCCAGCCTTCACCCCAGAAGAGCTGGACAAGCCTGTGGAGGAGGTCCTACCCCTGTATGAACAGCTATATGGTGCACCAGAGAAGCAGGTGAGTCCAGTGGTATACCAATGTGTGAAAGTTGGGGTGTATGATGGTGTACCTGAAATGTGAAGTTGAGAAGGTGCTAAATTGTGCATGAGTGTGAACTGGGAGGATGGTAATGTTTTCCTACTTGCTGACACTGATGTGTTCTATCCACTTGATACAGTGCATGAGGACCTGACTTTTTGTTTTTGTCTGTGTCATCCATGCAGGTCAACAACTATCAAAAAAAGGGAATCTGGCGTGCCATCCTGGGGGTCCACAGCCAGTGGAGCACCCACTGTAGAAAGCAGTGGGAGCAACGGACACGCTGGGCATGGAAGACCGCAGAGGACCAGCTGGGGATTTTGGCGGTGGCCTACCCTGAGGTGGATGGGTGTTTGAGGGAAGCATAGAAACCACAAGGGGGTAAGTACTGACAACACGTTTATGCCTCTGCCAGTTAGGTGTATGATATCTAAGTAACTAAGCTGCGACAGTGTGGTAAGTTGTACAGGTAAAGGGTCTCCTAGGAAGACATAGTACAGTTGTGAACGTTGATAAACAGATGTGGACATAGTATTGTGTACAGGGACATGTTACTCATCTATGTCAACCACATAGTATGACAGCATGTGGTGATGTACATGTGACAGTGTCATATGTGTACCTCTACATTGCTATACATATGTGTAACCTGCAGAGTCATCCTTCCCACCTACTGTTCCGCAGTCCATATACCCAATAGGTAAGTTGTCCAGCTCTTTGGTCTCTGACCAGTCCGATTCCACTGGATCTAGCTCTATGTGTTACATAGGGTCTGATAGATTAGTAACAGGGCCAAGTAACCCTGTGTCCTGAAATCATTGGGAACTTCATGTGAGGCTTTCATCCCAAAAAGTAATCTGACATGGCATACTTACTACACTCCCTCTGAGGTGTAAGGAGGTGTCCCCATTGTTATGTCGGAACTATACATTGGCAATTATGATGATTGATCAGGGTGGACATCCTACATAGTATGGTGGTAATAAAGCATTAACAGTACAAGACATATCACTGACGTGTTTTCAAAAAGTTTGTACCATGTATATGGTGTTGAGAAGGTAAGTGGCTAGCCTGCTGACCATTGAGGCCATGCATTTTGTCCATGCAACACAGGGCTGTAAAATACCTGTATGGGTGCAACATACACTGTTTTGTGCCTACATCATGTGCCAATCGGTACTTCATGCCTATTGATATGTTGAATCCTCTACTTTGCCAGTTTTACCTTTGCTAATCTGAGGCCGTTAAGACAGATTTTGTAATTGGTCAGCTCATTTCTGCCTCACTTAATAGTGTAGCTGTGGTTACATTTGTCAAACACATGTTGGATGCAATGGGTTATGTTGTCAATCAATTTGCCGGACTCTAGGTGTATGTGTCAATTATGGTTACATTAGTAATGGATTATGTCAGCGTTAATTAAGTCCTAAGGTGTTAGGTTTCTCATGTCTAGACATTTGTTAGTGATGCAGGTATTTTGATGTATTCATGTAGAAGTTTATACTCAGCATGAATAGTGGAATAGTAAGTGGATTGTATGTACATGATTATTGTCCATTGTATTGAAGGTGTTCGTATGAGCCCTGTGGTTGTCTGTGGGTGTATCCTGTGTGCTAAGTAGGCTCCTACTGCTGGACATGTAATTGTTGTCTGTGTGACAATGAGTAATATTAGTGTGTCGCAATACTCTTTTGAAATCTTTTTAAGATATGTTTTATAGATGTTTGTATGACATGCTGTGTTATTTTATAAGGCTCACAATTTGGGTATGCCACATGTAAGGATTTAATCTGAGGTATCTGACATTGTGGAATGAGCCACATGTTAGGTATGCAATTGTACTGCTACATGCTGTGTTGGGCAAGTGTGGATTAGGGGTAGGCATGATATTGTGTTGTCAGTTAACAGCATTTCCTCAGGTGATTTATTGATACACAGTGATGATCTGTATAAGGAGAGACTTTGGATGTAGCCAATTCATCTTGTGCATGGATAGTTTGTATTACAGTGATGTGATGGAATGGTGATGTAGTGGTCAGATGGTTGCGTTATGTTGTAGTGATACTGCTTTCATATAGGACTGTATTTAGTTGTGACATGATGTAGGCTCTAAATGGTTCCCAACTGGGGCTTCATTAGACATAGATGTGTTTCTTAATGTTGTGTATTGTGTAATGTATGTGATTGTTAAGAATATGATGACCCTCTCTCTCTGTTTCTCCGTATTAGCAGGTAAAGGAGACGGGGCACAGTCAAGTGGGGAAGATGCTGGCCACGGGACCCGGAGTGCTGATACCACTGACACCGAGGGACCTAGTGGCCCAGCAGGTGAGGGCAGTGCCACAGGGGAGACAGGATCCATGTCTTCATCTTCAGAATCCCCCCACCAGTGGACACTCCATGATGGTGGCAGGCTCATCTGGGACCACCCCAGTACAATCTCTATCCACCACCCTGTTACTACCACCGCCCTCCCTGTAGCTCCCCTCCCAGTTGGCCGTGCCCGCTTACCCACGAGGGTGAGCGTCTACTTTGCTGCAGGCACATCTGCCCTGGCCCCTGTCAGCCCTGTTGCCCTCAGAAGAGGCAAGTGAACTCTTGAGGTCGGTCTCTGTGGGTCAGTCGACGGTCGTGATTGCCATCCAGGGAATGGGAACTACGATCCAACCGAGTAAAGCGGTCCTAGAGGAAATTCACTGTGCACTGGCTGGCCTACTGAGATCCTTTCAGGCTCTGGCCTCCCCACTGACGGCAGACAGTCACCCTTTGTCTACCATCCCCCCTCACCTTCTTCTTCTCAATACCAAACCCCTCTTCCCAGACACAGCCAAAGCACACAGACAAGCATGCATCCACCTCAACATCCAAGGGTAGCTCTGAAAAACACAAGCACCACAAGACACACCACCGGCATGCACACAAGCATCATAAACATGTACACACCGCAACAGCCACAACCTTCCCTGACACCCCCACAACCCCCAGTAGCACTGACAGCACACCTGACACACCTGCAGACAGCACACCAACATTCACAGATCAAGCCACTACACCTATCCTACCTACAGACAGCACCACAGCAGTCCCTCAGACATCCACCCCAGTCACTACACCTGCAGACACACCTACATGCAGCACATCCACCCCCTTCCTCTCAGGACACATAAACGCCCTCACTCACCCACCCAACAGACACCCACCACCCGCAAGCATACCTAGCACAAACATGCACCCAAGACATCCACACCAACACCTCTTACAACTACTCCCTCTCCCTCCACACCCAAGTCCTTTTGCTATGACCCCGTGTGTCTACAAAAGCTTTCCTTTCAGTTTGCCCTTTTTCCTACTTCTATCCCACCCAGTGATACCACTAAATGTGCTGTGCCCCTCCCCAAGTTTGGCCCTTCCACCTCCAAGACCTCCCCTGCCCCCTCTGCAGGTTCCCATGCCCCTCTCCCTGCCAAGAAGTTTACACCTCCGCCTAGAAGCCAACTATCCCCTAAACCTAAGCCCAAGCCCAAACCCCACCTCCTAAGAGAGATCCCAAAGGCCCCCTCCAAGACCTAACCCCCCCCACTCAGGAGTCAAGTTTGCGGCACACATCTGTGCACTGTGTGCATACAGGCTGTTGGACTGAACTGGCCTATGGCCTTTGGTATTTTGAAATGTTTAACTTAATAATTAATTGGACCAACAAGTAATTGGTTTCCTGGTTACATCTTTGTTATACATTTCTTTCCCTAGTATGGCACTGTTCCTGGCTGATATTAGTTGTGTGTCTGTATGTGTGTGTGTATGTGTGTTCTGCTTGGGCTACATGTGTTGCTTAGACAGTATGTGAGGTTGTGTGCAGTGTTTTTGTATTAAAGTGGCATGTATCTGTTGTGTGATGGGCATTTGTGTGATCCAAGAGGTATTGCTGTGTTGGTATTGTGTGTTGTTTGTGTTGAGTTGTGTTTGTTGGTGTGCTGTGTGGCTTTGTGTGCTTTGACTATGTGTGTGTTATGTGAAATGTTAGATACAGTGTTCTTGGTAAGTTGATCTGTAAGTCGTGTGATTGTGTACTTGTATGTAAGTTTTTGTCTGTTGGTGTTATGTTGTGATGTATGTGTGATGTGTCCCCGGGTAGTGTGTCCTCTGGGTTCCTTCCAAGTGATCTGAAATGGTGCTGTTGTGTTGTACTTGTGACGTATTGTGTGGTACTGTGTGAGTGTGGGTACTGTGCAGTGTTTCCGTACGCACCTGTGTGTGTTAGTGACGTGTGTATGTGTGTGGTTGTTTGTTGTGTAGATGAAACTGTGTGTGCGTGACTTTACGTGAAGGTGCGTTTAAGTGTGCAATTACGTGTAAGTGTTGTTCTCGCACCTCATTCCTGAATATCTGTTGTGTGACTATACAAAAATTGCCAATTTACAACAGTACCACATAAGAGTGTTTACTTACGGTTGCTGTCATCATCGCAGATTCTGGAGTCTTTGGGAGAGATGGAGCAGCTGGAAGATGTGTAGTTCAGGTTCCGTGGCTGATCCGGATAAGTATGGCTTCCTGAATCCGAGTGTCTCCTTTAATGCAGTTGGTTTCTGCCTGGGTTTCTGTGGTGGTGCGACCACAGCAGAAACCTTGGTGATATGCAACATGGTCTCTGCCGGCCTGCAGGTGGCAACCTTCGTCCATGGTGGCCAAAACGCAGTGGCGGTGGTGCTTTGTATGGAATACCGCCATGGTCATTGTTAGAAATGGGTTTCTTGTTGGCTAGGGTATGTACCTAAGCCAGGCAGAACTCATCCACTCTAGTTGGGGTGATGGAGTTACACACCCGAGATAACCCCTGCTCACTCCCTTAGTAGCTTGGCACGAGCAGTCAGGCCTATCGCCGAAGCAATGTGTAAAGCGACTGCACAACACACACAACACACGTGATGCACTATCCCCACCACAAAGAAACACAACACCAAATTATATAAAAATAAACTGAATTGTACACAACATCATTAGACCAAACACGACATGTCAATAATACCCTGCTGCCCAAGCAGAACATTGCGAAGTACTATTACTCTGCAAAAGCTAGCAGTAGTCATATAAAACACAAAGGTTACTGGTTATCGTGCAAGATAAGTAGTAGTCAGGTTGCCATTACTAAAAAAATGCACGTGTCATAATGCCATCTTAAAAGCGCATAAAAGGAACATCAGAGCCAACATGGCAAGTCATGAAAACATTTCATCATAAATGCACATTTCATAATGAACACATCACTTCCAAGGTCACAGAGCACCAGGAAGGGTACGCAAGCATATCCATATTGCGCAAAGGTCACCACAACATCAGAAGTGCACATTAATAATGAGACATTTCCTGTACGTTACATGCCAACTTCCTGAGCCCACCTAAAGGAGGTCCAGCGCTCCTCCTGCGCTGCATGTAGTCCAAACCGGCTTTGCGGGGACGTTCTCGACTGGGGGGTACCGTGCACCACCTCTCTACTTTGAGGCATCCTTGCCGGCCGGGGAGAGGAGAGAGGGTCCTGCAGCCTCTCACGCCTTGGGGGACCATGGGTCTTCCCCCTCGAATGCGCTATCCTGGTGTCACGATCCCTGGGGTAGCCCAGGGAGAGGGGGACCTCCGATGAGATCTTCCTCCCTTCTGGGGCTGCTCCTACACATGTGCCTGCACCTGATCTGGTGCGGAAGTGTCCTTTGAATCCCAGGCCGTCGTGGTGAAGTTGGGCTGATAGTTGGTGCCTGCCTGTGCCCAGGGGACACTTTGCTCCATGCTGCTCACCCCGGAGGCACTGCAAAGAGCCTGCTCACTCTGTTCTCTGTTTTCCTGTGCCCCGGGGGCACTAAGGACATCTCACTTCATCTGCACATGATCCTTGTCACCTGCCCGGGTCATGGCGGTGGTTTTTTACTGGGAGGGGCAATAAGGAAGTGCTCGGCATAAGTTTACAGCAAGCAAAAGGCACAGTGCTCTTCCTGTGCTACGCAAGTAGTTCACAACTCTTCCGTCACACTGGGAAAGTAGAGGTTGCAGCACTCTACTCGTGCTGTGAAGCAGGGAACAGTGGCCTCAGAACCCGGCCCCTGAAGACAGCAGAAAGGGGAAACAGTGCAGTAGGGATTGCCGTCAGTGGCAGTTCCTCCTAGTGACCCAGTAGGTCACAGGTCAGTAAACAGCAGCAGTCCAAGGCGGTTCATGGTGAGTCTCTCCAGCAGCAGTCTGTGTCCAGGTCAGTTCTTCAAAAAAGTCTTCAAGTGCCTCCTTAACATGGGGGGAAACCCCCATACTCACATTTGCACAACCTTTACAAAGAGGGGGAGAAGAGGTTCCAACCAGTTTCAACTGGTTCTAGGAGTGTGTCCCCTCTCTCCTCTAGCACAGGCTGCAGACATTTTTTGGGGGTAAACAAGCCCTTTGTGTGTGGCCAGGGCACGGCCTTTACAAAAGCAGATGTGCCCCGCCTACCTTCTCTCAGCAGAGGAGGACCATTCAATATGCAGATACACCTCTGTGACACCTCCACCCTCCCTGTGTACAAGCTGTCTGAAAAGTATGCACAAGGCCCAGCTGTCACTGTGCCCCAGACGTGGATTGGAGTCAAGCTGCAAAACACCAGAGTCATGAGCACGGAGAAATGCTCTCTTTCTAGAAGTTGCATTTCTACAATGGTAATAAAAAATCCACCTACACTACTAAGCAGCATTTCTCACTACCATTACAACCATACCAAGCATGCCTACGATATCCCTCATAGATCAGACAGTACCCCCTAGACTTAAGGCAGGGCATTTCCACTGCAATCCTATGAGGGAGGCAGCACTCACAGCAGTGAGAAACCAAATAGGCTGTTTGTCCCTACCAGAACAGGCCACACAGCCAGGGACATTTCCTGCCTTCTACATACATAGAACCCTGACCATAGGGCTAGCTAGGGTCTACCCTAGGGGTGACTTACATGTGTAAAAGGGGAGTTCCAGGCCTGCCAGGTTCCTGTGGCAGTAAACTGTGCACGCAAGTCCTGCGCTAGCAGGCCTGAGACAGGTTGAAAGGCTACTTCTGTGGGTGGCGCAAGTAGGGCTGCAGGCACACTAGCAGTATTTAATTTACAGGCCCTGGGTATAGAGATACCACTGTACAAGTGGCCTACAGGTAAATTAAATGTGCCTATTAGGTGTAAGCCAATCATACCAACTTTAGAAGGGAGAGCACCAGCACTGATCAGCAATGATATTAGGTCAGAGTTCTAGAGGCAACAGCAAGAGGACAGGAAAAATAGGAGGGAGGAGGCAAAAAGTTTGTGGACGATCCTGCAAAAAGGGCAAGGCCCAACAGTCATAATTTGGCAGTCGCCCATGCCAGCCTGTTGGCGGTACGAACGCCACTCCCAACATGGCGGTCCTGAGACCACCAAACTTGCAATGAGGCCCTAAATTTCTCCTATCCGTATATATAAGTTTTTCAAAAGTGTATATATGTTTCACTAATGCAAAGCTTTTACTATTAAGGTCAGTGCCCTAAGAAAATGCATTAAGCTATGCATTACTGATGGTGATTTAAGTAGAAACATGTATACAGGTTTGCAAAATTTAACAATTTGAGGCTACTTATAATGCCCCCAAAATGTTCCTTAATTATATTCAAGCAAGATTTAAGACTTTTACTTAAAAAAATTAAACTAAAATGAAAACCATTTCTCTGAGGCATCTTCATCTTCAACAAAGCCAGCGCAGCCATCACGCCCCACCTCTGGAAAACAATCAACTGTTCCTTCGAGACAGCAACCTTCCCAGAAAGCTGGAAGCACGCCGAGATCAACGCCCTTCTGAAGAAGCCTAAGGCGGACCCCAAGGACCTCAAGAACTTCCGGCCCATCTCCCTGCTCCCTTTCCCGGCAAAGTGACAGAGAAGATTGTCAACAAACAGCTGACCCGCTACCTCGAAGTCAACAACATCCTGGACCCTTCCCAATCCGGTTTTCGCAGTAACCACAGCACCGAGACCGCCCTCATCGCCGCCACTGATGACATCCGGACCCTGATGGACAAAGGAGAAACAGCTGCTCTCATCCTCCTGGACCTATCAGCAGCCTTTGACACGGTCTGCCACCGCACCCTATCAGCACGCCTCCATGACGCCGGTATCCAAGAGAAGGCTCTGGCCTGGACAACATCCTTCTTCTCCGGCAGAACCCAGAGCGTCCGCCTCCCACCCTTCTGCTCTAAAACCACCGAGATCATCTGCGGCATCCCACAGGGATCCTCCCTCAGCCCGACACTGTTCAATATCTACATGGCCCCCCTCGCCCACGTCGCACGACAACACAACCTCAACATCATCTCCTACGCCGACGACACCCAGCTAATCATATCCCTCACCGAAGATCCCCACACCGCCAAAGCTAACCTCCACCGAGGAATGAAGGCCGTAGCGGACTGGATGAAGGACAGCAGACTGAAGCTGAACTCAGACAAGACGGAGGTCCTCATTCTCGGACCCACCCCATCAGCCTGGGACGACTCTTGGTGGCCCACGTCAATAGGCACAGCCCCGGAACCCACGGACCACGCACGCAACCTGGGGGTCATCCTCGACTCCACTCTCTCCATGACCAGGCTAAGCCAATAGATATGGCCCTTTGTATTGCTGCAGTCTGTCAAGACTTTACTAGATGTATCTCTCACGTCAAAATCACTGTTAAAAAAACTGATAAAAAACTGCTGTATCTCAAGTCACTTGTAGATATCCCTACTGAGTGAGATCCAACTTCCTGAAGTCTGAATAAAGTTGCAGTACCTCAAGTCAGATGAAAGTGCTTCCAATGACATTTGCAATGCTGAGAGAGGTGGTATAAATAAATCTGCATACCCTTTGCTTCTTTAATGATTTATGCTTGTTTTATAAAGGATAAATGATCAAAAAGATGCTAACACCTGTTTATGTTGATGAGTCAATATTGCAGATTTCAATAAATGTCTTGATTTTTATCCGAATGATGACACGTCTACACACACATCCTAATGGCAACTGATCAATATAAGTGCATTTAAATATCCAGTTGCTGAAGTGGGCTGAACCGTTGTTCTGTAAAATTTGCTGTGGTGGATGGAGAATAGTGATATTTGAGCAGTCCAGTGAAATCAGAGGGTTGTCTGAAAGCCCCAATGTCTATATACATGTTATTATGATTTTATTTGAAAAACAAGAGGCTGGCAAGACAGCTAAAGCAGTCTTTAGGCCAAGCTAAAAAAAACAGAAAAACAGAAAGTCACAAAAGTGTACCCACAGGCATATGTCCTTGCATAGGCGCAGATATATGGCTTTCAGGAAGTTACAAACAAAGAAAAAAATTTGTCTTTTTGTTTAACAACATTTTATCAGTTTTCAGTTCAAACTGTCCCATCATACAGTGTAGTAATCAAGTAGCATCGCATACAGTTCATAATTGAACATGCAGTCCGCATAACAGATCTACAGATGTGTTCTTGCAATCCTGTATTACTTAACATTGATATTGAACAACAATCCCATATCCCATCCATCCCCCACTCTACACAGCTTCTGTCCATTAATTATATGAGTTAAGTCGTATGAGTCGCAATTAATAGTGAGCTTCTCGGGAGTACCTCACCTTGTATGGGAGGCCGACATATATAAACACCTTAAGAACCATACCATTCCCAGCCAGTCATATGTGAGGATTTGGCGTATGAGAACCATTTGGTTCAAAATATGTGGAAGCCTCAGGTTTTCTACTCAGCTTCGTCTCCAGGACCTCTTAAGAAATTTTACTTGTCCAACTGCAGTAAGCCCTATGACTCAATCTGTGCCCTAAACGCTTCTACTAGTGAGTCCCACTCTAGAGATATTGGTTTTCTCCTCAGTCCTCTATATTCTTCTCTTCTGGGGGCTGCACTTTCAGCCTGACTCCAGCGTAATACCTCTTCCCTCCACGAGAGGCGAGATGGGGCACTGAGGGACTTCCAGCGCCTCATCAGCTGATGTTTTGCCAAAAACGTGGCCAAGTCCATGAAGTGTGTAAGTACCTTAGAGGAACGATTGCTAGGGACAAGTCCCAGGAGGTAGTAAGCGGGTGACAGTTCCACTGTTTCATCCGCGATCTCTGTCAGTGTGGCTCCTATTACAGACCAGTACTGTGTGAGGGACGGACATGCCCAAATCATATGAAGAAGGTTGGCATAAGTGGTGTGGCACCGAGGACAGTGTGCCATTGTAGTGTAGTAGATCCTATTGAGCCTATGCGGAGTGACTGAATCAGCTTAAACCTAGTGTTACAAGACATATTTTTTTAGTATATTGTAATAGGAAAATCCATTCTTTGACTGTAATGTCTCTACCTACAGTATATCAGTTACCCAAGTGGCCTTCAACGTGTCCGAGAATGTGTGGAGCTGTGCCCGATCCTGCGATATAGCCGTCTAACAAGATGCCTACCATGCCACATTATGTGAAGAGCCTGAAGGGTTTCATGTGTTACCGGTTTAGTACCCTGTTGTGCCCAATAAGTGCGTACATATGATAGTATTTTAGCATGAGTTAAAAAGAGAGTCTCCAGTAAACCATGTATTTGCACAAAGTCTGAATGCGGCAGTAACATGCCATCTTCAAACAAGTCCCCTAAAGTAAGAGGACTCTGCTGTTCCCAAACCTTGAGCATAGCTGCGGTGATAGTTCCTGAGGGGGTAGGGAGCCCGGATAATGGTATGTTAGGCGCATAGGGGTTGCTGAGGCTGTGTAACGTGTAGTTAGTTTCCAATAAGCCAATGCTGTACACAGTTGCAAAGTAGCCCCGAGGGGTAATTTAGGGGATCCAGGACATAGCAAATGGCGAATGAAGCCCTTCTTCCACATCACAGTTGTACAATTGATCTCTTCCAGATTATGGCCGGCTAGCCAGTAGGACAGCCTTCGAAGTTGGCCCGCAATACAGTAGACCTTGAAATCTGGAGCGCCCAATCCACCCATGTATGGGGGTAACTTTAGTTTCTTCAGGCCAACTCGGTGGTGACCTCTCCCCCATATTAAGTCTATCAATAAGGAATTCAATGTCTGAAATACGCAGGGTAGTACTATAAGCAGCAAGTTCACAAAATGATATAAGACCGGTGGTAAAATTACCATCTTCACCAGGGCTACCCTCCCTTCCACTAAAAGGGGTAGCGTGATCCAGAAGTCAATTAATTACCAAACAATTCCTAGCAATTTTTTGCGAACTTGATTTTCACATGAGCAAGTATACACGCTTATATGTATGTGATCTTATAAAAATCTGCTGTACGATTTCAAATTCACCTTCCTTAAACCCATTTTTCCTCCACCCTGGAAAACATTTTACTCCTGCCCTTGCCTGGTGTACATTTCCAACTTTTTCAGGTATGGAAAGAGTTTGGAAAAGAATGGTGAATAACCATACACATGCAGGTTTGTTGGTGTGGATGGCCTCAACGGGTACTCCAATCCTGAAATTTACATTTTCCTCCTATTTCCAGTGCTTGTGTGTAGATTGCAGAAAGGTGGCAAAATCCGAGTCTTGAAAGAATCCAAATGCTGACATAATATGAGCCCTGACATTATCATTATCAGGCTCTTATATATTAGGAACTCTGCCACAATTTGCCAGCTCAGAGCAAGGTACCGAAAAAGAACTGATTTCAGAAGCATTCCTCCCAATGGACAAAATGCTATGTCACCAGAATACTATAAAGATAGTTCAATGTTGATAATGATGACAACAATAATGATAGGAAGAGTTGATGTCATCAGCTCTATAATTAAGTGAAACAAAAAACACCCACAGGTGCTTATATCTGCAACAAGTACTATTCAGAATCAAAACGTTCCCCTTCTGGAGACCACATTACATTAAAATGTCCAGCCTGTTCAATTTCCTCAGATCTGGTGTTGTAAATCTGGCTGATCCATTACTAAGGGCTAAGGTTCCCATTGCAGCATCAACACTAATTATCTTTGTAGATAATATTTAATCCTGTTGGGGAGGAATCACAAAGTAATGTCTCTATATCTATCGCTTGAGTGAGTGGGATAATGCAATGTGACATTTATCTAGGTTCATCATTTCTATCCCACATTAGTGTGCCAATGGAACGCATCCAGTGCATTTGTTCCTCTCTCCAGGCATGGGAAGGATCCTTTACAACCTGTCCATATTGCAACAGGTCTCTTAGAGACCCAAGGTTACCATGGAGTTTCTATTTAAACTTTACTTTTGTGCTTAGCTGAGTATACCCTCACATGAGTATTACAATTCTTAGAGTTCTCTGAGATGACAACTGGTTACATTCTCACTCATGTGTCTTGTGCATATTAAGGTGCTTCCTCTCAAAGGACCAGTTTCCAATGACATACATAGATGAGTAACTAGAGTGACAAGTGTGACTGTCACTCCCTTCTGCTATTGTTCTGCTTGTCTCTTTGTTTATGTCAAGTACTGTCAGCACATGGGAAGCTGCACCTTTGGACATTACAGAGACAAATAACAGTTTACAGTAAGGAGGAGACAGACAAAATTTATGGTAGGACAGATGGCATTATGGTAAAGGAATTAGTGGTTGGGTAGAATTTAATTGGTGGGTATGGTGTGTGTGAGTGTTTGCGTGTGTGTGGAAGGCCTTGTTGTGTGAATCCTATGGTAATAGGGTGATCAGGAACTTGAAATGCATTAGGTTCATATAATTACAGCACAAATAACTTGTAGGGAACAATCAGCTTAATGCTATTAAAGCTGAGAGTATAATTGGAATGGTATGGATTGTATGCTTGAATGAAAATACCTAATTAAATTCCAGTGACCCCTAAAGCATAAAAATTCCTCTCGGGAAAATGTGCTTCCCTTCTACAACCTACTTTTCAACTGCATGAAATAGAAACCATAGAATATTTGTTGAAAAAAGTCTGTACAAAGTACTTACATTTGTTAGTTGTTTTCTCTCACAAGCATCATGTTTTATCTCTTCCTTACGATTAAACATACTGAATTTTACATTATTAGTTCATACCACTGAAATAATTCCATACAACAGTGACTGACAATTCAGAGCACACCACCATTCAACGCTTTCTAAAAATATACAACACAAAAAACTGTATTCATGAGCAAAGTTACACCAGCATAAACAAATACTGACAATTAACACTAAACAATGATTCTGTAGTATGGTACTAAGTTCTGGTTCTACATAGTTGATCATAAATAAATAATATTGAAGAGTAAACAAAAACTGACGTTGTACTCTCAAAAGTACTCAACTGTCATAAATCTGTAAATGAAAAGGCTCACTCAGGACATGTTCCGATAAGGTGAACTTTACTACACCAAGCTCATGGGGCGTTTCGACCGACTAGCGGTCTTGATCCAATTCTTGAGTAAACAAAAACCGATGTACTCTCATCAATACTTTATTTTGGTTATAAAACTATTAAAATGTATACACAATACACATGTCAAATAAACTAAAAACAAATGCATTAAGGGCCTGATTACGAGTTGGGCAGTCAGAAGACCTGACCGCCAGACTCATGGTGAGGAGACCTACGTTGAGGTGGCGGTCTCCCAACCGGCCCTATTACAACTTTCCCACTAGACTAATGGGAGGTAACCAAGGCATTGTTTCCAGCTCATAATTGAGCCAGTGGCAATCCTATTGCATGCAGGGTGCACCAGCACCCTTGAAATGCTGGCTATCTGCACAAGGGTGCTGAGCAGGGGGACCCCTTCACTGCCCATGCCATTGAACTGGGCAGTGCATGGGCCCCCTGTGGGCCCCTGAACTGGTTCATGGTGGTCAGACTGCCATGAAAAGGCTGGCGGAGAACAAGGTTGTAATCAGCAGGGCGGCTCTTTGTCCAGAGCCATCCTGGCTGATTAAAACCAGGACTGCCATCAGCCCGTCAGGATTACTTATCCTGGCAGGGGCGGTGGTAGATTGGCAGGTCTGCCTGCTAGTCTCGTAATGTGGTGGTCAGACTGCCACAGTCGCGGCAGTCCAACCACCACCGTGAGGCTGGCAATCTTCGACCGCCAGCCTCGTAATAAAGCCTTAAATACGCAATCGATTTTTCACAACTAAAATCAGTCCGATGTCAAAACAGTGATTAATTAGGCCAATAACTAATAGATAATAATGTCATATTATTAAAAATTTCAGGCCCATATTCCCACATATAAACACAAGTGCAAGTAGATATTTGCCTATGCCATATACTATTTAGAGGGTTGTTTAATTTTTTTTTAATTCTTAGAGCTTTTAAATATTTCCTGACATCCAAATTCCTGCAGATAGGTCGAATACATTTCCTTCTATATCTACTGTAGGGCGTACAAAAAAACAACATATATGCAATATTTTCAGTACTACCTAAAGTACATAAAGTGCAAGTAGCGTCTTCTTCAGTATTCCCACATGGCTTCCATTTCACAGTGAAAGCTCTTACTTGAATAGTATTATAGCGATGTTTCAAGTATAAGGTTTTCACCAGGTGAGGTTGAATTGTGTCAAGGAACTCTTCAAACTTGGATTCTGGTTAACGGAAAGAAATTGGGTGGTAAGACCTTTAAAATGTACTCCCAGTATGTTTGCTTCAATTGGACCTTTGAGCTTGGTGTCAGTGCATGGGGTTCACTCCATTAAGAACATAAGTCAAGCTTGATGAACAAGGTCTGGATATGTGTAAGCCAGGGAGAAGTTAGGGATCTATCAAGTTCCATTAGTTCTTCAAGACCTTCTCTATAATGGATCAGTTACTGAGTTGTCCACAATGTTATCCAATAGAGCAATGGTCCAGGGGCTACTAAATGCCCTATTTGTCTGATGTTTAGATCCTGATGCATAGGTACTAATGGCATTGACATGGGTAAACCAATAACCCTCTCAAGAACTTGTTTTTGATTAGTGTAAGCTATTTTGGGTCACCTATACCCCATAACTCAGCCCCTTATAATCCTGCAGCTTGAGCTTTCTATTTATACAGCTCTAGGGTTGGAGTAACATTTTCAGATCTAGATCTTAGGTAATTTCTGGTGATGGCTCTTGAGTTATGAACAAGCACTGCTTTTGCTTTAATCATATGGGGGAGCCATGATAACCTTGAATCATGGGTTACACCCAGATAGCTGAAATTAGGCACAGGCTCTAGTGCTTGCTTACAGATTTTAAGGTTTGTCTTAAAGGTCCCATGATGTTTAATAGCCATGTACTTTGTTATGCTGGCATTTTATTGTAATCCTCTTTCATCAAAATATATACTAAACTCATTGTGTAGATGTAGGAGGCTCATAGGTGTCTGTGACACCATAATGGTGTAATCCGCAAAGACAAAGAGTAATGCTGGTACGGGTACCCAACAGATTTTTGGGGAATCATGGCTACATCTTTTCAAGATGGTCAGCTATATCATTTACATAGATTAAGATCAGAATGGGTGCGAGCACGCACCCCTGCCACACTCCCCTATTGATAGGAATTAGTTCTGTGAGTTCACGATGTACACCCATGTACACCCTATTATTCTTGGGCATAGTTGTCTTGTTGCAATCTTATTATTTGAGTTAGAAGATCATCAGATATACCCTGTCTTTTCAGCATAGCCCATAAAGAGCCTCTCGGAACAAGATCGAAGGCTGCCCTAAGATCTATAAATGTGATGTACATATGTCCCCCTCTTACTTTAGTGTATTGCTATAGAATACACAAGAGTCTAAATACTTGCTCAATTGTGCTTGTCCATAACCGTGCTGATATACTGATAGAATGTTGTTATCATCCATCCGTCACTCAGTTTCCTTAGTACCGGCCTGGCATATACTTTGTGCAATACATCTATGAGGTTAATTGGCCTATAATTACCTGGTTCCCGCTCATCCCTTTCTTATGAATTGGGACTATTTTAGCTCCTTTCCACGTACAAGGAACTGGTGCTCCAGAGCCAACGCATTGCTAACTGAATTAATGTATGGAGATCCTACACCTTAATCATGTTCATATAAATCTCCCGGAATTTTATCCAGGCCAGGTGCTTTACCTGGTTTAATGGCATCTATAGCCTCCAACGTTTCCTCCATGCTAAAATAGTTTTTGGGTGCCATGAATCTCTCTGGCCAATTATAAGAGCCTCCCTGACTTTCTAAACTATACCCAGTGGGCTCAGAATACAGGTCGATGAAGTATCGGCTTGAAGTACTGGGATCCAGATAATGCTCAGTGCGGGTTGATGTATTTGTGCTTCCACGGGCGATTATTTTCCAAAATTTAAAGGCATCCTTACATCTTGCTGCTTCAAGCAGATCATCCCACTTCCTTTCTTCCCAGTCGCTTTCAGCTCTGTGTAAAACTTTTTTATAATTGGCCCTTGCCTCCTGCACTTCTATTACATTCCTGCTGTTTAGGGCTTCAAGTAGTGACTTCTTGGTGACTTTGCATTGCTTTGAGTACGAGGGATTACACTGAGAATCTCTCTCAGCAGCTTGCTTTCCTTGCAAAGCTGCAGACGTAGTCAAATACGGCCTAATGGCAGTAGGCAAAGACTGTTGGACTTCCACTATTGAAATGTCTGGGGAAGTCTGATTGCATAAGAACTTACTGCCTCTGAGAATGTATTATAAATGCTGGTCAAAGTTTCTAAGTTGTCAATATGGCGAGCCATCTTACTGTCCTGCGGTTATTTCCAATTAGCAGTTGTGTAGGTGTTTTATTCCTGCCTAGTGGTCGTGTTTCTGAGGCTCCCTGCTATCACCAAACATAACAGGAAGTGATCACTGTCTTCTCCTGTGTCTATTTTAAAGGCCATTAATCTATCCCATGTCATTGTACTATATACAATGTAATCTATCCTTGAGTTGACATTAACCCTTTTGAAAGTATATAAATTGGTATTATCGGGGTTCATTCTGCCATTACATGCTCGCAGGCCATGTTCTAAGGTGAGGTTTAGTAGTTGCGTGACAGCAGCTTTACAGGGAATGGACAAGCCTGCTCTTAGTAGTAGAATTCTTCTTCTTCCATAAAAGAGCCTAAACCCAATATTGGCACATACGTACAATTAAAATCACCCCCTATAATAATTGTGTCTTTATGCACTATGGTTTTGAGTGTGTTATCTAATATTTCCACAATCCTTGACTCCAGGTTGCTCCTTTGCAGCCTTATGCATACATTAAAAACATGTAGTGCATCCATGTTGTGCAAGGTTAGTTTTACTCCCAGGGTGGCAGGCGAATCTATAGGGTGCACTGTTACTGTAACATTTAATTCGATTTTTATCCAGAGGGTGAACACCACTGAGGCCTTCCACACAATGAGGGGATCCCATTCATATCCCACCTTGTAAGGTGGATCAACTAGCCAGGCCTCTTGAAAGAGGAAGAGGTGAAACCCCTCAATATATTTATGCCAATCAGGATCCCTTAGTTTATGTCTCAGTCCTGCTACGTTCCAAGAGACAAAGCAAATGAATGCTGGTTCAGGTGTTTCTGAAGTAATTGATTCTGCCTGATATCTTGACTGCGTATCATGGCTATTTATGTGCTTCCCCCTTCCTTCTCTCTGTAGCTCCTGTGCTATAATCCTGTCTCAACTTTACTCCAGCATTAGGACCTGCTCACCTACTAGTTCCCTGGTATCTGTTGCAATTGGTACAATGCAGTTCAGTCGGACTACTGCGTCAGAATTTGTCATGTATTGGTTATGCCTTGGTTGGCTAGTCATAATGTGCTGGTATCTAGGTGAAATACCTTCCTCAGCCAACGGATTGTGCAGGTTAAACCGAACTGTGGATTTTTATAAGTGGACTAGATCTTATGTTCATGGCAATCAGGCCATTTGTTATTGTAGTGTGGTCAGTTTTATGTATCCTTTGCGCGTTAGCTTTAGGCTTTAGGCCTTCGTGCACTTTGCCCTGGATGTATTTTATTCCTTTGCTCGCAGCATAGAGCCTCTGTGCACTTTGCTCTAAATGCTTTTTATTCAGCTTCGTACTGTTATTTTTCAAATAGCCAGTTCTACGGTCTTGTTTTATTTTTTAGATCACACTGTTTAGCCTACTTCAGCACTGGAGTTTTCAATAACACATTCTTGTTCACTCTGTGCTTCAGTCAAGGATACAGTCTGGTACATTGCCAATAGACGTGGTAGGAGTTTAGTCTTTGGCATTCTTGCGCAGGGACATTTTGTGATCACACTGACATGTTAGTTATAAAAACACTTCCTTGTCCTAATAGAGGCAAGAGGGAGATTCCGACCAGGGAACCACAACTAGACGCTGACTGCCTCGTTGCAGATGCTGTACTAGATCACAGGCCTTTGCTCAGGTATGAGGGTTGATGGCTTCCCAGGGAATCTAAAAGGCAAGTTAGAAGCTTAACATGCTGTGCTCGAAATAGAACTAACTGAGAGAGAGTAGAATTTATTAACACCATGATAGCGTTATTCTTATGTTTCACTCTCCTCGTGACTATTTCAATCCTACTGTGTTGTATGGTTCTGGTTATTGCGGCTCACGCCTTAATATCTAAAATACAGTAGTTTTATTAAAACAATCTATAAAACTCAAACTGCCTTTGTCATTTGTATATGAGATCATACTGTAAATGAGAGAGCTGGTTTGGATCCGAGTGACCATGACTTCCCTGAGAAGTTCCCAAGATGTCATGCGCTCGGCTGCCCAATCATCCCTTCCCCATGGGAGAGATGAGGCCCTGCTAGTTAGCCGGAGCAAAACCGGATTTAGGGTGACAGAGGTCCTTCTAAGTGGGTCAGACTCAGTCCCCCACACCAGGAACGATCCTGCTACCTAAAAATCCAGTAGTCTCATTTAGGATAATGACAGCCCACGCGACATGGCGCCCAACATTGGGCCTGACTCTAATTTTCGGGTCCGGCTGACTCTCTCGGTCTCATATATATATTGACTCCTCGGTTCCGTTAACGGTGTGGTGGCTGAGGATTTCCGCCACCACAATATAGGTACATCCTATTGTTTTGTGGTCGGTTGTTCAAGCTTGAACTCTGAAAGGAAAACCACGATATTGGTGTGCCTTCTCTGACCTAGTGCTGTTTTTATAATGGCGAATCCTCAAGTAGTGAATATAGCGCTTAATATGCGACACCCGCTCACGGTACATCTGCTAGCACATGGTCTAATGAACCAGGGGGGTCCAGTCACGTTTGTGGTGGACGCCCATGCAGCCTATAGAACAGAGCTTTTTTATTCTTGGGTCGTATTTCCAGCAGTTGATGGGGGTACACACACTTTTCATGATTACACTATTGCGAATGTCCCTGGACAATACAGGGCGTATGCATACTTAGAGATACCTTTATCTTATCAAGAACATCATAATTGGCTTGATGGCGCCCTCCCACACACAGTAGCACAAGTTAGGTTAGGTCCACTGAGTAATGATGGTCCTACCTGGCCTTTATTGGCTACATGCACACCATATCCTGCGGTTGCTAACTTGGCGGTAGCTGAGGTTCGTCGTTTATATATAGACTTAGCAACTACATATAGAAGAGTAGTTCAGTTTGTAATGCAGACACTAAATACAAACGCAGCGCGTGCTGCTCTGGCGCAACCACATGCAGTGGTTTTGGGTATCAATCCGGCCACTGTACACTCAGTTATGGGTAAAGTACCAGCAAAACGAGAGGAAACTCCATTTTGGCTGGCGCAAAAAATTAATACGCTGGAAGCAGTGTTTCCCCATACGGGACCTCAGGATAAACATAGAATATTGACGATGTGTTTGCCGTATTGAATGGTTCCTACGGTTGATCATTGTAATACTTGGGGCACGGTGTTTGCCGCGCTCTACACTACAGCACACGGTACACCAACATTGGCTAATCTACCGGAAGTGCTTAAACAAATTCAAGATGAATATGGGGCTGCCCCAGCATTAGATTTAGGGATGCAGCTGATGGGCAATTTTGCCGCAGTTTCTTCTATTACTTTGAGTAATCTCAAAGGGGAGGCAGTGGCACTAGCGGTGCGTATGCGTCTTCGAGACGTCCCGCAACTTAATCAAGAGCGGGAGCTGCCGAGAATAATAGCAGAACGTATTCGAGTATCGGTCGTGATAGCCTAGGGGCTAGACCGCAGAAACCACAGTTGCAGGGTAAAAGTAGTAAGGATACTACTAAACAACAGCAACCTGAGGGTACTAAAAAGCGCTGGGAGAAAAAACAGCAAACACCTAAAAAAGACAGAGGACAATCTCCGCAACCGGAGACTCCACAGAATAGGTATAATCTCAGGAATAGGGATAATTTGAAGACGCCTGATAGATATCAATATACTAATACACGCCAATCTCGTTCCTTTCAGGACTCATCGGAAAAGAGAAATGAGAGAGGTGGGCGGTCAGAGCGGAGAACAGAGTATGTGAAACCGAGACAGGAATCACAACGCTCAACTGAGGTTTCTGTCAAGAAAGAAGAGAAACAGATCCAACAAAAGCAGCAATTTAAAAAGAAGAAGGTGGCGGCAGTCTTAGTTAGACATGCCACACAAGAAGAGAGTTCTCTTGAAGAACAAGACATGGGCGTTAGCACTGTTAGACAGCGCGGCAGAGGTCACAATAGTTCGCCGGAATCTTCTAGAGCATCTGGGGGTGAAAGCAACTGATGACTTCATACAAGTCGAAACAGCAGATATGCGTGTCTCTGATCCCGATAGAGTTTATACAGTAACTTTACAATTAGAAGGGGACATTGAGCGCACTATAAACGCCATCTTTTGGGACCGTGTGGTCAAATTGTATGACATTCTGCTGGCCGAACAGGATTGGCCCCCAGACTTTGTTCGCGACTGTCCAGTTGGGGAGGAGGTTATTACACCTTCATTCTCACCACTTGTTCCGGGAGATCTAGCCGAGTCCTATATTAATACATGGGCTCTGGCACAAGCACCCGCCTTATATAGAAATCATGTGGGGTGGGATAGGGATTCACCTTATCATGTAATTCCGATAAAGGGCGAACCTCAGCCGCAACAGCAATATCCTATCAAATTTGAGGCAAGGGCATCGGTGAGGAAAATACGTAATCAATTGGAGTACCAGGGAGTTATTGAACCCTGTGTCTCGCCGATGAATAATCCCTTATTTCCTGTAGCTAAACCGGACCATTCTTATAGGATAGTGGTGGATTACAGACATTTAAATGGACATACACGCACATATGCAATACAAAATTCACACAGCGCAGCGCTAATGAATAATATTGTGCGTAAGAAATACAAAACAACTTTAGATATCTGGAATGGATTCTTCTGCCAGAATATAGCGCCCGAAAGTAGGGACTATACGAGCTTTAGTGTGTTTGGCTCTCAGAAAAAGTTTGTCATTTGCCTCAGGGGTATAAGAATAGCCCAGGACTATTTTTGGCTCGTGTAACTGAAATTCTGCACGAGATGGACCCTGAAGCTTTGTCATATGTTGATGATATATATCTGACAGATGATGAGTTACTGCAACATTTAAGGCGGGTAGCCCGCATTGTTGTGGGATTTGCCGAAATTGGCTACAAATTTAATTTTAAGAAATCAAAAATTGCCTTCCTCAGCGTCATTTTCCTGGGATATGAGTTGTCAAATGAGGGCAAGAGCTTAGCGCCACACTTTTTGGAAAAATGTGCACAGTTGCAACCTCCTAATACGATTCGGAAACTCCAGTCGTTATTGGGGTTTCTAAATTTTGGCAGAACGTACATTCCTGATTATGCTACACGTATAAAACCATTATACGAGTTGATTCGCCCGAATTTCTCAAGTAGATTTTGGACGAATGAACATACACATATTCTTCGCGATTTGCAAACTGATCTCTTAGCAGTAAAGCATTTACACACTCGGGACAATAAAACGCATCTGGTCATCAGGGTTATACCTGGGGCCGTTGGGTTTACATATGTCACCTTTAATGAGGGTGAGATGGTCCCGATAGCATACAAGTCCCACTTGTATTCTGCTGCAGAACAACGTTTTGCACAGACTGAGAAAATTCTCACTGCAATACAGATGGCTGTGATGAAAGAACGACCTCTTGCCCAGGGCCAACGTAGCATTTTCGTTTCCACGGTTCCAGCCTTAGAGGCTGTTACAAAAGCGAGTGTTCCTAATTCGAAAGCTCTACACCCACGATGGGTACAATGGGCAACGTCTTTAACAGCCACTGATGTAGATTATATATTTGACCCTAAACTGCAGACTCAAGAATTTCTTCAATATGAAATAGAGTACCCAGTTCCCGCTGGCACATTGCCTATTGATCGATATCAGGTGGTCATGTACACCGATGGCTCTGGCCTGGTCTCTATAAGGAGGCAAAGCAGTATGTCCTTTGTTGTGATATCTGCCAACAAATTTAAGTTTCAACGGCTAGACACCCGCAGCAGACGCCCCTTCTGATATCAAATAAACCTTTACAGTGTGTGTACTTGGATCATTGTGGTCCGCTGACACCAGATAGTGCATACAAATATATATTGGTAGCTGTAGATTCGTGCTCCAGATTTGTGTGGGTCTGGCCACAGCGCTCCGCTGACGCTCGAACTGTTATTAAAGATTTGCGCATCTTTGTCGATACATATGCAGTTGCGGCTTTTCATGCGGACCAGGGCCCTGCTTTTGCCTCTAAGGCATTCAGGGACACCATGGCTTCGTTGGGGGTCCAGCTCCAGTTCTCGTCTCCATTTCATCCCGAGGGAAATTCTGTCGTGGAGCGTTTAAATCGTGATTTAAAGCAATCCTTAACGGCCAGAGTTATAGGTACGGGTCGTCGTTGGCTAGCCCACCTGTATGGAGTAGAGAGAGCACTTAATAACTTGCCTAGAAGGTCCCTGGGGGGTCGTACTTCATATGAGTGCCTGTTTGGAACACGAATGTATGTTCCTGATCTAGATGGTCCTGGTGTGAAGCCGGCAGATACGCCCTTTGACATAAATGATTGTGTCACTGTTTTACAGGATTTACAACAAGTCTGTGAAGATAACTCTTCTGCCAGTGCCTCCTCCACAGGAATTAAGGATGAACCAGTAACGCCTACTGGTTGGATTCCCAGAATTGGGGATCTTGTGTGTGAAAAGGTCGCAATGAAAAAAGAATTTGGCCCTTCATATCGAGTGCCAGTCCCTGTGCTAGGGATCCACGGCACAAGAACTGTGATTTTGCCACCACTGCAAGGGGCCAAAGGATATCGCTTTGTTTCCATTGACAATGTCAAGTTACAAAATGTGGCCGATTCTGCACAGCAGAGCAAGAGGAACACCCAGTAGTTCTCGAATCCCTCTCACTACTGGGGACGATGTTCCGCTGCAGGTGATTTGCTCTCCGACGCTGTTTCCTCTCCGAGCTTGGGGAGGGTGGAAGCTGATCTTGCGATTGTTCCACTAACGGCGAATAATTTGGAATCTTTTGATCAGGTTGCCGTGACTACTGATGTTGCTGAAGGTGTTGTCTACAGAGTACCACGGCGAGAGCCACAATCTGCTCCTTTGTTTACGGTTGCACCTTTTGCGAGAACTGCCTCCGGCTGCTTTAATACCAATGATGATACTGTGTCGGACTCTTCGTCCTCTTCAACACCAGCCCTGGGTCCACGTAAGCTGCTATGTTGGCTCAAACATACATATTTTGTTGTTCCTTGGAACTATCTGTGGCTTTTCATGACTGTGATGACTTTTTTCCTATGGCTGGGGTTTGTTGTTACCTTTTTTCTGGTGATACATGGTCATTTTCTTCCTGAACGATCTGAGATTGAGCACGTGGAGAAGGTGTTAAAACCGCATTTTTCATCACATATGGTTCGAAGAGACTTGTCCTTTGTGAACATTTCTGCTGTACCAATTCCGGATGGGATTGTGTGGGATAAAGTAATGTTTGATATATATGGTCCCACTGAAATAATTCAAATGCCGTATGTTCTCAAATTGTCAATGAATGATATAGTTATACCAGGCATTATATCTGATGATTGGGATGTAAAGACAGTTGATTCTATGTTGACAGAATTGCAATATTATACTGTCTATGAAAATAAGGATGTTTACCAATTTAGAGATAATTAGCGTGACATGTTTTGCTACAATTATTATGGACACCACTTTATTCATAAAGCTAGTAGCCCTAAATCAATATTTGAGTATATGCAATGGGAACATTGCCCGATTCCCCCACAGAGGAGTTCTAAAACTTATTCTGATAAATTTGCATATTTCTCTGGGCATAATCAACAGAGTGCTAAGTCTTACTATTTTAAAGTTACTCCACATGCTAATAAGCAAATGTTATTGACTGATACTAAATTACTGTATTCAAATTTGTTAGTATCCAAACTTTCGGTTGAGGGGTATGAATACTGGTCCAAAACTGTTGATTTGAAAAGAATCTGGGGAACGAAAAATTGGCAAATGCGGGGTATGGACACATTGTTTAGGGCATGTATTATTCCTGTCCAAATTAATTTCTTAAATGATACTGTACAACAGACTAGCTGTTTGGGCTTAGCAACAATTAGAGACTTGAATTTGCCTAGTATACCTGTCCCTTTCAAATTGAAAAATTGGTAGCAATATATTAATGCCACGTTTAGTGAGCTTACAGACTGGGTCCAGAATGGTACGCTCAACACTTCATTGACACGTCCGGGCGGGTGGTTATTGTGGCCCATAGACACTAATGGGTGTCATCAACGTTTTGTCACCTCTTCGGGGGGTTCAGGACTAGTAGGGCAGACCCTCACTACATATCACCAGAACATGCTGATATCATTACTACATCTAGTGTGGGGAAACTTTGTCAAGAATGGTTAAAGTCATCCACGCTAGATGCAGTTAAGTCGCATCTCACGTTACTGTCTAATAATACTGACTTGCAAGATTTTTTGTCAGGTCCAAGAGTGCCCCGGAAGAAACGTTTTTTGTATGAAGTGTACAATGAGATTTGGAAACTTTCACAACAAGAGGCGGCAGCCCGGTTGAGGCAGATAGATCAGGAGAATTTAAAACAAGCATCGTCTGTTGTGGATAATGGAATGCATACCCTATCCGACCGTGTATATACGATTGATAACATTGTTTCCTCTGCTATAGACATTATTAAATCAGATATGTCTTCTTTATATCATGGGCAGAGTCAAACGCGTCCATCATGCAGTTGGGTTGGACTCTACAGACGTTAAAGGCAGGTCGCGTTCATTGGCAGCACATCCGAGCAAGGGAGATATTTTTTTCCTTTAATTTGACACGTCAACAACAGCCGATGGCTAAAAAGGAAGCGATGTATGTTATGTTACATATTGAAAAGTTGGAGAAGTTGCCTTTCACTGTGGCTGAGATTCCGTCTGCTGAGTGGTTGATTCACGGGGTTATAAATTTGCCTATTTCACTCTGCAATTCACTTCTTGTTTGAAGCATACTCCGGTGGGTAGATATGAGACGTTGGGAGACAGTTACATACATGAGGTGTGGGAGCTTCCCTTTTTATACAGATGTCTTAATGGTATGAGGGAGGTTTTTCTTAGCGGAAGCGAATGCGAATGCGAAACTTCTGTCAGCCATTCAATGGTTTGTAAGCAGCTGTCTTTGCATGGGGCGTGTAATGCCTCGGTTGGAAACTTGGCTTGCTATCTTAAGGGAGTTCCAGTCCCAGTAATTAAAAACACTTTCCAGGTGCTTTCAAACGGCAGCTACGTCATTCTTAACAGTGAATCCTGTTGTGGCATGCGTGCCTGAATAGTTTACATAGTCGTTGTCACCAAGGCCGTTACGTGCTGCGGGAATGTGTTGTTTCCCCCCACTCAATTTAGGGAGTTTGCGGACATCTGGCCTCACATTGCTACTTCCAAGGTGAATTTCGACAAGTTGAGTCGACTAAAGGCTCTAATCTTTCAAAAGCATGTGGCCCTTACATCTGCACGCCAGACCTACGCACTTCAGGTGGCGAGGTCATCAGCGGAAATACAGTTCCTATTAAATACTAACTTTCCGAGCCACTTTGGTGAACTCGTGGGACGTATATTTAATGCGTCCAGCACTGCTGGAATTGCACATTTTTTCAAAGCCGTTGGTGTTGGTTTTGCTCATACCTTCTCTTCCATATTCGGTTTGATACCTTCGGCTATTCATTCTATTTTCTGAAGCATTTTGGGGGGATTTCCGATTACTTTGGCTTTGTTGGCTGGTGTTTTGCTGTTGCTGTTGTTCTTCCGCAATGGCTCTCCCACCGCAACGAGATCCAATATTGGCGCTCCCGTCAGCGCAGCTGTGTCGTGAACGCATGATGCAGCATTTTGGAGCAACACTCCTGGGACCATTGGAGTGTGACTGGTCTCTGTCATTCCGACCAGTTTTGGATTGTGTGCAACCCGTGTTTCATTGCCTTTGGTGCTCGTTTGAACATGCACTGGCTCTCTGTCTCTCACTGCAGCGCCCCCCCAGTGGTTGATGCTAATCTGTTGATGTTCCCGATTAGGGCTCATTCCCAGACTTGTGCACTGCGGTTGCGTTTGCTTCGTGAGGCAGTTTATGAGATTCCCTTCCTGGAGGAAGATGGTATTGTCTCTTTCATTGGCCCTGCACGGGGTGCCGCCCTGCATGGTTCTGGGGCTTTGGGACACACCTGCTCCATGATAGTATTTGACGTGGATTTTCCAGTGTTGACATCTGTCGAGGTGGAGGATCTCCTGCTTTCCGTAGCTTCCATTTAAGAATTGGATTTTTATGATTGACATTGTAATGATTTGGCTTTACCGTCACATGCTTACAAATTTAAAAATTAGTTTTATGCTTTGGTGTCCTCTGGACTTGTCGAAATGTATTTTGTATATTTTGTATCTGTGGCATATTATTATTTTTCGTTTTTGATTAGAACCACTTGCTACCGACAAGGGGAGGGTGTAGTGTGGTCAGTTTTATGTATCCTTTGCGCGTTAGCTTTAGGCTTTAGGCCTTCATGCACTTTGCCTTGGATGTATTTTATTCCTTTGCTCGCAGCATAGAGCCTCTGTGCACTTTGCTCTAAATGCTTTTTATTCAGCTTCATACTGTTATTTTTCAAATAGCCAGTTCTACGGTCTTGTTTTATTTTTTAGATCACACTGTTTAGCCTACTTCAGCACTGGAGTTTTCAATAACACATTCTTGTTCACTCTGTGCTTCAGTCAAGGATACAGTCTGGTACATTGCCGATAGACGTGGTAGGAGTTTAGTCTTTGGCATTCTTGCGCAGGGACATTTTGTGATCACACTGACATGTTAGTTATAAAAACACTTCCTTGTCCTAATAGAGGCAAGAGGGAGATTCCGACCAGGGAACCACAACTAGACGCTGACTGCCTTGTTGCAGATGCTGAACCAGATCACACCTTTGCTCAGGTATGAGGGTTGATGGCTTCCCAGGGAATCTAAAAGGCAAGTTAGAAGCTTAACATGCTGTGCTCGAAATAGAACTAACTGAGAGAGAGTAGAATTTATTAACACCATGATAGCGTTATTCTTATGTTTCACTCTCCTCGTGACTATTTCAATCCTACTGTGTTGTATGGTTCTGGTTATTGCGGCTCACGCCTTAATATCTAAAATACAGTTGTTTTATTAAAACAATCTATAAAACTCAAACTGCCTTTGTCATTTGTAAATTAGATCATACTGTAAATGAGAGAGCTGGTTTGGATCTGAGTGACCACGACTTCCCTGAGAAGTTCCCAAGAAGTCATGCGTTCGGCTGCCCAATCATCACTTCCCCATGGGAGAGATGAGGCACTGCTAGTTAGCCACAGCAAAACCGGATTTAGGGTGACAGAGGTCCTTCTAAGTGGGTCAGACTCAGTCCCCCACACCAGGAACGATCCTGCTACCTAAAAATCCAGTAGTCTAATTTAGGATAATGAGAGCCCACGCGACACTATTGCTTTGTCATTTACCACGAGAGCAACAGTGTCATTGCTCCCATTCCTACCGCCTAGCCGCTCTGCTCTCACAATGTCAGAACGGACAACCGACAAACAATGATGCTTATGTCTAATCCAATGAATGATATTGTTTTTGAGGGAATCTTCATCCTCCCAACTATTTTGGCCTAGCTTTGGGACGTTTTTTAGAAACAGTTTGTGTCCCCGTGCTATGTTTGAATGTTCCTTAGAGTGTTGCTTGCTGCTGAAGTTTTGTCTTTGACCATCTCAGCCCTGTTTTGTGGGTGTTACGTTTTTTGACTTCCGATTTGTTGTGTGAGTGGCATATGATGTTGTGGAGCCTTACCGGGAGCACTCAATACATGGTGGCCCTCCTTGTCTATTAATCTCATATGTGCCATAATATTACTGGTCAGCAGGCTACAACGTGCTACATCGGGGTTTCTCTGCCAAGAGGAAGGACCCGTGGGGAAATAGTTTGTCTGCGCTAAAGCAGACAGTGATGTACAGTGTGTATTTGGAAGACCTAGAGTTAGTGGATAAGATTATTTAAACAAGCTTTCACTTGGGCCCTACTTGGAGGTGGTCCATCTTGGCCCTTCAAGTGTACCATTCATTTATTTACTAGATGTTTTAAGTCAGCAGTCTCACTTGTTAGGGTGTCAATTTTTGCCTTTAGTTACCTCACATCTTGAGTTGAGTGCCTACAGCCTCACATTATAGAGGACTGTAATAACTCTCTTCTCTCTTGAACCTCTTCTCTTGTAAAAAGCTCTTGTGATGTGGAAACAAAGAAAGTCGAAAGTTTGATGCAGCGGGAAAAAGAGTTGCAGCACAAGCGGCCAATCAATGGCGCATTGCCAATTCACAAGCTTTATTGTCGAGATACGACAGAGCTCATTGGGATGAAACGCAGCACTTTATAGAACATCTGCCCAAGGAGTTCCAAAAGCGTGCACAACAAGTGGTGGAAGAGGGCCAAAGTATCTCGAACAACCAGATACGATCGGCAATGGATGCAGCGGACACAGCCGCAAGAACTATGAATACAGCGGTCACTATTCGGAGACACACATGGCTGTGCTTAATATGCCTTTTAATGGACAGCAGTTGTTTGGGCCGAAGGTGGACACAGCTATAGAGAAGCTGAAAAAGGACACTGATACGGCCAAGGCCATGGGCGCGCTCTACTCCCCACAGAGCAGAGGCACATTTAGGAAGACACAATTTAGAGGGGGGTTTCGGGCCCAAAGCACTGAACCCTCAACCTCACAAACCAGACCCACATACCAGGGACAATATCAAAGAGGAGGCTTTCGGGGACAATACAGAGGCGGACAGTTCCCTAAAACTAGGGGAAAGTTCCAAAGCCCAAAGACCCCTCAAACTAAACAGTGACTTCAGTGTCACAAATCCCCAACACATAACACCAGTGGGGGGGAGACTCACAGATTAGTACCAGATTTGGGAGGAAATAACAACAGATTTGTGGGTCCTAGCCATTATCCAGCATGGTTATTGCATAGAATTCCTACAATTACCACCAAATGTGCCTCCCAGAACACACAACATGTCCAAACAGCACTTAGATCTATTACAAATAGAAGTCCAAGCGTTGTTACAAAAAGACGCAATAGAACTAGTACCCAACCATCAGAAAGGAACAGGTGTTTATTCCCTGCATTTTCTAATACCCAAAAAGGACAAAACTCTGAGACCCATCTTAGATCTCAGAACACTAAATCTTTAAATAAAATCAGATCACTTTCACATGGGGACACTTCAAGACGTAATCCCCTTGCTCAAACAACAAGACTGCATGTCAACTTTAGATCTCAAAGATGCGTACTTCCATATACCCATACATCCTTCACACAGGAAATACTTAAGGTTTGTAATCCAAGGAGTACATTACCAGTTCAAAGTGTTACCATTCGGGATAACAACAGCACCAAGGGTATTTACAAAATGCCTTGCAGTAGTAGCTGCACATATCAGAAGACAGCAAATACACGTATTCCCGTATCTAGACGATTGGTTAATCAAAACCAACACTCAGGAACAGTGTCTTCAACACACAAAATACGTCATAGAAACCCTTCACAAACTGGGTTTCTCACTAAACTACCAAAAATCACACCTACAGCTGTGTCAAATACAACAATACTTAGGAGCAACAATCAACACAAAAAAAGGGATTGCCACTCCAAGTCCACAAAGGGTACAAGCATTCCAAAACGTAATACAAAGCATGCACCCAAACCAGAAGTATCAGGTAAAATTAGTGATGAAACTACTAGGCATGATGTCCTCATGCATAGCCATTGTCCCAAACGCAAGATTACACATGCGACCCTTACAACAGCGCCTGGCAACACAATGGACACAAGCACAGGGTCATCTTCAAGATCTAGTGTTGATAGACCGCCAAACACACACCTCGCTACAATGGTGGAATCATGTAAATTTAAATCAAGGGCGGCCTTTCCAGAACCCAGTGCCTCAATACGTAATCACAACAGCTGCTTCCATGGTAGGGTGGGGAGCACACCTCAACCAACACAGCATCCAGGGACAATGGGACATTCAGCAGAAACAACTTCATATAAATCAGCTAGAACTACTAGCAGTGTTTCTAGCGTTGAAAGCATTTCAACCGCTAATAGCCCACAAACACATTCTTGTCAAAACAGACAACATGACAACAATGTATTCCTTAAACAAACAGGGAGGCACACACTCATCACAACTGTGTCTCTTAGCATAGAAGATTTGGCATTGGGCGATTCACAATCACATTCGCCTAATAGCTCAATACATCCCAGGAATTCAAAACCAGTTAGCAGACAATCTCAGTCGAGATCACTAACAGATCCACGAATGGGAGATTCATCCTCAGATGCTACAAAC
Source organism: Pleurodeles waltl (assembly GCF_031143425.1). Taxonomy (NCBI): domain Eukaryota; kingdom Metazoa; phylum Chordata; class Amphibia; order Caudata; family Salamandridae; genus Pleurodeles; species Pleurodeles waltl. The sequence goes on from NC_090444.1 coordinate 1,420,272,728, forward strand.
CTACTTCCAAAACTGGGGAACACCGCAAATAGACCTATTCGCAACAAAAGAAAACACAAAATGCCAAAACTTCGCATCCAGGTACCCACAGCCTCACTCCAAGGGCAATATGTTATGGATGAGTTGGTCAGGGATATTTGCTTACGCTTTTCCCCCTCTCTCACTCATTCCGTATCTAGTAAACAAATTGAGTCAAAATAAACTCAAACTAATACTAATAGCACCAACTTGGGCACGACAACCTTGGTACACAACACTACTAGACCTGTCAGTAGTGCCTCATATCAAACTACCAAACAGACCAGATCTGTTAACTCAACACAAACAGCAGATCAGACACCTGAATCCAGCATCGCTCAATCTAGCAATCTGGCTCCTGAAATCTTAGAATTCGGACACCTAGACCTTACACAAGAATGTATGGAGATCATCAAACAGGCTAGAAAACCTACTACAAGACATTGCTACGCAAATAAATGGAAACGATTTGTTTATTACTGTCATAATAATCAAATTCAACCATTACACGTGTCCGCTAAACACATTGTAAGCTACTTACTACACTTACAAAAATCTAAGTTAGCTTTTTCATCCATTAAAATACATCTCACAGCAATTTCTGCTTATCTGGAAATTACACATTCAACTTCACTATTTAGAATCCCAGTCATAAAAGCATTTATGGAGGGTCTAAAAAGGATCATTCCACCGAGAACACCACCAGTTCCTTCGTGGAACCTCAATATTGTATTAACGCAACTCATGGGTCCACCATTCGAACCCATGCACTCTTGTGAAATGTAATACTTAACTTGGAAAGTAGCCTTCCTAATAGCTATCACATCTCTCAGAAGAGTAAGTGAAATACAAGCCTTTACCATACAGGAACCCTTTATACAAATACACAAACATAAAGTGGTTCTACGCACAAATTCCAAATTTTTGCCAAAAGTTATATCACCGTTCCACTTAAACCAAACTATGGAACTCCTAGTGTTTTTTCCACAACCAGACTCTGTAGCTGAAAGAGCATTACATACATTAGACATAAAAAGAGCTCTAATGTACTACATTGATAGAACCAAACAGTTTCGCAAAACAAAACAATTGTTTGTAGCTTACCAAAAACCTCATAAGGAAATCCAATATCCAAACAAGGCATTGCCAGATGGATAGTTAAATGTATTCAAACCTGTTATGTTAAAGCTAAGAGAGAACTGCCTTTTACACCGAAGGCTCACTCCACTAGAAAGAAAGGCGCCACAATGGCCTTTCTAGGGAATATACCAATGACAGAAATCTGTAAGGCAGCCACATGGTCTACACCTCATACATTCACTAAACATTACTGCATGGATGTGTTAACAACACAACAAGCCACAGTATAACAAGCAGTACTAAGAACATTATTTCAAACAACTTCAACTCCTACAGGCTAAACCACCGCTTTTGGGGAGATAACTGCTCACTAGTCTATGCACAGCATGCGTATCTGTAGCTACACATGCCATCGAACGGAAAATGTCACTTACCCAGTGTACATCTGTTCGTGGCATGAGACGCTGCAGATTCACATGCGCCCTCCCACCTCCCCAGGAGCCTGTAGCCGTTATAAGTTGATTAAAATTAAACTTGTACATTTGTAAATTTGTAAATATAATACTTTTAGTCACATTATGTACAATACATACTTACTCCATTGCATGGGCACTATTACTATATACACAACTCCTACCTCACCCTCTGCGGGGAAAACAATCTAAGATGCGCAATGGAGCCGAAAGGGAAGGAGTCCCTCGATCTCGTGACTCGAAAAGACTTCTTCGAAGAAAAACAACTTGTAACACTCCGAGCCCAACACTAGATGGCGGGATATGCACAGCATGTGTATCTGCAGCTACACATGCCATCGAACATGTAAATATATATATATATACATATATATATATATACGATGACACATGTAACAAGAGGTTGCATCTGTTAAGTCACTCTACAGCCACTACAATAAGTCCCAGCTTATTCCTATTGTAATGTTCTGGTGGGCCTTTTCAAAGTGAGCTTCTTTCTCCGGTCGAAGCCTAATACATGATCCCACATTTCGTACTATCAGGCTTTCTGCGATACCAGTTCAATGTTCCCCTTTATCAATACAGTGGCAGTGAGGCGATCAGTACAAGGCTTAGCGGACCTAAGTATGTCTCAGCACAGTAAACAAGAACAGACTCCCTCTCCTCATCCCCTTTAAGTTCTCAGCACTCTACGGACAATATGAGGGGGGGACAGATGTTACTCTACTAATGTTTGCTTTCAGTTCAACCACAGTACCTGGGGGGTTACTTGTGGGCCAACAGTTTCCAAGTCGAAATGTCCGATGGCTCTCAAAGTTCAGTGTAAAAGAGGGGTGGCCCAGCCCAGCCTCCTCTGGGCATAGATGGGCCTGCCCGTAGCCTGTGTGCTTCCCGTGAATCGGGAGGTGGAAAGGCACTTTATGCATGCAGGGTCGGGAAATCAGGATTAGGCCCCTCCTCCTGGCACATCAGTCTTGTGGGACAGAAAGCCCCCTAGTGATGCAGCTCCTGAACATCCCAAGGAAGGTGGAAAGGAGTTTTATTCGTGCGGCGTAGGGACATCAGAATCAGGCCCCTCCTCCTGGCACAGCTGTCTTATGGGACAGTGACTCCTCCAGTAATGCAGCTCCTGAATGTCCCACACCACGGGAGGTGGAAAGGCACTTTATGTGTGCAACAGGGGGAAATCAGGACTATGCCGCTCCTCCTGGCACAGCAGTCTTATAGGATAGTGAGTCCCCTAGTGATGCAGCTCCTGAACGTCCCGTGCCAGCGGAGGTAGAAAGGCACTTTATGTACACAGTACGGGGAAATCAGGATTAGGCCCCTCCTCCTGGCACAGCAGTCTTATGGGACAGTGAGTCCCCCAGCGATACAGCTACTGAACGTCCAGTACTGTGGGAGGTGGAAAAAGTGCTTTATGTGCGTGGGGAAATCAGGATTAGGCTCCTCCTCCTGGCACAGCAGTCTTAGGAGACAGTATGTCCTCCGGTGATGCAGCTCCTGAATGTCCTGCGCCGTGAGAGGTTGCTTTATATGCGTGGCTGTGGGAAATCAGGATTAGGCCCCTCCTCCTGGCACAGCAGTCTTATAGGACAATGAGTCCCATCAACTGATGTTCCCCCTCCCTGAGTCTACACCACTTTTGACAGATGTTCCAGACTGAGGGCTGCTGCTCTTTAAGGGGAGTCTACTTCACTTCCTATGGATGCTATGTTGCGAGCATTCCTTTTCCACAGTAAGTCCGCCATGTTGCAAGTGGTCATTGCTTTATCCACTCCATTTGGGGAGTTCTGACTGAAAATATGTACGCATGCTTGGCGAAGCCTTTGTCATGATCCATCAAAATGGTTTTGATCAATAATTTGTAGTATGCACCCAATATGTGCTATTTTGAGAATCTTCACAATTGCATACTTTACTATATTTGGATCCTGCACCATCTCTGAAAGAAATCTCCACTGAAAAAGCTAGATCTTTGGGCCCATCATGCCACTTAGACTCCAGCTTCACTCCATAACCATATCACTGTATCAGTTATGCTGGTATGATGTTTTTAATCATGTATGTGAACTAATAGTTAAGTGAAAACTGAGAAACCACATTGACAGAAATCCAAACTTGAAAAAACAAATTAAGGAAAAACACTTAAAAACAAAATGAAATGAAACATTTTGAAGGAAAGATGATTTTAGAATCAATTTCAAAGTGACACTAAACATGGGTGTGGTTTAGGGGCAGTGAGGGGTTTTATGTGTCAGGGGTGGATGAGGAGGATTTTTTACGGGTAGGGTGGAGTACATGCATAGAAAGGGGTTTGCAGGGTTCAGGTATGGGTGGCATTTAGGGATGATGAAGGTCTTTTTATGAACCAAGAATGGGTGGAGTTTATGGGTGGTTACGGGTTGTTAGGGTACATGGATAAATGAAGTTATGGGGTAGTGAGGGATTTTTAGAGTTTAGGGGTAGGTGGATTGTAGGGGTGTTAATTATTTTTAAGGTTCACAGATGGGCAGTTTAGGACTGATGAAAATTTTTAAGGTTCAGTGATGTGTAGAGTTTAGGGGTGGTGAAGACGTTTTTGAGTTTAAGAATGGGTGGACTTTAGGGGTGGTGAAGGGCTTGATGGGTCGCAGCTGGGTGGAGTTTACTGGAAGAAATCATTTTAGGGTTGAGAAATGGGTGGAGTTTCTGGTGGTGATGGGTTTTAAGGGTTAAGGGATTGGTGGAGTTTAGGTATAGGGTTCTGGGATGGGTGTAGTTTAGGAGTGTGAGTGTCAGTGATGAGTGGTGTTTAGAGGTGGTGAGGGTTTGCTAGAGTTTACGGATGAGTGGAGTTTAGGAATGGTGAGTGGTTTTAAGGGTCCAGGGATGGGTGAACGTTAGGCATAGACACTGATCTTTTGGGATCAAGAATTGATGAAGTACATGGGTAGTGAGAGGTTATAAGATTCATGGAAGGGTGAAGTTTAGGGGTAAAAAGGCCTTATACGGTTCAGGGATGGGTGGTGTTTAGGGTTCAGGTAAAGGTGTAGCATTAGTATGGTGAGGGTTTTTTAGGGTTCAGAGCTGGATGGTGTTTAGCGGTAGTGAGGGTTCAGTGAAATTGAATTATAGAAAGTAATTGCAAAAGATATTTAGTTTACGAGTCTGTAAAGCGCATGGCTACCCGAAGGCCTGCCAGCGCTAGAGCGGAAGCAGAACAACAAGGAGGCAACTTATGCAGTGAACAGAAGGGTCTTCAAGGTCTTACGAAAGGAAATGTCTTTACTATCCTGGCAGAGCTTCAAGGGATGGGAATTCCAGAGATTTGAGGCTCTTAATGCTGAAGATCGTTCACTTCATTTTCTGCCTTAATATGTGGAATGTTAATTAGGGAGGCCATTGAGAATCTAAGAGCCCTTTGAGGGATGTAGGGCGTTGCAATCTGTTTAAGGAAGGCCGGACCCTTACTGTGCAGAGCTCTGTGCAAAGTGCGGAGGGCTTTGAAGTTGATCCGTTGTTCCACAGGCAGCCAGTGAAGGGAAACTAAAGGAGGTTTTGCGGACAGGTGTCTGGGAATGATCCTAAGTAGGCGTCCTGCGGTGTTCTGCACCACCTGAAGTCTTTGTAGCACATATTGAGGTGAACTCAGAGGATATTTCCATAGTCCAGGCGTGAAATTATGAGATATATATTTGCTATATTGGCCCATGAAGAAAATCATAAAAAAAGTACCTCAGACAAAAATGTTTCTGAAGGTAAGGTCTACAACCATTGCATTTGCACCTTAAAAAATAAGCATGTATTATCAATTAAAAAACATTCTGTGAATTGATTTCTATGAAATGGTAAATGCCATTAATGCTGCTAATTTCCATTAAGCAGTTTAGGTGAAAATAAAGAAATAGTACTCCATGAAATCATTTTTCTATGAAATAACATAAAACACGTTTTTAACATACAAAATACCCATTTCATATGTAAAGTCTGTAGCGTTACCCTTCCGACATGATTCTACGGCTTACCACACAATCTCTCTGAAAACTTCTCGCCAACAGATTTTGAGGCCTCGACCCTTTTGCTGCAGAACATTTTTCAAAAACTAGTCATTAGGTTGTTCAGACACATATACCTCTTTGGTGTCTTTGTGCCCCGACACAAACAATTTTTTTGGGCCTGACGATGTAAAAAAAATGAGTATATATATATATATATATATATATATATATATATATAGACAAACATGTTTCCACTGCAGGAAAAAAGTCTCTGCCACATACGATGTCCAAATCTTATTCTTTTATTTGGCGAACAGCAAAATATGATGGCAGAGACTTTTTTCCTGCAGTGGAAACGAGTTAGTCTACAATAAGGGGCTCCACGACCCCTGTCTCTGCTGCCTGTGTGAGGACGCCGGGCAGCGCAGTATTTTGAAGCAAGTATAAAGAATATATATATATATATATATATATATATATATATATACAAATATATATATATATAAATATAGATATTTAGCAATTTGCTCTGTATTGTGTTGCTTTTATCACAAGGACAAACATAAATCCTGTTATGCTAGGAAAGGTCTGGGGACCAGTAAAACTAAATATGTGTTAGTTTTCCTAGAGAAGGTAGGTTGCAAGAACCACTGTTATTATTCATTATTCATTTCATGACAACTATCCAGCTGAGGACTACAAGGAAAGCTGTAAAAATAAATATTTTTGTAATTCTGAATCAACTAAGTACTCAGTACAAGCAAGATCTCCCTTGCCCTGAGTTGCTGGCCAGCGAAACAAAATACATTTGGCAGATGTTTTGTAATTTTCTCTCAAAACATGGTCATTTCCTTCATTCTCCCTCATGAAGGAACATGCCAAAGCTAGACACAGAACTTTGTTCCTGAATGTGGAGGTACCAGTTATTTACAGGTGTTTTATGGGTTCACAGAGCCCACAGGCAATAAACTGAGTGCAGTGCATTTTGGGAATTCGGAAGGTAGCTTCAAGTGAAATCCTGCTTTAATGTACCAGTCTTTCAACTACAGATACCCCTGGGGCATAGAAAAACACACAACAATGGTAACAGTTATGCATTCAAAGGCTTGTAGTGCTTAATGCCAAAGCTGGCTCATGTCTAGTGTTCAGAAGTGTCTGGGCTGGTAATGTTTCTGAAGTGTTGGATGATCTAGGCTCAGATGTGTGTTTCTGTGCCCCAGGCACTAGTCTGGGCTCCTCACTAGTGTGTGTGTGGAGGGGGATTGTGTGTGTGTGTGTAGAGGGGGATTTATTTTCTGAGAATAAGAATAAATTCTAAAAGCAATTGTTTTTCTTGCTGGGGTGCAGGGATGTGTGTGTGTGACTTTGTGTGTAGGTGCATCTTTGTCCCCCCGAGGAGAATGGCAGTGTATGAGAGGGTAAGGAAAAATCAAAAAAGCGTCCAGACTCCTCATTGGAATGCTGAAATATGCATGTGACTGTGCCACTGTGAAGATCCTGAAACCATTTGGATTTTTTTTTGGAGGGTAAGAAAATTTCTAAAGGGCAATGGGCTCTTTGCTGGGGCACAGGTATGTGTATCTATGTCCCACAAAGGAACCAACCATTGTTTTGTGTTTTCCAAAGAGATGACGAAATCCAAACTGTGTTATGGCTCCTCTCTAGTTCACAAACCTGTATCTCCACCCCCACAAGGAGCCAAGTGCTACTTGGATTTATTTTTTTTAACAAGAAAAAATCCCAACAATGTTCGAACTCCTCGATGGGACACATAGGGACACATATGTGTGTATATGACTGTGCCACTGTGAGGAGGTGGGTACTCTTCAGATTTTTTCTGAGGGTAAAAATAATCTAAACAGCATCCAGGGTCATTGCTGGGGTGCAGGCGTGTGTGTCTGTTTGACTACCAAGGAGCTTACTGCAAGCTTACTTCTGTTTTCCAAGGGCAAGAAGAAACCCCAACATGGTGTGGCTCCACACTAAGGCACAGATGTTTGGGGTGTCTGCATCCCTATGGGAAGCCTGGCACAATCTGTTTTTTTTTCTGAGGATAAGAAAAAAACAGAGTCTGGGCTCCTTATTCAGATGCAGAGCTGTGTGCACATCTGCACACCAGCGAGGAGCCAGGTGTAGTCTGGATTTTTGTTATGCTGAAAATATTCCACACAGTATCTGGTTTCTTTGGTGGGGGCATAGACATATATGTCTGTAACCCAGAAAGAGGTCATACACCGTTTTCGTTTTTCTTATGCAAAAGAAAATCTAAACAGTGTCAGGCTGTTGCTGGGACACAAACACACAGCTTGTTCCTCTTCCAATGTTTCTCTGTCCAAGAGAAAAGGAGGCTTGGGAACCATTTCACCCTCTCCCATACATATACGCTAAAGAAGTATTTCATTGACACCCTTTCATGAGATATATAACCCTCAATAGAGCAGTGGAAGGTTTACTTTTATCTACTCAAGGATTAAGCCACATGCTAGTGGCACAGTCTCACCTTTTTTGCATTGAAGTCAGATGCCTAAGCCCTCTGTATGAGAGACAAAGACATGGAGTCAACAGCAGGATGGAGATCCCTGAGAAGCTTCCTCATCCTAAGATACTGTACCTCAGTACCTTTCTGAGGACTTCACCCATCTCATCTAGTGAGCTCCAGGACTGGTAGAAAACAATGGGTACACTTTTCATGGACAGTATTGCATGTTTTCAGGAAGCAGAGCTAATACAAAATGTAGCAAATGCTTGGTGCTTTGATGGTAAACTAGAATACATGCAATACACATAATAATCAAACTATACAAATTGTTGACTGCAGATTTCTACTAAATTGCTTACTGATGTTAAAAAAGATAAAAAGTCAACAGTGGTTTAAAATTAAAAAGAAATCCTACTTAAGCAAAAGATCTTCATCCTCACCTACAGCTATCAGTTACAGTTTTAGTGAAATGGCTTTTCAAACCAAATTTCTCCAAAATCATGATATCATGGGTATTGTAATATCTAAGGACTTGATTATGAGTTTGGTGGAGATGCATCACCGTTGAGTTTTTGGTGGTCTACCTGACTGCTGCCTTGGAGGCCTGCCTCCCAATTATGAGCCTGTCAGAAACTCGGCTTCATGACCACCAACATGGCCAAGACTCCTTCTACAGCGTGGATGACAGTAAAGTCAGAGGTGGCTCCGGGAGGCAGTCCCACCACTGTCAAACTGCTGTCTGGATTACGATCTGCCCTTCCGCAGAGTTTTTCCTGGCAGGGACGCAGTCATGCAAAAGTCATCAGAAATGCAAAAAAAGAGGTGAAAACTCACCTTTTTTCAGGGTTCCACTTCGAAGTCCGTTTGTCCAGGTCCCTCCTGTGATGTTGCTACCTGCCCATGATGTTATGCAACCCTGTTGTCACCCTAATTGAAGCTAGGACACACCATCACTTCTTCAATGTAATGCATGCTAACATTCCGTCATAATAAACATACAACAACACATACAGCACACATGACTACTTACATAGTACGACAAATACAAAACATATATATGTGTTTTCTGATGTACACAAATTGTACTTGCTTGCAGCGGAACGTCATTCAGTCGGACCACAGCATAGACCATCTGCCCATCGGGAACACTGTAATACGGCGGTGGGAAACCGTCCACTGAGCGGACTTTTTGGGACTGCAGACTTTGCGGTATTGATGTCCGACAGCCAAACTCATAATCGGGCCCTTAGTTTTGATTACTGATGGTAAATATATTGTTTTTTCAAACATAATTATCTAAATTGTAAATATATTATGTTTTAACATAGTTTTTATGTTTTGTAGTATTCTTTAATTTTCTGGAGTTTTATTTTTATTGTTGTGTTTTAATAGATTTTTACTTTAATATTTTTTGTTATTCTACTTAAAATTTGGTATTTATTTCAGATTGTTGAGGTTTATATCGGTTTTGGGTGGATTGTATTTTCAATAAAGGTTTCAAACTTATATTTTCATTATTAAAATACTGTGCCACTTTTTTATTACATTCGAATATATTTTTAAGGTACTTGTTTTTTCGTATGTTTGGTTATATATATATACATATATATATATATATATATATTTTTTTTTCAGTTATTGAGTTTTATATGGGTTCTCAGATTATATAATTTTGAAATGTATATATTTAAAACTTTTTCTTTAAAATATTTGCATATTTTTGTTAATTGTTTCAAATATTCACGTTTTCTTTTCACAGGGAATTTCAATAAATGTGTTTACTTTTTGAAAAATGTTTAGTTTTTTATCTAAGATTAAAACATTTTCATTAAGTGATAAGAGTTTAAAATTATTTTTTAATAATTAAATTGCTGTGTTAATCTAAATTATGTCAGGAAATAAATGTACTAACTTATTTATATGTAAATGTATGTAATAAATTGTTGCTATAGTAATTGCTTTTTTAATTTACATTCAATTTATATTCTTGTAAAGCATTTCTCCTTTGATGTTGATTCAACTGGAGTGTGGAAGAAAAATCTGATCTCACCAAAGACAAATATGTTATGCATTGTTGTTTGTTTTGGATCAGGAACAATTCACCTCCCTGCCATCCTCTGCCTCCACTCCCCACAGTCAGACCTAAAATCCAGTGCTTACTTCAATGTTGCTTAGTTAAGATTGGGAATACCCATCCCTCCAAAATATATGTTAATTTGTTACAAATTTACATTTATTATACTTTAAAAATTTTCAAAAATATTTTTTTAACTGAAGCATGTTTTGTAAATTAAATATGTTTTATTAAAAAAGTTATACTATTTTTAGATGTGGGACTTAAAATGCATATTTTTAAACAATTACAAAATAAAATAATTTGCATTATAAAATATATAGTTTTATACAATAGCCCAACTTTTAACATTGAAGATTAACATTAAATAAATACATTTCATATTTTCAAATTAGATTATCAATGTTTTTAAACCATTTGCTAGCTTTCGATGCTTTTGTGAATTTTGATGTTAATTTCAAAACTCATTATTTTTGTATTAGATATTTTACAAATTAGATATCTTTGCCAGATGAGAATTGGAATTTGTTATTTACTTATAAGTGTAGCATATACTATATTTTGTAGGCCAATATTTTTACCTCAATTATTTATGTAAGTCAATATTGTTGTTGTCTCTATTCAGAACTGCTATCAGCCAGGGTAAAATATCACACCAAATTATTATGAAACTCAGTGAAATACATCCACCAATAACATTTAGTTACGGAAAACTTCCAGCCCTACCCATCTAAAAATATGTAATGGTAAAAGCTATATACAGTGATTTAAGAAATTTCAAAATGCCTCTTTAGAGTCTAGACATATACCTTTCACTTGCAAGGACAAAACATTGGAAGATCCATTTGTAGCACTACCTATATGTTAATCCTTCACAGCTCCCACAAATGGGCTGAAGTTCAGAATGGTCTTTTTAGGCTTGGATTGGCAGCTTTAGCAACCTGGCAATGATTTTGTCACTTCTCTTCTAAAATGTGTACAGTGGCCTAAGCTGTAAAAATCTCTCTTGTGATGCTGTTGTTTCTCCAATCTCGTTTTAAGATTATTGGTTTGTATTAAATGCTTTTAGTATTTTAATGAACTGTTTTAATGAATTTGAATGATTAATTGAATTTGAATCTGAAACTGTCATTACTAGAAAGTTACGCGCTGCTTTTTTTAATATTCTTCCCACTCACCGCTTGATTATTTTATTCTAAAGGTGCTTCTTTCACCATTTTGGGGGACAGTTTTTCTGGAGGGCGGTCGGGAGGAGGCGTATTCCTCTTTCCGGCGGTTTTTACTATTTAGGATTCTTGGGGGCAGGAAGTTGGGCTGACTAGAACCCACTTCCGGTTTGCAGGTCGGCAGAAACCGCGGTGTGCGGTATAGTTGTTCTGCCTCTAGGGGGATAAAATGAGGGCTGAAACGCGGCCGCGCCGACAGAGGTGAGCGCGTTTTTGTGTGCACTGCCGTTGTTTTCTCCAATCTCGTTTTAAGATTATTGGTTTGTATTAAATGCTTTTAGTATTTTAATGAACTGTTTTTATGAATTTGAATGATTAATTGAATTTGAATCTGAAACTGTCATTACTAGAAAGTTACGCGCTGCTTTTTTTAATATTCTTCCCACTCACCGCTTGATTATTTTATTCTAAAGGTGCTTCTTTCACCATTTTGGGGGACAGTTTTTCTGGAGGGCGGTCGGGAGGAGGCGTATTCCTCTTTCCGGCGGTTTTTACTATTTAGGATTCTTGGGGGCAGGAAGTTGGGCTGACTAGAACCCACTTCCGGTTTGCAGGTCGGCAGAAACCGCGGTGTGCGGTATAGTTGTTCTGCCTCTTCTAGGGGGATAAAATGAGGGCTGAAACGCGGCCGCGCAGCGGGCGCGCCGGTACGGGCCTGAGGGCCAGGGACCTTATGTCTTGCACTTCAAAGTACAGGTATACTATTACGGAACTTAAGAATTTGGCAGGCCCCGATGTATGAACACACTCACTATGGATGTTGCTCATACCGGGAAATGCGCACAGTGTAATTGGAGTGCATTAACTTCTTCTGTGGCGGGAAGGCAGACTACTCAGGGAGTGTGGGGAGGAGGAGGCAACAACATAGTACACGCCTCAGGCAAATGTACTAGGGACTTTAAATCGACGGGCTCTTTTGCCCTTATTAATGTTAGATCCCTCCCCAAACATAAATTTGAAATTAATGAACTAATTTCCTCCCTGAATATTGACTGCCTTTTCCTGACAGAAACCTGGGCAAGGCCAGACTCTGATCCCGATTATATTGCGGCGGCCCCCATGGGCTTTTCCTTCTATAGAGTGGATAGGAATACAGGCAGAGGAGGAGGCTTGGCTATAATATGTAGATCTGAGCTCACTTGTACCTGGAATAATGCTAGTCATATGCCGGAGGTCTGTGAAATTATGGCATTTAAACTTTCTTTAGGCAAATCTCTTATTTTTGAAGGCTTGTTAATCTATCGACCCCCCGGCCCCACTTCCAAGTTTCTTTCAATTTGGACTTCCTTATTGGAACCGTTAATGATGGCCTCTAAAGCCATCATTCTAGGGGACTTTAATATTCATTTTGATAACATGACGGATCCGCGGGTGGTGGAATTTCTTAATTTGATGGCGGTCCTGGATTGGGTCCCAAAGAATGGGATGGCCACTCAGAGCCGGCCATACCCTAGATCGGATTTTTGCCCACTCTGAGGTTGAAATTAATCTCCTAACATCCCCATTAGAATGGACGGATCACTCTCTCCTGACATTTAAATTTTTGGTCAGGCAGCAGCCGTCGATATCTACTCCCCAGATCAAATGGTTGAGACCATGGAAAAATATTAAATCAGAACCTTTAGCAATCGCATTAAGGCACAATTGGAATGACCCTAAGGTATCCACTCTACCCCCTCTTGCTAGATTTAATCAGGGCATCATTCAGGCAATGGACTCGCTAGCACCGGCGAGGGCTGCGGCTCCTCGCGTTACAAAAAAACTTAATCAACCTTGGTTCTCTAAAGAGCTTAAAATATTACAAAGAAAATACCGGCAGAAAGAGCGCTGCTGGAAACTTAACCCTCGGGATGAGGAGAGAGCGAAACTTAAATCAGCTCTAAAAATTTACAAAGAAGCTTGTTTGACAGCTAAATCGGATTATTTCACACTTAAAATTAGCGAGGCGGCCAATTCCTCTAAGGAACTATTTAAAACCATCAATGCCCTCACCACCCCCCTAGGTACTTCTAAAGGTGAAAATTCCCAAGACTTTTGCAACAAAGTGGCCAATTTTTTCGAACGTAAAATTCATAACATCTACTCTAGTTTTGAGTCGGACGATGAATATGTTAACCTATCCTTACGGTCAATTGTGCCCCCATGCCAGGGATTGACACCCCATGGGTCGCTGGATGAGCCACATTTATTATCTAGGTTTAAATTGCCATCTAAAGAGGACATGCACAAGCTTTTACTTGAATGCAAATCTGGCTCCCCTATGGATCCTTGTCCTCCTGCTATCCTGCGACTTGTACCCGACTTAGTGGTACCTATGTTGACCCCTATTTTTCAGGAAGTTCTTATAACAGGTGTGTACCCCGAGGCATGGAAAGAAACTACGATCATTCCTTTAAAAAAGAAGGAAACTGGTAAACCTGACGATTTGACTAATCTACGCCCTATAGCCCTTCTTCCCTTTGCGGCTAAAATTTTAGAAAAACATCTCAATAAAGGATTAGTTGATTTCCTGTCAGCCACTAAGGGCTTAGACAGTGCGCAACATGGTTTTCGGAAATTGCATAGCACGGAATCGGCTCTCATTGCATCTTCCGACACCATACGCAGATTGGTTGATGAGGGCCAAGGGGTCTTTTTGGTTTTGCTAGATTTGTCTGCAGCATTTGATACCATCGCCCCCCATATTCTATTAGATCGTCTGCACCAGGCTGGTGTAAGAGATCAAGCTCTCAAGCTGATTGAATCCTTTCTGTCCGACAGGTGGGCTACGGTTAGTAGTGGTGATTTTAGATCCCCAGCTTATCTGCTGCCGTGTGGGGTCCCTCAGGGCTCGTCACTCAGCCCTACGCTGTTTAATGTGCACGTGGCACCGCTGGCAGAATTAATTCGTACTTTCGGCTTCATTCCCACCTTGTATGCTGATGACACTCAGATCATCATCCGTATCGATAATGATTTGGAGAAAGTGGCTATCCGCTTTAATGCTTGTATGATAGCAGTGAACAATTGGATGAGAGCCAATTGGCTAAAACTCAATTGTGAAAAAACGGAAATCCTGTGTTTCGGGGTGAAGAGGGATCTCTGGTCTTCCATGTGGTGGCCGAAAGAATGCGGCACCCTCCCGGAGCCAGGATCCACCTCGAAAAACTTAGGGTTATTGTTTGATGACCAACTGTCATTCAAACCGCAGGTTAATCTGATAGTTAAGTCCTGTATGTGGATGCTGAAGAAATTAAAGAAAGTTTTCCCTTTTATTCCACCATCCTGTAGAATTGCCACTACTCTGGCTCTAGTCATTTCTAGATTGGACTATGGAAATGCGCTGCTGCTTAACCTGGATAAAGCATCCCTCAACAAGCTACAGGTGATGCAGAACACCGCGGCTAGGCTTGTATTGAAGTTACCTCGTGGGGCCTCTGCTAAGAGCTCCCTCAGAAGCCTTCATTGGCTTCCGGTAGCCCAGCGGCTTTCTTTCAAGGCACTCTGCATCACTCATAAAGCTGTCCATGGGATTGGGCCCAACGTTTTGACCTCCAAGCTACAATTCTATAGGCCTAATAGGCCGTTGCGGTCTGCTTCTGCCTATCGAATTCAAACCTCCCGTACTAAGAAGGCGAAATGGGGAGATAAAGCGTTTACCATTGCGGCCGCCAAAATCTGGAATTCACTCCCGTTGAATCTTAGGCAAGAACATAACCATTTAAGATTTAGGAGATTGGTTAAAACGTGGCTCTTCCCGCAATAACTGGGGAGTCCCTTGGTACATGGATTCTGCCCCACCTCAGTCAGCGCTTCGATGCCCACGGGTTGGAATGCGCTTTACAAATACTCAATACATACATCATTCTGCCTCTGAGTCACTGTGTTTATTGTAATGTATAGTGTACTATATTACATCTGAAAACTAATATTAAATCACTATACTTTTTGTCATGTTCGCTCCTTATGCAACACACAGATTCTAAACACAAAGCAATGCATTTATTTTTCAGTGCAGCACATGAAAGAAATGCATTTTAAATGTACTTATCTGGACTCCAGTACAGGCATATTATGATGCTCCAACACCAAGATGGTCACCCTGAAGTCTTGCGACATCAAAAATAGAAGTTGCAATACCGCAAGACTTCTGGCTGCCATCTTAGGCTCAGTCTTTCAAGTACAGAAAACCTATAGACTTTGAGCAGTCTGAGGCAATAATGGGAAGCATCAGTTGCCATGCATGTTTCCTTTCACCACAACTGATGTATGAGGCAAAATAAAACATTCATCTCATAAGGGCAATGTGTCCTATCATCTTTTAAGAGACTGCATACAAAAAAAACTATTGTTTTTTGTTTCTAATGCATTTGGAATTGACAGAATCAACTTTTACTAAAATGGCTCTAAATGTACACACTCTGAATCAACATTCTCATCTTTCTTTAAAAAACAGAATCGCAAACATTGCATTTCAATTAAGTGGTTTTCCAAAAATGGAACTAAAATATATTGCTGGGGGTCCCCTGCTTGCGGTTCCTAAGAGCAGTGAACACATTTGCCACTTTAAAATAGCAGTCTGATCTCAGCTGCCAGTGCACTGTTTAATGGTTCAAACAGCAACAGCTTTAGATATGGCAGGCTTGTATTGATTCTTGTGATACCTAGTAAGTGCTGGGTTGAGATCTCATTCTTAGGACACTTTGGGGCCGATAACGAGTTTGGTGGCCGGGAACTTCTGACGGGTAAGTTGGTGCCTTTCTGGCGACCTCCCCGCCGGTCCCACTACGACCACCATGAAAAGTCTGGTGGAGAACCAGGTTGTAATCACCAGGATGGCACTGATTTCAGCGCCCCTGGATGATTTCAACATGCACCGCTGTCAGCCCATCTGGAACATTGTTCCCAGCGGAGATGGTGGTAGTTTGGCTGACTGACCGCCAAACTCTTAATTTGGCTGTCACACCAGCAAACCGGCAGCGGTCATGACCACAACTGCGAGTTTGGTGGTCTGTTGACCACCAGACTCATAATGAGGCCCTTTGTGACTGCTCAGTGGAGCAGGCATGTATGGTTAGCTCTGAGGACATACCAGTAGCCAGTTCTACCTCAAGCTTTGTGCAGTTCAGTATCCAGGCACATAGCACTAACAAATACAACAGGTCTGGCTTTAATGTGCTAATGCATGGAAACAACATTCAGTGACCTATTGGAATGTTCCCATGAGGATCAGAGTCAAGGGTGATTTGCATATGACTGGATCCAAACAGAGGTGCCACTGTGAGCAAAAGAATGATGGGTTAGGATGTTACCCCGAACAAGTCACAGTGATTAGGCGAATTGCAAGCATTTCTCCCATCACCCTTTGTGTGTTTAATGTTCTACCTTAGGTGGCAAGGGTGTGCCCAGGTGTGGGTCTTGTGTTCACTGTGCCACTGGAACCAAACTATGCCTGGCTGATAAGCTCTTATCAGGGCAAAACATGTCCTAGGTTGCTTGTGGTCTGGTTTGGTGAGAAACTGGCCTGGCAGTTTGGGCTGTACAGCTCCCATGAGGAACAGGGTCAAGGCTGATTTGCGCATGGCTGGATCTAAATTGAGGTGGCATGGTGAAAAAAAGAACAATGATTTGAGATGCTACCCCATGCGACTGCCAGTGGTTAGAGAAGTTGCAAGAACTTCTCTCATCATCTTTTGTGTATTTGAAAGTCAGAACCTGCACCAGCAGGCTCAGCATAAGCATCTTGATTTTGTCCTTCCCAAGAAGGTGTTTAGAGGACAGAGACCTAAAATAGGATGAAGGCCTCTGTTTTTCTTTAGCATGAATAAATATCAGGAATAACAGCCAACCCCTATTTCCAGTTCTGGGACCAGGGCACTCTCTATGGTTGCCTTGGTCAAAGAGTCTGCAGTTCTTTGAGAAAGCTGGAGGTGGGTGGGAGGATTTGCAGGGTGTAGCCTTGTTGAACAATTTGCAGGAACCACTTTCAGGTGGTATCTTTTGACACTCTGAAGTAATATCTGATTATGCCTCATCCAGTGTGGTGCTATGCCACTTAATGTAAACTAAAGCCGTCTGGAGGCCTTTGGAATCATAAGGGCACACTCCTTGCAGGAACTAGCGTAGTGTGCCAAACCAAGACACCAGAGCCAAATGAAAGCCACACTTGGTGATCTGTCACAGATATTTGCTTGTGACAGTTCCTACAAAGGTTAAACCATATAGTATTAGAAGGGAACATAATACCCTTGCACACTGGAAAGAAGAATTGTACAAGAATAAACATGTGTCAAGGATGAGGAAATGTTGGGAGTGAGCTCCAGATCTGCGTATAAAGTTGTGGAAAGAAAATAACTCACACTGATGTGCAGGGGTGTTGCTTGCATGTGGTTCCATCGTCACTTTCAAATGAAACAAATTCAGCATGGAGTTGCACAGCACCATAGACAGGAGCATGGGAGCATTGCTCTTAAAACCTTCTGGATTAAGTCTGCCACCTAGGTATAGTCTAAAAGAGAGGAATCTGCACTTAAAAGTATCCATCACAATTGAATTTTAAAAAAAGCAACTCCCGGTCAAAAAATAACCTTCAGTTAATAACGTGAATAGACAATATTTTCCATTCATTGAAAGAAATAATTCAGAATAAATGCATATTCTAAAAAATATTTAAAAAAGACTTTCCAGAGAGTTTGCAAATGGAAGGGGACTGCATCAAGGATTCACGGTAGCCACCTGTTTTTACTAGAACCCCTAAAAGTGGACATATGCACCTCTGCAGACCTTAAGGGCACAGGTACTCCAGCGGGACAGGTGAAATCTTTTCTATACGTCAATGTCCTTATATTAACACTCAGCCAGACAGACATGTTGTTACTAGCTTGGATTTAATTCATTCACAGTTAGTCTCAATTTGTTGATATAAATTTAACCGGGAGAAAAGAGAGGGATATTTTCCTGTGAGTCTACCAAAGCTAATTTATGTGAATTTAACATGAGATGGATGCCGAAGGATTTGAAGTACTTGGGTATACTGCTTATGCAATGACTAGAAAACATAGCATCTGATAATTGGAACTCATAATACATTACACACAAAATGATGTAACTTGTTGAGACCTGTTGATGGTAACTGGATCTCGCTCTCTGGTGAAGGCTGCAGGTGACTAAAATGTCAGTGGCACAGTGCTACAATTATGTCTTTGCTATGCTTCCCCTCCTCATACATAACAGAATTCAAAACCGAATAGACAAAGAGAATAAATTGTTTTTATTGTGGGGGAAACAGTCCAAGACTGAAACCATTTAAACTACGAGCACACATTGAATCTGGACGCCTACGACTCCCACATATGAGAAGTTACTATCAAGCACACCAAATAATCACAATTAGCCCCAATATATAAACACAAAATGAAATCGAAAACCTATAAAAACCCAGTAATTTCAGCCATGCTCACTGCTTGCAATCATGCCCACAGACTACTGGGCAGTATTCCAAGATTACATAATGGGGCTTGTCTGCAGAATAATGATGACGTTTGTGTAGGGGAAGAGAGGAAGGATTTGGTCGGTGAGGATATACTGAAGAGATTGAGAAAATAAAGGTATAATAAGATTGAACTAAATATTAAATGATGAAGAAACAAAAGTTTTTCATAACCTTAAAAACTAATTTGGACTAGATAATAAATGTAAATGCCGATAAAGACAACTCGCCAAATGCTTACATGAAAAACATGGTTCAGGACAGATGATACTACAGAAATCTTTAATTAAAAAGTACATCAAACAAGGGTGTGATATCTGTCCTCTCGAACACATATTGGAGCAATGTCTTCTAGAGAGGGAATTCTTCTTAGAGAACTGGTCGGCCTTGCTTAGCTCGCATGACAAATGCATAAGAAAAGGGAGAGTACAATTCTTCTGTTTTAAAATAGTGAACAACTGGTATAAGCTCACATGAAACTAAACAGGGCAGGGCTACTCCCAAATGGCAAGTGTCGGAGATGTAGCCAAGAGGGATGAAATAACATCTGTGTCCTTTGGCAATGTCCCAACATTCATAGGTACTGGACAAATACAGGGAGTGCAGAATTATTAGGCAAATGAGTATTTTGACCACATCATCCTCTTTATGCATGTTGTCTTACTCCAAGCTGTATAGGCTCGAAAGCCTACTACCAATTAAGCATATTAGGTGATGTGCATCTCTGTAATGAGAAGGGGTGTGGTCTAATGACATCAACACCCTATATCAGGTGTGCATAATTATTAGGCAACTTCCTTTCCTTTGGCAAAATGGGTCAAAAGAAGGACTTGACAGGCTCAGAATAGTCAAAAATAGTCAAAAATAGTGAGATATCTTGCAGAGGGATGCAGCACTCTTAAAATTGCAAAGCTTCTGAAGCGTGATCATCGAACAATCAAGCGTTTCATTCAAAATAGTCAACAGGGTCGCAAGAAGCGTGTGGAAAAACCAAGGCGCAAAATAACTGCCCATGAACTGAGAAAAGTCAAGCGTGCAGCTGCCACGATGCCACTTGCCACCAGTTTGGCCATATTTCAGAGCTGCAACATCACTGGAGTGCCCAAAAGCACAAGGTGTGCAATACTCAGAGACATGGCCAAGGTAAGAAAGGCTGAAAGACGACCACCACTGAACAAGACACACAAACAGAAACGTCAAGACTGGGCCAAGAAATATCTCAAGACTGATTTTTCTAAGGTTTTATGGACTGATGAAATGAGAGTGAGTCTTGATGGGCCAGATGGATGGGCCCGTGGCTGGATTGGTAAAGGGCAGAGAGCTCCAGTCCGACTCAGACGCCAGCAAGGTGGAGGTGGAGTACTGGTTTGGGCTGGTATCATCAAAGATGAGCTTGTGGGGCCTTTTCGGGTTGAGGATGGAGTCAAGCTCAACTCCCAGTCCTACTGCCAGTTCCTGGAAGACACCTTCTTCAAGCAGTGGTACAGGAAGAAGTCTGCATCCTTCAAGAAAAACATGATTTTCATGCAGGACAATGCTCCATCACACGCGTCCAAGTACTCCACAGCGTGGCTGGCAAGAAAGGGTATAAAAGAAGGAAATCTAATGACATGGCCTCCTTGTTCACCTGATCTGAACCCCATTGAGAACCTGTGGTCCATCATCAAATGTGAGATTTACAAGGAGGGAAAACAGTACACCTCTCTGAACAGTGTCTGGGAGGCTGTGGTTGCTGCTGCACGCAATGTTGATGGTGAACAGATCAAAACACTGACAGAATCCATGGATGGCAGGCTTTTGAGTGTCCTTGCAAAGAAAGGTGGCTATATTGGTCACTGATTTGTTTTTGTTTTGTTTTTGAATGTCAGAAATGTATATTTGTGAATGTTGAGATGTTATATTGGTTTCACTGGTAATAATAAATAATTAAAATGGGTATATATTTTTTTTTGTTAAGTTGCCTAATAATTATGCACAGTGATAGTCACCTGCACACACAGATATCCCCCTAACATAGCTAAAACTAAAAACAAACTAAAAACTACTTCCAAAAATATTCAGCTTTGATATTAATGAGTTTTTTGGGTTCATTGAGAACATGGTTGTTGTTCAATAATAAAATTAATCCTCAAAAATACAACTTGCCTAATAATTCTGCACTCCCTGTATATGGAACCATGTGTTGGGAGCATTCAGCTAAACCATCCAACCAGTTGCCCACCTAATCATTTTACGTTGCTATGACAGAATAAGACTGAAAACCCCAAGTTAAAATCAGCATCTGCGATGACAGTGACAGAATGGATGGCATAAATGTGCTGGATAACATCATGTAAGAAGATCATAAAATAATTAATAACCAGATAGATTAGTACAGATATGGAATCCATTCCAAAAGTCTGACTAGCAGAAACAATAACAATGTTAAAGATGGGAACAGATAACATAAAGACTACACTACACATAAATTAGACGGCAAACTATTTTTAGACGACAATTAAAAAGTCTAGAGGTCAATATTGAACCGAATCTGACGCTATACATGCGAAGGTAAATGGGAGAATAGACCAGAGGTAGGAAGAGGGCATCCTCACCACAAACCACTTGAGTAATGACATGACAAATAAGATGTACTTTGGATAAAATAACTTACACTTCTATAACTTGAACTACACGTATGTCCTTGTGTATTTAGGTAATTTGGGGCATACAATAGACAGTTTTTTTTATGAACAGGCAATTAATTATGGGTCATGAGGGAGATCTGGGGGTTAGAAAGGAGGAGGTTTGAGGGAGGGATAGGAGAAAAGATATCCCATACATGTTGAATTGCGGCTACTGTGTCCTGTTAAGTTTAAGATAGTCATTTGAACGTGAACGGAACTTGAGAGGTTTTAATGTTAGTAATCAAAAACCATATACAGATGTATATTGCTGTCTCACTCATCGTTGTTTTTTCTTTCACCACCATTCTTTATTTTACATTAAAGAAAGTGATAGATGTCCCTGTTTCATAGTGAAATGGTATTGTTAACAAATAAATCAATAGAGAAATGTAGCAACAAAAAAAAAGAATCAACATCACCTTTCTAAACACTAGGATACCATGTGCGAACCTAATATCGGTGCTCCTATCTCTGGAACGGTATGCATGTTATTTACTGGGAATCAATTACTTTTAGTAATGGAAGATTGCATGAACTGCACAACCGAAACACTTAAAATAGTTTTGCTTAACGTACATGTACCGTGTGGAACTATACTTCAGACACTCTTAATTCTTTTCCTACAAAAGTAGACACAATAACATTTAGAGGGCTTTCAAAAAGTATCTAATATATTTACGCATAAGTCACAAGTAATGCACATCAAATTCCATATGAAGTGTGAACAAGGAGCAAAAAGATACAAAATGTCTTCTTACCTTTTTCGCTGACACTTTCACTTTCTATTTCCACATCTTCCCAGCTTGTATATTCTGGCGTTGACACTCCCTCTTCCTCTGAACTACTGACTGACATTTGCCTCTTTTTTCCACCGCGTTTTGATCTATTGGGCTTTGGAGGGGATGGTCGTACTGATTCTGACTGATCAGAACTAAGGGAATCATTCCTCAACATAGTCTCCATTTTTTCACGCTTTGTTTTCCTCATCATAACAGCAGAGCTTGGATCCAGACGGCTCTGCTTTTTTAAGGAATCATGGTTTCTGGAATCTAAGTGTTCTGGAGGAACAGGACTGTGTCTAGGAGTTGGAGGACTATGATTGGGCAATTGTTTAGAAACTCTTCCATTGCCAGTCCTATCAATAGAGTAGGAACTTTGATTATCAGTAAAAGAGTTTTTATCCTGAGCTCCTGGTGATGGTGAGTGTTTTCCTAATTTGTTTACAGGCACCTCTACTTCATCCATTTCTGTGTTTGGTAAAGACACATCACTGTGCCGCCTTTCGTGCCGGGCCTTGGAAACTTTGGCATGGATGCGCATTTTCTGTTCCTCAGGATGCGGTTTAACTGGGTACCTTGCAAGGTTTGGATCACTGCTGTACCTTGCTTGATATTCTTCTGCCCGCCTTCTTTTCTCCTCATCTGTGATCTTACCATCCTCCACTTTTTCAGGCATTTCCTGATAGTCCTGTGACCTCCCTTTTTCCAATCTCCTGCTCTCCCGCCTTTCTTTATATTTCCGGTCCTCCGCATGTCCCTCGCCCTGTTGAGGTGAGAATTTTGGCACTCGTTTACGTTCACTTTTAAGACTGCATTTTCCATTTTGCTCAAAAGCCATTGTTTCCTTTCTGTGGAGAGAAAAATGCAAAACATTAAAAGTCATCACAACACGTTTTACTGGGTCTGGTCCATTGAATACTGTTTTCTATTAATCACAAAGCTGTTATATGCAATTAAATCATTACACAACACAAAATTGTTGAAACCAATTTATTACTTTTGCATTAGCGACCATACATCATAAGCAAGCCCTGTTCCTTTGTATGCAACCAAAACACTCATTAGGTTTGTGGAGTAGCATTCAACACAAAATTACTGTGCAACAATGTTTTCCAAAAGGTGGGTCAGAAATGTGAGGGTTACCCAAACTAGTGCAACAACTGAAAAAATGTCATATGTCAGACTAGTTGTTCCAATCATGCATGGCGGCAGAAGGCTTTAATGACACCTTACAATTCTGATAGAATGGCTCCTCACCTCCATTTAAGCGATGATCCCAGGTTCCAAAACCATTTTCACAAGCTTCCAGATTCTTGAGGAACAGACCTATATTACATAAGACTTCCTTCATACGCAATTCACAACACCTTCAAGACTTCACCAGACACAATGTATTCCAAACTTCACTCTGAGTAGGGAATAGTACTTACTTTTATTCTGGGGTCTTCATAATTAGGATTTTTGCTGAGGTCCAGGTTTCTTAAAATAAATGCACTAGAGACTGCCCAACATGGTCATGGCCAGCATGACATCAGTTAGGTACTTTAGGCCTGATGAACAAAAAATAGCTTGTCGCAAACCACTTAGTGACAGCAAAATAGGGTGTTTTTGATTTACAAATGGTCTCATATTGCGTTCTTCTTAAAACTGCACTAACCAAAAAATTTGCAATTCAATATTTTTACAATAGAGAAAAATTAATCGATAATTAATATTACCAAATCACGAATCACAAATCACCTTTTTGATGTACAAAGTGTTTGCTGATAGAAAATGCATTACAAAATAGCATTTTGCACATGTAAAATACCATCAATAGGAAGCAGTATGTACCCGGCGCAAAGGATAAAAGGAGGCTCAAAATGCATTGCAAACTTCCACAATAGCTGCAGGGATGTGACCAACTGGGCACAACAGTGGTTGCAATCTATGTGAGCTCCACTCAGCTACCACGTTGATCTGGTGTCATGCACAGCAGTAAAAGGGCCTGAGGTATGCTGCAGGGGATGTGGTGTATGGGGGGGGGAGTCTTACATCGTGGTCCCAGAGCCCTACGTATAGTTCCTCATGAAGCAGTGTAAAGTGACTGGATACAGGCTATATGGAGAAGGTGGCAGCACAGACGAGTGGATGAGGTTGCTCCCAGGTCTACCAGGTGAGCTATGCCAACCATTGTGGTGGCTTGCTGCTTTAGGGCCTACTTCCAGGGTGGAACAACACACTGATGGCACTCCTTCCAGGGCTGCATAGAACATCTCCAGCTCACTGTCTACAGCCTCAGGCTGTAAAATGGTGCTTGAGGCCCACAGGCGGCCTTCAGGGGATGGTGTGATGAACCAGAGGCTGGATGTTTCAGTATGGAAAGTCCCTGTGCAGCAGTATCGTGTGGGAGCGCAGAGAAAGTGGTTAAGAGGACAAGCCCATACTATCATGGGACTTGATTTGGGCTGTGTGGTGAGGTGGCAGAAGTGCCATGTGGGTGCAGTTCACAGCAACTACCATATGAGAGAAGTTGACAAAGATAATCAATTTGCTTGACACCAGTGACTGTGGGATGGCAATAAACTGGTGCAATTTTCTGTTGATGTATCTAAGTATCTGATGCAAGCATCAAGACAAGCTTGCCCATGAGATGCCAATATTGTCAGAGGTGACCCATTAGAAAGACTCAGTAGCCAGAAAATGGTGTGCAACTAGTATTTTGACATAGGCAGGGAAAGCTTTGGAGTGAGCTATAGGAGAATCAGTCTCCTACTCCCAGAACCTGGCAATGAGAGCTTCTCGGGATATCCCTAAATGAAATGTTAATCCCTTGTCTGTAAACCCTCTCTCCTGCTCAAATAGTTGACCCTCAAAATAAGCAAACTAACAATCATGTTTACTAAAATAGTGAAGGCAGCAAACGTTATTTGGTGTGCAAGTTAATTTCTTATGTGGTCAGTCTGGCTGTGATTTAACATTCAACAGCATTTGCTTTTAAAAGAACAATAAAAAATAGCCTTGGGCTAACATTCAACAGGATTTGCTTTAAAACAAAATTGTTAAAAAAACAGGATTGCTATAAAATTCGACAAGATTTGCTTTACAAAAATATAAGAAGACTGTGTGGATCACATTCTACACATTTGGTACAGTTCACCCCTAACCGCCCTTCGGTTGTAACATTTTTGGGAGTTCAACGATTTAGATGAGTCGCTATTTTGAGATCAGTGATATGTAATGTGAGGTGGAGACCTGTGTTTTCAAAAATTCTGCTTTCATCTTTAATATTATGGTAAGTGCATTTGTAAAGCACACTGCAGGTGTGTGTGTGTCTAGCGCTGCCTAGGTTAGGTTGGTTAATTGAAAAGTCAGGTTTTCAGCTTTGAGTGGAATTCAAGAAAAGAGCAAGTGGCTCTGGTACAGAATGGGAGGTCATTCCATGCTTTAGGAGCATTGTAGGAAAACTCCCATCCGCCTGATCACTTTTTGTGCATCTGTGGAATGTTTGTGAGTAGGAGCCATGCAGAGTGAAGGAGTGTAGGTGGTTGATGGAAGGAAATGCGTCTGTTCAGGTAGGTGAGGCCTAATTGTGTAGTGGCTTGAGTGTGTCTGTGAGCAGGTTGAAATTAATGTGTTTGTGTATTGGGAGCCAGTAAAGATCACTGAGGTGTGGTGTTGCATGAGTTCTATGTGGGAGTTTGATGATGAGTCTTAATGGCTGCAGACTTCTAGATGATTTGTAGTCTTCTGGTGAGCTGCTTGATGATCCCGGCATAAAGGGAGTTCCCCTAGTCCAGCTTGCTGGTGACTAGAGTGTGAGTGACCGTTTTTCTGGTGTTATTTGGGAGCCATTTCAAGTTCTTTCTCAGCATCTTCAGGGTGTGAAAGCAGGATGGCACTGACTTGTACAGTCATGTCAAGTTTTGCAGTTGTTGATTCTGAAGTTCGTGGCATAGGCGCTGGGTGTGGGTCTGAGTTTGGCCTTCCACCAACTGGAGTCTCATGGTGAGGTGCTCTTGCTGAAGCTCACAAATTCTATCTTATCGGTGTTGAGCTTGAGATAGCTGGCTTTCATTTAGTCAGCGAGCTCTGGTCCTGCAGGCTGTGAATTTGTTTCTTGTGCTTGGGGGGTAGTCTTACATGATGGAGAGAGTATGAGTTGCATGTCTTCGAAGTAGGAGAGGGTGTTGATGTCAAGTGTGCTGTTGACTTTGGCCTGAGGGATAGTTGGATGTATGCCCTGAAGACGGTGGGGCTGAGCAGTGAATCTTAAGGAAGATAAGTTTGCAAGTGTCTAAAGAGTAAGGCTTGTGCTCTACCCATTAAGAAACAGCATATTCAAAGGGGAGTTGATCCTTGGATGCCAATCTTGTGCAGGTGCCTGATTAGGATAGGGTGCGAGACTGCATGAACTACTGCAGAGAAGTCCCAGAGAATGAGGGCTGACTTGTCTCCTCTGGGAATGATGAGTGCTGTTTCTGTACTGCAGTTTGGCCTAAATCCAGACTACATAGTGTCAAGGAGCTGGTGGTTGCTGAGGCAGTTAGTAGGGTGTTGATGGATTAGTTTCTATAAGATCTTGGCAGGATATGGTATGAGGGAGATGGATCTGTAGTTGTAGAGCATGGCTATGTCAGTGGATTGTTTCTTGAGTGGGGGCATGATGGTGGCATGTTTCCACGTGCCAAGGAATGTGGTTGATTTGATGGAGATGTTGAAGATAGGTGTTGGTGCTTCACTGATCAACAAGAGTCCTTAGGTGAAGGTGTGGCAGGGGTAAGGGTCAGAGGGCACCAGTGGATGGTTTTCATGGCAGCCACAGTTTTGATGGTGGTAACAGAGGGCCATCAGTACATGGTTCAGTCTTCGGCTCTGATGGGAAGTTCAGTTACTGTTGAGGGTAAAAGTTGCTGAATATGGAAGGGATTTTGTTACAGAAAAGTTCAGATAGCTTGCTGAAAGGTCTTCAGTGGGGGTGATCTTTCTGGACACAGAAGGAGGCACAGTGAAATCTTTGCTGATAGCGAAGATTTCCTTGCTGTTATTTGTGCCAGTGTAGATGCGATCTGCAAGAGCTCCGCACTTAGTGGTCTGTATCTGCTGATGGTTACTGTCTCAGGGCAGATTTGAAGATATCTTACTACATGGTGTCCATACTTGTTGTGTATTTGAGCTCCAGTTGCTTGCAATGGCATTGAGTCAGCCTGAGTTCCTCTGCATACCAGCCTGCCTTTGATCTGGTTCCTACCATTAGGTTGAACGTCACGGGAGTCAGGGTGGTCGATCCATGCAATGATCCAGATTCTGAGGATCTTGATGGCTTTTGGCAAGTTGCTGGGGTGCTCGGGTCATTGTGCACAGAGGGCTGAAGCCCAGTCCTCCTCTGTTAGGCTTTTCCAGATGCTGAGAGAGCATCTGGTGATGGTGGTGGTAATGGCTGGTCAGTGCTGGTTCGGGTGAGTATGGTTAAACTAAGGTGTTGGCTATCCAGGCCATATTTGGTGGCTTGTCGACTGTTATGTAGGGTCCAATCTGGTCCAACAGGTGACCAGCTACGTGTGTGGGTTCGGCAATGGGTTGGGTGAGGCAGGAGGTTTTCCAGAAAGGACACAGACTTTGGTTCAGTGTTGTCTCCTAGATGAAAGTTAAGATCTCTGAGGAAGATGAAGGTGCTGGCACTGATGATGAGGGATAGGATGAAGTCTGTGATGCAGCTGGAGAAATTGGTACAGGGTCCTGGTGGTCTATATACAAGGGTTACACCCAGGAAGATTTTGGCTGTGATGCATGTCTTGAATGTGAGTTGTTCCATATGGCTAATAGTGGTGTACATAAGGGTGGTGAAGGTGGTTGTGTCTTTAAATGTGATGGCGACTCTGCCTCTGGGCTTATTCTAATCAAATAACGCCACTGGGTCCTTCTTGTTCTTGCATCTGAAAGCACCATAAGGTTGGATTTTTACATCTCTGGGAGTAATAGAAAATTTGGGTCAGGCAGAATGGTCTTAGAGGTCTTCTACCATATGGCCATTTCCACTGGGGCAATCATATGATGTGCACTACCAGGGACTTCCCTTGGAAAATGAGACAAGACAATCATTTGTATACTAAACAACCAGGACATCAGCTTTAAGAACCCACAAGGAAACCTTCCTCAAATTGTTACATTGATGTAAATGATGAGAACATGACATTGGACTGGATTCAGGATGGTCCAACAGTGCAGACTCATGTAATATATTACTAATAATAACTTGTGTTGTGCATGGCACTAAATAAGGGACTCCTGCCAGGTATATAACAAATTTTATTATTAGACAATTTATGGGACTCAATTTACAACCTTATGGAAGGATTAGCATCCGAATCTGCACTACAAATAAATATGGGGTAAAAAAGAGCAAATAAAGGGAACAGATGACGGCATCTACAAGGATGCGTTGAGAAGCTGGGTTATTAGTTCCAATGGGTGAAAACCCCATTCAAATAGTGTACCCAATCCTTAGAGGGGTTGAACCACAAAAATACACTAAATTAACCTGTGCTGAACTCTCTAGTGGCTTGGCACAAAACAGTCAGGCTTAGAATAAAGGTAACGAGTAAAGTATTTATGCATCACTAAAACAGTAATAAAGTGAAAACACAACACAAGAAAATTTCTAATTTAGAAAAACAGATTACATTTTAATAAATAAAACAACATCAAAATGAACAGATTCCAATTAGTAGAACCGGATGATGATTTTATAAAGTTTCGAATGAAATCTTGAGGCAAAAAGAAAAAAGCATCACTCATGTTTATATGGTTGTGCGAGACCAGGGCAAAGTCAAAGGTTAGGGCCAACTGCGATTGAGTGCGAGTCACATATAAGGGGCCAATTCGGCCCAGTCTTGGATTACCTTTGGAATTAGCAGAAATTTCAGAAATGTTCTTGAAAAGATAAAGTCTCAGCAGGACAAGGCTCCAGGCTGTATTTGAGGAGGCATCGTCAAGGACGAGGAGCTAGTGGAAGAGATCCTGGTGAATCTGTCAATGAGGGTGGGAAAAGCTCCAAGTGGCCGAAGTCAGGAATCAACGCCTAGGAGGGTGTTGTCCTCGATGGGGTGCTGCTTCTCACCAAGACTGGTGAAGATATTTACTTTTGCACATAGAAGTTTTCTGGAGCACTGATTTCTCCAGTGGGATGAGGCTGCAGGCTGTAGCCAAAGAGGGCTCCATAAGGCCCTGTACTGTCGTTAAGTGGTCCAGCTGAAGAGGATTTGGTGCTGCGGAGAAGAACATAGCAGGAGCTGTAGTGAAGCCAATCCCACTGCTGATGCACCTTGGTTGGATCAGCCTGCAGGTAGGTCTTGGTTTCACAGAGTAGTTTGTGCTGGAAAACTGTCCAGGGGTTCGGCATGAGGAGGCCACTTTAGAACCACAGTAATTGTCCAGGATGTGGGGGCACCACTTGGGGGCTAGGACTCACTCCATCAGGGACCAACAGGCAGGAACATTGCAGGGCCTCTGGCATGTGTTGTGTCCCTGTAACTCACACAAGAGGCAAACCAGCTAACCCTTGTAGTCACTCTAGTGGTCCTAGGTTCAAGGAGAAGGTCCAGTCTTCTTTACTCAGGCAACAGGGTAGTCCTTCCAGCAGAAGGGTAGTTCTTCTTCTGAGGACTGCCCAAATCAGGCCCAGAGACAGCCTGATTTGGGTCAGAGAGAGCCACATTTTATCTACAGTACCAGCCTTTGTGAGGGAGGCACACCTGGCCTACTCTCCTGTCCTTCCTGGGTTCGGCTTTCAAATGTCTGGTATGACAAAAAAAAGGGTAGTAAGGTCCTTTGTATGTGTTGCAGACAAGGTCTTCTGACATGTAATTCAGGGCTTGGACACAACTCCTTCTACAGCCCGATGGCCATCAATCAAACCTAAGCCTTTTTTGTCCCCATGTCTAGGAAGAATATACACCCCACAGCAGGAAAGCCATTCATAGTCATGTGGCCTAACACACTGGCATTATTGTTCTGCAGACTAAGCTAACTTTTGTATAACGTATTCCATTTGGCCTGGACGACTAAAGCTACAGCAGGTTTTTGCGCCACCACAGTATCACTTTTAGCAACACTCCGGTGGCGCAATGCCTTGCGCCATATTTACAATATGGCATTAAGCCACTGTTTGTGGCTTAACCAGTGCCTAATTTGTGCTTGTTGTTTCCGGTGCTGAGCACCGCCACTTATTTTTGAGGGCCAGGGCTTATTCATCTGCCTCAAGCATTTGCTGTGAGCAAAAGACACATATGGGAAAGACGGAAAAAGGGAAAAACGAAAAAGTGTCACAAAGGAAGAAAGTAGAAATCTGCTGGAGAGAGCTGAAGGGGCAGGGAGGGGCTTTCTATGGATTGAAGAGGCCCGAAATGGCTTCAGGATTATGCCGCCTCAGTATTCTGTGTTCACACATTTATTTGCAGGAGCAGCAGGTGTTTAAGAGGAGGGCTTTGAGCACCGGTGTTGGAGTCTGTCTTTTAAAATTAATATTAATATGAAAAGTTTGCAATATATTGTGAAATGAAGCTGCATAGAGAATGTGTTAACATAGAAAAATAATGTGCGCGTTTGAAATGTGCCCAAGGGGAGTGGCCATCAATGTATACGAAGACTAATGAAACTTATTAATGATGGATTAATTATGTACTAATGTTATGAATTTGTATAGGCATATTATAATTAGAGTCATATATTAGGGGTTTGTTAACTAACTTACTAGGCCTTAGTTAGCGAGAGTCTGGGCGTAGCTGCCTGGTCTCATATTAAACTATGTTTTTCCTAATGTGCAATGTGCTGTCTTCCTGAAGGACACAAAGCTTTTCCAGAAGCTAGAGATGTGTGTGTAGCCGTAGTAAATTCTTTCTCATGGGACCGACTTGCTCAAGGAGACATTCTTGCTGAATGCAACAGTGTAATTCGTAACAGGTGCAAGGCTGCCTGAAGTAGGGGAAAACAATGGGACTACTGACTGGAGCGTAAAGTGTAACTTTTCTTACCTGACATTCCACCCGATGAAGACGTCAATAACATGGGCCAATCAACGGCATGAGAACTGTGCTCTGTGGAAAATTCTAGTGAGGTTTGTGAAGAATTATAGGGGAGAGATAATGATGCACCAAATATTATCCAATGGGGAATTAAGGGCTACTTCGACAGTTTTGATATAACTGCATAACCCGAGAAGAAATCTGCCATTACTGGACATTCCACTTGAAGCAATACCTTGCCATTGCTCTTTTGAGCCTTTGCTGTTTATTCTTCCTGATACTTTAAACCATCCTTTATCTAAGTCCTTACTGATGCTTGCTTCTCCTCCATATGAGGGAAGAGTCTTATTCTTAAGCTCTGCCATACTGAGACTTTGTCCTGTTCTATCTTTGCTGATGGTGAATCGACTGATGTCCTGAGGATGAAGACCGACGCTGTTTGCTGATCCATTTGGAGGGGGAAATATCTGATGAAAATTGTAATTGTCTGTTTGCCTTTTATTTCTAGGTACCAACTGCTCTTTTGACAGAGGCCATAGTTAGATGTTTTCCAAATTTGTGTTTGCTAAATAGTTTCGCATGAAGTCCAACATTCTGATGCTAATTCGAGGTTAGTTAACGTG
This sequence comes from Pleurodeles waltl, assembly GCF_031143425.1. NCBI lineage: Eukaryota > Metazoa > Chordata > Amphibia > Caudata > Salamandridae > Pleurodeles > Pleurodeles waltl. The sequence continues at coordinate 1,420,304,596 of NC_090444.1, forward strand.
TTCATAAATACCTGACACAAATAGACAAATGACTGAGTTCTTGTTTTGTTGAATCTTGCACTACTGAGACTTTGCTAAGCTGTTCTTATTACTGATGTGTTAATGCTTAATGAATATTCTCTCTGCGTTGATTAACTGTGTTCAAGTTATGTATCTGAAGAGTTACTAATGAGATTGATTGCTAATGAGATTAACAGAGATGATTATTAGATTGTAACTAATAGGGAATAAATATCCTAACACTTAACTAAATTGGTGTGGTTATTCATGACTGAAAGGTCATGGTGTGTTCACTTTATTGATTCCTATTAAGTGTTATTGATTAACTTGTTGATTAGTTACTGCGAATATTGATTGGGTTATTGATTTGTTGATTATGTGATGCCAGAATGATACCTCGTACTGGGAAGTCTCAGAACGTGGTCAAAAGGTTCATCAGCCTTAGCGTGTCTCCTTGTAAGTTTACTTATCAAGGTTCTGACGCGCTATCAGTTTTTGGTAGCAGAGGATGGTTTGGCCCTCTGGGGCCCCAGGAGGAGGGACTACTGTTTGATAAGATTGTTGACTCGAAAGGTCTGAAGGTCTGGTAGAAATTGATGAGCGAAGTTTGGAAGTAAGCAATGTGTATAGGAAAATTGGGTTTTGGGAAAATTGTTCTTTTTCAATGATGCTAATTGGAGAAATGATGTGCCCATAAGACCCAAATGACCTTCCCAGAATCTCGGAGTTTGCCGAAGGGAGTTTGAGTATGTTCCTGGCGTTCTAGTGATAGTGTGAATGAAGTAGGGTTTGCGCTTGCACAGCTTATGCATACCGCAGGTGAAGTGTGAAGTTTGTGAGGATTCTAGGCCAAATGATAATGTTTTAGTACGAGTGTGCGTACTCTGCAGTATGAGAGTAGGGAAGTCGGCGAACTTCATGTGAGTGTGGCGCTTTGTGCTCAAAAATTGCCCACGAGGTTGTTGGTGATGTACAGACCCTGCGTGGTCTAAGACTCCAGAGTATATTGATAAGTGTATGAGACACTTGGTTTAAGTTGTAATTTGTGCAGTTTAATAGGTCAATTGGGCGTGGTTGACGAGTCGAGTATGAGTCAAGGTGAGTGAATGAAAACTTCGATGGAGATCTGGTGAGTTCTAAAGTGCACTAGAACAACCCATTGACAAGTCGAGAGTAACATTTAAGGGTCAAATCTTGCTTGCGAGTGCGGGATCTGAGAAGGAGAGAGTAGTGGGCGAGGCTAAGCAAAATCTCTGTAAAGTTCTGAAGCGATTGTGTTACCCTTTCCTGTAGTAAACCGGCAAATTTGAGTTTTTGTTGGTGCTCGCAATATATTGCATTCGTTTTTCGAAAGTGAGGAAGACAAGCAGCAAGACTTTGTCAGCTGCAGTGTGTGTGAGTGTGACGTCATTGGAGCCGCGCTGGGGTAGGTCTATTAGTGAGAAGGGTCGCGCACGGATTGGCAGCCATCCGTGAGAGGAAATTGGTTGAGAAGATAGGCGAAGAGAGTTTTGGGAATTAAAGTCACTTCCTGATTCCATTGTAAACAAAATAAAAGACGCAAAAATGAAATTTTCCAAGGCTTTAAAGAGCGTCTTGAGGGGAGATGTAGATATTACTGCGAGTGTAGGGGAGGTTACACCGCCAGAAGATACACCAGCTTATGCTGTAATGGAGGAAAGGGGTGTCGCGCCATGTCTTTGGCTAAAACAGTGGTGCACAGCGACAGAGAAAGAAGGGTGTTTAGCGTTTCCGGTTCAACATAAGGGTTTTGGAAAATTTGCTGCGGGTGCTAAATGAGCTAAAGCTACCCCCGAGGCCAGCACAGTTTGAGGCATTAGCAATTTGGGAACTGATGGCAATACGACAACAGCAACAGAAATTTGAGAAGAGGATGAGGAAAGCAGAAAAGACACTAGCGGAGGCTAGGTGGGATAGTGCACAGAGAGTTTGGAGGAGAGAGAAAATTGATGGAATTAGGATGTTTCCAGCAATAGTTCAAGAAGGTGAGGACAAAGGAGGGAAAGCCACTTGTAAGACCGACAAAAGTCCTTCTAAAGACAAAGAGGCTAAGAAGCCCTGGTCAGAGATGGATGACTCAGACGATGATGAGTTCCTTAATCAGTTACTGAACGACCGACCACCGCCATATGCAATAGATGACAATAGACCGAGTACTAGTACATGTCCTGTAAGTTCGACTCAAAATAAGGGGACAATGAATACGGTACAGGTTAGTCCTGTCTCCACACCAGTTCCGGTGCAGGGTAGTATTAGTGTGTCCACTGCTCCAGAGATGCAACCTCAGCTGCAGCCACCGGAGGTTCAGAGACTTTACTCTGATGTCCCAATATTAGAGACTACAACTAATTTGATGGTGCCGACAGAGCCGGCATATACGAGACCAAAACTGATTCAGACTGATCCAACTTTACTGCCCCAGGTGCAGCAGCAGATGATTCTGATTTTCACTTCGGTCACAGGACCGCAGTCAGCCTTGGCACCAGTAATAAACCAGAATATGGGAGTTAATGCTCCACAGGTTTTGGGAAGCAGGCAGATGCCAGATGCCATATCCTTGCCTATTAGTCGGTCCTCCAGTACCATTGTATGCGCAGGCGAAACCTATTGTATGCAATCAGGGGATAATGACTCAAGAGATGACAAGAGGAGGGTTCGTAGGGCGCTCTCAAGGGAAGACTTCGATGAAACAGACATTCGAGAGATCTAGGTCCCTGTTAGACTTTAGCCCAATTGGGGCTCCCCCAGATGCTATGAGACAATCAAGTTTGGGACTGCTGACACCGCAGGTCTCAAGTGCGAATATGCTGCAGACACCCATAACGCAGGCTGGGAATTTCCCATTACAAGGTTTGACAGCCCAACAGCTGAATGACTGGTTAGATAAGTTGAATTCACCACAGTATACTCCTGCAGCAGCAGGGAGGTCAGGAGGAGAAGCGTACCTGAATTTTTTGAGTTTGGGAATGGAGGCAAATTAACTTGTTGAAGGGAGCATGGGAGTGAACAGGCTAGAATCATACACGGAAGCAGAATTGAGATACTTGTGTCCAAAGATAACTAAAGAAGTGAGAAGGATGCACCAGAGGTTGGCAAATTTGGCAGATAAATATGGAATAGACTTAGAGAATACCAAGCATTTGAAGAGGAGTTACAGGTTAGACTTTGACTACTGGGATGAAGGCACACCTTAAAGAGATGCTGCAGAGTGCACAAGTTTGGGGAGCCTTAGAGAAGTGGGAAGGCAGATGGGCAAAGAAGAGAAATAAGAGAAAGAGTGACTGCATAGAGCCGCCAGCTAAAACCTCACAGGATGCTGGTGCGGTAAAGATGTTACCCATGAGAGATACAGCCGGAGGGGTTCTAGTCCATGTGTCGTGGACTAGAGGTGATATTCTGTCATTCACAAATGACTTTCCCAGGCTGAGGGAGAAGCCAATGGAGTGGCATCAGCAGACGGACAGGTTTGTGAAGCTTGCGAAATGTCGCTGGGAAGACCTGAATACTCTCTTTGAGATTCTAGTTCCGGCTGATTTATGGCTTGAATGCAAGAGGAGTGTGGATTGGCCAGCCGCGGAACCGACAAGGGATAGAGTCACAGGAACACAGTCTCCTGCGGTGATGAAGTATTACTTTAAGGTGATTGAATTCTTGAAACAGAGGGTTTCGCCGAAGAATATTGATTGGCAAAAGATTGATCGGACAGCACAGGAAGCCAAGGAGTCGATACATGCCTATTATGAAGGTTGTTGAAGGCGTTGAAGCACTACAGTGGTACAGAGGTTGTTGAAGCGGAGGACATGAATCACCTTGTGTTTAGGTTTTTTGAAGGGTTGAGACCTGAGATTAGTCAGATGATTAAGAAACACTTGATTTGTTGGCAAGCAAAGCTGATTGGCGAGGTGTTGCAGTATGCAAAGTACTGTAGTGACGAAATTGAGTTGAAGCAGAGAAAGTTGAAGGAGAAAGCGATGGTGATGCAAATTAAGGCAGCACAATCAGGGATGCAGGGAGGTTGTCTACAATAGAGGGTGCAACAAACGCAAGGAAACAGGATGTTTCAGGTGCAGGTGAGAGGCAGAGGTCGAGGAGGTTTTGTGAACAGAAGCACAGACTTGAATACTAAAGTAGTTCAAAATGATGTGCAGGGGATGAAGAAAATGTTACCTTGTCATGCCTGCGGGGGCGTTGGACATTGGAAGCGGGAGTGCCCGATGATGGTGCAGGAGGGTGTTGTTCAACAAAGCAATGATGTCAGTGCCTTTCAAAATGTGAAAGGACTGAGACTGAGAGGTCCTAATCCGAACTTCCAAAATAATATGAATCAGAAGCAGGGTTTTTCACCCATGCAGCAAGTGCAGATGCAGCAAATGCAGCAGCAGGTTCCTATGGTACCTAGACAGCAAATGCAAGTGCCCTTAGTGCCGATGGAACAGCAACAGGTGATGCTTCCTCAACAGGTCACAGGTCAAAGGATGAGTCAAAATAACACAGTACAACAGTTACCGCTGCGTGGTGACAATGGAATAAACGATGAATGGTCGGACGAGAGTTCAGATAGAGAGGAGTGTAGGCTTGCAGCGTCCTTAGAGGTAGATGAGAAAGGGCGCTATGTTCAGGGGAAGGTAATGGGTCACAAGGTTTCATTCTTGGTTTACACAGGAGCTACACGCTCTACCGTCAGAAGTGCGGAGGTTCCGAAACGGCCCCTTTCGGGATGTACAGTTAAGGTAGTGGGAGTGGCAAAGCAACTCCTGACTAACCCGATCACAGATTATGGTCAGGTTGAGCTTGGCAATTTTTAGGGATTGCACAGGTTTGTGGTCTGCGATTCGAGTCCTGTGTCCCTACTGGGAAGAGGCTTACTGTGCAAGACAAGGTGTTCTATCACCTGTTCAAATGAGGGAATTGAGGTTCAGACAAACAGTAATGATGAGGGAGAAGAGGAGCAGATTTCAGAGCCTGAAATGGAGACCACAGATGAGGAGTATCCTCTGATTAACTTCTTCCCAAAGTTCACAGTGGCTGATCTTCCGGCAGACTTGCAGGGAACAGTCCAAGAGAAGGTGTGGGATTTGACAGGGAAAGAAGTAGGACTGATAAAAGGAGTAGAACCAGTTAAAGTCAGTGTGAAGCCAAATGCTGTGTTTCCCCAGGTACCGCAGTACCATATGGCGCAAGATGTCCTTATAAAGGATGCACAATTAATTGCAGACTTTGTGAAACAGGGAGTCTTGAAGGAAGTGATGAGCAGTCCATGTAATTCACCAATAATGGGACTGAAAAAGCCTTGTGGGAAAGTTCAAATTCTCCAAGACTTAAGAAAGATCAATGACATAGTGGTGAAATGCTGCCCAGTGGTGCCAAATCCAGCTGTGATTATGTTCCAGGTTCCATGTGATGCAGAGTGGTTCACAGTAATTAATTTGTCCCAAGCGTTCTTTTCTCTGCCTCTTCATGAGGACAGCCAATTTCTCTTCAGTTTCAAATTCCTGGATAAGGTTTACAATTGGTGTCAAATTCCTCAAGGGTTTTCGGAATCACCTTCCATATTCAATCAAATACTGAAGAAGGATTTGGAGTAATTGGAATTGCCTTTTCAATCGACTCTAGTGCAGTACATTGAGGATCTGCTGATTGCATCCAAAACGAGGGATGAGTGCAAGTATGATTCGATTGCCTTACTGAACCACTTGGGAAAGAACGGACACAAGGTGTCCTCAAAGAAGCTGCAATACTGCCAGAAAGAGGTGAAGTATTTGGGTCATTAAATTGAGAAAGGGTCGAGGAAGATGTCCAGGGAAATAGTGACTGCATGGTTACAGATGAATCCCCAAACGACACGGAGAGATGTTAGGATGTTCCTGGGAATGGTGAGCTACTGTTGTCAGTGGATCCCGAAACGTTCAGTTATCTCCAAGCCATTGGTGAGATTGACGGTTAAGGAAGGGCCAGATGTCATAGTACTGTCAGAGAAAGAAATTAAGGTGTTTACTGAGCTAAGGGAGAGCATGTGCAGGGCTCCAGCTTTAGGTATACCTTATTGCATGAAGCCTTTTGTTCTGTTTTGTCACGAACGTGATGCATGTTCTTTGTCTGTCCTGACACAGATCCATGGAGGTGTAAACCAACCAGTAGCATATTTTTCAGCTACTTTGGACCCAGTTGCAGCAGCCCTACCAGGTTGTCTGCGTGCAGTAGCAGCAGTTGGTGAAAGCCTCACACAGTGTGAAGGCATAGTGATGGGACATCCTTTAACAGTCATGGTCCCTCACTCAGTTGAGATCCTGTTGACCCGTACCAAAACGAAACACATGACAAATGCAAGACTGACAAAATATGAAACCATTATATTGGGGTCACCAAATGTAACGTTGAAAAGATGCACAGTGTTGAACCCGGCAACTTTGCTTCCAAATGAAAACACAGAAGTCGAAGATGTTGAAGATGTAGAACATGATTGTCTTGAGGTAACAGAAATGTGCACCAAACCGAGGCCTGATATTAAAGATACCCAATTGGAAGAAAAGGATCAAATTATCTTTGTAGATGGCTCATGTTTAAGAGACTCAGTAGGAATGTTGAGAGCCGGATATGCTGTATGTACAATCTCTGGTATCCTGGAAGCGTCTTGGCTTGAAAGAGTATATTCTGCTCAAGTGGCTGAATTGGTTGCTTTTACTAGAGCTTGCCATGGCGCTGCCCAGCTGAGAGTGACTATCTATACTGATAGCAGATACGGATTTGGAATTGTCCATGATTTTGGCCAACTATGGTCACAGAGGGTTTTCCTGACCTCTTCTGGTTCTCCCGTGAAAAATGGTGAAAAAATTAAGGAGTTGTTGCACGCGATTCAGTTACCTCATGAAATTGCCGTGGTGAAATGCAGTGCTCATTTGAAGTCACAAGACTTTGTTTCAATGGGAAATGGATATGCGAATCAAGTCGCAAGGTTTTGCGCATTGAACTGTATATCGTTTAAGGATCAGTGGGAATTGTTACCTGAAACAGAAAATGAGACATGCACATGTTACGCATTAAGGGTGATTGACACGTTAGAAGAATTGAGATTGTTGCAGGGACGTGCCAGCAAAGATGAGAAGTGTTCTTGGGTTAAGATATAATGTGTACAAAGACCAGATGACTTGTGGGTCTCAGATGAAGGGAAAATGGTTTTGCCGAACAGTCTTTTGTCACAATTTGTGAGGTTTTACCATGGGCAAGCACATATAGGGAGTTATCCCATGATCAGGTTGTTCAAAATCGACTGGTTTAATCCGAAAATCAGACAAGCTGCAGAAGTGATCTGTCATAGGTGTATCATCTGTCAGCAGATAAATGCGGGGAGAGGAACAGTGGTGAATTTGAGCCACATTGGGAGAGCAGGACGTCCATTTAGCAGGATGCAATTGGATTTTATTGAGATGCCGTGTTTGGAGGATTGAGATATGTGTTGGTGACTGTGTGTATCATTAGTCAATGGATTGAAGCATACCCTACACCTAGGAATGACAGTCTCACAGTAGCGAAGTTGCTGCTTAGGGAATTGATACCACGTTTCGGGTTTCCGATCTCTTTAGAATCAGACAGGGGAAGGCACTTCAACAACGAGGTGGTTAAGATATTGTGTGCAGCATTGGACATTGAACAGAAGTTGCATTGTAGTTACCGCTCTGAAGCATCAGGACTAGTGGAACATATGAATGGTACCCTGAAGCCGAGAATGGCAAAAATGTGTGCAGCCACGAATCTGAAATGGCCCGATGCATTACCTTTGGTGTTAATGTCAATGAGAAATACACCTAACAAGAAGACAGGACTGTCTCCTCATGAGATTCTCATGGGCCGAGCTAGGAGACTGACCGCATTGCCTGCGAATGCTCTTGTGAATATCACGGATGATATGGTGTTGGTCTACTGCAAGGGTCTGGCTGATGTGGTCTCTCTTTTTCTCACCAGGTGGAAGCTACCACCCTGCCCACGATAAATGATCAAGGACATAATCTGAAAGCTGGTGACTGGGTTGTCATCAAGAACCACTTAAGGAAGTCGTGTTTGGAGCCACGTTGGAAGGGGCCATATCAAGTAATATTAACGACCACTACTGCTGTGAAGTGTGCAGGAATTCCGAATTGGATCCATGTCAGTCACACGAAAAAGGTGACGTGTCCAACTGATGAGGAAGTTGAGTTGTTGAAAGTACCAACAACGGAGAAGGAAGTCTCCGGGCTGGAGAGTGATCGAAGGGGAATTGAGACAGAAGGAGAGCCCATTGAGGATGGCTTGGCCACTCCAGTAAGAGATGAAGGAGAGGAGACCTAGAGGGGTGACGGTGAGCCTATCTCAACTGAGGCACCAGGCGAGCCAAATCAGAGGGAGATTATCCCAGAGGCAGATGAATATTGAAATGAGCTAGAGCCCCTGAAAGACCCAGAAGGCGAAGGAGTTGAGGCGGAAGGAAGTCAGAGTGTCCAAACTCCTCCTGAGCAAATTGCAGGTCCATCAAGAGAAAACACCATTGAGTCAGAGGAGGGCGAAGGGTTTCCACAGGAAAGATCAAGATCCAAAGAGACACTGAAAGGAGATAAGTGGCCAGAGTTGCAAGTGAAAAAGGGAAAGGTGGTTGTCGAAGATGCAATAGAGGAAGAGGTTGATACAACAAGGAGAGAAGATCTAAGTGAAGGAGAGTTGCAAGGTGATCGCCAGTTGAAAAGAAAGAGAGTAGCGAACAGAAAGTACGCGTGTCCTGAATGGGCGTATGCAACGTCAGCTGAATGGCAACAAGAGCTCTTGGCGTTTTGCTTTAATAGAGAGATCCCAGGTCAGTACTTTGTCACCTGAGTCTGGCCGAAGAGACTGAGTTGGCATAAGAACTGAATTAAAGAAACTTTTTCAGATAGAGAGACTGATAACTTATCGGATGAGACACTGATAACCTGAATTGACTTTTGAAACCTGATTTTGACATGGTTCTAACCTGAATTGACAAGGATCCTGGGAGTGAAACTGAGAACTGTAAATACTTGCTTGTTTTGACTTTGCTGTAAAAAAAAAAAAAAGAAAAAAAAAGAGGGAAGAAAGAAGAAAGCTTTTTAACTGTCCTCTGTTGTTGCTTGAATTAACCTTCCTTCACTTTCTGATTCTTTACAGATCATGGCTATCACTAGAGAGGATAATGGGGGAGTAGGCGTTGTAAATATGTGGTTGTTGGTTTGGGTGTTGTGTGTGTGATATTCATCATAGTTGTGATTGTGGGTATGCCATTAGTGGATAAGAGTGGGACTAACAATGCTACAGTTTCTGAGCCTACTACTGCACTAACAGCTTGGGAAACGTTTGAGCAGGATACAAAATATTTGCATGAGGGAACTAACGCAAAAGGCGAACTATCCACTAATGTCTTCTATCACTTGCTGAGTGAGTATGTTGACACAATGGATGCGAAAGATTGTTATGTGTGCACACAGATTCCTGTTTCGGTGCAAGAGGGGGTTACCTATCATAGCCTTCCTTTAACATATGGGAGAAGCTGTAGTCTGTAACTAACAAAATTCTATAACCAAGAAGAGATCCAGTATTTTTATTCGAACCATGACCTTGTGTTTTCTTATGTGCCTATCATAGAAGATTTGAGTAGTGTAGCTAAGTATTGTAGTATAAAATTAGTAAAGGGGTTCTTTGAGGCAACATTAACAATTAGTACATCTTATGCACATCGCAATAATTTGACATGTTTGCTTACACCTGTAGAGAAAAGCTTTTTAGATCACACGGAAGATAGAAGAAGGTCATTGAAGGGTAAATTAGAGAAAGGATTGCAGAAGCGAGCTTTTGCTAGTAGTGAGGGTTTCAGTGCAATTAGGGAACAGGGGAAGCTAGCTTTAGATGCACTACACGTAGGTAAGCTTTGCATATCTAGGCTTTAACCATATTATGACAATGTGTTTGTGGGAACGAGCGAATGTAAGCATGTGTTTTTGTTTCAGAGTAAGTGGACGTTCATGTTAAATGGACAGGATCCAGCGATTCCTGGGACCTATTATATATGTGGAGTTAATGCTTATGATCGTCTTCCAAAGGGATGGTATGGGACATGTTATTTGGGGATAGTTTTCCCAAAGATATATCAACTTGACGATCTGAAAAAGTTTCCGAAATTGTCTGAATTATATCGTACTAGACAAAAGAGAGAGACTGCCGCTGGTGTAGTAGGAGACGTATTTGGGGCGAGCATTCCTTCAGTGGGAGTTATCTTAAACTCCATAAAGATTCGAAAGTTGTCTACTATTGTAGACAACATGCTGACAAATACTCCTGATGGATACTGAACTTGCTGCGGAGAGGGCTATGACTCTTCAAAACAGGCTTGCTTTAGACATTCTTTTAGCGAAAATGGCAGAGTCTGTAAGATGCTTAATGAGCATCACTGCTGTGCTTACATACCAGACAACAGTAATGAGATTAGAAGTATTCTTACTAACTTAACTAGGGATAGTACAGATTTGAAGGAACTGAAAGAACCAGGTGTTTGGGAAAAGACTGGGAAAGGATTTGCTTCAGTGGGAAATTGGTTTAGTAATATTTGGCATGGGATATTGGCGTAGATAATACAGGGGATATTGATTGTTATAGCTGGCTTATTTGGATTATGGGTGGCATGTAAATTAAGTAAAATAATAAAATTGAAGACGGCGAAAAATAATAAGAGGAGGGAAGAAAAACAAAGGGAAACATTATTCAGGGCAAAATCACAGGGGGAAAGGTTAAGAGAAGAGATTGAAATAAAGGAATTTTAGAATGTAAAATTTAAGGGGAAAGGTTTTGTGTGATGACAAGAGTCATCAGAGGAGGGATTGTTGGAGTGTGTCTTTTAAAATTAATATTAACATGAAAAGCTTGCAATATATTGTGTATGAAGCTGCATAGAGAATGTGTTAACGTAGAAAAATAATGTACGTGTTTGAAATGTGCCCACGGGGAGTGGCCACAAATGTATACGAAGACTAATGAAACTTATTAATGATGGATTAATTATGTACTAATGTAATGAATTTGTATTGGCATATTATAATTAGAGTCATATATTAGGGGTTTGTTAACTAAATTATTAGGCCTTAGTTAGCGAGGGTCTGGGCCTAGCTGCCTGGTCTCATATTAAACTGTGTTTTTCCTAACGTGCAATGTGCTGTCTTCCTGAAGGACACAAAGCTGTACTTTTCCAGAAGCTAGAGATGTGTGTATAGCCATAGTAAAATCTTTCTCATGGGACCCGACTTGCTCAAGGAGACATTCTTGCTGAATGCAACAGTGTAATTCGTAACAGGTGCAAGGCTGCCTGGAGTAGGGGAAAACAATGGGACTACTGACTGGAGCATAAAGTGCAACTTTTCTTACCTGACATTCCACCCAATGAAGACGTCAATAACATGGGCCAATCAATGGCATGAGAACGGTGTTCTGTGGAAAGTTCTAGTGAGGTGTGTGAAGAATTATTGGGCAGAGATAATGATGCACCAAATATTATCCAATGGGGAATTAAGGCTACTTCGACAGTTTTGATATAACCGAATAACCCGAGGAGAAATCAGCCATTACTGGACATTCCACTTGAAGCTATACCTTGCCATTGCTCTTTTGAGCATTTGCTGTTTATTCTTCCTGATACTTTAAACCATCCTCTATCTAAGTCCTTACTTATGCTTGCTTCTCCTCCATATCAGGGAAGAGTCTTATTCTTTTGCTCAGCCATAATGAGACTTTGCTCTGTTCTATCTTTGCTGATGGTGAATCAACTGATGTCCTGAGGACGAAGACTGACGCTGTTTGCTGATCCATTTGGAGGGATAACTATCTGATGAAAATTGTAATTGTCTGTTTGCCTTTTCTTTCTAGGTACCAACTGCTCTTTTGACAGAGGCCATAGTTAGATGTTTTCCAAATTTGTGTTTGCTAAATAGTTTTGCATGAAGTCCAACATGCTGATGCTAATTCGAGGTTAGTTAAGGTGTTCATAAATACCTGACGCAAATAGACAAATGACTGAGTTCTTGCTTTGTTGAATCTTGCACTACTGAGACTTTGCTAAGCTGTTCTTATTACTGATGTGTTAATGCTTAATGAATATTCTCTATTCGTTGATTAACTGTGTTCAAATTATGTATCTGAAGAGTTAATAATGAGATTGATTGCTAATGAGATTAACTGAGATAATGATTAGATTGTAACTAATAGGGTATAAATATCCTAACACTTAACACACAACTAAATTGGTGTAGTTATTCATGACTGAAAGGTCATGGTGTGTTCACTTTATTGATTCCTATGAAATGTTATTGATTAACTTGTTGATTAGTTACTGCGAATATTGATTGGGTTATTGATTTATTGATTTTGTGATGCCAGAAAGATATCTTGTACTGGGAAGTCTCCGAACGTGGTCAAAAGGTTCATTGGCCTAAGTGTGTCTCCTTGTAAGTTTACTTATCAAGGTTCTGACGTGCTATCAGTTTTTGGTAGCAGAGGATGGTTTGGCCCTTTGGGGCCCCAGGACAAGGGACTACTATTTGATAAGATTGTTGACTCGAAAGGTCTGAAGGTCTGGTAGAAATTGATGAGCGAAGTTTCAAAGTAAGCAAGGTGTATCAGAAAATTGGGTTTTGGGAATTTTTTTCTTTTTCAATGATGCTAATTGGAGAAATGATGTGCCCCTAAGTCCCAAATGACTTTCCCGGAATCAAGGTTCTGACGCGCTATCACCGGCACCTTTTTATTTAAAAATTAGGTACTGGGCTTAACTCTGCCTTGTAAATAAGGCCCCTTCACATGCATTACTTAGCATGGAAGGGGCGTTTAATGGGTGTTGCTGTGGGTGTTCCACTGCAACACCCATTGCATTTTGACGCTGCCCCAGAGTTACGAGGAATCACAAACCTGGGGCAGTGGCAAAATATAATGTCACCCCAGTGATGGCGTTAGAATGGCGCAAGGAGGAGAAATACTTTTTTTTCTCCTCGTTTTTGCTAGGATGCTAAATTTAGCATTTTATAAAAGAGCACTGAAAAATCACTTCAAGGCTTGATGCAAGACTGTGCATTAACCTTTTAGAAGCTGACCAACTTAATTTCCGAAACTGCAATAAACTACAAATGTGCCCACAGAGGATAAAGCTTCAGGGCAAAGTAATCTATGAAATTGGAGCAGGTCTTAGCTTTACTAAATTTTACATTTATAGGAATTCTCCAAAATCAGCTGAAATATGTTCATACAAGCAGCAATAACCATGAGAAAGCCTTCAATCTAAGGAAAACAGGTGGGAGGACTAATTAAGCCCATTACCGAGATGTAGTATGCAGATCTTAACTTCATTTAGAATTGACGAAAAAATGGCTGTGTGATAGTGAAATGGATAGGGTGGCTTAACTTCGGTTCATGCAACTGGCTCATTTTAGAAGTCTGCCACAAATGTGTAGGATTATTCATGTTACCACAAATTAACACTCCACAAGTGGGCAATTAGCATGACAATTTGTGGAAGTCTAGTTCCTTGTTAAATATAGGAAACCCCAGGCATCCACCAAATAGGAAGTATATGGGATCAGGACAATATACTGCTATTCTAGACCCTGCAAGAAAAAGTAGCCTGCTTGCAATTTAAATGTGTGAATATGGGGTGTGGCGTAGATGGGGGCGTGGCCAAGATGGCGATGTGATTGGATGCGCCGCTGGGACCTCCACCACCCGGGCCTGAAGAGAAAGATATAGCAGTCCAGGGCCCTTTGCAGCCACCTCTTGAGAGTTAAAAGTACTAACAAAAGAGGGGGTGCCGGTGGGGAGCGACTAGTGTGAAGAGCAGGGCACGTGGAGAAGGCGACATCCAGACGTGTGCCGGCAAGAGGGCCTGGGACTCACAGATTGTGAAGGCCTGGGTGAGCCGTGGCGGAGCGCCAACGGGCTGCGGAGTTCCAGATCTCCCAGACAGAGGAGTGGCCGCGCTGGAGACCCAGCGCCAGAGGTGAGTGTTATGCGTGCCCTGACCTGGAGTGCCTGATCGGAGGCGCGGATCGGCCAAGGCGAAGGCCGGTGGAGGACGGACCTAGGGCCGGGTCGAGTACCGAGAGCCTCCAGACCACAGGAAGGGGCGAGACCGTGGGCTCGGGTCACAGGAGGTGTGGCCGGACACACACAAACAAGAAGATGTGGGACTGATAGAGGCCCAAGTGCGCCCCAACAAAACACAGGCGAGCAATGCGGCTGGGGCAGCCCGGGGGAAGGAACAGATGTGAGTAGAGTTGGAGCCGGAGGTGGACGCTGCATGGGCAGGGGGCATCTGATCAGCGGCAGAGATCGGGCCGCAGTGGAGACCGACTCAGGTGAGGCCTAGGAGCACGATCTCACAATCGCAACGCAAAGATTACAATGCTTATAGATCGCCTCCCCTATTGCGGCTGTGGTGCCAGAGGTGAACACACAGGGCATCTGAGCAGGGTCCCGCTAGGCGAACAAGAGCTCTACACCGGAGTAGCTGCAAGGAGAAGGTGCCTCCCTGGGCCGCAACCAGTCTTACCCGCCTGGAGACCTACACCGCAACAAACAACAGACAATGACCTCATCGAAGACTAAAAAAGATCAGTCAGTTCGAGAGATGCTGACCAGATCCACACCAGCACAGAACAAACATATAGATACTTCTTCACAACCCCAAATGATCACAGACAACAGAGGTGTGGACGACAATGAGCTGGTGCCAGTCATGAGGGGATTCCTTACCTCCCTATTCAACTCCCTAAAGACTGATCTCCAGGATCTGCGAAAAGATATCTTGCAAGAACTGCGTGAGCTTCACACCTACCTCAACTCAATAGGGGATCAGATGTCGGGCCTGGAAGACAGATTGCTAGAGGAGAAGATGTCGAACAACTCCAACAAGAGTTCCTTTGTTTACAGGAACACCTGGAGCAACGACAGCTCATGACTGAGGACCTGGGAAAATCGATCCCGCCGCCATAACATACGACTTAAAGGAACCCCCATCAGGGCTGAAGGTGAAGATATCAGAGAGTACACCACAGCTTTGATCCGTTCACTTCTGGGTCCAGGGAATAACCAGGACATCTTGCTAGACCGTGTTCACAGAGCAGGCCGCCCTAGGGGGACTGGGTCTCGCCCCTTGGACATTTTGGCCTGCATACACAACTTTCTGATTAAAGAAGACATCCTCTAACAAGTGCGAAATCTACCCCAGATTCACTTTAAGGGGTCACACCTTACTCCTATTTCAGGACCTCTCCTTACTTACACTACAGCAACGTAGGGAGTTTAAACCCATCACAGATCACCTCCGGTCCCACTCCATCTCATATGGCTGGTGTTGGACGTGGCCCTTTTACAGGGTCATTCCCCAGACTTTTTGCCTTTTGCCTCCTTATTTTTTCTGACCTTTGTTGGCTGACGTTTTGACTCTGAGCACTTTTTTACTGCTAACCAGTGCTAAAGTGAATGTGCTCTCCCTTAAAAAATTGGTATGATTGGCTTATATCTAATTGGCATATTTAATTTACCTATAAGTCCCTTGTAAAGTGGTATCTCCATACCCCAGGCCTGTAAATTAAGTGCTACTAGTGGGCCTGCAGCGTTGCTTGCGCCACCCACTGAAGTAGCCTGTCAAACCTACCTCAGGCCTGCTAGCGCCTGTGTGCGCAGTTATCTGCCACAGGGACCTGGCATCTAAATTTACTTGCCAGGCCCAGAACTCCCTTTTACTACATGTAAGACACCCCTAAGGTACACCCTAGCTAACCCTATGGGCAGGGTGCCATGTATGTAGAAGGCAGGACATGTGCCATGTTGCGTGGCCTGTCCTGGTAGTGACAAACAGCAAAACTTGGTGTCTCACTGCTGTGAGTGCTGCCTTCTCATAGGATTACATTAGAAATGCCCTGCCTTATGGGTAAGGGGTATTGTCTGATTTATGAGGGGTAGCGTAGGCCTATATGTTATGGTTGTGATAGTGATGATAAATGCTGCTTACTGGTGTAGGTGTATTTTTTATTACTATCACAGAAATGCCACTTTTATCTGTGCTTATAACTCTGGTGTTTTGCAGCTTGCCTCCAAACCACATCTGGGCAGACTGACAGTTGGGGCTTTGTGCATACTTTTCAGACATCCTGTACACAGGGAGGGTGGAGGAACTCCAAGAACCTTACCTGGAGCTGGACACAGGACGCTGTAGAGAGGACTCACCAGGACCACCTTGGACTGCTGCTGCTGTGTTGACCTGTTACCTGCCTGGTCACAAAGAGGAACTGCCACTGCTTGCACCCCCTTGTGTGCTGGCCTGCTGCTGGGTTTGCCAATCCCTGTGCGCTTCTCCATTCTTTTGTCTCCAGAGGCAGGGTGCTGTGGCACTGACCTATGTTACTCCCTCAAACACGAGGAGTGCTGCTTTTATTGACTGCTGGATAAGTCTCCGCCGCACCCCGGGAGTACCACGGTGCCCATCACGCTGTTTTGAAGCGCTCTTCTTGCCAGCAAGATCACCGCCGCAGCCCGGGCTACAAGTATAGCCCTGGTGCTTTGAAAGGTGCTCCTTGTTTGCCGAATGATCACAGCTGCGACCCGGGGTTCCCTGGGATGCCCCTGTGCTTGTAAGTGCTTGTAAGTGCTGTACCTCTGTGGATTATCACCGCCGCGACCCGGCTGGGAGAGATTCCAGTGTGTCGGAGTTGCACTGCCCTGGGGGCCCCCGGGGTGCCCAGAAAGGAAGACCAGGAGCAAGCGCGCTCCAACAGTGCCCACGGGTTGAAGCACGCATTTTTGACGCACCCCCGGGGCACCTGCAGGCACCGACCTTGGTGCCTGCTCCACGCAACAGCTGAGATCGGGCTGGATAGTGGCTCACGCACCATACTGGGAGCGGCTGCTTTGGGAAGCCTCATCAGAGGCCTCTACTTCATTCCTCATTTGTGGCAGCCGCATCAAGGACGAGGTGGCTGCCTACCATCACACAGGACACGGGGTGGAAAGGGAGTTCCCTCCCCTCCGGTCACTGCCTTAGGGGCACGATCGCAAAGACCACAAAGATCGCGGGTCCAAGGAGGGGCCTGTTTTAACATGACAGGGAAGGGTGCAGTCCACTCCTCTACCACAGGAGCACCTCGTGGCGCCCTTTGTGTGCATAAGAGCACCGGGGGCCCCCAATGCTCCTCTTCTAGGCACGTGGAGTGCCCTTCCTTCAGAAAACATGTACGTTTGAGAAAATATTGACTGAGTGAGCCTAGTATGAACCTTAGGGGGGTTTATATGGTTCTACCTCCTTTCCTGGTATTACATATATGTGCTGATGTTCCTTTTATTGGCATGACATGCTGATATATATTTTTAATGACTTGTGATACATTCTCTTTTATGGGTGTTTATGAGGTATTCATGACAAGTGCATCACTATCCCCAAAAGCTTCTTACGGAACTTGAACACAGCATTGCTGCAGCTGATATGGGGAGGGGGCAGAGCATGTGTGGCTCTCTCCACACTGCAGCGCCCAATTAGTGCAGGGGGACTGGGAGCTCCCAACTTCGAACATTACCACGTAGCAGCACAGCTACAATGGGTACTGAATTGGATACACAGCACCGCACTAGCGGAATCCAGATGGCTACTGACGCGACTGCAGGGAGTGCCACTGCTTACATGGCTATCAAATAAAAAAAACACACCCGCGCCTGTTAACATATTGATGGGAGGGGCACACTCATGTTGGTGGAGGTATGTACTAAAACAGCAGAAAACACTCCTATACTCCCCGCTCATCCCACTGGAGCTGCTCCTTGGGTGGACTACGGCAGGGCCGCGTCCACTCACGACCTGGGCAGAGGCGGGCATACAACTAGCAGGAGATTGCTTTGAGAAAGGGAGGCTGATGACTTTCGAATCTATACAAACCCTTACAGGAATGGGCCCAGGGCAATTTTTTGCCTACCATGCACTATGTCACTAAATCAAAAAGACTTGGGCGGCGGGAGAACGAGAGCCAGCGACCTCCCCCACACTACACCACATGCTGCAGTATGACGAATCAATAAAAGTAGTAACAAACCTGTACAAAACTCTCAAAAAGACCTCTGATCCTAACCTAGAGAAAGTGAGGGATAGGTGGAACGCTGTCTTACTGGACCCGATATCCCAAGAGGACTGGACGAATGTCCTGCACCACACCAAAGGGGTTTCAAGAAACCCCAGATTCCGCTACACACAATTTAATTACACACACCAAACATACCTCTCACCAGCCAGGATCAAACGCATGTTCCCGGGCTTGGATCCAACTTGCCCTAGATGCAATGCCCCGCTGGCACATTTCTTTCACATGGTCTGGGAATGCCCTAAATTACAAAAAGAGTGGAGCAAAGTGGTGGAAATAATTACAGAACTGACAGGTATTGCAATGACGGTCGACCCCAAATCCTGTATATTAGGGCTGTGAACAAGAGATAAGTCACATAGACACCTACATAAGTTTGCAGATCTAGCATTTGTGATGTATAAAAGATTGATAGCCATGAATTGGAAGGCATCTAAAGCTCCCGATTTGAAAACATGGCACACCCTAACGCTGCGCTGGTCCCGCACCGAACAACAGGTACTGAGGAAACTAGCGCGGGAGGGCCAACAACATACAGGATGTGAAGCCTGGGAAATATTAGTGGCAAGACTAGAGGCTAAAAACGACGAGAAGCCACCATGAGCAAGATAATCCCACAGCATTATTCATAGTCAAACAGCACTAGGACACTTTAAACACATCTACAGCAACTAACAACTACAGACAAGGTCAGACCAGAACGTGCCCTCCCCCGCACTCGCCACCACTTAAATTCAGTATATAAGCACACAGCAAGTACCCCGGATACACACAATGACGCAAACTCTATACAGCAACACAGCAGGAGCTAACCAGTGACCCACACTTCTCCACACAAATCAAGTAAAGTCAGCAGGGAACAGTAGAATTAACAGCCACACGAGGGGACACCACACGCCTAAAAATTAGACCTACCAGCCGCACACCGCATATCAGGACAATGTGAAGGGAACAAGACCCAAGTTGTGTTCATTTTATTTTGCTTTGTTTGTGTGTAAAAGTGAAAAAAAGATACCAGATCGTTCAAATCCTGTTAACTCTTGTAACTGACAAGCTATCCAGATCTGTAATGTAAAATTCAATAAAAATATGTTTAAAAAAAAAGAAAATCATGACAAGTGCACAGAATTCTTACTGGTATTCCTGACTACTGCTTATGTTGCACAATCCTGAGTACTTTCGTGTTCTAATGTGACAACTGCGTATTCTTGCAGACTATTAGTAACTTGTGTAGCATTCTGACAACTGCTAAGGTAGCAGGGTATTACTAATGTGTAATGTTCGTCTAATTATGTTTTGTGCAATACAGTTTATTTTTACATAGCTCAGTGTTGTGTTTACTTTGTGGTGTACATTTTGTGTCACGTGTGTTGTGTATGTTGTGCAAACGCTTTACACATTGCCTCCAGGTTAGGCCTGACTGCTCGTGCCAAGCTACCAAAGGGGGGTGAACAGGGGTTATCTTGGACGTGTAACTCCCTTGCCCTGACTAGAGTGGGTGGGTTCTGCCTGGCTTAGGTGCATACCCTTGCCAACAAGAAACCCCATTTCTAACAGCTGGGGACACCCCTTTAGACTCATATTCCACTGGGACGAACAGATCCGAC
Source organism: Pleurodeles waltl (assembly GCF_031143425.1). Lineage (NCBI taxonomy): Eukaryota > Metazoa > Chordata > Amphibia > Caudata > Salamandridae > Pleurodeles > Pleurodeles waltl. Next base: position 1,420,324,364 of record NC_090444.1, read on the forward strand.
AAGTGAAAACACTTAAAGAGGCTGTACAAATACCAGACATGGTGAGGACCCCTTGTACTCGGAGGCGAGAGTTTCGGGGCGTGTCGCCTCAAAGGCCGAACCGGATGGAAACAAAAGGGACGACAACTGAGACCCCCAAGACCATCGTCTGCAGAAAGAGCACACAAGAGACAGGCTGTCCTGGATAGCATCACCTCCATTACCCAAACATAGTCACTGAGAAAGACCCATTCGCTGCCCTTGGGGGCTCCGGCCCAACGAGCCACGTCACAGTGCCATGGGTGGCGGAACCCATAGATGGCTTACCTAGACCCCACAGAATGCCTCTGAGCTTTGATCGAGGACTCAGTTATTTGTTCGGTTAAGCAGCTGTTGTGATACACGCATAATGGTGGTATCCTCCTCCCTCATGCGAAGCAACAAGAATCAAGTGTTTGAAGAATCCAACATAGGCACACTACATAGTACTGCTCCCAGCTTCTTGCCACTCACAGCATGCAGATATCAAAGTCTTCCCGTCAACACATTTGACACTTAAATGTCTGAGCCTCAATGTTAGAGGCCTCAATAACCCCATGAAATGACTGGTGTTCCTCTCTCTCCTTGATAGTTCAGAGAGTCACATATGCTTACTACAAGAAACACACCTGTTACCCAAAGATATCTACTGAATGCGCTCTAAACAGTTCCCTCAACAATACTGGTCCTCTGCACCCACGATACATGGGGGGGGGGGCAATCTTGGTTTCTAAAACATTCAGAAGTATGGAGGAATGCACTGAAACAGCCTATAAAATAGCAACATATTGGTAGTATACTCCTGCGAGAATCCATACATGTAACTCCACTAAACCTAAGATATGCTTGTCAATTTTTCTAATGTGCACACAGCCGTGCATAGATTTTCCTCTGCAGGTTACCAGTTTTCACTTCTAAGGGCCCGGGCACTGGATTTGGCACACCTAGCAAGTCAGGGATCTCAGCAGAAGAGCCCAGGCACTGGCAGATGGAGCCTTTGATGTTCCTGAGACTTCATAACAGGGGGCAAGCTGAGTCTAAGCCTTTGGGGAAACTTCACAAGCAAGTTTTCAAAAAGCAAAGTTCAGCCCTTTCCTTCTTCAGGCAGATGCAGGAGAAGCAGGCCAGCACAGCAAACCAACAGATAGAGTGGCAGGTCCTCCTCAAGCATCAAGCTCTTCTCCTTGGCAGAGGTTCCTCTTGATTCAGAAGTAATCTAAAGTTGTGGGGTCAGCAGGCCAATACTTATATTAATTTCTGCCTTTGAAGTAGCCAAACTTCAAAGGAAAGTTGCTGTAGTGCACAATACCCTGTCTCTTCCTTGCCCTGCCCCAGACACAGATCAGGGGGTCAGAAGCTGTATTGTGTGAGGACAGACACAGCCCTTTAAAGTGCAGGTGTCAGCTCCTCCTTCCCAATCTAGCCCATGAAGACTCATCAGGATGTGCAGGACACACCTCAGCTACCTTTGTGTCACTGTCTTGAGTGAATTCACAAAAAGCACAACTGTCAGTCTGACCCACACATGTTTTCAGCAACCAAGCAGAGGCACAGAATGGTTAAGCAAGAAAATGCCCACTTTCTAAAAGTGGCATTTTCAAACTGACAATCTAAAAACCAACATTACCAAAAGATGTATTTTTAAATTGTGATTTCAGAGGCCCCAAACTCCAACGTTTTATCTGCTCCCAATGGTAAATTGTACTTAAAAGATATTTAAAGGCAATTCCCATGTTAACCTATGAGAGAGATAGGCCTTGCAATAGTGAAGACCAAATTTAGCAGTATTTCACTATCAGTACATGAATAGCACACCAGTACATAGCCTACCTTTTAAATACACTGCACCCTGTCAATGGGGCACCCTATGGCCTAGCTTGGGGGTGCCTTACATATACTAAAAGGGAAGGTTTGGACTGGCAAGTACAGGTTGACAAGGCAGTTTAAAACTGCACACCCAGACTCTGCAATGGCAGGTCTGACACATGTTTACAGGCTACCCATGTAGGTGGCACAATCAGTGCTGCAGACCCACTAGTTGCATTGGATTTACAGGCCCTGAACATCTCTGGTGCACTTTACTAGGGACTTACTGGTAAATGAAATATACCAATCATGGATAAACCAATCACCAATACAATGTACACAGATAGCATACGCATGTTTGCACTGGTTAGCAGTGGTAAAGTGCCCAGAGCCCTAAAGCCAACAAAAACAGGTCAGCAAAAATACAAGGAAGGAGGCAAAATGTTTGGGGATGACCCAGCAAAAAAGGGTCAGGTCCAACACTGGTTTATAGAGGTAGTGGTAAAATAGATTTTACAATTACCTTAGAGATTTAATGCCATCAATACCGTTGCATATACAGGTAATGGGCATGAGCTAATAAAATACAACCATTTGTGGTAATTCCCGTAATTCCAGTGGTGGATTCTGGCCCACCTGTGGAGGTTCAGCTAGTGTAATTTCCACCACTATGGTGCAGAGGTGTAACAATTTAATTATGATGGGCTTTCTATCCCTGGCATGGCAGATGTGCATTCCCATCTGCATAGAAACCGAATTTCCATTAACTCTACTATATATCAGGCAGTTAATAGATTAATCTGCCAACGTACACCAGTCAGTAGTTCCTTGAACAATGTAGACGATAAGCTTTTAAAAGCAGTGAATACAATAAGCTTTTAAAAGCAGTGTGAACTAACAACAATAATGCACGTTACCTGTCTTTCGGAGGCTCACTTCTAGACCGTGATGAAGCTTGCTTCTGATCTTGACTCATAATGTGCTGCAATTGATCTGGTCCTTTGCCCTTATCAGAATGTGTACTAGAAGGAGAGGTTTCATGTGATCCTGTGGGTCCAGTCATATTTAAAGGAGTCTGGGACCTTGATCGCTCTTGAAGCCTGGCTTTCTTTTCTCTAGGTGCATCAGAGCTTCCACGTGTTGCTGTGTCACTTAATGCTTCATCCTGGTTAGTAGTTCCACTTCCAAAAAACCATGCTCCTGATTTTGTGAGAATTTCCTGCTGCTTCCGACATAAGTTGCAGACCCACATTACCTGGTTGAGACAAGAACGATGAAGAAGTTACCTTGCTCTCATTTGTATGATCAGGTGAAGAGTTCAAATTATCAACAGAAACAGTTTAGGATTCAACCCATATGTAAACAATAACATTAATTACAAGCAAAATATAGACTAGCCGCATTTTTGTGAATTACCCAATGTTGTCCGAGACGTTTAAAGAGGGTAAACATGCAAATACTGCCTGAGACACTATTGTTTATCTATAAAGAAGACACAGACACAACTGAACTACTGGCTTCAGTTGATAACACCTCTATCTTTTACTTGATAGATAACTTACATAATTAACATTTTGCAACTCTGGTAGATCATGGTTTAGCAGAGAATGTAAGGAGGCCGAACACATCCTCTTAATAGTAATTAAGAGCAAGAATAGGGATAATGTTAGAACAGCGAGAATGAAGAACAATGAAAATAAAACATTCTGGCACATTGTCTTCCTGAGTACTCTAGGGTAGATTTCTTTATTCAGAAACAAATGTGGCTTGAGCATTTCACCAAACTACACACAATCCTCAAAGATGATAGCTGTAGAAGAGAGGTGTTAGCTGTAGAGCAGCCAACGCCATTCACTGAGCTCCTGGACATGACATTTCATGATAATATTAGTGTGAAATTCGTTAAGGTCCAAGCCCCAATAAAACACCAAGAGTCTTTTTCCTTACAGAATAACACATATGGGAGACATACATTAATACTCTCACCAGTGTAATTTGGCTAGATATGACATACCAGACACTTGGAACGAGGCGATTACATTAGAGAAGCATGAAGGGTGACCCCAACAACTACAGACCCATTACCCTCACTGCTAGTTTGCAAAACGTTTTTGTGGAAAATTTACAAGCAGGATTTAGGAGTAAGGTCAGTACTACTGACTAGGTCATTGGATTCCTTTTAATTTACTGGAAAACAGTTGTTCTACACACGAGACATCTCTGTGCCACCTTCGTAGATTTATGGTCCCTACTTGGCAACATGTGTGTCTGGTAACATTCTATTCACAATTATATATTTGCATAATAAAAACAATACCCAAGTAAGCTGGAGGAGTCAATGAGAACTGAGAGATCGCATTGAGAAAGGGGTGCACCAAGGATGTGTGTTGGCCCCCACGCTATTCTCCATATACATAAATTATGTTTTAAACCACCTTGGCAACTGTATAAATGATTATCCAAAACTGGGCAACTGAAGAGTGCTAGCGCTGCTTTTTGCAGACAACACGTTACTCCAATATGACTTCAGACTCTATTTGATTTACTCATGGACTTCTGCAATCAATGCAGACTCGAAGTAAATCTCAAGAAAATCAAGAAAATGGTCTTCAATCCTCATTAAACATATACGAGTTAAATGGTAATGGGGGGTTTCCAAGCTCGAAAGGGTCTTAGATTTTGAATACTTGGAAATAAAGCTACCACTGTGTTGTGGTCTCCTCGGATTACCAAAAAGTATTTAAGCTTCAGTATAGTATACCAGTGATACTAAAAATACACACGTGTACCACATCTAAAGCAGTTTCCCTAGATTTACAAGTATACTGTGTAAAATCACTGGGAGCTGCTTTATATGGAGTCCAGTTGTAGGGCAATAAAAATGTACCGACCTATGGTGAAAAATGCATCCTTTTTTAAATCACTGATCAATTTGCTCCACCGTGCACATCACTGCCCTTACATATAGATTCGGAAGCAAACCCAATAACTCAGATAGTTAAGGTCAGGCCCCTGCGTTATTGGCATAGACTCTGGTACACAGAAGAGCTGGCACTACAGAACAGCCCTATAGGTGATAATCACTCTGAATAATCGAAGCAAAACCCCTTGGCTAAAAGACATAAGAGCATGGCTCTGTTGTACACATGGATTGAAAGAGAAGTGGAACAACCCCAGAAAGATCCTGGGAATGATGGTGGATTATATACTTAAAAAAAATATATAGGTTGCATGTAATAGAGCGAGTGCATTTGAGACATGGATGCATCACAGACCAATGTTTACGTTTTCAAAGTGTGTCCAGGCATGAATCATTTCTTGATGCTATTACTTCCGCTATCAGAAAACAACTGTGCTTGAAGGTTAAGTATGGAATTCATCCGATTAATAGTTTCTATAGCAAATGCTCCAACCGTCCTACACATTCTGACACGTGCCCAGCTTGTAAACCTGAGCGAATAACTGAAGCCCGTTTGTTATTTTTTGTAACACCTATGCTCACTCGCGCAGGAAATAGATAATGCCAATCTTCCCCTCCATCGCTGAAACACAACATACAGCTATTTTAGGAATATGTATATCTGATGCAAAAGATCTAAAGTGTTTATGGTAGTCATGTTTCATGGCTACTAAGAAATAAATATTACAATAAAGAGGCTCTAACAGGCAAATCTTGGGTTATGGACTGTAAAAACTGAAACAAACGTTTTTCATGTTAACTTGTAGACCTATTTATTGCATTGTGTAATACTGACAAAATAAATGTACTTAAAATTTATTGTATGTTCATATTTAATGGTGTAAATCCCTGAAATAAAGTGATTGATTGAAATAGTGGCTGACGTTGTCTGAGAAATTGATGTGGTGTACTGGGATTCTAGGCTGATGAGGCAACATCTGTAAGATGATGGGCACGAGTGACCCTGATGTTAGATTCTTTTCTGGGCAGCGGGTGTAAAGAATTGCCCAGGCCATCCACTGGATTTAAGCATCAACCCGAGTAATATTATTCCTAAATATTGGGATGGCAAGCCATAATACACACCGTTTTGTTTCTATACGAGAACATATTAATAAAACTGCTTGTTGGTTGGAATTTGATACCTTTAAATTATATTTATAAAAAGAACAATGAAGTGTATGGATGTAGTTTGCTTGTCACTGATCAGATATCAGCATCACTATAAAGCAACAACTTCTTCCATGACAATGAGCGTGCCTTTCACCAGCAGATGCCTTGGTCTGAGACTGGCCAAGGTTAGAATGAACAGAGATTAATTACCATGAAAGACACGAATCTCACTCCGGTTAGCAAAGGCATTCTGTTTACTTCTTTGTGTGAAGGAAAATTCCACCACCTAGAGATGCTTACTGACCATCTCATGTGCAGAGCTTTTTTCTGAGTATGTTTCTGAATAGACTGCGTAAAGTAATTTACAACTTGCGCAGTTTGCAGTCTTACTGGCTATGTTTACTGTGGGCCATGGGTTTATACATGTACACTGAGGCAAACATATGTAAATGTAGAGAAGAGAGATAACAATGTTGTCATTTGGTACCACGAGAGGGCCATAAAATCACAAAATAATGATAGAGGCACCAAGTTGGACTGCAATTTGAAGACCACCACCTCTTACAGATAGACTACTGGAATTGTCCACACCATTCAGGACAGGTAACTGTATGAACCTTTATAATTTACCCAAAACGGCTCTGTGGTAAATTTCCTTCACTTAAAGAGAATATGGTCTATGGGAGGGCTAGACAATTGCTTTCATTTTCTGAAGATCTAAGAAAGATGAAAAACGATCTAGGGACACTTCTAGAAGATGGCAAATAATGGATTTGAAGTGTACAAGGAAAACGTCAACCTGGTGCATACTGTTTGTTGTCATGCGACTGGGAGAACAAACTGTACAGTGGATCTCTAACATACATAGATAACTAAGGGCCTGATTTTGAGTTTGGGATGGAGTACCTTGGCCACAAAATACTTGGTCCGTCCACCTAATTTACAGGAGGATGACCTTAAGCTTTTCATTCACAAAGCTCCCACTGACTCCTGATGTCCCTATGTGTAAATATAAATGTAGACATTGAGGCTATGAACAACCTCTGTAGAGTAATCCAGTAACGGATGTCGGAGATCTGGCTTGCTCCCAACACAAATAATACTGACCTTATGGCAGTTGGTTCTGAATCATTCTCCAGAAATTGTGAGATGCCTATGATAGTATGAATATTGGAGAAACCTTGTCATAGTATGCCACTAGATAAAGATATTGATTGAAGTCTTTGAAAACCTACTCACCAAGGAGGGACAGGTTTATGTATTAACCATGACCTCTGAGTACTATATTCAGTGCCAATGGTAATGTGTGATTCTGCAGCTGCAGTGTTTTTCACATAATTATGGATGTGCTGCATTTGCACCATAATCCAGTGTCTGCTGCATATTCTGCAGATTTCAATAAAAACAACTGTTTCTAGTTCATACAGATCAAAAGTTACTAAAACATGACAATGTGTGTTTCTGCACGCCAGAAGTTTGACTGATTATCTTTCAGTTGATTATTGCGGTTAATATGTGTTTTAAATTGGTACCAACATGGTGAAATCTTTTGACCAATAAGGTGAAATCTTTTGTTACAGACAATGTTACAAATTAAAAAGATGAAGTTATACTATCACAAAAGGTGCTGCATTTTGCTCCCTAAATGACCTTTTCTTGCTGTATAAACAAGACATCCCTGCTGCATAACTTGGTCTTCCTCTGCTACATAACTACAGTAGTCTTGACTAAATGTGAATCCTTTCTAAACTTTAGCCGTTCCTTATATATGAGAGAAGAGCAACTATAGAGAGGGCAGCTGTCTAGTGCAGGTCGACCACAGAAGTGTCCTCTCTGCAAAGAATGCTTAAATGATTTTGCAGAAAATTCGAACAATGCCTTTTAAACCGATGAGACCATGTTGTCTCTACACTAAACAGAATTCACTGGCACCCAGTTTAAAAAAAGGTGAAAAAAAAGTTCCATACCTTGATCATGATGTAAAAGATAATTTGTCATAAGGAGCTAGTCCACTGGAATGTAATCAAAGGGTCACTTAGGTGCTATAAGAGACTTCGGTCCCAATAGTTAACACACGGTGTATTGAGAGTGAATGTCTTCACATGATCATGGAAAGAGGTTGCTGGACTTGGCCCTTTCAGTAGAGCCTTCCCCAAACCTTTTGCCTTCCTCCTCCTAATTTTTGCTGAATTCATATTTGTTGGCTTTAGGACTCAGTGCACTTTACCACTGCTAACCAGTGCTAACACGCTTGTGCTCTCTCCTCAAAACATAGTAGCATTGGCTTATAGCCAATTGGCACATTTAATGTTCTTCTGCGTCCCTAGTAAAGTGGTACTACATGTACCCAGGGACTGTAAGTTAAATGCTACTAGCAGGCCTGTAGCACTGACTGTACCACAAACGTAAGTAGCCATTTACAAACATCTAAGGCCTGCCATTGCAGAGCCTTTGTGCTCAGTTTTAACCTGCCATGTCGACCCGGAAACAAATACTTTTTGCCAGGCCCAAACCTCCCTTTTTAATACATATGTTACCCCAAAGGTAGACCCTGGACAGCCCCAAGGGCAGGGTGCAGTGTATTTAAAAAGTTTAAATGCTTAAGGTTAAAAGTACTTTTAAGTTTACATGCCCTGGAAGTTAAAAACTCTCCCATAGGATAACAGTGGAGTTGACTTTTTACATTTCATAAGTGTGATTTCCAAATAGAAAGAGATGACTGATTCATGTTTGGCGTCTCTCGAATCTCAATTTAAAATTCTAATTCATGGTGAAGGCAGATTTTAAATTAAAATTCTAAAAATTCCACTTTTAGAAAAGTTTCATTTTCTTGCCTCAGCCATTTGGTGCTTGCAGCCTGTCTCTGTATGTTATACAGAACAACAGTCCCTTACCATACTGAATACAATAAAAAATATACAAAGAGATGCAATGAAATCTATGCTTATACATTATTTAGTATAGATAAAAAAATAAAATACATAAGCAGAGAGAGAACCTGAATGAAGGGGGCAGCTCTCAGCAATGTTTGAGACTTTTAGCAGAACCATGGAATCACAATTTTCAACTAAAAATGTGGATATTTCGGACCACAATATTTTTTACCACAATATATTGTTCCGTTACTAAAGAAATATGATGTAAGGCCAATGTTTTTACCACAGTGCCAGAACTGGTTTTAAGACAATTTTGCCTTATGCAGCGTAATGCGCATTTTTATAAAGCTACTGTCAAAAATCTGATTTCATCATAAATTTACATTCTGAAAATGAAGAAATGCAGTTGAAGAACTTTGCTAGAATTTTCCCAAACTGTGATAGAAAATTAGATATTTTAATCATACCTCATCGCATCCTTTCGAAAATGTAGGTGAACCTACAGTGAGGAATAGCTTGTAGGTCTCAGTCACCGTGAGGGCACAGGTTTTAAACGTATAGTGGCCACTTTATTTTATATTCAACACCTTGCTTTGAGGGCTTACAAGGGATACATTAGGGGTGACAATATATAACAAATAAGTTTTCCTTTATGATTAAAGCACTTTTCCTTGTCATGCCAAACTGCAGTGCATTTAAACTGCAGACAATGGCAGAGCACACAAATATTCCAGGTAGCTGTACGATTTTGTCCTATATGTGGTTGGTGTAAAACCGACATATGACAGTTAACTCCATTGACATGAATGCATTTTCTGTGTTATCCACTATGGCCTTGAAGGACAGGTAAATGGACCAACTAGCTGAAACCAATTTTGCCAATACTGTTAGGAACAAGATCTCTAGTTGGCAGTGGTTTGCACTTTGTCCGAGCAGTGATCCTCACTTTAATGAGGGTCAGAGAGTCAAACAGCTAAGATAACCCCAGCTCTCACCCCATTGGTAGGTTGGCTCAAGCAATCAGGCTTATCTCAGAGGCAATGTGTGAAGCATTTCTACAAACACACAGTAACACAGTGAAAACACAACAAAAGTACCTCACATCAGTTTAGAAAAATAGGCAATATTTATCTGAGTAAAAGAAGACCAAAACGACAGAAACATCAATATACACAAGTAAAGATATGAGTTTTCAAAGATTAAATTCTACTATAGCGCTTAGAAGCACAATAGCTCTAACTGGGGCTATCACTGTGTCATGACACAGTCGCTTCCAACAGTCCTACGTCACTCGCAAGGAAGGGCGGGCCAGTAACGGAGTTGCATGGAGCCCGGGTGCAGTACCTTGGAAAATGATGACGACCCAAAGACATTGCAAGGAGTCGGAGAGGTGAGTCGTAACTGGAGCCAGTACCGCATCAGTTATTTACTTCTACCAGGGAGGTGAGGCAACAGTTCCTTACTGCTAGGCAGGGGAGATAAGGAGTTTGTTCCTTGCAGTTTCAGGGGAGGTGATGCGGCGTCGGTGGTGAGGCAGCTCTTCTTTTGGCAGAATTCCCTCATTGCAGAAGGATTCTAAGTATATGGTGTCAGAAGTCCAGTAGTTGTATCCAATTCTGTATGTGGGGTAGGCAAACTTCAAAAAGAAGTTGTTGTAGTGCACAAGACCCTGCCTTTCCTTGCCCTGGCGCTAGACACACTCCAGGGTGTTGGAGACTGCTCTGAGTGAGGACAGACACAGTCCTATTCAAGTACGAGTGCCAGCTCCTCTGACCACTCTAGTTCAGGAAGACCCATCAGCTTGGTGATGGGTAATCAGGATATGCTAGGCACACCTCAGCTCCCTTTGTGTGACTGTCTAGAGCGAATGCACAGACAGCCAACTGTCTTCCTGACCCAGCTCTGTATTCCACAGACAGGCAGAGGCACAGAATGGTTAAGCAAGAAATTGTCCACTTTATAAAAGTGGCATTTTCAAACCTACAATCGAAAAAACAACGTCACCAACAGATGTATTTTCAAATTGTGAGTTCAGAGACCCCAAACCAATACATTTTAGACAGAGAGCATATGCACTTTAGCACTGGTTAGCAGTGGTAAAGTGCCCAGAGTCCTAAAGCCAACAAAAACAGGTCACACAAAATAGGATGAAGAAAGCAAAAGGTTTAAAGATAACCCTGCGAAAAGGGCCAGGTCCAACACAATTTCGGGGCCTGAGCACATGCACTGCAGTACTGAATTGAAGTATGAAAGGGCACAGAGTCCTAATACCAGCACAAATAAGGTCCAGAAAAAGGCAAGAAAATCTGGGGTGACTGTGCCATTTAGTGAACAGGTTCACACAAACATCCCTCATTTCCTGGCAATATTCATTTTCCTAATTTTAGCAGTTAAGTGAGTTCTAGCTGCTCTCCTAGGAGCTCAAGAGAACCACAGAGCTTCAATCACTAGTAACACAGGATCTGCTTCTTGACCACTTGGATACTCATCTAGTGAAGAGGTGCCTGGGATCCCTCTCTTTACTATTTAAGGAAAGAAAAACTCACACCACTTCTAACAAGTAATAAGAGCACAGAATGCACTCTGTATTTTGTCTGCCCTAATATGTTATAAATGCTGGATAGCCTGTTATCTAAGCTTCTCCTTCCTATTTAACACACACATAAGTAGTATCTATACATGTACACACATATTAATGAAAACATGTGCTCTGTTAATTAGCCACCTCTATTGTACAAGTCTTATCAGTGCTTGGATAACTCTCTGATGTAGCACCATGACATACAGATAGAAATAATTTTACGTGGACTCTGGAAAATCCCAAGCTTGACAGTCTTTTAGCATGCCATCACCTGGAATTAAAATGATAGCTAAACAGAGATATGAACAGTCATCCAAATCCAAAAGAACGAAGTTAAAAATAAATCAGAGACAGTAGTAAGGAGACAGTTGTAAACTGCAGAGCAAAGGTACAGTCTATTTTGGAAAACAAATTATGAGTGCCCAGTTAACAGATTAGCAGAGAATAAACCTGTTAGATAACCTGTGGTGCAACAATGTGTTCCACTGTACTCTAGGGAGAGAGTATAGAAAGGCTCATGTTTATTAATAGCTTCTATATGGCTACCATGGCAGGGTTCATGTGGTCTGATTTCTTCAATCTGAAAATGAGTAGAGCTGGCTCATTTTGCATATGTTAACTTTTGTTTATAGTGTTTGTAATGAGCTGAACTTTATTTGTGGTACCACTGAAACAGAACCACTTGTGATTCATCCTGATATGATCTTATGCAAATAAATAATTGACTTATTTATTCCCCTTAGATAAGCCTTTTCAATCTTTATATTATCATAGAGACAAATACATAGGCTGCACTGCTGTCAACAATCTTGAACGTTGGCCAAGTACATAGTCCACTATGTCTTGTTTAGGCTCATGAAGAGGTCTCTCCCAGCCTTCTTTCACAAGAGCTAGTGTTCCCCTTACAGGGTGGCCAAACAGAAGTTCAAAGGGTGAGAACCCTACTCCCTTCTGAGGCACCTCTCTGTAAGCGAAAAGCAGACATGGCAAGAGGACATCCCATCTCCTTTTGAGTTTTTCAGGGAGCCCCATGATCATGCATTTTAATGTCTTGTTGAATCTCTCAACAAGGCCATTAGTTTGTGGATGGTAGGGTGTAGTGAATTTATAAGTCACTCCACACTCATTCCACATGTGTTTCAGGTATGCTGACATGAAGTTGGTACCTCTGTCAGACACCACCTCCTTAGGAAAACCCACTCTGGTAAAAATACCAATGAGGGCCTTGGCTACTGCAGGGGCAGTAGTCAACCTAAGGGGAATAGCTTCAGGGTATCTAGTAGCATGATCCACTACTACTAGTATGTACATGTTCCCTGAGGCTGTGGGAGGTTCAAGTGGACCCACTATGTCCACACCCACTCTTTCAAAGGGGACCCCCACCACTGGAAGTGGAATGAGGGGGGCCTTTGGGTGTCCACCTGTCTTACCACTGGCTTGACAGGTGGTACAGGAGACACAAAACTCCTTGACTTTCTGGGACATGTTGGGCCAGAAGAAGTAGTTGACTAGTCTCTCCCACGTCTTGGTTTGTCCCAAATGCCCAGCAAGAGGAATATCATGGGCTAAGGTCAGTATGAACTCCATAAACTCCTGAGGCACTACCACTCTCCTAGTGGCACCAGGTTTGGGATCTCTTGCCTCAGTGTAAGGGAGTCCATCTTCCCAATAGACCCTATGTGTTCCAGTTTTCTTGCCATTGGACTCTTCAGCAGCTTGCTGCCTAAGGCCTTCAAGAGAGGGACAGGTGTCTTGCCCCTTACACAACTGCTCCCTTGAGGGTCCCCCTGGGCCTAAGAGCTCAACCTGATAAGGTTCTAACTCCATAGGCTCAGTTCCCTCAGAGGGCAGAACTTCTTCCTGAGAAGAGAGGTTCTCTTTTTGTTGTTGTGTTGCAGCTGGTTTCCCAGTTGTCTTTCCTTTTCTCTTGGTAGTCTGGGCCCTTTTTCCAGGCTCCAGCTCTACTTCACCCTGAGCCTTGCACTGTGCCCTTGTCTTGACACACACCAGTTCAGGGATACCCAGCATGGCTGCATGGGTTTTCAATTCTATCTCAGCCCATGCTGAGGACTCCAGGTCATTTCCAAGCAAACAGTCTACTGGGATATTTGAGGAGACCACCACCTGTTTCAGGCCATTGACCCCTCCCCACTCTAAAGTTACCATAGCCATGGGATGTACTTTAGTCTGATTGTCAGCGTTGGTGACTGGATAAGTTTGTCCAGCCAGGTATTGACCAGGGGAAACCAGCTTCTCTGTCACCATGGTGACACTAGCACCTGTATCCCTCAGGCCTTCTACACTTGTCCCATTAATTAAGAGCTGCTACCTGTATTTTTGCATGTTAAGAGGCCAGGCAGCCAGTGTGGCTAAATCCACCCCACCCTCAGAGACTAATGTAGCTTCAGTGTGACACCTGATTTTCTCTGGGCACACAGTTGATACCACTTGGAGACTAGCCATTCCAGTGTTAGCTGAAGTGGAGTTAGAAGTGGTACTTTTCTTGGGACAGGCCTTGTCTCCAGTTTGGTGTCCAGGCTGATTACAGCTACGACACCAGGCCTTTTTGGGATCAAAGTTTTTACCCTTGTACCCAAAATTGTTTTGTGAAGATGCTCTGGGCCCACCCTCCTGTGCAGGTTTTTGGGGGCCTGTAGAAGACTCTTTACTATTTTTATTTTTGGATGTCTCAATACTCTTCCCCTGGGGAGGCTTTGTGACCCCTTTCTTTTGGTCACCCCCTGTGGAAGTCTTGGTCACCCTAATCTTGACCCAATGGTCCGCCTTCTTTCCCAATTCTTGGGGAGAAATTGGTCCTAGGTCTACAAGATGCTGATGCAGTTTATCATTTGAACAATTACTTAATAGGTGTTCTTTCACAAATAAATTATACAGCCCATCATAATCATTTACACCACTGCCTTGAATCCAACCATCTAGTGTTTTCACTGAGTAGTCCACAAAATCAACCCAGGTCTGGTTCGAGGTTTTTTGAGCCCCCCTGAATCTAATTCTATACTCCTCAGTGGAGAATCCAAAGCCCTCAATCAGGGTACCCTTCATGAGGTCATAAGATTCTGCATATTTTCCAGAGAGTGTGAGGAGTCTATCCCTACACTTTCCAGTGAACATTTCCCAAAGTAGAGCACCCCAGTGAGATCTGTTTACTTTTCTGGTTGCACAAGCCCTCTCAAAAGCTGTGAACCATTTGGTGATGTCATCACCATCTTCATATTTAGTTACAATCCCTTTTGGGATTTTCAACATGTCAGGAGAATCTCTGACCCTATTTATGTTGCTGCCACCATGGATGGGACCAAAACCCATCTCTTGTCTTTCCCTTTCTATGGCTAGGAGCTGTCTCTCCAAAGCCAATCTTTTGGCCATCCTGGCTAACAGGAGGTCATCTTCACTGAGGCTCTCCTCAGTGATAACAGAGGTGCTGGCCCCTCCTGTGAGGGAAGCAGCATCTCTGACTATTATGGTTGGAGTCAGGGATTGAGGGTCCCTGATCTCCCTAATTAGGACTGGAAGGGGGGAATTCTCCTCCAAGTCACTATCTTCCCCCTCTGTGAGGTCATCCTCAGAGGGGTTCGCTTTTTCAAACTCTGCCAGCAGCTCCTGGAGCTGTTGTTTGGAGGGTCTTAAGCCAATTGGGATTTTCTTTATTTTGCAGAGACACCTTAGCTCCCTCATCTTAAGATGGAGGTAAGGTGTGAGATCGAGCTCCACCACATTCTCTTTTGCACCAGGCATTATGTTTCTAAAAGTTGGAATACTTTTTAAGAATCTAAAACTATTTCTAGAACCAAATACAAAAATGTTAAACTCTAAAAGAAATGCTAACAGGGACTAACACAAGGCCCTAGCAGGACTTTTACAAATTTAGAAAAATAGCTCAATTTGCAAAAATCAATTTCTAATGACAAGTTTTGGAATTTGTCGTGTGATCAGGTATTGGCTGAGTAGTCCAGCAAATGCAAAGTCTTGTACCCCACCGCTGATCCACCAATGTAGGAAGCTGGCTCTGTATGCACTATTTCAAAGTAAGGAATAGTATGCACAGAGTCCAAGGGTTCCCCTTAGAGGTAAGATAGTGGCAAAAAGAGATAATACTAATGCTCTATTTTGTGGTAGTGTGGTCGAGCAGTAGGCTTATCAAAGGAGTAGTGTTAAGCATTTGTTGTACACACACAAGCAATAAATGAGGAACACACACTCAGAGACAATTCCAGGCCAATAGGTTTTTGTATAGAAAAATATATTTTCTTAGTTTATTTTAAGAACCACAGGTTCAAATTTTACATGAAATACTTTAAATGAAAGGTATTGCAGGTAGGTACTTTAGGTACTTTG
Organism: Pleurodeles waltl; assembly: GCF_031143425.1. Lineage (NCBI taxonomy): Eukaryota > Metazoa > Chordata > Amphibia > Caudata > Salamandridae > Pleurodeles > Pleurodeles waltl. Next base: position 1,420,340,073 of record NC_090444.1, read on the forward strand.
AATAATCACAATAGCATATATACTTTTCAAATAAATCACATATAGCTATCTTAAAACTAGACACAGTGCAATTTTCACAGTTCCTAGGGGGAGTAAGAGTTTGTTAGTTCTTGCAGGTAAGTAAACCACCTACAGGGTTCAAGTTTGGGTCCAAGGTAGCCCACCTTTGGGGGTTCAGAGCAACCCCAAAGTTACCACACCAGCAGCTCAGGGCCGGTCAGGTGCAGAGTTCAAAGTGGTGCCAAAAACGCATAGGCTTCAATGGAGAAGGGGGTGCCCCGGTTCCAGTCTGCCAGCAGGTAAGTACCTGCGTCTTCGGAGGGCAGACCAGGGGGGTTTTGTAGGGCACCGGGGGGGACACAAGTTAGCACAGAAAGTACAACCTCAGCAGCACGGGGCGGCCGGGTGCAGTGTGCAAACACACGTCGGGTTTCCAATGTAAGTCAAAGGGAGACCAAGGGGTCTCTTCAGCGATGCAGGCAGGCAAGGGGGGGGGGCTCCTCGGGGTAGCCACTACCTGGGCAAGGGAGAGGGCCTCCTGGGGGTCACTCCTGCACTGGAGTTCCGATCTTTCAGGTCCTGGGGGCTGTGGGTGCAGAGTCTTTTCCAGGCGTCAGGATCTGGGAGTCAGGCAGTCGCGGTCAGGGGGAGCCTCGGGATTCCCTCTGCAGGCATCGCTGTGGGGGCTCAGGGGGGGCAACTCTGGCTACTCACGGTCTCATAGTCACCGGGGAGTCCTCCCTGAAGTGTTGTTTCTCCACAAGTCGAGCCGGGGGCGTCGGGTGCAGAGTAGCAAGTCTCACGCTTCCGGCGGGAAACGCAGTTGTCTTGAAGTTGATCTTAGGAAACAAAGTTGCAGTCTTGGGTGAACAGAGCCGCTGTCCTCTGGAGTTTCTTGGTCCTTCTAGAGCAGGGCAGTCCTCTGAGGATTCAGAGGTCGCTGGTCTTGGGGAAAGCGTAGCTGGAGCAGTGTCTTTTAGAAGTGGGGAGACAGGCCGGAAGAGCTTGGGCCAAAGCAGTTGGTGTCTCCGTCTTCTCCGCAGGGTTTTTCAGCTTAGCAGTCCTCTTCTTCTTAGGTTGCAGGAATCTGAGTTCCTAGGTTCTGGGGAGCCCTTAAATACTAAATTTAAGGGCGTGTTTAGGTCTGGGGGGTTAGTAGCCAATGGCTACTAGCCCTGAGGGTGGGTACACCCTCTTTGTGCCTCCTCCCAAGGGGAGGGGGTCACATTCCTATCCCTATTGGGGGAATCCTCCATCTGCAAGATGGAGGATTTCTAAAAGTCAGAGTCACCTCAGCTCAGGACGCATTAGGGTCTGTCCTGACTGGCCAGTGACTCCTCCTTGTTATTCTCATTATCTCCTCCGGCCTTGCCGCCAAAAGTGGGGCCGTGGCCGGAGGGGGCGGGCAACTCCACTAGCTGGAGTGCCCTGTGGTGCTGTAACAAAGGGGGTGAGCCTTTGAGGCTCACCGCCAGGTGTTACAGTTCCTGCAGGGGGAGGTGTGAAGCACCTCCACCCAGTACAGGCTTTGTTACTAGCCACAGAGTGACAAAGGCACTCTCCCCATGTGGCCAGCAACATGTCTCGAGTGTGGCAGGCTGCTAAAACCAGTCAGCCTACACGGGTAGTTGGTTAAGGTTTCAGGGGGCACCTCTAAGGTGCCATCTGGGGTGTATGTTACAATAAAATGTACACTGCCATCAGTGTGCATTTATTGTGCTGAGAAGTTTGATACCAAACTTCCCAGTTTTCAGTGTAGCCATTATGGTACTGTGGAGTTCGTGTTTGACAGACTCCCAGACCATATACTCTTATGGCTACCCTGCACTTACAATGTCTAAGGTTTTGCTTAGACCCTGTAGGGGCACAGTGCTCATGCACTTGTGCCCTCACCTATGGTATAGTGCACCCTGCCTTAGGGCTGTAAGGCCTGCTAGAGGGGTGACTTATCTATACTGCATAGGCAGTGCGTGGTTGGCATGGCACCCTCAGGGGAGTGCCATGTCGACTTACTCGTTTTGTCCTCACCAGTACACACAAGCTGGCAAGCAGTGTGTCTGTGCTGAGTGAGGGGTCCCCAGGGTGGCATAAGACATGCTGCAGCCCTTAGAGACCTTCCCTGGCATCAGGGCCCTTGGTACCGGGTGTACCAGTTGCAAGGGACTTACCTGGATGCCAGGGTGTGCCAATTGTTAAAACAAAAGTACAGGTTAGGGCAGTGGTTCCCAAACTTTTTCGATCCCCGGCTCCTTTGACCTATTGGCCGTGTTGGCCACGGCTCCCCATTATGTTACTTTTTTTTGGCGGGTGGGGGAACGTAATCCCAGCCTGTACCTGTACCTACACTATTTACAGTTTGACTTCTTAATTCTCTCGTTCAGGTTCCTGAAAACCATTTATTTTAAACTATTTCTTTTCTTTTGTCATAGGGATATTATTAATGGTACTCTGGCGCCCTCCGCTGGTCACAATAATTAATGCAGGGGGTTTTGTTTCCAAAACCACGGTGAAAAGCTACCGATTAAAAGCACCTCCGAGTGGTTTCCAGACTGTGTGCGGCGCCCCTGGCTAATTTTGACGGCGCACCAAGGAGCCGCGGCGCACAGTTTGGGAACCACTGGGTTAGGGAAAGAACACTGGTGCTGGGGCCTGGTTAGCAGGCCTCACCACACTTTCAAATCAAAACTTAGCATCAGCAAAGGCAAAAAGTCAGGGGGTAACCATGCCAAGGAGGCATATCCTTACAACATCTTACTACACTACACCAGCAGGCTGTGGACATTGGAGCGCTTCCTCCTACCATGAGAAAAGCTACAATTTCTGCAATACTGAAGCGCAGCAAAATTGGCCACTGTTTCAGTCCTATAGACCATTACCTCTTCTGAATCAGTATATCAAAATACTTGCATGGGTCATCACAAAAAGGTTGACTCTTTTGATTTCCAGCCTAGTCCTGCTTGGACAAATTGGATTTATTCCAGGCACGGCCACACTTAATAATCTACGCACTTTGTCTGCGGTCGTTCCACAGATCTGTCTGGAAGTGACTACTACAGAGATCCTACTCCATGCCGAAAGGTGTTTGACTCCCTTATATAGCCCTTCACATTTGCAGCTCTCTATAAACTAGTCATGCCGAACAATCTGAATTTATTTCAGTCGCTATATATTAATACCCGAGCCAGGGTCAGTGTGAGTGGTTGTCTCATTGCTCCTTTTCCAGTCTGTAGAGGTACAAGGCAAGGGTGTCCCCTCTCGCCACTTCTATTCAGCCTCGCCTTGGAGCTCCTGGCCACTCGACTGCATGCTGCACATATAAATTATGGGATCACATTCCCAAATAAACGCTTACTATCATCAATGTATGCTAATGACATACTGCTTTAAGTCGGGGACCCAGATATGAACCTTGCACCAATTATAGATGACATAGGGCAAATCTGGAGCTTTATCTAGCATATGCATCAATCAGTCCACATCTGAGATGTTCACACTGTCTATAGCCACTAAAAGGCAAATAATAGACTACCCTTTACAATGGAGTGATGGCTTGGTTTGCTACCTGGGGCCTATACTTCACAGAGAAAAACACTGAATAATATTAGAGAATTATTGCCAGGCTCTTGTCAAGCCAACAAAAACATAGAGAGATGGATAACACTTCTAGGCCCGTATTTATACTTTTTTTGCGCCGCATTTGCGCCGCTTTTTGATGCAAAACGGCGCAAACCTACAAAATACAATGGCATTTTGCAAGTTTGCGCCGTTTTTGCGTCAAAAAACGTTGCAAATGCGGCGCAAAAAAAGTATAAATACGGGCCCTACTATGCACAGATTAAAATGCTAGTGCTACTTAAGTTTCAATATCTCTTTCAAAATACCCACATAATGCTCAATCCAACCATTTTCGCTAGACTAAAGACAGCTTTAATCTGACTGGTGTGGAGGGAAGGAACCCAAGACTTTGCTGAGAGGCACTCAACAACTTATATGAGCGGGGGGGACACTTCACAGTCACACTATACCTGTATCACTTACTTGTACTGACAAACACAGGATGCCTCACATATTTCCATAGAGTGAGCTAAGGTGCTGCCTGGAGAACTATGGACCTGTAAGGCCACCAAACTCCCAAGACCGACCCAGGGTATACAAACAGTACGCTGTGCTACCTGTTCCATCTGGAACATGATGGAAAGAGACCGTCTTAAGTACCCTTACTCACCCCATCTGCCTTTACTAGACAACCTGTGACTTCCTCCGACCCAGGATAATGATGCAAGGGACAGATGAATAAGGCTCGTCTATTGAGACTGGGACAGCATTCTATAAATTATGTTTTCTTTACATTAGATAATTTTCAGGCAAATAGAGCACCTCCCCTCTTGATGTCATGTTACACCTGCGAAATGCAGTATTCTCTGCCTGACCCACCTTTCCAAACAACCCCCCCTAAATTCCCACCACTCACCCAGTTACTCCAGAGACAAGACCGGCGAGTCTGGGTCTCTGCACTATGCATAATGTACACATAGACAGGAACAAACACTAATCTCAAGGCATTACAGAAATGAAAAATAGACCTAGCCCAATATATAACTTTAGACATTTCTGTGGCACCCAAATTAAAATACTCTTGATTAACTATAAACGGTTCCACTTCAAGTTCCTTAGCAGGCTGTATTGCACCCTACAATACTTACACAAGCTGGACCCAGAGAAATCAGCTTAATTGCCCCACTGTCCCTGCAACCCTGTGGGTTTCTTCCACCTGGCATGAGAATGCCCACCTATATGGCAGTATTGGGAGAAGGTCTGCTGCACCATAGCAGATATCGTGGAAATTGAAGTTGACTGCACCTCATTGACGGTTTAATTGGTATACACTAACCTTGGTCCTCCTGCAGTTGGCCAAGAAGCTACTGGCCTGTTGCTGAATGAAGTGCTATCCTGATAAGATTGTAAATTGGCTGAAAGGTGCCTTGCTCTCTCAGACACGAGCCGACAACTATGCAGCTTTACAACACCCCCAAGGACTATGCAGAATTACAACACTCCCAAGTTGGCCCACGTGACAAATCGATCCCATCATGAAAGACCTTGCTTTGAAAACTGATGACGGCACTACTAGGCAAACCTCAACAATGAGGCATTACAACCCATCTCTCCCATCCCTGCATTTTTCACGGATTATTTGTCTTCTTGTATCATTAGCTGTCACTTAAAGGAACATTCATTTCATGCCCCACCTTCCCCTGCGCACCTCCAAGCCTACTTCCCTCTAGTGGAACGTAGTTATGGCACAGTTCTCTCAGTAAAGTCACACAGAGCATTGTTTTAAAAAGTATGCTACATGCCCTGATGTGTATTAGTCGCATTTAATGACGCTGAGCAAGAAAATAAATAAATAAAGGTGTTTTTTAAAGTATTGAATAAGCAATTTCTAGATGAGTAAAATAAGATGCACCAGACTGTAAGATACTTACTACCAATGTGAATTATGATCCTCCCTGCTGGAAATTAAGAGTGGCCGAGCCACTGAAACATGATAAGTGGCTTTGACTCTGTACACTCCGTTGGTGGCTATGGCTTGTGAAGCTGTTGGAATGCACATAGGTATGCACTACTACATCACAGGATAAGAGTCGAATGAGACATGCCATGGTTTCAAACATGGGTGAGTGCATGATGTTGTATTTATAAGCGATGACCACCAAGCAAAATAATTAAAAGTGCCTACAAGTACACTCTCTTTCTCTCTCTGTCACTGCTTCCGCACTTAGCTATAGAGGCAATTACAAAGACCGGACTCATATCCTGAAAGGTCACTATTATCCAAGATTCGATAGACTGAAACCCCCTGGTTGTAGTCACAGGTTACATCAATAGTTATTCAGGGGCAGGTGACATACATAAACCCATAGTAGCCAGAACACACCTAGGGTGGTGGCCAGCATATCAATCACCTGAAGTTGCTTTTCTCACCAGGCTACCTGGCTACATAGTTCTTTTTGAATTTCTAAATCTAGGTGCACCCATCAGCTGTGGAAATGCGTTAACAGCCTTATAGAGGAAATCAGTGCCTGTCTGTGGTTTATGCTGAGGAATTGCTCGCTCGTCTACCCTCTTCGTGGGAAGTCTGTGATGCTTTCCTCAATGGACTCGGGCTGGTGCTTGTCTGTTATGAAACTGGGGCACAGCATACCACAGTCCTCTTTCCCTTCTACTTGTTTCCACTGCACTCCTGCAATATTATGATAATGAAGCAGTTTATGCTGTAAAAAGGTTATGCCTCACATATTATAAATGCCAATAAAAATGTTGTTAAAAAATGGAAGGAGCGCCTAGTCTGGACAGAAGAAATGCAACCGAGACAGTGCTAACTCCATCGAGACAATGTTGTCCTAATGGTTACCTGTGTGCCTCACCACTTACTGTTACTTCCAGGGCCTATGGTGTTATGTCACTTGCTAGGTCTGTGCCATTCCATCACCTTGGGGGTTGGGAGCCTTTCCAAGCAGAGTCTACCCTAAGTGTGCACGCCAAATGGTGTGCAATATTCTCTTTGCTAGAAGCGACAGCACACTCCAGCAGCTTATTCTTAATATTCTTTGTACCAAAGCAATAGGAAATGTACAGCACTGTCAAGTAAGAAATCAATATCAGGGTGTACATTCATTCTTATAAGGACATGCATACCAGTGACCTAATCACTACATTCACCTGTTCATTCTCTTTAGGCTCAAGCATCCAAAGAGCTCTGTCCCCGTTGTTATCTCTCTACGGGCTTGTAACCACGCCCATCACTTTGGTTGGTTCCTGGGATTGCCTTTTAAAATGTGCCTGATTTGATTAGTGCAAGGCATGCACATGTCATGCCTTTTCTGGTGTTTAGCACTCCTCGAGCGCACTGGAAACCTACTGAAAACATAAGTGGCTCCATGTTTTCTGTATGGTTTCTGGACTTCTTTTTCTCTTTGTTTCGTAGGTAGCGCGTTCTCCGGGCCAGTAGACATGCGCTTTGCATGACATTGATCCTGTTACACAAATAATTACACTTTTGCCGGTTACATGGGTAATTGCACTTTTGCCGGTGACATGGATAATTACATTTTGGCCGATACGTTTCACTGCCAGCGGACTTCGGTTTCCTTTTGTGTGTTTGCGGTCCGTATGCTCGCTTATGTGAAACTGTTTATCTTTTCATTTTCAGTTTATGTGACAGGAAAAGTACAGTTAGGAGTTTACAACGCTAATAGCTCTAACTCAAACAAACGCGAGGCCCATTGCATTGTTAATGCTTGTTTTAAGAACTATCCTTTACATGTCTAAGATGCAATAAAGGTTTCACAATACACTTGGCAAAGGTTTGGTCTCAGATTATTGCTAGGAACGCTGAAAATAATGGAACGATGATGGAGTGGGGCGCACAGGGTCGCCAGAACAAAGCACGAATGTCAGAGATATATCTTTCCATGCCCACATACTATTTTCATAGCTACCGCATATGGAATTCAGATGAACCTGAAGCAACAGCATATTTCTGTTCACCGTGCTTAAGGCAACGCAAATTGTAAGAGTCTGCAGAAGAGCCTAAAACTATTCCCTTGTGAACGGTGGCTTGCAAATTGCCCCTCAGATCAGCAATTGCCAGAAAACTAAAGATAAAATAGTCATCTAAAAATATCTGGTACTCTGTCAGCGTGTTCAGTCTCTAATTACTCAGAGTGGTAAATTCATCGAACACCCACAAGTGACAAATTGATATATATGTGAAGCACTGCGTATGCCATGCCTTCAGTTAAGAGGAAATTTATATCAATTTAACAATCTATTAAATCAACTCAGGTAAATATTCATTTTGTGATTAAAAAAGTTTACATACAAGAACTGTAGAAGTTGTTGCTACATAACTTCTAAAAGATTATTTTAGTGTCTAACATTTCACGTCCTATCAAAACGAGGCCGAAGCTGCTTATTTGTTGTGAAAATAACTATTGTCAGTACATTTTTCAGCACTGTTGAATGTCATTAAATGGTAAGTCTAGAGGAGATACAAAATACGCAGTTTTTAATACCAGTGGCACAACTAAGCTAAGTGTCTCAGAATGTGGCATTCAAAACTGCCTTGCTTTATGGTAGTGACCGTCTTCGGCTGGTTCTGCCTACTGGCCTCTTTTCCTGCTGTGTTTGTGACATACTAGCAAGCAGGATCAGCAACCTCAGATTCTAATGCTGAAGGATTCTTAAAGAGGTCTGAATCGATAAGTATTTTCGGCATCCGAGGCAAATTCCTATTGGAAGACTAAGGAGGAGGTTGAAATCCTTTCCATGCCCCCAACAAGTGCTAGGCAGAATGAACAAAAACCAGCAGCTAATTTAATGACATTACTTTGGCATTAGTGCAGACTACGTGGATGCTTAGATGATTCGCCTTACAAATGATTCATTCACCCAGTTGTTAGATGAAAAATTCGTTGTTTAAACCATATTGTTCATGGCAACCTGTTTCTTGACTATCCCTGAAGTCAGAAAACACATAGATTGTAGGTTTTTGTCAAGGTGCTCGGTGAATTTCTTTGTGATGATATGCCCAATGAACCAAAGTGAGGCTTTCCGTTTTTTTCTGACTTTTTGGAAAGGTCTTTATCCTTTCCATATTAAGTACTTAATATCGTGCTACAAAATAGCTTAGCAAAAATAATGATTACTAAAATAACGCCAAATTAACTATATATAGATAAGCATAGGTTTACTATACTTAACAGCACTAGGCGGACCATGACCATATGTATACATGTATATGTCTTCAAGGTATGTAGATTTGCAATTAGCAATAGTAAATCTATATTTACCTTTATACACTTACCGCCACAATATTTTACTACAATACTTTCGTGTAGGGGTGTGTGTGGATGTTTTTTGTGGGGGTGGGGAGGGTGTCCTGCCACCTTTTGGGGGGGAGGGGAGTTGTGGGTTTGGGGGAAGGATTCTGGGGAGGGGTGAGGGGGAGCAAATTCCCTGGCACTGATAGTGCCTACAGCCATGGATTTCGTGGCGGTACAAAGCCCCACTAAATCCATGGCGGTATGCGGGGTCCTGATACCGCCAGCCGTCTAGTGACGGCCGCCGGGCTGGAGACCAAAGATGGAACTTTTGTTGCAGGATGGTCGAACTGCGCTCTCTAGGGGGGTGAAGATAATGGCTGCAGTTCTTGTGGCCTGAATGGTGATAACTACAGATTGTTACAATGGTGAACATCCTCTACAGGTGAAAGGCTGTAATTACAAGCGTTTTTATAAAAATAGAGGGGATGATTCTGACCCCGGCGGTCCTTGACCGCCGGGGCCAGGGTCGGCGGGAGCACCGCCAACAGGCTGGCGGTGCCCCGCAGGGCATTCTGACCGCGGCGGTTTGGCCGCTGTCAGATGCGGAAAACCGGCGGTCTCCCGCCGGTTTTCCGCTGCCCTGGGAATCCCCCATGGTGGCGCAGCTTGCTGCGCCGCCATGGGGGATTCTGACAGCCCATACCGCCATCCTGTTCCTGGCGGTTCTCCCGCCAGGAACAGGATGGCGGTATGGGTTGTCGTGGGGCCCCTGGGGGCCCCTGCAGTGCCCATGCCAATGGCATGGGCACTGCAGGGGCCCCCATAAGAGGGCCCCACTTTGTATTTCAGTGTCTGCATTGCAGACACTGAAATACGCGACGGGTGCAACTGCACCCGTCGCACCTTCCCACTCCGCCGGCTCAATTCTGAGCCGGCGTCCTCGTGGGAAGGGTTTTTGCACTGGGCTGGCGGGCGGCCTTTTGGCGGTGGCCCGCCAGCCCAGTGCAAAAGCCAAAATACCCTCAGCGGTCTTGCGACCGCGGAGTGGTATTTTGGAGGGGGGAAGTCTGGCGGGCGGCCTCCGCCGCCCGCCAGACTTAGAATGACCCCCAGAGTCCTTTAGGGAATATGGTTAAATGTCATCATTTTATGCTAAATTTGAAAAATGTATGGCTGCAGCGTTGTAGCCAATGATATGACTTGTGTAGGGTCATATGAAAAGGCACCCTTTAGGGGGGAAAGATGGTATTACATTATGATTAACAACCAAGTGATGTCCTTTAGGGACTGAGTCAACTGTGCATCATTTTCAAATTGAATGTTTCAATGAGGAATATGATGAACCCTGGCCCACACCCTTTAAGGGTGTGGGTAGACTGCGTAGATCATGCTGAGGGTATTCCTAACAGCGCAAACCAATCCAACCTATCTAGACATGTTCTCTTTTGTTGCTTATTTGAGTAATGAGACTGACAGCCACTAGTAATCAAAGAAGATGTATTTTGTTGCCAGTATTAGGTGCTCTCACTCCAAGTTACAGTCAAATATTGCATTGGAATACAAGTGAATGTTCTGCCATGTGGGTTGTTGGTTTATATCTGCCTTTGGGAGAGACAAGAATGATTATGCAATGTCATCCAAAAATAATTCGATAAGCTTGTGTATATTTGTAAATGTTTGCATAGTATTGAGTGGTGTGTGTGTAATAAATTTACTTTATTAAAAGAAAAACCACAGACTGGTAGTGGTTTCATGTATTGAAAGTTATTCTTGTGTGCTTGTGAATGGTGATTACTAGTCCACATCATCTCCCTTGAGTAAGCCTTGGACTGCTCTGCAACGCTGCCCTATTATGTGGTTGGTTCCTGGTGGTAGTCAAGTGTGGACCTATTACTTGTGCAGGACACACAACTAATGACCCACCATCCAACAGGTATGCACTTCTTTTGTTGCTATATGACTGCTATGTATCTTTACAGTTGTTCACAATTGCAGTTTCTGAGTCACCAATCTGGGGTGTTAGTGCCTACTGACCCCTACAAGAGCAGTTCCTAATCTGTTCCATGCTTAGTCCCCTCCACAAGCAATTGCACAATGTGTTATTTGCATGTTCATTCTGGTTTGCACAATGTGTTATTTGTATGTTCATTCTAGTTTGGTCGAACGGATGTTTCTTGTTGAACCCAGTATTGGGGAAATGTTTGTTTTCACACCAGATATGCCTTTGTGCCTCCCATTTCCTCTACTATTTAGGGAGGGTCCCCAGTGCTACAACTTGTGATGAGATGGTGCCATGTCGACAACAATACAACATTACAGAATACTGACTGGGAACGTATGGGGTTTGGTGTCCCTTCACAAATGACATAGGGTTCTGGTGCAACTACATTGCCGGAAACCAAATATAGTTTACTTGCAGGAGACTCACATTTCCGCCCCCCAAGCTGCTACGCTGCACAAAAAATGGAGGGGACAACTGTTTACGATGACATATTCAGGTTTTACCCACAAGGCGGCTGTCTGGCTGAAGGCCGGTGTTCCTTTTGAGGCACAGGCCAGTAAAATTGATACCAGGGACAATATGTCCTTGTCCGTGGTTACTGGATGAGATGATGGTAGTCCTAGAGAGTGTCTATACACCAAACAATAAGCAACTTATTTGGGGAAAACCCTCTCAGATGAAAACCCGCTTGAGCTGATAGTGACATGTGTGCCCAAATCCACGTGGTGCATGCAACCGGCCCTATTGAAGGATGCAGTATTTAGGGATACCCTGGGCACCACCATCGACACTTACGTTGCCGAGAATGAGGGCACGGCCTCCACACTACTTGTGGAATGGAAAGCATTTAAGGTCGTAATCAGGGGAGTTTCCATAGCTACTGCAACAGGAGCTCAGCACTCTGCTCTCCGCCAGCTACAATACTTGGAGACACAACTGGGCATCCTCAAACAGGAGGCAAAACATGACTCCACATGCCTAGCAGCCCTACATGCTCTTGGGATACAACACGCAAAACCTTAGAGCAACTGTGGCTTAATGACTACAAAGCCTACATGCAAAAACTCCACTGGGTGATAGGGCCGGCATGCTTCTTGCCCGCATGACCAACCACAGACGTCCCCCACACCGATCCTATCCATAACTTCACCTACAGGAGCACTCCACACTGCACAATTAGACATTAATGACACTTTCCGTTCATACTATGTGCACCTGTACACGGCTAGTCCCACACCGCTCTCAGCAGTGAGAGATAGTTTCATGGATGACTTGAGACTCCCACAGGTCCCAGAAGCAGTGTGTGCACCATTAGCAGCGGCAATTACATTGGAAGAACTGCGCAATACAATTAGGCGTAACAGGAAGCCGGGCGTTGATGGCTTGCCCATTGAATATCATTCCATTTTCACCACACAGCCGGTTCCCAGTTTGGAGAAGCTTTAAAAGACATCTCTAGAAGCACGTTTGTTACCCTTAACAACTAGGCAGGCTCTTGTCACCTCCATGCTTAAATGTGGCTGGACCCAGAGTGACCTCTCCTATTATAGACCGCTCTCTCTCTTAACGTCCGAATATAAGATCCTTAGAAAAGTGGTAGCCCAGAGGCTGCTCCACTTGGGGATTTAGTACATGTGGACTAATGCAGCTTTGTTCCATGCAGGAGCACCTGGCTAAATATTAGATGCGTATACCAAGTTATGGAAATAATGCACGATCTTTGTCCTAATGCCTAATGCCGGGTGTCTCTCCCTAGACCTGCAATTCTTTAGAATGGGACTACCTGTGATGCAGAAATTTCATTTCATTACCTGGGTCAGTGTGCTTTATGGTAATCAAACGGCTCAAGCTAAACGTGAACACAAATCTCCTCACAATACATGATATCCCACAGAAAACATCAAGGTTGTCTGCTCTCACCTCTACTATTCGTGTTGGTGATGAAAAACTTGTCATAGAAACAGAGGCTGGGACATACCACGAGGGCTACAATCACACACGGTTTCATTGTAAGCAGACAACATGATTATATGTACCCATGACGTCAGAATGAACCTTATCCCTATATCTACTATACTTCACACATTCAGTGACTTCTCTGGCCTGCAAGTGAATCACGTCAAATTGCACACATTTTCCTTCCAGGGCACTAAGCCGCATGATCGGATTTCCCTTGGCACACAAACGATTCCAGTAGCACACCACATGTTCAAATACCTGGGTATCCAGGTCTACAGATCCCACACGGACCTGCCCGAGGGGATCCTGGTTAAAGCTATTTCAGCCAGTTGGCCCTTGCCAAAATGGTGATGCTCGCTGAGTTATTATACTTTTTCATTATCTACCAATCATGATTCCACAGCCTGTCTTTGAGACCTTGGATTCTCTTTGAGCTCATATGGGGCTCCGGTAGATACCGCATTGGTCTCCTTAAGCTACAGTTGCTGGTGGACAGTGGTGGGTTGGGTGCCCCTGATTTCCGATCTTATTGCCTTGCAGCCCAGCTACAGTGGGTTTCATACTGGCTGGCAGTATTATATTTACAAGAACTAGGTTACATGCCCTTCAAACTGTGCTCCGTGAGCTTACATGTGCTGCTTTTGCCCGGGAGTAAACTGCCTCTCTCCGAACTGCCTTTGCTCCTCCACTTTGCTGTTATTTACTGGACCACTGCACTCCATGTTACATGCACTACAACTCCTTACGCCCAGAACATTCCTTTATGCAGCATATCTACTCTGGCGGGGCTCTCATGACCACTAAATTATTATCTTGGGAAGTGGTAGGTGTTTACACCATTGGTGACCTCTTCAAGGACAGAACATTGCTTTTGCATTGTGACTTAATACACTCACACAACCTTCTTAGGGCTCTATTTCTTACACATGACACTATCTTGTGTTACATACATCAGCACTAGTCTCCACATGGAAAAGAAATGGACACACATGCATTAGTAGAGGCACTTTATGACATGGTGCAGGTAGACACTTGATTAAGTGGCTATACATAGGCCTGTGCTTCCATCTACAAATAGCACTGACTTCTCTAAGAGACCGATGGGAAGCAGACTTGGACCGTCCACTTCAGAATAAGGAATGGCAGTTCCTTCTGGACTATCACAGCAGGATACCGTCTCTCAATGTAGAAACTCGGAGCCCTTCTGGGATCCAAGCGATGAAATCTTTCTTCCTCCTTTGATGGATGAGGAGGAGGGTAAAAGGATGAGAGTGTTATAGATTGGACCATATGAAAGGGAGTGACTACTTTAGGAAGGAAAGCCACCCTGGTTCTCAGCACCACCTTGTCAGCATGAAAGGCTGTAAAAGGAGCTTTAACACTAAGAGCCTGAAGCTCAGTCACACACCTAGCTGACGTGATAGCTGTTAAGAAAACTGTTTTGAAAACTAAAAGCCTAAGAATGCATAGGCTCAAACGGTGAACCCATTAAAAAAGTCAGAACCAAATTCAAATCCCCCTGAGGCATTACAAACGGAGTGGGAGGAAACTTGTTAGTCAAACCTTTTAGGAATCTAATAACTATAAGGGACTTAAATAAGGAAGGCTGATCAGGAAGGCAAAGAAAGTCTGACAGTGCCGACAAATAGTCCTTCACTGTTGACACTGCACTGCTCTTCTGTGCCAAGGAAACAGCAAAAAGCAAAATATCAGAAAATGGGCCTACAAGGGATCAAGTTGTCTCTCTCCAAACCAAGCAACACATTTTTCCCATCTGCCGGCATAGACAGTCATGGTGGAGTGTCGCCTGGCCGATAAGATAACACCCACCACTTCTGGTGGGAGAGAAAAGGAACTCAGATTGCCCCGTTCAATCTCCAGGCATGTAGGTGCAGCTTCTGGAGGTGGGAGTATAGAACATGCTCCTGCGACTGCAAGAGGAACTCTGCCCTGTGAGTGAGACGGAACGGAGGGCACAGTGAGAGTTGGAGAAGGTCTGTGTACCACACCCTTCCTGGCCAACCTGTGGCTATTAAAATTACTTGAACCCATCTTGGCAAATCTTCCTCAGATCCCGAGGAATCAAGGATATGGGGGAAACGCGTAAAGCAACTGGTCGCACCAAGACATCTGAAACGCGTCCTCAAACTCTCCCTGCACCTGATATTGGAGGCTGCAGAAAGACGGGCAGTGTGTGTTCTCCTGAGTGGCAAACAGGTCTTTCTGTGGAAATCCCCACATCCGGAAGATGTGAAGAACCAGGTCTGGATGGAGACGCCACTCGTGATCGGCCAAGAAATGCCGACTGAGACTGTCCGCACGTACGTTGAGAACTTCGGCCAGATGGTTTGCTACTATGCAAATCCGATGGTCCTGTGCCCAGGACCAGAGCGGCAGAGCCTCTCTGCAGAGAAGATACAGCCCTACTCCTCCCTGCTTGTTGATGTTCCACATCGCTTTAGTGTTGTCCGTCAAGACTTGAACTGACTGACAGCGAAGGGATGGGAGGAAGGCCTTGCGAGCCAGACGTATTGCCCGTAATTCTAACAGATTGATGTGAAACATCTGTTCCACTGGAGACCAATGACCTTTGATCTCCAGGTCCCCCAGATGAGCTCCCCACCCTAAAGTAGAAGCATCCGTTATGACCCTGGCCACTGGAGGTGGTAGACAAAACGGCCTTCCTTGGGAAAGGTTGCCGTCCACAGCCCACTATCGTAGATCCACTGCAGCGTCTCTGGAGATCGTTATCTATTCCTCAAGATCCCCTTTGTGTTGAAACCACTGCTTGCAGAGTAAACACTGGAGAGCCCTCATGTGCCAACGTGCATGAGTGACCAACAGAATGCAAGAAGCGAACAGACCGAGCAGACGTAGGACCTTGAAGACTGGAACAGCTGCTCCATTATGAAACATTGGAACCAACGCCTGAATGTCTTGAATCCTCTGAGGTGGAGGGTAGGCCCGATTCAATGTTGTTTCCAGTACTGCCTCTATGAACAGGAGGCGCTGAGAGGGCTCCAGGTGAAAATTGGGCATGTTTACCATAAAGCCCAGGTTGAACAACAACTGGGTTGTCACTTGCAAGTGATGCAGCATGAGCTCTGCGGACCCGGCTTTTATCAGCTAATCATCCAGGTTAGGAAATACAGATACTCCCTTCCTTCTGAGGTCCGCTGCAACCACTGCCATCACCTTCGTGAAGACTCAAGGTGCACAAGTAAGACCAAAAGGAAGCACTGAAAACTGGCAGTGTTGCGACCCTACCACAAACCGGAGATACTTCCTACAGGATATGCAAATAAGCATGCTGCAAGCCGACAAACACCATCCAGTCTTCCTTGTTCAACGCAAGGAGCACCTGTGCTAGGGTCAGCATTTTGAACTTCTCCTGTTTAAGGAACCAATTCAAAATCCTCAAATCCAGGATAGGCCTCAATTGACCATCCTTCATGGGAATCAGGAAATACCTCAAATAGCATCCCTGACCCTTTTCCGGCTCTGGAACCAACTCCACTGCACCCTTTGACAAAAGAACTTGCACCTCCTGCTGAATCAACAGGAGATGATCTTCCACACAAAACGAATGACGGGGACGGATGGGAGTGGGAAACTCTCGAAAAAGAAGGGCATAACCTTTCCCCACAAAATTCAGCACCCAAGAGTCCGATGTGATTAACTCCCACTTTTGGAGAAAATGAAATGGTCTTCCCCCTACAGGAGAAGTATGATGCAAGATGGAGAGAAAACTAGGGCTGCTTTCCTTGATGGGTTCCCCCAGAAGAAGAGGATGACACGGGAGGCTGCTGAGTGGCTCCTTGCATTCTAACCCTCCCCCATCCTCTATAAGCCCTATAGAGAGGGTTGTCAGGCTTCTGCATGCTGGACTGTGGCCTCCCATGAAAAGAGGACCAACAGCCAAAACCCCTGAACCTCCGAAAAGACCTAGAGAGTGTGGACGCTGAAGCCTGGAGTCCCAAGGACTTTGTAATAGCCTTGCTGTCTTTAAAACGCTCCAAAGCTGAGTCAGCTTTAGACCCAAATAGTTTCTCGCCATCAAACGGAAGGTCCAACAGAGATGTCTGAACATCCGTGGAGAAGCCAGAACACCTGAGACACGCATGCCTCCTGGTCACCACTGAAGTGCCCATTGCCCTGGCAACTGAATCTGTCATATCCAAGCCAGACTGAATAACCTGCTTGGCCATTTGAGTGCCCAATAGGAGTTCATCAAACTCCCCCTGCACATCCTGAGGCAAGCTTGGCACAACAGCTCTTGCCGTGTCCATCAGGGCATAAATATACTTCCCCAGCACACAAGTAGTATTGACCGACTTCAAGGCCATGCTTCACGAGGAGAAACCCTTCTTTACTGTTTGCTCCATTCGCTTAGACTCTCTATCTGATGGATTAGCTGGGAATGAACCAGGTACAGACAAGGCAGAACAAGAGGCTTGCACTACCATGCTATCAAGTGTTGGTTGCTGAGACAGAAATTGCAGATCCCCTGGAGCAACTCTGTACCTCCTACCCACAGTCCTGGAAACAGCAGGAGTCAAGGCAGGCTTCCTCCAAATGTCTAGAATGAGCTCAGTAAGGGCATCAGTAAAAGGGAGGAGGGGCTCAGAAAACGTACCGGAAGGATGCAACACCTCAGTCCGAATGTTCGTCTTCGTCTCAGATGCTGGTAAAGGAAGGTCTAAAAACTGTGCAGCCTTTCTTATCACGATGTGGTAAGATGCTGCCTCTGCTGTGAGCTCACCAGAGGATGAAAAATCCCACTAAGGGGATGCATCCAGGCCACTTGCAGATTCCAGGCCCTGAAATTCACCCATATGCTCAGGAACCTCCCCTTCCACCAACAGCTGTTGCCGATACTCCTGCTCCTCCAAAATCCTCAAGGCCCTCCTCCTTGATCTCAGCCTAGCCTCCAAATGCAGCGTTGACAGAGAATTAGCCGACGTTGACGCTGCCAGTTTCAAAGCAGATGGACGATCCGGCGGAGGAGAGGATGGAGAGACACTGCGGCCCAATCTGGATCCATCCAGCGCCGTCACTGACTCTATCGGCACCGTTAGCAACATCATCTGGGCTGACGACGTCATTGGCGCCGAACCAGCCCCTTCAACTAGATAGAAGGGTACAAACAGGGCCTGTCTGTATGGGGCCGGTGAACCCAGTGTGAAATCTAATGGACCTGTGGGACCAGCCAGTGCACCAACAGGGGCCATAGCTCTGTTGAAAATGCTAAACATAGCATTGAGAAACGCTGATTGATCCGCCCCCAGAGTCGGGAAGGTAGGAAACCTCTCCTCCTCCTGAGGCACTTGAATCGAATCCGAAGCCTGTACACCCGACTCCCGACCAAGAGTGGACACAGGAGAAAAGTGAGCTCTAGGGCTCGCCGGGGACTCAAAGGTCTCTATCAATGTCGGCGCTGGAGAAGCCTGTGGACTCTGAGGCTGATAAGTGACCGTTGGACTAACTTCCCACCCTGTACGGCGCCGTCTCAGAGGGGTCTGAGACAGAGACCGATCCCTGGAAGCGCGGCGTCGAGAATCGTGCCAGCGCCGCTTCTTATGTGACCTCGAGGACTTATGCGAAGATGAACCCCTCAGCTTAGATCTTCGATGACCATTATGCTCCTTCTTAGCTTTTGCCAAGAAGAGCTTAGCCTCTCTCTCCTTCAAGGCCTTCGTGTCCCAGCGCTGGAAGGACATGCACCCCTCCACGTCGTGGTCCGAGCTCAGGCACCAAAAGAAGTTCTCATGAGGATCCTTAACCCACATGCGACCCCCGCACTGATAACAAGGCTTAAAGCCCGATTTTTTCGGTGGAGACGTAACTCAACAACAACGTGTCGAAACAGTAACTTGTTCAAGAACCAGGCAAAAAACGTTAGCGTCGAAGGCGTGGAAAAAAACAGAACTGATGTCAGCACTTTGGCAAGGACTTCTTATTGCCACGACGACATCAGGCGGAGTCGCATGTGGACCCGTGTAATTGTGACATCATCGTCGACATGGAGAGCTAGGAAGAACATTTCTGTTGAATGCTGGCGTATTGGGAGAATTCATAAGGTGAGGAATCCACTTGTAGTTGTATCCATCAGAAAGGAAGGTTTAGGCCCGGCAAAAAGGTTTATTTTGCCAAGTGAAATGGCCCACTAGTAGCATTTAAGTTACATGCCCTGGGTTCCATGTAGTACCATATACTTGGGGCTTACAAGTAAATTAAATGTGCTAATCAGTGGTAGGCCAATTTTACCATGCTTTAGGGAGAGAACTTAACCACTTTAGCACTGGTTAGCAGTTCTAAAGCCAACGAAAACAAATGTGCAAAACAGAAGCCAAAAAAGTTGGGGGAAGACCACATCAAGGGTGTTAGGTCTAACATGTTTCTTTCCATTTGAAAGTATGGAAAACTACCCACCCTCATAGGATTTCTCATCACTAAGGAGGAAAACGTTGTAAGACCACCAGCACTGGAATGGTCAGTCCCAGGATGGTGTTCCACTTTAAAGTCGGTTCCCTGTAGAGAGATAGTTTATCTGGATTAGCCTTCTGAGGAGTCTGATCTGTCTGAACTCGGAGGTGAGTCTCAAACAAGTATGGTCTCAGCTTCTTCAGTGCCAAGACCACAAATCCCAAACAAGTATGGTAACAGTTTTGTCAGTGCCCAGACCCCAGCAAAGGCTTCTCTCTCAATTGCACTCAACCTTTGTTCTCTGGGACGTAGCCTCCTGCTAATGAAGGTTGGTCTAGGTCCTCTTAATTAGGTTGTAACAGCACAGTCCCTATGCCATGCTCCAAGGCGTTCATTCATTGGGACACTAAATTCTTTGGAGAAGTCAGGGGCCTTGAGTACTGGTGCTGTACAAAGGGCTTCCATCAGGGTGCCAATGGCCTTCTCGCAGGTCTCAGCGCAGACCAACTTCTTGGGCAGCTTTTTTTTTAAAGTCAGTTTAGTCAAGGGGGCAATAGTGCCATAGCCTAGTCCTACCAGCTAAAATGGAAGACTGCAATGTCATCCAAGTAGGTGGCACAGAAAGATTCCATCTCAGCCAGGACCCTGTTGAACAACCTCTGGAAGGTGGCAGGGGCATTCTTTAACCCAAAGGGCATTCCCCTGAACTAGAAGTGGCCCTCTGGGGTGCACAATGCAGGTCTCTCATTAGGCTCCACTGTTACGGCAATTTGCCAGCACCCAGATGTTGAATCAAAGGTACTTAGGGCCATATGTACAAAAGTTTTTTTCCATAGACACAGAATGGGTAAAATCCTTTCGTACATCTGGCCCCTAGAAACTTGGCAGCTCCTAACCTGTCTATGAAGTCATCAGCTTAGGGATGGGGTAAACATCAGTCTTAGTGATTGAGCTAAGACCTCTGTAGTTTACGTAGAATCAGAGTTCTGGGACAGCACCTGGTGGGTCAGCTTTGGGGACCAGAACCACTGGCTGGACCAGTGACTTTTGGAGTTCTCTATCACCCCTAGTTCCAACATCTTGAATGCCTCCTATTTGATGCTGGCTCTCACTTTGAGGTCGGGGAGAGACTCACTCTTTTGCTCCACTCCATCATCAGTAACCAGAAGCATTGTTACCTGGGACCTCTCATTGTGGGGCGTGATGCAATTGACATGCAGGACCACTGAGGGGCCCTTTGGGTTCTTGAGGTCCACCAGGTAGGTGACCTCCCCTTTTCTCTCCTTTAGCCTTTAAGGCACAGACCACTTCTTTTGTAGGGTCTTGGACACCAGTGGCTCCTTCACTCACACATTTTGGTCAGACTGAAACTCAACCAGAGTGGCCTTCTGGTCATACCAGAGCTTCATACCCTTCTGGCTGGCTGCCAGGTTCTCAGTAGTTTTTTTCCAGAAACACTTCATCTGAGTCCGGATAGCCCATAGGTTGCTAAATATATCTGGAGCGGGATCTTGGGAGCTTGCTCTCATCCCTCCTTTACCAGGCTTGGAGGCCCTCTCAAAGGGTGGCCATGCAGGACTTCAAATGGATTCTGTGGCATTTCCTTGTAAACAAAAAGAAGGCAAATCAAATGTGTGTCCACCTCCACCTCAAGGGCTCTGATAGATCCATAATCATGCCTTTCAGGGTCTTGTTGAACCTTTCAACATGCCCTTTGGTCTAGAGGTGACAGGGCGTGCAGAACTTGTAAGTCACTCAACACTCATCCCCACTTGGATAAATATACCCATCAGAGCCCTAGCCACTGAAGGTGTAGTCACAGTTCTCAGAGGTATGACTAGTGGGATGGTTCACCAAGACCAGGATGAACCTGTTGCCTAGGGCAATCTTGGGGCCCAGGGGTACAAAAATGTCAATGCCCACCTTTTCAAAGGGGAGTATCAATGACCAGGGGAGCCTTTTGCTTTACTCTGAATGCCCACTGGCCTGGCAGGTAGGACAGGATCTGCAGGATGCATCTGAGGTCACTCTCATCTGGAGCCAATAAAAGTGGGCGACAAGCCTGGCAAGGGCCTTGTCTTGCCCCAGACATCCTGCCAGGGATGCATTGTGTGCCAGTTCCCTTAGGAAGAACATGTAGCCCTTGGGGACCACCAACACACCAGTTGCGCTAGCATTAAGAACCTTGGGTTCACTATATAGGTCAATATCTGAACAGATCAGGTGATCCTTAGAGGTGTTACCAGCTACCTGAACCTTAGCATGCCACCTGATGCCCTCAGGAGTAGGCCACTCCTTCTAAATTCCTCCCTTGTGGGTCTTCCCTCAGCTTGCCAATCAGCCAGCTTAGGCACGTCCCCCAGTGCTGCTCTGTCCTCCCTTGGACGTTACAGGACGTTACCCTCAAGCTCAGCCTCCTCCAGGACTGTGTGAGTTTGAGGGGCAGGTTTCCATGCCTGTGTCTTTCCTCTTTTTGCCAGATACCTGGGATATTCTTCCAAGCCCTCTTGAATACCCTGTCAGACTGCTATGAACCTTGTGGTTAAGCACACCCATTCAGAAAGTCCTATCATCTCCAGGTGGGACATGAGTTCCACCTCCTTCCCAATGGTGTGCTCTAAGTCATTACCAAGCAGACAATCCTAGCTACCCTAAAAAACCTTAGACATCCCTCACGCACTCAAAGGGAACCAGAGCCACAGGACATTGACTCTCACGGTTGTCTGCTACAACAATCTGGGGGAACACATTAGGGACTACATGTCTTGAGGACACCAGATGACACCTGAACGTAGTCATACTGGTCGCTGTGTATCTCAGATACTATACTTGTTGCCCATTTATGGTAACCCACTGCCTACACTTGGAAGTACTGGTAGGCATGGCATCATCTTATCATCAAAGGTATGCTAGGGGAATCTCTGGACTGTCCATATGTTAAGTGGGTCAACCTCTTCTTTATGTGCTACACTAACCATCCCTGGTGTCTGTCCACCAGTGGGGGGGCTGTGCCCTCATGGGACACTTGATGTCTCACTTGATGTGCCTATACATATAGCACTCATGGCATTTGGGGGAGTATTTCCCTGAGAAGTTCTTTTCAGGGAATCCACTCTTCTTTTGATCAGGTTGGGAATGGGAATCCTTCCCCTGAGAACTTTTTTTTTTTTTTGGGGGGGGCGGGGTTTACAGAGTCCTGTGCTTTTATCTTTGCTTTCCCCTCTTTTCTTCTGGTGGGGACCCTGTCTACCATTCTGGTGATCCTCCAGACACCTTCTTATGGACTCTGCCTGCTGCTGAGCCAGCGGTCTTCCTTCTTAGCATGTCCCTGGGGTCAGTGAGCTCACTATCCATTATGTGTTGGTGTAGATTGTAAAATTGCTGAACGTATGCTCTCTAGCAATCAGGTTGTACAGCCCTTTGTAATCACTCATATCATTCCCCCTTAGACAACCATTGAGTCCCCTGCAAAAGTAATCCACATAATTAACTGAGTACTGGTGGGGCAGCATCTGGCTGTCCCTTAATGTCTGCCTACAGTTCTCAAGTCATACTTTCTGACAAGGGTTTATTTCATGAGGGGATACCTCATCCTGTAACCCTTCCTTAGGGCCAGTAGTGCATCCCTTCCCATTTGGAATGTGCCTTCAGGTACTAGCTTTCCAACCCTTCTCAGGAATCCTGTGCATCTCTATGCCTACCTCGTAAGCCTCAAACCACTTGTCAATGTCATCCCCTAAAACAAAGTGAGGCATCAGATCTTTAGGGATGTAGAACTTCCTCTCTCCGCTGGGCACTGGGGGATCATTGCCACCATTGCTGCTGGACCCTGTTCATTGCCTGGCTTTGATGTGCAGCTCTTTCAGATTTGTCTCATGAATCAACAAAAGGTTCTTCTCCCCCAAGTGTCAAAAATATAACTTAAACTGAGCTAAGGATTCCATAGGAACAAAAGCACTAGCCCAGTTCCCTCCTATTGTGTGTCCAGAATGAATTACATTTGAGGAACACCAGCGGGAGGAGGCCGTCTACGATGCTCTGCAGCGCCCAAAGGCGCACAAACTTGACACAGGCTTTCTGCTGCAAGCAACACTCTGCACTTGGCCACAGGGGGCGAGGGGCTTGAACGGACCACACCTCCCAGGAACGTCGGCGGGAGGAGGCTGCCTACGACGCTCAGCAGCACCCGAAGATGCATAAACTTGACACGCCCTTTCCGCTGCATGCAACACTCTATTCTTGGCCACAAGGGGTGAGGGGCTTGCACGGACCACACCTCCTAGGAACACCGGCGGGAGAAGGCTGCTTATGACACTCTGCATCAACCAAAGGTGCATAAACTTGAAACGGGCTTTCCGCTGCACGCAACACTCTGCTCTTGGCCACAGGGGGTGCGGGGCTTGAACGGACCACCCATCCTAGGAACACCGGCGGGAGGAGGCTACCTACGATGCTCTGCAGCACCCAAATGGGCATAAACTTGGCACACGCTTTCTGCTGAGCGCAACACTCTGCTCTTGGCAACAGGACTCGAGGGGCTTGAACGGACCACACCTGCCAGGAACACCAGTGGGATGAGGCCGCCTACGACACTCTGCAGCGCCCGAAGGTGCATAAACTTGACACGTGCATTCTGCTGTGGGCAAAATTCTGCTCTTGGCCACAGGCGGAGAGGGGCTTGAACAGACCACACCTCCCAGCAACACCGGCAGGAGGAGGCCGCCTACAACTCTCTGCAGATAAACTTGACACAGGCTTTCCATTGCAACAACACTCTGCTCTTGGCCACAGGTGGTGAGGGGCTTGAACGGACCACACCTCCCAGGAACACCAGCGGGAGGAGGGCACCTATGACGCTCTGCAGCTCCCAAAGACCCATAAACTTGACACGGGCTTTCCGCTGTACGCAACACTCTGCTCTTGGCCACGGGGGCGAGGGGCTTGAGCGGACCACACCTCCCAGGAACACCGGCGGGAGGAGGCTGTCTACGACACTCTGCAGCACACAAAGACGCATAAACTTGACACACGTTTTCTGCAGCACGGAACGCGTGCAGGACACGCCCAGGTGCGTGCCCGGGCAAAGACTGGGCCAAGAGCGGGACCGTCTGCACCCGTCCGCGGCGAATGAGCCTGGGTTAGGCTTACCTTCTTGGCTGTAGGATACAAAATGGTGTATGTCCATAAGGTTTGCTGGGAAAGTATAGGAGACATTTAAGTATTCAAGTGTGTTATTATTGTTTCCCTATTGGATGCCCGCCCCTTGCAATTGTAAATTGATTTATTGAAGTGGGTGTTAATATATATTTCATATGTGTAAACAGAAAACAGAAGTACACAAGGCAGATTCCGAACCATGCCTTTTTGGTATGGGCGGTGGGAGTCATTTCTAAGGAAATTGATCTTGCAGAAAGTTGCCTTTCCCTGAGGGCAGTTGGACTGAGTGAAGGTATAGAGGGATCGCCCCCAAGACCAATAGATCTAGGAACGGATACTTATCACACCCTAGAATTGGAAGACACAAGGAATGGTGTTGACCACACAAGGTGCATAGACACAGTTACTGCTACTCCTATATCAATCAATCACTCACCCGCCGTTAAAAGGAGGAAACGATGTAGAAAGGGGGCTGATAGCAAACTGGGACATGTAATGATAGCTAATCCTGAGCCCACTTATTGGTATAATTTTATATCCGTCTTTAATGACCTGCTTAAGCCACTTAGAGATAAACTGGATAAAATCAAAGGGGAGGTGGGGAAAATAATGACTCTGTGCCAGACATTTTCTACGCCCTTGAAGGCTCCTATTCATCAAACAACTGTTGTACAGAATGTTGTACATAATGAGCCAGATCTCATAGTTTTATCGCCGGGCATAGAGTCAACTGAAAAAGCTGGTCTAGCCACAAGCCCAAGGCGGAGGCATGATACTATACAGGAACGAAGGGTGGCCAGTGGTGAAGGCCAACCTAGTGGACAGTGCTCAACTATTAGTAAGAAGCCACACAGCTTGTCAATGGACGTCTTAGGATTCACTACAAATCCTAAGGCACCCTGTATGCCCCAACCAGGTAATATTTTGAACCCAACACGCATCTCTCCAGCCCAGTTGCAAGCGAGGGAGGATAATTCAACTATTAATCTACCACCAGAGTGCTGCCCCTAGGTAATTATTATGGCCAATGTCCCTCCTTTAAGGTCAGGCCAGAGTGAATCCCAAGGGACCCTGAAGAATAAAGTACTGCATTGCTTGATCCTAAATAACCTATTTACAATAGATAGTTCCCATCAGATCATCCTAACCTGAAGAGTAAACTGGGTGGGTGATTTAGAGAAAGAGTGTGAGGGAGATTGTATAATTATTAATTTCAGGAGACCTAGAATTGTGAGGGACACTTTATTTAGATCCACCTTCCAGCTTCACCATGCTAATACTCCATTGTTGCTCACGTTGGGTGCATTCTATAGACATCTGCAACCTTTACAATCAGGGCACCCCTGGTATATCACTATTCTGAGCCAACTAAAAAATATTTTTATAGCCAATCAGTCCCATTAAGCAATAGATATCAGTTCTTGGGCACATTTTCAGGTAACTATTGACAAAAGTATAAGGGGCACAGGGATAGCTTAAAGATGGAGCCAAATATGGTGGGACTCAATGAAAAGATTATGACTATTAATCATAGAAAAGCCACCACAGAGACCCAGGAGAGTGAAAGATGGGACTTTGAGGCTTGTACTAATAACACTAATGGGGAGCCAATCAGGACTTTTTTAAGCACTAATAGCCAAATGGAAGCAAGGAATGATGATTATGAGTTTATTAGGAATATTAAAGAGCGCCATAACTTTGCTACATGGAATGTCCAAGGTATACGTCGTAAGATTGACACAGAGGAGTGGGGTAATATCATCAGCAAACTAGATCTGGTATGTATTCAAGAAACATGGGCCCATATTTATATTATTTTTCTGCCACATTTGCGTCATTTTTCGACGCAAAATCGTCACAAATTTACTAAATTCAATTATATTTTTTAAGTTTGCTCAGTTTTTGCATAAAAAAATGACACAAATGTGGCGCAAAAAAAAGTATAAATATGGGCCAGGGTGCGTTTCCCCAGTCCATATGCAAAGGTTTACCTCACACTTCTTGCCGGCTAATCGCTCTCAATGTGGAAGGGCCAAGGGTGGGCTTCAAGTGTTTATTTCAAATAACTCCCTTTAGTGGTTAAAAAGACTTCCTGGCAGAACCCAAAATTTCAATTGTTATGGCTGAAGCATGTGAGTATGATCGATGTGGTATTAATTAACTTTTATAATAATGTTTTCGATTCTACCCGTTGCAGAGTAGCTTATGCACTAGAACAGAACCTACATGATTTCTACATTCTATTCGGTCTAACTTTTTAATTTTGTGGGTTGGTGATTTTAACATCCAATCATGTTCTCTACCAATATCCCGAACATGTGGGTTAACCAGTCATGAGGGGGTAGAGTATGATCATTTTTATCACAATGATTATGGAGAGGTGCTCAACATGATCCTGTCAAAATATGACCTGATGAATGAGCGAGGTGTTAATGGGGAGGTAATACCATCATTTAGAGGCACTAAATTTTCATCTGTAATTGATCATATTGTAATGTCCTCATTTGCCAATAATGTATGCGATACCCCATATATCGCCCAGTCATTACTGAGCAATCATAACCCAATCATTCTCCCTAAAGTATTTTGGGGCCACAAGGAAGAGTTCCATATTATTGCAAACCAGGTACAGGCCCATAGAACAAATGGGGTAA
This sequence comes from Pleurodeles waltl, assembly GCF_031143425.1. Classification (NCBI taxonomy): domain Eukaryota; kingdom Metazoa; phylum Chordata; class Amphibia; order Caudata; family Salamandridae; genus Pleurodeles; species Pleurodeles waltl. The sequence goes on from NC_090444.1 coordinate 1,420,367,099, forward strand.
GGCTGAAATTGAAAAACGTGGAACCAGCGGATGTATTAGAGAATATTGTACGAGAATTTTAAGCTAAAATTAGTTATTATTTACAAGAGGAAATAGTACCCTCACAGGTGCTCAGTAGATTTAGTAAAATCATATAACAAACTAAGGGCCTTCTGACATACTACCCCCAACATAAGCAGTCTAAGAAGAATAAAGGGTGGTTTAACCATGCATGCACTAAAGCTAGGGGGGAACTTGAACTGGCCCTTCATAAATCTCCCAGAGATTCAGTAGTAATCAGGTAACTACGGGTAAAATACAGAGAAGCCCTGGAAAGAAGCCCAGACAAATTTGGAGGTGGCGACAGATACAAATAATACTAAATTGTTCTGGGAAACAGTAAATGCCCCTTTTTTAACCAAATAGGCGCCCCCTGAATTAGGTTATAGTGTATACTGCGCAGCTTGGGTAGAGCACTTCTCAGAGGTCTTTAAGAAAATGGGTGAGACAGTAGATATACAGAGGCAATTGGAGTTGGAGCACCCCAACTATTTACATATCACCATAGATGAGGTATTATCAGTTAGTTAGCTAGGATAAGGCCCCAGTCCCAGATGGGGTACCGGTGGATGTTTTTAAATACCAAGGTGACTTCTGAGTACCTATTCTAACAAGGCTGTTTAATATAGCCATGACCAGAGAAATCTCGAGGTCCTGCACCACATCCATCATTATACCTATGTACTGGAAAGGTGACAAAGCTGATTACAAAAACTATCGCCCAATATCATTGCTTGATTCATCTATGAAGCTTTTAGTTGGATAATTTTGGCAAGTCTTAATGACTGGGCATTGGATAATAATATTCTTTCTCCTGCCCAGTTTGGATTTAGGACAGGGCTAGGCACTATTGAACAATGTCTTAATTTAGATCTGATCACAGGGAAGTACGCAAAGGCCAAAAAAGGGCCTCTCTATCTCTGTTTTGCAGATCTTAGAAGTGCCTTGGATTTAGTTGAGCATGCCCTTCTTTGGACCACATTACTGGATATGGGTGCCCCATGATACACTGTGTATTGGCAATGTTATTGTTTCCCTTATATATTAATGGGGTGGATAAGTTCCTGCAGGAAATCCAGGCGGACCCCTCTTATGTGGCTGGGTGTCCCATACCCATATTACTCTATGCTGATGATGTGGGCCTGATATCTAGGACCCCAGTGGGGCTTCAAAAACTAATGGATGGTCTAGAACAGTTCATGACCACCAAGGGTATGGTGATTAACACATCTAAAACCTTTACAATGACCTGTGGCCAAGTGATAAAGAACTGTAAGAGTTTTTATGTTCATAGCACAGAGATTACCTCTGTAAGGTCTTTTAGTTACCTGGGTGTATTGTTCTCGGGTAATGGGCAATGGGAACAACATATTCACTCGGGAAAGGATACGTTAAGAAGGAATTCCAGTGCCATTTTTAGGTCGAGCGTTAGCGTTCGGCCTGCTGTATACTTTTAAGTATACTATAGAGTGAGTTCCAGCATTTTCATTTGTTAGTTGCAGTGTCCTTCAAATCCTTGCTTGCTAGTGGTCAGTTCTGCCTCTTTGTCCTGCCTTTTTTCACTTTGGGAGCAGCACAAGGTACTGTGTAATTACGCTATGTCCTGTTTATCTCTTCTGTAAGGGACTTTTTTTGGCATTTGCCTGTTTCACCTCAATAATGTGGGTGCTTGTTCAGTCCCTCCTCCTCCTCCCCACCAGCTCCCTCTGCAAACATAATAAAAACAGAGGCTGGCTTTTCCAGGGCCAGCTGCTCTCGCTCTCGTCCTCTTGTTATTTTCAGTCTGTCTGGCAATAAAAGTCCAGTCAGTAATTTACAACGCTAATAGCTCTAACTCGAGCAAACACGACACCATTGCATTTCAAAAGCTTGTCTTTATTGAAATTAGCTGTCCTTTGTAAGGCACCTTATGCCTGGGCTTGGGAGGCGGAAAGTCTCGAAGTGTATGAAATTACTAAACCTATAAAGGAAAACAGTTAAAAATGTAGTCCTTAAAACATCTGTGGAATGTCGATGAACTGTGGAGAATCAGCATCGCCTTGGGAAATGTCATTACCTCTTAAGCTCTCCTTCGGAGCTGAAAAAAACTCAAAACCGCCAGAAAGGAAGAGTTGCACGGAGGTGGGGGTTTGTTCCATTCCGCAGGGCAGTCTCACCTAGCAGTACTTGTTTGGTGTTAGTCTGCTCTTCTGTTTTTGTGTTAGGAGTATGCGCCTTTGCATAGATCACACTTTAGTGTAGTGAGCTTTGTCGGATGCTAACTTGCGTTCTTTCTTTTAAAGCCCTGTATTTACGTTGCTCATTCTAGGACACTAAAATCTTGGCTCGTCGTTTTTGTAATCCATTATTTGACAGGAGAGTGGTGACGCAGACGTACCGTAGACTGACTTTACCTGCTCTGTGAATGGAGAAGACCTGAGGCAGGTACTTGCTGCACATCAAGGGCACAGGAGGTCTGTGCTGAAGCCGAAAGGAGAGAAGGCTGAGGCGTGTGGATTGAGGTCATGGCCCTTATTCTATTAATATAATTATTTGACTCATGGCCTGTGGCAGTGCATGCTCGATTGAGCCCATTGTACAAATAGTCTGGCTCTGGACATTTTCTACCATGCACAGAGCGCCTAACCTATTGGAGTTGAGGAAGTCACTCAGAGGTTTTCTATCTAGCATTGGTGCGCAATATCTTTTCCATTTCATTCCGTCCTCTCCATTGTCCACACTTGTTGTTATTTCACACACTCCTGTCAAGACTCACAAACAGTACTGGGCAGTGACAATAATGTCCCAGAAGTCTTATGGTGAAGTAATCGGTCACGCCTCGCTTGATGGTCAATAAAACAAGTGAGGAAACTTTAGCCTGCAGGTCCCGGGTCCAGGAAAGGGACCCCATGGTTGCCCATTGAGGGAACACGAGAGTAACAACGATGTGAAAAAGCAGAGGAATGTAGTAACGGCATTACTGGAGAGGATGATTATAGGTGTAATTGAAATCGGAGACTGAAATTCACCACTGTATGTGAAGGACAAGGTCTTCTTTTCTTTAAACAAGATGTGAGTATTTTTACCTAATGTTAGAGGTGAGATATATATATATATATCTCCTTGCACAGCTCCCATTTTGTAAATAAGAAATTGGCAGTCCGCCAGCAGTTCGGTGAAAGCATTTATTTTGCTGAGAAACAAACTACGCTTTTCGGCAAAAGCCTTGTGCACGTTAGTAGTGCCATTGTATTTATATTGCACTTACTTCCCCTGACAAGGCGTCAAAATTCACTTTTTACTTTCATTAAAAAAAAAATATATTATTATTATATATATATATAAATATATATAATAATATTCCAAATTTCCATGGCATCATTTACCCTGCGTGCGAGGTCTGCTTCAGAAATAAAAACTGTAAAGTTGGTTTCACCTGAAATCACTGAAGTCGATTTAAACTTTTCAGTCCGCAGAATAATAGAAAGGTACAGCTCTGTTGTTTAAGGAGCCTGCTGCAACAGTATGTGGGTGTCTTTGACTTTGTCTTTGAATCTACATCTTATTGTAGGGAAATATACCATTGCTGCCCTCTATACCCAGCTTTTATGGTTCTCTCCACTGACTTTGACAGTGTGAACTGACAGAAGCTGCTGTTAGAACTGGGGCTGGATGCAAGACTCGTACATTTCTTACAAACTCTGCATGAAAACATGATGGCCAGGGACTGGTTTGAGCCAAATGGGGAGTTTACCAAGTCTTTCAAGCTTGCACCTAGCATGAGGCAGGGCTGCGTTCTTGCACCACTTCCTTTTATTTTACACATAAACAATTTGCCCCACCCATGTCATGTCAGTGTCTTCCATTGGTTCGTGGGCTTGCATTTTAAAATCTGCTTGCTTTCATTAGTGGAAGGCATGCATATGTTATGCCTTTTCTGGTGGTTAGCCCTCCTCGAGCGCAGCGACCAAGTACTGAAAACATACGAGGCTCGCTGTTTTCCGTCCAGTTTGTGGACTACTTTTTCTCTTTTTACACAGCGCGATCTCGCTTGTTTAGCAGAACGATCACGCTCTTTTTTTTCATTTATTGAGGCAAGAAAAGTCCTGTTGGGAGTTTACAACTGCTAATAGCTCTAACTCTGAGAAATGCGAGACCCGTTGCATTGCAAATGCTTGTTTGATTTGCCAGCAGTTTAGGGAGTCGCCCCATCCATACTATGACAAAGATCTATAGGGCTAGAGCACTATCCACGGGAGTACCTGGAGCTGGTGTATGGTGGTACACAACCAGCACCCCTTTACAACTAGATGAAAATTGTTTTCTAAAACGTTTGTTATGTCTACCTACAGCAGCATCTAATTGGATCGTACATCAAGAGGTGGGCCTCCAATTCTTGGAGGACGTGCTGTGGGTAAGCCCTGCTACTATGGCGTAGTATTTGGTTTAAGGAGGAAACTGTTTTTACCAAGAAAATTATACTAGAATGTTTCAAACTGGATAATGCGATGTGTATTGCCATGGCTCTCCTTTATTGATTCTTCTTTCAAATCTGTATTCATTATAAATATAAAACTATACCCAGAGAAAGTGAAGACATTATCAAAGAAACATATAAAGGATACTGTTTTACAACATAGGGCTGACTGTAGGAAAATAGAGGAATACATGAAATCCACTGCTGGCATACATTTGTCCCTCTCATTGGAGGCTAGTAGAGAAGAATACCAACTTGGTGTGACTAATATACAGCACCGGTTCATTCTGACAAGGCTAAGACTGGGTATAGAGCATCATTTAGTAGGATTCCCCAGAATGAGGTCTTGTCCCCTTGAGACATTCAGTTGCCCCTTTGATGGGATATGTAAACAAAGCACTCTAGCATCTGTATTATGAATTAGGATAAGAGCATGTCGATTATGTATTTATATTGATGTGCTTTTTTGGCTATTTTGTATTGGCCGAATAAAGTTGATAAACTGAAGCTGAAAACTGATTCAACACCGGCAAGGGGAAAAGAGGCATGGGAGAGAAAGAGGGAGCCCGCCTCCAAAGTCAAGTGCCTTTCGTTGTTTCTTAAGTTTCATAAGTAATGCTCTTCTCAAAGTATCCCAACCTTCCTGTCAGATAGGATGACCCACAAATCAGTCTAAACCTGCCCAATCGGGAAGAGGGTAAGGAAGAGAGAAGTAGAAGGTGTTTCCAAGGTGCTGCACACCCTAATTCTGGGTCACCCAATGTTCTTTCAATCCCTTTTTGTAAGTTAAACAGGACTGTTTTACTATTTAAGTTGTGAAAGATTTACTCCTTGCTAACTAACTCCATAGCCCTTATAGGTACCCGGTGATCCTTCCTCTGGCTTTAAAATTGTGTGAAGATGTACTGCTGTTCAGATGACAATACCCAAAACATGAAGGAAGTACCTGTGAGTCTCAATACATACTAACACGTTTCCTGAAGGTAAGTATGCACTGCAACACAATGCAATGTACTTAGTCTGTCAACAGGTATGCTTAACAGAAATCGTCTAGGAACTTTCTTGTAAATAAGCCCCTATATACACATTATGCATTACATCATGCATCAGAACATCAATGGACATTTCTGCAATCCATTAGCCAACAAATACTGTATCAAGCAATCAAAACAAATCTGCAATTATGTAATCTATACCTATCTATATATATATATATACATATATATATATATATATATATATATATATATATATAATAAAAAAAAAATATATATATATATATATGTATATATATATATACATCTTCACTGTAAAAAACCAAAGGTTACATAGAAATTCACTTAAAAATCCAAAGGTTACAGGGAGGTTAAAGTTCCCGCCATGCACAGTTTTTTCATCAAAAACTATACTGTAAATATTACATTGATATTATGAATGATGTTATCAAAGAAGTCATGAGTGCTGTAATTTGTGAGTTAATTAGCATGGCATGGCAAAGGCGTAAGTTATAGTTACCTTAGGGCACGAGTTATAGTTACTTGAGGTAACTCTAACTATAACTGGTTAATTTCTATGGTTTTGAACATTTAAAATGTGAGCACTATACCCTCGCTGTAACCTTTGTTTTTTAAGTGAATTTCGATGTTTTAAAAAAAATTCAATTTCCTAACTATAACGTACTTGTAAACTTTGTTTTTTTCAGTGACTTTCTATACTCTTTTTAACGTATAGTATTTTTAATTACTAAACATCAATCCAACCACTGGTTGGCCAACCCCCTATAAGCACCCAACCATGCATGTCCTTCACCTATGCACCCGGGAGGTTGCCGGTACGAACTGGCCTGCAGCCAGACCCTATGGCCAACACCCCCCAACCACTCAAACCCACGCTGTGCACAGCCCTTTCGCAGTGCATGGCGGGAGTTAGCCGCAGCTACTCTGGGTGTGAGTGTGTATCTGGGGGTGAGAGTGGCTGTCAGATTGTCTGTCTAGGTGTGAGAGTGCGTACATCAATGGTTTAGTGGGTGCATCAGTATTTGCACATGTCTGTGAGTAGCTGCATGAGGGTGTCAGTGGGTCTGTGAGTGGGTGCGTGAGTATCTGAGTGGGTCTGTGAGTGGGTGTGTAAATGTCTAAGTGGGTGTGTGAGTGCGAGAAATTGATTGAAGGGAGACAGAAAGAGAGAAAGAAAGTGAGAAAGAGAGTTTTTTGGCTTTAATATCTCATATACTTAGAATGATATATTTTTCTTGGATTTAACAAAAAATGTATTTAATTTTTTTTTTAAAGTACACTTTTTTATTTGAAAAAAAACCTGTAATGAGTCTAGCTTGATTTGAACCCCCATAGCTCAGTGTGAAGGTTTGCACAGGGCTTTTTTAGCCCTCTATGGGCTCCAGGGACCTTGCGGTCCCTTTATATTTTTTATTTATAAATAATATTTTTTTTAAACATTTTAAAAAATGATCAAAAGCCCTTAGCGGGCTATGTGGGCACACAAGGGAACCCTCAAGGGCTCCCCTTGTGGTTCCTACTTTTTTTATTTTCATTTTGTTTTTACTATAATGCCCTTAACCTCTAATACCCTGCACTGCCATGGCTTCAGCAAGCACGGAGCTGCTTCGACAGCAGCTCTGTGCTTACGGAATCATTTCATCTCTGTCCTCTGCACACGTGAAACTTCGGATTTTGAGAGTGGGACCTGCTTTAAAAGTCCCAATGTCAAAACCTGAAGTGTTTGCTGTGGCTTGGATGCAGCACTGCAGACAAGCCTCAGCAAACAGCTTTGTCCTGGGGTGGGCACCCCTGGGACATAGCAGGAGCCGGCCCAGGGAGGTGGCGGTCCCCCAGGGCCATAAGAGGCTTTTCGAAGGGGGCCCACCTACAATGTTTACATAGCCCCAGGGAGGTGGTGGTCCCTGTTGCGCAGGGGTCCCACAGGGACCCCCGTTCTTTTTATTAACACTTGCCCCAGGGGGGTGGCGGTCCCTGGGGCAGTGGGGGAGCCACGTGACCCCCCCCCAAAAATGTAGTGTTAGCCCGGGGGTGGTGACCTCAGGGGCAGTGGGGGGGGAGGCCCGCTCCAAATACAGTGTTGCCCCGGGAGTTGGTGGTCCCCAGGGAAGCGGGGGCAGACGGCACCCCCCACATATATCATTTAAGCCCTGAGGAGGTGGCAAAAAAGCTTTTTAGCCCAAGGGATTGGGCGGGGAGGGGTGGGATCACTCTGGGACCCCACCACCAAAGCTAAGGGGTCAGGGTGTTCGCTCCCTGGCCTCTTTTGTTTTTTTTTCAAACTTTTTTTTGGGACTCAGCTTGAGCCGAGGCGAGTCCCAAGATGGCTGACACACTTCAACAGCTTCTGTTATTGAAGTGTTATTAACCAATCAGATATAAGCACAAGATTGTTAGGGGTCACGAATCCTTCGCGTCCCTAGATATACAAATTTGTTTTCCCATTAATTTCTCAAACTACTGAACGGAATTACACCAAAACAAAAAAAGCACTCTTTATGGACCAGGACCTACCTTCCTGCCAAATTTGGTGTATTTCCGTCCAGTATTGCTGTTCAAAATCCCTATGGAAAAATGAATGGGGGAAATGTGTTTTGGGACCACCTTTTTACTCGCCCCCCCCCCTGGACGGATCACCCAGGAACTTGCCAGGCAGCAGCTGACGGTTTCTGGCATTTTTAAAAAAGTTTTGTGAAGATTCCTCATGTGGTACCAAAGATACAGACAAGTTAAAAAACGGTTTATGTATAGAAACGTGGTCCTACCTATAACTACGTAGTGGCAACCGCCCCTAGGTAATATATATAGCTGTGCAATCAGATTGTCTTCTAAGCACTGGAAGTTTGTGTGTTTCTTTCCCTTACAGATATTATCACCAGAAAATCAAGAAATCAAATACAGGTCACAATGGAAAATATAATCAGATAAGTGTCTCTAATCCAAAACAATATAGTGCATACGAGGCGCGTTACCCAAGGAATAGTTCAACTGTTGAGATTTCTTCTTTGTCTGCTTTTAGATGTTTTTCACATCAGAGCGTGGCGTGATTTCCCGCATGAAGCATCAATGAGGGGGCTGAAGACGCCGAGAAGACACCAGTCCGCCTCTGAGCCAGACCCGGCAACGAGCAAGCAAAAGTCCAAAGCGGAGCAATGTCAGCTATGTACTGCACAGGAAGTCCAAGGCGGAGCAATGCCAGCTACGTACCGCACAGGAAGCCACGGGCTGTGAACCACTTGAACAGCAAGCAGCTTCCTGTGGTGAAGCGTGCAGCTTTGTAGGCTAGGAGCTCCACCCGGGAACCATGCACAGTGTTCAGGCCCGTTATCAGGGCAGGCCCGACACTTCCTAAACTTCTTAAAGATCGATTTTCTACTGCACCTAAGTAAAAACATTACAATATTATAACACTTTACTAGAGTCTAAATTCTCCCAGTTCAATCACCAATCACTTAATTGACTTATACCCCTAACCTGCAATATTCTTACGGCTAGCTTCTTTCTGTTGTTATTTAAAAGATGATTTCTTCAACTTGACATTGCATGAACGAGAATTTCTAAGAGCAGATACTTGTATCTATATTCTCTTCCTATATCCTCGAATGGTCCTCTTCTAAGGAACTGACTTGAACAACTGAGAACTCAAAACACAGCCACTGAAGAAACTATGTAAAAATACAGTTTTAAACCTCATCCTTAATAAAATACATATTTATAAAATATAGCTATGATTGTCTTTCTGTCAAATACTTCTTATTGTGCTCCTCACATTGCTGAAGAACTCTGGAGATTTCACCTCAGGTTGTATCCTTCTCAAGCTGAGACATTACTCACTGAAAACATGCAATTCAAAATAGGCAAAAACAGAATGGAACACCAATCCCCTAAAAAACAGTGTTCCTGGTGTGCACACCAAAGCTCCAGGGCAGAGCCAATACATTTCACAGCATTGACTAAAGAATGTTTCTTCTGAGCGGGCATGCTCAGAAAATGCTAGTCTCCTCAAAGTAGAGATCACTGAAGTGCGCAGTATCAATAGCGCACATGCATGTTGTAGGAATCAGTGCAAGATCGGGAAAAAGACTAGAACATGAACTCAGGCCCTTGCTGATGGGTGCCACTCTGAGCCTTCTTGGCGATTTAGGAAGACAGTGTTTCCAGTGAGGATATAGGGTGAGTATGGGAATCCTTTTAGTTCAAGTGAGGATCTCAGAAGGCTGGCAGCAGTGTTCTTTATAGTACCCTCCCCCAAAGGGAATTTCTCGAAAAAGGGTTTGTTGGGAAATGTGTTACGAAATGTTTTAACTAATCTAGGAGCGTGAACGTTCTGGGAAGGTTCACAGGATCCTTCCTCAGGACTCAAAGCCTTCCACTCACGTAAATATAATAGCTTTCCTTTCTTACATTTTGAGTCTAAAATTCTGCTAACTTCATATTCATGCTCTGAACCCAGCATCGCTGGATTTGTAGGAGTGATCACTCTTAATTTTCAATGATTCATTAACAGAGAAACATTAAATACTGGATGAATCTTCATCTTGGAGGCAATTGTAAGTTTAACTGTCACTGGATTTATTATTTTGTCTACCTTGAAAGGACCTAAATTTCTAGCTTGGAATTTCTTTTCCCTTTAATCGCAGATGTTTACTGGACAACCATACTTTGCTTCCCTTTAGAATAATTGGGGTTCATTCTCCTTTTCTTGTTGGCATCTTTTTATATAGGAGGCTTTGGTTTTAGACAGTGTTCTCTAGCAGATTGATAAGCTTTCTGAATTATCTTACTAAAATCATCTACTGCTGGAACTGTGGCTACTGATTTTTCAATCTGAATGTTTGGGTGTCTCCCAGAATTCAAATAAACTAGAGAGTAACTAGCACAGGCACAAACTGTGTTGTTATATGGAAATTCTGCAATCCTGATTAAATAAGGCCACTCTCCTTCTTGGTCTAAAAGATGTAAACACAAGTACTGTTCTATTTCCTGGTTCACTCTTTCTGTTGGGCCATCTGTTTCTGGGTGATAACTACTGGAGTATTTAGAATCTACCCTAGTCTCTTAATGGAAGCCTTCCAGAATTGTGAAACAAACTGGGTCCCTTGATCAGAAATTACAACTATGGAAATACAATATGCCCCATGAGTTTTGCAAAAAGCTGGGCTAACTGGGGTGCTGTTGGGATTCTTTCAAGAGGAATAAAATGGCTCATTTTAATGAAGGTGTCTACAAATACCAAGATTGTACTAAAACCCTGACTTGAGGGTAAATCTAGAATGATATTCATGGTTACTGTAAGCCAAGTGTATGGGGCAGGAGAGAGTGGTTGAAATTCCCCTTATGGAGCTTCTGGATTAGCTTTATCCCTTATACATTTGTCACAAAAACTCCACACCAGCAGGGGGGGGAGGAAGATGGGAGAGAAAGAGAGAGATAACATCCAGAGTTAGGTGCCTTTTGTTGTTTCCTGAGTAATGCGGTTCTTGAAGTATCTTCCTAAACTTCTTAAATATTGCTTTTCTACTGCACCTAAGTAAAAACAATAAAACATTATAACACTTTACTAAGGTCTACATTCTCTCAACAATGCATTCCCTTAAATTCAGCTACACTCCTAACATGTAACACTCTTAGGGCTAGCTTCTCTTATGTTGTTAAGAAAAAGATTTCTTCAACATGACATTTCATGAATGAGAATTTCTAAGAGCAGATACATGTGTTTATAGTCTCTTTAGCATATCCTCGACTGGTCCTCTTCTCACAGGAACTGACTCAAAACATGGTCACTGAAGAGACTATGTAAAAATACAGTTCTAAAGTTCCTCCTTAATGAAATACATATATAAATATATATTGCTATGAATGTCTTTTCAGTCAAAAAACTTCTTACTGTCCTTCTCACTTTGCTGAAGAACTCTGGATATTCACCTCAGGATTTATGCTTCTCAAGCTAAGACATTACTCACTCAATTTGTGCAATGGAAAACAGGCAGAAAAATGGACTAGAACACTATTCCCCTAAAAGGGGGAGTGATCCTGGTGTGCACATCAAAGCTCCAGGGTTGAGCCAAGAAATTTTACATTATAGGCCAACAAATGTTTCTTCTGAGCGGGTGGGCTCAGAAAACGCTAGTCACCTCAGAGTAGAGATGGTCGAAGTGCATGGTATCAGTATTGCACATGTGCATTGTAAGAATCAGCACAAGATCAGGGAAAAAGTCTAGAATGTCAGCTCAGGCCTTTGCTGATGGTTGTAACTCTGAGCCCTCTCAACGATCATAGAAGCCAGCTTTTCCAACGAGGATACAGGGTGAGTCTGGGTGTCCTTTTGAGTTCAGGTGAGGATTTCAGAAGACTGGCAGTGGTGTTCCTGACACCAAGGCGCAGTCAACTTGTTTCTCTGCTGAGGCCCCCTCAGCTTCAGACTTTTTCCTCCAGGGCCAATCTCCGTTCCTCTAGTTGCAATTTAGACAGCTGCAGCTTGAGCTCCCTTTCAGTCTTCCTGTCCTCCAGTTCTTCAAGGGGCAGGTTGTGGGAGAACACACTGCTCCCTGCCATAGCAGGGGACCTCACTCCTGTAGGCAAGTGGTCCTCCTCCTCCTGCTGCAGCACAGGGCCTGTGGCCAGGCCATATTCCTCCTCTAAGTCCACCTCTTCATCCTAAGGGTTACCTTCGTCTTGCTCCTCTTCTGTGGCTTGCATCCTTCTGACCTCCAACTAATAATCCACTCTCCCACCCGATCTAATGAGTATTGTGTAACTAAGCAATGCTTAGCCACAATTAGTAGCCATCCCTGGCTACCATGTGTTTTTCTCTGTTGACCTTTCCTTCTTTTTTCGTCCTCCGTCCTCTAATTACCTTCCCTCATACATTGGGAATTCTGCAGATCACACTTCTGGCTGGACTGCGAGATCATCGACCTATGTCAACCCGGTAGAGCCCAACGAAGCAGATTGTGATGTAGAAGTATTGAGCTCAACACAATCAATGCTTAGACTTTTGATACTGTAGTGAGCCCTCACATGACAGATTCTCATTTCGATCCATAATTTTGAAGCTCTTTGGCTGTGACTAAATATATCAACACTGTCTCTTTATTTTTTTTCTCTGATAGGACAGTAAAAAAATGTGATCTCCCTATTCCATTTTCAAACTTAAAGTGCAGTGGGAACATCCTCTTGCTTTTAAGCCTTTGTGAGGGAATCAGTACTCAGCGTACTACATTGTTTCTTCTCTCCTTCATGGAGCCATCACACAGTGAGTTAGTCTTACTCCAGGAGGCAGCACAAGCTGGGAACCTCGAACAGAGCTCATATAGGTATGGCCATTTTGTAGCCGTTTCTGCCATTCTCCACTTTTTTGTTTTACATGTTTGTTAACAACTTTAAGGCTTTAGGCCCAAGCACTGAACATTTTAAGCATCATAAATACAAAAAAACTGAATAGAAGGAACAGAGATGCACAGTGAACTGTGCAGCTCTAGTAACCCATCACAAGGCAAGTAAAATAATATTACATGTAGGCCTCGGTCCAGTGGGAAGCTGGGTAGGCCAGGCCCAATTAAACATGACCTTTGGTTCCCCAAGTCACCACAGAACAGGTGTGGCGGGGGCAAACATGGACAGTGCATCTTATTACAATTAATGAACTGCCATCATGGCAGTCGGGAACGCACACCTGACCTGAGGGCAGCACATTCAGTAAAATATGGAGCAGCTGTTTACAAGTATGAACATCATGAGTTTCACAGAGCAGGTGGCTTGCTGCCTGCATTTTAAAGAGGGGAGTGAGATCCCCTTGCATGAAGGTGCAGTGAGTGACAGTACCTGCATGCAGAGGAATTTCTAAGGGGGTACATGAGACCTCCTTTGCCCCCTCCAGGGGGCTAGTTAAAGGATGAACACTGACATTGCACTGCCTTTTTGTGGGGTACTATCAGTGCACATCCTAAGGACCTGTTTGCCACTGCGCCAACATCCATAATACAGGAAGGGTGCAGAGGCAAAGTGATTCCCTCATTTGCATGGGGACGCCTACTGGAAATTATGAGGTTTGGGGCTGAAGAGTCTAGACATCAGTTCTTACTTTGAAATAACTCTCTACATTCTCTGTATGCCTGTTTGGAAGAAGATATGATGTAAATCTAGGGCTTATAGGCTACCTCCAGGATTGACAAAAAAATGAGCCAGCACTAGCTCACCTGAACACACTATTGGCCTACCCAGATAAAAATTCCTGGAACCGTGCCTGGTTACAAGATGGTGAACCACATTGCCTATGTGGTAGGCAATATAGAATCCAGCATCGTGAATCATTCTTAAGTGGGGGAATAAGCGATCTACAGCCCCCAACCAGAAGGTCGCCAGGTCTAAAAAGTGTATATTGCATTTAACTATTGCAGCCTGTAGGTGCTTGTAACTTTGAATGCATCTAGACCTGACCCTACTAAGGGGTTAATTCAGCAGAAGGCAGGAACCAACAGGCTTTGAAACATCGTGGAAAGGGATATTTTATTTATTAAAAAGTGGTTCAGGAATTTCACACTTCATGGAACTCAACATTAAACCGCCGTTTTTGTACGAAAATATTTAGGTACAAACATAAAAGAATGTTTTCATTTTTCCTAACTGGTCAAAGGTATAATTAACACCTTGATTTCTGTATTTATGTAGCACCAGATATGCCAATCGTAATGTTCAGTTACTCTCATAGAAGAGGAAAACAGTATATCGATTTCCAGCTTTTCTCCTCTTCAAAGCTACCTCGCAGCTGTCGTCAAATTGTTCAAGCCTTCTTTCTTGAGACAAATAGATCTAGCAGATGATTTACACCAAATGGCTTAAGCCAAGTGATCCTGTCTCCGTGAGGCCACAATCAGCCCATATAAATACAGCGAAGGCCGCAAACACAGCTCCCACCGTGCGTTTAGAAAGTGATGAGATGCTGCTTCTAACTGGCAGCATCATTAACACTAATCTCTCTCAACATTATGCTTGGCGTTCTTTGGTTCAGCGATTTAACAGCCATTTCACTCCTGATTTACTGCTTCCCATGAACTCTCGGCTTCAGTTTAAAGGCCCTGCCGTCCCATACAGTGCTATTGCTCCATACAGTCTAACATGAGCAAATATTTAACCTATATACTATTCATGAAGTTTCCTATTTCCAAAGGACGCTTGCTTTTACTGCACTGCACTTACAGTATTTATTGTATTTCACTTACCTTCGCCTCCCATCACTCATTTTTAATCTGACTGCCATCAGACCCATTATGGGCGCCCTGAGGCGTGCTATTTATTTCCCTTCATATCTTCTTATAAGAAAACACGTGTCGCCACAATGCCTATGATCGAGTCAATGCAATAAGTTTCTGTTACGATCGCCACTCCTGGCGCACTGCTTTAAGTCTGAGAGATAATAGATTATTTTAGCTCTTTGCCCGACATTGAACATGCTTTTCAGCAATGTACGGAGCATTTAAACTCGAGCTAAAAATGCAAGCGGCCATCCAAATTAATATCACACAGTGACAAACACCGAGCCTTTAGAGAAACGTGTTTGTACAATGTCTTCATGCGCACAAACTAGCAACAGGCTTCCCGAATCAATGTCAGCTTTTGCAATCTAAAGCATGTGTACGCATTGCTTTGATCTACTACAGGCGACAGAATGCTGTTTTTGTGCAGAGGTATTCATAAATACATTTAAGTTAAATAATAAACTTACTCAGAGATCCTAATAAGGTCAAACTATGTGAATCACAAAGGCTTAAGCAAAAAGAAAGGCTCTGCAGAGAAGAGCCTCTTTCGACCACAATTAGAGTATTCAGGTATTGCCTCATAAATCCACGACAGGACTGCCATTATCAGAGCCTCGTGGTGTGTGATTACTATGTCCTTAAATACATAAATAAAACATATTAATTCACTGCTACCCTAATTATGAGTAGTTCAATAACGGCACTTGGAAATATTGCTTCCTTCTGCAAAGGTATCTTTGGCAGGAAGTATGGGCAGGGAGAGGAATTAACCATTGTAATTCCTCTTTTTTAGGAAGTGTGGGAATGATAATTTACAAATCACTTCCGCCGGCACTACAAAAGAAGGCAGTGCTATGGCAGGGGTGCCAAAGGCCCAAGTGCAGTAATGGAAAGTATACATTCGGGCCTCTGGTTAAGTTGCAAAAGGCAGTAATAACTGGATTCAGTGTGACCCTCACACTTCTGAGCCAAAGTGCCAGTGCACATGTTCCATTAAATATTGCTAGGCCTCAGAAGAAGCGCATAAAGAAGTACCTCTACTTGTAGAGTGGTTCTCCACACATAACTCACTCCTCGTGGACCTGGCCTGCCACCCACTAGTCTGCTGGTGATGTATAAATATCTACCCTGCAGTTACGATTGGTTTAATTTAATAAGAGCCTAATCATGATACAACCAATACAGGAAAGGGGCCTGTCAGTAACTGAGATAAAAGTAGAACCTTTGCAAGAGTCAAACACTCATAGAAAAAGTAGAAAGTAGAAAGGTTCCACTGAGTAAAGCAAATAAAGTAATTAACAATATAAAACACAGCCCCCAGATAAAATAATTAAAATGCATATGTCACCATGTTTGTGCACTAAAACAAGCTAAACTATAAACGGCCATTAGAACAATATAGGACAACAAGTATTACGATATCCCAACACAACAATGTATAAACGATCTATTCCAAACAATCCTTTAGCCAGGATGGTAAATGCCTACCCTTTATTCCTTGTTAAATTATTTGATCCACATTTCAAACTTGAATTCTTAACTCTACTGGACATTCGATCAGTAGCACCCTCAGGGACCAAAATCACTTTTCTTTTATTCCATACATTTCCCTCACTCAGCTCCACCACAAACCTAACCTACTAAGTTCATAAACTTACTCTGGTAGAATCTCTAAAGACCTTTTTTTTTCTATAGTTTCCATTATCTGACTCTCACTATGTCACCCAATTTGAATTCCTACATACTTTTCAATCTGTCACCTCCACCAATTCTTACGAAGCCTCAAGTCCTTCTCCTACCTCGAATGTCCCCTTTCTCACTTGTGTTTACCAACATCCATAGTTGGCCCAATAAAATGCAGACCTTTCTTCCTACTATTTTCTTAAATGAATGCTATCCCCATCTTTTGGGCTTCCACACTATATGACCATATCATATTGATCTTTTGCCTCCTTCCAACGTTTACCACTGCTCATTGTCAAGTGAATCCCTTTTTGCAGTACTGAATTCCACGTTCCCATTGCCTTGTGTAGGAAAGTACCATCTTGCCTGGCATGTTACCCCCATATTTCACTGTATATATGTTGTTTTAGTGTATGTGTCACTGGGACCCTGCCAGGGCCCCAGTGCTCATAAGTGTGCCCTGTATGTGTTCCCTGTGTGATGACTAACTGTCTCACTGAGGCTCTGCTAACCAGAACCTCAGTGGTTAAGCTCTCTCTTTGCTTTCCAAATTGTCACTAACAGGCTAGTGACCAATTTCACCAATTCACATTGGCATACTGGAACACCCTTATAATCCCCTAGTATATGGTACTGAGGTACCCAGGGTATTGGGGTTCCAGGATATCCCTATGGGCTGCAGCATTTCATTTGCCACCCATAGGGAGCTCTGACAATTCTTACACAGGCCTGCCACTGCAGCCTGAGTGAAATAACGTCCACGTTATTTCACAGCCATTTACCACTGCACTTAAGTAACTTATAAGTCACCTATATGTCTAACCTTTACCTGGTAAATGTTGGGTGCTAAGTTACTTAGTGTGTGGGCCCCCACATCGTTCAGGGCAAATTCCCCGGACTTTGTGAGTGAGGGGACACCATTACACGCGTGCACTATACATAGGTCACTACCTATGTATAGCGTCACAATGGTAACTCCGAACATGGCCATGTAACATGTCTAAGATCATGGAATTGTCACCCCAATGCCATTCTGGCATTGGGGAGACAATTCCATGATCCCCCGAGTCTCTAGCACAGACCTGGGTACTGCCAAACTACCTTTCCCCTCAGACAGGTTTCTGCCCTCCTGGGGTCCAGCCAGGCTTAGCCCAGGAAGGCAGAACAAAGGACTTCCTCAGAGAGAGGGTGTTACACCCTCTCCCTTTGGAAAAAGGTGTCAGGGCTGGGGAGGAGTAGCCTCCCCCAGCCTCTGGAAATGCTTTGATGGGCACAGATGGTGCCCATCTCTGCATAAGCCAGTCTACACCGGTTCAGGGATCCCCCAGCCCTGCTCTGACGCAAAACTGGACAAAGGAAAGTGGAGTGACCACTACCCTGACCTGCACCTCCCAGGGGAGGTGCCCAGAGCTCCTCCAGTGTGCTCCAGACCTCTGCCATCTTGGAAACAGAGGTGCTGCTGGCACACTGGACTGCTCTGAGTGGCCAATGCCAGCAGGTGACGTCAGAGACTCCTCCTGATAGGCTCTTACCTGTGTTGCTAGCCTATCCTCCTTCCTAGGTAGCCAAACCTCCTTTTCTGGCTATTTAGGGTCTCTGATTTGCGGAATTCTTTAGATAAAGAATGCAAGAGCTCATCAGGGTTCCTCTGCATCTCTCTCGTCACCTTCTGCCAAGGAATCGACCGCTGACTGCTCAGGACGCCTGCAAAACCGCAACAAAGTAGCAAAGACGACTACTGCAACCTTGTATCGCGGATCCTGCCGCCTTCTCGATTGTTTTCCTGGTGGTGCATGCTGGGGGGGGTAGTCTGCCTCCTCTCTGCACCAGAAGCTCTGAAGAAATCTCCTGTGGGACGACGGAATCCTCCCCCTGCAACCGCAGGCACCAAAAGAACTGCATCACCTGTCCTCTGGGTCCCCTCTCAGCACGACGAGCGTGGTCCCTGGAACTCAGCAACTCTGTCCAAGTGACTCCCACAGTCCAGTGACTCTTCAGTCCAAGTTTGGTGGAGGTAAGTCCTTGCCTCCCCATGCTAGACTGCATTGCTGGGTACCGCGTGATTTGCAGCTGCTCCGGCTCCTGTGCACTCCTCCAGGATTTCCTTTGTGCACAGCCAAGCCTGGGTCCCCGGCACTCTAACCTGCAGTGCACAACCTCCTGAGTTGTCCTCCGGCGTCATGGGATCTCCTTTTGTGACTTCAGGTGAGCTCCGATTCACTCCTCTTCGTAGTGCCTGTTCCGGCACTTCTGCGGGTGCTGCCTGCTTCTGTGAGGGCTCCCTGTCTTGCTGGGTGCCCCTCAGTCTCCTCACGCAAGTGGCGACATCCTGGTCCCTCCTGGGCCACAGCAGCATCCAAAAACCCTAACCGCGACCCTTGCAGCTAGCAAGGCTTGTTTGCGGTCTTTCTGTGTGGGAACACCTCTGCAAGCTTCTTCACGACGTGGGACATCCATCCTCCAAAGGGGAAGTTTCTAGCCCTCTTCGTTCTTGCAGAATCCACAGCTTCTACCATCCGGTGGCAGCTTCTTTGCACCCTCAGCTGGCATTTCCTGGGCATCTGCCCAATCTTGACTTTGTCGCGACTCTTGGACTTGGTCCCCTTGTTCCACAGGTACTCTCGTCCGGAAATCCACTTTGGTTGCATTGCTGGTGTTGTTCTTCCTTGCAGAATTCCCCTATCACGACTTCTGTGTTCTCTGGGGAATATAGGTGCACTTTACACCTACATTTCAGGGTCTTGGGTGGGCTATTTTTCTAACCCTCACTGTTTTCTTACAGTCCCAGCGACCCTCTACAAGCTCACATAGGTTAGGTCCATATGTTATTCGCATTCCACTTTTGTAGTATATGATTTGTGTTGCCCCTATACCTATGTGTTCCTATTGCAATCTATTGTAACTATACACTGCTTGCATTACTTCCTTTTGCTATTACGGCATATTTTTGGTATTGTGTACATATATCTTGTGTATATTTGCTATCCTAATTCTGAGGGTACTCACTGAGATACTTTTGGCATATTGTCATAAAAATAAAGTATCTTTATTTTTAGTATATCTGTGTATTGTGTTTTCTTATGATATTGTGCATATGACACCAGTGGTATAGTAGGAGCTTTGCATGTCTCCTAGTTCAGCCTAAAATGCTATAGCTACCTTCTATCAGCCTAAGCTGCTAAAAACACCTCTTCTACACTAATAAGGGATAACTGGACCTGGTGCAGAGTGTAAGTACCCCTTGGTACCCACTACAAGCTAGGCCAGCCTCCTACACCTCGTGAAAAGTAAATTGATTTGCAATGTGTGTGATGCCTATTTTTTAAAAATACCATTTTATTAAATACAAGTTGACTCTGATCTGTAACCAAATCCCTGCGTAACCCCTCTTTCACAAAAATATTCTCTCAAGAATTTTATGACTTAACTCAGTCACCTGATTAAAACATTTACCTTCAGGCTACTGAGAATAGTGATCCAGGAATACCACAGCATACCTTATGTTAGTTTCCTTCCACTGGAAAGGACGAGAAGCATCAAGAGCATTTTTTTCCCACAATCTAGTATATTTTGATACCTCCTCATTGGGATATAAAGTCGGCTTTTGCACCTTATCGGTCCAAAAAAATAATAGATAAGAACATATCTTTTCTTCTGCATTCTTATCCATCCTTGGCCACTAAAAATCTACATTTCATTCCACACATCCCAGGGAGTCCTTCACAAGCCAAATCTATTATTTTGTGTCTCACCCCTGCAGGTACTACAAAGAGCTCCCCTCTATACAATATTCCATTAAAAATGTGTAATTCTTTCATCAGACCCTAATACTTACCAACCTCCCATACAAACTCCTTTTCCTCAGCCACCCCTGTGCAATGTAAATCACCACTGAGTAATGAATTTCATCCTCTTTGCGCACCCTTCACCATTCGTCCTTGGAGACGCCATTCAATGCGAGATTTGAAATGCAATTAATCATGATAACTTTATCATCTGCTTGAAACTTCAACAAATTTGGATAAGGGCAAATAAAATAGGCAATCATTTTTATAACTAAACATGTATTGCAAATTAAAATTATAATCTTGCATTTTAAATTTCCATTTCACAATCATCAGGGTGGCTGCACCGCCACTTCTTGTTGTTAGAAGATCTACTAATGGTTTATTATCAGTGTAAACAGAAAGAAAAATACCCCACACATTATGGGTGATAGTGATCCATGCCTGAATAACAAGCCAGCATCTCTTTTACTATGGTTGAATACTTATGCTACTCTCCTCTCACAGGTCTCAAGGCATTAGCAACTGTTTTGAATAGTTCTGCATCTCCTTACAACAAAACTATTCCCAGAATGAACATTGCTAGCATCAGACATAACTGTTTTGCCACGAGCACTGAATGGGTTTTAAAACAGCACTAATTTCTTTGTTTTAACTGCACTGATCTTCACACAGTTCATCTCCCATGAAGCATCATTTTTCTTCAATAGTTTTCTCAAGTTTATTGTTTGATTAAAAAACCTTGATATAAACCTAACACAGTATTCCGCTAGTCCACTAAAGAGCTATAAAAGATCCTTAATTGTGTTACTCTTTGCTTTGCCAATCACTTCAATCAGACTCAACTTGGGTGCAACCCCACTTTCACTGATAGAATGGCTCAAATGCTCCACACTCTCCATTGCAATTTTAAACTTATCTTTCTTACCTGTCAAACTCTTCTCTTCAAAGATAGCTAACACTCTCTTCTATGTAGCAACATGTCCTGCTACCTTTTATCCATAAATAAAAATATCACATTGAAAATATTTTACTTTAGCTATGTCTTGATTTAACCAGTGCATAACTCTCTGAAACACAGCAGATGCTGACCTTATGATGTAAGCCACCTGTTTGTACCGTAAAACAACCTCCAGTGTGATGAATGATGTCAATGGTTTTGACTTCTATTGTAATACTATCTGATATATGCTGATGATAAACACAGTAAATACTTTCTGACCACTTATTGTTGACCACATTTCACAAATGCCTAGAAAAGGGTGTTGATCAGCCCACACATATTTAGAGTGTGCGCATCTACACACAGCCTAATTTCCCGACAAGGTTTGCTAAATATAACTATTAGAGATAGCCATTTTGAGTATTCTGTCTCCTCCATCACCCCTTCCTTGCATAACATGTCGAGCTTCACCCTCATGTTTACCTTCATGGAAAGAAGAACATTAGCACTTTATGAACTATGGGAACAACCCTATCCCTGACCGTGATTCTATGTGAAAATCCTCTCAGTAAACTCAACTCTTCTTTAAAGACCCCTGGATACGTATTCTCAATCTACAACTCTTTTGCTTTCACCAACTGACCTGATGTTGTCTTTGTATCCCAATACTGGCCTGGGGTGATTGGGATCACATGTGATAATTAGATCTTCTTGCTGAGGTCAACCCAACAGACACGCTCCATCCTCAGCCACAAACACTTTAGACTGGATGTTTTCCTTTATAGTCCAAATTTGTGTTGAAATATACCAGAACATCAACAGAAATATTACTCTAGCCCTTCAACCTTATATCAAGTGGAATAAATTCTTTATCTCTAAGTTTTACCATTTGATTATTTTTGATAAGTATATATACCTTAAACCTGAATCTGCCATGACAGGTATTTCCATTGTATTTAATTTTATGGTACACTATGGAAACATTTGCCATCATCTCCCACCTCCGGTACTTCTAATATGAATCCCTTTGCCTGATCGCTATCTTCTCTCACTTCACACACATATGGATTACTACTAGCTCTACTTTTTCTCTGCCATTAGACTTTGCAGACTCTTGCATACTGTCCTTGCATTCCCTGCAAACTTGCCATAGAGCAGGGCACAGCCTATCAGTGATCATATACCCATCCAGTCCACATTTAAAACATATAAATTGTCCACTCTCATTTTAAACAATGTCACTTTTCTCAGTTTTGATTTTATTCTTGTGCCACCTATTTCGTTTATTTACTAGACATAAGGGGTCATTACAACTTTGGCGAGCGGAGGTTGCTGTAACCGCCAGGCGGCTGCTAATACGGCTGCACTCCTGCGGTGCCCATTTTGAAATCCCCGCTGGGCAGGCGGGCGGAAACCGCAACATGGGAGCCGGCTCCAAATGGAGCCGGCGGTGTTGCGGCCGTGCGACGGGTGCAGTTGCACCCGTCGCACTTTTCACTGCCTGCTATGCAGACAGTGAAAAGCTGCATGGGGCCCTGTCAGGGGGCCCCTGCACTGCCGATGCCAGTGGCATGGGCAGTGCAGGGGCCCCCAGGGTCCCCACGACTCCCCGTACCGTCAGCCTTTTCCAGGTGGTTCAAACCGCCAGAAAAAGGCTGGCGGTCGGGGACTCGTAATCCCCTGGCCAGCGCTGCTAGCAGCACTGCCCAGGTGGATTATCACTGCCGGGGCAAATGTGTCGGAATTACGCCGGCCCCGGCGGTGCG
This sequence comes from Pleurodeles waltl, assembly GCF_031143425.1. NCBI lineage: Eukaryota > Metazoa > Chordata > Amphibia > Caudata > Salamandridae > Pleurodeles > Pleurodeles waltl. Next base: position 1,420,390,044 of record NC_090444.1, read on the forward strand.
ACTGCGGCGCTTCCGCCGCAGTCGTAATACCCCAGGAAGCACCGCCAGCCTGTTGGCGATGCTTCTGTCATTTTAGCCCTGGCGGTCTTGTAACGCCAGGGTCAAAATGACCCCCATAGTTCTTGTATGCTTCTAGCTTCAAGACTACCTGCTAACTATTTTATTCCTTCATCTTCTCCTTCACATTGGCCTGCTATTCTATTATCTTTGTCCAATGCAAGTTACCAAGTTCTCTTGTAATTTAAGATTGCTAGTTCTGTGAAGAATCTGATCTCTCAAAGAGTCATTTTGACATGTCCAATAATTGTAAGCAGCAGACTAAATGTGCAAGTCAGATACACAGTTAACAATGGATTCATCTAAATGTTGCCCTGACCCTACATTTTTACTACAGTTCAATAAAGATTCTTTATTGCCATTTCAAACTCTTCCAGTTCATTTTTATCTTCTTCCTCATACTCTGCTGTTGGTAATGGTAGGTATGTATGGCCTCTCCTTCCTTTGGCCCCTAAGAAGTGTGTTAGAATAGTTAGTTTGTGTTTAGCAGTAAAGATGCCACTTCCAACTGCTTTAATGAATGACTCAAAGCTCTCTTCCACAGGTCAGAATTCAGGAAAGGATGTCTAGGAGTTGTAAGAAATGTGTTTGGAGTACTTATAGCTGGTGAGCTTTCAGACGGTCAAGGCAGAGGTGCTGTAAATAATATATACATATTATAAATATTTTTCCCCAAACATTCACTTATGATTAAATGGACCACATAAATTACCCAGAATCTTCCTCCAAGCATTAACAACACTTTAATAGCACACTTAAGGTCAACAGCAAATCCTCCTGTTAACCTTACCATAAAATAAAATACAAACAACTTCCAAGATAGCAGGACATTAGCGTCACCTGCTCAGAGATGCTTCTACACCAAAGAAGGCTGCTGGTGTAGCTATTAACACCTGCCTTCAGAATGAAGTTGAGCAGCTAATAATAATGTGTGTGTCAAGGACATATATAACCACATCATCCAACAGGAATACAAATCTAATTTACAGTGGCCACTGCAGAGTACTATACCACACATATCCTTAAACACAACCAATGTTTTTGAGATGTTCTGCACAGTTCCAACAAAGATGGCTGGGATTGAATTCCTGATAATAACTGCACAACCACTGCAGCAAATCAGTTACTCATACCTTGGAGCACCGTGGAGATTTTTCCCACAGTTTGGTACTCAATGCCTTTAGTCAGTCGAGTCTAACAGATCCACATAGTATTTCCATGTGCACAACCTGCCTGATGAAATTGTTCACAGCTAAAATTCTCATCTTATGTTGGTGCCTTGTGATCCAGCTGGGGCCCTCTTTTGTGTCCCCTCGTCACCAGTATTAAATCTTCAAACAGAAGGTAGAATTAGTTTAATTTAATTAGCGTGCAATCAGGATAAATCCATACAGCGGGGGGAGGGTGGTGCTGTCAGTAACCGAATTCAAGTGGAAAAATGTGCCATTGTCAAACACTCACAAGGAATGTTGAAAATAGAAAGATGCATGAAGTAACTAACTAGATAGCATGATGATTAAAAAGGGCTGCTACCAACTGGAGATTTCCATCAAATAGCTTCCCTAAATCACAGCTGCTATTTGTTTAATGGCATGCTACATAGTGCCTAGTATTAGCTCCATGTATAGTTTGTGGCTGCCAATCCTTACAGAGGGCATCCCTTGGTGTTTTCAGCCTTTGCCACACAAAAAAAGTCAGTAAAATCTTGTGCAAATTAATGCAGCATGTGATAATTCTGAAAGCAGTCAAACCACATTTGTACATAGCACATACGAAAACACAGTAAGTGACAAATAAATGTAAAATGAACACACAATTGCTCAGAGGCACCCAAAAGACAAATCAAGTCAAAACAGGCATGGCTTATGCCAAAACAACAGTGTAGTGAAATTCAGTACTTCATAAGGCAAGAATATGCAGTGGCTGATGGCATGCTTGCATAAAACTATATCTGTTCCTTTGTACTGTGTACGTACATTACTGTAAACAGTTATTTTATGTTATGGCTATGTGTGACATTTGTGCATCTCTGGCCTTCGCTTTTTACTTTTCAAACAGGTTTAAGTGGTATTATTTCCCATAGAAATGTCTGTGCATTTTAAGAATATGCCACTGTACAAAACCGTGCTACTGGTTGAGGGGGTGAAACCCTACTCAAGCAGCAATCACAATCCTTTTCAGAGTGAATTCATAAGGAAACCCTAAATTAACCTGTGCTCAACTCTCTGGTTGCTTGGTGTAGTTAAGTCAGGCGTTACTTAGAAGCAAAGTGTAAAGTATTGATGCACCAATTTAAACAGTGATAAAGTGAAAACACAACACAAAAATCCCACACCAATTTACAAAAACTGAGTATCCTTTAATAAATAATTTAAGAACCAGAGATATTCAATTTTAAATATGTAAGTAAAATAGTGCCAAAAAGTACAAAGCCCTAACTGTGGTTAACTTATCACGCTAGACTGGAACAAAATCACAAGTTCAGGCCAAAGGCGATGGAGCGTGGGCCGGTTACAGAGATCCAGGTAGGCTTGCTGAAAAAGGTACCTTAAATCTTGGCTGCGCAGCGCTGCGGAGTCAAGCGTCGAAGATGCATCAGGCAGTAGCAGTTCTGGGAAGCTATGAGACTGCAAAGATAGGTCTTATGTTGTCATCGAGGATGCCATCAACGTTGGCCTTGTGATGCAAAGTGCTGCATGAAAGATGTGTCATACACCAGCTGGTTCTACAGACGTTGAGGGGTTTGAGATTCTGAGTCCTGTGTCACTGTCATGGATGCCATCAATGTCAGTTCTGTTGAGACCACAGTTGGGCTGGTGGATCATCTTCAGCCCCACTTCCAAGGGTCGAGGGCTAGGCTGGCACCACTTGGGAGGGCAGGATTCCTGACTGACAGAGTCCAGGTGCTGAGTTAAAGGTTGTTGGAGCCTGTTCTGTCTCTCTGAGTGTCTCATTAGGAGGCCAGCAAATTAATCCTTGGCGTCCCTCTAATGGTTCTGGGTCAAGATGCAGGTCCAGTCCTGCTCACTCAGGCAGGACAAAAGCAAAAAGACGAGATGATGGATGAAATGCAGAACAAATCAAACATTCACCTCCAGTCACAGATCTTGGTTTAATCCATCAGTTTTTTTGTTCACCACGCCACCCCAGTTTGAACCCGTCATGCAAATCAGTCTTGACCCTCCTCCTCACTGGAACAGTCCAGCCTGAACTGCCCGCTCAGGTCCTCCCTGGACTGCAAACAAGCACCCTGGGACCAGTTTCGGGGTATCACCTCTCATTAACCAGGTTAGCTTGAATCCAGTAGCAAGGGTGCATGGGACTCATGTCTGGGCATACCCTTCCCACTTAGAATGACAAAAGCAAAAAAGGAAATTCGATGGACGGAATGCAGAACAAATCAAACATTCACCCCCAGTCACAGATCTTGGTTTAATCCATCATTTTTGTTTTGCTCACCACTGCACCCCAGCTTGGACCCAGCCATATGCCAACCAGTCTTGACCCTGCTCGGCATGGGAACAGTCCAGCCTGAATTGTCTAGGTCAGGTACTCCCTGGACTGGAAACAAGCATCCTGGGACCGGTTTCGGGGTATCACCCCTCATCAGCCTGGCTAGATTGAGTCCCGTAGCTCAGTGAGCATGGGACCCATGCCTGGCCATACCCTTCCCTCTTAGGGGGACAAAAGCTGAAAGAACAGATGATGGACGGAATGCGAAACAAATCAAAAATTCACCCCCAGTCACAGATCTGGGTTCAATCCATCAGCTTTTTTTGCTCACCACGCCACTCCAGTTTGGACCCAGCCATATGAAAATCAGTCTTGACACTGCTCCCCATGGGAGCAGTCCAGCCTGAACTGCCATGCCAGGTCCTCCCTAGACTGGAAAAAAGCATCCTGGGACCAGTTTCACCCCTCATCATCCAGGCTAGCTTGAATCCTGTAGCACAGTGAGCACGGGACCCACGTCTTCCCTTCCTACTTAGGGTGACAAAAGCACAAAGAGCAGATTATGGGTGATGGATTAAACACACATCTATGACTGGGGGTGAGTGTTTGAAAAGTTTCAGCACTTCATCCATCATCCTTTTCTATTGCTAAAGTCGCCCTAGGTGGCTGTGAAAGACCACCCTTAAACCTCTTTTTGTGCGTCACAAAGAACGGATGATGAGTGATGGGTTAAACACACATCTGTGACTGGGGGTGAGTGTTTGAAAAGTTTCAGCACTTCGTCCAACATCCTTTTGTATTGCTAAAGTCCCCCTAATTGGCTGTGAAAGACCACCCTTAAACTTCTTTTTGTGCAGCAATTAAGTAGAGTTAAAAACAGAAGCAATGAAGTCCTTCCAGCATTGATGTAAAAAGTGAAGAAAGAGTGTGGAAGCTGCACTACAAATTCAAGTCCCTTGACTGTGGACAAACATGCTCAATTGTGCTTTAATATCAAGTCACCAAAGGCATAAACACCCATCACATTTTCTACAACAATCAGGGCCTGATTGACAAAGGTAAGTTACACTTCTTAGTAAGTTTATACTTTATAGTAAGTTTACGACTTTCAGTATTCACAATTTTTTAGTGTAAACATACAATAAAAGTGTAAGTTACATGTCTACACCCGCAGACTAATGCAATTCACTTACTCTTGTGTAGGGGGTGGCTCCTCGCACTAAAACCCCTCCCTCCCCTCCCACAACCCCTCTTACTCTTCCTTAATCTCAACCCGTTTAGTAGTATTTCTGATCCTTTCTTGCCCACTCCAATGTTTAACTCCCACATTTAATACTAAAGCCTATACTTACATGTGCGGAAAATCTGCAGTCAGGAACAGAACTCCGCACATATAGGTAAAGACAAAACCGATGATGTTTTGCAGTACTACAAAGCGCAGTGTGTGAATCAATATCTCAGTGTTCAATGGTAAAAGAAAGGCTGAAAGTGCTATTTCTTCCTAATCACAAAATATTATTCCCTGCTTTTCAACACAAGAGAGCTGTCTTGGTTGCTAGAGGAAAAAAGTGTACCAAAATTGGAAATGTGGAGTCTATTCACCTCTACAGCAATATAACATATGCCACCTCGTGAATACAGACAAGGATATTTTATGCTAAAAAACAAGATTGGGTGTTATTGCCTAATTCAACACTTAAATGGAGTAAACATATATTTACAAAATAATAGCTGAAGAATTTCACCTTGAAATTAGTTGGTTACCACCATCATAAGCAAAAACATCCATATTTCTATTAATCTAGTCCTATGACAGAAAGCTCTTAGGCCATCACGTTGAGGCACACAAGCTTTTTGGGTCTTTAATTGGTTGTTATATTGACCCCACGAACGCTCACTAAGTCATGGAGCGACAGCAGCATGTCTCATAGGTCATTCTGGGACACATCGGTATATGATAACTGATTTTTAAGGAGAAAATTAACTACAAGGGGGCTTTTTCACTTAATGCAGGTCACTCTAACGAGGCAGCTAAATATAGGGCTCAGGCAAGAAAGTAGAACGGCATACATTTTCTTGGATTCTCCAGATCATTTAAACCAGGTTTCTTAAAGGGTGGGGTCGGACATTCCCTCTAAATTTTAGAGTGTTAATTACCATGACAAACACTATTTAATTTCATCAGCTATTCATTTCTGATTCCAAACTCTCAACAAAATGTTATGAACAAAACGCTCTCTAAGCAAAAGTGGGAACCCCCAACTCACTTGAGTGTAAACACTCGTGAGAGAACCAAATGTTTCTATGTTTCACAAGGCGGCAAAGGGCAAAAAAGCAAATTAACTATTTATTTTTGAAGGACGCTGGGCACTCATCCATCCAGCAATGGCCTGCTTAATCTAGAAGCCTGCTCTTCACTCGTGTTGCAGTGCAGGAACACGTGTAGGCTCACCTTGAAATAAGGGAGTTCCTATAATTAAGCTTTTGGTTCTGGTATGTAGTGGAAAAACAACGTTTTATTTAGACGTCCTTCTGTAGAGGAAACAATAGGAACCTTCTGTCTGAACAAAGTATAATATTCTACTGACCAATTAGTAAGGCTAAAATAAAAAGGTATAATTTCAACACTAATTTTCAGCCTCTGTTTGGGCTTTCATCAAGGACCCATTCCAGTCTGTGTGATTGGACAACTGTGGCACAAAGGTGTCCCTAAAGAGAATTATGTAATGCTAGACTGGTCTTTTTAGATTCTGGTGGGGGTATTACTCTCCACTATATGTGGCTTCCTCTACAGAAAATAGAGCAAAAGACTATTAGAATGTGGCATTTGGAATTTGGACACCTGTAGTAGTTTAACGTGGTCCTGCAGACATCTTCTGACACTGGTGTCAAATAATCAATTTGTTTTATTCTCATTGCGACACGCACATTGGGTTTAAATAATTGTACACCATGTCAATCAGTCAATCAATTAGGGTTTTTATAAAGCACGACTACGTGAGGGTCTCAAGGTGCTGAGTGGGGAGTGGGGGTGTGTCAGGTGGATCTTCTGATTAGTTGAAGAGCCAGGTCTTGAGGTCCTTCCTGAATTGCATCAGCCATGGTGATTGCATGAGGTGCAGAGGCAGGGAGCTCCAGGTCTTCGCAGAGAGGTAGGAGAAGGGTCTTCCTCCATCTGTGGTCTTGCGGATCCACAGGATGTTGGCTAGGGCCAGTTGGGCAGAGCAGAGATGTATGGTGGGAGTGCAGAAGGAGAGGCATGGTTGAGGTGTGGAGATCTGGCATTGTGGAGGGCTTTGTAGGCGTGCATGAGGAACTTGAAGGTAATTCTTTTGTTGATAGGTAGCCAGTGAAGGTCTCTCAGGCGGCTGGTGATGTGGCTGCGGTGTGGGATGTTTAGGATGAGTCCAGCGGAGGCGTTCTGGATGTTGTGCAGTTTCTTTAGAAGTTTCTTGGTGATGCTGGCATAGAGTGCGTTGCTGTAGTTGAGTCTGCTGCTGACAAGCGCATGGGTGACAGTTTTCCTGGATTCGGTGGGGATCCACCTGAAGATCTTTTGAAGCAGGCAGATTGTGTGGAAGCAGGATGACAAAATAGTGTTGATTTGGCAGTTCATTGACAGCGAGAATCCCAGGATGATGCTGAGGTTTTGTGCGTGGTCCGTGGGTGAAGACGGGGGTTCTGAGCACTGCAGGCCACCAGGAGTCATCCCATGCAGAGGGTGTGGAGCCCAGGATGAGGACTTCCGTCTTGTCTGAGTTAAGCTTGAGGCAACTGTCCTTCATCCAAGTGGCGATTGCCTTTACCCCGTTGTGGAAGTTGCTCTTGGCAGCTAATGGTTTATCTGTGAGGGAGAGAATCAGCTGGGTGTGGTCAGCATAGGAGACAATGTTGAGTCTTTTGCTTTTGACGATGGCTGCAACAAGGGCCATGTAGATGCTGAAGAGGGTGGGGCTCAGGGAGGATCCCTGAGGCACTCTGCAGCTGATCTCTGTGGGTTCTGAGTTGAGCGGTGGAAGTCTAACTCTCTGTGTTCTGCCAGTGAGGAAGGAGCGGATCCATTCTAGGGCTTTGTCGTGAATGCCGGCATCGTGGGTGTGGTGGGAGACAGTGTTGAAGGTGGCTGAGAGGTCCAGGAGGATGAGGGCCACAGTTTTGCCTCCGTCGAGAGGGTGTAGATGTCGACTGTAGCAGTGAGGAGAGCGGTCCTGGTGCTGTGGCTGCTTTTGAAGCCTGATTGGGAAAGGTCCAGGATGTGGTTCTTTTTGCAGAGCTAAGTGTTGATAGCTTTCTCTATGACTTTTGCAGAGCTAAGTGTTGATAGCTTTCTCTATGACTTTGGATGGGTAGGGGAGCAGCGAGTTGCTTCTGTAGTTCTTGAGGTCCATCGGGTTTCTTCAGCAGGGGGTTGTACTCTGCATGGTTCCAGTCTTTCGGGAAGGTGGAGGGCTCGATGGAGCAGTTGATAGTATGGCAGAGTTCGGGTGCAAGGGCAGTGCCGGCTCTGTTAAAGATGTGGTGAGGGCAGGGATCCAGGAGGTTCGGAGTGGATCCTCTTCATGATCCTGAGGGTGTCATCATAGGTGAGGATGGTCCAGTTGGATAAGATCTGCTGGGGTCTGGAGTCATTGGGTGCAGTAGTTGAGGGTCAAGTAGGTGGGTCTTTGGCTTCGAAGCTGCCATAGATCTCCTTCATCTTGTGGTGGAAGAAGGTGGTGAGGTTATTGCAGAGGTATAGAGAGGGGGAATGCCGGCTGTCTAAGTGTTGAGTTTAGCAAATTCTTTAACTACGGCGAAGAGTTCTTTGCTGCTGTGTGCACTGGAGTTGATGCATTCCTATACGGCTGCTTTCTTTGTTGTTCTGATGAGGTGGTGGTGTGTGGTGACAGCGGTTTTGAAGGCTGTGTGAACTTCCACATGCCTGCTGCTCCTCCATCTTTTCTCAAGCCGTCTGCAGGTGTGCTTGGACTCTTGGAGGGTGGAGGAGAACCAGCTGGCTTTCTTGGAGGGCTGCTTGTGAGAGGGTTTCCTGAGGGGAGCCAGTGTATTGGCGCAGTCAGATATCCAGTGGTGGAGGTTGTGTGCTGCGGTGTTGGCGTACATGGATGTCTGTATTGGGATTTACCTAAGGGAGGTGGTGAGTTTGTCGTTGGTGACCTTGTTCCAGATTCCCCAAGGATTGCAGTGTACATGGTGGCATACAGTGGGTTGGGTGAAGGAGAAGTGGATGCATTGGTGGTCGGACCAGTGTAGCTCGGAGGTGTGGCTGACGGAGATGTTGTTGCTTGCAGAGAAGTTGGGGTTGAGGGTGTGTCCTGATTGGAGTTTTGACCCACTGTTTGAGTCTGAGGGTGTCAAGGATGTAGCCCATTGAGACAAGAGAGTGGAGAGTGATGAAGTCAGGAATAGCTTAACTCAACGTTACTCAAAGTACGGCCCGCGGGCCGCCAGCGGCCCCACGGACCTACCTTGGCGGCCAGCGGACACGTACAAGAAACGCCATATAATAATGGCCGCAGTATATAAACATAGAAGAGGGCCGCGGGAGCATGCGCAATAGTGGCTTCTTTGCGCATGCTCCCGCGGCCTTCCTCTATGTTTACGTACGGTGGCCATTATTTATGGCGTTCCATGACGATCCTGGAAGCCAAAGCCCCTTAAAAGTCAGCGCTTGCAGCTAACTTTTACGGGGCTTTTTCGTCTGCTTCCTGTCACTGGCTCCACGTCTGCCGCCCGCCTGCCTGCCGTTCTACATTTGTGGCATCTTTACAGTGCTTTATTGAGGCAGGTAAGGCTCTTTGGTTATTTATTTATTTGTTTTTAATGTAGTGTGTGTGTTACTGGGGTAGGGGTGAGAGCAGATTGCGCTGTGTGTGTGCGCTATGTGTGTGTGTTACTGGGGTAGGGGTGAGAGCAGATGTCGCTGTGTGTGTGTGCTGTGTGTGTGTTACTGGGGTAGGGGTGAGAGCAGATTGCGCTGTGTGTGTGTGCGCTGTGTGTGTGTTACTGGGGTAGGGGTGAGAGCAGATGGCGCTGTGTGTGTGCGCTGTGTGTTACTGGGGTAGGGGTGAGAGCAGATGGCACTGTGTGTGATACTGGGGTAGGGGTGAGAGCAGATGGCGCTGTGTGTGTATGGCGCTGTGTGTGTTACTGGGGTAGGGGTGAGAGCAGATGGCGCTGTGTGCAGATGGCGCTGTGTGTGTTACTGGGGTAGGGGTGAGAGCAGATGGCGCTGTGTGTGATACTGGGGTAGGGGTGAGAGCAGATGGCGCTGTGTGCAGATGGCACTGTGTGTGTTACTGGGGTAGGGGTGAGAGCAGATGGCACTGTGTGCAGATGGCGCTGTGTGTGTTACTGGGGTAGGGGTGAGAGCAGATGGCGCTGTGTGTGTTACTGGGGTACGGGTGAGAGCAGATGGCGCTGTGTGCAGATGGCGCTGTGTGTGTATGGCGCTGTGTGTGTTACTGGGCTAGGGGTGAGTGCAGATGGCGCTGTGTGTGATACTGGGGTAGGGGTGAGAGCAGATGGCGCTGTGTGCAGATGGCGCTGTGTGTGTTACTGGGGTAGGGGTGAGAGCAGATGGCGCTGTGTGCAGATGGCGCTGTGTGTGATACTGGGGTAGGGGTGAGAGCAGATGGCGCTGTGTGCAGATGGCACTTTGTGTGTTACTGGGGTAGGGGTGAGAGCAGATGGCACTGTGTGCAGATGGCGCTGTGTGTGTTACTGGGGTAGGGGTCAGAGCAGATGGCGCTGTGTGTGTTACTGGGGTACGGGTGAGAGCAGATGGCGCTGTGTGCAGATGGCGCTGTGTGCAGATGGCGCTGTGTGTATGGTGCTGTGTGTGTTACTGGGGTAGGGGTGAGAGCAGATGGCGCTGTGTGATACTGGGGTAGGGGTGAGAGCAGATGGCGCTGTGTGTGTTACTGGGGTAGGGGTGAGAGCAGATGGCGCTGTATGCAGATGGCGCTGTGTGTGTTACTGGGGTAGGGGTGAGAGCAGATGGCGCTGTGTGTGTTACTGGGGTAGAGGTGAGAGCAGATGGCGCTGTGTGCAGATGGCGCTGTGTGTGTATGGCGCTGTGTGTGTTACTGGGGTAGGGGTGAGAGCAGATGGCGCTGTGTGTGATACTGGGGTAGGGGTGAGAGCAGATGGTGCTGTGTGCAGATGGCGCTGTGTGTGTTACTGGGGTAGGGGTGAGAGCAGATGGCGCTGTGTGTGTTACTGGGGTAGGGGTGAGAGCAGATGGCGCTGTGTGTGATACTGGGGTAGGGGTGAGAGCAGATGGCGCTGTGTGCAGATGGCGCTCTGTGCAGATAGCGCTGTGTGTGTTACTGGGGTAGGGGTGAGAGCAGATGGCGCTGTGTGCAGATGGCGCTGTGTGTGTTACTGGGGTAGGGGTGAGAGCAGATGGCGCTGTGTGCAGATAGCACTGTGTGTGTTTCTGGGGTAGGGGTGAGAGCAGATGGCGCTGTGTGTGTTACTGGGGTAGGGGTGAGAGCAGAGGGCGCTGTGTGCAGATGGCGGTAGGGGTGAGAGCAGATGGCGCTGTGTGTGATAGACCTGACCCTGCAAGGGTAAGAACTGCGCTGCTGTATCTTTGTCTTGTAATGCTTAGGCACCAAGTTAGACCTTTGTTTGTGCAACCTCCAAACAATAATGCTTACTTTTATAACCCATACCCACCAACCCAGTACAGCCAGAGAGAAACCACCCACCCATGAAAACTACCATAAACTACCAAAATCAGATGACAATCCCAATATAAATCAAACCATTTGTGAAGTGTCCAGTGGGATACACTGTGTGTGATGGGCAAACACCTTCAGCTTACTCCTCCTCCCAGGGGTGCGGTTGATAACTGGCTGCTGCATTTAATTAAATGTCTCTTGTGATTAGGATAGGGATATACTCTGGAACATTCCCATTTGGCTCTTGTGATTAGTGTAGGAATATACTACTAGAGCCAGGGCTGTTGAAAATGTCTTACAATAATACACTTTTTTTAATCTGGCCCCTGGCATTTCGTGCACAGTTGATTTCTATTGCTGTGTGACCCAGCATGCTGAAAAAAAACAGTCTCTAAAAAGGGGCCCGTATACCATTCATTGGCCTCATTATCCCTCTAGTATGCCTAGCAGGTTGCAAGCATAATTGCAAAAAATACTTTTTATAACATGGTTCTCTGGGAATCGGCAAAGGCCATCATGTGTGTTGACAATTGTTAGATCACGGTATGCTTTGTTTCCTTTTACACATCACTTTATATTACTTTGGTGTTGTGCACAGAGGTCTGTAGCGAGACGCAGTGTTGGTCCATTGGTCGTGAGGCGGTGTCGGTCCATCGGTCGCTCGTGAAGTGTTGTTGGTCGTGAAGTGGTGTCAGTCCTTCGGCTGTGAGGGGAAAATCTGATTCCTGACCGTTGATACTCATTGCACAAACTTGCTGAGACCAATGGCCTGCAGTGCAGTTACCAAGCCTTGCAAACAACCCAGATCCATACACAGTGAACACAGATCATTCCAGGCAGCATGGGAAGAAGAGTACTTGTTTGTTGAATGGCCAAAGGAGAAAGCTACCTGTTTGCTTTGCAAAGAGAAAGTAAATGTTCTTAAGCAATATAACCTGGAACGGCACTACAAAACTCGACACGCAAGTTATAGTGAGAACTTCCCATTGCACTCACAACTGCGTTCAGCAAAAGTGGCATCGTTAAAGCAAACACTTCTTTCCCAGCAGAAGCTCTTCCTTTGCCAAATGAAGGAATGTGAGGCTGTTACAGAAGCATCATTCAAAATATGCTACCTGCTTGCCAAACATAAGAAGCCATTCACGGAGGCAGAGCTGGTGAAGAAATGTTTCCTTTCAGCAGCTGAAATTTTGTTTGAAAACTATAGCAACAAATCCAGCATTTTAAAAGAAATTGGTGCATTATAGCTATCGGATTCCACTTGTGCACGCAGAATAGAGGCAATGGGTGAAAATATCCAGCAGCAGGTGATCAAAGCTGTCAGAGAGTCACCGTTCTTCAGCATTGCCATGGATGAGTCCACAGATATAGGCGATGTGGCCCAGTTATTAGTTTGGGTGAGGTATTTGGACCAATAGCTTCATCCCAAAGAAGAGCTCCTGTGCCTTCTACCACTGCACGGGCACACAAGAGGAGAAGATATTCTGGACAGTATCTGCAACTACTTCGAAACACATCACATACCACTGGACAGTCTTGTTAGCATCACAACAGATGGTGCTCCTGCTATGGTAGGCCATGACAGAGGCTTTCTATCTTTGCTTAAAAAGAAGCTCACTGGACAGCCTGTAATAGACTAGCACTTCATTATTCATCAGGAAGTTCTGTGTGCAAAATTAAAGCATGGAGAACTGAATAACGTCCTAAAACTTGCAGTGAAAATTGTTAATTTTATTCGCGCCAAAGCCCTTAACCATAGACTTTTTAAGGCTATGCTGCAGGATTCTGAAGCTGAATATACAAACATCTTGATGCACACTGAAGTGCGATGGCTAAGCAAAGGGAAAGTTCTGGAGCGGTTCATTGCTTTGCTTCCTGAAATTGAACACTTTACAAACAGCAGAGGTCAAACATTCCCAGAACTAAAGGATGTGAAATGGCTTTTAATGCTCCATTTTCTTTCAGATCTATTTGCACACTTCAATGCTCTTAATTTGATGCTGCAAGGCAAACAACAGCTTGTGTGGTCCACGATGAATGGTATTTACTCATTTGAAAGTAAGCTTGTGCTATTCAAAGAACAACTGGATGTTGCTGACTTCACCCACTTTCCAAAATTGTTGGTTGTGACTCAGAGGTTTCCAAATGTACAAGAAATGCTCCCAACGCTAACTCTTGGTGCATGTCTTGAGGAAATTTCTGGGTAGATCAAAAGGTGATTTTCTCAATTCAGAACCCTCACCCCCCTGTTCAGGCTGGTTGAAAACCCCTGGATGGTGAGTGCACGAAATCTTGATGCTGTTGAACTTATTGGCGTGAAAAGACCGCAAGCACAAATGGAGCTGATAGACATAAAGTACAACTCAGCTCTCGGAACATCTTTTTTGGGGCAAGCACCAGAAGAATTCTGGAACACTGTGCCTTCTGACAAATTTCCTGTTCTTTTTACAGTGGCCCAGAAAATTATTTGTATCTTTGGGTCAACATATTTTTGCGAAAGTTCGTTTTCCACAATGGGACTTTTGAAGAGCAAATTCAGAAATAAGCTAACAGACTTACATCTGGATCAGGTCGTAAGGCTTGCCGTTTCAGACATAATACCAGATTACAGAACACTAATAAGAGACAGGAAGTGTAAAATAAGTTCTTAGTATGTCTTCCTTTGACATACCTATTTTCCAGACTCAGAGAAAACTGTGCTGCATTGGGTCTGTGCTGAATATCCTGTTCACAAGGATTACCATGCCATGCCTCTTAAGATTACTATTGTCTGATAATAAAAATGTTTTTCAAAATGTCCTCTTTGTAGGTTTGTAGTTATACCTGGATTCAAAATGCAGCATTGTTTAGCAATGTTTTGAAAAAGGGGGTGGGGTGGTTGTGCCCCCTATAAGTCCCGCTCCCCCCACCCCCGCTGTCACTTCAGTGCGGCCCTCGGCCGCAAACCATACTGCAATTTTGGCCCCGAGAAAAAGCTTGTGAGTACCCATGGCTAAACTGAAGGGGGGCAGGGTCTGCAGAGTCTGTACATGAGGGTTCAGTACAGGGTGGTGTTCGGTTGGTCTGGATCTAGAAGTGGAGGTGTTCCATGTCAGGTGAGAGGTGGACAGAGCTGGTTGTAAGGCGAAGGGTGTTTCTATTTACAATGGTGATGCCTCCTCCTGATCGGTTGACAAAGTCCTTGTGGATGATTTTGTAGCCGTCGGGGATGGCAGTTGTGATGTCTGGGGCTAAGGTAGAGTTCAGAGAGGTTTCCGTAAAGAAGGTGATGTCTGGGGAGATGGAGTCAAGCAGGTCCCAGATCTCCGCGGCGTGTCTCGTGAAGGAGCAGGTATTGAGTAGGATGTAATTAAATAAAGGTACACTGTTCCAATAAAAATCATCAAACCAGGAGACCCGTGATCTCAGGAGCTAGAACCCTCAAGCATCACACTGGATGACTGGCATCATCATCGGGAAATGCTCCTCACCAGGCCGGCACTGCAATGCCTGGTGGGCACCCCGATGTGGGGGCTCTCAGCCGGACTCTTATGATAGTGACTGGTAGGTTCAACTATACAGACTATGATGCTTAAAGTCAGCACCAATACACACGAAGAGAAAAAAGAGGTTAAAATTGGTTATTCATCCACTGGACACCATCATTTAAGCAATCTGATATAACAAGGATGAAGACCAAGGTTAAAATCAAAAAACTTGAAAGAGAAAATTTAAGGATTATGCTCAAAACCTTTCAAAAATAAGGATATTGCAGAGAGTCCTAGATATTAAAGAACCTCTGTGCTATGGTCTATAGTAGGATGTATCTGATGTGGTCGGTTCCTGTTCTTGAAGGTTGTGCTGTTGATGGGTCTTGTGTGCGGTGAGAGGAGAAGGTGCAGTTGCAAAAGGTGAACGAGCCTTGAATGTTCTTCAGTGATGCGAGGTGGCAGGCAGTGGACCACCCAGGGTTGAGTGCGTGGAGGGTGCTGGAGTTGTACAGTTGGATGGTCTGATGACTATCGTTCATGGCGCTGGGTGCAGTCCAGGCACGGACGGGCACAGATGGGCTTGACTTTTGCCACGCACGCTGTTCGTAGCCACCATTAAGCAGTGATTCAGGAGGGCTGAACGGCTGGGAGGCATGAAAACAGCACTGGAAGGGGGTGGTGCAGCAGGGGACGAGCAGCCGCAAAGGCACAAAAAGAAAAACATGCGCGAAAAAGAGGAGAAATTAGAGAAAGTGAAAGAAAGCAGTAATAGATGAGAAGGAAGGTGGAAAAAAGAGCAGAGGAGCAAAAAGGCAGAAAGCAGAAAAGACAAAGGGCAGAGAGCAGCAACAGAGCAGAGATACTTCCCCACTGGACCACCAGGTATGAGGCGAAGGCAGGTGCCTGCGGTGGAGGGGGGTCTCGAACTAAGGACCCAAACTGTTTATAAACCTATCACATTGAAAATACGAGGGCATAACTTAACGCACCCCATCACTAGACGTGTTTGATTAAAAAATTTAAAAGGGGCAGCATGATTAGGGTATGGGTCAGCAAACACTTCAACAATAAATAGCAGCACACATCACTCAATTTCAATAGCACATGCAAGTTTGTAATAACTTCTTCTGTCTAATGTGTTTCAAGAATCGCATATAGCAGTGTCTAATTATACTGAAAGAAGAGGAAGTCGGGAAATAGCTTGGTGCCGGAAGCGCCAGTGCTGTTGCCAGCTTTTTATTACATTGAAATAAAAGCATGGAACTCACAGAGAAGGTGTGATATTCAGTCAGAGTCTGGCAAGTGAAGTGGAACAGTATGCTTCGTTTTATACAACTCTGGCTACAGAATCATACGTTTTCCGAACACCTTACCTCTCAAATCAGAAAATTTGGACTGGTCTAATAAAATAAGACGAAGTAGGACTGAGTCGAATTTCGGATGCCCAACAATAGCAATGTAACACATCATGTGCAAATACGTGCTGTTAAATTAATCATGGCCTTACATCCATAACTTTAGAAATTATAGCTACCTGAATCAGACTCTGGGGGTGATTCTGACCTCGGCGGTAAAATGCCCTTACCGCCGGTCAGAAGACCGCCATAACACCGCCGCGGCCGCGGTCAACCACCACGGTCATTCTGACCCACAACGGCCAAACCTCCAAAAATCCGTCCTCCACTGCAGCCCGCCACATCGGCGGGCAGCGATAAACTGGAGATGACCAAACCTCCACCGTCACGCCAACAGAAATACGCCCATGCCATTACGACCCACGAATCCACACGGCGGTCATTCAAACGCGGTATTCCATTGGCGCTACACACCGCCGCGGTCAGAATACACACACATCACCAAAACACAGCCACATTGGACAATTTGAAAAACACACACCTGATACACATACACACACCACTCCCACACAATCAACCAACTATAAAACACACACCCACATCACCCACAAACCCCTGCGACCCCAATTACTGAGAGAAGGAGAGAGAGACACAGCAGACAATCCAAAGCAAGACACACTGAGGCACACTACACCATCACACACACCACATAGTAGCACAAAGCACCACTCACCAACACACTCCTCATCACATACACCACCCCACACCTCACCCACACCACCCCATGGCACCCCAAAGGCATCCACGATTTTCGGACCAAGAACTCCGGGTCATGGTGGAGGAAATCCTAAGAGTGGAACCCCAGCTCTTCGGCTCGCAGGTGCAGCACACCAGTATAGCCAGGAAGGCGGAGCTATGGCAGCGGATCGTGGACAGGGTCAACGCGGTGGGACAGCATCCCAGGAATAGGGAGGACATCCGCAAAAGATGGAACGACCTACGGGGGAAGGTCCGATCGATGGTCTCCAGGCACAACATCGCGGTCCAGAAGACTGGCGGCGGACCCCCACCCACCCCTCCCGAATTTACATCGTGGGAGCAAGAGGTCTTGACCATCCTGCATCCTCAGGGCCTCGCAGGAGTAGCCGGAGGAATGGACTCTGGTAAGTCCCATCTCAACTACTATATCCCCCCCACCCCACCAGCATGCCAACCCACACCCCCACCCTCACCCCCAACCCCCCAGCACACATCCTTCCTGACAATGTCTCACCAGCACAACCCACCCATCCCAACACCAACTCCTGCATGCCAACACAAACCATGGGCACCCATCACCTAAGCATGACCACTGCACTAACCCCTCCCCCCCACTAAATACCCTCACAACACCTCCCTCCAGGGAATGCCTGCACTGGGGGACAAGGGCACCCACAACACGCATGCTATTGCACACACAGAAACAATAACCAAACTCTCTTACCCCATGCAGGACCCGAACGACAACACACCAGCCAGGAGGGTCCAGAAGTGTCCATCCCACCACCGGAACAGGCCCACACTGAGGATAGCAGCTCTGTCGACAGTGAACCTGATGACCAGCCCGGACCATCGGGGACCTCTGGGCAGTCGGTTCCCCTCACCCAGACACAGGCCACACCAGACCCGACCCCCTCTGCCGACACCAGCACAGCTCCCACCCAGCGGGCCCATGCCTCTGTCTCTAGGACAGTTCAATCAGCGGTGTGTCTGCCACTACAGGGCACCCAGGCTAACCCGACACCCCAACAACAACAGGGACCTGGGGGCAGTGGGAGCGGGCACACCGGCCAGGGGACAGAGGCCGGGGGAAACCGGGCAGCTCGGAGGGCTGCTGTGCGACAGGGGGGGGAGGAGAGGCCCAGGGAACCCACTCTCCAAGAGGCCCTCACCACCATCATGGGGGCATACCACCACTCCCAAGAAACGATGGCGACGGTACTGGCCAGGTTCACTGAGATCCAGGCACAGCAGGAAGAACGCTACATGGGGTTCAGGGAGGAGCTGAGAATCATCGGGACCGCAATGGGGACCATCGTCCTGGCCCTCCACAGGATAGAGGACGCGTTGCGGGACCATGGTGCACCACACAGGGCCCCTGTCACTAGGCCGGACCAGGAACAGCCTACCACCTCCGCCGGCGCTAGTGGACAGGAGGTCCCAACACCTCGACAGCCCCCCAGAACCCCACCTCCTGCTGAAGAACAACCACCCCGTAAGAGGAGCCTGAGACCAAAGAAAAAGACAGAGTAGGATGTCAAGACCCCCGTCAGCAGGACATACCCCCTCAAGTCTTCCCACTGTCCCACATTGCCACCCTGTCCAACCATGAACTGCCTATGCTCCATCCTTCCACAGGCAAAAGAACAATGCACCTGTGAGACTGAGAACTGGACTCTGCCATGGATATTCCTCCACCCCCACCCATCACCCTTAGAATCACATGTACCGGTATCTAGCACTGTAAATAAATTACATTTTGCACACAAACCTGTTTTGAGTCATGCTGTATTATTAACAAATGGATAACATATTACTGTTCAATTTCTGTTCTGTCAATTAGTCATGACAACATACCAATGTCAATACGCTGTATTTCATGGGCGAACCAAGCAGAAGTCAGGTACTGAGTCAGACAGCACTGAGAAGGGAAGGGAAAGGCATAAATTAATAAAAAACATCTGTGGGGAACTACAGAAAGAACAGATGCAGGAGGCTAGAAGCAATTGTGAAATGGCGTGGGTGATTCTTACCTGGGTGTTACTGGAAATACTGTTGTATCACTCTGTCCCTATTGTCTGTGTCGTCCTCAGAGTCTTCCTCCTCTTCACTCTCCACAGGCTCCACGGCTTCTACAACACCACCATCTGGACCATCCTCCTGCAGGAAAGGCACCTGGCGTCGCAAAGCCAGGTTGTGAAGCATACAGCACGCCACGATGATATGGCACACCTTCTTTGGTGAGTACATTAGGGATCCACCAGTCATATGCAGGCACCTAAACCTGGCCTTCAGGAGGCCAAAGGTTCGCTCAATCACCCTCCTTGTACGCCCATGGGCCTCATTGTAGCGTTCCTCTGCCCTTGTCCGGGGATTCCTTACTGGGGTCAGTAGCCACGGCAGGTTGGGGTAACCAGAGTCACCTATTAGCCACACACGTTGTCTCTGTAGCTGCTCCATCACATAGGGGATGCTGCTATTTCGCATCACATACGCGTCATGCACTGACCCTGGGAACTTGGCATTTACATGGGAGATGTACTGGTCAGCCAAACAGACCACCTGGACATTCATCGAATGATAATTTTTTCTGTTTCGGTACACCTGCTCATCGTCTTTTGGGGGTACCAAAGCCACATGGGTCCCATCAATGGCACCAATGATGTTGGGGATATGTCCAAGGGCACAGAAATCACCCTTCACTGTGGGCAAGTCACCCTCCTCGGGGAAAATGATGTAGCTCCGCATGAGTTTCATCAGGGCAGACAACACTCTGCTCAAAATCTTAGAAAACATAGGCTGAGACATTCCAGATGACATGGCCACTGTGGTCTGGAATGACCCACTGGCCAAAAAATGGAGGACTGACAAAACCTGCACCAAAGGGGGAATCCCTGTGGGTTGGCGGATGGGGGACATCAGGGCTGGCTCCAGCTGGGCACACAGTTCATGGATAGTGGCACGGTCAAGTCGGTATCGAAGTATTATATGGCGTTCTTCCATTGTCGACAGGTCCACCAGCGGTCGGTACACGCGAGGATTCCTCCTTCTCATCCCAAGTCCCAGCGGACGGTGCCTAGGAAGGACAACATGGAGCACAGAGTCAGCCAAACCACAGGTACGTACAGACAGCTTGCACAGTTAAAGAATGGCAATGGGTTGAAAGGCGTGTATGTGTGGCAATGCAAGGCCTAGGCCTGTGTGTCGCAGTCAAAATTAAGCCATGTGGGCCCTTGAAATGGCGGCTGCCTGACCTGTGAAGTGGGACAATGGGATGTGAGGTCACTGCGCTGGCGGGGCACACCGTGGCGGTAGGCGGTCGAAGACCGCGGCGCAAAGCCGCATTGGTTAACATTGAAGCCTATGGGTTTCAGGAGCCAATAACGAAGTGCGCCGGCGGTCGCGGTACGCACCGCCGCGGACGTGACCGCCATTTTCTATCTGCTAAATCACTCGAGACCTGATCATCCACAGGAGAGGACCTATACTGCAGGTGCTGCTGTGACCTCGGTCTGGAAGATACAATGGCTGCTGCGACTGGGCAAAGGGCCCCTGCCTTCACGTCTGAAGAATTGGACAAGCTCGTGGATGGGGTCCTCCCCCAGTATGCGCTACTCTACGGTCCTCCAGACCAACAAGTGAGTACACCGGGTGCTAATGGAATGGGCTATGCCTGTGTGGATTGGGGTGGATGTAAGTTGGTGGGGTGGGGGGCGAATGAGGAGTGCAACGCCCGACAGATGAGAGCATGTGCCATATGGCAAAGTGGGTGGGGGGGGGCCAATTACATCTAACATGCAGGCCATTGATGATTTCCTCCTTTCCACCCTGTACATGTCTAATAGGTCAGCGCCCATCAGAAGATCGAGATTTGGCGTGCCATCGCCAAGGAAGTCCGGACCTTGGGGGTCCACAACAGACGGGGCACCCACTGCCGCAAGAGGTGGGAGGACATCCGCCGCGGAACAAGGAAGACCGCAGAAACACTGCTGGGGATGGCCTCCCAACCTAGGAGGGGTGCCAGTCGCACCATGACCCCCCTGATGTCCCGGATCCTGGTGGTGGCCTACCCTGAATTGGATGGGCGCTTTAAGACATCACAGCAGACACAAGGGGGTGAGTATCAGCACATTCTCCTATCTTTCTGCGCAGTGGAGGCGTCTGGGTGGGGGAGGAGGGCTGTGGGTGACATTAGGCCAGGGCGCTTTCTGTAGTGTAGTCCTCTCCCTTAGGCATGGCCCTGTGCCCCCGGCCCCCACCTCGGTAGGGTGACAAGTACAGCCATTGAAGGTCCAGCATCTCCCATGTGCGCGTTTGACGTCTCTTGGCCTGTTGTCTTAGTCAGTAGTACTGAGTAGTGTACCCCGAATGCGCGGCTTAGTGCATTAGGCACCTGTGTCTGTCCTCTCCGCCAACGGTGTTGACATTGCATGCACTCAACCTGGTCTTCTTTTTTCTCCCCCCACCCTTTCTCTCCATCTTCTTGTGCATGTGTGCATTAGCATCATCAGGCGGAGGAGATTTGGCATCGGAGCACGAGGGAGCTGCAGGACACAAGGCCCCGGTGGGCCCAGGAACAGACACCGAGGGCACCAGTGATCCGGAGGGCGAGGGGAGCACCACGACGGGGACCGCTGGTGAGAGCAGCGAAAGCGACACGTCCTCGGATGGGAGCTCCCTAGGGGTGGCGGCAACATCCGTGCCCCCCGCCTCTACAGGTACAGCCGCCACCCAGCGCACCAGCCCCGCCCTCCCAGCAGCCCCTCAGTCTTCGCTCCGTGCCGGTTCGCCCAGGAAGGCGCGCGTCTCCTTCGCCCCAGGCACCTCAGCCCCTGCCGCCCCTGCTGCCCTCAGTGCGGAGCTCATTGACCTGGTAAGGACGCTCATTGTTGGGCAGACGACCCTTTTGAATGCCATCCAGGGTGTGCAAAGGGAGGTGCAACAGAGCAATGCGTACCTGGAGGGCATTCATTCGGGTCAGGCTGCCCATCAACGAGCGTTCACTGCTCTGGCCTCAGCACTGACGGCAGCCATTGTCCCTGTTTCCAGCCTCCCTCTTCTGACTGCCTCCAGCCTGTCTCTGTCTCCTGTTCCTCAGCCTATCCCATCCACACCGTCAGACCAGCCTGCACACACCTCAACACCCAAGAGCAGCTCATCCAAACACAAGCACCACAGATCCCGCAAACACTCACCCGAGCAACACCCAGATGCAGACATGCCAACAGCCACTGCCACCCCTGTGTCCCCCTCCTCCTCGTCTCCCTCCTCCCTCCCTGTGACGTCTACACTCACACCTGCATGCACCCCAACATCAGCCAGTGCTTCCATCACCACCTCACCCTCCAGTACAGTCCACACTCGTGCAGTCACCACCCCCACTGCCATGTACACATCCCCTGTGTCCTCTCCCACTGTGTCTGTCACCCCCTCTTCCAAGACACACAAACGCAGGCAGCCCCCCACCCAACAGCCATCCACCTCACGACAGCCTACAGCACCAGCACCTTCACCCAATGACAGCACACCTGACTCTCCTACAACCACCTCCTCTACCTCCACTTCCATCTCCACTTCTCCTACCCTTTACCTTGGCCCTAAAAAACTTTTCCTGGCTAACCTTAACCTCTTTCCCCCCGATGACCTCCCCCATCCATCTTCAAAGAGTCCCAAGAGCACCGCAGCCACCACCAGCCCAGCTTCGGGTGTCACTGTTGTGCCTGGGTTCTGGAGCCCACCCTTTGCCAGCAGTGACACATCGATCAGCAGCAAGGACACGTCCAGCCCCCCCCCCGGCAAGAGGACCCGCCAAAACAAGGACCGCCGTGCGAGGACCGACAGGGCTGCACCCAAGGAGCAATGTGCGGCCACTTCACCACCCACACCATCTAGGGGAGGCAAGGGCCTGAGAGCCCCATCAAAGGAGCGGAAGGGCAGCAGGAGCGCGGAGAAGGTGGACCCCACATGCCACATCCCAGCTGGAAAGGAGGACACTAAGGAGGCCAGGAGTCCGTCCCCGAAGGGTCCAGAAACGTCACGGTCCCAGGGCGACTGAACAGGGAGTCCAGGCCAGGTCTGGCTCCCTTGACCTGCTGGATGAGCACCGCTGAACAGGGCCCGCGGTGCAGAAGAGTACCGCTGAACAGGGCCCCGCCGTGGAGATAGGCACCGCTGAACAGGGCCCGCGGTGCAGAAGAGTACCGCTGAACAGGGCCCCGCCGTGGAGATAGGCACCGCTGAACAGGGCCCGCGGTGCAGAAGAGTACCGCTGAACAGGGCCCCGCCGTGGAGATAGGCACCGCTGAACAGGGCCCGCGGTGCAGAAGAGCACCGCTGAACAGGGCCCCGCCGTGGAGATAGGCACCGCTGAACAGGGCCCTTCCTCTCAAGCACCGCTCCGCTGGGCACCGCCGTCTCAAGCACCGCTCCGCTGGGCCCTTCCTCTCAAGCACCGCTCCGCTGGGCCCTTCCTCTCAAGCACCGCTCCGCTGGGCACCGCCGTCTCAAGCACCGCTCCGCTGGGCCCTTCCTCTCAAGCACCGCTCCGCTGGGCCCTTCCTCTCAAGCACCGCTCCGCTGGGCACCGCCGTCTCAAGCACCGCTCCGCTGGGCACCGCCGTCTCAAGCACCGCTCCGCTGGGCCTTTCCTCTCAAGCACCGCTCCGCTGGGCCCTTCTTCTCAAGCACCGCTCCGCTGGGCCCTTCTTCTCAAGCACCGCTCCGCTGGGCCCTTCCTCTCAAGCACCGCTCCGCTGGGCCCCGCCGTCTCAAGCACCGCTCCGCCGGGCCCTTCCTCTCAAGCACCGCTCCGCTGGGCCCTTCCTCTCAAGCACCGCTCCGCTGGGCACCGCCGTCTCAAGCACCGCTCCGCTGGGCCTTTCCTCTCAAGCACCGCTCCGCTGGGCCCTTCGTCTCAAGCACCGCTCCGCTGGGCACCGCCGTCTCAAGCACCGCTCCGCTGGGCACCGCCGTCTCAAGCACCGCTCCGCTGGGCCCTTCTTCTCAAGCACCGCTCCGCTGGGCCCTTCCTGTCAAGCACCGCTCCGCTGGGCCCTTCCTCTCAAGCACCGCTCCGCAGGGCCCCGCCGTCTCAAGCACCGCTGAACAGGGCACCGCCGTCTCAAGCACCGTTGATGGTTCACTGTGCCCACCATGCCTCCTCCTTGACCAGTGGAGACTGTCATCCACCTGATGGGCTGTGGCTTTGCACTCCCCAGGATGGTCCAGTGGGCAGCCCACCCACTGTAGAGACATTGAGAGACTGTGGCTTTGCACTCCCCAGGATGGGCCAGTGGGCAGCCCACCCACTGTAGAGACATTGAGAGACTGTGGCTTTGCACTCCCCAGGATGGTCCAGTGGGCAATCCACCCACTGCAGAGACTTGAGAGACTGTGGCTTTGCACTCCCCAGGATGGCCCAGTGGGCAGCCCACCCACTGTAGAGACATTGAGAGACTGTGGCTTTGCACTCCCCAGGATGGCCCAGTGGGCAGCCCACCCACTGTAGAGACATTGAGAGACTGTGGCTTTGCACTCCCCAGGATGGTCCCGTGGGCATGGTGGCTCCTCGTGGATCTGGCGTCGTGGACTCATGTGGCTGTGGTGCCCTCCCCTTCCCTTCCCCCTGAGGTGCCTGTAGTTTTTACATCTGATGCCCCTGCAGTGTTCTCTCCAAAGGACTCAGGTCTCCTGTGTGGGCTTTGCCCTTGTTTCTCAAGACTTTGGCCCACGGACATGCTGAATTCGTAGGATGTGCAGGACTTGGTACTTCAGTTATACACTGATGTGTATGTCATTTGTTTTGTTGTGGATATCTTTCATGGTTGTACGCTAATTTTCTGGAGCTTTTTGGTACATAAATATTTATTCCAAATATGATTATGTCCTAGCATTTTTCAGGGGTGTTTGGGTGGTGTCACTGTGACTTGGTGCTCTGCATTGGTGAGTACATAGTTGGGGGGGGGGGGGGGGGGGGGGTCGCATATGTGTGTGCCCGTAACCTTTCGTCCTCCCCCTCCCGTGTGTCGTAGGTGCAGTACTCACCGTTGTCGTCTGCGCCGGACTTCGTACTCGTGGTAGATGAGAAGGTAGACGAGAGCAGGTAGGATGTTTAATTCGGGTTCCATGCTGTCCTCCGTACTCGTGGAGTGTGTTTTGGTGAGCGTTTTCCCGTTCGTAGTCTGTTTCCGCCGTGTTTTTATCGGCGGTGCTCCCGCCCCGGAAAAGGTGGCGGATTGGTGAGTTATGATAGTGTGGGCGGTACATTGTCTGCCGCCTGCCTGTTGGCGGTGACCGCCGCGCTGTTTGTCTGTACCGCCGCGGCGGTCGGAGTGTTAAGTTGGCGGGCTGTGTTGGCGGTTCCCGCCAGGGTCAGAATTCCATTTTTTGGACCGCCAGCCTGTTGGCGGGTTGGCCGCCGCTTTAACACCGACCGCCAGGGTTAGAATCACCCCCTCTGTGCCTAAAGAATCCTCCAGGCTTCAAGAAAAAAACACCTCAGCCAAAAAAGATTAGAGCTTCACTTCTGGAGCAGAGAATGTACACTGGAGCTTGAAGAAACTACAAACCTTCCTGGTGTACTTGCTCAACCTGGTGCATGTCGGTGGAAAGCAATGCATGCATGTATGTATGTATGGCTGTATGTATGTGCGTATGTATGTGTTATTTCTATAGCAGGAACCTGGCCAAAAGGAGAGGGATTGTTGTATACGGTCAAGGACGAGCATTAAGTCAGCGAGTAATAGGAGCAAAATGCTGCAATCACTATAATGGATTGTAACCTCATTTAGACATTCAATTCCTTGGATGTTAGGGACTGCATTTCTGAGATATAATGGAAGCAAAATCATGCAATGAACAATCCAACAGGCAAAACGAACCAGACAAGTGTATTCTCCTTGTGACTGATTCAAGTCAGTGATACACAGTATGGGAACAATTGACGGACAACTGTTGTCAATTTAAAAACAAAGATCTCTTAACATCTAATAGATATTAGATAAACGGTTTCTTCAGCCAAAAAATACAGGGCTATTTAGGAAAGAAAATCCAATTTTTAGACAATAAATTAGGAAATAGGATATATATTTTTTAATAAAATGGATAAAGGAAAGCTTGTGTGTCTCTGAAAAATGTTTGATGAAGAGTCTGAATTGTAATGACCTTTCTAATATTAAGGATTGTATTGTCACTGATTATTACTGAACGATACTAACAAAGGTCTTACAGCAAGCATTTATGACACCCCATCGCTGCTGAACACATTAAAAATGTTTGATTTTAAAAATGTCTCCTAGCTATGTAAGTGTAAAGCAAAAATACCAGGGCAACACAGAAAATAAACTGCCATCATGGATAGCGAAACATTCACTTATCTTTTACTGATATGTGGTTGAGTATCCACCACATACCAGTTTCTTCAAGAACGCCTAGGTAGAACAGTATGTTAACCAATATAACCCTCAAAACGAAATGAGACTTATCATCCTTGCCAGGATTCAGAATTGCAAGAAACTGAGTTAAGAATAGCAACCCGAGCAATGATGACAACATCAACTTAGTCCCTAAGGCATTCGTACATTTGTTGAACACAACATAGAAAAATCAGTTTTGGTCATTTCTTTATCAAAAAGCTCAGATGAACTGTGTGTAAAAAACGACACCATCTGCATGTAATACCTTTTTTTCTCGAAAAATACGTTAAAGTCTGTGATACCAGACTATGTCCACATTTTAATGTCTACATTCATCGCCCAGTCCTGCCTTTCTAGTGTCAACAATCTGCTGAATAAGTATTTGCTTACTGTGAGAATTCTGGGTCTGGAGGTCCCAGGCCACACAGAACGTATTGGCCCTAACTGTTCAACTGGGTTTTTTCACCTCAAATGTTCTGTGGTCTCTGTACTTGGGCGCCTCAAACTAGGAACCAAATACCCAAATACTTCTATATGCACTTGACTCTCAGGGTAGTGAGACAAAGCAATCTAACTCTGCCGTCAGAATGTGCTGCAGGCTAGAAGCTCTGAACTCAGCAACACATCAATAACATTCAATAGATTATTTTCCAGCCAGTATGTACTCTGTTAAGAAGTACTTTAATACAGACACAGAAAAAATTAATAAGCACAACATTACATATATGTACATACCCGGCAGGTGGAGTAACACAATGGATGGAAAACGTACCTTAAAGAAAGGCCACAGTTAGTTACTAATCCTTTGCATTTAAAAAAAATGTAGCTTTGAGCTGCCCATAACCATTGCTGCACCAGCACATCCTTTCAACTAAAACAGCAAATGTCCTCTATACATGCTGTTGATACAGCAATGACTCCTGCATGGTATGTGGCCATACCCTGCCTACCCCCAAAAGCCAACTGCAAGAATCTGAATTTGGTATCGTGACTCTTACGGCTCAGCACCCGTAAAATCCTGAGTGTGGGGTCAGAGCCAGGTCTGAAACTGACCCTGGAGTCCAAAGCCGCACTCTGACACTTACAGTGGGTGCAAATAACTCATGCATTATACATGATTACTTTTGCGGAAAACATATATATTTTTTTTTTACAAAAAGTTAAGTTAGGTGCAAAACATAGCACAAGGTGATGGTGTTGATACAGCCTGCCCATACAATGGAATAGTATTGCCTGAATATCTGAGATGGAAGGTGTAGCACTAGACACTGAAGTGGAAGGAAGGAGACAGGGTTGCCCAGCCTATTAACCATCTGGGGGAAGTTGGGGAACTGGGGTTAAGTGAGCAGTTCCAGTTAGCCGAGGGAGAAGAGTTTCAAGGCACGGCCTGGACCTTTTGCCTTTCCTCAAGTGGCCCATCCAGGAAAGCGGATGACAGCCTGGCACAAAGATTCAAACTCATTGTGCTCATATTACGGGTACTCCTGCTTTGAGCCTGCAACTTCATTACCTGCTGTAAGTGCCAAGGAATTATCTGCACTGAAGAAACAAGATAAAATTGTGAAAAATAATCACCTCAAACTGGTTTCTGAACTGTAGAGAGTCTGCCACGCAGACACTGAAAATCACGACGGGTGCAACTGCACCCGTCGCACCCCTTCCACTCCATTCGGAGCCGGCATCCTCATGGAAGGGGGTTTCCCGCTGGGCTGGCGGGCGGACTTCTGGCGGTCGCCCGCCAGCCCAGCGGGCAACTCAGAATTACTGCGGTGGTCTTTTGACCGCACAGCGGTATTCTGCCGGCGGGACTTTGGCGGGCGGCGGAGTCAGAATGACCCCCAGAGTCTCCTACTGCAATATAATTACAAAAGTTCATCCCCAGAAATGCACTGAAATAGAATACAGCATCTCCTGGGGTTACTGATTCACCATCCTGGGAGATCATGAGTGTGCATTTTCATCCCACTGCACACAGGGACTTCCTGTTGTTTGCCGCTGTATCAGGCAGCCCCTAGACCATTGGTACTCACAAACATTTTCTCAGGGGCTGCACTGTTTGGTCTGTGATGTGACAGAGGGCCGCATTGATGCCAACAGGGTGGCGGTTGGAGGGGTGTGGGTGGCTTGGGGAGTGGTAAAGTGGTTGTAGGGTAAGTGAAGCATATACATCTAGTGTCTGAATTGCGTAATGTGAAACCAGAAACTTGGGTATAAATCCCAGCTTCTCCACTTAACCAAATTGTGTGATACTAGGCAAATGTTTGACTTCACTTTACCTCCTTTTTTACTTTTTCTTCATCATCACATATAAGAACCTTGAAATACATCTTCAGGATGTATGCTGCATAATACCTTCTGTGTCTGATTTAATAAAATATACTGGCTTGCCTCTTAGTTCACATTGTTGTCAGGGTGTGAGGGGGGAAGGGAGATGAAAGTTTGTAAATTTATGTTTGAAAACTATCACTCTAAAAATACTTCTCAATGCAGTGATATAATTGTGTGTACTAAGGTGAAACGGTTCTGCAGGTTAATGAAATGCACTTTTTGAATTTCAAACAGATCATAGTTTTTTAATTCTGCTGCACAATATATTTAATAATGAAGTTGTTTCTAAGGTTGAGTTCCAGGACTCTCTTTTCAATTAGCCCCCAATTAAATACTTGCCCGTTTATTTAACAATGTTTAGTGCTGGTGCGAAGTCAAATAAACAGCAGCACAGTGCTGCTGTTGAACTAGGGGCCGCATGTAAATGTCAGGAGGGCTGCATGCAGCCCCCGGGCCGTACTTTGAGTATCACTGCCCTAGACATACCTTTATAAAAGGTACGAGACTTACTTCTTGCTGGCGCATGCTTATGGTTTTGTAAATGTCTGAGTGTCTCAGGGAGTTAATAAGAGCACCTCTACCCTAAAGCTATCTCTTTTATGATGTCACAGGTGGATAGTGTTTTTTTTTTAATTTTCCTGTTAATTCTTTTATACACACACATGGGCCATTGCCCTTGTGGTGCAAGTACGCCTTTCCCTTCCATAGAGCACCCATTCACTTCTCCTGAGTAACCACATGGCAGTTCCAAGGGTACATATTTTGTAGCTTCCCCATCACCTACCACTCTGGAAGAGCTGGGTGGAGGAAGACCACAGTTGTTTCCTTCACTCCCCAAGGCAGTAGGGTTGCCAGGGCACTTTCCTTTTAATAAGGTGGTGTCTACATGCCTAGGGATGTCCTGATCTCATGTAATTGTTCCCATGATCACACCAGTCCTGGGACTGCTAACACAATTTCCTCCATCTCTAAATAGAGGGAATTTTTAAATCAGCAGTCATAGTCCCCTGGGGGTGCCCAATTTCTTACAGGCCCACTGATGATTGCAATCCAAAGTTCATTATGGTTGTGGGTGGTCACAGCTCCAGGGCACCTACAACACTAACCGAAAAGTAGTGCACAATCACCAAACTCTGTCCAAAGTATCTTGGGTCCCTTAGGCAAATTTTAACTGAATTTCTTGTGTTGTGCTCCTGGTGGGGCACTCTACCCACCATGGCCAATCCTCTGGGGCTTGTTAGCCCCCAAGAATGTCTGCTGGGAATTTCCTGATGCCCTGCACAGCCTCTTGCACTGCAGCTTCTATTGTCATAGCAGCAGCTCAACTATAGGGGCTTTGGTATGCCCTCCTTTCCAGCGCTGGTGGTCTCCTGACATAAGTATTCCTGGCAGCAAACTTCCAAGGTCCTCCATGGGAGACCACATTTATTGTCTGCACTCCCCAGCCACACAGGCATTTCTGACACTTGCAGGGTGAGTGTGTGTACGTCAAGAACATGTAGTGCTCATTCATGAGGCACAAACAATAGAACCAGCCTACAGAAGCCTAAAGACTTCTTCAGGGTCCCTTGCAAATCCACCCTCCACTGGGCCTGGGAGAGAGTCAGAACACCAGCTTTGCAACAAAGAGAGAGAGAGTCAGAGAACCAGCCCTGGAGAGAGTCCTCAAAAGTCCAGAGTGCAGGACAGGGGCTGCTAGACTCTTGTCACTGGCGTATCAGCCCACACATGGTCTTACTCCAGACTTTCTAAACTCCTTATTAGCTTTCCAGGACTGTGAAGAGGATTAAAAGAGATGAAGCTTCTTTTGATTAGTGTAGTACCCATCCAACCTGGTTGGTGTCACATCATTTTTCCATCCCGGATGTCATTTAGAGTACCCAGCCTACTCACTGTGCCACCACTGTGTTGCTCAATGAAAGGTTTCAAAATGATGACTGCCTGTACAATTCTAGCACATCTCACCCTCTGGTCCAAATTCCTTGAACCCAAGATTTGTTTAATCTCTCTCAAATTTCAAAGAAACCTCCTGCAGTGATTAAAGACAGATACCCTTCTGTCTGTTTGTTGAGGAAAAATTGAACATTCTCCAATTCAGTATTACACTGAGGTGCTGCTAACAGTTATTGTTGTCCATACCCTGTCCCCTCTTCTACATGGCTCTCTAGAACTGGTCATTGTGTTCAGTGGTATTTGACCTGCCACTTGGGGGCAGCAGAGCAATTAACTATCCCTGCCAGGCACCTCAATTCATGAATCTCATAAAAGGATGGTTCAGAGAATTATGGCAATTTATAATTGTATGAAAAAATCATATACAGTACTGCAGACTCTTGTTATGAGTTTGGAAACCAACAATTCAACAAAGAACATTGTGTGAGAAGCCAATCAACAGTTACATTCTGAAAACATTTTATCTCAAATGCAAAAAAGTTGCAACATCATAGCTTTGCACTTAACCCAAAAAAAGAAATGGAACAATGAATGCTTCTGTATTCCCAAATGCATTATAAGGCCACAGCAGGCCACATCTAATTTAGTCAAGGTCTCATACTAAGATGGAATAACAGGAAATTGGTTTCCAAAAAATCAGATAGGTGAGTACTAATGTTTTTTCTATCACTTTAGAGGCGTAAAAAACAGCTTACGGTTAGCCAACACAATAGGATCAAATAAATAAAGGCACCACAAAACCTGTTTCCAAACATCAGAGAGCATGGAGAGGACAACAGAGATATTGAGTAGTTTGCACAATACTGGTCAAATGAGTTTAAAGATATTACCATGGATATGAGGGGGGCAGTCGTCAGACGGAAAGTCTGATTTAGGGGTTGAGAAATGTCACACTCCCAACTTAATTACCCAGTTCCTGACACTTTTAAGTTCTCCTTTGAGAATAGATTTCACTTTCTCTGCCTCAGGTGTATAGTACTAGCTTCCCAGAATTTGAAGTATTTATCACAGCACCACCAAATCCATGCAGGTGGAACCTCATTTACATACTAAGTGATGAGCAAGCTTGCTTACATAAGCAGATTTTTGGACTCTTTAAGTTTGCTTTCTCTCCTATTGACAAAACCAATTTTTAAACATGAGTACATCTCTACTACCCAGCCAAGAGACCACCCTCCTACCTATTGCCGCATGCTTTGCTGAGTTTCAGCTAACAATTGATCCAAGCTAGATCTTCTTACTCTAGATTTCAAAGCCACAGAAGGCCTGGCCACTCTTTACCTTGCTGCATTATCTTTTTAAAAAATTTTTTTTTTCATTTTTATCTTGCAATATTCAATATAATTGCATTGAAGAACAAACAGGGAAAACAGTGGTGTAAAGGACACATACAAAGAGTGTATTAACCGCTTCTGTGCCTTGGACGAGATGATCTCGTCCAAGGCTACAGTTCCCCTGTGCCTTGGACGAGATCATCTCGTCCATGGCACAGGGGAACTTGGGGGCGCGCTAGCGCGCCCCCCGTGCACCCCCCTCCCCCCCCAAGTCGGGGATGGAAGGGGAAGACCTTCCCCTTCCACCCCCCCCCACCCCCCCCCTGTGACGTCAGCGCGCGCGCTGATGTGTCACAGGGGCCTCCCTCGTCGCGCTGGAAGCTCTGCTTCCAGCGCGATTGAAAAAGAAATGCAAAAGCATTTCTTTTTCAATCACTTGGGAGGCCCGGAGGGGCTTCAAAGGGAAGGAAAAGTATTTCCTTCCCTTTGAAGTCCCTCCGAGGGTTTCAAAAGCCGGATTGCTTGCAATCTGGCTTTTGAAACCCCACTAGACACCAGGGATTTTTTTTTTTTCCATTGAAATTGACAAAAGGGAGCGACCCCTTGGGCAAGGGTCGCTCCCAGGGGGGGCATTTTTTTGAAAAGGCCTTTTCTGCCCCCCCTGGGGGCAGATCGCCCTTATTAGGCCGATCTGCCCCCAGGGGGGGCAGAAACCTCTAGGCACCAGGGACCATTTTTTTTTTTTTCTTTTTTTTTTGTTTCATTTTTTTTTATTGAGGTGGGGAGCGACCCCTTAGGCAAGGGTCGCTCCCCTTGGGGGAAAATTATATTTTGCCCATTTCTGCCCCCCTTGGGGGCAGATTGGCCTATTTTGATGAGGCCAATCTGCCCCCAAGGGGGGTAGAAACCACTAGACACCAGGGATTTATTTTTATTTTTTATTGTTATTGACAAAAGGGAGCGACCCCTTGGGCAAGGGTCGCTCCCAGGGGGGGCATATTTTCGGGAAGGCCTTTTCTGCCCCCCCTGGGGGCAGATCGGCCTACTATTAGGCCGATCTGCCCCCAGGGGGGGGCAGAAACCTCTAGGCACCAGGGACCATTTTTTTTTTTTTTTTTGGTGGGGAGCGACCCCTTAGGCAAGGGTCGCTCCCCTTGGGGGAAAATTATATTTTGCCCATTTCTGCCCCCCTTGGGGGCAGATTGGCCTATTTTGATGAGGCCAATCTGCCCCCAAGGGGGGTAGAAACCACTAGACACCAGGGATTTTTTTTTTTTTTTATTGTTATTGACAAAAGGGAGCGACCCCTTGGGCAAGCGTCGCTCCCAGGGGGGGCATATTTTTGGGAAGGCCTTTTCTGCCCCCCCTGGGGGCAGATCGGCCTACTATTAGGCCGATCTGCCCCCAGGGGGGGCAGAAACCTCTAGGCACCAGGGACTTTTTTTTTTTTTTCTTTTTTTTATGTTTCATTTTTTTTTTTTTTTGGTGGGGAGCGACCCCTTAGGCAAGGGTCGCTCCCCTTGGGGGAAAATTATATTTTGCCCATTTCTGCCCCCCTTGGGGGCAGATTGGCCTATTTGGATGAGGCCAATCTGCCCCCAAGGGGGGTAGAAACCACTAGACACCAGGGAGTTTTTTCTTTGCGTGAATTTCACGCAAAGGGAGCGACCCCTTAGGCAAGGGTCGCTCCCTGGGGGGGAGGGCAATTTATTTTAGGCCATTTCTGACCCCCCCTGGGGGCAGATCGGCCTATTATTAGGCCGATCTGCCCCCAGGGGGGGAAGAAACCTCTAGGCGCCAGGGCAAATTTTTTTTTTGTGTTTTTTTTTTGTTCTTTCTTTTTTTAAGAGATGGGGAGCGACCCATCAGGCAAGGGTCGCTCCCCTGGGGGGCAAATTGTATTTAGACCATTTCTGCCCCCCTGGGGGCAGATTGGCCGATTTTAGGTCAATCTGCCCCCAAGGGGGCAGAAACCACTAGGCACCGGGGATTTGTTTTTTGGCGCCAATGTCACGCAGGGGGAGCGACCCCGTAGGCAAGGGTCGCTCCCGGGGGGGGGGGGTTGGGGGTTGGGGGGGCAAATTTATTTTAGGCCATTTCTGCCCCCCCGGGGGACAGATCGGCCTATTATTAGGCCGAACTGCCCCCGGGGGGGGGGGGGGCAGAACACTCTAGGCGCCAGGGCAATTTTTTTTTTGTGTTTCTTTTTTTTGTTGTTTCTTTTTTTTAGAGATGGGGAGCGACCCATCAGGCAAGGGTCGCTCCCCTGGGGGGCAAATTGTATTTAGACCATTTCTGCCCCCCTGGGGGCGGATTGGCCGATTTTAGGTCAATCTGCCCCCAAGGGGGCAGAAACCACTAGGCACCGGGGATTTGTTTTTTGGCGCCAATGTCACGCAGGGGGAGCGACCCCGTAGGCAAGGGTCGCTCCCGGGGGGGGGGGTTGGGGGTTGGGGGGGAAAATTTATTTTAGGCCATTTCTGCCCCCCCGGGGGACAGATCGGCCTATTATTAGGCCGAACTGCCCCCGGGGGGGGGGGGGGGGGCAGAACACTCTAGGCGCCAGGGCAATTTTTTTTTTGTGTTTTTTTTTTTTGTTGTTTCTTTTTTTAGAGATGGGGAGCGACCCATCAGGCAAGGGTCGCTCCCGGGGGGGTGGGGGGTGGGGGTTGGGGGGGCAAATTGTATTTAGACCATTTCTGCCCCCCTGGGGGCAGATTGGCCAATTTTAGGTCAATCTGCCCCCAAGGGGGCAGAAACCACTAGGCACCGGGGATTTGTTTTTTGGCGCCAATGTCACGCAGGGG
Source organism: Pleurodeles waltl (assembly GCF_031143425.1). NCBI lineage: Eukaryota > Metazoa > Chordata > Amphibia > Caudata > Salamandridae > Pleurodeles > Pleurodeles waltl. Next base: position 1,420,424,601 of record NC_090444.1, read on the forward strand.
GAGCGACCCCGTAGGCAGGGGTCGCTCCCGGCGGGGGAGGGTGGGGGTTGGGGGGGCAAATTTATTTTAGGGCATTTCTGCCCCCCCCCCTGGGGCCGGGTGAGCTACAGGCCAAACACCACAGGTAGGCACCTTGCAAAAAACACCTCTGTTTTCTGTGAAAAAATATGTTGTGTCCACGTTGTGTTTTGGGCCATTTCCTTTTGTGGGCGCTAGGCCTACCCACAGAAGTGATGTACCATTTTTATCGAGAGACTTAGGGGAACGCTGGGTGGAAGGAAATTTGTGGCTCCTCTCAGATTCCAGAACTTTCTGTCACCGAAATGAGAGGAAAAAGTGTTTTTTGGGCCAAATTTTGATGTTTGCAAAGGATTCTGGGTAACATAACCTGGTCAGAGCCCCGCAAGTCACCCCATCTTGGATTCCCCTGGGTTTCTAGTTTTCAAAAATGCACTGGTTTGCTAAGTTTCCTCAGGTGTCGGCTGAGCTACAGGCCAAAATCCACAGGTAGGCACTGCTTTTTATAAAAAAATGTGATGTGTCCACGTTGTGTTTTGGGCCCTTTCCTTTCGTGGGCGCTAGTCCTACCCACACAAGTGAGGTATCATTTTTATCGGGAGACTTGGGGGAACGCTGGGTAGAAGGAAATTTGTGGCTCCTCTCAGATTCCAGAACTTTCTGCCACAGAAATGTGAGTAACATGTGTATTTTTAGCCAAATTTTGAGGTTTGCAAAGGATTCTGGGTAACAGAACCTGGTCCGAGCCCCGCAAGCCACCCCTCCTTGGATTCCCCTAGGTCTCTAGTTTTCAGAAATGCACAGGTTTGGTAGGTTTCCCTAGGTGCCGGCTGAGCTAGAGGCCAAAATCTACAGGTAGGCACTTCGCAAAAAACACCTCTGTTTTTTTCCAAAATTTAGGATGTGTCCACGTTGCGCTTTGGGGTGTTTCCTGTCGCCGGCGCTAGGCCTACCCACGCAAGTGAGGTATCATTTTTATCGGGAGACTTGGGGGAACGCTGGGTGGAAGGAAATTTGTAGCTCCTCTCAGATTCCAGAACTTTCTGCCACAGAAATGTGAGGGACATGTGTTTTTTTAGCCAAATTTTGAGGTTTGCAAAGGATTCTGGGTAACAGAACCTGGTCCGAGCCCCGCAAGTCACCCCTCCTTGGATTCCCCTAGGTCTCTAGTTTTCAGAAATGCACAGGTTTGGTAGGTTTCCCTAGGTGCCGGCTGAGCTAGAGGCCAAAATCTACAGGTAGGCACTTCGCAAAAAACACCTCTGTTTTTTTCCAAAATTTAGGATGTGTCCACGTTGCGTTTTGGGGTGTTTCCTGTCGCCGGCGCTAGGCCTACCCACGCAAGTGAGGTATCATTTTTATCGGGAGACTTGGGGGTACATAGATTAGCAAAACAAGTGCTATTGCCCCTTGTCTTTCTCTACATTTTTTCCTTCCAAATATAGGAGAGTGTGTAAAAAAGACATCTATTTGAGAAATTCCCTATAATTCACATGCTTGTATGGTCACCCCGGAATTCAGAGATGTGCAAATAACCACTGCTCCTCAGCACCTTATCTTGTGCCCTTTTTGGAAATGCAAAGGTTTTCTTGATAGCAATTTTTTACTCTTTATATTTCAGCAAATGAATTGCTGTATACCCGGTATAGAATGAAAACGCACTGCAGGGTGCAGCTCATTTATTGGCTCTGGGTTCCTCGGGTTCTTCATGAACCTACAAGCCCTATATAACCCCGCAACCAGAGGAGTCCAGCAGACGTAACGGTATATTGCTTTCCATAATCTGACATTGCAGGGAAAATTTACAGAGTAAAACGTAGAGAAAAATTTATGTTTTTTTCACCTCAATTTCAATATTTTTCTTTTTCAGCTGTTATTGTCTGTAGGAAACCCTTGTAGGATCGACACAAATGACCCCTTGCTGAATTCAGAATTTTGTCTACTTTTCAGAAATGGTTAGGTTTCTGGGATCCAGCATTGGTTTCATGCCCATTCCTGTCACTGACTGGAAGGAGGCTGAAAGCACAAAAAATTGCAAAAATGGGGTATGCCCCAGTAAAATGCCAAAATTGTGTTGAAAAATTGGGTTTTCTGATTCAAGCCTGCCTGTTCCTGAAAGCTAGGAAGCTGCTGAGTTTAGCACTACAAACCCTTTGTTGATGCCATTTTCAGGGGGAAATCCACAAGCCTTCTTCTGCAGCCACTTTTTCCATTTTTTTTAAAAAAAACGAAATTTTCACTGTATTTTGGCCAATTTCTTGGCCTCCTTCAAGGGAACCCACAAAGTCTGGGTACCTCTAGAATCCCTAGGATGTTGGAAAAAAAGGACGCAAATTTGGCTTGGTTAGCTTATGTGAACAAAAAGTTATGAGGGCCTAAGCGCGAACTGCCCCAAATAGGCAAAAAAAGGCCTGGCTGGGGGAAAAGGCCTGGCTGCGAAGGGGTTAAATCATGATACAGGATATTCATTTGAAATAGACAGAACACAGAAATCATGACTTTTCTGTACGGATCAACATGGCCTCTCACATGCCTCCCCAATACAGTAGTTATACAAATTAATCACTTAGTTCCTGGGCCCTCTACAATGTTGATGTAATCGCAGGGCCTGATGGGCTGTTCTGACTTTCATCTACCAGATCAAGCCCGTAGCAGCTGATCCACTGACACCACACGTTACCCAATTTTCGGGGGCAGCCCCATAGGCATATGTTACATTCTCTGCTGCCCTGTAGAGGTCCATGCCTCTCCTCCATTCGTGAATGATCAGAACTTTTTCCATCTTCGGGCAACATCTCAGTTTGCAACTACAGGGCCCAGCGCACTGAAGAGAAGGTGTGGTCGTAATATCAACATTGTTTGGGATGCCTAATATGGCATATATGGGTTCAACTGGAAGCAGGTGGAAGCATTATCTCTAGGACTCTACCCAGTTCAACCAGGATCGCACTCCACTGTCTCTGGATAAGGGGGCAGTGCCATACCATGTGTATGAAATGCTCTCTGTCATGATTGCCCCGCAGATATGTCAGCGAGGTTGCCCTACCCATTGTGTGCAGTTTGACCATGTCATAGCACACCCTGTAAAGTATTTTGAATTGAACTAGGTGCAAGCAAGACTTGATAGCAACCTAAATGGGATGCAGGAGTACCGCCTCCCAGTCAATGTCTTCCAGTTCGCCCACATACCTCACACAGCCTTCCCTAAGGGAGTGTAGATTATCGGGCATATTGTTATTCAGTGTTCGATAAGTAAGAGAGATGACCCATTTGGTTAGTTTGTCCTGCAATAGTATGCCTTCCAGTGGAGTATAGTCTGGGACCTCAGCTCCAGATAGGCCTTCGGAGAGCCCGGTATGTTTTAGTTTAGCATAATGCAAGAACTGAGACTTGTGCAATTGTATTCAGAAGAGAAAAAAGTCCAGAACTTAAGCTCCCTTTTCACCAGGATATCCCCAATAGTGAAGATTCTAATTAAGTCCCACACCCCAAAACCTTGTAGTTTAATAATTTCACTAAGCCACAACCCTTTCTAAAGTGGTATCGCCTTTGTAATTTTCCGTGCCCAGCTGACATTTCTACCTTGCAGCATTATCATACTCTACACCATAACCTGATCTCTAACATCAGCTAGTCTTCACCTCTTTTTAGTTCCTTATGCCTCCATGAGCCCAGTCACACTTTTTCGAATAGTACATCGTTATGATATACTGTGACTATGGTGTAGGAAGTGTTCTAGAACTGAGTGGCACATACAACATCTACAAGTTAAACTATTCATGATCCAATATATTCTGGGATATATATATATATATATATATATATATATATATATATATATATTTTTATTTTTTTTCACTAAGGAAACCCAAAATACCGAGGCTCAAAAGGTGGCGGTCCGACCATGGTGTCGGGAAACACCATAAATAAATTAAAGCAAATTTCTTGTAATTCCAAGAAAGGTCAGGACACTTCCAGTGTAATCAAAAAATGTTTACTACCATACAGATTGTTTCTCCCAACGCGTTTCAGCCGTAGCCTTGTTCACAGATGGGGGAGCTTAGCACATTAGCATACAAATACCTGAAATCAACAAAACTGAAGACAGACAAACACACCATACAAATCAAATCCTTTTGAAAAGGTGGTGGCCATATTGGACTAATCATTTATACAGGATATACCTGTCTGCACTTAAATACTGTTCTTCATCTCCATGTAGCTCAACCTAAATAACAAATATATTCATTAGATTAAATTTATTATTTGTTCCTGTCCAGCTTACTTTTCATAATAATCTTATGATTTCTTATACTTACTGCATATCATATTACTATTCTCTATATTACATTAAGTATATACACATATGTGCTCATAGTCCCATATTGCAAATCAAAAAAAACCCTGTGCATGAAAAGTCAACAATACTATTCCCAATAAGTGTCCATACCTCTATATTTTGAAACCAACATTACAATCTCACTCTCCAACTCCTACCCAGAAATAACTAACCCAGATGACTACTCAATTCCTCACTAGAGTTAAGTCCTCCAGGTGACAGTGTCATAAACCTGATAATATATTTAGACTCCAAAATGCGCAGGATTTTTTGTCTGTCACCACCCTGTCTGTTGCTCTTGACATCGTCACACACCAAATATCTCAATAGTTTCTCATTTCCTTGATGTACCTCTTGAAAACGTCTTGCTACCGGGTAATTACCGTCATTATTCCTGATAGCTCTCATATGCTCAAGAACTCTCTTTTTGGCCTTATGGATAGTACTACCAACATATATTCTCTCACATGGACATTTCAAACAGTACACACAAAATTCAGTATTGCAATTGAAGTGTCCTGTAATTCGGTGTTTGTTACGTCCATTTCCCCAGATGACATCTGTGCAGTTAGCACTGTATCTACAGGCTTTGCATCGTTGGCAACAATAGAATCCCTGAATAGGGGCCCTAATCTGTGTCATATTTTCAGCACTCATTATCATGTTGTGACTTAAGTTATCCCGTATGGATCTGCTTTTTCGAAATGTAATAGATGGTAGATCCTGCAAAACACTACTTAAATGGGAGTCCGTTTGCAGAATATGCCAACTTTTCCTCAATACCTGCCTTAACTGAAAAGCTTGATTTGAGTAAGTGGTAATAAACCTTATTTTTTGTTCATCATCCTTAGTAGTGTTTACGGAATACAAAAGATCCGATCTAATTTTGAGATCCACCTTATCAACTGCTGTCCTAATCATTGTATCGCTATAGCCTCTTTCCGATAGTCTTTGACACATCACACTGCATTCCTGTATATAACTTTCACTGGTACTGCATATTCTTTTAGCACGTAACAACTCCCCATATGGGATACTCCTAATGAGATTAGCAGGGTGAGCACTATTAGCATTCAACAAGCTGTTGGCCAGCTGTCGCTTTTCTGAATAATTTAGTTGCCACCCGATCTTTATCTATACTGATCTCCACATCTAAAAATTTAATTGCAGTCTTGCTGTACTGTGCATTTAGCTGTATGTTAAACTGATTCAAGTTCATTTGCGTTACAAAATCCCTAGCTGTTATTTCATTTCCTCTCCATATTACAAAAATATCATCAATATAACGACACCACAAAATCACTTTATCCTCAAACTCTTTTAGGTCTTGGGATACCTGCTCCTCCCACCAGCCCATGAATAAGTTTGCATAGCTGGGGGCGAAGCAGGTACCCATCGCTGTCCCTTGTAGTTGTTTATATATTGAATTATCAAACAGAAAAAAGTTATTTGAGAGACAATACCAGATCATATTACAGATCAATTCTGTGTGATCCAGATAGGAAACGGATCGGGCTCTCATAAAATGTCTCACAGCCTTGAGAGCCAGATTGTGTTGAATACAGGTGTATAAGCTAGTGACATCCATGGTTATTAGAAGGAAATCATTTTCCCAATGTAAACCATCCATCAGTTTAAAAAATTGCGTAGTGTCCTTAACATATGAATGCAGACATCCAACAAAAGGTCGTAAGAAATAGTCAATGTATCTCGATGTGTTTTCCAATAATGAGGACATCAGAGATACAATGGGTCGACCAGGGGGATTAACACTATTCTTATGGAGCTTGGGTAATAGGTACAGGACTGGTGTCTTGGGGTGATCGCATTTCAAAAAGTGATATTCCTCCCATTCGAGTAAGCCTGCCTCCCTCCATTCTGCCAGCATGTTATGGTATCTAACTGTAGACTTCTTTATGTCCGATTGTTCAGCTCTAACATAACCATCTACTACACTCAATTGTCTCATCCCCTCCTTCAGATAGGATGTCTTGTCCAAGACTACTACATTACCACCCTTATCCGATTCATGTATCACAATATCTGGGTCTTTCGCTAGTATGTCCAATGCATTACGTTGACTGATAGATAAATTATCTTGTTTCCTACCAGGTGCACTAAACCTGATTTTCCTTAACTGTCTAATTACATCCCTCTCAAACACATCATTGGCATCATTTTGTATAGCTGGTAAAAAGGTAGATTTAGGTTTAAAAGGGCTAGGACATGTAACACCTGTATTTAGACCTAGGACCCCCAAATTCATAATGGGGTCATCATGTGCCTGTGTGTTGTCATCCAAAATGGATATAGTGTGTAGCATATCAATATCAGAGATCAGTAATCTGCTTGTTGGAACCCTTTCCCCAATCATAGGGTGTGTTGTTACCTTCGTCTGAAACCATTTTTTCAGCTTGAGTTTTCTTACAAACTGAAAAAGATCAATTCTAGTCTGGACATAATCTAAACATTTGGTCGGACAAAACGATAGTCCCAGACCCAATAAACTAGTTTCTTCAGCCGTCAAGGGTCTCTTAGATAGATTGACTACAGTTCTTATGTGGCTGTCCTTGCCCTTGTGGTCATTCTTCCTGGTAAAGACCCTTCTCTTTCTTCTTCGTATTTTCGCTGAGCGGTTCCTCTTCCTCTGCCTCTCGAACCACGGCCTCTGCCGCGTGGTTGAAACAAATCCTTCTTTTGGTCTGTCCTCCCTTGGTTGAGTAGCCGAAATTGTTTTTAAAAATTGGCCCTATCAGTATTTTTATCAGATCCACCAACCTTCCTAGAATGCGGGGCAGCTGTTATATCTGATAGATTACTATCAGAGACATCACTCTCCTCTGATTCGTGAACCTCAATACCAGTGGCACCTTTTCCAGTATCAAGTGTTGGTTTCTTGTATTCATCAGAATACATATAGTCATATTTGCGGTGAAAGGTCAGAATTCTACCCGATTGGTAATCTTTGAAATCCCTCAAGAATTTCCTCTGTTTCTTAGCTGTAATGTCCTCCTCATATTTGATAAGTTTTTTATCAAGAGTGGCTTTCACTTCAGCAAAATTTGCTTGTGATACCATAGTCAGGATTTCTTTGGGTATTTGATCAATTTCCTCTAGAATTCTGACCCTTTCTTTAGACGCATACTTGATTAGCAGCCTCATCATATTCAAAGAGCTCACTTTTGCATTTTCAGCCCATTCTTCTAGTAAATCAGGGTCCGGATCTTCATAGGAAGGAATTGTATAAATTCGTAGGCTGAAAATGCAAAAGTGAGCTCTTTGAATATGATGAGGCTGCTAATCAAGTATGCGTCTAAAGAAAGGGTCAGAATTCTTGAGGAAATTGATCAAATAACCAAAGAAATCCTGACTATGGTATCACAGTCGAATTTTGATGAAGTGAAAGCCACTCTTGATAAAAAACGTATCAAATATGAGGAGGACATTACAGCTAAGAAACAGAGGAAATTCTTGAGGGATTTCAAAGATTACCAATCGGGTAGAATTCTGACCTTTCACCGCAAATATGACTATATGTATTGTGGTGAATACAAGGAACCAACACTTGATACTGGAAAAGGTGCCCCTGGTATTGAGGTTCACGAATCAGAGGAGAGTGATGTCTCTGATAGTAATCTATCAGATATAACAGCTGCCCCGCATTCTAGGAAGGTTGGAGATTCTGATAAAAATACTGATAGGGCCAATTTTTAAAAACAATTTCAGCTACTCAACCAAGGGAGGACAGACCAAAAGAAGGATTCGTTTCAACCACGCAGCAGAGGCCGTGGTTCGAGAGGCAGAGGAAGAGGAACCGCTCAGCGAAAATACGAAGAAGAAAGAGAAGGGTCTTTACCAGGAAGAATGACCACAAGGGCACGGACAGCCACGTAAGAACTGTAGTCAATCTATCTAAGAGACCCTTGACGGCTGAAGAAACTAGTTTATTGGGTCTGGGACTATCGTTTTGTCCGACCAAATGTTTAGATTCTGTCCAGACTAGAATTTATCTTTTTCAGTTTGTAAGAAAACTCAAGCTGAAAAAATGGTTTCAGACGAAGGTAACAACACACCCTATGATAGGGGAAAGGGTTCCAACAAGCAGATTACTGATCTCTGATATTGATATGCTACACACTACATCCATTTTGGATGACAACACACAGGCACATGATGACCCCATTATGAATTTGGGGGTCCTAGGTCTAAATACAGATGTTACATGTCCTAGCCCTTTTAAACCTAAATCTACCTTTCTACCAGCTATACAAAATGATGCCATTGATGTGTTTGAGAGGGATGTAATTAGACAGTTAAAGAAAATCAGGTTTAGTGCACCAGGTAGGAAACAAGATAATTTATCTATCAGTCAACGTAATGCATTGGACATACTAGCGAAAGACCCAGATATCGTGATACGTGAATCGGATAAGGGTGGTAATGTAGTAGTCTTGGACAAAACATCCTATCTGAAGGAGGGGATGAGACAATTGAGTGTAGTAGATGGTTATGTTAGAGCTGAACAGTCTGACATAAAGAAGTCTACAGTTAGATACCATGACATGCTGGCAGAATGGAGGGAGACAGGCTTACTCGAATGGGAGGAATATCACTTTTTGAAATGCGATCACCCCAAGACACCAGTCCTGTACCTATTACCCAAGCTCCATAAGAATAGTGTTAATCCCCCTGGTCGACCCATTGTATCTCCGATGTCCTCATTATTGGAAAACACATCGAGATACATTGACTATTTCTTACGACCTTTTGTTGGATGTCTGCATTCATATGTTAAGGACACTACGCAATTTTTTAAACTGATGGATGGTTTACATTGGGAAAATGATTTCCTTCTAATAACCATGGATGTCACTAGCTTATACACCTGTATTCAACACAATCTGGCTCTCAAGGCTGTGAGACATTTTATGAGAGCCCGATCCGTTTCCTATCTGGATCAGACAGAAATGATCTGTAATATGATCTGGTATTGTCTCTCAAATAACTTTATTCTGTTTGATAATTCAATATATAAACAACTACAAGGGACAGCGATGGGTACCTGCTTCGCCCCCAGCTATGCAAACTTATTCATGGGCTGGTGGGAGGAGCAGGTATCCCAAGACCTAAAAGAGTTTGAGGATAAAGTGATTTTGTGGTGTCGTTATATTGATGATATTTTTGTAATATGGAGAGGAAATGAAATAACAGCTAGGGATTTTGTAACGCAAATGAACTTGAATCAGTTTAACATACAGCTAAATGCACAGTACAGCAAGACTGCAATTCAATTTTTAGATGTGGAGATCAGTATAGATAAAGATCGGGTGGCAACTAAATTATTCAGAAAAGCGACAGCTGGCCAACAGCTTGTTGAATGCTAATAGTGCTCACCCTGCTAATCTCATTAGGAGTATCCCATATGGGGAGTTGTTACGTGCTAAAAGAATATGCAGTACCAGTGAAAGTTATATACAGGAATGCAGTGTGATGTGTCAAAGACTATCGGAAAGAGGCTATAGCGATACAATGATTAGGACAGCAGTTGATAAGGTGGATCTCAAAATTAGATCGGATCTTTTGTATTCCGTAAACACTACTAAGGATGATGAACAAAAAATAAGGTTTATTACCACTTACTCAAATCAAGCTTTTCAGTTAAGGCAGGTATTGAGGAAAAGTTGGCATATTCTGCAAACGGACTCCCATTTAAGTAGTGTTTTGCAGGATCTACCATATATTACATTTCGAAAAAGCAGATCCATACGGGATAACTTAAGTCACAACATGATAATGAGTGCTGAAAATATGACACAGATTAGGGCCCCTATTCAGGGATTCTATAGTTGCCAACGATGCAAAGCCTAGCTAACTGCACAGATGTCATCTGGGGGAAATGGACGTAACAAACACCGAATTACAGGACACTTCAATTGCAATACTGAATTTTGTGTGTACTGTTTGAAATGTCCATGTGAGAGAATATATGTTGGTAGTACTATCCATAAGGCCAAAAAGAGAGTTCTTGAGCATATGAGAGCTATCAGGAATAATGACGGTAATTACCGGGTAGCAAGACATTTTCAAGAGGTACATCAAGGAAATGAGAAACTATTGAGATATTTGGTGTGTGACCATGTCAAGAGCAACAGACGGGGTGGTGACAGACAAAAAACCTTGCGCATTTTGGATTCTAAATATATTATCAGGTTTATGACACTGTCACCTGGAGGACTTAACTCTAGTGAGGAATTGAGTAGTCATCTGGGTTAGTTATTTCTGGGTAGGAGTTGGAGAGTGAGATTGTAATGTTGGTTTCAAAATATAGAGGTATGGACACTTATTGGGAATAGTATTGTTGATTTTTCATGCACAGGGTTTCTTTTGATTTGCAATATCGGACTATGAGCACATATGTGTATATACTTAATGGAATATAGAGAATAGTAATATGATATACAGTAAGTATAGGAAATCACAAGATTATTATGAAAAGTAAGCTTGACAGGAACGAATAATTAATCTAATGAATATATTTGTTATTTAGGTTGAGCTACATGGAGATGAAGAACAGTATTTAAGTGCAGACAGGTATATCCTGTATAAATGACTAGTCCAATATGGCCACCACTTTTTCAAAAGGATTTGATTTGTATGGTGTGTTTGTCTGTCTTCAGTTTTGTTGATTTCAGGTATTTGTATGCTAATGTGCTAAGCTCCCCCATCTGTGAACAAGGCTACGGCTGAAACGCGTTGGGAGGAACAATCTGTATGATAGTAAAAAAAAAATGATTACACTGGAAGTGTCCTGACCTTTCTTGGAATTACAAGAAATTTGCTTTAATATATATATATATATATATATATATATATATATATATATATATATATATATATATATACACATGTATATATATATATATTGTTAGAAATTGGGTTTCTGGTTGGCTAGGGTATGCACCTAAGCCAGGCAGAACCCACCCACTCTAGTCAGGGCAAGGGAGTTACACGTCCAAGATAACCCCTGTTCACCCCCTTGGTAGCTTGGTACGAGCAGTCAGGCCTATCCCAGAGGCAATGTGTAAAACTTTTGCACAACACACACAACACATTTGACGCATTATCCCCACCACAAAGGAAACACAACACCAGGTTATATGAAAATATACGGTATTGTACACAACACAATTAATTAGACCAACCACAACATGCCAGTAAAATCCTGCTACCTTAGCAGTTGTCAGAACATTACACATTAGTTACTCTGCTGTACTAGCAGCAGTCACATATAACACACAGGTTACTTAGTATGCTGCAACATAAGCAATAGTCAGGAATCACATTACTACACAAATGCACTTGTCATAGAAATATCATAAACACCCATGTCAGGAACATTATAAAACATATGGCAAGGCAGTAAAACATATTGGCATGTTTTGCCCATATGAGGAACATTAGCAAACATACATGTATCATTTACTACCCAGGTTACTACCCAGGTTACCTCCCAGGCCTCCCAGGCCTATAATGAGTTTGGAATAAGGGCCGTTGGAGGCCGATGAGTGGTTTAGGTCGGTCACAAAGTGTCTGGTGGCTCCTTTGGAATAAACTTACCTCATCTTCAAACCTAAAAGTTGTACTTGCCTTTTATCACAGAAGCACTTCTGGGTGTTTACAGCCACGGAATGCAGATAGCTGGGAATGTTGTGTGACTTGTGCCTGTGTGAGCTATTATGCCTGTTTGAAAGTCCCACCCCAATTAGTGCGTTTATGTATGCCCTACTCTCTGGAAGAGCATGAAGTTATTTATCTACAGTTATACTGCTTATTTTCTAGTGCTTCAGGGGATGTGTAATCTATCTACAAGAGATGGGCATTCAGCCTGCCTTATACAAGTTGTCATTGCGCCAGTCTGGGATTTGTGTGGTGTTTCCAAAACCCAGACATCCAGAATGAAAGCGCTAACAGAGTTATGTTTGATGCTGGTTCACGTAAAATACACGTAGCATACTTGACCAGGAATGTGGACAATTTCCTGTGCAACTTAGCTTGAACCCCACATTTTGTTCCAGATAATGGTAGTTATTGAATATATTAGGAAACCTGGAGGCACTGCTGAGACTGTAAGGGTGCTTGGTGCGCACATACAACCTATGTTTGTCCTGTGTCTGTGTTCTGTGCAGAACTGATGTACATGTTGATGTACTGATGCTGAGATGAGAAAAAAGTACTTGCTACTGAGACCCACTGTGGGCTAAGTACGAGGAAGCAGCAGACATGTACATGGATTGTTTCACTTCATTACATGTTGCTGTTTTATGCCATCTCCGTGCCATTTTTTATTATGTGGAAATTGGCAGTGGTACGATCCTGAATATATAGGTGAAATTACAGTTTCAATCCTTTGGATTCTGCTCCACAGCAAGATTAATAGTGTATTATTTTGTTCTACTCGTTTTTTATCTTTCTTTGTGTTGAGATATGTGCGCATTTTGATATGTACATTTTTTGGTTATGCTGGTGAATGTTTTCGGGCTATAATTTTTCAATAGTATAATTTCACTTTTCTCAGCATCTTGGAGTGTGATTCATCAAACTCCATTACTTGTAGGACCAAGCAGTACCAGCGGACGGTGGAGCCTTAACACCAGAAAGGAAATTGAGCCCATAACCCTTCTTTGGTAGTTCAAAAAATGCACTAACTGGGGTGCAATAGACCCCTGAAACTCCAGGGCGTCCGTTTTTTCTCACCAGCTATTGATAGCTACGATCCCGAAAACAAGAGTAAAAGTCCAGGTTTTCCATTACTCAAGTTATGAGCATTAGTTAATCTGAAAAGAGCATCTAAGTGTGTGGCTTTGGGCTGACATGTCGTTGACGCAACAACGGACCCACCATATTTACAGATCCCTTTTGGGTCAGCAGGGTTTTTTTGTTGAAAGTTCTTTCTTCAACAAAACACAGTCACTTTTTGTAAAAATGCAAGCTAGTCTATCTTGTTTTACAAAACCAAATCCACTTCAAAAGAGTTTGGGGGACCATGAGGTGGCTGGATGGGACGATTGCTAATGGTTTCTCTATAATATAATACATAATGATCACTAGAACCCCCTACATTATCTGTTGACAAGTGCCTCCAGCTTTATTTAGACCACCCATCTGACAGACATTCAAAGGCAATGTTCTGAGCGGAATGCGTCCCAGAGGTGTGGAGGCCTAACTGCACTGCAAGCTGTAGTGGTGATGAACCGCCCTATGTTTAAGGTCATAATAAATAGTGACGGTGAAATGACAGTTTTGTCTGGTGTATCTTCTGATTCAAAATATTTCTGACATGACTCTCATACTTTCACCTCTTCTGTGGCTTCTTTATGTTGCAGATCTGAAGTCACTAACATGTTCTTGTGAACTAGTTCACTAAAGACAGACAAGTGTGTGGTGGGGTTGAATGACCCAGACAGGAATGTGTTGAAATGGACAGAGCTGGCTCACCACACTGCATCTACCTTTATTCTTCCATTTGACCCTCACTACTAAAGTGGGCTTTTTTTCTTTTTGTGATGTAAGTTTCTTTAGACAGAATGTTCAGTTTTATCATAGTTGCGCCTCTGGAAAAAAACAGCGTGATTCCTATGGGCTAGTTTCAAGTCCATAAGCCCTTTCCTAAGCATGTATGTTTCTTATGAGTAGTCTGTGATTTTGCATATTTTGTGTCTATCATCTTTCCCACTAGCTTCAGGTCGTGTTTCCCTCTCTACATCATTCTGTGAGACAGAACATAACAATTTCTTTACATAACAATTCTTATAGATTTCGATAGCGTTTGCATCATTACTTCAGTCTATTGTTTTTGCGATTTTCAGCTGTGTTGTTATCTTTATATTAGCATCTTTCTCTTTAGGCTTTATTTTGTCTGTTTTGGCTGGTAAGGTGGATTAGGTCCTTTGCTCCATAAAAACGTACATGTCCTATTGCCTCCTGAGTTGTACGGTTGTTTCTCTTTGTTACAGACTGTGACTGGCTCTGTCTTTGGCTTGACATGTATTCTTTGGTGTTAACCTCACGTCCCAGCAACTTACTATTAACCTAATGTATTTAACGCGTTCCCGTTGTTTCAATAGGGTCTCTCTTGCTTTTGTTCTGTGTGTTGTTTCTCCCTTCTCTTTATTTTCGTTTCGAATTTTCTCCCCATTTACATTCCTTGTTTCATCGGTCTGTTTTTGTGCTTTTATATTCTTTATGATTATGTTCTTTATTTCGTCTCCTCCTGTATTTGCTGCACGTTTGTGCCCTGTGCTTGTTTTTAGGTCTCCCCCTAAATACATCTTCAACAGTCTGTTGTTTTCAATAGATAACTTATGGCCAGCCAATTGCTCATGATTGACTGATTTTGCTGTCTGTCTCGGTTGTCTGTTCCTGGTTTTATGGTTTCTCTCTCTAACCTTTGTAGTTAGAAAAAAACATTGATAATTCTACTAGCTCAACCTTCTAGACCTAAGAGCATTGGCTGGGCCTGTCTTGTTATGCACTGGCCACTGCGTTGTTTGAATGCCCAGCCAGCATCTGTCATTTCCTTTTGCTGGGTCATACTGCTACCCATTTCTTTATCTGTAAAGGACGATTCTCTCAAGACCTCATGAATGTTGGGAGGTGTCTATCGTACTACCTTCACTTGATTCCTACTTTCTCACATTTCTTACGTTTCTCTTTAATGTCTTCTTCCGAGAAATGTCCCTCGTTTGTACCCTTTCCACTTTCCCACGTATGCAGCACTTCAGTGGATGTTTTGGTGATCAGTGTTTTTAGTTTTAGCGCGCTCCTCCTCCCTACTCTTTCAAGTTCACATGGCCTATCAGCAATACTTAGTTGCTTTAGTCAACTTGCAGGGCATGAAACAAAGCTCTCTAATGATGACGAGAGACATGAACAACAAGCTGTCTTATATTTATGTTCCCTAAACGTTTTCAGAGGAGTTATAACATTCGCATATTGTTATGATGTAAGGCTTCCTATGCACCTTTGTGTTCTAGCATAAGGTTTCTGAGAGTGTGCAGATACGTTCAAGAGGAAGGGAAAATAAACTATAGGGTTGATTTATATGTGGTGGATAGCCTGCTTGATGGAGTAATCGGTCACCATACACTGAGATCTGCACCTTTGGCAATGTCCTCTAAACTTTCAGTGCAACCAATGTCTAGTGTCTGAGCTAAAGGCACTGATGAACGCCAAGCAAATGCCTTCTCTGTCTCACTCGATAGGCATTCAATTTCTGTTTTTCCTAAGCAAACTCCCAAAAAATAAATGCCACTGCCATGCAGGGAGTTTTTCCCTGTGCATGAGGACACTGACTAATACACTGACTAATTTCCCTGCCTGGGACTCATTCTTCTTGTGGCGGTCTGTGGTATGGAAAGTCAATGACGATTGCCCCATCCTCAATAATGCAGCATGGCCTTCACTGTGACCTAATAGTCCTTTGGTAGAAGGGTCACTAGATGATGGATTTTCTGCAGCTGAGCCTGATTAGGTTGCACCCTTAGAAGACATGTGGGTGCTTAGTTGTAATTGGGGTAGGGTACCAGCAAGTGTGGCGGGTGGTTATTAGTATGTCTGTTTGGGGTATCCTTTTGTCTCCAACCAAGTAATCCTTGTTTCATTTCCAATTTTAAGGTGCCAGTTTGCTTCCAAAAGCCTCAATGTTTTGTAGTGCTTTCTTCAATAGCTTGCTCATTATGGTTTCATGCTGGCACCAGCATATGTGTGTACAAAATGGCTAATGTTTCTTTACTGTTAGCAAACTACAGTCATACTCTCGGGATTTGACAGCCTCAAGTGTATTTATATGGGTATTCTGAGACTTGTTTATGATGCGGAAGCAGATTCAACCCACTCAATTATCCAAACTCAGAAGAGACTCTTACCAATTATCACCTCTTCATTCTTGCTAACACTCTCCATGTGCGGCTGCTTAATTTCTTATTTTAACTTTCTTCCATTAAAACTGTTAATTGTATTGACGGCAAACTTAATTATATTTCCTTTTTAATAGAACTGTCATGCTTTGAGCTTTTCTCTCAACATTGCTGGTGAGCAAACAATGATTATTCACAATTTCTATGATTTCAGGTTTGACAGTTGTTGCATATTTGACAAAAGTACATATATAATTCAAAGTGTAGCCTCTAAATGCGATTGGTTGTCTTTTTTTGTGATAGCTGCCATGAATCTAACTGACGCTTTTCTTCCGTCGACGAAAAGGCTCTATTTTTTTCACAAAACCAACTTCTTACACTTCATCCATAACTCTTGCCCAAGTGGCTGTGCATTTTGGGGAAGTATAATCACAGTGGGGGAGATATCAGAATGCAATAGGTGCATATATTCATGTAGTGCTTTGAAAGTTTGGTCTGTTATCAAATAAATTAATCCAACAGTCACAACGGATTGCTGTTCAAGGAAATGTGTTGAACTTGATCTTTACACGTAGTCCTTCTATCACCTAACTCATGGTCCATCTTCAGATTTGCCTCTTCCTTGCTTTGTGTTCTTTAAGGTCACGGACTGTTTGTGTGTGCGTATGTACATATATATATATATATATATATATATATATATATATATATATATTTACTCTAATATTGGTAATATTAAACAAACTTTGTCATTCTGATTACACCCGCTAATATAAAAAATACTAAAAACATCTAAACATGATAATGATACATATAACAACAACCTCTGTCTATTAGCTACGAAGGGTCTTAAGTAGAAATCAATATGTTTTGAAGTGTTTTAAGTAAACTAACCTGTGTAGATATGATCGGTCTGACTGATGGTTTACTGGGGTCCTTGGGTATTAAATATAAGATGGGTAATTTCGGGTAGTTATTGGTCAAAAATTGGAATTCATCTTCATTCAACAATTCACGTGTCTGCCTCTCAATTTCTGATGATATTTTTTGATAGTTTTTAAGTATACAGGTTTGTCTTCCTAGGATATATATATATATATATATATATATATATATATATATATATATATATATATATATATATAAATTTATGTTGGACGTGGCCCTTGTGGCAGGTTCACCCCCTGACTTTTTGCCTCCATCTGAGCACTTTATCACTGCTGGTCAGTGCTAAAGTGCTGGTGCTCTCCCTTCTAAAGTTGTTATGATTGGCTTATACCTAATTGCCATATTTAATTTACCTGTAAGCCACTTGTACAGTGGTATCTCTATACCCAGGGCCTGTAAATGAAATGCTACTAGTGGACCCGAGCGCTGCTTGCGCCACCCACTGAAGGAACCTTTCAAACCTGTCTCAGGCCTGCTAGCGCAGGGCCTGTGTGCACAGTTTTCTGCCACAGGGACTTGGCATCTACATTTATTTGCCAGGCCCAGAACTCCCCTTTTACTACATGTAAGTCACCCCTAAGGTAGGCCCTCGCTGTCCTACGGACAGCTATGCATATAGAAGGCAGGATATGTGCCAGGTATCGTGGCCTGTCCTGGTAGTGACAAACAACCTAACTTTGTGTCTCACTGCCTTCTCATAGGATTGCATTGGAAATGCCCTGCCTTATGTGTCGGGGGTATTGTCTGATTTATGAGGGGTAGCGTAGGCATGCTTGGAATGGTTGTAATAGTGGTAAGAAATTCTGCTTACTGATTTAAGTGGATTTTTTATTACTATTATGGAAATGCTACTTCTAGAAAGTGAGCATTTCTCTGAGCTTATGACTCTGGTATTTTGCAGCTTGACTCCAATCCACGTCTGGGCAGAGTGACAGAAGGGCTTTATGCATACTTTTCAGACAGCCTGTACACAGGGAGGGTGGAGGTGTCACAGAGGTGCATCTGCATACTGAATAGTCTTCCTGGGCTGAGAGAAGGGAGAGGCAAGACACACCTACATTTGTAAAGGCTGTGCCCTTTCCTCACACAATTGGGTTGTTCACCCCCAACTGATGGTTGGAGCCTGTGCTGGAGGAGAGAGGGGGCACTCCCAGACCAGTTGTAACTGGTTGGAACCTCCTCTCCCCTTCCTTTGTAACACACTGTAAAAAGGAGTATAAGTACAGGGGAATTTTTCCCACAATTTCGGAACTCTTGGAGAAATTTTGGAACTGGACACATAAGGCTAGAGGGACTCACCAGGAACCGCCATGGACTACTGCTGCTGTGCTGACCTGTGACCTGCTTGGTCACCTAAAGGAACTGCCACTTGCCTGCACCCACCTTGTGCAGGCCTGCTGCTGGGCTCTGCTCCCTGTGCTCCATTATTCCTTGTCCCCCAGGGGCAGGGTGCCATGGCCCCTGACCCCTGCAACTGCTGAATTCAAGGAGTGCTTCCGTGTTCACCTTATAGCCCCTGGAAGGTGCTTTTCCCGAAGGTGATGTGTGCACTAGGAAGAGCGCTCTGCTGTAATGATCATCAAGCGCCTTTAGAGCATTATCCTTCCTTTGTGTGTCATAGTGCATTTGAAACCGCATTGTTGTGCTGCCGGATTTCACTGCAGTGACCCGGGCTTGAGTAAAGCCCCCTGCGCTTCTAAAAGCACATCGCTGCTCCGAGAGATTTACCGCAGCAACCAGGCTCTATTTTCAAAAGCGCACCAGAATTGCACTGTCCCCGGTGCCCCCGGGGCACCACAAGAAGAAAGGAAAGGAGTGAGTGCGCTCCTACCGTGCCCCCGGGGCAAGCACGCTCCCAAGAGCGCCCCCGGGCACAATCAGGCACCTACTTTAGTGCCTGCCCGCTGCTGTGGGCCAGACCAGCTCTCTGTTGTGTTCTGAGCCGGGCGAGGGAGGGAAGAATCATCGGAGGCTCCCCTGCCCCACCAGGCCTCTCTGTGTCTTTTCGGATGGGCGGGGGAAGGAAGCCTCATCGGAGGGTCTCCCCGGCCCCAGTGGAGCCCAAATTTGCCCTTACCAGGACGCGGGCGGGGTGGAAGCCTCGCCGGAGGCTCCCCGCACTGTGAGGTGCTGCGCTGGCTGTTTGGCCCCTACTGCTTGGTCCTTGTTGTTTTGGGTGTGCTTCAACCCCCTCCCCCTTCTGGAGGGCCTGTTGAGGCTGGGAGGGGCCCTGAGATCGCAGGCCCCAGGAGAAACCCATTATAAAAACAGAAGGGGGTGCGTGTCGCCCTCCCCACCCTAAATTATCGCGAGGCCCCCGTTTTCGCACATAGGAGTGCCGGGGACCCCCTTTTCTGGATCCTCGTGGCACTGGAGGTGCCTTGCATACTAAACCAGGTACTGTTAAAAGACTACCTACCCTGTTCTAATGTTCCTTTGTCTGAACATTTTTTACTCAGACGTTCATCCGACGTACTGAGCATTCTAAGTTCAGCAAAAGGAATTTACATGTTTGAATATACCTGTCTGAATATCACATTACACTTTTCCCTCCAAAGAATAACAAAAGAAAGCGTACCTAACATAATACATACTAAGGGAAAATAATTCACAAACTTTGTAATATAAACTGTGTAGAGGTGAAATATAATACCACATGTGAAATATATGACACAAAAACTAAAATAAAAATTAATATAAAAACATTCATAAGAACTACATCAGAAAGAGTTCTCTCAGATATCTTGAAACTTGCAAATATTGACAATATAGGAAATATTAAAAAATATTAAATGAAGCTTGCATTTCATTAGCCTAAATTAAAGCTACACATTAAAACATTTCTCTTAAACTCTGTACCTAAGAGGAAGACATCTAGGGCCAGATGTAGGAAGCCTTTTGCGCGTCGCAAACTGTGAAAAACGCAGTTTGCGACATGCAAAAGGCCAAACGCGATGCACAACCGCAAATTGCGAGTCGGTACCAACTCGCAATTTGAGGCTGCGACTCGCAAATAGGAAGGGGTGTTCCCTTCCTGTTCGGACCGCATCGCCATGCTGAGTTGCTTTGTGACCGCGAATGCGGTCGCAAACCAACTCGCAGTTACCATCCACTTGAAGTGGATAGTACCTCATTCGCAAAAGGGAAGGGGTCCCCATGGGACCCCTTCCCCTTTGTGAATGCCCCCCAAAATTTTTTTTCAGAGCAGGCAGTGGTCCTATGGACCACTGCCTGCTCTGAAAAAATTGAAACCAAATGGTTTTGGAAGTTTTTCTTTTTGCAGCTCGGAGAAAACGGAAACGGAAAACGGGCTGCAAAAAGAAAAAAATAAACTGACTTATTATAAAAGCAGTCACAGACATGGTGGTCTGCTGTCTCCAGCAGGCCACCATCCTTGTGAGTGCATGGACTCGCTATGGGGTCGCAAACTGCGACCCACCTCATTAATATTCATGAGGTGGGTCTTTGCGACCCCATAGCGAGTCGCAGAAGGTGTTTGAGACACCTTTCTGCATTTCGTTTTGCGAGTTGCAATTTGCGAGTCGCTATGACTCGCAAATTGCAACTCGCAAATTTCTACCTACCTACAGCTGGCCCCTAGAGTGGCTGATTCTGCCGACCATGGACCCGAGACCAGTTTAAGGAACAGGTCTTCTAATGGAAGTTGTTGGCACATCTGACCGACTAGATTTATCATTGCTTTCATTGAATCTCACTGGGTCACTGAACTTTTCATAACCTTTTTTTATCAGTGCACCTTTTTTATGCGAACTTAATCTCCCATCTCCACTTTTCATTTTTTGCCTGTTTGCGCTCAACAAACATTTTCTGTTGTTTGCTCTTGGCATTGGCAACATTTTTAATGACCTTAGTATCCTGTTCATCTAGTTGAACATCAAACTTTACCGATCTGCTTATCCAGTTGCGACAAGCTTCGGTGGTTGCCTTCCTCCTTCTTAATAACTCAAAAGGGGAAACTTGAGTTGTGGAATGAGGACTTATGCAACAAAATCACAATATAGAGTGAACAGCATTTATGACCACACATTTGTTAGCAATAGCCCATTGAATACACTGGGATAACACCTTGTTCATTCACTCCACTTGACCATTAGATTGGGGATAATAAAGTGATGTCTTGACGTGCTTAATATCATCCACCTTTAGGAAAACATCCACCTCCATTCACAAATTGTATGTAATTATTTGAAATTACAAATTTGGGGAAGCCTTCTCTAAGAAATAATTCCTTCAGGAATTCTTTGACCGTTCTGTCACAAACTTGACTTCTGGCCACTTCAAATAAAGGTCAATTACAACCAATTCATAATGGTATTGGATAGATAAGCAATTAAATGGACCAACTAAATCTATGCCAATTTGTTCTCATGCTCTGGAAGGGCATTCTATTGGTTGCAAAGGTGGCTTTCTTAAAACAAAATTCTTCTCAGCATGCGCACACAAACAACATTCGACGACACCATCAACTTCTCTGTCAATGGATGGCCATCATAAAGTCTGTCTGATTCTTTGTTTTGTGAATGTTTTTCCCAAATGCCCCTCATGAGCTATCAATATCAACTTCCATCTGACTCCTTCTGGTGGTATTAACTTGTCACTTCTCATTAGAAGATTGTCCTTGACAGAGAGTTCATCACAAATTTTCCAATAAGGGTGACATGGAGTCTGTAGAGATTTTTCAAAAGGCCAAACCCTGCTTACATATGTTACAATACATTTTGTCACTTAGTCTAGTTCCATTTCTGTTCTTCGCTCTTCCTCAGGCATGGCACACCACTCTTCCAAATCCAGAGCAGCAATTAAACAATTTTCATCCACCCATTTGTCCCCTTCGTTCACACTGTCCTCAGTGGAAGGAAATCTAGACAAGAAATCATCTCAAACATTTTTAGCACCTCGAATATGTCTTATCTTAAACTGATACTGCAAAAGCTTTTTGTTCATTCTTGCAATTCTGGGAGTTTGTTCTTTGATGTTCTCTCCAGATAGAAACCAGGTCCTGGTTCAATACCTTCCTCAGATATAACATGCCCAAGGTATTCAACCTTTGTTGTTTCTATCTCGCATTTTTCTCTTTTCAGCACAACACCCTTCTTTCAAAGAACAGACAACACCTGATTAAGAATGGACTCATGTTCTTCCCTGGTAGCTACAAAAATCAACATGTCGCCCTGAAAAGCAACCACCCCTTCAACATCCTTGAGCAACTGGTACATGATTCTCTGGAATACCAGTGCCACAGAGGCTAACCCAAACAACATTCTACAGTACTGGAAAGTGCCAATAGGTGACACGAAAGCTATAGAATGTCCGGACTCTGGGTCTAACACAACCTGACGATAGGCGGATGCTAAGTCAAGCTTGGAAAACCACCTTGCCCCTGTCAACAAGACCAGAACATCGGTAATTTTAGGGAGCGGATGTAAGTCAATCCAAATGGACTCGTTGAGACTTGGCAAATCTACACAAATTCTTAAATTTCCATTTTGTTTTCACCACAACCAGAGGAGATAACCACAGCGATGATTCAACAGGTTTGATTATTGTGCAATTAACACAATTTTAAGATCTTCTTTTCTAGGTCTTTTCTTATATAAAATGGAACAGTCCATAATTTGTATTTTGTAGGCACTGACCCTTCCTTAATTTTGATCTTGTGTTTGAACCCTTTTATGGTGCCTAAATTATCAGAAAATACTTCAGGGAACTTGGATGTGATGTATGATATACAGGTTTCCACAACAATAGACACCTGTTCTTTGGTACTAGGTTTCAACCCCATTTTGAACAACCCATAGCGGAACCATCCTAAAATACACAATCCCTTGATTGCCACATAGACCTTACCTAAAGTTTTCTGTTTTTGTTTTCAACATAAGAATATCTTCAAAATATCTAAACAAGTCAATACGCCTCCCTTCATAAGACACCGATGCACCACGGTCTGGAGCTTCTAGTCTTCTACCAGGCCACAAGTCACGGAACATTTCCTGGGTAATCATTGTTATTCTGGCTCCTGAATCAACTAAAAACTTAACAAACATGTCACCCACCATCACGTCAACATATGGATTCACACACTCCGCTGGGTCACCAGTGCGTACATCATCCCCCACTACCATCACCATGTCTTGTAGATCTTCCTGTAATTTATCTAACTGGTCATTACACTCACTGTCACCTAGATTAGCTACAACATTGTTCACTCTAGAAGACATATTATTTTGACTCTGCCAAGCCTTTGCAGAATGTCTTACATTTCCTACACATGATAGTTTACTAGACTTGAAACGTGGAATGTTTTCACACCTAAAACATATATTTGTCTGTTTAAAGAAACCCTTGGCAATTCCATTTTTAAACTCCCCTTAAATGTTGTAATATCTTTTGCTGGCACTTTACTTTCCATGTGAATATTTCCCACCACTTAATTTTTCTTTTCATCCAGTTCTCTGACACATAACTGGGCTGTAACTATGCTTTTCACAATTCGCATTGTCTCATTCAGAGTTGGATTGTTGAGGGAAAGGAGTTTCTGTTGGATAGACTTGTTCAAATAATGACAAATAAACTGATCCCTGACCTGTTGACCAGTAAAATTTTCAAAATTACTATCTGCAACCAACCTTCTAAGTGCTGACATGTAAGTATCTATATTTTCGCTCATCAAAAATGTATGACGTAGTAAGACTATGCTTGGTTGAACATCAAATCTTTTTTCAAATTTCTTAACAGCCTCAATGAATTAATCTCCTTGCTCTTCCTCTGTGATTTTAATGTCTGGAAGATGTGCAAAAATTGCAAGACCCTCAAAACTAAGACAGTGAAATCATAGTTATTTTTTTCTTTCTGCTCAGAACCTTGCCGCTCCTATTGCACCTAAAGAAGTCCGGAAAGCATCAAACCAATTTCTCCAAGACACCAGTGGTTCACCTGGGCTATCAAGGACATCTGGGGGTGGATTACCAGACTGCATGTCGGATCAATGAGTATTTTTAAAGCATATAGAGTAAAAATAAATACTGAATAAGTGAGGGAATACTACAACTGCAGAAAGTGACTGTATCTCTGTTGATGAAACATAAGAAAAACGGATACACTATATTTAAAAAATAATTGTAGCGCAAAAACCTGCCACCTGAGGTGCAATGTAGACTAATTTCTGATGTCATTATTTGATTATGGTGTGCCTGTCAACGAAGTACTGTGCTGGCTGAGTAAGCTGTAACAGCTCTCCTTTCTCTGGTGTACTTGTCACCCAAATACTGTGCAAACTGACATATGAACATAAAAAGCTAGAGTAATTTCTTATTTAGGTTATCCTATACGTTGCTCACTCTAAGTGATTTTTTTTTAGACAATGGAGCTTATTTTGGGAAACTTCCCAATCTCCCAAAATGACTGCCAGACATGCGTGAAGTGAAAAAACCCAGAAAAATGACTATGCGCACATAGTTGTAAACAGTAATCCAAAAAACAAATTGGCGGTGAAACGTCAATTAAGTGAAGACTTGCTTGTCCGTGAATTGTACTGAAAATTATGAAATAATATTATAGCATTCTATGTTTAGGGAAAAGAATCTACATGTTTGAATAAACCTGTCTGAATATCACAGGTACCTTACAACTACCCCATGCAGCAGTGCAGAAAACTTTGAGATGATAATGTCAGAGCAAACAAATGTTAGGTCAATCAATCCGAAAT
Organism: Pleurodeles waltl; assembly: GCF_031143425.1. Classification (NCBI taxonomy): domain Eukaryota; kingdom Metazoa; phylum Chordata; class Amphibia; order Caudata; family Salamandridae; genus Pleurodeles; species Pleurodeles waltl. Next base: position 1,420,449,547 of record NC_090444.1, read on the forward strand.
GCAAACAAGTCATTAAAATAATCAATATACCTTGTATTTAATTCAGAAAAGCATGAGGCTTCTGTCAATAACAGTTAGACATAATTCTACCCTGTATCATGAAGTCACTTACTGGGATTGGTAACCCTACAATAGTGCATTCCCACCTATTGCTTACAAAAGAATCAGCAGATCTGGGTTCCAGTGGTGGCTCGTAATTTGGAGAAGCAGTAGGGAAGACACACAGTTGCATTCTTACTTCCATCAATCCAGTCAAAAGTGCACACATACTCACACAGCACACATGCTCACACTGCTCAATTCACAAACTCATTCAATCATATCTATCAACACATAAGCAAGCCCACATATTCACTTGCACCCTTCATATCACTTTTTTACACACACATGTTCAGCATATGCGCCCAAATACACATATATTCATACTACCACACATGCATCAAACATTCAATATTCACATACAGGGTTGCAACGATGAATGCAGGACCAGCGCGCCATGGGACGAAGAAGCTTGAAGGCTTGGGTAGGAGCTGGAGGCTTCAGGGAAAGGAATAAATGGAAGATCCCACCAACTCATCCCACTGGGTAACCTTGTCATTGGTCAGCCAGTGAGAGGAAGACCTTACCTAACTCATCACAAAGTAGGATAGGGTCAGTGAATCTTGCAGTGACGAGTTGGGAAAGGGCGGTATGAGGAATCATTGATAGACAGTCAGCCCTGAGCACTTCAGGACCTAAACTTCAAGCCTCAAGATTTACCCTATCAGTGATGCTCCCCCCTCGTCATGCGGTGGAGGATCCTCTCTTCACTGTGCTGGGCTGATAATATCCTTCTCCTCAGGGCTAAGAGATCTTCCGCCTGGCAATTCTTGGCTTGAGCTGCCAGGTGTCTGCTCATTAGAGTGTTCAAAGCGCCTTGCTGTGTGATACTGACATGCTGATTGTCAGGCTGACAGTCATCACCCTTTGGAAAAGGGAGGTGACAAGGCCCCAGCAGCCATAATGACAGGCCACTACTAGTGGGTTCCAGCAACTCCTCTCCACCTGCTACGTCTTGTTAAATACAGGCTTTGACATGGATGATCTTGTAACAACAGAGAGAGGTAAAGATCCTTGGAACTGCATTCTCACGTTATTCATGTTGTTCCTGTGTGTAGACTACTTGAGGTAAGCAATCATGAAAAAAAAATCCCTTGCCCTGGAATCACATAAACAACTGCCCTGTGCAGATATAAGTTTAACTCATGTCTCCTCAAACACTGCTAATCCAACTAAATCCTGGATTTATTCAGCTTGATACTGCTGTACATCACAAAATTAAGTGTAGATGATCGATTGGTAGTTCAATCATCCCATTTTATTGAATCGAATAAATTTAAGAGTGCAGCAATATATTCAGTGTACTGCTCTGGTGCTCTAGTGTATTTTGGCATGAACCTTTCATAGGGGGGAAGAACATGGAAGTGTCTAGACTTTACATACCCATTCTCACCAATCACTTCCTTAATACAACACACAAATCACAATGCTGATTCACAAGGCAAAGTTAATAACGTAGACCTCTGTTGGGACCTAACGATATATAAAATAGTGCACCTCTTGAAATTGCTCTAAGCATATATCATCTTGACTTCACATACACAACAGTGAAGTCAGCCTTAAAGAATCGCAAGAGAGATCTGGTCTCACACATGCTTATCAACCCAGGGCATCACATATGTTAGATAGGCTGTGCTGTACTGAGTTTTGAAATCTGCTGCTCATGCACATTAAATAACTATTTCAAAGTGACGTTTATACATGAAAAGTGTGAATTGTGGATGGCATGGTTTAACCATAACAGAGGAGTAAGAATCTTATTGAGTTTCTTGAATAGTGCATCATTTGATATATGGATGTGCATATGTTGGAAGACTTTCAATACCTTGAAGCGTATGACCATTTTGAAAAAGCGTTTTTGACATATGATCTGAAAAGAAACCAAGTTTGACAGTTCTATGGCATTTATTTTAATCCAGACTCCAAGGCACCTGAAATCTCCAAATGATTTATGAACAGGTAGATCACTGACTCTAGAAACTTTACACCCTGGTAAAGTGACTTTGCACCACATTAATGGTATTTATTTCAACGTTAATGTGGCCCAACAAGGCCAAAATCCCCGCCGTATTTACAGAGTGGCGCAATGTATACACTGCGCCACTCTGTAACCCTTTGCGCTACATTTTGCCTGCGCCAGGCATAATGCATGTAAAGGGGGTGTTTCCCTGTTAGGGGAGCCAGTAAAATGGTGCAAGAAAATCTATGGGATTTCCTTGTGCCATTTATTACGGCACTTTTAACGCCTGCTCAAGAGCAGGAGTTAAAAGGGGGCTTCCATTCTTTATGGGCTCCTATGTACTCTGCAGGAGTAGCGCCAATATTTTGGCATTACTCCTGCAGAGTACATCAATAGCGTCATAATAAATGACACTATTACCCCCGACTCAGCGCCATTGTGCGCCTTATTCTAAATACGGCGCACACATGGTGGCGGTAGTGGGGTGCTAAGGGGTGCAGGGAAAGTGGTGCTGCAGTCGGTGCAGCGTCACTTTCCATAAATCTGCCCCTTAGTATGTTATTGAGAGTTGAGTGGATGTGAGACAGCAATCAAAATGTGCTGCTACACTGACATGAGTGCACTACTAATACAGCGGATGGGACAACCTCGAAAAATTGTCCTTAGTTTAGTTACTTTGCTGCTCTAAATCTGTGCAAATCCTTCTACCTACCCAACCTTTAACAATCAGGCTTTCCACTATTGAATGTTTGGATAAAAAGTCACGGTCACCTAGAGCCTATCTGTGTCATCTAGCAAAAGATTGACTGACTAGAAGCCATGAACATGGCTTAGATGGAGCTGCCATACGGTCATCACTAGGTGCTTTATTAAAAGGCAGTGAATGCTCAGATGTAGCCAACCCTGGTTGAAGCACCTCAATTATAACATTTTTCTTTGTCTCAAAAGTGGGCAATTGCAAGTCTACAGCTTTACCTGTCCTCTACAGCCCCACTGCAAACAAGGCACTTTCTTCCTTTGGTGACTCGTGAAAGGAGATGTGTCTAGCCCAGAGGCATCCTGAAACTCTAGATATGAAGCATTGTAAGTATAATAAAGAGGGAGTAAGTTGTCCCTCTTCCCATCATCAACAGTGCCTTGTGGAACATTACATGCACCCTGCCCTGGATCATATTCAGAAATGAAGAGAGCCTCAAGCTTCTAATAAGTACTGGTGTTGTGGCAGAGGTCTTAGATTGGCAGCGGATTACTTTCTCAATGTGCTTTTTGTCTTCAAATTTAAAAAAATACATATCTCTGGTTCACCTTAACCTATTATAATGATAATGATGTTTTTAATTATGTAATATTGTTAATATTTTTAAATGGGAATCTGTTGTGTTCTTTACTTTGAAATTCATGTTACTGGTTGAACTTAAAACACATGTCTGTGGAGACTGTCCACAGTTGAGCACAGATTCTCTCAGAACTGTCTTCTGACTTAACCAATATGGGCTTATTGATTTGACTGAGGTACTCCACTCCCAAATTAATAACTCCATTCCTGACATTGGTGTTTAGCAGTTGGGATAGCTTCAGTGTTAAAGGTTAAGCATTAAAAATACCATGCCAGGATTAGAGGCAAAACATTTTTTAAATTATTTTAATTGGCAAAATGGTGTTTGACTCATTTTGACTATGTCCTGTTGAGTGACTTACTGATTATATTTTTGTATCTTAACTTTTTGGGAGAACATACATCTACCCTGAAAGGCCTTACTGTGGTGGAATTGAAGACCATGTGCAAGGAATTAAAGCTGCAGCTGGGACAGGAAGCCATACCTATAAAATACAAATTACGGAATGTTCCATTTCTAGAAGAAAAGACCTAGAAAAGAAGATCTTAAAACTGTGTTAATTGCAGAATAATCAAACCTGTTGAATCATCACTGTGGTTATCTCCCCTGGTTGTGGCGAAAACAAAATGACAAGAATTATCTCAGGGCCCGAGAGGAGGAGGTCCATGAAGCACGAATCATGCCAGAGGAAAATGAGGATGAAGCTGGGAGGCACTTGTGCAACAGTAGGATTTTCCCCAAAGTGCAGCAACACCTGAGTTATCCACAGCTGGGTGCAGGGTCTTCTTTCACAGTCTGACCCTTTACAGCAAGAAATGTGAAAGCTAGGGCTGCTGGAGAGAAAGGCTCTGGTGAACCTGAAATTACTAATGGTCAGCCTTGCTCCAAAGGATAAAAGGGCTGCCTTGGATGGTCAAGGAAAACGGGCTGCCCTGGCTGCTTAGGAAAAAAGCTGCTTTGGCTGCTGAGGAGCACAAAAGTTGTGTTGGCTGCTGAGGAGAAAAACAGCTGCCCTGGTTGCTAAGGAGAAAATGTCTGTCCTGGTTGCTGAGGAGGAAAAAGCAACTGTAGCCTTAGTTGCTGAAGAGATAAAGGCTGTTGCAGATGTGGCTGCTGAGGATAAACAGGAAGCAGTGGCCCCTGAACTGGAGAAGAAAAGGCTAACATTGCAGGAGCAAAAGGCCATGTTAGGCCATGGAAGGAGCCAGCACAAGGAAAACATGAGGTCCAGTAGGGCATCTGGCTCCAGTAAGAATGATATCTGGAATACTAAGGATCCCAGTATGGGGTAGTTCCAAAGTCCACATTCCTAAAGATCTTGTACCTAGTTATATGACTGGGAATAATATATATATGTGGTTGTCTATTTAAGTGGCTGGCTTGCACGTGCACAAACCAAGGGTAACCTTTGGAAGTAAAGGCCCCTTCAGGAAAGGACATCATATTAACCTTGGGAGCATCACAACACTTTTAGTAGCAACCCATAAAGGCAACCCTCATTTGCATGTTTGGTCTCCTGAAAACGTTTGCATGAACGTTAGGGACACCCCAAAACAAACATAGCAATCTTCGGAGGATTTTAATGATGATTAAAGAATTGAAGGGTTAGGTAAAGGGCAGCAAAGTAACTATGATGAGCACGTATGACTTGATTAAGTGGGAGCACATTTTGAATCACTGTTTTACAGAATTGTGCCAGCACCAAATTGATTCTAAGATCACTGAATCCTGGAGGCGTAGGAAATTGGCTGGCTCAGCACCAGAGGTTCCAAGAAAATATATGGAATGGGCATAAGAAAGGTAGTTCAGGTCCTCAAAAGCAGAAGGATGGATTTGCAAGTGTTGGACTTGTCCCTTTCTGAAGAGTAATCCCCAGAGTTTTTGCCTTCCTCCTATATGTTTGCCGAATTCATTTTTGGTGGCATTAGGACTCTGTGCATGTAACCACTGCCAAACCATGCTAAAGAGCTTTTGCTCTCTCCTCGAAACATGCTAACATTGGCTTATACCCAATTGGCATATATAATTTACTCATTAGTTCCTAGTAAAGTGGTACTTTATCTACCAAAGATTTTCAAATTAAATGCTACTAGTGGGCCTGTAGAACTGATTGTGCCGTCCGCTTATGTAGCCTTATGTCTCAGGCCTGCCACTGCAGCCTGTGTGTGCAATTTTAAACTACCATGTCAACCTGGCAAAATAAGCCTTTTGGCAGGCTCAAAACGACGTTTTAAAAAAAACATCTGTCACACCTAAGGTAGGCCAAGGACAGCACAGAGAGCAGAGTGCATTGTATTGAAAAGGTTTGACATCTACGTTTAAGTTTTACATGTCCTAGTAGTTGAAAATCTCTTAATTTCATTTTTCCTTACTGCAAGACCTACCTCTCCCATAATATAACATTGGACTCATCTTATAACATTTTATAGATATAAATTCCAAATGGGAACAGGTAACGGGTTAATGTTTGGTGTCTCTGAAAATGCAATGGAGAAGCCTAACTTAAGGTGCAGTCAGATTTTACACTACCATTCTGAAAATGTCACTTTAGAAAAGTTGGCATTTTCTTTCCTTAGCCACTTGGTGCTAGCAGCCTGTCTCTGGGTCACATAGCTGGATGCAGCTGACAGCTGGGTTTTATCTGTTCCTCCTAGACAGCCACACACAACGGGGAACTTAGGTGTGACTAGATCGGCCATAACTGGCAGGTTGGGAGGCAGGAGCTGGACCTAGTCCCATGTAAACTTGAATAGGCTGTGTCCTTCATCTACATAAATGGCTGCTTATCCCCTATATTTAGTCTGGAGGCAGGGCCAGGAAGGCAAGGCACCTGTGCACTACAAGGCATGCCTCTAGAAGCTTCTCCTATCTTCAAAGGGACAAGTGGGTTTATAACTGGACTTCAGACACCACCACTTCAGTACACTTCTGGACCTGTGGATACTCTGCTAGGAAGAAGGACTGCTATGATGTTGAAAGGACTGCCACACTGCTGGGGGGCTGCTCTGAAAGAACTGCTGCCCTGCGGTGCTTACCTGTTGCCCTCTTGCCTGAGTGATAAGAGAACTGGACCTGCAGCTTCACCCTTGAACCTAGGACAACAAAATGACTCCATGGGCTAGTCTGCTGTCCTCCTGATCGGAGCCTCAGTCGACATAAAAGGTTCCACAAAATCCTCCACTAGCCCTTTGGACCCAGCTTCAGTGGGTTCCTGACCTCTAAGTGGATCCCCTCAGGTTCTGGACCTTTAGTATGGCTCAGGAAGCTGTATGAACAAGTTACTTACCTTCGGTAACGCCTTTTCTGGTGGATACACTAGCTACCTGTGGATTTCTCACCTTATGAATTCTCCCAATGCGCCAGCATTCAACTGAATTTTTTTCTTTCCAGCTCTGCACGTCGATGAGGACGTCACAATTGCCTGACTCCACGCGACTCAGTCTGAAGTCATTGTGGCAATAAAAGGTACCCGCAGCATGCTGACGGCAGTTTCCACCATTTTTTACGTGCCTTTGAGGTGAACAAGTGATCACCGACTTCACAAACTCAATATATATACATCAAACAAATATAATACATAATATGCATTCAAATAAGAAGAGCAAAAACAAATATACATATACACCAAAAGAAATGTTGGTATGACCAGACCAGCAATGGGGAGGCGGGTGGGACTGTGAGGAATCCACAGGTAGCTAGTGTATCCACCAGAAAAGGCATTACCAAAGGTAAGTAACTTGTTCTTCTGATGAATACAACTACCTGTGGATTCCTCACCTTATGAATAGAGTCCCAAAGCAGTAACGCACTCGGAGGCGGGTGCCGGAATGGTCACACCAAGAAATCCTGCAGCTCAGATCGTGCAAAATGACTGTCCCTCCTAAATTCCGAGTCTAAGCAATAATGCTCAGCGAAAGTGTGGCGGGAAGCCCAAGTTGCAACCTTACAGATCTCAGCAACTGGGACACCTCTTGCCAAGGCAGAAGTGGCAGACTTAGCCCTGGTGAAATGGGCCCTGATACCAACAGGAGGAACCTTCTTTGCCAAAGAATAACAGAGTTTAATGCAAAGAATGGGTCACCTGGACAATGTTCTCTTGTGGACTGCCATTCCTCTCCTCTTCCCCACATAGCCAATGAAAAGTTCTTTGTCCACTCGAAAGTCTCTGGTCCTTTCAATATGAAAGCTTAAAGCTCTCCTTGGGTCAAGCCGATGCAGTCTCTCCTCCTCTTTCGATGGATGGGGAGGAGGGTAAAAGGACGGGAGCGTTACGGATTGCCCCATATGAAATGAAGTAACTACCTTTGGTAGGAAAGCCGCCCTGGTTCTCAGCACCACCTTGTCTGCATTAAAGGATGTGAAAAGGGGTTCTACACTAAGAGCCTGTAGCTCACTCACACGCCTAGCAGACGTGATGGCTGTTAGGAAAACTGTCTTTAAAACCAATAACCTTAATGGGCAAGAATGCAAAGGTTCAAATGGTGAACCCATCAGAAAAGTGAGAACTAAATTCAAATCCCACTGAGGCATGACAAACGGAGTGGGAGGAAACTTGTTAGTTAACCCTTTAAGGAACCTAAGAACTATAGGGGACTTAAATAAGGAAGGTTGATCAGGAAGGCAAAGAAAAGCCGACAGCGCTGATAAATAGCCTTTCACTGTTGCAACTGCGCAACTCTTTTGTGCCAATGAAAGTGCAAAAAGCAAAATATCAGATAAATGGGCTTTTAAGGGATCAATTAGTCTCGCTCCACACCAAGTAACAAATTTCACCCATCTTCCGGTATAGACAGTCTTAGTGGAGTGTCGCCTGGCCGATAAAATAACCTCCACCACTTCTGGCGGGAGAGAAAAAGAATTCAGATGGCCCTCTTCAATCTTCAGTCATGTAGATGCAGGCTCTGGAGGTGGGGGTGTAGAACCTGCCCCTGCGACTGCGAGAGGAGATCTACCCTGTGAGGGAGACGGAGCGGAGGGCACAGTGAGAGTTGGAGAAGGTCTGTGTACCACACTCTTCTCTGCCAATCTGGAGCTATTAAGATAACTTGGGCCCGGTCTTGGCCAATCTTCCTCAGAACCCGAGGAATCAAGAGTAGGGGGGGAAACACATAAAGCAACTGGCCATTCCAGGACATCTGAAACATGTCCCCCAACACTCCTTGCTCCGGATACTGGAGGCTGCAGAATGACGGGCAGTGCGTGTTCTCCCGAGTGGCAAACAGGTCTACCTGAGGTAACCCCCACATCTGGAAGATGTAATGGATCAGGCCTGGATGCAGCCGCCACTCGTGATCAGCTGAGAAATGCTGACTGAGACTGTCCGCACGCACGTTCAGAATTCCGGCCTGATGGTTTGCTACTAAGCAAATCCGATGGTCCTGAGCCCAGGACCAGAGCCGCAGAACCTCTCTGCAGAAAAGGTACGACCCTACCCCTCCTTGGGACCCTACTCCTCCCTGCTTGTTGATGTACCACATCGCGGTTGTGTTGTCCGTCAGGACCTGGACCGACTGACCGCAAAAGGAGGGGAGGAAGGCCTTGAGAACCAGACGTATCGCCCGCAATTCCAACAGATTGATATGAAACATCTGTTCCACTGGAGACCAATAACCTTTGACCTCTGGGTCCCCAAGACGTGCGCCCCCCCCCTAGAGTGGAAGCATCCGATATGACCGTGGCCACCAGAAGCGGTAGTGAAAACGGCCTTCCTTGTGAAAGATTGCCGTCCGCAGCCCACCATCGTAGATCCAGCCCTCATATGCCAGCGTGCATGAGTGACCAACAGAATGCAAGAAGCGAACAGACCGAGCAGATGTAGAACCTTGAGGACTGGAACAACCGCTCCATTTTGAAACATTGGTATCAACGCCTGAATGTCCTCAACCCACTGAGGCGGAGGAAAGGCCTTATCCAACATTGTGTCCAGCACTGCCCCTATGAACAGAAGGTGCTGAGAGGGCTCCAGGTGAGATTTGGGCACGTTTATCGAAAAACCCAGATCGAACAACAACCGGGTTGCCATCTGCAGGTAATGCAGCACAAGCTCTGGAGACTTGGCTTTGATCAACCAGTCGTCCAGGTAAGGGAATACCGATATTCCCTTCCTCCTGAGATTTGCTGCTACCACTGCCATCACCTTCGTGAAGACTCGAGGTGCTGAAGTAAGACCAAAAGGAAGGACCGCAAACTGGTAATGTTGCGACCCTACCACAAACCGGAGATACTTCCTGTGCGACTTCAGAATAGGGTTATGAAAGTAAGCATCCTGTAAGTAGACAGACACCACCCAATCCTCTTTGTTCAGCACCAGAAGCACCTGCGCTAGTGTCAGCATTTTGAATTTCTCCTGTTTGAGGAACCAATTCAAAACCCTCAGGTCCAGGATAGGCCTCAACCGACCATCCTTTTTGGGGATCAGGAAGTATCTTGAATAACAACCCTGATCCCTTTCCTGCTCTGGAACCAACTCCACTCCCCCTTTTGATAAAAGGACTAGAACTTCCTGCTGCAACAACAGGAGATGGTCTTCTGTGCAAAAGGATGGGTGGGGAGGGAAAGGAGGAGAAAACTCCCAAAAAGGAAGGGCATTATCTTTCCCCACAATGTTGAGAACCCAGGAGTCCGATGTGACTAACTCCCACTCGCGGAGAAAATGAAATAACCTTCCCCCTACAGGAGAAGCATGAGACATAATGGGCGGAGAACTAAGGCTACTTTCCTTGCTGCGTCCCCCCTGAGGAAGAGGAGGAGGCAGTGTGCTGCTGGGTGGATCCACTTGTTCTAGCCCTACCCTGCCCTCTAAAGGACCTACCGGGCAGACTTGATGGCTACTGGGTGCCGACTGAGGTCACCCATGAAAGGAAGTTCAGCTCCCGAACCCCCTAAACCTTCTGGAAGACCTGAATGTGTTAGCAGAAGCCTGCAGGCCCAAGGACTTGGCAGTAGCCCTGCTTTCCTTAAAATGCTCTAAAGCAGAGTCAGCTTTAGCTCCAAACAAATTTTCCCCATCAAAAGGTAGGCCCAAAAGGGTTGCCTGAACATCCGTAGAGAATCTTGAAGATCTCAACCATGCATGCCTCCTGGTCACAATAGCCCTGGCCACAGAGTCTGTAGTATCCAGGCCCGACTGGATGACTTGCCTTGCTGCAGCCTGCGCATCTGGCAGAAGTCCCTGCAATTCTAGAGGCAGATCAGGTACCACAGTTTTAGCTGCGTCCATCAGGGCATGAATGTACCTGCCCAATACACAAATTGCATTGGCAGATTTGAGGGCCATGCTGCAGGATGAAAAGGACATTTTGGCTGACTGCTCCATCCTCTTGGACTCCCTGTCTGAAGGTGTAGCTGGTAGCAGGGAAGGAACCTGGAGCTGAACGAGAGGAGCAAGAACCCGATGTTGTGACAGGAACCCCAGATTGTCCGGAGCCACCCTGTACCTTCTTACCACTGATCTGTCGACAGCTGACGACGTCACAGGCTTCTTCCAGACTTCCAGAAAGGGCTCCGGGAGAGCATCGTTAAAAGGAAGTAGTGGTTCCGCAGCAGCTGAAGCAGGATGCAGGACCTCAGTCAAGATGTTGGTCTTAACATCTGCAGCAGGTAGTGGTAGGTACAGGAACTCTGCTGCCTTTCTTACCACCAAATGAAAAGAGGCTGCCTCTTCTGTGTATTCTCCAGTAGAGGCTAGATCCCACTCAGGGGAAGTGTCTAAACCACTTGCCGAGTCCAAGCCCTGATAGTCCCCCAGGGGCTCAGCAATTTCTCCTTCCTCCAGGAGCTGTCTATGATATTCCTGCTCCTCTAAGAGCCCCGGTGCTCTTCTCCTAGATCTTAACCTGGCCTCTAATCTCGGCGTCGACATCGGCTTCAAGTGTCGACCAGCAGACACACCCTGATCTCTGGATTCATCCGTCGCCGGAGCCTAATCCATCGGCGCCTTGGACTCTTGGTACGCTACACCGGCCTTGATCGAACCTGGGGCGACGTCATCGGCTCCACTGGTCTAGGAGGTGAAGACATTGGTGTCAAAGGTGTTCCAGGCGATACTATCAACATCAGCTCCGGACCAACACCCTACGCAGGATAAAAGGGCATAAACGGCACTAGCTTTTATGGAGCCGAAGCGCCCAATGTAAAGACCAAAGGACCTGTGGGACCAGCCGGTGCACCTCCAGGAGCCATGGTGTTAAATATATTAAATGTGGCATTCAGAAATTCTGCCGGATCTGCTCCTGGAGTGGGGAAGGCAGGATACCGCTGCTCCTCCTGCAACGTCTGCTGTGGAGTCACCATTGGACTCACCTTCCACGTCGCCGACTGGATGGAGATCTCGACTGAGACCGACCTCTATCCGAACGACGCCGGGAATGATGTTGACGTCGTTTCTTGTGCGACTTCGAGGATTTTCCGGAAGAAGTCCTCCAATGACTCCTGTCCTTCTTCGCCTTGGCCAAAGATAATTTGGCCTCCCTCTCCTTGAGCACCTTCGGGTTCATCTTCTGGCAGGACCCACACTCATCTACGTTGTGCTCAGAACTCAAGCACCCCAGACAATCATTGTGTGGATCGTCACAGACATGCGACCCCCGCACTCCCAACAAGGTTTAAAACCGGATTTCCAAGGGGGAGACATTGTAACAACAATCAACACCTTCGACAACAGTAGCCTTTCCCAAGAGCCAGGAGAAAACCGCTATGCTTCGAAGGCACGGAAAAAAGGGAACTAATGTCAGCACGCCGGCGAGGACCTTTTATTGCCACAATGACGAGTCGCATGGAGTGTGGAAATTGTGGCATCCTCATCGACGTGCAGAGGTGGGAAGAAAAAGGTAGTTGTATCCATCAGAAATGTAAGTTTTTGAGCTCTTCACAACCGCGAATAAGCCTATTTGCACAAAGACCTCGCCTTTCACACCATGATTCCGCGCATAGCTCCAGCAACCAACTCTTCGCACTATGGCGCAGACTGCTCTCGGGGATCACCAACACAAAGCTCCATTGATGCCCATCAGTAATCACTTCAGGAATTTTGTGCTACGCTGGTATCTTCATGCTACGCTCTCCCTGCTCCTTGCACCCCTGTCGACTGTGAACGGGAGTCTTGGCACAGATTCAAGAAGGTAAACTTCCGCAGACCTATCCTGGTAACTGTAGCTGACCTGCGCTCCAATACAGTCAACCTGAAAGTGTGACGCTGACCCGGTTCAGAGAGACCAGATATCTCAAATTGGCACTTTGTGCTTTTTCGTGCTATTTTTACTAAAATCTTTAAAAATCCATAACTCAGGTTTTTTTCTGATGGGATTTTTGATGTTATGGTCATGTTTTAAATTTTATTCTACATTTCTAACTTGGTGTGGGATCATTTTTGTGTGGTGTTTTTCACTTTATTACTGTTTTAAGTATTGCACAAATACTTTACACATCGCCTCTAAGTTAGGTGGGCCTGACTCCTCTGTGTCAAGCTACCAGAGGGCTGAGCACAGGTTAATTTAGGGTTGTCCTGTGCCTCACCATGACAAGGATTGTGGCTGCTGCTTGACCAGTGTTCATTCCCCAGTCAACCAGCAACCCAATTTCTCACAGCAAGCATATTAAGGAAATCTGTAAAGGATCATAAACCAAAGGATGGGGGGCCTGGAATCTAAATACAGTTCTGAACAAAGGGGGGCAGATTTAAGGGGAAGATGGTCCTGAGCCCCTCTATCAGAGCTATGACTGCCTAGGCAGGACATGAGACTCCGCTTGTTCCAAGACGCCCCCATAGTTAGAAAGTCCATAGTGTCAGGTTCAGAAGGGGGCCTATGAGGACATGAGGGTGATCGTGTTTATCCCAGTGCACATGGGTGAAGGGGAGGTGGAATTCACAGCGTACATGCCCACAAAGAACTACAGACAGGTGCCAAACATCAATGGGCAGAGAATGCTCACTCTGAGAGACACAGGAGACAGTATGATGTTTCTGCTCTGCTTGCTGCAACACCTGTGCAGGAATGTTTTGCATAGTTTCCACATCCAGTTTTTCAGGTGTTTTTCTGCCTTTTTCTGTTGGATCTTCATATACTCCTTTGCATGTGTCAATTTTAAATGTTGTGCCAGGATCAAAGTGCTGCAGATGATCCTCCTTGGATTCATATGTTTTTCTTTATAGGAAAACTAAAGAAATCCTATTTGATTGAATCTTTAGTCTGATTCTCCACATCCACACGCTCCCAAATAGAAGTGAATGCTTCTTCGTATTAGAGAAGATGTTTATAGAATCACCTGTTCTTGTGTCTCTTCCTGGTTCTCATTTGAAATGCAGCGGTTTACAGCAATAACTGACAGCAGCACCAGGAAAGGTCTGCTGCCTTTCATAAAATGTCCCCTGTTCATATGTAACTGGTACTTTTAAATGCAGTGGAAGCATATACAACTTTCAGCAAATGCGGAGCCCAGAATGTCCTTTTAAATTGTCAGAAAGTGCAAGGACCCTGATACAAGCCCACAAACTTCGAAGGAATGCCTTCATTGCTAGATGAGAAATCTGCAAATTAGAGTCTAAGGCTGTTAAAAGTTTGAGTTCACTAACAACTCATTCCGAGAAACACAATCTCATCCAAGCCCATTCCTAAACAGCAAATTTGTACATAGCACATAATGACGTTGTTATATTTTTAACTGTCACCAAATGAGTTGATATTAAGTGGACTTAAAGCTAGGTCTGCAGGCACAAGACACCCAAATGAGGAGTAAAGGCCTGATGCTCTGTACAGAGACTACGAACTAAAGAAGGAGACCCAAAATGGCCCAAGACTATCACAGTTCACAAACTCTGTACACAGTCTGTAAATTACAGCAGGGGAACCCAATAGGGGTTCACACGTTTTATAGTTTGCGAACTAATGACAGAATCCAAGAGCTATTTCAGTAGATTCAAGTGTCTCAGCGGGGCACCTATTGGTGCCGCCAGAACGGTATTGTTTGTATCAGTATCGACACTCCTTTCTGGGCCTCTGGTCCTCCATGTGGTATCATCTTTTGAGTGCATGTTCAGATGCACTGTCCAGGCTGTTTATCAGGGGCTGGGGTTGTGGGGTTCCCAGAACACAAACTACAACATTTGGGGTAGGTTCTGTGTGTCATTCCTAATTGTTGGGGGACTCTGGGACACACTAATCTCCTTGGAAGATTCTAGTTATTTGCCGGAAGGCTCCTTGCCCAATCCATGCCTGACATTATTTTTTCCATTCTTGCCCAAACAAAGATTGCTGCTGCTATGTTTCCTCATAAGAATTACAAACTCAATACAGTGAATTACTGTTTACAGTTCCAATGGGTAATTTTCTCATTTCCTAGGTATGTGAGGCACTGTGATATTCTGATCTCTGCAGCGCAACACAGCTGGAGTGCCTTTTCTGTTTTATGCTAATTCTCCTCCAGCCAGCTCCAGTACCCCAATCCTGTTATTAAAGGTCTGTTGTGCTGATCTTTCCCATGACAGATTCTTCATCAAGCCCATCACCTATTCTCCAATCAGTTGGAGGTTTTTTATGCCAAAAACTATTTCCTCCTTGTGTTAATGTAACCTCTCCAAAAGATGCTAATCCTTGGTAGGATCAAAGGGACTACTAATGGGTAACATCCTTTCCTCAGTTTCTAGAAATAATTCACCCATCACATCCAGCATTTGACACCAACATGGGTTCATGCATTTCATAATTTAAAAGCTTTGTAGTGGATTCGCAAACTTTGGAAAATAGGCCAGGTGCCTGACAGGGTTTACAAACTCTCTGAGGAGTTCATAGACTGTGTACCACAAACCAATTTTTTTGCCTGTTAAATTTTGAAGGACCCTATGCCGATACCCCCCACCCATCCCAAACACTCCCACCCCACCTGGGCCTGTGTCTCGGGATGTTCCAATTCTACTTCTGTATGCATTCTTTAGATTTATTGTTTACAATGCATCTTATTATGGTGACTGTAGGAGAAAAAAACTTGCAGTCAGCCATTGTCTGATTTTACTGGAGTTTTGTAGTGACCTTGAATCTCACAGCAAATCCCATCAATACCAACTAAGTTACACCATTACACCTACAAATGAATACATAAAGAAGGGTGAAAGGTTCAAACTTGAATAGATATCTCAGGCCTTCACAATGTGCTACTTGATTGGTTGGCTGCACTTTTTAGGGAAATGTTGCTGCTGCCACTTTAGGACCCACTCCTCATATCGAAAAGCCTAGAAACTCACTGAAAAACAATGGTTAAAGTGATGTTATAGTTAGGTGAAAATATAAGTTAAATCATAACATTTAAAGCTATAAAAACCACTGAAATTCACCAGTTAGAGTTAACATAATTAACTGTAATGTGGTCCATCACCATGCACTGCTTAGGACATCATATCAAACAACATGCATAGCATGTTCTATGACATCATTGATAACATCACAGATGCCATCTGAAATGGCAGTATTGATGATATCACTGTGCATGGCAGGGGCACAAGTCACAGTTACTTGAGTTAGTGTAAAAGGTGAATATAGGTGGATTTAGATTTTAAAGTGTTACAACAAGTCACAGTTACTTGAGTTAAGTGCAAAAGGTGAATTTAGGTGGTAGTAGAGTTTAAAGTGTTACATTTTAACTGACGGTTTCACCTAACTATAGCATCACTTTAACCTTTGGGTTACTCAGTAAAAATATACATCATGACATTACAGGATGAGGGATCTTGATACTTGAGTGTTTTTAAGAATTAAAAAGGCAATAAGGGGGAGAGGGAGCATCCCTCTGTGAAGATGCAGGGTGGTCAATGCTTTTCTCTAGATGCCAGTCCAACATGTTGCACTACTCTGAATCATATAAACATGAACATCTTCAAAACCAGAAGAGATATACAGAGAGTGCACGGTACCTCTACTGAAGATTCTCATCTCAGAAAGGCATGATATGCTAAACACCTGAGTTGTGCTGAGAAGGACTACATGTCTCAAGGAGCCACAGGAATTTCACAAGACTTGCAGATGATGGTGGCTATCTAGAACACATTCACAAAGGTAAACTTAGACCAAAGGTCTAAGTTACACCAAAAGTCTAAGTTTAAACCTAAAGTCTATCTTTACTCCAAGTAAAGTTAGACCAAAAAGTCTAACATTACTACAAATAAAGTTAGACTTTAAATCTAAACTTAGACTTTTAGTCTAAATTTTGACTTTTGGTTTAAGTTTACCTTTGTGAATCAGGCCCTTAGATTATAAATTCTTCATGGACCATATGTAGTTGCTGCAGTCAGGAATTACTTGTAGTCCTCATTACCAGGTATCCAGAGATTTCAACAAAGACCTCTTGCATTCACAGACGTCAAGTTTGCACCCCACATGAATAAGGAGATAGGCCTGCAGTTAACCTTTGAAGATTTGCCTATTAGAAATACAAACTTGAATTTTTGCAGTGTTCGTTTTCATGAGGAGTCTACAATCAGGTGTTGAACTTACATTTTGCTACCCTAGTTTTGACAAGGAGTCGTCTATTAAGATCATAAACTCCTTCATATTTCTTATTTCTACAGTAAGGCATTTCTCAGGATTGTGAATTCAATGTTCATTTACATCGTTTAAAAAATAGAAACCAGTTTAATCACATCTGACATTAACTATTTCTTGTATGATTTTAAGATACTGATTAGATATAGCATAAAATGTTGTAATGTTTAGGCAAATCACATGATAACAAATGTATAGCTCCAAATCATTACAGTGAATATGATCAAATATATGGAATACTATTACCCAATATTAAAGGTAGCTTGATTTGCAAAAGAAAGCAAATAGCTCAGAGTGTTGTTTACAGTTACCATATCCCTTTTTTGACATTACAACTCAGGAGAAATCCTAGAGTAGATAGTGAGAAATACATAGAGTATCAACAGGGATATAAGAACTAATGCAAAAGCCTTGCCTTTCGGTGTCAATGCTACTGCTATGGAGACCAATCTCATCTGTGTGATGATATCCAGTGCCTCTGCTTCTCTCTCTTGTCCAATTCCCCTTTCCCCGGGACTTCTTCCAACCTACAAGCTGCTAACAGGAGTTTATGCCATGTGGTTCCTTTGAACCTTAGGCTGTAACAGTGGCCCTCAGCACTGGCCCGAGGTCCGTGAACTTTGGCTAAGTACTATAAGCCATGGCAAGCTGCAGGGCTATGGACCATGAATCTACTGTAAATATTTGGGCCTGTGCTGGAACTTTTGTGAGGCTCGAAGACCGAGAACAAAGTCTGTGGATTCCACAGAAGGTCCATGAGTCAGCAAGAATTGCAACCATAAGAACAAATTGAAGGAAAAAATGACCTGATCAAAGGCCAGGCTTTGCAGCCCACAGAGGGTTGGGCAGGGGAAACTGTTGGATCTAGTATAGGATCAAACATAGGCAAAGAATCACTGACAAAACAAAGGGTAAAGTGAAGTTATGGTTAGCTCTGGTTATAACACCAAAGTGTAGGCTGAAAACAAACCCTCAGAAATTCAGTAAAAAATCATTATCTTACAAAAACAAGTTTACAGTCAAGTTATGGCTACAAATTAAAAACCAAAAAAAACACTGAAATTACTAAGGCCCTCATTTTGAACATGGTGGGTTGGCCCGCCATGCCGGCATTGGCGGCTGAAACTGCCAGCTGGCATGGCGGGCCAACCCGCCACATAATAAACACGTAGAGGGCCGCCATCGGCAGCCCTCACTCACCGCCAGGCTTCCGCCATCAGGCAGCCTGGCGGTGAGTGGAAACACTATCCGACAGGGTAGCTGCGCTATCTTTCGGATAATGTTTCCATTTCCACCGGCCTTTCCCTGGCGGGTTCATCCGCCAGGGAAAGGCTGGCGGAGGGGGTGCCCCTGCACTGCCCATGCACTTTGCATGGGCAGTGCAGGGGCCCGGTGTATTGCCCCATTGCGCTGATCTGCGCAACGGGTGCAGCTGCACCTGCCACACAGAGGCATTGACGGCGGCTCAATGTCCCGGCTGGGCCTTTCTGTGAGCCACAGAAATGTTAATTATTTGGCCGGCAGGGTTCCGGGGTCGCTGGCGGTTAGTGTTTTGACCGCCAGCATGAACACAGCGGTTGTTACCTCCGTGTTCATAATAACCACCTAAGTTATGGAAGGAGAGCAATCCATTCCTTGTTCAACAGACAAGCAAACCATAACTTTTATATCAACTGCAATGCTTATGACTTCACAATATTTATTTTAACAAGAACATCTAGATGTACAATGTAAATATTAGCAATATGCACTCAAAACAACATATAATAATACATTCATAGTCATCTCTTTCTCAGCGTTAAGGATAAAATTATATTTTATCTCACCTTTAAGGTTATTTGTAATTTTGATCGAATGTAATTACAAAATGCAATTTGTAGCTGCATTTCATCAAGGCAAGTGGCCCTGAGCACAGGCCAGGCTCTGTAGACAAGCTCTGCTGCGCATGGCCAGCGGTCACGTGCAGCTGAGTTGGCTGTCCGCATGGGGTTAACATGCCGTGTTTTGTGGCCAAACCCCACTTAGTGACAAGACATTTGCCAGTGAGGAGTGACGGTGATGACAAAGTATGCCACTTAGTGTAGGTGAGTGGTTCGTATCTTGTTTTCACAATAGACATCAGAGAATGTATTTCCTTTGCAGTAGGTGGTATTTTCATCATACCCATGAGTGGCAGAGCCTTAAATTGTTTTTATTTCGACTGAGAAGAAGTACTGTGGTACTCCTGCATTCTCTCTCTGTCTCTCTTTCTCCTGTTTGTTATTATAGCAAAATTCCTTCCATGTTTGAAGCAGCATCTGTTAATTGTCTGTCTGCTATCATTGAAGTTTATCTTGAATAAAGTTGGTGCACAGAACTGATGGGAAATGTTTACACTGTAGTGAGTTTGTAAAGTGATAGGTGTGCTTTGTCATCCTTCTCCCAACACCTTATTTCTCTTTCTTTATTCCTTCTATTTCGATTATTCCTTTCGTAAAACTGAAAAATAAACCTATTAAAAAGTTTCTAATCTCCTGAACACTGCTGAAGACCTACCAAACAATGGAGTACTTCTTGGTCTTCTCTATGGTCACAGTCCCCCAGTGCAGATTACCTCACCATCAACAGCAGCAGATGATCCTGCCATCTCTTGCTGTGCCAGGTCTGTCATGTTGAGAGCCGGATAAATGCAATATCTTCCAAACAACTGCTCAGCTCATAGCACTTTACAAAATGGTGGATGTGCTTCCTGTTGCAATGGTTTCGGCATTTTTCTATGTGGTGAAAAAGTACCTTGTGCCTTAAGCAACCAAATGATCAGAATGACCTTCACAATGTAAACTAGCACAGGACTCAGCTGGAAGTCCACAAAGTATAAAGGAAGTTTTGCCCTTGCTGCTAAGTGCCCAGATCTGCAATCCCCCTAAAAATTAAATGCAGTGCCAAGGCACATCTCAGTGGACCCTTATATGTGAGGAGGGTTTTTCTTTTAACTGCATGCACCCTCCAAATGTGTCTACAGTCCATGGATTATCTTTTGAGGCCATGGATTTGGCAGACTGAAAATGGCGCCTCGACCACTAGACTGAGGACTTCTTCAGAGACTTACACATCAACTCTGCAACCCATAGTTTACGATCTCAGTATCTAGAATGTGGACTATGGAACACAGATTTGGAGAGGCTGTGCCTTTCACAAGTTTCAGAGAGCCTGCAACATGGCTATATTTATAAAGCTTTTGATGAAAAGATCGACCCTTTAATGGTCGCCCCACTTAGGCTAGAGTGTGCTCATCCATCTACCATATACGACCTTTATGAAAATGTTTTTGGATGAAGGGACTTTGCCTCGTGTACAGAAATGAATTCATAAGGGGCATATACGAGCATTCTGTCCACTGGCACAGGGTTGGGATCATAGATGTGAAATGGATAATGGAAGAAAAAGCTCCATAGCGCAATCAGGTTTGTTTATTTTTTTAACTTATGGATTTCCTAAAGGTTCTTCAAACTAGAGTTTGAGGACAGCCAGCTAACTTATGGTCTGGATATCTCTACCTTAATTGAAAGGTGTTGGACATAGCCCTTTTTGGAGGATCAACCAACATTTTCTATCCTTCCTCTAGCTTCCTTTTCTGAACTGCATCTTGTTGGCTTTTAGGACTCTGTTAACTTTTTCCTTGCTAATCAGTGGTAAAGTGATTGCACCCTTTCCTTAAAACATAGTAAAATTTACCTACATCTAATTGGGTTATTTAATTTATTTGTATATCATTAGGATATGATACTACATGCACCCAGGGCCGGTAAATTAAATGGAAGTAGTGGGCCTGCAGCACTCATTGTGCCACCCACTAATATAGCCCTGTTAGACAGGTTTCTGGCCTGCCACAGCAGCCTGTAGTGAAATTCTAAGCTGTTATGTCGACCTGAGAAAATAAACATTTTGCCAGGCTACACCTTCCTTTTTAATACTTATAACTCACCCCTAAGGTAGGCCCTAAAAGCTCGCAGGGTAGGGTGCATGTTTTTAAAAAAAACTAAGGACAGTTAACATTCAGTTTTACATGTCCTGACAGTGAAAAACGTCTAACGTAGATTTTTACTGCTGTAAGGCTGTCTTTATCATAGACTAACACAGAGTTACCTTATTTCAACAAATACGTTCTAACTTCACATTTGGAGCAGGTAGAGAAATAATGTTTTCACTCAAACTGAAATTTAAAATCCTCTTCCATGAAAAAGTCAGATTCTGGATTATAATTTTGAAAATGCCAAGTTTAAAAGTTGGCATTTTCCTGCCCGAAGTTTCTAAGGCTTTTCTAGGAGTTTTCACCTGAGACTAGTATTCGTTCACCCATCAAGAATGTGTACTGGTACCAGACAGTTAAAAATGGGCCCTGAGTGTAGGTGGGAGATGGTCTTCCTGGTAGGATGGCTGGGGAGGAGCTGTTCCCTGTCCTGACTAAGGACCTTGCCCACAGCACACACAATGGAAATTGACACCAGACTTGCCCTGCCTTTTGTCATCCCAGACATGTTGAAGCCTCACTCAGGAAAATAACTTAGAAGCAGGACTGCCTTGCTGCCAGAACATCTAACCTGCAGCCGAGAGGATTGCCTTGCTGTCTTAAGAGGGAAGACTAGACCTGTTTCGCATGATATCTGGCTATCCTAAGTGTCTCCAAAGGTAAGTTCTCTGACCTACTTAGTGAGCTAATGGGACCCAACAAGTCTGCAAAGGGTTCTCTGCAACTGCCTAGCACCAACTTGACCTCTATGAGCCCTGCCGCTGGCCGATGCTGGAGTGAGTCTTGTCCCCAAGACCCACAAGAGGTGGCCCCCCGGTCCTGGACAGTTATTTGGATTCCGTGACAGTTCCTCCATTAGAACAGTGAAAATTCTGAAGGTTGGGGTTTTTGCAACCAGGAAAGGCTACAGTGAGACCTGCTCTTCATGCCAACAGTGACTGTCCACGAAGATCAACCACTGCCAAACTGCAGCAAGACTCGCTCATCAAACTACAACTACGACTGTCTGCAACACTCAACCTGCTCTTTAAGCCGAAAACTTCCTCCTTGTGACTTCCTACAATATGAATGGAACTCTTTACATTGAAATTAAGAAGGTAAGTCTTGAGCTGGACTAACTGGGTCCCTGTATCCAGCTGTGCTCCATCAGGTTCCGCCTGAACTTGTTATCTAGTGACTTTCCCCTGGTCCAGAATGACCAGATAACCATGAGTTTTTGACTTCTTGGTGCTATTGTCACTTCAAACTTTGAAATGCAATATCTTCCATTTTACTGATTGGAGTTTAGATGCTCTGGTAAAATTGTATTTATTAAAATTGGTTATATTTTTCTAAATTGGTTTGGAATATTTATTTTCTTGTGTTGTGTTTTCATTTTATTATTGTTTGTGTGCTGCGTAATTACTTCACACATTGCCTATAAGCTAAGCCTGACTGCTTTTGTTCCAAGCTACTAGGGGGTTCAGCACAGGTTAATTTAGTGACTTATTGGGCTCGTACTGATGAGGATTGAGGTTGTTGTATGAGTGAGGCTTTCAGCCCTCTCAACCAATAACCTAATTTTTACAAAAGGTTAGCCCAATCGGAGTCCAACAAAAACACTTTCAAACACCCATTTCTAGACAACTGCTCAACAGATTTACACAAACCAAGAAAATGCACCTTCTAAAGTTGCATTATACTTCCATGCCATGTTTGGTGTAATCTTTTTCAGGTGTTTTTCCTGTAGCACAGTTCAAAGCATCTTATAGGAGTTTAAACAGCAAAGATCCCTTTTTACTCTCAAGCTTCATGGATCTGAATAAACTTGCCATGCTAAATCCAAAGTGTATGAGCATTTTTTTATGGAATGTTTCATGCAGATTCATCGGAGAAAGCCACAGTTATTAACAAAACAAAAATGCCTTTTCAATAAAAAGAAATCGGACCTAACCATCAAGGTCGGATTGGCCTGTTGGGCAATTATACAGTGCCCGATGGGCTGCTCTGACAGATCCGTTTGTAGGCCACTTTTCTAGCAGTTTGTAGACGTGTGCAATGGCCAGGTGGGCCATTTTTTACTGTATTTCCCCGATATTACTACACAAATTGCCTGCAGTCTCCTGCGCCTTGCAAAATTCCCATATAGCATGTCTTTAGAAGTTCAAAACTGGTTCATTTGCAAATGTGGGACACTGTTTTTGCTATCTGGTTCGTTAGTGAGGCCACTTTCATTTTGGTGCCCAGGCCTATTTTTTGTCCAAGTCCGACCCTGCTAACCATAACTATACAGGTGCTGCAGTATATATTTCTCACACATTCCAGTGCTGAAAAGTATGGGGATCCTGCCGGATCCCAGTTCCAGCAGCTATTTCTGGGCCAGATCTGAGATCCAGCAGACCCAGCGAAATGTGCTGAATTTGCTCTGACACCGATCCATAATTGAGCAGCACCTGTACGTTGTCTACATTCTGTTTGGAGCAGCAACCTCCAGGCGGCAAGGTGGCTTTGTTATTTTCACTTCCAGCCAGGCCCAAAATAAAGACTTAAAGGGCCATCCGCCCTTTTTTTTTTCAAGTATAATGTTTGCTGAGAGCGATCTGGAGACTATCACCTAGACACCCATCCAATGGAGGGAAACAAAGGCACACAGCTTATCACTTCACAAGTACTTTGGAGAAACTATGATTTGGAGGCTGGTTTTTACTTAGTTCAACCCCTTGTGTAAGAAACGTGCATGAACTGTAGGAAATCAAGAGTTATCTGTGTGTATGACTAATTGCATAAATACTTATTTAGATGGCACCCATTAGTTTTTTTTCATTCTTTTATAGCATTACTCATTGCAGTGGCACAATAAATCATACAGTATGTAAATCAATGCACAGGAAATATTACATAAGGCAATGTGGGTTATAAGATGTAGGAATCACATATCGTTTGTATTTGTAGGCATTATATTTTAAGAGTAGATAGTCGAGAGGACACAAATAAAACGTATAAAACGTAACACAGTGATTGTTGTCTGTATTAACAAGATTTTATTACTTTCCAATGGAACCTTTCTTTGTAATCTTAGGCTAAGGGTCTGATTTAGTTCTTGGATGTATTACTGCCAGTCCGCTGTGGCAATGGCCTCAAAAACACTGTCAATTTCAATTGTGTTCTGCCTGTTGTATTGCGGCTGAGCTGTAGACCGCCATGATGGTGTGGTCTAGCTAGCTATCAGTCTGGTGGGTTCCTGCATACCCTATTTAGGTGTTACAGTACTGTAGGCGGTGTACTGGTGGCAGATTGCTGACCGAGGGTGATCATTGTGCGAGTCAATGGGCATTGTGCAATGACAGTAGCCACTGCATAGAGATAAGTGACACACACTGTAACTTAGCCATATGTGTCCACCTCCACACCACACAACATACACACTGTTATCCAGTGCCATTCCACCACAACACGACATCTACATGCAGAAGACACATGTTGCCCTACATCCATGACACAACACACCCACCATTGATACTATACACACATACAACACAACCACAATAACCAGCATAATGACACACCCATCTACACAGACACACAAAAGCACAATTGCACACATCACAGCAACAGCCACACAACAACACACACCTGAATGCTGCACACATTGTTGCAACAGAACACACAACCCAGAACACACAACAGACATCAGATCCACATGCACGTGGCACACATACAGACACAACAACATCACCCAATCCAGCTCCCTCCACCGCAGCCAGCCAATCCAATCTCACACACATACACACACTTACTCACATACACAACTGGTCTCACAATAACACAGGTACAGATTCACTTGCAATGTGCACAGACAGATATTGTAACAAGTGCCATGCCATTGTTATTCTGATGCCAGCATTTATTTGGCATTGAATAATGGCACCACAATCACAATTGTGTATGTGTGCAATACGTGTCTTGTGCCAGTGTGTCCCCATCAATCACTGACACAAATGTGTTCCCAACATATGCATGCCAGAGGTATTTTACTATAAAAGCCTGTGGCATGTATATTTCTGCAGAGGTCCCGAGCCCATGTGAAGTGCCCACATAACATACACAGTACATGCAGTATCCCTACCTTTGAGTCCAAATGGCAGGGCTGTGTGTCTTCTTTGGTCCAGTGGCAGCAGCAATTGCAGGTGACGTCCAGTCGGGCCCAGTCCAAAACTGAAGGGGACATGTGGAAAAAGGTAGGTTTTGTGCCCCTTTTCCCTCCAACCCACCAACTCAGTTGTGGAGGCTGGACCGCCACAGTTGGCTTGGTGGTAAGGCACATTGGAATCTGCTCAGCAGTAAAGGGGGCTGGAGTCCCACCGAAAGCCCCTATTCTCAATGCCGCCATCCCAGGGCTGGATATTCTTGTTAGAGTAGGTGGGACTCGGGAGGTTTCACCTATGGCCCCGCCAACATCTACATCAGGTGGATGGACCACCAAGTTGGCGGATGGGTTTTCTGACTGAAAACAGATGGAGGGACCATTACCAGCAAGATCTAAATCAGGCCCTAACAGATTGAGCTAAAAAAACAATGAGAATCTAAATCTATGACTTACAGTTTGCATGCAGCTCCCTGATGCCAGTAAATGGATGATTGTGCTGTATTAGGATTGCAACTTATGAACAGAAAGTAACAAAATTATCTTAGTGTCAAAAACAGTAGCCCTCTTACCTACCAATCTAAAATACAAATCTATGATCTGCATGTTATAAGATGTGCTTTACATCAAGCACATTAACCCTGTATGCTACTTTACGACTCAAAACTGTAACTGGACAAAACACAGAACTCTCCCAGATCTGCACTAACCAGGAGAGCTATCTTATTAGTTTATTGTTGCCTCGAAATTGTTAGGCACAAAAAGATGTCTGCAGCAGGTGTGTTAACCCTGTAATATATTTTAAAGTGCAGTTTGTTTGTGAATAATTGATTAAGCTTGTACAGCTTTATTGCCACACATGCCTCTATTGCCAATTCCTTTCCAGCAATAGCAGTTTTTTAAAATTAAATAAATGCATAGGTTGACTCTCAAAAGGGCAACAAGACATACCGGAATTCCCTAGACTGTACTGGGTTTTGGTCGTGTGTCTCGGTGTCTTAATAACTTTCCTCAAAGTAAATATATGTCCAGGTTTTGAGAAGGGGTCAGGTCAGCCACAGTACTGCACTTGAAATGCTGCTCATAAATCTGAATCTCTTTGTTAGAAATGGGGTCTCTAGTTGGCAGAGGTATACACCCTTGTCCAAATAGGGATCACAATCCTAGTCAGGG
The DNA here is from genome assembly GCF_031143425.1 of Pleurodeles waltl. Classification (NCBI taxonomy): domain Eukaryota; kingdom Metazoa; phylum Chordata; class Amphibia; order Caudata; family Salamandridae; genus Pleurodeles; species Pleurodeles waltl. The sequence goes on from NC_090444.1 coordinate 1,420,475,777, forward strand.
TAAGTCACACGCAATCCAAATTATCCTGTGCCCACCCGCTGGTAGCTTGGCACTGAGAGGTCAGGCTTAACATAGAAGGCAATGTGTGAAGTATTTGTGCAATAAACCATGCAATAACACAGTGAGACACCACAAAAAGACACCACACGGGTTTAGTACAATATAAGCTATTTATCTGATTAAATTAAGGTCAAAATGATCAAGATTTGATAATCACAAGTTGAAATATCACTTTTTGTAAGGATAAGAAGAGTCTTTAGTTCAACAATTGTCTCTTACAAGCACAAAGTACCTGGTTTGCGTCAAAATTACAAGCACGAAGATCACAGAGGAGAAGATGCATGGAAAAAGGTAGGTGTGCGAAGGATTTCTGGGTGCCCACAGTCAATGAGTCGACCCTTTTCCTCTTTGGCCTTGTGTTGCATTCTAGCGCGCAGACTTGAATCCTCTTTGCGATGCGGGGTGTTTTGACACCCAGGGACGATGCGTGGAAATCCTGGGTGTGCGGGTTGAAGTCACAGCTGTTGCGTTGATCCAGTGTGCGATGCAGCCGAGTTTCTGTTGCACGGCTGGCGCTGCATCAATTCCTCTCGCGGGAAGTTGGGCTGCGTCATTCTGGCTCGGTGATGAATCAATCCGGTGGGCTGTGCGTCGAAGTTCCGGTCGCAGCGCTGGGCTGCGTTGAGCTCCACTCGGGGAGCCGGCTGCGTCGATCCAGTTCAGCGATACAGTGATTTTCTCACCGCTGGATAGGCTGTGCGTCGATTCTGGCAGGCTGTGCGTCGATTTTCACCACACAACGAGTTTCTTTGTAGAGATGAAGTGTTTTTGGTCCTGAGACTTCAGGAAACAGGAGGCAAGCTCAATCCAAGCCATTGGAGAGCACTTCTTAGCAGAGTCAGAGGCCAGCAAGGCAGAAGGGCAACAGCAAGGGAGCCGTCCTTTACAGCAAAGCAGTCCAGGTGAGTCCTTTGGGCAGCCAGGCAGCTTCTCTTGGCAGGCTGCAGGTTCTGGTGCAGAGTTTCTTTCCCAGGAAGTGTCTGAGTTGGTAGGGTCAGGGACCCAGTTTAAATACCCAAATGTGCCTTTGAAGTGGGGGAGACTTCAAAGAGTGGTTTTGAAGTGTACAAGGTCCCCTTTCAGTACAACCCTGTCTGCCAGGGTCCCAGTAAGGGGATTGGCAGTCCATTGTGTGAGGGCAGGCCACTGCCCTTTGAACTGTTAGTGTCAGGCCCTCCACCCTTCCAGCCCAGGAAGACCCATTCAGTATGCTGATGTGTGCAGATGTGACTGAGCATCCTTTGTTTTTGGTTTTCTGGGTGACATGCACAAGGGAGTGGACAACCAGCCCAGCCCAGACGTGGATTGGAGACAGTCTGTAAGGCATTGAAGGATTTTAAGTGCAGAGAATGCTCACTTTCCAAAAGTGGCATTTCTCAAATAGTAATAGCAAATCCATCCTCACCAGTCAGTAGATTTTGTATTACCATTCTTGCCATACTAAACATGACCTGTCTACCCCTTTCTGATCAGAATCTACCACTCAAACAATATATGAGGGTGGCCCTAATGTTAACCTACGAAAGGACCAGGCGTCACAGCAGTGGAAAACACATTTAGGAGTTTTCCTCAACCAGGACAGATAAAACATACAGGTATGGGTCCTGCCTTTTACGTACACAGCAACCTGCCCTATGGGTTACCTGGGGCCTACCTTAGGGGTGACTTATATGTAGAAAAGGGGGAGTTTAAGGCTTGGCAAGTACTTTTAAATGCCAAGTGGAAGTGGCAGTGAAACTGCACAAACACACCTTGCATTGGCAGGCATGAGACATGGTTAAGGGCTACTTATGTCGGTGGCACAATCAATGCTGAAGGCCCATGTAATGGGTTCTTTATCCCGAAACAAATAAAAGGGATATTGGAATAATGTGACAGGCGCAGAAGGTGAGGGTTTAGTTAATTTATTTGTGCTTCGGTTTTAAGGATGTCGCTTTTTATCCTATGTTCCTGGCTCACAAGGATAAAGCACCTGTAGTCCAAAAGAAAATTAACAAAGTTCCCTTTTTCTTTTCTTTCAGGGTTTTGAGTGATAGTCCATAAGTGGCCGGGTCCAGCTTTGGGAAGGTCTCCGATCTTCCTCTACGTCAGTGGGCCAGGCTCTCCGAAACAAAAATAGAAGAAGGACAACAAAACAGGTAAGTGGGATATATATATTGTAAGGATATAAGGTTAGTAGGGTGGTGGGGGAATAGGCATAAGTGAAGGGAGGTGAGGGTACAACAGTCCTCTAGTTTGTGGTTCTATTTATAGGTGTTCTCAGGCATTCCTTTCTGTCTAGAAATCTTCCGACTGTCGGTATCTTGGTGAGGTTAGGTTTACTTTTAGGATCTTCTGCTTGATGGTCTCCCCTTCCCTGCAGGATCTCCCTCTCTTTCCCTTGTCCCCCCCTATTCCTAACAGCCACCCTCTCGTAAAACCCCAGCTGTGGTACGAACGTACCTGAGTTGGCCACGCCCCTCCGGGGACGCGGCCGGCGCTTTCGCAGTCTCCCGGCTTCTCACTGACGGGGGCGGGAGGGCCCCTGTGGCTTTCCTTCTCTTTCCGATCCTCCGCTCCTTCAACGGTTTCCTTCCTCTCGGTCTCCGGCGTCCGGGCTTCCTTTTCTCCTGGTCGTGTTCGGCGAGAGTCTTCTTCCGTCTCTCTCTCCCCGTTTCCTCTTGGTCCGTCTTTTCTTTCTGTCTTCGTCCAGACGCCGAAGGCATCTGACGTCATAGGGTGGTGTCCCCCTCGAGTGTGTCGGGGGCCGTCAATCGTGGCCGTCGTAATACTTTGAATATCGGCGTCCGGAGCCGTCCGGTTACACATCCCCTCCCTTGAATGGGGCTGTTCGAGCCCCAAAGGTCCCGGGAACCGGGATAAATAGTCAGCTTGTCCCATAAGATCACCAGGGAGATGGCAAACCTGGAAGGAGAAAGGTTGAAGCTCCATAAACCATCTCAATATGCGACTGTTAGTATCTTTATATCTTGAGAGCCAGGTGAGGGGGGCGTGATCCGTATATAATAGAAAGGACCTTCCTAGGAGGTAGTATTGGAGGCTTTCAATCGCCCACTTGATGGCCAGACATTCTCGCTCTATAATGGGATATTTTTGCTCCCTGGGAAAAAGTTTACGACTAATAAAGACCACGGGGTTACTAATATCTCTCTCATCTTTCTGAAAAAGTACGGCCCCCAGGCCCACGTCTGAGGCATCCGTTTGGAGGTGAAAGGGGACAGTGAAGTCAGGACATTTTAAAATTGGTTGGGTAGTGAGATATCTTTGTAGGGTATGGTAACTAAGGGATTGTACTGGGTTTAAATTCGTGATATTTTTGGGCTGGCCTTTCCTCAAGAGATCGGTTAGGGGAGCGGCCACGGTGGAATAATGGGGTATAAATCTTCGATAATACCCTACCAAGCCTAAGAATGACCGGACCTCCTTTTTCGTTGTGGGTGTCTCTATCCGTAGGATGGCTTCAACTTTATTCATTTGTGGTTTAAGTATACCTTTCCCTATATGATATCCTAGATACGAGATCTCATTGAATGCCAACCGGCTTTTGGAGGCGTTGGCTGTTAATCCAGCCCCTCGTAATGCTGTAAAGATTTTATTTAAATGTGTCAAGTGGTCCTCCCAAGTCTCGCTGTGGATAACGATATCATCCAGATACGCGGCAGCGTACCTGGTATGAGGTCGTAGAATGGTGTCGATGAGACGCTGGAAGGTGGCGGGTGCCCCATGTAACCCGAAAGGGAGAACATTAAAATGATATAGTCCCGCGGGAGTAGAGAAGGCCGTTTTCTCTTTATCTTCTGGCGTCAAAGGAATCTGCCAGTAGCCTTTGGTCAAGTCGAGTGTAGACATGTACTTAGCTTTTCCCAACTTCTCTAAGAGTTCGTCCACCCGTGGAAGAGGATATGTGTCAAACTGGGATATAGAATTGACTCGTCTAAAGTCAATACAGAAACGAATAGACCCATCTGGTTTTGGTACTAATACCACCGGTGAACACCAGGGACTCTGGGAAGGCTCTATAATACCTAGGTCTAACATCTTTTCTATTTCGTTTTCTACCAGGATCTTTCTAGCTTCAGGGATACGATATGGTCGTAACCGTATGACCTTGCCAGGTGGGGTTATGATTTGATGATGTACTAACTTGGTCCGGCCTGGTATCACGGAGAATACATGGGCCTGATCATGGAGGAGCTGGGTTAACTGCTCCCTCTGTTGGATCGAGATTTCGCTATTTATGGGAGGCACCTCGTTTCCGCTAGGATGCTCAGTGGGACACCACCCTATCTCCAGTTCCTTAACGGTGTTAACTAGGTATCCCCTGGTTGGTTCTCCCTGTGGCTCTTCCCACTTTTTTAATAGATTAACATGAAAGATCTGTGACCGGTTGGAATTGTCTGTGAGCTGGACCTTATAGGTCACTAGTTTTACTACCCCTATCACTTTATAGGGTCCCTGCCACTTTGCCAGCAGCTTGTTGTCTGAACTGGGGAGAAGCACTAACACCTTATCACCTAGGGAAAAGGTCCTTAATTGAGTATTCCTGTCGTAATATCTTTTCTGCTTTTCTTGGGCCTTCTCCATATGTTCCCTTACGTTCTCCCACACATTTTGGATGTTGGATTTTAACTCCTGGGTATATTCTAAGAGGGATTTTTCTCCATCCTCCTCTTCCCATAACTCTGCAGCCATATCTAGCAAGGTCCTGGGTTGTCGTCCGAACAATAATTCAAATGGACTATGGCCCGTGGAGGCTTGCTCATGGGTCCTGATAGCGTATAACACTAATGGGAGTTTTCTATCCCAGTCCTTACCTGTCTCTGAAATAGATTTCTTTAACAGAGTTTTCAGAGTACGGTTATACCTTTCCACCAAACCATCCGTTTGAGGATGATAAACCGCTGTCCGCAACTGTTTGATCCCCAGAAGCTGACATATTTGTGACATCAAGGTGGACATGAACTGGGTACCTTGGTCTGTTAAGATTTCTCGGGGAAAGCCTATTCGGGAGAAGAACCCTATCATGGCATGGGCTACGCTCTTGGAGTTAATAGTGCTGAGTGGGATGGCTTCTGGGTATCTATTGGCATAATCTACTAATACTAGTATATAACGGTATCCCCTAGAAGAAGGTAGGAGAGGGCCTACAATGTCCATTCCTATTCTTGAAAAGGGGATGTCTATTATGGGAAGCGGTTGCAAGGGAGCCCTTCCTTTGGGACCAGGATCAACCATTTGACATTTAGGACATTGCTGACAGAACCTCCTAATTTGTGAAAAGACCCCCGGCCAGTAGAATTTCCTCAACAGATACTCCTCTGTTTTCTCTCTTCCATAGTGACCCCCCCCCCGGCTGGCTATGGGCTAGGTGTAGGACTTGTGGTCTATAAGGTTCGGGAACTAATAGCTGTTTCTTTTCTTCTCGGTTATTACCAGTGACACGGTATAAGAGGTTTTTGATTATGGTGAAAGAAGGGCTTTTATCTTGGGGTTTCCGGGGTCGTGCACTTTTCCAGGCATGGATCAAACTCGGGTCTTCTCTCTGACAACTACGGAATGGGGGAAGGTCAGTAAGGGTAAGGACCTTTGTAATTACCCGATTTGGACTCATGTCTCCTTGGGCGTAGACTTTTCTAGTTTCTCTTTTTTCCTTTCGGGAGGGTCTGTATCTAACCACCGGTGGGGTTATAGTCGTACTAGAAAAGGGAGCTCTTTTCCACCATACACTCATGTCCTCAGAGTCTTTTGTACTGTCAAGAAGCTCCGAAAAGTCAGGGAAGTCGGTTCATATGATAGCTTCTTCGACTAACCGTTCTACCACCCCCATCCTTATGGGGACTTCTTTTCCATCCCAGGACAGGGTCGTCCAGATTAGGGGGTATTCTCTCGTATCTCCATGAATACAACATATGGATACCGTAAGTCCGGAAGTAAAGGGTTTTTTTTCCAGTAAATCAGCACGTATCACAGACTGACTGCAACCTGAGTCGATAAGTGCCACTGTGGTTCTTCCATTGATAACAAGTCTCTTCCTGTATCGGGTTTCCTTTCCCCCTGTATAGAAGACTCTCCCCCTAGTGACTCCTATTTCCATCGGTTCTGATTTTTCCGTTTTCAGCGGGCAAACCTGGGCGATATGTCCCCACTCTCCACAGCTAAAACACTGTGGTTGTTGTGTATAGGGTCTTTCTAGTCCTCGCATTTTCCCCGGATCCTCGGTTGGTTTTCGCCCTAGGGATGGGGAGGGTCCGGGGTTCTGTCGGATGGGGTTAAGTGTTGGCCGTACGGGAGGGATTTTGAACTCGAGGGAGCGGTGAAAGGCACAGGCTAATTCAATAGTGGTGTTTGTATCTGGACTTGGGTGTTGCTTAATCCAATTACGGGTATTGGTAGGTAGGGCGTCTAGATACTGTTCTAAGAGAATAATCTCAATGATATCCTCCCTATTGGTCCCAATGGGACCTAGCCATTTGAGTCCCAAGTCCTTAATCCGGAAATACAGGGCCCGGGGATTCTCGGAGGGCCCCCATTTGGCTTTCCTAAACCGGACCCGGTAGTGTTCTGTATCAAACCCCACTCGCTCCAGGATACTCTTCTTAATATCCTGATAGGGTGTCGTTCTGCCTGGGTTTACAGCTTGATAAGCCGCTTGGAGAGTTCCTGTTAATAACGGGCGATATATTGGCCCCATCTATCCTGGGGCCAGGTGGCGGAAGTAGCAACCCGCTCGAAATTGGTGAAAAAGGCATCCGGGTCTTCGCCCTCCTGATATCGCTGCAGGACCGAACTGGGAACGTTCGGATGCACCCGGGTGGCGGCAATAGTGTCCGTGAGGTTTTTGATTGCAGTCTCATGGACCAACTGATTGTTGGCCATGATAGTGGCCTGACTTTTAAGAGCGCTTTGTAGGGCCTCCCTTTCCACTTTAGCCTCCTTTTGTTGCTCTTCCCACACTACTTGCAGATGTCTCTGCCCTGCGGCTAGCTGCTGCATCATCTCTGATAGGGTAGGTGTACCCTCCATCGTCTTAGGTTACCTGTCGTTGTTCCAATATCCCACTTCTGACACCACTGTAATGGGTTCTTTATCCCGAAACAAATAAAAGGGATATTGGAATAATGTGACAGGCGCAGAAGGTGAGGGTTTAGTTAATTTATTTGTGCTTCGGTTTTAAGGATGTCGCTTTTTATCCTATGTTCCTGGCTCACAAGGATAAAGCACCTGTAGTCCAAAAGAAAATTAACAAAGTTCCCTTTTTCTTTTCTTTCAGGGTTTTGAGTGATAGTCCATAAGTGGCCGGGTCCAGCTTTGGGAAGGTCTCCGATCTTCCTCTACGTCAGTGGGCCAGGCTCTCCGAAACAAAAATAGAAGAAGGACAACAAAACAGGTAAGTGGGATATATATATTGTAAGGATATAAGGTTAGTAGGGTGGTGGGGGAATAGGCATAAGTGAAGGGAGGTGAGGGTACAACAGTCCTCTAGTTTGTGGTTCTATTTATAGGTGTTCTCAGGCATTCCTTTCTGTCTAGAAATCTTCCGACTGTCGGTATCTTGGTGAGGTTAGGTTTACTTTTAGGATCTTCTGCTAGATGGTCTCCCCTTCCCTGCAGGATCTCCCTCTCTTTCCCTTGTCCCCCCCTATTCCTAACAGCCACCCTCTCGTAAAACCCCAGCTGTGGTACGAACGTACCTGAGTTGGCCACGCCCCTCCGGGGACGCGGCCGGCGCTTTCGCAGTCTCCCGGCTTCTCACTGACGGGGGCGGGAGGGCCCCTGTGGCTTTCCTTCTCTTTCCGATCCTCCGCTCCTTCGACGGTTTCCTTCCTCTCGGTCTCCGGCGTCCGGGCTTCCTTTTCTCCTGGTCGTGTTCGGCGAGAGTCTTCTTCCGTCTCTCTCTCCCCGTTTCCTCTTGGTCCGTCTTTTCTTTCTGTCTTCGTCCAGACGTCGAAGGCGTCTGACGTCATAGGGTGGCGTCCCCCTCGAGTGTGTCGAGGGCCGTCAATCGCGGCCGTCGTAATATTTTGAATATCGCCGTCCGGAGCCGTCCGGTTACAGCCCACTAGTAGCATTTAATTTACAGGCCCCGGGCACATGCAGTGCACTTTACTAGGAATTTACAAATAAATTAAATATGCCAATTGGGTATTAGCCAATGTCACCATGTGGGAGAGAGCATAAGCACATTAGCACTGGTTAGCAGTGGTAAAGTGTGCAGAGTCCTAAAACGAGCAAAAACAATATCAAAAAGTGGAGGGAGGCAGGCAAAAGGTTGGGGGTGACCACCCTAAGGCTATAAGGTCTAACACTCTTTTTTTTTTATAATTCTTCCAGCAGGTTTGAGAGATAAGCATCTCTTTTCCCAAAACAAGTACTCCATCCTCTCAAATTCGGAAAGAAGGGGTAGTAGCTGGGCTTGACATGCAGAATGCCACCCAGCATGCCTTTGTTTTGTGACCATGACATTTTAAAAACAATTTTTAAAAAATTATTTTGCGACTTGTAGTAAGGTGTGACTCACAGCTCTACACCTCTCATGACCTAAATGGACATTTAATATAGATCAGAACTCTTGCATTTAATGTTCTCCATGATTAGCACAAAATACCTGTCTAAAGCAGTGCTTAATTTGTGCTTGTTGTTTCCGATGCTGAGCACCAGCACTTATTTTTGAGGGCCGGCGCTTAGTCTTCTGTCTCAAGCATTTGCTGCGAACAAAAGACACATATGGAAAAGATGGAGGAAGAGAAAAACGAAAAAGCGTCACAAAGGTAGAAAGCAGAAAGCTGCTAGGGCGAGCGGAAGGGACAGGGAGTGTCTTTAAATGGATTAAAGAGGCCCGAGATGGTTTCAGGATTAGGCTGCCTCAGTATTCTGTGCTCGCACATTTATAAATGCAGTAGCCTCATGTTTAAGAGGAGGGCTTTGGGCACCGGCACCTTTTTATTTACAAATTAAGCACTGGTCTAACGATGTACAATGAGTATCACGGTTAGTGTAATCGTTATGCATGCAAGATTGTCTCTAGTTTTTCTGTTATTCTAGAAAAAGGCCTGATTATTATAAGTTGCAAAGTACTGGGGTACGGATAAAATCACATATCATTTTACTGTTACTGAGCAGTAATTCTGCACCACTTCTGTGCAATTACCAGTAAATACCCTCTTGGGGTTTTATTGCATACATTTACCATCTGCTCTGAGCAAGTGGTAAACGAATATGCGGGCCTGGTGGTTTGGTGGAGTGCTAGGGAGGGGTTGAGGGGAGTATTGGAAAAAAAGAAAAACATTATTCTAACAGAAAAAGGTGTAATAAGACATGGCTCCTGCTGCAGCCAAAGTTTACTGCAATTTTTTCAGCTCGTTTTACCGACCAGAAAAAACATATTTAGTTATCCTCAGTGCTTTAAATGGGCCGGTACTCTCCTGTACTGAGTACCGGCACTTTTTTATTTTGAGAGGGAGAGTACCGGCATATCTCAAGAAAAACGTAATACTTTTAATTGCAGAGTACCGGCACTTCTCAGAAACAAGCAGGTACTCTATTACAGAGTACCTGCACTTCTATTTTTCCATTTAAAGCACTGGTTATCCTACACCTAGTAAAACTGGTTGGGGAAAACCAAACGTACACTGAGATGGAGGGAAATAAAAGCATGCGGTTATAATGTGGCCCTATGTGGAAGAAAGCTATAAACATAGTCCTACTTCTGTTTCCATGGAATGTTCTCGTTTTTGGTTTAGAAAATCTAGTCACCCTAACTGCCAGACTGCTTTTCAAGCTACACCACCTGTGACTCCCCCCTTTGCCTCTGCCACGCCCTGACCCCCAATTTATAGGTCCCCGAGCTAATTTTCCCAATTCCAGCACTGCTTCACTGTGCGTTGCACATAAACAATTTCTATTTTAAACGAGTTGCTTTAAGAAGTACCTGCCCTTTGAATATTTCTTAGGTGGTTTACATCTACACCTCCATTAATAAAGCTTAAAGTACCTAATTATAGCTTGCGTAGGCTGTTACAGCATTTTGAGAGTGCACGGTCGATCTCTTTGCAATGTTGTGGTGCTGTGATCAAAACCACTAGCTGCCCGACATGCACGCTGCTGTGCAAAAGGCAAGTCCCTGTCCTGTATTTAAAAGCTTGGAAAGGCAGAAACCACGCAAAAATGCTGAATCCTAAAATAAAAAGGTTCACTACAATAAGGTAGTTATGTATATACAATTGAACAATGAATATAAACGAAGGAGGAAACGCGCTCAAGATGCGGGATTCTTCAAATGCACTGAAACATCCAAGGTAATAAAAATATGATGCTTTTCTGAAACTAATGCAGCAAATGTCTCTAATGCACACTAGACCATCCCATGGGGCAGTCTTGTCACCTAATAATAGTGCATTCTAAATCAAGAGTCAGCTATCAATAAAACGTATCTGGGGCATTCGACACCGAGAGTAGTGGACCATCTGATTCAGAAGCCTATTTCACTGCATCCGAATAGGATTTATGTGCACAAATAAATAGTAGCAGTGTTTATCTAGGTCACTGCAATGCATGAAAACCATTAGATGTTAATCCTGTCAGAGCATTAAAGTTATTGCATAAACAAAACGATTAAGGCAAGTGTAACAGAAAATAATAATAATGTGGCTCCACCAAAGCCCCAATGAGCGTATTTTGATATCATTAGTGATATGGACAGTAACACTGTCATGTTGATAATTGCTGGCTACTCAAGCCTTTGGTTCAAAATAGCAGGTTGGGCAGTTGTATCACAATAGTTCGTACTACCCATGTCACTTATACTACGGTGTCTCTTTCTGAAATAGGTGACTTGTTACGATATTACTTTATCTCTGTATTAGTCTACCCTTCTACCAAAAAAAGAAAACTTCCTAGTTTTCTCACAGCTTACCCTTTAAAAATGGTCATTTTTATGAGAGTGTGTTGCAGTGACTTTAAGTGGCCATGTGTTGTGCGTGACTTAATCTAAGGCTTGGCTGGAGTGCACTTGATCCTGCTTTGGTACCTTTGTGGTAGTAGTAACTTTAGAAGTGTATTTTTTCACTTGAAAGTGTCTTACACTTTTGTGGGTTTTTGTTTGTAGTACTACGCTGCTCACTAAACACCTCCTTAAATTTCCCTAAACCCCTCTCATTTAGTTGTAAGTATTCCCCGGATGCCAGCCACTCCCCTGGCCGCTCCCCAATTTACTACAAAAACATAAACCTACGTGGCGGAGATCTCTCAGAGGAAACTAACCTAGCGAGTCTTGCTTAGAAGTGTATGACATTTTGTTTTGCCCTAAGCAAAAATTACGGGGCATATTTATACTCCGTTTGCGCCGGAATTGCGTCGTTTTTTTTTACGCAATTCCGACGCAAAACTTACTACATATTTATACTTTGGCGTTAGACGCGTCTAGCGCCAAAGTCCATGGAGTTAGCGTCATTTTTTAGCGTGGACACCTACTTTGCGTTAATTATATGCAAGGTAGGCGTTCCCGTCGAAAAAATTGACTCTGCGGCATATGCGCCGTATTTACACTCCCGGGCAAAATTCACGCCCGGGAGTGGGCGGGTCAAAAAAAATGACGTACGGCCGCTTTTGCGCCGTTTTTTAGCGCCTGTAAAAGGCAGGCGTTAAGGGACCTGTGGGCTCGGAAGGAGCCCAGAGGTGCCCTCCCATGCCCCCACGGACACCCCCTGTCACACTTGCCCACCCCAGGAGGACACCCACGGCTGGAGGGACCCATCCCAGGGACATTATGGTAAGTTCAGGTAAGTGTTTTTAAAAAAAAAAAATTGTGGCATGGGGGGCCTGATTTGTGCCCCCCTACATGCCACTATGCCTAATGACCATGCCCAGGGGACAGAAGTCCGCTGGGCATGGCCATTGGGAAAGGGGGCATGACTCCTGTCTTTGCTAAGACAGGAGTCATTTCTATGGGGGTTGGAAGTCGAAAAAAATGGCGCAAATCGGGTTGAGGCGAAAAATTTGCCTCAGCCTGACTTGCCCCATTTTTTGGCGCCCAAGCTCCATATCCCCCTACGCCGGCGCTGCCTAGTGTACGTCATTTTTTTCAACGCACACCAGGCAGCGCCGGCGGCTAACGCCGGCTAACGTCATTGTTTAAATACGGCGCCCGCATGGTGCCTCAGAATGGCGTTAGCCGGCGCTAATTTTTTTGACGCAAAACTGCGTTAGCGCAGTTTTGCATCAAAAAGTATAAATATGGGCCTACGAGTCTCCAGGAACCCATCAGAGTTATCCGGAATTCCTCTCCTTACGTAACTCATAATGGCAATGTCAGTTTGTGGGTAATACAATCCAATGAAGCTAATTCTCTATTTCTTAAAGAAGATGCAAGTATCTATTTCTGATCCCTGATCTACGTGTATGGGTCAGGAGTGATTCCTGCTTAAACACAACGGGAGAGGGGCATATTTGCGTCAGGAGCTACATTCATACTAACTCGTAGTGAATCTGAAGCATGTGCTAGTGTTAAGATCTGCAGAGATCTACAGAAATATACTTTTCATCTGCTCTTGCAAAAGATGATGAGCTGTATTTTTGCATGAAAGGTAGGTTTAGTATGCGATCACGGCTAGAAAGCTATGCTCAGAACATAAAGAGATTTTTGACAAGTAGAAGTTGTGCAAGATTATCAAGCACTGTACACAGGTTAGGAAAAAACCTACCAAACTTTGCTTTGGCAACTTAAATGCGCTTTTGTCAATTGTTGTTTTGATTTATGAGAAAGGGGCCAGGCCGTACTCTCGCAGATTGCTCTGATTGATCATGTCCCCTTGTTAAGTAGCAGGCCAGTTGGAGGTTAAAGAAAGCAAGACAACTCTGCATTTAACTGGCTAGTATCACACCAACAAAGGTTCCACAACCCATCTGCACCCGAAACTGTCACAGCAGGAACTATGCATGGAAGAAGAGGTGGCAGCACTACCACAGCAGTGCCTGTGAGTTCTCTTATTGAAGAAAAAGCAAATAAATGCCCTGTTACCACAGAGTTCTTGTCATTCAGGCAGTATGAGCAATGTCCTACGTCAGAAGAGAGTCCAATGCTTTGATTAAAAATCTGCTCAGACATCTTTGTCTCAATAATTTCGCTTGTTCATTTAAGACAGTTGAAGGTTTACTATTTGCACAGGTTAAGACGCCTTGGCACTTGCTATATTCCATCACCTGACATTGGATTGTTCACAGCCTGAAGTGAATGTTTGTAAGTGAGTAAGTGAAAAGGTGAGTGCATTGGGGTACCACACTCCTAATAGATATAATCGTGGTTTTGACTCCGAGAGTTTAAATTCGGCACCACTAATAAATTGGAGGCCACTCATTTTAATCTGCCAATTGGTTTACATCCTTTACCTTTGTGTTTTAACAAGCATAATATTCTAATACACATCTTTATGGATGTGACAGACTAGCTTAAACTTAATTTAGTCAGTCATAAAACTTTATCCAGCTTGACAAGACACAAAAGATCAAAACAAAAACATATAAAATACATACAGTTCATTTCATACAGGTAACAGTAATCATAAACCACTATAAAAAACATCCATGACAATTAAGATATCCCAGGGCTGACCCTTTAATCCAGTCCAATTACCAATATCTCTACCTAATACTCAATGACGCTCTAATAAAATTAAGAACAGCATGGCATATCTAAAATTAATCAAGATTGAACAAAAATCTAAAACCTTCCTGATTTAAACTAAAACAGAGCGAGCGCAGAAGTGGAAGTAAAAACCTTTATCTTACAGATTCGTAAAGTGCAGAAAAAAGTAAGAAGTGTCTTGAAGGGTTATCGCATGTACAAGAGGGGAGACTCTCAATCTACCCCCCTTGTCGTGGAAGGGCCAATAGAAAATGCAGTGTTCCCAGATGAAGCCTAGTTACATAAAACCTATATTGGGGATTTTCAGTTTGAAGAAGATAAAATTTAATCTCATAGCTAAGTGCAATGTCGTGATAATTTGCCCTAGAGTCAAGCTGAGGACTTGTTGCCAGTGCTTAAGCTGCACTTGCTCAAAATAGGCTGACTTTTTCTGAGCGTTAGTGTACAGGAAATTCACGCCCAATCATTAAAAAGCTATATGGCTCACAGACCTCTAAAGGTACGCTTAAAATATCCAATCCAAGGTATGGACTCACCATTGTTGAGGGCCATACAATTTTTACGTGTATATTTAGAAAATTCTAGTTCAGGTGTTAGTCAAACTGTTAAGCACAATAATAAGGGTGCCAGGATCAAAGTATCTCCAACATAATTTAATCCCACCTACGAATGACAAAAAAAGTTGGCTACACCTGTGGGATCATCAAAAGTCATTGAAGGAAGCCATTCTCTAGCCTGAAATCTGGAACAATCAGAATATGCCCAGACTCTGGCCCCGTATGTTGCAACTGAAATGCATTTGACTCTGTAGCGAGTAATAATTTCCTTCACTGTTCTGTAGCATAACTGTGCTGCTAACTTTGCTGCGAAAAACTGCTTTGATGGCTCTATTTGTTTGTATCAGCCTCAGTGTCATCAGGGAGTCACAATTTAATTGCGAGCTAAAAGGTAATCCCAAATAACAGAAGCTCTCAACTTTGGAGATGGGTGCTCCGTGGATGAAGAAAGTTTGAGATTTACTATCTCTTTGGCCCACAGACCATTATAACGGACTTCAGATGATTTATCTTCAAGTCTAGGGATGACATAAATTCCACCAAGGCATCCAAGGCTTTCTTGAGAATATTAGTGGTCCTTGCCAGCAGAACTGCATAGTCTGCGTGAAGAAGAGATGGGGTAATGCGAGTACCTGCTTTCAGGACAAACAATTTCATCTGAAGTAGGTGGGCTTCTAACCCATTTATATATATGAGGAGCAAGAATGGGGCTACAACATAGCCCTGGTGCACCCACCTGGGTGGAGTATACAGAACATGTACACTCTCCCCCTGGACCAAAACAGATCTTAACCGAGGGACACCAATGCAGTCACTGTAGTAGGTTAACCAGGGGTTCTTCTACCCTCATACTACCAAGCATATCCCACAACTTGGACCGATTGACCGTGTTGTACGCACAAGACAAGTCCATGAATGCTAAATGTAAAGAGCCTTTCATGGACCTGATGCACTTTCCTACAATGTGTGATAAAATCAGCCAGTGCTCAACCTTGCCCATTCCTTGTCTGAACCCACATTGAGTTTCTGAAAGGACAAAGTTTGAGACAGCCCAAACCTCCAATCACACCACAAGGATCCTGCCCAAAATCTTCATTGTGGAATCTAATAAAGAAATTGGCCTATAAAAGGCCAGGTCAGATCTATTGCCTTTTTAAAAAATTGGCACCACAATAGCCTCTTTCTAAGTTGAAGGTAGAGTCCAAAAGTGGCAGCTTTGAACATACTGACACTCAAAGGGGCCCAAAGTTCAGGATTACCTTTGAAGAAATCTACAGGGACCTCATCCAGCCCTGGGGCTTTTTTACATTTGCTTTGCTTTACATTTGTTTTACGTTAGCTACCTCTTTCATTGCATTAGACTGGCTAAACTCAAGTGCTAATTCCTTATCTCTTCCTATAAGAGGCCTCAAATCTTGGGAGTGGTCATCGTTATTCAGGGGGTTAAAAACCCAGGTGAGGAGGGATACCATAAAGGGGATAGCATAGGCATTTTGCTCCCAGGGGACATATGAGTGGGTTCCCATATGCTTTCCTTCCAGGAACTCCAACAGCAGTACTCACGCTCAAAGACCCAGTTTCACTAATACTTGCAGCTCCGACATGCACTAGGTGCCCACACCCAGGCTGGTACGTTCCTCTCTGAGTTTAGTCTGGCAGAGACGAAAATCCTAATGGGTAATTAGGGCAAGGGCGGGGTATCCCAGATATACCGTGCCTTGATTACTAACATGGCGAAGCTGCTCACGAGTCTAAGTGAGTGATGGAAGGGCTGGCTGGGACAGATGTAGGAGAAGGACTGGCCCCAAGGAGCCTGACTATTCAACGTGTCTTGATTGGTACAAGTATACTACCTATACACTGCATACCTCACCCTCGACAGACTGCAAAGGGTGAGTCTCCGACAGTGCATGCTGACTGCACCCGTTGCTCAAACCCAATGCAGAGTTTTACCACATAGTGTGGGCTTGTCCATGCATAGCAACCTATTAGCGAGCGGTGACTGCTTAGCTCTCCAGAGTACTAGAGGTGGAGGTAGAGATGGCCCCGTTGCCAATCCTTTTGGGTGTCCTCGAGGGAGTGGGGAACAGCAGGGCGGACGGTAGCTTCCTGGGGATAGTATGCCTGGTGGTCAAGCGAGACATAGCTGCCAGCTGGAACGCTGAAGCAGTGCCAACACTTGCTGTGTGGAGGCGAGGAGTGGACTGTTGTGATCAGCAAGAAAAGCTAGTATACGAAGCACAAAGATGCCCGTCTAAATATCACAAAGTGTGGGGGAAATGGAAAAGGTTTTGTGATGGCTGATAATGAAAAGTCTTCTAAACACGGCAATAACAGTCAAATGTGTCTTTGAACAACTCAGGCCCGTATTTAGACTTTTTTAGCACCTCATTTGCGCCGCCTTTTGATGCAAAAGTGGCACAAACTTACAAAATATAATTGTATTTTGTAAGTTTGCGCCGCTTTTGCATAACAAAATGACGCAAATACGACACTAAAAAAGTATAAATATGGGTCTCAATGTATTAAAGGGGTGTTCTGTTGAAGCCCAGCCAGGAATTATATATTTGTGTATTGGTAAGTATCAGTGGTGTGTAGATGTGACCTGTTGTTGTTAATATGTTGTAGCAGCAATAAAATCACTAAAACTGTTTATAGAAAAAGAAACCTGGTGAAATGTGTAACCCACAGTGGCTCTGGAATTAAACAATCTACATTTAGCGAAGGCCTTTCCAAAATTAATGGACGATTCACAACTTCCCAGAAATTGTTTCATATCCACCACACCCCCAGCAGGCAGCAGGTCTTACTAGGGTCATTTCTAAGTTCAGTTTTTCTAGTGTAACATACACATTTTGCACGCTAAGGCAATGATTTCTTTTTTTATTTGAAATAGAATTAAGTGTCATATTTGGCTATTTGTGCACCTCTGAGCAGACTGTGTTAAACTACCGATGGGGGAGTGTGTGGGAGTGCAGCATTTTACTGTTAGGGCTTTTGCAGCACCTGAACAAACACTCTCATAGTCCTTAATTATACAGAGCGAAAACGCCTCCCAGGACAAGCACTTATATATGAACTCAATATTTTCAGACAATTTTCCCCCAAAGTAGTTTTGAATTAACCTGCTCCCATTTCAATCTATACTCTTTATTGTTGTTATTGGTAAGAGGGGCCACAGTCATCCTAGGCGTGACTAGCTCGAAATCCATTTTGAGAGAGAGAAGCTACTAAAGGATTATGATCACTTGCAAACATAGGGGAAATTAAAAAATAGGCCACAAGATATTGAAAAGAATTGAAAATTAACATAAAGTAAATGGTACTTGATTTAGTCCCTTCTTTATATGTAAGGTAAAGGTTAGGAGTAATCTTATTACTTTCACTCAGGAATATTAAATTCTCAGAGAATAAAATATTATTCAGGGCATCCCCATAGTTTGAATGTTTGAAGTGTGGCGGCTCCTACCCATCTTTATTTTTGAAACCACAAACCCACCGGGTGCTAAGCTCACATACTGTACAATTGAAGTCACCTATTCAAAGCAAACATAATGGAGGACATTTTGCTCTCAGGGTAAAACAATTCCTCATGCAGCATAATCACAGTATCAGAACAGCAATGATCAAATATATTAAAAGAAAAGTTTATTATCAACAAATCCACAGTACCCAACCCTGAAAGCAATAGTAAATTGGTACCAGGGAGAGGAGCCAACAGATATAGGTGGTCATTCCGACCCTGGCGGTAAAAACCGCGAGGGCCGTGACCGACGGAAAGCACCGCCAACAGGCTGGCGGTGCTTTCCTGCCCATTCTGACCGCGGCGGTAAAGCCGCGGTCAGAAAAGGGGATCCCTGGCTGGGCTGAATCTCCATGGCGGCGCTGCTTGCAGCGCCGCCATGGAGATTCTGACCCCCTTCCCGCCATCCTGTTTCTGGCGGTTTCTAACAGGGCCCCAGCATGATTTTCACTGTCTGCTTAGCAGACAGTGAAAATCGCGACGGGTGCAACTGCACCCGTCGCACCCCTGCAACACCGCCGGCTCCATTCGGAGCCGGCTCCTGTGTTGCAGGGCCTTTCCCGCTGGGCCGGCGGGCGCTCCCTTGGCGGGCGCCCGCCGGCCCAGCAGGAAAGTCGAAATGGCCCCTGCGGTCTTCTGACCGCGGAGCGGTCTTTTGACGGGGGAAGTTTGGCGGGCGGCAACCGACACAAGACACGATGGCGACGGTACTGGCCAGGTTCCAGGAGATCCAGGCACAGCAGGAGCAACGCTACATGGGGTTCAGCGACCAACTCACCAACATCTCAACTGCTATGGGGAGCATAGTCCAGGCCCTGAACCGTATAGAGGACACGTTTCGGGACCATGTGGCATCACACAGGGCCCCTGTCACTAGCCAGGAACAGGAACAGCCTACCACCTACGCCGGCGCTAGTGGACAGGAGGCCCCACCACAACGACAGCCCACCAGAACCCCACCTCCTGCTGAACAACAACCACCCCGCAAAAGGAGCCGGAGATAAAAAAAAAAACGACAGAGTAGGATGTCAAGACCCCCGCCAGCATCACATACCCCCTGAAGTCCTCCCACTGTTCAACATTGCCACCCTGTCAAACCTTGAACTGCCCCTGCTCCATCCTGCCACAGGCATATGGACAATGCACCTGTCAGACTGAGAACTGGACTCTGCCATGGACATTACTCCACCCCCACCCATCACTGTTTCACTATCATGTACCAATATCTATGCACTAATAATAAATCACACATTGCACTGAAATCAATCAGGACTCAGCCTGTCTTATTTACAAATGTATGACACATTACATATCAATACGTATTTTTAACATTGTGAATTACACATACCGAGGTAACTTAGCATTAGTCCATGGGCCAACCAAGCCGAGGTCACGCAGTGGCTCATACAACACAGAAAAGGGAAGGGAAAATCAAACATCATGTTTATAGTTCTGGGGGGAAATCGACAAAGTTGAGATGCAGGAGGCTTTCAGGAAATGTAAAATGGCATGGGTGCTTATTACCTGTGTGCTACTGAAAATACTGTTCTATTACTCTGTCCCTGTTGTCTGTGTCGTCCTCTGAGTCTTCCTCCTCTTCACTCTCCGCAGGCTCCACAGCTGCTTCAACACCACCATCTGCACCATCCTCCTGCAGGAAAGGAACCTGACGTCGCAATGCCAGATTGTGAAGCATACAGCAGGCCACGATGATATGGCACACCTTCTTTGGTGAGTACATCAGGGATCCCCCTGTCATATGCAGGCACCTAAACCTGGCCTTCAGGAGGCCAAAGGTCCTTTCGATGATCCTCCTAGTTCGCCCATGGGCCTCATTGTACCGTTCCTCTGCCCTGGTCTGGGGATTCCTCACTGGGGTCAGTAGCCAAGGCAGGTTGGGGTAACCAGAGTCACCAATTAGCCACACACGGTGTCTCTGTAGCTGCTCCATCACATAGGGGATGCTGCTATTTCGCATAACATACGCGTCATGCACTGACCCTGGGAACTTGGCATTTACATGGGAGATGTACTGGTCAGCCAAACAGACCACCTGCACATTCATCGAATGATAATTTTTCCTGTTTCTGTACACCTGCTCATCGTCTTTTGGGGGTACCAAAGCCACATGGGTCCCATCAATGGCACCAATGATGTTGAGGATATGTCCAAGGGCATAGAAATCACCCTTCACTGTAGGCAAGTCACCCTCCTCTGGGAAAATGATGTAGCTCCGCATGAGTTTCATCAGGGCAGACAACACTCTGCTCAAAATCTTTGAAAACATAGGCTGAGACATTCCAGATGACATGGCCACTGTTGTCTGGAATGACCCACTTGCCAAAAAATGGAGGACTGACAAAACCTGCACCAGAGGGGGAATCCCTGTGGGTTGGCGGATGGGGGACATCAGGGCTGGCTCCAGCTGGGCACACAGTTCATGGATAGTGGCACGGTCAAGTCTGTATCGAAGTATTATATGGCGTTCTTCCATTGTCGACAGGTCCACCAGCGGTCGGTACACGCGAGGATTCGTCCTTCTCCTCGCAAGTCCCAGCGGACGGTGCCTAGGAAGGACAACATGGAGCACAGAGTCAGGCAAACCACAGGTACGTACAGACAGCTTGCACAGTTAAAGAATGGCAATGGGTTGAAAGGCGTGTATGTGTGGCAATGCAAGGCCTAGGCCTGTGTGTCGGAGTCAAAATTAAGCCATGTAGGCCCTTGAAATGGCGGCTGCCTGACCTGTGAAGTGGGACAATGGGATGTGAGGTCAATGCGCTGGCGGGGCACACCGTGGCGGTAGGCGGTCGAAGACCGCGGCGCAAAGCCGCATTGGTTAACATTGAACCCTATGGGTTTCAGGAGCCAATGACGATGTGCGCCGGCGGTCGCGTTACGCACCGCCGCGGTACGCACCGCCGCGGGCGTGACCGCCATTTCCTAGCTGATTGATCACTCGAGACCTGATCATCTACAGGAGAGGACCTATACTGCAAGTGCTGCTGTGACCTCAGTCTGGAAGTGACAATGGCTGCTGCGACTGGGGAAAGGGCCCCTGCCTTCACGTCTGAAGAGTTGGAGAAGCTCGTGGATGGGGTCCTCCCCCAGTATGCGCTACTCTACGGTCCTCCAGACCAACAAGTGAGTACACCGGGTGCACATGGAATGGGCTATGCCTGTGTGGATTGGGGTGGATGTAAGTTGGTGGGGTGGGGGGCGAATGAGGAGTGCAACGCACGACAGATGAGAGCATGTGCCATATGGCAAAGTTAGTGGGGGGGGGCCAATCACATCTAACATGCAGGTCATTGATGATTTCCTCCTTTCCACCCTGTACATGTCAAATAGGTCAGCACCCATCAGAAGATCGAGATTTGGCGTGCCATCGCCAAGGAAGTCCGGAACTTGGGGGTCCACAACAGACGGGGCACCCACTGCTGCAAGAGGTGGGAGGACATCCGCCGCGGAACAAGGAAGACCGCAGAAACACTGCTGGGGATGGCCTCCCAACCTAGGAGGGGTGCCAGTCGCACCATGACCCCCCTGATGTCCCGGATCCTGGCGGTGGCCTACCCTGAATTGGATGGGCGCTTTAAGACATCACAGCAGACACAAGGGGGTGAGTATCAGCACATTCTCCTATCTTTCTGCGCAGTGGAGGCGTCTGGGTGGGGGAGGAGGGCTGTGGGTGACATTAGGCCAGGGCGCTTTCTGTAGTGTAGGCCTCTCCCTTAGGCATGGCCCTGTGCCCCCGGCCCCCACCTCTGTAGGGTGACAAGTACAGCCATTGATGGTCCAGCATCACCCATGTGCGCGTTTGACGTCTCTTGGCCTGTTGTCCTAGTCAGTAGTACTGAGTAGTGTACCCCGAATGCGCGACTTAGTGCATGAGGCTCCTGTGTCTGTCCTCTCCGCCAACGGTGTTGACATTGCATGCACTCAACCTGGTCTTCTTTTTTCTCCCCCCACCCTTTCTCTTCATCTTCTTGTGCATGTGTGCATTAGCATCATCAGGCGGAGGAGATTTGGCATCGGAGCACGAGGGAGCTGCAGGACACAAGGCCCCGGTGGGCCCAGGAACAGACACCGAGGGCACCAGTGATCCGGAGGGCGAGGGGAGCACCACAACGGGGACCGGTGGTGAGACCAGCGACTCAGACACGTCCTCGGATGGTTGCTCCCTAGCGGTGGCGGCAACATCCGGGCCCCCCGCCTCTACAGGTACAGCCGCCACCCAGCGCACCAGCACCGCCCTCCCAGCAGCCCCTCAGCCTACGCTCCGTGCCCGCTCGCCCAGGAAGGCGCGCGTCTCCTTCGCCCCAGGCACCTCAGCCCCTGCCCCTGTTGCCCCTGCTGCCCTCAGTG
Organism: Pleurodeles waltl; assembly: GCF_031143425.1. Lineage (NCBI taxonomy): Eukaryota > Metazoa > Chordata > Amphibia > Caudata > Salamandridae > Pleurodeles > Pleurodeles waltl. The sequence continues at coordinate 1,420,497,924 of NC_090444.1, forward strand.
CGGAGCTCATTGACCTGGTGAGGACGCTCATTGTTGGGCAGACTACCCTTTTGAATGCCATCCAGGGTGTGCAAAGGGAGGTGCAACAGAGCAATGCGTACCTGGAGGGCATTCATTCGGGTCAGGCTGCCCATCAACGAGCGTTCACTGCTCTGGCCTCAGCACTGACGGCAGCCATTGTCCCTGTTTCCAGCCTCCCTCTTCTGACTGCCTCCAGCCTGTCTCTGTCTCCTGTTCCTCAGCCTATCCCATCCACACCATCAGACCAGCCTGCACACACCTCAACACCCAAGAGCAGCTCATCCAGACACAAGCACCACAGATCCCACAAACACTCACCCAAGCAACACACAGATGCAGACATTCCAGCAGTCACAACCACCTCTGTGTCCCCCTCCTCCTCGTCTCCCTCCTCCCTCCCTGTGACATCTACACTCACACCTGCATGCACCCCAACATCAGCCAGTGCTTCCATCGCCACCTCACCCTCCAGTACAGTCCACACTCGTGCAGTCACCACCCCCACTGCCATTTACACGTCCCCTGTGTCCTCTCCCACTGTGTCTGTCACCCCCTCTTGCAAGACACACAAACGCAGGCAGCCACCCACCCAACAGCCATCCACCTCACGTCAGCCTACAGCACCAGCACCTTCACCCAATGACAGCACACCTGACTCTCCTACAACCACATCCTCTTCCTCCACTCCCATCACCACTTCTCCTACCCTTTACCTTGGACCTAAAAAGCTTTTCCTGGCTAATCTTAACCTCTTTCCCTCCGATGAGCTCCCCCCTCCATCTGCAAAGAGTCCCAAGAGCACCGCAGCCACCACCAGCCCAGCTTCGAGTGTCACTGTTGTGCATGGGTTCTGGAGTCCACCCTTTGCCAGCAGTGACACATCGATCAGCAGCAAGGACACGTCCAGCCCCCCCGGCAAGAGGACCCGCAAAAACAAGGGCCGCCGTGCGAGGACTGACAGGGCTGCCCCCAAGGAGCAATGTGCGGCCACTTCACCAGCCACACCATCTAGGGGAGGCAAGGGCCCGAGAGCCCCATCAAAGGAGCGGAAGGGCAGCAGGAGCGCGGAGAAGGTTGACCCCACATGTCACATCCCAGCTGGGAAGGAGGACACTAAAGAGGCCAGGAGTCCGTCCCCGAAGGGTCCAGAAACGTCACGGTCCGAGGGCGACTGAGCAGGGAGTGCAGCACAGGTCTGGCTCCCTTGACCTGCTGGATGAGCACCGCTGAAGAGGGCCCGCGGTGCAGAAGAGCACCGCTGAACAGGGCCCGCCGTGCAGAAGAGCACCGCTGAAGAGGGCCCCGCGGTGAAGATAGGCACCGCTGAAGAGGGCCCGCCGTGCAGAAGAGCACCGCTGAACAGGGCCCCGCCGTGAAGATAGGCACCGCTGAAGAGGGCCCGCGGTGCAGAAGAGCACCGCTGAACAGGGCCCACCGTGCAGAAGAGCACAGCTGAAGAGGGCCCCGCCGTTTAGATAGGCACCGCTGAAGAGGGCCCGCGGTGCAGAAGAGCACCGCTGAACAGGGCCCGCCGTGCAGAAGAGCACCGCTGAACAGGGCCCGCCGTGCAGAAGAGCACCGCTGAAGAGGGCCCCGCCGTGAAGATAGGCACCGCTGAAGAGGGCCCGCCGTGCAGAAGAGCACCGCTGAACAGGGCCCCGCGGTGAAGATAGGCACCGCTGAAGAGGGCCCGCGGTGCAGAAGAGCACCGCTGAACAGGGCCCGCCGTGCAGAAGAGCACCGCTGAACAGGGCCCGCGGTGCAGAAGAGCACCGCTGAACAGGGCCCGCGGTGCAGAAGAGCACCGCTGAACAGGGCCCGCGGTGCAGAAGAGCACCGCTGAACAGGGCCCCGCCGTGAAGATAGGCACCGCTGAAGAGGGCCCGCCGTGCAGAAGAGCACCGCTGAAGAGGGCCCCGCCGTGAAGATAGGCACCGCTGAAGAGGGCCCCGCCGTCCAAGCACCGCTCCGCTGGGCCCTTCTTCTCAAGCACCGCTCCGCTGGGCACCGCCGTCTCAAGCACCGCTCCGCTGGGCCCTTCTTCTCAAGCACCGCTCCGCTGGGCCCTTCTTCTCAAGCACCGCTCCGCTGGGCACCGCCGTCTCAAGCACCGCTCCGCTGGGCCCTTCTTCTCAAGCACCGCTCCGCTGGGCACCGCCGTCTCAAGCACCGCTCCGCTGGGCCCTTCTTCTCAAGCACCGCTCCGCTGGGCACCGCCGTCTCAAGCACCGCTCCGCTGGGCACCGCCGTCTCAAGCACCGCTCCGCTGGGCCCTTCTTCTCAAGCACCGCTCCGCTGGGCACCGCCATCTCAAGCACCGCTCCGCTGGGCCCTTCTTCTCAAGCACCGCTCCGCTGGGCCCTTCTTCTCAAGCACCGCTCCGCTGGGCACCGCCGTCTCAAGCACCGCTCCGCTGGGCACCGCCGTCTCAAACACCGCTCCGCTGGGCCCTTCTTCTCAAGCACCGCTCCGCTGGGCACCGCCATCTCAAGCACTGTTTATGGTTCACTGTGCCCACCATACCTCCTCCTTGACCAGTGGAGACTGTCATCCACCTGATGGACTGTGGCTTTGCACTCCCCAGGATGGTACAGTGGGCAGCCCACCCACTGTATAGACTTGAGACTGTGGCTTGGCACTCCCCAGGATGGTACAGTGGGCAGCCCACCCACTGTAGAGACATTGAGAGACTGTGGCTTTGCACTCCCCAGGATGGTACAGTGGGCAGCCCACCCACTGTAGAGACATTGAGAGACTGTGGCTTGGCACTCCCCAGGATGGTACAGTGGGCAGCCCACCCACTGTAGAGACATTGAGAGACTGTGGCTTGGCACTCCCCAGGATGGTACAGTGGGCAGCCCACCCACTGTAGAGACATTGAGAGACTGTGGCTTTGCACTCCCCAGGATGGTACAGTGGGCAGCCCACCCACTGTAGAGACATTGAGAGACTGTGGCTTTGCACTCCCCAGGATGGTACAGTGGGCATGGTGGCTCCTCGTGGATCTGGCGTCGTGGACTCATGTGGCTGTGGTGCCCCCCCCTTCCCTTCCCCCTGAGGTGCCTGTAGTTTTTACATCTGATGCCCCTGCAGTGTTCTCTCCAAAGGACTCAGGTCTCCTGTGTGGGCTTTGCCCTTGTTTCTCAGAACTTTGGCCCACGGACATGATGAATTCGTAGGATGTGCAGGACTTGTTACTTCAGTTATACACTGATGTGTATATCATTTGTTTTCTTGTAAATATCTTTCATGGTTGTACGATAATTTTCAGGAGCTTTTTTGTACATAAATATTCATTCCAAATTTGATTAGGTCATAGCATTTTTCAGGGGTGTTTGGGTGGTGTCACTGTGACTTGTTGCTCTGCATTGGTGTGTACATAGTTGGGGGTGGGGGGAGTCGCATATGTGTGTGGCCGTAACCTTTCGTCCTCCCCCTCCCGTGTGTCGTAGGTGCAGTACTCACCGTTGTCGTCTGCGCCGGACTTCGTACTCGTGGTAGATGAGAAGGTAGATGAGAGCAGGTAGGATGTTTAATTCGGGTTCCATGCTGTCCTCCTTCCTCGTGGAGTGCGTAGAGGTGAGCGTTTTCCCGTTCGTAGTCTGTTTCCGCCGTGTTTTTATCGGAAAAGGTGGCGGATTGGTGAGTTGTGATAGTGTGGGCGGTACATTGTCTGCCGTCTGCCTGTTGGCGGTGACCGCCGCGCTGTTTGTTTGTACCGCCCTGGCGGTCGGAGTGTTAAAGTGGCTGTCTGTGTTGGCGGTTCCCGCCAGGGTCAGAATTCCATTTTTTTGACCGCCAGACTGTTGGCGGGTTGGCCACCGCTTTAACACCGACCGCCAGGGTTAGAATCACCCCCTGAATCAAGATAACTTTAACAAAAAATAGAGGAGAGGAAGACATTCTAGTGTAGTTTATTAGGGTTTTAGAACTGAAAAGCAAGCCAGTTTGGTTGCATTCAACTGAGGCCAGTTAGTTTTCATCCAAAGTGGTACCCAGTGAAGATATTCCACATGAGCCGATTTGGGTATCATCATCTTACGTGCTGCAGCCCAGCCTCGAAGAGGAAATTATAGTTAGAAGGGGCACTGTCGATGTTACACAGAATGGGAAAAATGGAGACTCCTGCCTCGAGAGAAAGTCCTGAAAAGATAGTAAAAATAAAAGGTCTCTGAAAACCTATAAAAGTAGGGGACAGGTCAAGTAGGAGCAGTATAATCACCTGTCCGAAATCGTCTTTTAACAGAACACTATCCAGGATACTGAATAACACTGTTGTACTTTCTGCCTGTCAAAGATCCTGTGATGGCACTGATTATTGGAAGGTAAACAAAAGTGAAGTTACGTTTCCACAACTTGTAAAACTCTTCTTACATAATTAGAGGATTTTGTTATCAAGAGGATTTTGCTATCAAGTCATGTTTAGCCACATAAACAATTAATATATTCCATCAAATTAGTAGGGTATTACGCTTTAGAAGGGAGCATGGAGTGTGAATAAATGGCCTTTAAATCTGTGAAAGACTTTCTCCCTCTGAAGGCCAACCTCTGTAAATCATGTTACTTTCTGGGATTGCTAGTTGCTTTATTCAAGGTGGTGTTCTGTTTAATCATTGCCAGGACGGTTGTAGCTAACACAGCTAGTACTTCCTCACGAAGATAAGAAATGTAACATTTCATAGAGTAACTAGCTGTTGTTCAAGAATAGTTTATGATGTTTCTTGTTTGTGGGGCGACTATCCTAGCAAGTAATCTATGGACACAAATAGACAATGATAATTGTTAGCCCAGACTAAATATCGAACATCCAGTTTAATAATGTGCCCTTTCAAATTATATGATTTGAGATCTGGCTATTGCACTGAGTATGGAAGTGCTCTAATCGAGTAACATTGAGCACTTTAAGGATATCCATGAGGTCAGAGGACTACGTATGTTCTGGGATATTTGCCCAGGCAAAAGAAGTGACATTTTCTCTACCCAGAGAATACATGATGAAAAAGCCCAAGAAAGGATAAATAAACAACTATTCTGTTAGGAGGTCTATAACAAATGGCCCTTACAGGGCTGATCACCCTGCAGTCACTGCTAATAATTCGGAACTGGAGAGAAGGTTGTTCTTCATACAAACTTTGAAGAAGCATCAGTATTAAAAAGTGATTCCTCCTCATCGCTATTGTTGACTGCTGCCTGGGAAAAGAACAATTATCCAGCAGTAAATCTATGAAGACATACTCAGTCTCTATTGCTAGTCAACTTTCAGAAAAAGAAGGGCATTCTAGATTCTTGAACAAGAAGAAATCTGTGATTTGCAGGTCATGTTTTAAAGATGAACTGGCTTTCAGAAACTTCTTGTCAGTCAATTTGCCTCTCTCTGGTCATTTGCAACACCTTGCGCAAACCTCAGATCAAGAATCCAAGAGAGGGTTTTAGTATCTAAAAATGAAAGCTGCTTAAGATGCACAGATTTAAACTCCTATGGTCTTATTTTCCTATGCTTCAGAAAGTGGTGGTGAGATCTTCAGATCATCAAAAAATGAGAAGAAGGTAATAAGAGTGATAAACAATAAGAAACGACCCAGCATTCAACGCACCATCACACAACCAATCTGAAATGGGCTTTACACTTTTCTTTTCACTCCTTGATTCACACATCAATAGTAAGGTTTCCCTTACTCACTGTCCATCTGCTTAGCTAAGTGCTGAGACAAGGAGCAGTATGGTACCAGAACTATCAGTAGAATAAAAGCAGGTGTCTATAAGAAATTTGTAGCCTGAACCTGAAGTTTAACTAAGTAAACATTTTCAGAGGCATGACCTTATACAAGTGAACTTGAAGTTAGAGCTGGATAAAACCTAACTATATTTTCCTCTACATTAATGCAACAGAAATCAGTAGGTAAGAAGAACGTATATTTAACAATTTATAGACCACTTGTCAATTTTCTCTTTCCAGCTCATGCTGCTAATACGTTCTAAATCATATATTAAATAAAATAGTAACATTTGTGAAAGATGAAATATGCCATTTGCAACACTCTATTTCAATTCATCGTGGTTGTTTATTTAAATAGTAAAATTTGTGAAGGACAAAACACAACATTTCGAACATTCTGTTTCAATTCTTATTGGTTGTTTAAATTACTGGGCCAGGAAGCTACGAAAGAAAAAATAAAGTTATAAAATAATATGTTTTGCACCGTAAAACCTGCTCAGACTTTCCACAAGAGGCATAGGACCATATGTACGAAATTTCACTTTTGCAATTTGTAAGCAGCGAATCTGAAGAAATTGCTATTTGGGAATCGCAAATTGGAATGTACATAAATTGTGATTTGCTAATAGCGATTCCTATGGATTTGCTTTCATTATTAGGAAATTGGAATTTTGAAAATGGCTAAACTGCTATTTCCTAGTAAAAACTTGCACAATGTAAACATATGGGCCAAGATTTCAGGAATACAACCGGACAGGAGGAGACAACCTCTCTGCCATTGTCCAACAACAGGGCACACAGGCGCCTCTCCAGAAATATTCACCATCACCAGATCAACAACCAGTATTCAAGCTCTCCAATCATTGGCACACATGCGTTTTGATAAGCATTCAGCACTGTGGACCGTAAGGGAGCGTTCCTGTCAACTAATCCGTCAAATATGCTCCCTCTGTTCTGGGTCCCACAGAGGGTAAGCACCCATGCATCTTGTAATGCTGGCAGGGGTCATGTTTTTTGCAGAGGTGCTGCAGCTTGAACATATGCCTGCGGCTCCTAAGTAGGTGCTGGTGTCAGGCTGGCAATCTCAACCACCCCTTCTTAGTGAAGTTCAAAATATTCTTCATGATGGCAAGTATCACTGCAGAGGCAAGTTCAGGGAGCACGTGTGTGTCAATTTAGTGGAGGATGGCCTAGGGAAGCAGCCTCCCATGCAGACTGGGAAAGCGAGCTTCCCTGTAAATCATTCACATCCTACTAACCTAGCCAGATAGAGTGTATGTTGGGGCATGCAGTGGGTGGGCCCTGATGGGATTTAGGTTTAGGAGCTCAATGCATGTGTGTCTTCTCTGCCACCACTATCTTGTATTGATAGACATATATAAGCATATCACAATAGAGGTGATGTGCTTGGGCATCCACTTGTCGGACCCCCCACAGGTACTCCGCCGCCTAACTCAGAGCCCTGGACCCAGGACACTGCAGCAACTGCTGCCTCACTTCTCCTCACACAATGGCAGGGCAGATCACCTTCGAAGGTTTTCTCTTCACCTGCAACTCTGGACCTCCCGCCTTCAAAGATACCTGCGCCACTCCCACTATGCCCATTGCAAACCCCCCCATCCCCAGAACCACTCCGATGCCTCCTGCTCAATGCCTGATCTCTCTGCAAACACACCACCTTAGTCTGGGACACCATCAGTACCCTTGCCACTGATGCAATTTTCAGCACAGAAATCTGCCTCAACCCCTCTTCCGCCCGACATCGGACGCCCAAAGGCTACAAGGTGGCACACCGAAACAACACCAGCAAACACGGCATGGCCATCATCCAGAAAGAAACAATCTGAAGTACCACCACCCAGGACAACAGTACACCGAACATGGAACACCTCAATTTCTAAATCCACATTGATGACAGAACTGCCATGAAATGCAGCCTCATCTGCAGACCCCCAGGACCATGCACCAGCTTCAGTGACGCCATCGCTGACTTGCTCACCCCACCAGCCATCAAGTCCAAGCACTACATTTTCCTCTGAGACCATAACTTACACCTGGACAACCCCACAGACTAACTCCACCAACCTCCGGGAACACATGAGCCACATCAGCCAGACCCAAACACCCCTTTCTGCAGTGGAACAAAGTATCACAGATCCAATGGATGGGCATCCTAAACATCACCCAGCCTGACTCTGTAACCAACCTGGAACAAACAATCCAGAACTTCACCGCCTAGATCATCAGTGCTGCTGGCCAAGTCACTCCCATCAAACAAGCCAGGACCCCCAGAGCCACCAAACAAGTTAGCTGGTGCACGCCACAACTCAGGACATTAAAATGCAGCTGAAAACTCCTGTAGAGAAGATGTTGCACCACCGGAGACACCACAGACCAAGTCACCTTCAAGTCTGCCCTAAACAAATACCACCAGTGACTCAAAGACGCAAAGAAAGATGCCCTGACAAATCGCACTGAAACAAGGACGAAACACACCAAAGAACTCTTCAGCAATATTAGATTGAATGCAGGATACTGCTTTGCTAGCCAAATGGTATCTTTTTAAATACATAACGTTGTATGGCAGAACCACTTATGCCACTGCCACGCACGTTTTTGCTACGACCATGGCTTTTCCACGCTTGCCTTTACAAGGAAAATATGCGTTTTTTACAGGTAAGTATAATCCCTTTATATTATATACATCCACTTAAAAGATCAAAGATTACAGGGATGTTATAGTTAGGTTAATATTTTACACGCACAAAACCATAGACATTCAGCTGTTAGGTATTTCAAGTAACTATAACTTGTGTCCTGGGGTAACTATAACTCGCACCCTCGCCATGTAGTTTTCTCATCAATAATTTTACTGCAAACGTTACATTGATATTATTAATGATGTCAAAGAATATGTAATGAGTGATGTAATATCTGGGGTAATTAGCAGTGCATGGCGAGGGCACGAGTTATAGTTACCTTAGGGCACCAGTTATAACCACTTGAAATAACTTTAACTATGACAGCTGATTTTCTATGGTTTTGTGTGCATAAAATATGAACCTAACTATAATGTCCCTGTTACCTTTGCTTTTTAGTGAATTCCTCTGTTTTGTTAAATTATTTTTCCTAACTATGATGTCCGTGTAACCCTTGTTTTTTTTCAGTGAATATCTAGTGTTTTTTTAAGGTTAAGGAAGATAGATGCCCATCACAATGCACGGAGGGGGGAGGGAGCTGGATGCAGGGCCTGGCCTGGCATTGTGCTGCCCTGCCCCCAGCTACTCTTTGCCATCAATTTTCCAAGTCCATGCCACTGCTCCTTCATTACAGCCCTGTGTGGCTGTTTTGCCACTGCCCTGCCTGCCTGCCTGCCTGCCCTAAACAGTTAGCTTGCTGCCTCATCCACCTCTTCGCTACCCTCTGTAGACCGAGTCCATGCTCCAGCTCCTTCCCTCCTGCCGTGCATGGTCCGATGGGCTGCCACTTCCCCCTCCCTCCTGCCCTTCACAGTCTGTTATGCAGCAGCTTTCTCTCCTATCTGCCCGGTATGGTTAGCTTGCTGCCCATGCCTCTTTCCAAACTGCTTTCTGTTGTCCAAGTGCATGGCCCTGTCGCCTCCCTATTGTTTTCCTTGGTCTGCAGTGCTGCACTGCTATCCCACCAGCCCTGCGTGGTGTACTGTGCTGCTGCAACCCCTTACACTTGCCCTATAAGGTCAGTTTGGAGCCACTGCCCATCTCCCTCATGTCCTCTGTTATCTGAGTCTATGTCCCTACCCCATTCCTCCTGCTCTCTGTTAGCCAACGTACCATATTTGCCAACATTTCGAACTTGGTAAGAAGGAGATTTTGGAGAAAAGAAACCTCAGGAATTGATTTTCCCCATTGACTTACACTGGAAAAGAGGAGCTTTAAGGCAGGAGGCAGATAAAAGAAAGCACTTTTGGGCTTAAAAACATTGGGAATCTCCTCCCTGAATTGGGTCTGTTGGCATGTATGGCTATACTGCCACTGCCTCTTACTTCTGGCCTCAATTGTCTATTACAGTGCCACAGCCTCTCTTGCCTGTCCTGCTTGGTTGGTTTGATGCCCCTACCCCCATTTCACTGCCCTCCATGGCCCGTTGTACTGCCACTGCCCATCCCGCATGCCCAGCATGGTCCAATTGTTGCCTCTACACTCTTCTCCCTGTCCTCAATTATCCAAGTCTGTGTGCCCCTGACATCTTCCTCCTCACAGTATTCTAATGAACAACTAGATTGCTAGCATTATTATTATTATAAAGGTGTGGCATGCCTGATGTCATCATGATGTAACCAAAACTGTAACACCTAAGCATTTCCATTAGAAATTATAAAAATGAGAGGGTCTTATCGCATAGAAATAATAGTTAGTGGTGTGAAAAACATAAATATGGACATATTTTCTGAGACAAAGCACTTTTAAATTATTTGCTATCTTTATGTTTTTTATCCAGTTGATCACTTGATTATTTGTTACACTTGGGGTACATGATGTGGCCTAACAGCAAGAGCTGCAGACATTACAACTATAACATCCTATGATTCTCGGCAAATCACTTAATCTCTCCATGCCTAAAAGCAAAATGAATATATATTTGTGCAAGGTAGCTTATGCTCATGTAAGCCACTCAAATACCTTCAGGTCAAGCCTGCTCTATATAAAACTGCAAAAAAAACAAAAAACAATTATATGTTTTCCATACTTCTGTCTTTAGGCTATACTTTTGCTACAATTTGGTGATATTTAAGCTACATTGGGCTCCTTTTTCTCTTGGAAGCCATCTTGGAAGAGATATTTGTTATAATGCTCCCTTTTTTCACTGCAGTATCCTCAGTAGAAAATGCTTTCAGTTTTCATCTTCGATTCCATCAAGATGGCGGTTAGATGTGCCACACCTTTGGCATAATTCAGAATGTTAGCACTCTACTTGCTCATCAGAACAATGTAGTAGCTGCTGATCACCAGGGAGTTAACGGGCAGTCTGCTACTGGTGTTCAAAGTGCATATTTCAGTCTGCATGTCAAAATGTTTTCATAAAATAGAAAAGAAAGATATTTGAGAACTCACTTAAAATGTGTCTTCATTTTTCTTTTCACAGCACTAACCATAATTTCTATGACAAAATGAACTCCTTCATTGTGTTCCTTTCCAAATTAAATGTTTTAAGTTTTAACAGTTTGATTCAATCAAGATGGCTTCAGGTGTGCCACATGTTTTTCATAAGTAAGAATATTAGCACTCTAGTTGTTCTTTAGAACACTCTGGGAGGCTGTAGTAGAACACAAGGGAATCAACGGACAGGCTGCTCCTGTTGTAAGTATGTTTTAGTGAGAATGCAAAATTTCTTAGCTATTGTGAATAAAAGTTTAAATTCTGTTATGCAAGTTCAAAGCTTACTTACCACCAAAGAGGCTGACTTTGTGTATCGGTTTAAAGAAGAACTTTCTAAAAACCGACTCAGAGGACCAATCTGCTGCATTCATGATGTCTTCCAACCTACTTCCTACCTGAATGACCTTGGAGGCCATGGCGCGTTAACCGAGTGTGCCCCAAGCACCTGTATACTGATACCGGCTTCCGCCAAGATCCATCTGATCCACCTAGGAATGGAAGGGGAGGAAACTGCCTTAAAAGGTTTCTCCAACGGAATTAACAACTGACGCTCCCACGGAGGATGAAGCTCAGCTATCATTTCCTCGTAAGCCTTTAAAGTTTAGGGGCGAGAGGAAACGCAGGGTACGATACCGACCTGGTATTGCACTTGGTCCTTCGAGAAACTGTGAAAGTGACTACTTCTGGAGAAAACACTCTGTCCAAAACGTCTAAGGCTCGGCTATCCAACACCCTTTTGCATGAAATGAGACACAGTAATATTGCCAGTTTAGCTGATAATTCTTTCCTCGAAAGATATTGATTTTCCTGCCATGAGGATAACAGACAAAGAACTAGGTTGACATCCCATAACTCAGAGTACCTAGGCTGCGGAGGTCTGGAAAGTCTGATACCCTTAAGAAGTTTACATACCCAGGGATGTTCCCCCACTGGATGGTTGTCGAGATGGGGGTGATCCGCCGAGATGGTCGACCTAAAGGAATTCACTGTGCAATAAGACAAACCAGCGCCCGCTAGTTCCGCCCAAAAATGTAGGATATCAGTAATGTGGGCCCCCATGGGATCGGTATGCCTGTCCATACACCAGCGAGCCCATCTAGCCCATGCGGACCTGTACCGCTTACTAGTCCCTGGGGCACAGGCTTGTGCAATGAAGACTTTAGCTTCAGACGAAAGTTGACAATCTTGCCAGCGAGTCCTGAAATCTTCCAGGCCACCAGCGATAGATGACCCTGAAGGACCAGAGGATGGACGTGTCCTGTCGGGTTCCGAAGAATTGAAGGGCAATCAGGAAGATGGATTGGAAAGTTGCACGAGAGCTCCAGAAGAGATGGAAACCACGCCTGGGAATGCCACAGAGGGGTTATTAAAACCACTGTCGCTTCCTGACGACGTACCTGGGCTGATTCTCTCGGAATCAGAAGGAAGGGGGGAAATGCATACCCCTGGTGTAGGCCCCAGTTATGCAGAAACGCATCCACTGCTGCTGCTCCCAGATCTGGGCGCCAGCTTAAGTACAGAGGTAGAAAGGCGTTCCATCTGGAAGCAAACAGGTCTACTGAACAATGACCCCACTGTTCCATGATCGCCCGAAAAATCACCGGATCCAGCTGCCAATCGCTGGAGTCCGACAGGAACCTGGAATTCCAGTCCGCCAGAGTGTTCTGGTAACCCGGGAGATACTCTGGCATGACAGAGATCTGATGCTCGAGGCATAAATGCCAAAAGTTGTTCGCCAGCTCCAAGGCCTTCGCCCGAGTACCCCCACGGCAGTTTATGTATTGCACGGCTGACACATTGTCCATCCGAAGAAGGACCACGCCAGAGATTCTGTCCCGAGTCAGAGATCTGATCGCAAACGAGCCCGCTTGGAGCTCCAGACAGTTGATGTGCATGCTTAGCTACTGAGGAGTCCACCGTCCTCCAAACGAGATGTCCCTGCAAGGGGCTCCCCATCCGTGTCGGCTGGCATCTGACTCTAAGACCAAGTCTGGGGAGGCCCGAAAATGGCCCTGCCATTCCATGCCTCCATGTGGTCTAGCCACCACTGCAACTCCGTTCTCGCTTCCTTGGTGAGAGAAACCAGTTCGGAGTATGTCAGACCGCGTTGAAGGTGATGGGCTTTGAGGTGCTGGAGAGCCCTGTAGTGAAGAGGGTCTGGAAAAATGCCCTGGATCGACGATGAGAGCCTGTCCCCCCACTCTGGCAAGTTGCCGAAGTGAGATCCTGTCTTGCCTCAATACCTTCCTTAACTCCTTCTTGTTCTTGGAGATCTTTGGAGTCAGGAGACTGAGAGATGCCAACTGGGAGTCTATGAGGAACCCCAGAAAAATCATTGACCGCGAAGGTAGCAGCTCTGATTTCTGGTGGTTGATCACAAACTCCAGGTCCTGGAAGACAGCAATAGTCATGTTTGCACTGGATATAAGTTGCGACCTGGATTGATCCATCAGGAGGATATCATCCAGATAAATGATGAGGCGGATCCCCCGAGAACGGAGGAATTCCACCACCGGCTTGAGAAGCTTGCTAAAGCTCCAAGGAGCCGAAGACAGACCGAAGGGGAGAGAGGTGAACTTGAAGACCTGTCCCTTCCACAGAAACTGTAGGAACCTGTGATGAGGTGGGAAAATTGGCACAGTAAGATACGTATCCTTGAGGTCCAGGCGGACCATCCAATCCCACCGCAGGAGGATATCCCGGAGCAGATGTATACCCTCCATTTTGAAATGTCTGTAGACTACCCAGTCGTTGAACGAACAAAGGTTGATCACCAGGTGAAAGCCCTTGTCCTTTTTCTCCACCAGGAAAAGATTGCTCACAAAACCTCTGGGGTGGAGAGCCAAGGCACATATAACTCCTTTGCGAAGGAGCTCTAGAACCTCTTAATCTATAAGGGCGGAATCCGCTGCTGAAAAGATTAAAGGAGTGGGAGGTTTCTCCTGAATTGGAGTTTCCCAAAACTCAATGTGAAAGCCAGACACTGTCTGCAACACCCAATCATCAGAGGTTATGAGCTCCCAATTGTGTTTGAAAAGACACAACCTCCCTCCCAGTTGAGGGGAAGAAGGGATAATCCTTACCCGAAGTTCCTTCTGGGGTGTTGGCTGCCCCCGGGCGATCGTGTTCGCTCTGGATTTCCCTTTGCCCCTATTGTGGAAGAAGGTTCCTTGGCGACCGTCTCACCATCCATCGTTCCTGTAGGAACCGGGGCCTTTCTGGTACTGGCGGCCAGGAGAGCTACCCCTGCCTCATCCGGCCCCCCCAAAAACCTTGCCCGGAAAAATCTTCTTGATCCAAGACTGCGCCTTGTCAAGGGCCGAGAAGGTAGCAACAAACTTTCCTAATTCTTTGACAAAAGGGTCCCCAAATAAGTGGCCCTGAGCAACCGCCCCTGCCTCCGAGGAAGACAATTCTCCCAATTTGGGATCTATTTTGATGAGCAGGGAACAGCGTCTCTCAGCCAAAATGGCACAATTGCCATTGACCAGGAGGCAAACTGCCACCTGAGCCCACTCCGCCACGACGTCCGTCGGTAGGGTCGTGTTGGGCTGCTTGGCACGTTCCGCCAGTTGAATGATCTGGGTCAAGGATCCCAAGACGTCCATGAGTTTGTACTGACACGCCCGCCAGGACAGATAAATACCCTTCTTAGGGTCTTTAATGTACTTGGCAAAGAAAGTACACATTTTGGGGTCAATGTCGGAGGTAGCAGCTACCTTGTCAGGTAACATAGGGTTTGGCAATTTGGCTTTCAGGCAGGCCCAAACCTCTTTATCCAGGGGTTGCTGAATTTTACTTGCCACATAATGGGCCGCTTTCTGTTCAGGCCGCCACTCCGAAGTGCGAGGATGATATATACCCTCAGACTCAAACATGGCCGAGTCCAAGTCCCTCTGATCTTGTGGGTCTGGTAGAGAGGCCCCAGGGCCCCAAAAGCGACCAGATTCCTATCCTCCACCGAGGAGGAATCCCCATCTACGTCACCTGCGATGTCCTTAGGTGACCCCACATCGAGGTCTAATTGGTGGTGAAGTTTTTCACCCATCATGCTGGGTAGAGAGCCCTCCGGAAGGGTAGGCGCTTCTCCGCATGCGCACTCTTACTGGGGATATAGGGGGGGAGCTAGACGTCCCCAAGGTGCCCCACGTCGCGCTTGCGTGATTTCCTGGGTGCAGTCTCAACACCCGTTGTCCCAAACATGCCCGGCCCTTTGGACACTTGCTTTGCAAGCTGCGCCACGCTCTCCTTAATAGGGGCAAGAGCTTGGGCGATAACCTGCAAAAGCAATACGTCCACCCCTGGGGTAGGACGCGGTGAGAAGGGCCATCACCAGGGGAAATGAGGGAAAAGGAATTATGTTCCTGCGCAGGCTGCATCACGCAATCAGGGGAAACTAGAGAGAAGACACACCCAAAAAATAAACAGGGTAGACCCCCCAACATTCTGTCACCAAACAGCCGAATAAAAGCAAGCCTGAAGAAAAAAGAAAGATGCAGTGGAAATGCATCTAAATCCGGCTTAAGAACGCTCTTCCTGCTCGAGGTCAAGTACTGGCTGCAAACGTGGTGTCAGAGGGAGGTTGGAGGGCTCTTGTCAATAACCCCTAGCACGCAGAAACCAAACGCCGAGCACAAAGCGACTCGATCGATGAGAAACGTGCGAATAGACAATGACGCGCGCCCCCTAGTGTGCCCGACGTGTCACCGCGTGCCGAGAGTGCGCTTGGGCTGAAAAGCATACCGCGCGACGGCAACGCGACCTAGCAACAGTAGTTGCTATAACGTATGTTTGAAAATTACAGTGAACGTGCACAGAGAACAGCTGTCACCAAAAAACAATCATAAACACTTGAAAAATGCTCAGAGGCAGTAAGGGCACTTATCTGTCACTGAAGCAGTGAAGAAAGAGGGTGAGTGACGTGGTCGAGGGCATTTATACAGTTGACAGGATTGGAGTCTTATTGTACAATGGTTGCTGTGGAAGCAGACTCATTGGATTTGAAGTTCATTATGTGTTTTTTGTTTAAACTTTGAACTTGCTATTTAATAAAGAGTGAAGAAAGATCTGCATAATCCTCGCCTCCGGTCCTGACATAGAATGACAGACTTCATTCTCATATGGCTGAGACAGAGAGTGTGAATTTACAGAAAATATACTCTCATTTAGCTTCTGGAACACCTTCTATAACCTCTATGGGAAAATCATGAAAAAACAATTTTCTCTCAAACATGCTTCATGAAGTCCACGTAGAAGGCTTTTCCATAGGATAAAATCAACCTAGAACTTACCACAATTCCTAAAATTATTATGGGACCATCAACAAATGATTTATATTGAAATTAAAATCTGTTATCACATTTTATATGTTCTCCTCATTGTGACTCTCAAAACCTGCCATTGACTACAATGCATTTCACTGGGGTCCATGTCCCAGCGTCCTCTAAGTGCTGCCAAAGCATGTTGTCCATGTGGCCAGAAAATAATGGGGGGTACATGCAGGACCCCCATATATACCCTTTGAGGCTTGGGTGTATTCACCCTGCCCACTTACATATTTTTTAAATTCATTTTCAGGACATGGGGGCTGTATTGCTGGAAGGGGCCGGAAAGCTAAGAGCATCTGTAGTGTGTTTATGAAATTGACATTTAAAGTTGAATACAAAGAAAGTTGTTGCCGGTTGCTTTTGAGATAAAGAGATTACTGAAACAGCAAATGTGCTTTTGGAAATGACATAATTAATACAGCAAATGAATTTAGGCAACGTGTATGAAAGGATTATATTGACTTTTATTTACAAAGAAAATTACCACTACCTGATGCAAGCAATTAAGTGCACTCTTGGCAGTAAAAGTGAACATGTGACTTTAAGGCCACAATATAAAAGGCGAGTCAACTTCACCACGTGGTTACTTTTGAAATGCAGAGCGATGTATCTATGATTAAGGCTGTGCTGTCAGCCGAAACGCGTCAGAATTATCTTCGTTTTGCCTATGATTTAACATGCATTAAAGTGCCTCGTTGCGCTGTACTTCTGGCTGGGCGCTTTATTTCTTCCTTGTGGAGAATGTTTGAAAGATTATATATATATATATATATATATATATATATATATATATATATATATAACCTACTGGTGGTCGCCAGTAGATAGTTATAGTTAGGCCCTAGTTTCCATAGTAATAGAGTTTTTGTGTTTTGCCAAAAACTGTGGCACCATTTGACAAATCTTCATGAAATTTATATTCAATGAAGGTTCTCCGCCTTCATAGCGCCTAACCGCCCTATTTTTGATCTGGCTCTCAGCGGAGAAAACTTGGATGATATATATATATATATATATAGAGAGAGAGAGAAATATATATAGACATGTATAAATTACCTAGTGGCAAGCGCCAGTAAGTAGTCATAGTTAGGACCTAGTTTCCATTATATATATGTATATTTGCCCAAGAATCCTGCTGTGCATGGGAAGTTTTGGGGTGATCCGTCAAGCAGGGGCTGAGAAAAGGATGGGGGGGGGGTCAAAAAACATGCATTTCCCATTTTAATTCCCATAGCTTTTTAGACACGATTACAGTCCGAACTGATGGATGGAATTACACCAAAATTGGCACAAAGGTAGCTCTTGGTCCAGAAAAAGTGTTTTTTGTTATTTGGCGTAAATCCGTTAAGAAGGTTTTTAAATAATAAAAGAAAACCAAATTTGTACAACTTATGCCCTAAGGTAAGCATAACTCGCGCCCTTCCCAAGCAGTGCTAATTACCCCACAAGTTGCAACACTCATGACATCTTTGATAACATCATTGATAATATCAACATAATATTTGCAGTAAAATGTTTGAGGAGAAAACTGTGCACAGCGGGGGCACACGTTATAGTTACCTTAGGGCATGAGTTATAGTCACTTGGAATAACTCTAACGATAACTGCTTAATTTCTATGGTTTTATATGTTTAGAATGCAAGCCTAACTATAACATCCCTGTAACCATTGGGTTTTTTTAAGTGATTTTCTGTTTTTTTAATCCAACTTCCTAACTATATCGTCCCTACATCCTTTGTGTAAAAACAATTAACAGGTAGGTATAATCATTATGATTGATATATATATATATATATATATATATATATATAAAATTATCTTTATATCCATATACACACCCAAAACTCCTAAAATACTTTTGCCAACAACTCCTTTAATTCATGTTTTATTTCTGCAACAGAAAATGGCAAGCACCATCGTGTTTTAACTCTTGCCAGGATCTTGCTCACGTTAGTGAGTCTTTCGTTTGTATCAATATTTATTCAAAACCCCATCCTGCCCACAAGGAGGCATTCTGGGACATGTAGTCATATACAATTTAAAATACTGCGAACATAAAAACATGGCGACGTATAGTCAGGAATTCAACATACCAATGCCAATTTTTAAGAGAATGAGCATTATGAACAAAATAGTCTGCATTGTAGGTTTCAACCTGCATGACCTCTCATCAAATACAGGAAAGGTGATTCTGATCTGTCGAGCTGGCGATATATGCCAGTGTGTGATATTAGGTATGAATTAAATGGGGTAGTGTGTGCCCTACTATGAATTCTATATTGGCAGGCCATGTTATGTGGTTAAATTTAAAAGGGAAGTGCCAGAGGATTTTATGTATTTCTAAGCCAGTATCCATCCAGGTTGTACTCAAAGCGATGTCTCCACCCAAAATCATTATGTGTACGAATGCATACCTGCTATTAAAGAGTTCATTAGGAGAAGGTGACATCTATGGTCAAAACCTAATGGCTAAGTGCAGGAAACAACTGTCCTGCAAGGCCAACCACTACCCAATATTACGTGTCTTATGAAAACTTCCTAAGTCAATATATACTGCATTTGTGTGGATAGTCTAACTAAAATAAGCTAAGTGCCTGCTGCTAAACTGACTGTATCCTGCCGTGTGTGTGTCAGGGACCCGATGTGTGATCATGGCTTAAACCCCCGTAAGGAGCCAATGAAATAGAGCTAAGTACCCAAATATATCCCAATGGAGTGATGTATAATGAGGTGCCATGGATTGACTACTCCATCAGTTCAAGTGCATAATTTGGGATCGTTGTCTACTAATCTGGTGCCAACCCGACACTATATGCTAAGTGTAATGACCTTCTTCTAATCTGCCCTATTTCACTCCAAAATTAGACAAGTTGGTAGCCCATCACATAATCATTATTAAAAATTGTAGTATCAAAACACAAGTATTAGGTTATGTTATCATATTTACATACAACTGGTCAGGTGCCTACATTCTAATAAGGAATCATCATTACCGACCTTATTTGAACACTCTGATAAAAAAATCAAATCACAAACAAACTCTAACCATGTTAACACCTTGATTTATTTGATTCTGCTTCACAGCTGTACATACAATTTCTCATCTGCATTGAGTCCAAATGGTACCTTTGTCCGCACCTTAATTATGCATTTGCTCTCCAGATGACAGAGTTTAAGAGTTCTGTCTCCTTCCCTTTCATCCTTTGTGATCTGTGCCACTCCATAGTATTTTATAGTCCTGCAATCATTAATGTGTTGAGGCATAATGTTTAGCAATCACACAGCTCATATCTCGATGCGGTACAGCCCTAATGTGTTCCAGTTGTCTTTTTCTTAAGGGGACAGATTGTACTCCCCACATATTGTAATCCACATTGACATTCAACAATGTACACAAAAAAATGGGTGTAGCATGTGATTTTCTGATCAATATGTATTTGTCTAACCTTATAGTCACTGAAGGTCTTCACATTCTGGCCAATTCTGCACGTTTTGCAGGTGCTGCATTTTACAAATGCTTTGTTGGGCTTCTCTAGGCAATTTTGAGGTTGGCTGCCTACAAAGTGGCTTAGGTGGCGTGCTTTTCTATATGTAACCTGAGGTCTTGGACCTATTTTTTTTTAGATATTGCAGTCACTGTTCAAAAAATTCCAGTGTCTTTCGAAGTTTTTTACAATTTCTTTGCTTGTTCTGCTGTATGTGAGAATCAATCTTGGATTGCCAACATTTTTGTCAGTTTCTGTCAAAGGATTGTTGTTCACTAAAGCCAAAGCTTGTGTCCTAGATTTCACCCTTCTGGTTCCCTCCTCAATATAACCAGATGGATAGCCCCTACAATAGAATGTCCTTTTCACGTTCTCAAACTGGGCTTCATTGTCATTATCACTGGAACAACAACTCCTGCTCCACAGGAATTCTCCAAATGGGATGCTTTTGATCAGGGCCTTTAAACGGAAGATAGTTCTGTGCAGTACAGTATTATTAGCAGCCGGTTTTCTGTAGCTCTTGGTTTCAAGCTTATTGTTTCTAAATTAAACAGAGACATCTAGAAAGTCAATCTGTGTAGTGCCTATGCAGTGTGTAAATTTCAAACCACAATCATTGTTGTTGATCAAATCAAAGTACATTTGGAATTGCTCACAGGTCCAATTCCACATTTGAAATGTCATCAATATACCTCAGCCAAATTACAATCTTGGAGAGATAAGGTCCATGTTTGTAATTTCAAGCAATTATCCTCTCCCACCAGCCCATGGTAAGGTTGACATAACTGAGAGAGAATTGCCACAGGTTTGTTGGTACAGTTGATGGTTAAACACGAAACTGATGTCATTCAGACACATCTCTATCATCTCTAAAATAATTTCAAAGTGTTTTGCTTGCTGATGTTTCTTTGCCTCAAAAAAATAACTCACTGCTTTGAGGTCTATGTCATGTTGAATTTATGTGTCCAAGGATACTACATCAATAGTAACAAGAAATTCGTTTTCATGCCACTCAATTTCTGATATTTTCTCAAGAAATCCCCAGTATCTTTGATATATGAGGTGAGAGTTGTCACAATTGGGGAAATGTAATCATTAACATATTGTGAGGTATTTTCATAAATCGACCCTCATCTCAACACAATTGGCCTGCCAGGTGGTTAATAGATGTCTTATGAATTTTTGGCAGGAAATAAATTGTTCGCATGATAGGGTAAGCCACTAATAGATATTGATATTCTTCCTCATTGAGTAGAGATTTGCCATCCCATCTTTTTATTGTTGAGTGTAAGGACCATACTGTCGATGTGGTTGGTGTCCAGTTTGTGGTAACTGCTTTTGCCCTGTAATTGCTGATATTCCCCCTTCATGTAATCCTGCTTGTACAATATCACATTTTTGCCACCCTTATCAGCGGGTTTGAAGATTAAAGAGTCATTGGTAGTTAGATGCCCTAATGCCTTCTTTCTGCTAAGGTCAGATTTTCCCGCTTATTCCTATCTTTTTTGCTAATGAGCTTTTCCAAATCAGTGATCACTGATTCATAGAAAATATCTATTTTATTCTTAGGCACTAGAATCAGAAAGACTTGAGATTTCTGTTTGAAATGGCAATGTTGATGTTCATTGGTTGGTATATCTAGGTGTTCCAACACCTGCATTTCTGTGAGTTCAGCATCATCAAAGTCATGCATAAGATCCAAGAATAGCTTTACATCAGATATCTGATCGGTGGTTAATATGTAGTCTGCCTGATGAGTAGGATCACGTTCAGGTCTGGGTTTCTGCTTGGCAAAATACTTGGCAAATTAAATTTTTCTCACAAACTTGTAGGTGACAGTTTTAGTTTCCACTATGTTGAAATGTTGTTCAGTGCAGAATGATAATCCTTTATTGAGTAATGATCTTTCATCATCAGTCAGTTGGTGACTTGATAAATTTACCACCATATTCTCCTCTATTTTATTGGCCTTGTTTTTTTTTCTGTCTGTTCCTTAGAGGATAGGTTCTTTTTCCCACGTCCTTGTTTAGGTTTTCAGTGGGTTTCTGTTTTTTTCTGAGTTTGCCTCTGCCTACAATGTATCCTCTGCTCCTCCCTTTTGAGGTTTGCTCCTCTAAATACATGAGTTGCACCTCTTCAAACAAGGTTGTCTTGGTCCACCCTTCCGCTATGCCTTTACCTTTACTTAAATCCATATTAGACTCACTTATTCCTTCAGGCGCCACAGGTAACTTAATTTCTGAGTCAGATGTGGATTGTTTTTTTAGAGCATCAAAGCACTTTGCAAAGGTATGGACAGTCCCATTCATATACTCCTGCTCATTCCTAATGAATTTTGTTTGCTTTTGGGATTCTATCTCAGACTCCTGTATTTCAGGTTTGCTCTACATTCGCTTTCTAAATGTATTACATTGTTCTTTGTCTGCCACTTCTTGGTTAATATCAGAATGGTTGGGCATTGTAAATATTCGTAATCTCCTGGGAACTTTCCCTACTTGGATGTATTTTTCTAGTATCAATATTTCCCAGCCTTGGGTAATTTCCTTTTGATTTAGTTTCTCCAATTGAAAAAATATTTGTTGGAGATTAGTCGTGACTTTTGGTTGATATGCAGAAAATAGTGTTTCCACTTTCCGCACCACTCTGGCAGCACTGGCTTCCATCATCTTTATAGATTAAAACAAAAATAAACTTGCATGTTTGCTGAGCAATCTTAAGAAGCTCTGTTATTTACGCACAGATAGCTGGCCAAAAATGTCTGCACAATGAGGCTGCATCAATACAAAGTAGCATGTTGAAAAGGAGCTCGTCCTTATCTGTAGAGAGTCCTGAGTGGGCGGTGTCCTCTGACTTCATGCAGTCGGCGCTCAACCCTTCATACAAGGCGGGCTCCTGTTGACGTCTGTCCTGAAGTGGTCTGTGTGAGCCTCTAAGCATTCACAGTTTGTGGCAGCGTTGTAAGCATACGAAGTTCAATATTTTCAACGTAGACAGACTCCAAGAGTTTTCCAAACAAAGCCAAATGAACATTAAACAGCTGTGATGTATTAGCAGCGGTTGGCGAGCTCCGTTAGTAGGCGACCGTATGCAACAAAGTACTGTGTGCTGCCAATTTTAATCAACCAATAAAGTGGTCACAGAGTCAGCGAGGGCACTCATTTGAGTGCCCCACTGACCCCGTGCCCGCTTTGCTTGTTGATACACATATATATATGTATATATATATATATATATATATAAAGAAAGTAACCAAGCACCTTCATCCTCGGTGCCTGGAAAAAACGCACTCCACAAGGTAAAGGTACATGATTAAAGGGTTTTAATGGCAACGCGTTTCGATCTCCCTGAGATCTTCCTCACAGCCAACACAATTGCAGTGCACTAACACCCTTAAATAAACATACCCCACAATGAAATTTGTGAAAAGACTATAGGCCGTTCAAGAGATCACAGGAAAAAAGCCTAAAATTCTGATTCCATCATAGAAACAGTTTAATTCATATCTCTCAAAACATTTATACATTTAACTCTTGTTTAAAAAAAGCATATTTTTAAGAGATAAAGCATATTTCAAAGCATATTTTAAATCCAAATACTCCACACGATAACATTGATACTTTTCAGGAATTGGTGACGAAAGATCGTTTTAAGATGTGGCAGAACAGTAGGAATCATTTCGCTGAGAATCTCTCCACATCTAAAAAATTAGCTCTTCGCACTTTGTCAGAAGACAGGAGCGTGGTCATCAAACCTTCTAATAAAGGTGGCAATGTAGTCTTATGGGATGTACAGTCATATTTGAAGGAAGCTGATAGACAGCTCATGAGATCAAGTGATTACGAGCGCTCCTCATGTGAGAACTACAAACAATCTATAGTTAGTTACCACAATAAATTGGGTGATTGGAGGGAACAAGGCCTTATCAGTACAGATGAATTTCAGTTTTTATATGTTCAAAAACCGGTGGTGCCCTGCTTCTACATGCTTCCCAAAATACATAAGAACAAGACTAATCCCTGTGGTAGGCCAATCATCTCGGCAAATGGTAGTTTGCTAGAACCCACTTCCATCTATTTAGATTTTTTTCTATTACCTTATGTTCTGAATTTTCCCTCATACTGCAGAGACAGTGCAGATTTCATCTCTAGGATTGAGGAGATACCCTGGCAGCACACGTATCTGTTGGTTACCATAGATGTGATAAAGCCATCAATATGTATGATCATACTATGATGTTGGTAGAAATGTTGGATTTTTGCCTTAGTTAAACTTCTTCATCTTTGATCATAAGTGGTACAGACAGGCAACCTGGACTGCCATGGGAAGTTGCTTCGCTCCCAGTTTTGCCGGTATTTTTGGGTTGGTGGGAGCAGCAGCATGTTTGGAAAGATGAGAATGAGCACTTGACTAATCATATAGCCCTGTGGATCAGATATATGGATGATATTTTTGTCATTTGGGATGTTTCTGCAAGCCTTTTATTTGATTTATTGAGTGTAATTTCTGATAATGAGATTAATTTATCTTTCACTCATCAATTCCACAGCAGTGCTATTGATTTTCTGGATGTACATGTGGAAATTAAGGATGGGAAGGTGTATACTAGTCTCCATCGAAAAGAGACGGCAGGAAATAGTCTCTTGCATGCACAAAGCCATCACCCTGTTAATTTAAAGAGCAGTATTCCCTATGGCGAGTTACTGAGGGTCAAACACAATTGCAATAATGACATTGCATATGAGAAAGAAGAGTCTGCGATGCTGCATAGATTTCAAGTTAGAGGATATTCCCCACAGGTCCTTAGGACAGCCAGGGACAAAGTAAGAGGGTCTTCTAGAAAGGATCTCCCTATTAAGAAATCTAGATCTTCGAAAGGTGAAGGACAAGTGAGACTAATCAGCTCTTACTATGCAGAATCTCAGGAGAATTATCTCTAGAAATTGGAATGTGGTTAAGGCCGATGGTGCGATTGGTGGGAAGGTCTTCCCTTCTCCTTTCATCACTTATCGGAGAGCTAGATCAATAAGAGATTTCCTAGTACACAGTGATATGAAGAAAACCCCGTAACAAGATAGTTGGCTGACGGAACAGAAGGGTTTCTACAAGTGTGGCAACTGTAAAGCTTGCAAGAGCAGTGTCAATGTGAAGACATATAAAATGCCAAAAGGGCAGGAAAAGAGGATCACTAGGTTAATCACATGTAAGAGAGATTTTTGTGTGTATGTTCTGGAATGCCCATGTAGTTTGTGGTATATTGGGAGTACCATCTTTCCAGTCAAAAAGCGAATTGTGGAGCATTTGACAGCAATTAAAAACCGTGACTACAACTATCCCGTAGCTAGACACTGGGAGAAAGAACATGCCAGGGATCTGGACAAGTTTGTTTTCTTTGGCATAGATAGAGTGGAGGTTCCAGGGAGAGGAGGTGATAGAGAGAGAAGACTCCGGATTTTGGAGTCTGAATACATTGTGCGCCTTAACAGTAAGGCCCGATGGGCCTGAATATTGATGAGGAACGTTCGGTGCATATAGGCATTTAGGATTTGTAATATGTGATATGATCAATGGATATTGATTAGATAAGGGGGGTGTATTAATAGAGGGGGTTAGTGATGTTCAGCACTTTTCTTGTATTCTCTTGTATTTATTTAAGCACTTTTTGAGTGGGTGCACGGGGTGTGTTTTACCCTTTTGATTATAAGTAATAAGAATAGGTGAGCTAATAGGAGCTACAAGCAAGTAGTGGGGACTTTAATGCAGGAATTTATATGTGCTGAGTAGACCAATGAGGAGTGATATATGTAAAATAACCTTGGATATATCAAATGGCCACTTGGCCAGATATTTACATCTTTAAGATACTTTTAAGTTGTTGAAAAGGTTTAAAATATGCTTTGAAATATGCTTTATCTCTTAAAAAATATGCTTTTTTTGAACAAGAGTTAAATGTATATATGTTTTGAGAGATATGAATTCAACTGTTTCTATGATGGAACTCAGAATTTTAGGCTTTTTTCCTGTGATCTCTTAAGGCCTATAGTCTTTTCACTAATTTCATTTTGGGGTATGTTTATTTAAAGGTGTTAGTGCACTGCAATTGTGTTGGCTGTGAGGAAGATCTCAGGGAGATCGAAACGTGTTGCCATTAAAACCCTTTTATCACGGACCTTTACCTTGTGGAGTGCGTTTTTGCCAGGCACCGAGGACGAAGGTGCTTGGTTACTTTCTTTTTATTTTGTAGAGCGGTGGCTGGTTTCCGCTCATCGCACCGACCCTGATGGTGGAAGTAGCCGGGAAAATGCCAGCAATCACAATAAAAAAAATAAATATATATATATATATATATATAATAATATGTATTTACTGAAAAACACAAAGGTTGCGGGGATGTTATAGTTAGAAAATAGAATTAAAAAACATAGATATTCACTTAATAACCAAAGGTTACAGGGATGGTATAGTTAGGTTTCGCAGGGCCACAGGGCCTGGCCAACCCCCTATAACCACCCAAACCCACACCATGCAGAGCCTTCAGCCTGGCCCTGCGGCCAACACTTTTTACCCACCCAACACCGTGTTATGCACAGCCTTTGGCCATGCTTGACAAGGGTTGGCTGCAGGGCCTGGCTGTGGCCATGTCTTGCAGCCAACTCCCTATTACCACCCAGTGGCGGAGGATGGTGGCACTGCTTGGTCGCATCCACTATAAGCACCCTACCCCATGCCACTTACAATGAGAAATGTTCTGACAAATAGAAAAAACATTTTTTGACAAGTAAAAAGAGAGAGATCATCTTTCTATATGTACCTTAACTTTTTGAAGTTGAAAATACTTTAAAGTTGAGATATGACAACTGACACCACTAGACTGGAACCTCAACCTTCTGTGTGAGAGTCTGAGACATTAACCACTAGGACACAGATGAGTCCTTAGTGTGCAGTCTCCAAACATCTCTAAAACATTCAAGCCAAATACCGTGATGGTGAAAAAGATGTAAATGTTCCATCACTAAGGATGTTTAAATATCTAAATACAAACAAATAAACAGACACACTGCCATGAGACACCAGGATTTAAACCTTCAACTTACTGAGTGACAGTCCAAGAGTTATCCCAGTAGGCCAGATGTGAGTCTGTTCTGCAATGCATCAAAACCTAACTATAACATCTGTAGCAAACATCTTGCTTGTGTGCTCCTTTGAAGTCATTCTATGAAGAGAACATTTCTATTGTTATTGTAATGGACTCTCCATAGAATGACTTCAAAGCGGCACACAAGCAAGATGTTTTCTGACAGGTCAGTACTGCGGGGGGAGTCTGATGGCCCCTGCAGTCCTAGCCGGCTCCCTGTTTCCTGTGGGAGCTGGCATTGCTATCATAAACAAGGGGCTGCTTTAAATAGCAGCTCTCTGCTTGCAGGAGCAATGTTTTCATCTCTTTCCCTGCACATGCTGCACAGCCCCAGCATATTTTATGTTTATAGACCCAGGGAGGTGGTGGCCCCTGGGGGGGTCCACAAAGCCCTTTTATATTTATGTCAAAGTTTGCCCTAAGGAGGTGGTGGTCCTCAGGGTGTGCAGGCGTGCAGCCACCCCACATACTTTATGTGCATAGCCCGACGGAGGTTCGTTCCACGGGAACCCTTGCACCAAACTAAGGGGTGGGGTAACAGTATCCTGCAACTTTTCCCTTCTTTTTTTCTGTTTTTATTTTCTTTGCGCGGCTGAAGTCGTGTCTCGAAATGGCTGTCAGCACTTCCTAGTTGAAGTATTGGCATCCAATCAGATCTCTGCAACTATCGGCAATATTCGTAAACTTGTTGTGACCCTAGATATATAAATTTGGATGTCCTTTAATTTCTCCTAACCTATTGAATGGATTTACACCAAATAACAAAAAGCACTCTTTCTGGACCACGAGTAACCTTCCTGTAAAATCTGGTGTAATTCCGTCCAGTAGTTCGGGCTACAGTGGTGTCTAAAATTCAAAAGGGAATTAAAATGGCAAATACACTTTCCTTGACCCTGCCCTTTTTATAGCATTTTTTGGGGGAATTTTTCATTAAGATTTGTCAAACGGTGTCAAAGATATAGGCAAGTCAAAAAACATTTTTTTAATGGAAACTAGGTCCTAACTAGAACTACCAACTGGCGACATTTATTTCTTCAATAATTTGACTGCTAATGTTTCATTGTTATTTTTAATGACATTATAAAAGTTGTCATCAGTGCTGTAATATCTGGGGTAATTAGCAATGCATGGAGAGGGCACAAGTTATAGTTACTTGAAATAACTATGGTTTTGAGCAAGTACATTCAGAACCTAACTATAATGTCCCTGCAACTTTGTTTAGTTCAGTGAATTTCTATGATTTTTAACATAAAGTAATTGTAATTACTATGCACTAATGTCACCACTGCTGCGCATAGCAGAGGTTGGCTGGGGTCAACCACCTATACCACCCAACACTGTGCCACGCACGCAGTGCCTGGCCGCATCTCCTATAACCACCCAGCATTGCCCCACTTAGAATGAGAAATTTTTTGACAAATTGAAAAAAATATATATTTGAGAAAAACAAATACTGAGCTCACCTTTCAGTATGTACCGTAAATATTTGAAGTTGAAAAGAACATAAAGCAAAAAAACAACCAATGACACACCTAGACTGGAACGCTTGACCTTCAGTGTGAGGGTCAGAAACCTTAACTACTAGGCCATCGGTGACTCCTTTCTATGCAGTGTCCAGACATGTCTATGACATTCAATCCAAAGATTTTAATGGGAAAAGTACGTAAATGTTCCATCACTAGGAATGTTTAATACTCAAAACACGAGTAAATAAACAGACACACTGCCATGGGATATCAGATTTGAGCTTCAACCTACTGAGTGACAGTCCAGGAGCTTTATCAGTAGTCCAGAGGTGAATCCATTCTGTTGTGTATCAAAAGGTAACTATAACATTCAATCCAAACATCTTATGAAATGGGAGAGAGAGACAGAGAGAGACAAAGTGACAGGACCGTGGGGGAGTCTCAAGGCCCCGGAAGTCCTTGCTGGCTCGGTACAACCTGCGGGAGCCGGCATTGCTCCCGCAAGCAGGGAGCTTCTTTAAAGAGCAGCCCCCAACTTGCTGGAATAATGTTTTCAGCTCTTTCCCTGTACGCATATTTGCATGCAGGGAAAGAGATGAAAACTCCGCTTTCAGCAAGCAGGAGCTTTTTGACAGCTCCCACTTGCTAAAAGTGGAGTTATGTTTGCTTTCGCTTGGTGGGAGCTGTCAGCCTCCATCAAGCGAATGCAAACGGTCACCTCCCAAGGGTGGGCACCTGAGGGGCAGGTCCCTTGATCCAGCTATGGCTCGACAAGGGGGGGGGGTGGCTGTGCGGGCCCTCACCATCGGTTCATTTACCCATGGGGAAGTGGTAATCCCTGGGGCCAGGGACCTGCAATGGACTCCTTACAATAATTTGTTTGAGCCCTGGAGAGTGGACAATCGCCAGAGCTGCGGAGGGGCTGCACGGCCCCCAATACATTATATTTATTGCCCCAGGGAGGTGGCAGTCCCCAGAACTATGGGGGATGAGCCCTACCACACTCTCAAAACAAAAGCAGTCCCCCACACACTTTATGTTTATAGCCCTAGGGAGGTGGTGGTCCCCGGGGCCTGGGAGGACAGACCGTAGGAACTCCTCCTTATTTTTATTTACAACTTTGCCCCCCACATACTTTATGTTAATAGCACTGAGGAGGTAGAGAACCCCAGGGAGCAGAGGGGCACAGGGCCCCAACACACTTTATGTTTATAGCCCCAGGAAGGTTGCGGTCCTTAAGGCTGCCGGGGGGCATCGAAGGCCCCCCACATATTTTAACAAAGGAGAGGTGGTGGCCCAAGGGGTGCAGGAGGCCTTTGCCCCTGCATACTTTATAAGCAAAGCCCTGGAAGGTGGCACTCCTGGGGCTTCAGTAAGCCCAGGAGGGTGGCCCCATGCACTCCCTCCTTAAAATATTATGCCACTGGAACTTGGCCCACCAGGGGGCAAAAATAAAAGCAAGTGCGCGAGACCACGCTTGATTTTATGTTCTTTTTTTAAAAAATCACAGCAACATTTTTGCTGTGATTTTTTTCAAAAAGCTTTTAAGCCCGGGGGTTTCCCTGGGGGACCCATGCACCAAGGCTAAAAGGGTAGGGAACCAGTACCCTGCCCGCTTTTTTTTATTTTTTAAATAAGCTGAAGCAGAGTCTCAAAATGGCTGCCAACACTTCCTGGTTGAAGTTTTGGCAGCCAATGAGATCTTTGTACAAGAGCGGGAGGATTCACAAAGCCTTCGTGCCTCTTGTTATATAAATGTGGTTCTCCTTTAATTTCTCTTAACCTACTTAACAGATTTACACCAAATAAAAAAAGGTGTTTTCTGCATACTGAAAGCTTCCTTTCTGCCAAATTTGGTGCAATTCTATCTCGTGTTTCAGGCTGTAGTTGTGTTCAACGTTCCTATGGGAATTAACATAGGAAGCTAGGGCTTCTGGGCTCTTTTGCAAGGATTCCTTTGTGCACAGCACAGCCCAGGTCCTCAGCACTCCGTCCTGCATTGCTCAACTCGCTGAGTTGACCACTGGCTTCGTGGGACCCTCTTTTGTTGTGCTGAGACGACTGCTGTGCTCAGATTTCCTGAATGCCTGTTAAAGTGCTTCTGCGGGTGCTGTCTGCTTCTGCGTGGGCTCTCTCTGTTGCTGAGCGCCCTCTCTGTCTCCTCCTCCAAGGGTCGACCTCCTGGTCCTTCCTGGGCACTGGCAGCACCCATTATCTTCAACCGCGACTCTTGCAGCTAGCAAGGCTTGTTTGCGGTCTTTCTGCGTGGAAACAACTCTGCATCCTCCAGCATACCATGGGACATCTTTTGACCAAAGGAAAAGTTCCTGGCACCTTCCGTTGTTGCAGAATCTTCAGCTTCTTCCACCCGGAGGCAGCCCTTTTGCACCTTCATTCGGAGTTTAGTGGGTTCCTGCCCCCCCTGAACACTTGCATGACTCTTGGACTTGGTCCCCTTCCTTTACAGGTACTCAGGTCCAGGAATCCGTCTTCAGTGCTTTGCAGTCAGTTGTTGTCTTTGCAGAATCCCCTATCTCGACATTACTGTCTTTCTGGGGTAGTAGGGTAACTTTACTCCTACTTTTCAGGGTCTTGGGGTTGGGTATCTTGGACAACCTTAGTGTTTTCTTACACTCTCAGCAACCCTGTACACACTACACTAGGCCTGGGGTCCATTCGTGGTTCGCATTCCACTTTTGCAGTATATGGTTTGTGTTGCCCCTAGGCCTATCGTGTCCTATTGCATTCTATTGTGTTCTGCCGACCATCTCCTGTGGATTTTTAAGCCCTGGATTGCACTCCCCAGCCCTGTAATGATGCATCTGTTATTATTATGAAGCTGGGAGTCTGCTGTACATATTCCAACCCCTTGGACAGATTTTTTGGTTGAGTCCACCAGAGTATCGCTGTTCTCATAACTGGTGTTTTCTGAATGAGATCCTCGAATGAGCCTTGTGTTTGCCGCCATTGAATGTCTATTTGTTCTTGCAGCGGCTGTAGATGTAGCCAACAGTTTGGGAGCAGAAGGATGCAGAAGGAAATCATGCCCATTAAAGATTTTTAGATACGGACTGAGACCGACTTTTTTCTGTATAGTTTGATTGCCAACCGCTGGATTTTTAGTTGTCTGTCTTTGGAAGGATAGGCCTTGTTCTTTAAAGTGTCTAGAACTGCTCTCAATAACTTTATCTTTGTAGTTGGTGTTAATTGGGATTTTTGGTAGTTTGTTGTGAGCCCTAAGTTTTTGAATAGTGAAAAGCAGGTGTTCATGGCCACTCCTGCCTGCTGGGATGTAGGAGCTTTTATGAGCCAATCGTCTAAATATGGGAACACCTGGATTCCCTGCTGTCTGAGATGTGCTGCTACCGGAGCCAGCATTTTTGTAAAGATTCTGGGAGACGATTTTAGGCCAAAGGGCAGCACCTTGAATTGAAAATGGATCCCAGCTACTTGGAACCGTAAGAATTTGCAATGATTTGGACGTACTAGGATATGAAAATATGCATCCTGTAAATTGATGGATGTCATATGGTCTCCTTTGTTTAGAAGCTGGAGTATTTCTTGAAGAGTTGCCATTCGAAAGGGCTGCTTTTTTTTAGGAATTTGTTGAGGGACGCCAATCTTCTGAGGGTTTTTTGATGAGAAAAAAACAGAGTAGAAACCCATTCTCCTTTGAGTCTTTGAAACAATCTCTATCGCTCCTTTCCTTAACATGTTGGAAAATTCCATCATTAGTTGCTTTAGTCGAGGTGGCGGTGGGCCTGATGGTGGAGTGTAAGGAGGTTTTTGGAGGAATTCTAAAGAATATCCTTTTGAAATGATATCTAGGACCCACCTGTCAAGGTTATTGTGGACCATTGTTGAAAATGATGTGATATTCTGCCTCCAGCTCGAGATGTTTGCGAGGCTGATGGTGCTGTTCTGTTGTCATTGTTTTCTAGACTCTCTGCCTCTTGCTGGCAACTTGCCTCTGGAACCCTGGCTATATGCAGCTGCCGGAGGTTTCCTGTATTGTGGTTGTTGTGGATAGTGAGGCCAGTACTGTGCCTGTCCCAGTTGATATTATCTATACGGTTGATATGGCTGAATCCGGTGGTAACGACATCAAGTGCACCATTGTTCATTTCTGCCGAAACGCCTTCTCCTTCCTGTAAAATCTTGTGCGCCTCTAATTTCTCATTCTCCGGCAAAAGGTCTAAGTATGGAGCTATGTCATACCACATCAGACGATCATAACTTGCTAATATTTCCATCGAATTTGCCACTTTTACAGTAGTGGCAGCCATTGTTGAAAATCTTTTTCCTATGCTGTCCAACTTGTGACCTTCTTTATCAGGGGGAGATGAGATTGGTGTAGAAGGGTTATTAGAGCGCCTTTGCGCTGCCTGCGATACTACCGAATCAAGTTTCGTTTGTCCGATAAGACACTCTGGAGAAGTGTCTGGAGCTGTATCCTTCTTTTCAAGGTGTGGAATTACTGGCGATACAGTAGCCGGATTTTTCATGGCTTTCAGACCTTCTTGCCATGTAAAGTCTATTATTGAAATAGCTCTTATTGATTTCTTTGTTGGCTCTTTGAAATCATACAGGAGACAATCTGCCTCCCTTGTTAGCAGTGGCAAGTTAAACGTTTTCGCTGTTCTGTCCATAAGGTTATGGAGCACCCCAATGTCCTCTGGAGGGGAGTCCACCTGAGTTGCCAGAGGTGGAGATGGGGCGAGAATAAGATAGTCGGCTTTACTCATCCTGCTCAATTTTAGTGTCTCTTATTTCCCCTTCTACTGCCTCCTCCCCGGATGATCCTTCGTGTTCTTCCATCGGTTGTGATCCTTCCTGTGTAGGGATATGTGGTGCTGGAAGTGTTTGAACGGGCTGTGGTAACGGCGTTGGCGTTTGAGCTAGACCTTCCAACTGCACTCTCTGACTGAACTGTGTGGCCGATGTTGACAGTAGGAATCTACAATAAAAGTCCTGCAACATGTATTGTAGATTTGATACCAGGGAAGCAGGCATTAGAATAGACTGTTCTTGATCCTCTGGTTGGACTTGTTCAGCGCCCGCAGTATCGTACTGATATTCTTCATAAGCATCATCATCATAATTTTGGCACTTCACCTGTCATTGGGATGGGATAATAGCCACACCAAAAGGGCCTTCATTGTCTGATTCTTCATCCTCATCCAAGAGGTGTACACGTGGGTAAGGTAGTATTTTACTCGGAGACCTGGCCTGGCAGTTCGGGCTGGACTGTTCCCAAGGGAAACACGGTCAAGAATGATTTGCATATGGCTGGGTCTGAACTGGAATGGCATGGCAGGTGAAAAAACTGCTGGATTAGGCCCAGGTCTGTGACTGGGGTGAATGTTTGATTTGGTTTGTTTTCAGCCCATCATCTGTTGTTTTTACATATGTTAGAGCACAGGAAGATCCGCCCTTCAGGACCCCCCCCGGGAAGATATCATCCCTAATACCCGAGTATGGCAGTACCCCCATAAAGGACAGGGAACCAGTAGTCTCAGCAAGCAGCTTTGGCGAAGTCAAACAGCATGCAGTAGTGGTCATCTGACTGGAACCTCCCTCTGACGTGCAAGGCACAGAGAGAAGTTTTTATAATAAAACAGCTAGTGTTCTGAGAAAAGTGTACCTGTGCATACA
Source organism: Pleurodeles waltl (assembly GCF_031143425.1). Taxonomy (NCBI): domain Eukaryota; kingdom Metazoa; phylum Chordata; class Amphibia; order Caudata; family Salamandridae; genus Pleurodeles; species Pleurodeles waltl. The sequence goes on from NC_090444.1 coordinate 1,420,531,864, forward strand.
TATGTTTCTGTAAAATGTTATAGATGCAGTGTACCACTAGTGCCGGCAATCCTATCTTGTGACAGCCTCGAAGAAAGCACAGGGTGAAATAATGTTGTGCTAAGAAATGTAAATGCTTTCCTAGGCGAAAGGACAGCAAGAAATAGGAAAATAAAACATCACCACAAATGTTATTGTTTCTAAAAGAATAAAATGAAATAAGATGAAACCTTAATAGGCAAAAGAGCACATACAGCAGGCCTAGTTGCTCAAATAATGTGCCAACAAGCATCACTAAAATTACTTCATGACACACTCCACTTGTCATTTCAGAAGTGGTAAAGCCACCTAGCCCCTAAGTTAAAAACAATGTTCCACTTTGGCAGGTCGGAATGTGGTCAAATCGGTGCCAAGGATAACCAAGGAGCACTCATGTTCCAAAGCCTAAGCTCCAGCTGAGGCAACCGCATTCAGTGTTGTGCCAGATGTTGAGGCAAGAGCTACATGGTCCACAAAGGACAGCTCATAAATGGCTTCCCGTAGCAAAAGCACCCTCAACATGCATGTCTGGTAATGAGTCCTCAGCGAGAAAATCAACAGATCAGCGCCCAATAAAAGTAAGCGCCGTGTAGAAAGACAAACTTTGAGTGCACATTTGAAAAGGCACCAGAGGCAGCAAAACATGGGTTGCACACAATCGAAAGCTGGTCTGAATGACTGAGACCAGTTACACTCCAGTTCTTTCAGGGGTGGTGCTCCAAAATACTGCATCAGGCATTCACGATACAGTTGCACCGGTGGAAGCGCCAGCTGTTGCAATGGGACAGCCATTGCAAATAAAAAACAGCAAGATGCCACCTAATATAGCCAAAGTAATTGGAAATCCCCCAGAAATACTTGAAAATATCAAGGTATTATGAAAAATATAGTAACCAGAACCAACAGCCTTAAAGAAATGTACAATCCCTGTAGTACTGGATGCATTAAAAATGAATCCCACAGGTTCACCGAAGTGTCTTGGAAGGTTTGTATTTAAAAGGGACTGTATCTCTGCAGGTGACCTTGCCACTTGGAGCACATAGGTCTTGCGTTGCAGATGTCAGTGCCACATGTTTTTGGCACAATAGAGCTATTAGTCTGCCTAACTTGTCAAAATTCACATATGAAGTAGCGATGTGAGGTCAAATGTCTGCTACTTTTGTCTGTTGCATGTGTGTGTGGGGGGTGGAGTACGTTATGGCAACAGGTGACAATCTGGGAGACTAAAACTACATAACCAATTCCGGCTCAAATTCCACAACAGCTCTCACTATTAAGAAGCATATTGCTTCCATAAGAGAGAACCTGGAATGCTGGTCTAATCAAGGGGACTGGAACTCCCTTTAGATAGCAAGTTAACTTTGCTGCCAAAGCATTGCACGCCCCATGCAAGTACAACTTCTTACAAACCATCAAATGGCTCACAGAAGTCTTGCATTCACTTTATGCCATTGAGACATTTGTGCGAAAAGGGTAGCTCCCACACCTCATGGATGTAACCATCTCCCAGCCTTTCATATCTGCCCACTGGAATGTGTTTAAAGCAGATTATGAAATGCAGTGTTGAAATAGGTAGATTGACAACCCTATGTATTAACCATTTAGCAGGTGGGAGTTCAGCCATAGTAAAAGGCACTTCTCGTGTCTAGCATAACATACGTCACTTCCTATTTAGTCATTATTTGTTGTTGTTGCGTCAAGTTAAATGTTGAAAAGATGTCCCTTGCTCTAACGTGCTGCCAGGGAACACAACCAGATTTGAATGTTTGTAGTGTCCATCCCAACTAAATAATGGACCTAAGCTGGCTCTGTCCACGTTCTAAAAATACCATATCACTTTGTACAATGTCAACTGCAGATGAAATGTTGCTTAAATTGTATATGCGGTTGGACAAGGTGTTAATCCCACTATCTTCAATGGTTAATGCCTTCTATAAATTTTCCTGATCTATTTGCCTTAGCAGGGCAGCGACTGCTTGGTTTTTATGTTGTCTTCTGGGGTCTAAAAGGAAATCCTGCAAATCTGTGTAGTTAGACCAGAGACTGAGGTGTTCTTTAACAGCATCTAGTGAGGAACTTTTTAACCATTGCAGGCTTCATTTTCCTACACTGTGTGTTGTTACTATACCCAAAAGTTCTGATGACAAATAGCAAGGGTCTGGTCCACTAGTTCTAAAACCCCATGTGGAGTTTACAAAATGTGCATGACAACCATTTGTGTCCACTGGCCACAATAACGACCCGCCAGGACATGAAAGTGATGTGTTAAAAGTAACATGTTGGACCCACACATCGAGCTGATCTTAAGTTGCATTAGTGAATTTTTGCTATTTACTGGGCGCATTGAATTCCTTAATCTTTGCCAAGCAGAAACAAATTGCATTGTACAGTTTCATTTAAAAATATTATTTGAAAAGTTATCAAAAATCAAAAGAAAGCTTCATTTCCCCTTATTTGACAACTTTTAGTTCCATATACACTCTTTAAGTCAATCAACTTCAGCCAATATTCATAGCCTTCTACAGCCAACCAGGAAACACATGAATCAGAATAAATATTTATTTTTTATCAGTCAAAAAAACATTGTGCATTTCCATTATAGGCAATTTTTAATAATATGACTCAACATTTTAAACATTGTGCCCAGAAAAACATGCAAACTTTTCAGAGTATGTTTTAGAACTCTCCACTGACAGACTTGGGCAATGGGGTCTCTAATTGGCAGAGGTATACACCCTTATCCAAGTAGGGACCACAACCCTAGTCAGGGAAAGTCACAACACAATCCAAATTATCCAGTGTCCACCCTCTGGTAGCTTGGCACTGAGCAGTCAGGTTTAACTCAGAAGGCAATGTGTAAAGTATTTGTGCAATAAATCATACAGTAACACACTGACAACACCATAAAGATATACTCGACAGGTTTAGAAAAATAGATAATATTTATCTAAATAGAATAATGTGAAAATGACAGAGATCCAATAAGCACAAGTTGAAATATCACTTTTAAAAGGTTTTTAAAAGTCTCAATTGTTAGATATAAACAGTTGTTTCTTTGTTACACACAGTACCTGGGGTGCGTCAAAAATAACGACACGTGAAGACCGCAGAGAAGGAGATGCGTGGAAAAATAAGGTGTTGCGCTTACGCGGTACAGACGATGCATGGTTTCTTTCCACGCTGCAAGGGGTTTGCATCTTTTTCGGCATGCAGTCTTGGTTCCTCACTGTGATGCGGGGATATTTTGATGCCCAGGATTGAAAATCCTTTATGCACTGGAAGAAGGAGCAGGCGCTGCATCGATTCGCTATTAAATATTGAATTTTCCATCGCGAGGTAGACGCTGCATTGAAATTCCAGTCGGGAAGTCAGTGCTGCGTCGTTCTGGCCGGCTGTGCAGCGATTTCTCAGCCGCAGTGCAGGCTTTGTTTCAATTTCTGCAGGCATTGCGTCGATTTTCAATGTACAAGGACTTTCTTGAAGAGGTGAGGTCTTTGTTGGCCCTGTAACTTCAGAAACAGGAAACAAGCTCAATCCAAGCCCTTGGAGAGCACTTTTGGGGAAGGCAGAGTCCTTCCAGCAAAGTCAGAGGCCAGCAGGACATCCACTGGCCTTTGAAATGTAAGAGAGAGACTCTCCACCCTTCCTGCCCAGGGAGGCCCATTCAATATGCAGATGAATGCAGATGTGACTGAGAGTTCTGTGTTTATGGTTGTCTGGGTGGAATACACAAGGGGAGCTGTCAACCAGCACAGTCCAGACATGGATTGGAAACAGGCTGTAAGGCACTGATTGCAGTAAGTGCAGAGAAATGTCCACTTTCTAAAAGTGGCATTTCTAAAATAATAATAATAAATCCAACTTCATCAGTAAGCAGGATTTTCTAGTACCATTCTGGCAATACTAAACATAACAGGGCTGCTCCTTCCAGATCAGAATCTACCACTCAAAAGTATATGAGGGCAGTTCTAGTTCTACTGCTAGTCTATGAGAGGAGCAGGCCTCACAGTAGTGGAAACGACTTTATGAGTTTTTCACTACCAGGACATGTAAAACACATAAGTACATGTCCTGCCTTTTGCCTACATAGCACCCTGTCCAATGGATTACCTAGGGCCTATCTTAAGGATGTCTTAGATGTACATGTGGAAAAAGGGGAGTTTAAGGCTTGGCAAGTAGTTTTAAACGCCAAGTCAAAGTGGCAGTGAAACTGCACACAAAGGCTTTGCAATGGCAGGCCTGAGACATGGTTAAGGGGCCACTTATGTGGGTGACACAATCAGTGCTGCAGGCCCACCAGGAGAATTACATTTACAGGCTCTGGGCATGTGTAGTGCACTTTACTAGGGACTTATAGATAAATTAAATATGCCAATTGTGTAGCTACCAATATTACCATGATTGGGGGAGTGAGCAAATGCACTTTAGCACTGGTCAGCAGTGGTAAAGTCCGCTGAGTCCTGAAACCAGTGAAAACAGGGTCAGAAAAATGGAGGAAGGCCGGCAAAAAGTTGGGGGATAACCACCCTAAGGCTGTCAGGTCGAACATCGACCTAACCTGTTTCTGGCCAACTAGCAGAGCCGCACCTCTGCCCAAGAGCAGGGATGTTTTGTGGCAACGGGGCACATGACATTGTGATTTCTCAAGGAAATCGTGGTGGATCAGATCGCATCCTTTTCTCGCAGTTACATTTGTCTCACACATGCAAAGACAAGCAGAAGCAAGGAGTGGTTCAAATAAGATGTATTGAATCAGCTGTGTCCTAGATAAAATAACATGAATTGCAATGATTAGCATGATAAAACATACAACAAGCAGAATGGTGACAAGAAAAGTGAAAAACAAGAAACCCCCACCATACTGTCACTATGCAGGATGTGTGATTCCTACCTACGCCACTAATGTTCAATGTTAGAGCACAGCAGGATAAACCCTAATCTGCCCCTCAGGGCCCCCGGGAAGACATCATCCCCCATACCTAAGTATGACAGCAGTGAAGGAGCCTGTCATCTATAGAAACACCATCGCCATATAGGTCAGGGAACCGGTAGTCTCAGTGAGCAGCTGTAGCTAAGTCAGACAGCATGATGTAGCGGTCATCTGTCTGGAACCTCCCTCTAACGGGCAGAGGACAAAGAGATATTTTTATAATAAAACAGCTAGTGTTCTGAGAAAAGTGTCCCCTGTGTGCAAAATATGTATGTTTCTGTGAAATATTAGAGACTTTGTGTGCCACTTGTACTGGAAATCCTGTCTTGTTACAGCCTTGAAGAAAACACAGATTTAAAGAATGTTGTGGTAAGAAATGTAATTGCTTTCCTAAGCGAAAGGACAGCAAGATAAAGGAAAATAAAACATCAGCACAAATGTGATAGTTTCTACAAAAGTACAATGAAATAAGATGAGTCATTACTAGGCTAAAGGGCAAAGAAAGAAGGCCTAGTTGCTAAAATAACGTGCCCACAAACATCACTAAAATGGCTTTATGACAAAACGATCTGGTACCTAGCAACCAGACACACGTTAGCCTCCCACACAGAACTCTCATCACATCACACTTCGGGAAGCTCCACTGGCTCATGATAGAGAAACACGCTCATTTTCAACTCCTGATAAGCACACTCAAGGCTCTACATAATTTAGACCCCACCTACCTGAGCAGTTGCATCTCCTTCCACCAATCACCCAGGCACCTCCTCTCTACAGGACTACTCTCATACATCGCATGTATACACATGCATACACAGAACCAAATCAGTGATACATCACTCCTAAAGCATTGAACAATGCCCTACATCAAAGCAGAGTCTCTTCTTCTCCTCCTGAATTCTACAAAAAGCTAAAGACCTGGCTTTCCAATGAATCAACATATCCTAGGCATGGCTAAGCACACACAGCTGTTCAGCTCCAAGACACCCTTGCAGGTGATAGTGAACTTTACCAGAACACATAACATCCTGAACAAACACCACTGTCTCTCTTTGCTGCCCACACTATCTTCAAAACTAGCGGCACCATTTCCATGGTGATCAGGACCAGCGCCCCTGGAAACTTGGCTGAGAAGCTCACCATCTCTAGTGGCTCTTTGCACTCACACTGACAGGATATTATCACCCTGAAGGCAAGTGGGTGCAAGAAAAAAAAAGATCGCCACCTATTCACCCATGATTTGGACCAACACTCATCCCCAGACCAACATCAATCCATCAGGACTGCCCGGACATTCCAATTTAGGAACAAGTTTAAGACACATTTATCACACACAACATAGTTATGCAGTAACAATTTACAATTTTGTTCCCAGAAACTAGCTACACTCCATTGCCTGGCTTACTGCATGTTTTCCTTTAGAAACTGCATTAAATTAGGTTCACGCTATACAAGTAGTAATCACATACATACATACATGGATACATACACATGGAGGGCTGGAGAAGTCACCTTTCCATTTGTATAATTGGCCCCAAACCTTCCTGAAACGAAACCGTTGTCCAAACCATTTGCTATCTAGTTACTATATAGGATACAATCACGCAAGCTATGTACTGTTCGTGCATTGCCAATCCTCTAGAAATGTAGCCTTAGGTAACGAGCAACTGCTTGGACTTCCTAATGCATTTCCTAATCCCGTTTATCTTGTCTATGTGAATGCCCTCTCAACATTAAGTTGTCGAAGAATCTTTTTTTGCCTAAGTGGATGCATTTAGAAAAAAGGCTGGCAGATAAATGCTTTGTTTAAAATGAAATGTGAGATCACTTCACAAAGGAAAGATCGGTAAATTCTCAAAATCATTTTTGCTATGCGATATTGTGCAGAACCTATTAGATACAATGGCTTGCATCTCACCAATCATATGTACTGAACTGATGCCAACTAGGACAACTATCTTACACTGAAGGTGTTTTAAACTTAATTTGATGATGGATTCAAAATGTGGATGTATAAGATTTGACAAGACTGTGTTCAATTGCTAATGTGGAGTTGAATTTATGACTTAGTGACAAGCATCTTAAGAGCCACTACTAATACTTTAGCACCAGGATCACGAAGAAGGAAGTTTTGGGAAGAACTCTCTCTAAATATGGTGATGGCTGATAAGTGAACATTTAGAAAAAAGTTGTACGTCAGGTCTTGAAATACCATTTCATTCTTACACATGTAAACACTAGGTTCTGAACTTCTCCCGCAAGAATGTACAGGAAACTTGTTAAGATGTTTTAGACATCCTAGCAGGAAATTGAAATGCCTATAGGCACAAATTGAAGAGGAAGATCAGAGACTGCATATTGTTCACACAGGAAGTGTCAAACTTCGGTCCCGGATGGCTACATCCATGTGAGATTTTTAGGCTAACCACTGACTATCAAAAATAAATTCCCCTTCATTCCGCTCTTTTGATATACCAAAGTAAAGACTCTATTTTTAGAAGTTGCAAAAAGATTGATTTGCTATTTTCTTCAGTGATGGAAGATTTTCACCATGTCCGTCATCCCAAATGACCCCTTTTTGACTTTATGATAATAGTCTGCCTAATGTGCAAGTTTGTTTCTTCTCTACCGCTGGAAGTTGGAATGCCATTATGAAAAGCCTAGAGCTTTAGGCCAGTGCCAGGTGATTCAAGCTTCTCTCAAGGGGGCCTTTAACCTGATAGCTCTGTTTCTTGAGGCATTAACATATTCTCATGTTATTTATTTGAATTGAACTTAACGGGCATTCAAATGCTGACAAAAATATATGAGTAGGAGGTGAACTGCACTGAGGTCCAGCACATTTACATGATACAGCACTTTCTGCGGCCATGCTACCTGTATCTTAATTTGAACAAAGTGAGCTCTTAACCAAGCAATGAGACATACATTTCTATGGACTGACAAAGAACATGATGCAGACAGATGATTCATCATGATCGTGCCCCTTGTCCACCTTGGAAAGGTGTCACGTATAGATTCAATATGTCATCCCAGTGCCTTGAGCACAGGGTCTACAGGTTTTCCGGGCATTCCTGTAGCAGTCTCATTTTTAAGCACTACAATTTGTAGTGTCCTGCTGGACACGTTCTAGTGTTTCTGCCAGCCACTCGGCTGAGGGCTGGTCTTACATGCACACCCCACACCCACCCAACACAGGCGTCACCAGTCAGGTGACTTTGCCAATAAAAGGGGCAGGGCGCACATGCATGTGGCCAGTCCCATCCACCATGCTACAGAGTCTGTGTCTATTATTTTAGTAGCATGAGGGCCTAGGGCCCCCAACACTACATTGGAGACGAGGATAGACGATCCCACGTGGGCGCTGGCAGCATCTTTGACGTTATTCCAAGGGGAAGAGTAGCCTGTGCCCAAGGCACCCCCGCATGTGCTGCCAGTCCCGTGAACAGAGCGTGACACTGCAACGGAAAAAAGGGGTGAAAGAATGCAAGGCCACTCATCTCCCTGAGAAGCAGCGCGCCATATCTCCTTCCTGCAGGTAAAGGGATACTGTGCGGCAAAAGGAAAACCACGGTCCGCAGCACTGAGAAGATGGCTGCGGCCGCAAACAGAAAAGCGCTACAGTGCTAAAAAGCACCCACCAGGCGGTGTGGCGACCACAGCACTGCGAAGACGGCGGTGATCGCTGTGAACATGATGGTGCTGTTGCGCACCGAAAGAAGCCTGCACTAATGCCCGGAGCTGCCCCCCGTGTCGATTGAAGTACGGCCCGCAGCGTGTGGGAAGGCTGCCAGGGCCGCGCATAATGTGCGCATATGCTGTCGCGCACTGTGAAGTACTGAAAAAGGGCACCAAGGAATGGCCGGGGGCCGGCCGGCCGGCCCCCAAAAAGATAATGCGGTCCGCAGCGTGTGCCATCCTGCTGCAGCCACGCATGCAGAGAAAATAGTGCTGACACGCACCACAAAGACAAAAGAAGAAATTCCCAGGGCCTCCTCCACCCCAGAAATGCCGGCAACACGGCCCACAGCGTCAAGGAAGGTTGCTGCGGCCAAAAGAAAGCAGGAAAGTGCGTGAGTGCAGACATTCACCGGAGTAAAAGGAAAGTGCCCAGGGCCTCCCCCCCAACCCTTTCCAAATGAAATATCAGGAGACCGGCTTGCAGCATAAAATAAGGCTGCTCCGGCCATGTAGAGAGAGAGAATAAGCTGAAGGTGCTGCCACGTACCGGAAAAGAACTTGTGAAGCGTCCAGAGCCCTCTCGACTGGCAGTGTGCCTCCTCCCATGGGGCTATGTCTCCGTTATGAAGAAAAAAAAAGAAAGAAAAAACAGAAGAAGAAAAGAAGAGAGAAAAGTGGGATAAAAAAAAAAAAAAGTAAAAGTGCACTTACCTGCAGCCTCCTCCAGCCTGGTTAACACCTCCCGGCAGTATGGCTCCTCTCCGGTGTCTGCCTTCAACTAGCGAGGCACGAGAGAAAGAAAGACTGTCTTCCAGCTAGAAACAAGTGCAACACTGGCATCTAATGGCCAAAGTAGGTAATGTACCCTTGTTTCTCCTTTAACAGGGAAACAAGCTGTATTAAAGAAAAATCTACAGCAACACCCCAGAGAGTGACTGTACCGGACCAACAGCGCGCCGCAGACGGAAATGGCGCAGAAGATGGAAACGACGTGTACGACACTACAGAGGGAAGGAGAAGACTGCAGCTGTCCCAGCCAAGCTGCAACGGTGAGGAATGGACTTAAGAGCCACGTGAGGCACGAGGAGAGAGCGCATGGCCTGCGCAGCCCCTGGCGGCCGTCCGCCACCACCGCCGAAAGAACATCACAGGTCCCCGGCAGTGATGGACATCACACCGAGACACGAAATGGACACCACAGGCGTCGGCACAGGATGCCCAGAAGTGAAAAAAAAAGAGACTATGTCACATGCGCACAGAGAGCTGTGCCAGAGAACGTGACAACATGGGCAAAAGCCTGCGAAGATGGAGAGAGCACCCGAGAGCATGACTTACCGCAAAGGCCAAGAGGCTATGTCAGCTGGCCACAAAAGGACAGAAGATGGCCACCGTTGGCCCATCAGTGAGCAGGTCATCAGAACTAACCGACCCTGCCAAAGCAGATGGAGGTAGGAGTGAGTGCCGCAACAGCGCAGCCTCGAGGCGCAAGAGTGGCGCCCTCGAGTGAAGAGGTGGAGGAAAAGAGCGGTGACCCTCTTGCCAAGGAGCGGTCCACCAAGAGGATCTGGGAACGGACCAGACCGGGAAAGGTCTGCCAGAAGAGCGGATCAAGTCCTACCCGCAGGACTCAGCCTGCGAGAGGCTGCGACCGAGCAAGATGCACCAGCGGAGGTGCAGTGATAGGTCCATGTGACGCAGCATGCAACCTGTGGCAGGACGCCACATTGAAGGCGAAGAGCAAGATGCACCGGCAGAGGTGCAGCAAAAGGTCCATGTGAGGCAACATGCGACCTGTGGCACAATGCCACACCAAGAAGGAAAAGGAGAAGAGAGAGTGGCACCATGCCACAACAAGAAATGAGGAGAAGAAGAGAGGAGTGTGACAGACCCCTCACACCACAGATCGACTCCATCACAGGTGTGCAAGCGGAAGGAAGTAGAGTGACACAACTGAGGACTCGTGTGAGCAGATAAGAAGGTATTTATCAGCACAAGACAGTCACCAGGGTGAGCAGACGTCACTGAAGACAGCTACATGGGTGGACCCCCACGCTTCTCAGTGCGGCCGTCCTTTCACTTGTCACCGGCTGCTCGGCTGCGATGGTATCCCTGTCGCCAACTGCACGGGCCACACAAGACCCGCCAGTGGCCACGACATCCATCAAGTGATCCTTCCGCTGACAAAGACGCCACCATCTGTCTGATCTGCAGAAGGATGAAAAGCAGATCATCATCACGATGAGGTGCATCGCCCAACCACCGAAGGAGCACAGTACCACCTGAGTGGAACCAGTCAGTAACAAGAACCAACGCTGACAAGGCATGTCTGGCAATGTAGAAACTTACCATCTGAACACCTGCCATGAGCCCCATGAACCAGACCCCTGCCGGTGAGAGCAGACCAGATCATTTGGACCATCCACCCTTGGGGTTGTTCAAGACTTGGACGTGGCCCTGTTGGGAGTTCAGAGCGACTCCTTTGGTGTGGCCTACGTTGGCTCGCACAGCCCATGCAGTCCCGTGGCAATCCAGGGGCAAGGGCCTCCAATGAATTCCTGTGAGAGAGGAATCTCGCTGAGAGAGAAGGCACAGTCCTGTGGCAGCCTGCCAATGGGCCTGGAGGAGACTCCTGTTTGATGGAGGTCTGGCACGAGAGGGACTGCCCCTGCTCTGCCGCTGGACTCCCAGGTGCACCAGGCCGTCACGTCATCTGCAGTCTTAGGAGGTAGACAATCTCCAGAGCCAGAATGCCATCCAGAACTGTGTACAGTGGACTTCCCACTGCTCCAGATGCACCCGCATCAGAAACTGTAAATAGACTTTGACAACGTGAGCCCAAGCGGGACCGGACCAACAATATCCAGCGAACTGTGAGGTCGTGGACAAGCCACTGTAGTATCCGGATGTCATCGGCACTGCTTTCGTGTTCAGCGCAGTCTGGTTGAACAAAGGAAGCGTGCTGTGATGCCGAGTGCCCAGCTGCACCTATTCCATGCATCAGCTCAGACAGACCGCCTGAAGAGACTCTGTGTATGTATTTTGTGTCTTTGTTTCTCTCCCACAAAAAAGTTGGGCTTTGTTGTTTTGTTTCCTCAATAAAGTTTGGGAGGTATGTAGTGTCCTGCTGGACACATTCTAATGTTTCTGCCAGCCACTCGGCTGAGGGCTGGTCATACATGCACACCCCACACCCACCCAACACAGGCGTCACCAGTCAGGTGACCCTGCCAATAAAAGGGGCCGGGTGCACGTGCCCATGGCCAGTTACAACCACCATGCTCCTGAGTCTGTGTCTATTTTTTTTTAGAAGCATGAGGGCCTAGGGCCCCCAAAACTACACAATTGATACCATTATAACACCATTGGCCACAGAATACGAGAACTAACAAAAAGTTGCCTGAAACTCTAAATTAAGAAAAACAGTATTGCTTTCTATTTATAGTTAGCTATATTTATTCCTCCTTTGCTGGAATATATAATTCTCCCCGAAACTGCAACATCTACACTGAGGTCAGTGTTCATTTATGGAATTTTATGTGGAGAGCTACATACTGTGGGGTGCATTTTCATCTAACAACTTGGGGGCATATTTATACTCTGTATAAAAAGTTTTAACGCACATGTGGTGCAAACCGTGCACCATATTTGAACTTTGACGCCCGAGTCCACGGACGTCGAAACTGCCTTGTGTTAATGACATGCAAGGTAGGCGTTCCCGCCTAAAAAATTACATTAAGGCCTGTGCGCATTATTTATACTCCTGTGTCATTTTGACGCACAGGAGGGGGTGGCCTTAAAAAACAGCGCACAGCCTTATGTGCGCTGTTTTTTAACGCCTGGGTGAGGGCAGGCGTTAAGGGACCTGTGGGCTCACTTCCATGGTCTGTGACCATGGAAGGAGTCCAGAGGTGCCCTTCCCTGCCCCCAGGGACACCCCCTGCCACCCTCGCCCACCCCTAGAGGACACCATGGATGGGGGGGGGACCCATCCCAGGTAAGTACAGGTAGGTTCAGGTAAGTATTTTTTAAATTATTTTAAAGTGGCATGGGGGGCCTAATTTGGGCCCCCTACATGCCACTGTTCCCAATGAACATGCCTAGGGGACGGATGTCCTCTGGGCATGGTCATTGGGCAAGGGGGCATGACTCCAGTCTTTGCTAAGACAGGAGTCATTTCAATGGGGGTTGTGCGTCAAAAAATGGCGCAAGTCCGGTTTTAGGCATGATTTTTGCCTCAAGCCTGACTTGCACCATTTTTTGACGCACAACCCATTTTCCCCTACACCAGCGCTGCCTGGTTTGAGTCATTTTTTTTTACTCTGACCAGTCCGCAGCGCTGGCTAACGTCATTCCTTAAATAAGGCGCCCGCATGGCACATAGGAATGGCGTTAGACGGTGGTAAAATTTTTGACGCAAATCAGCGCCGGCGCTGGTTTGCGTCAAAAAGTATAAATATGGGCCTTGGTCTTGGTCTCAGTGTCAAAATCACTGGCGTCTAATGTACTGATGGTAATCGCTAGGTATGTTTGGGATTCTTTAACAGTCTTGGCGCTCTAAACATTATGGCACTCACCAGTGACTTGGATCAGATGGAAAATGTGTTCACTGCTCATAAGTCTGTATTATAGCATTCGCCTATGGTGGTGGTTGGTGGGGGGAAGGCAGCCTGAGAAATTGGTGAGGTGAACGTAGCATCTATCACAGGCTCTTGTGGCAGAGAGGAAGGGGCGGAAGCCAAGGGACAGCTTATTGTAAACCAAAGAGTTCATCTGAGCCCACAGAGAGCAATTCTTTCTTATAAATGTACTGTTGCCAAATAAAACACATTTGTAAATATTATAGAGACATTTAACACTGCCCACATCCTGCAGGTGGTGCTCGTGAATGTTTCACTCACACAGCTGAGACAAGGTCTCTTAACTAAACGTCTGCAATGAATTGGAAACCAGGCGTTCTAGTCTAACTCTGCCTACTATAGAGTTTAAGTGAAAACAAGAATACACTTTTGGCATAGTCAGTAAGGTAAAGCAAAATATGAGAGACAAGCTTAATTATTCTCTACATCCTCAAAAGTTGATGGATATTTTTTCTATTGAGCTGCATGCAAGAATACGAATTATCGTTTATATAGAATTAGTTTCCTAATTTTCATGTTACCTAGTAGTTCAAGTTTAAATGACGTAAAATTCAGGAAAAGTAAGAGTGCCAAAAATAACAATTTTAGTTTGTCCTTGATTTCTTTAATTTCCATGCTGTGTTAAAAAACACATGGACACGCCTTCTTAAAAAACAGAAAAGCAAATAAGAAAACATGAATAAAACAACATTGTGGTATTCCTAGGACAGTGCGTTGTACTTTAAATCATACTGCCTCAGTCACAGGCAGCTTGACGAAAGCTTTCAGTAGCTATAAAAATGGTTGCAAATAAACCTACATAATGAAAAGGACAAATACATAGTTACCAGCGTCTGAGTTTTAATCAATGGAGAACTACAGTGATAAAATCCCTCATTAATAACTGTCTTCTAATAACTCACCACTAGATGGCAGAAAGTTAATGGAAATCTCTAAATGCACTACTCGAGACAGGGAAGCTTCTCAATATACGAATGTTAACGGGAATGTTGAATCGTGAAGGGCATGTCAGGGACAGAATGAGGTAAGGACACCTTTTGCCGTTACAGGAGAGTATTGTGGCCCTGTGAAAGAGATGTAGTGGTATGCCAGGATTACATAATTAAAATCTTCATTACTCTAGTTCGGTGTCTTTGTTCCTAAATTTATGTTCATTTGTATTTTACATTGTAGCTGTCATCCCTTTTAACAAAAATAAACTTGGCAGGCCCTTAACGCCATTCCCTCTGTAGTATGTCACCCAGCACCTTCCACAATGGATATAAGCACGACATCTGTCATCATCAAACAAATTAACATAGGAGGTGGTGTTCATGAGGCCGAGCTTTGCATGAGAGGCTAGTCTACGTGTGTAATGTGTTTTATATCTGTGTGGTCCAAGCATCGCACTAGCAACTAGGCAGTGAATTTCTTGCATGCCCTTGGGATGTCATCCAGTATCAAGAGACTTCCTTGAGTAATCTGTGGAAAACTCAGTGTCGGGATACCACTGATTTTGAGCAAAGACTGAACTTCTGACTCTGAGCCCTAGCCTGTGGACACAATCTGGAGGCAAGGGGTATGCAAGATAGCTGTTACACTCAGTTGGTGGACGTGTTACCCATAGGAAACCTATATCTAGGACCAGCTGAGATCAATCTAGGGTGGTAGGGCGTCCTGTTTTTCTCATGCATGTTATTTCCTCTTTTATCTCATGTCTGTCTTTAAGGATGTATAGTTCTTCTGGCAGTGTGTTGTATCTTGTGGCATTAGCTAGAAGGCTTACAACTCTGGCATGTGTCAAATGCATTTGGGCTTTTATTTTACACAAGTACAGGTGTAATAGGCAGCCAACGATGTCTGGTGGTACTTCCTTCGTGGAGTGTAGTCTTTCTGAACCCCTAGTGTGGGGAATCAAGGACCACACAAAGCATGACTCATTTGTGGCATGTGCTGATGCCACATATTGTCTGATTATCAAATACTACAATGCCCTTCTAGGAATACAAAGATTATTTATACATATCATAAAAATAGTATAGGTGAACATACAAAAATCTATTTTATTCATTTACATATAAATATTAAAAACATGTCTCAATCTCTTTTTCATAGAGAACAACCCATCTCATAATCAAAAAACCAAAAGGACAAACCAGAACATTCCTTCAAATCAATCTAAAAATACTACATACAACACATTACCAAAACAAATCCATAAATGTTAACCACTAATATCATACAAACATATTTCCAAAAACCAAAACACCCTGTATTCTATCACTTCTTAAGAAACAATAAAAAGTATTCAAAAACTGCCACTTCCCATTCACTCCCTATATATTTCATTATAGATTTCTCTCACAATCGTGGAAGGGCACCTCAATCCATCCCTTCCAGAATATATAGAACAATGTGACCAGAACAAAAAAGACTGCGAGTAACCATCTTTCAAGGAATAAATTAAAATCGAGTTGTAGGGCAGATTATTCAATCAAAGAAAGCCGTCTAGCATGAACAAATAGACGAGTGAGAGCACCAAAAACCCATTCTAACTCAGTCTACAAACAATGTACCTCCGTAAGAATATGCGTGAAGAACAGCATAGGTGACATGTTTAATATGTTTAGTAGTTTGATCAGAATTGTTCTGGTATGATTTTAGGGACTCCCATCAGTTAGTCCTGAAGAAGACCCATTATGGAGCAGTGATTTGGCCCAGGATAGAGAAGGGTCGAAACGTCGACGTATATATTGCAGTCGGGATTGGTTTCTGCATAGAGTATTAAAGAATGACATAAGAAGGAGATCTATATTCCTTGATGATTTGAAATTGATTCAATGCAGTAAAAGGATAACCAACCAACGGCTTTTATTATTTTTATTCAATTGTGGAAGATTGGGATATTGGTTATTCTTTCATTGGTTACTATCCATCACAAGCACTTTTTTCTCACTTTTGGTTTGTCCTTTTGGTTTTTTGATTATGAGATGGGTTGTTCTCTATGGAAAAGAGATAGAGACATGTTTTTAATATTTATATGTAAATGAATAAAACCGATTTTTGTATGTTCACCTATGCTATTTTTATGATATGTGTAAATAATCTTTGTATTCCTAGAAGGGCATTGTAGTCTTTGATAATTGATTTCCACCCAGCCCCTTTGGGTTTATGGGTTACCCTCTGGGGTTTATGAGTACATATTGTCTGATAACATAGCATGAGTGTTAGGGGTCACATTGTTACTAGAAAGCTCTCTTAGGACAAGAAAGATATTCAAATTTTTTAGATATTTGCTAGTAAAGAGGAACAAGGATAGATTCAAGAGATAAAGGAGAAATACAAAAACAAAAATACATATCTTTGGTATTGTCCATTCCAAAGATAGTCCAAAAATACAGTTGGAGGGGGGCTCTTTCAGGGTGACAATCTTCATCCTCCCTCTTGTTTATTCTACCTGTCCATTATTTTTGATGAACACCTGGGTCGAGACGCACATGGGTGTGATGGATCCAAGGTTTCATGCCATCCACTTTGAGAGTTGTTGTGTAACCATGGTGCCCTCAAAAGGTTTCTGTTAATATCTGCGAACAGAGTTCCGTATAAACACTTGATCTCTTACTTTTACTTCTGAGAGGTTGACCTTGTGGCACTTGCCTTTTCCTTTGGTTATCTGTTTGGAAATGAACTTTGGACATGTTGTTAATTTGCATAAATACATATGCATTTCATCACTCAGTGCCTGGGACAAACTTTCTCCCTGAATTTTATTTCTAGTGGCAGGGACTTGGACATTGATGGATCTTCCTGTCACTATTTGGTGAGGAGCAGTGCTTAATTTGTAAATAAAAAGGTGCCGGTGCCCACAGCCCTCCTCTTAAATACGCGGCTGCTGCAATTAAATGAGGGAACACACAATACTACGGCAGCATAATCCTGAAGCCATCCCAGGCCACTTCAATTCATATAAAGCCACTCCCTGCCAGTTCAGCTCACTCTTGCAGCTTTCTGCTTTCTCCCTTTGTTACGGTTTTTTGTTTTTTTCTTTCTCTGGTACCATATGTGTATTTTGCTCGCAGCAAATGCTTGAGGCAGAAGAATAGGCCCCGGCCCTCAAAAATAAGTGCCGGTGCTGAGCACCAGAAAAAAGAAGCACAAATTAAGCACTGGTGAGGAGTTAGGTGATGGTCTGAGCTTGGGATATTCCTTAGGGAGAACAGTGCTATTGGGAAGCAGCGTAGCCACTTTTTAGTTAGGGTGGCACACAACTTGCTGATTTTACTCTTCAAGTGGCTATTCAGGAGCTCCACAATACCATTACTTTGTGGGTGGTATGCCGAGGACAATGTGTGCTTTATACTTAATAGTGCTATTAGGTGTTCAAACGTGTTAGAAAAATGAGTACCATTAACTGATCTTATAGCTTCTGGGATCCCCCATCAGGGAATCACTTCCTGAACTAGGAATGTGTCTATCAATTTGGCAGCATAGTGGACGCATGGTCCTGCCTCAATCCATCTACAAAATGGGGAGACCACCACTA
This sequence comes from Pleurodeles waltl, assembly GCF_031143425.1. NCBI lineage: Eukaryota > Metazoa > Chordata > Amphibia > Caudata > Salamandridae > Pleurodeles > Pleurodeles waltl. The sequence continues at coordinate 1,420,549,652 of NC_090444.1, forward strand.
TGAAGGACCTGCAGTTGCTGCACCAGTCAATCATATCAACAAAGTCCAAGTAAAGGGCCCTAAAGGGACCTTGTAGTCATGGAATGGGGGCAATTACCACTTTTAGAGTGGAATTAGGGGAATACTGCTGACAAATTGTGTAGCTATGTAGATACATGGTTATTATGTCAAGCAAAGTGGGGACAAACCATTCTTGCTGGATTTGGGTTGCCAAATGGTCCTCGGAAGTGTGAGCTGGTAAATGAATCTGATCCAGGGCAATTGCAAGCAAAGCCTGTGGCATAACTTTCTCGTAGATAGATGTCTATATACTAGATTGCTTCTGGACTCGATGAACCCTCTATTTTCCCATAACTGCTTTTTGTGTGATGGCATAGCTTCCTGTAGTTCCCTCAGGTGTAACCTGGCTGACTCAGTGTAATGGGGTGTGTCCTTGTCTATGTTAGGTCACAGGTGGGGCAGTCTGAGCCACCAGGGCGGGGGCAGGTTGTAAGTCTGATTGTACCTTTGGGGTGTACGTCTGGCTACATCCTTAGCTGCCTGATCCACCAGCGCGTTACCCCAGGACACTAAGGGCCAGATGTAGGTAGACAGCAAGTTGCGAGTTGCAATTTGCGAGTCCGAACGACTCGCAAATTGCAACTCGCAATTTGCTATGCAGAATGGTGTCTCAGACACCTTCTGCAACTCGCAATGGGGTCGCAAAGACCCACCTCATTAATATTAATTAGGTGGGTCGCAGTTTGCTACCCCATTGCGAGTAGGGGCACTCACGGGGATGGTGGCCTGCTGGAGACAGCAGACCTCCATGTCCGTGACTGCTTTTTAATAAAGCAGTTTTTTTTTCTATCTGCAGCCAATTTTCCTTAAAGGAAAACGAGCTGCACTTAGAAAAAAAAAATTAAACCTTTTGTTTCGGTATTTTTCAGAGCAGGCAGTGGTCCATAGGACCACTACCTGCTCTGAAAAATTGTTTTTGTGATCATACACAAAGGGGAAGGGGTCCCATGGGGACCCCTTCCCGTTTGCGAATGAGTTACCATCCACTTCAAGTGGATGGTAACTGCGAGTTCATTTGTGACCGCTTTCGCGGTCGCAAATGAACTTGCATAGCGTTGCGAGTCGCAAATAGGAAGGGAACACCCCTTCCTATTTGCGAGTCGGAAACGCATTTTGCAAGTCCGATCCGACTCGCAAAATGCATTTCTGCATCGCTGAGAGGCTTTTGCCCCTCGCAAATGGCGTTTTTCGCCGTTTGCGAGTCGCAAAACCCTTGCTACATCTGGCCCTAAATCCTGTCCATTTGTGTCACTGCACATTTCACAACTGCCACCGCCTGCTGTAGCGCCAGTGCCTCTATATGGGCTTCTAAGAGTTCTCTGCACATCAGAGGGCTACCATCTGATTAAAGGAACATTCACCTATCTCATAATACTGGAGTGTACAGTGGTTGTTACGTATGCCGAGTCGGAGTATATTGTAACTATTTCTATTTACTTAAGGGCCACTGTTAATGCTCTGCTGCCTGCATGGGTAATTGTTCTATCACCTGTAGTGTATCCAAGGAGCTGTGTCACTGAGTCCTGACTTCTGCTGGCCCTGTGTGTCTCACCCCTGTTTCTTGGTCGATCGTTGAGGAACTGCCAACAAAACAGACAATGCTGTCTTGTATATGGTCCTCTATAGTTTGACTGCATTCATTGAAACTATATGTCCCACAGTCATGTTTGTCCTCATCAGGGTTTAATACTGAGTGGGAAAAGAATGTTGCAAGATTGAATGTATGACACTTCAAAACCTTCAAGGGTGGTACTGACAGGATCACCTCATATCCTAACACTCTGAGTAATCAGAGTTGTCTTGAACTTCTGGATTATAGCAAACTCTACGGAGAGTGTCACTGGTGGCCCCATAACTATGGGACTGCTCTTCTGTACTGCAAATGCTGCAGTGGCCAGGGCTTGTTCACAGGGATGATGCCTATCCATGATCGATTCCAGCAGTCCACTGAAGTACGCAATTGGTTTGTGTCCTAGCAAGTACTTTTGTATGAGGACAGCTGTCATTACCTGACCATTGCAGTGGCAGAACTGGTAGAACTCCTTGGTGTAATCTAGAGTTCCCACAACACGAGCATTTGTTATCTCATCCTTCAGTTTTTGGAAAGTTTCCCTCATCCTTGGCATCCAAACTATCTTATCCTCCTTATCTTTGGCCTGTTTGATAGTCAACAACAAAGGGGCTATTAAAGTGCTATAATCAAATACCCATTTTCTCACATAGTTACAGAGGCCAGAAACTTCTGCATTCCTCTGACTGTTTCTGGCTCTGACATTTGCCGAATTTAGACTGCCCTCTCAGGTGTTACACGTCTACCAGATGCAAACAGTCACTGTCCTAAATATTGGACTTCTTCCTTGCAGTACTGAATTTTCCCCTTCTCCACTTTGTATCTTCTCTGAGCCAGAGTGGTTAGAAGAGATATAGTGCCCCTTCTACACAGTTGCTTGGTAGGACTATAAACCAATAAGTCATTGGCATATTGCAACTGAGTGCAGTCACAAAACAAAATTGACAGATCAGTTTACATTGCTCTATTGAACACACTGGGGAATTTGTAATATCCTTGGGTCAAACAATTATCCTGTCTTTTGTCTGTTTGATAGCAGTCAACAATGGGGCTATTAGAGTGCTATAATCAAATACCGATTGCCTCACATAGTTATAGAGGCCAGAAATGTCTGCATTTCGCTGAATGTTTCTGGCTCTGATATTTGTAGAATGGAGGCTGCCCTCTCAGACATTACACGTCTACCAGATGCTGACAGTAATTGTCCTAAATACTGGACTTCTTCCTTGTAGTACAGAATTTTCCCCTTCTCCAGTTTGTATCCTCTCTGGCTAGAAGAGATAAAGGGGGGTCATTACGATCCCGGTGGTCAGGGTAATAGTGGCGGTAGTACCACCAACAGGCTGCGGTACATACCGCCTTATTACGACATTGGCGGTTTGCCTAAAGACAAAACGACAATGTAACACACCACCCGCCACAGATCATGTTTTATTGCTCTGTTGAACACACTGGAGGATTCGTAATATCCTTGGGACAAACAAGAGTACAAATACTGTGTCCTGCGATGTGACTATCTGGATGGAGAGGAATGCTGAAGAAGGCATTCTTAAGATCGATTATTGAAAAGTACCTGGAGTCCTACAGGATGTTTCTAAGAATGATGAACGGGTCCGCGACAACTGTGAATTTGGGTAACACAATATTGCTCAATGGGTGCAGGCCTTGAACCATGCACCATGTTTTGCCCTTGGCTTTCTTAACTGGGTAGATAGGGGTGTTACACGGTGACACTCAAGGGTAAATTACTCTTTGGTCCCATAACAACTGTATAGTGGGGGCAATGCTATTGTAGTTGGACTCTTGCTCTAGGCAAGACTGCTGGTTTAGGGATGACAGCACTTTAGTTTGTAGGTGACTAGGCCAATCCTACAACAAGTCACAACTGTTGCCCAAACCTCCCGGCTCACAAAGAAACCTAAACAGTAAAAGGTGATTTGTGGCAGCCTTTACGCATGGACTCAAGAGGGTGACATATCAGGGGAGTTGTGGTTAAACGGAGATTACCCTTTTCTTGCACAAGCAACAAGTCTGAGTCACACACAGGCAATGAAGGAGATGCAGTAAAGTTTTCAATAGGCTTTATTAGCAAGACTGCAATCTACTGTAAAATACATGGGCTGCAATGATTAGGATAATTAGTAATGCAAGAAACAGAATTGTAAAAACGAGTCATGAATACAAAGCCCCTCACCATCTTGCAATAACATAAGGTGTAAAATAAGCTCTAATAGCGTGATGAACCTAATTTTAAACCTAAAAGAGTTAGATGTGTTAAACCTAATCTGCCAGTACCATGTCCACAAGAAGAGCCCCCAACCCTCATTACCTTGGAATGAGGTATCTAGATCAGACTCCATGGTGACATGAAGGCTGGGTCTGCATCAAGGCAACGTGTAGCATAGATCTCATCGATGGCATCTGGTAGGAATCCCTCTGATAATCATGTCTGTGTGAAATGTATTTATACAGAGCTAGTAGAACCCCTAACACAGGTATGTAACCAAACAATAGATAAGAAGGCATGCTTGGGGTGGCAATTATAAAAACAATTCCCTGAAAAGGTACATTATGTTACTGTCACACGAAAGTGGGAAAGCACATGATGAGCAAGTTACTTACCTTCGGTAACGCTTTTTCTGGTGGATACACTGTGGATTCCTCACCTAATGAATTCTCCCCATGCTTAGCATTCAACGGAAACTTCTCTCTAGCTCTGCACATCGGCGAGGACGTCACAATTGCCCGACTACACGCGGCTCCGCCTGACGGCATTGTGGCAATAAGAGGCCCTCGCCGGCGTGCTGACGTCAGTTTACGACATTTTTTACGTGCCTTTGAGACGAATAGATAAACATTGATAATCCAAACACTTCATAACTATATGCAATAAACCTTTATGGAAAAAGTATTCGCCAATAATAGAAACAATACCAATGAACCTTCTTAAAAGTTCTACACCATTATGAACAAATCCTAGAACTTGCAAATATACAGAAATGCAACTATATATATATATATATATATATATATACACACAAATATACATAAATAAAATATACAAATGCACACCCAAGGAGATCTCGGTATGACCAGACAGACAACGGGGAGCCGGGAGGGACCGTGAGGAATCCACAGGTAGCTAGTGTATCCACCAGAAAAAGTAACTTGCTCTTCTGATGGATACAACTACCTTCCTCACCTAATGAATAGAATCCCAAAGCAGTACCACCTCGAAGGAGGGTGTCTGTCTGGTCATACCAAGAACTCCTGCAGCCCAGACCGCGCAAAATGGCCATCCCTCCTCACCTCCGAATCCAGGCAATAATGCTTTACAAAGATGTAGAGGGAAGACCAAGTCGCAGCCTTACAAATGTCTGCCACTGGAACACCTCTGGCCAGGGCCGATGAGGTCGACTTGGCCCTGGTGGAATGGGCTCTTATTCCCTCAGGAGGATCCTTCTTTGCCAATGAATACATTAATACAAAGAACGACCCATCTGGATAGCGTTCGTGTGTGGACAGCCTTCCCCTTCCTTTTCCCCACGTATCCAATAAAAAGTTGGTCATCCAAGCGGAACTCTCTCGTCCTGTCAATGTAAAAACTCCGAGCCCTCCTGGGTTCCAGATGATGGAGTCTTTCCTCCTCCTTAGATGGATGCGGAGGAGGGTAGAATGTCGAGAGAGTGATGGATTGTCCCAAATGAAACGGAGACACTACCTTGGGGAGGAAAGCTGCCCTGGTCCTCAAAACCACTTTGTCTTTATGAAAGGTTGTAAAAGGTGGATGAACAGAAAGCGATTGAAGCACACTCGTGTGTCTAGCAGACGTGATGGCTATTAGAAACACAGTCTTTAAAAACAAATACCTTAAAGGACAAGAATGAAGCGGCTCAAAGGGAGAGCCCATCAAAAAAGTTAACACCAAATTTAAATCCCACTGGGGCATGATAAACGGAGTGGGAGGAAACCTATTGGTAAGCCCCTTCGAAAACCTTAATACTAAAGGGGATTTGAACATAGAGGGTTGGATCAGGAAGACATAAGAAGGCCGAAAGGGCCGAAAGATAGCCTTTGACAGTGGCCACAGCGCAACCTTGCTGCGCCAACGACAAAACAAACAGCAATATATCTGACAGATGGCCACTTAAGGGATTCATTTGTTGCTCTCCACACCAAGGAATGAATTTAGCCCACCTGCTCGCATAGACAAATTTGGTGGAGTGTCACCTGGCCGATAAAAGAATGTCCACCACCTCTGGCGGGAGAGAAAAAGCACTCAGGTTTCCCCGTTCAATCTCTAAGCAAGAAGGTGCAAGCTCTGGAGGTGTGGGTGTAGAACCCACCCCTACGACTGCGAGAGGAGGTCTGCCCTGAGAGGTAGATGGAGAGGAGGGCACAGCGAGAGTTGGAGTAGGTCTGCGTACCACACCCTTCGAGGCCAATCCAGAGCTATTAGAATGACTTGGGCCCGGTCTCAGAGAATCTTCCTCAGAACCTGAGGAATCAAGGGTATGGGGAAACGCGTAAAGCAACTGACCGCACAAGGACATCTGAAAAGTGTCCCCCAACGCTCCTTGCATCGGATACTGAAGGCTGCAGAACGACCAACAGTGCGCGTCCGGATGAAGACGCCACTCGTGGTCGTCTGAGAAGAGCTGACTGAGACTGTCCGCATGCACGTTTTGAACCCCGGCCAGATGATTTGCTATTACCCAAAGCTGATGGTCCCAAGCCCAGGACCAGAGCCATAGAGCCTCTCTGCAGAGAAGGTACAACCCCACTCCTCCCTGCTTCTTGATGTACCACATTGCGGTCGTGTTGTCCATTAGAACTTGAACCGACTGACCGCAAAGGGAAGGGAGGAAGGCCTTGAGGGCCAAACGAATCGCCCGCAGTTCCAGCAGATTGATATGAAACATCTGCTCCACTGGAGACCAACATCCCTTGATCTCCAGGTCCCCCAGATACTCTCCTCACCCCAAGGTGGAGGCATCCGTTATCACTGTGGTCACCGGAGGAGGCAGTGAAAACAGCTTTCCTTGAGACAGGTTGCCGTCCGCAGCCCACCATTGGAGATCCGCTGCAGTGTTCCTGGAGATCTTTACCGACTCCTCGAGATCCCCTTTGTGTTGAAACCACTGCCTGCGGAGGCATCACTGAAGAGCCCTCATGTGCCAGCGTGCATGAGTGACCAACAGAATGCAAGAAGCGAACAAACCGAGCAAATGAAGGGCCTTGAGGACTTGAACAACCGCTCCTTCTGAAACATTGGAATCAACGCCTGAATGTCCTGAATCCGCTGTGGCGGAGGAAAGGCCCGATTCAATGTAGTGTCCAGTACTGCACCTATGAACAGGAGGAGTTGAGAGGGCTCTAGGTGAGACTTGGGCACATTTATTGAAAAGCCCAGACTGAACAACAACTGGGATGCCAGCTGCAGATGATGCAACACAAGCCCCGGAGACTTGGCTTTGATCAACCAATCGTCCAGGTAAGGGAATACTGCTATTCCCTTCCTTCTGAGGTCTGCTGCAACCACCGCCATCACCTTTGTGAAGACCCGAGGTGCGGAAGTAAGATCAAAAGGAAGGACCGCAAACTGGTAGTGTTGCGACCCCAGCACAAACCGGAGATACTTCCTGTGTGACTTGAGAATAGGAATATGGAAATAAGCATCCTGCAAGCCGACCAACACCATCCAATCCTCCTTGTTCAACGCCATAAGTACCTGTGCTAGAGTCAGCATTTTGAATTTCTCCTGCTTGAGGAACCAATTCAAAATCCGCAGGTCCAAGATAGGCCTCAGGTGACCATCCTATTTGGGGATCAGAAAGTACCTTGAATAACATCCCTGACCCCTCTCCTGCTCGGGAACCAACTCCACTGCACCTTTCAACAATAGGGACAGAACCTCCTGTTCTAGCAACAGGAGATGATCTTCTGAACAAAAGGAAGGACGGGGAGGGAAGGGGGGGAATCTCCTGAAAGAGAAGGGCATAGCCTTTTCTCACCACGCTCATGACCCAGGAATCGGATGTTATGGACTCCCACATGGGAAGAAAAAGAGATAGCCTCCCCCCTACCGGAGAGGCATGGGACGCGATGGTGAGAGGACTAGGGCTGCTTTCCTTGTTGCATCCCTCCGGAGGAAGAGGAAGGGTGCTGCTGTTGGGTGGCCCCTCTAGTGCGGACCCTACCCCGCCCCCTAAATGATCGATAAAGGAGGCTCGAAGACTGCTGTCCAGGCTGCTGCGATCTCCCACGAAAGGAAGCCCCCCATCCAAAAACTCACAGCCGCCTAAAAGATCTGAATGGGGTCCAAACAGCCTGCAGGCCCAAGGACTTAGCAGTGGCCCTACACTCCTTAAAGCGCTCTAGCACAGAGTCCGCTTTAGATCCAAACAATTTAGCCCCATCAAAAGGCAAGTCCAAGAGCGTGGCCTGAACGTCTGAAGAAAATCCAGATGTGCGCAACCAAGCATGACGCCTGGTGGCAACAGGGGTCCCCATGGCTCTTGCAACAGAGTCTGTGGTATCCAGCCCTGACTGAATGACTTGCGTAGCCGCTGCCTGGGCATCCGAAAGTAGGCCATGCAAGTCCTGGGGCATGTCTGGTAACACTGTCTTCGCTGCATCCATTATTGCATGTATGTACCTTCCAAGGATGCAGGTAGCAATTGCAGATTTCAACGCCATGCTACACGATGAGAAAACTTTCTTGGCCGACTGTTCCATACGCTTGGACTCCCGGTCAGATGGTACTCCCGGAAAGGAGCCAGGAGCAGACCATGAGGAACAAGACGCCTGTACGACCAGACTCTCTGGAGACGGATACTTAGACAGAAATTCGGGGTCTCCAGGTGCAGACTTATATCGTCTGGCCACTGACCTGCTCACAGGCTTCTTCCACACCTCTTCTATTGGCTCCATGAGAGCCTCATTGAATGGCAACAGAGGATCCGCAATGGCTGTGGCAGGGTGAAGAACTTCTGTCAGGAGGTTGGTCTTAACCTGCGCCGTAGGCAGGGGAAGTTCCAGGAAATTCGCAGCCTTCCAGATGACGGAATAAAAGGTGTCTGCCTCCTCTGTATACTCCCCTGGGGAGGCCAGATCCCATTCCGGGGCAGTATCTAGTCCACTGGCCGTATCCAATCCTGGAAACTCATTCTGGGGATCAGCAATCTCCCCTTCCTCAAGGATCTGCTGCTGGTACTCCCTCTCCTCCAGCAACCTGAGGGCCTTCCTTCTGGATCTCAATTTGGCTTCCAACCCCGGCGTCGACATGGAGTGCAACGACGTCAGTGAATGGTGCCGAGAAGGCGTCATTACAGGATCTCCGGATCCTCCCGATGCTGTAGGTGGATCCCTCGGCGCCATGGATAAAGGCCCTGCACCCGTCGACGCCATCCGGCTTCGAGGCTCCAACTCAACAGACAACGGCATCAAAGGTTTCTCTCTTGACGTTGACGGCTGCTCCGCCGGAACCAGCACCTGGTTACAGTCTCCTGCCGGACAGAACGGCATAAATGGTGTCGGCCTGTACGGAGCCAGAACGCCTAGGTTGAATGCCAGGAGACCAGTGGGACCTCCCGGAGCCATGTTCTGAAATATGGCAAACATGGCATTTAGAAATGCCGCCAGATCCGTACCTGGAGCCGGAAATGCAGGATAGTCCTGAGGAGCCGGAGCCGGCACCGGACTCAACTCCTGCGCCCCTGGATGCACTGGAGAAGCCTGTTAACTTTGAGGCTCCACAACCTCAAAGACCGACGGCGCCGGGGACGTCTACGGAGTCACTGGTCGTGGAGACACCGTCGGGCTGACTTCCCAAGACTTACGACGTTGAGTCAACGGAGACCTCGACTCCAACCGGCTTCTGGAACGATGCCTGAAGTCACGATGACGCCGCTTCTTGTGACTTGAATTCCCCGACGATGATCCATGGTGCCGTTTTCTCTCCTTCTTAGCCTTGGCTAAGAACAACTTAGCCTCACGTTCCTTCAAGGCCTTCGGGTTTATTTTTTTACATGAACCACATTCCTGGACGTCGTGGTCCGAACTCAGGCACCAAAGACAGCCGTTGTGGGGGTCAGTCACCGACATCCGACCTCCGCACTCTCTGCAGGGTTTAAAACCTGACTTCTTTTGAGCCGACATGTCGAGAAAAAAACACAAAGTATCCCTTCCGAAGAGCAAACGATACAGGTAGCTGGAAAAGTAACTGTTATCAAAGGCACGGAAAAAAGGGAACTGACGTCAGCACGCCGGCGAGGGCCTCTTATTGCCACGATGACGTCAGGCAGATCGCGTGGAGTCGGGCAATTGTGACGTCCTCGCTGACGTGCAGAGCTAGAGAGAAGTTTCCGTCGAATGCTATGCATGGGGAGAATTAATTAGGTGAGGAATCCACAGGTAGTTGTATCCATCAGAAATAAATACCTACATATCCCATTTATCTCTGACGCTGATAGTGATGCCTTTACAGAGTGACACTGATAAAGTGAGACTAAAACATCTTCCTAACTATAAACATGGTAGCTATCTTGAAAGAAATAATTAAATAAATGTACTAAACAGAGAAAGATAAGTTAAAAGTCACTAGGTGACCGAGGCACAGGTCTGCAAGCCATAAGGCTAAGCTAAACTCCTGATTCACATTAAAACTAAATAGGATCCACTACAATGCCCTCATCTGATTGCTTTGACAACGGGATTGTTTTACTCTGGGTAAGATGGTATCTTCCGTCAATGTAATCTAAATGTGGTGTGGCAGTGCTAATGAAGGTGACATCGAGAGGGAACTTCGTTGACAGGACTACAGGCACCTGTGACAAATCGACTTCTTCTACAGAGTCCAAAGCTCTGCTTGGTGCAGACGTTCTGACTTCTAACACAGTTCTTAGTGGTATGTCATCTTCGAAAAGTATAATCCTTCTCTTGGGGCTGTCATCAAATATCATCATATAGCTTGTCATCCAGTATCTCTCTAATCGTCTATCCTGGCTCAAATAAGATGGCACATGCCCACAAAGCACCATTATGGTCACTGGCTGTCAAGGCGCCATAGGTGGGCGTTCGTTTCAAAGCCTCTATCTGCAATATTACCTCTGCTTCTGGTAATCCGAGGTCCTGTCCTTGCTGCCTTAAAAGGAGTTCTTTGGGCCACTGAGCCTCCCTCCCCAATAGCTCTGGTGTCTCTTCTATGAAGGTGTATACTGCTGCAGCAAATGCCTTTACATCATCAGGTCATGCTCTAGTCTGGTCTCTGCTGGAGGAGTCTACCGTTGGGACCATGACTCTGGGGGGTGGAACTCCAGGTGTTGAACAAACCATGATACCGTCTTGCTTAAAATGAATGGTCATATTCAATTTTGCCATCAAGTCTCTGCCTGAAAAATTAGCTGGGGCAGCTGGTGAGAACAGTAGGCAGCGGTTAATATGTCTCCCCCCTACTTCCATTTCTAAAGGTTTGGTAAAAGGAACCCTCATAATTTCCCCAGAGAATCCCTGTGTGTCCATGGATCTGTTGGGAATTGGGAGTCCACCCCCTTTAATACAGGATTTTGTTGCCCCTGTATCTATGAGGAATCCCTATCTCTTGTCATTAATGGAGACGGCCACATTGGGTTACTCATCTGACAAGACTGGACATACAGAAATCCTCTGCAGGCATCCCAATTGTGTGTATCCTACGGAAGGGTTCACCTGGAAAGGATTCCCTTCTCCCCCTCACCACCACCCCTCCTTGTCGTGGTGGGGGTGGGATTCCACTGGAAGGTACTTGATAGCTCTGCTGAGGCAGTCCTTGCTGCGCTTGGGGCATTCCTGGTGACTGCACAATTTGTGGGAGGGAGTCTGGAGTATAAATGTGATCTGTGAAGTCTGTTGTGGCTGCACTGTCATATTTCCGGATAGACCATATTTTCTCATTCTTCCATTTTGCCAAAACCTCTAAAAATATTAACATGCCTGATCCCTTCTTGGAGGACCCATCCTACCTCTCCCTACTCCTCCCCGTATCCTCTGCTATTTCCTTTTGTCCTTATATCATCCTGCTGCTGCAGGTACTGTTGATGGGTGACCCCTCGGACTGTTCCCACAGGTATTGCAGTCATTTGAGCAGCTTCTGACATTACAGCACCTTCCATTGCTCCCTTCTTCGCTAACATCTGCTGCACCAACTTGGCTGCAGCTTTCTCTGCTGCTTCCTATTTCTTTGCTCCTTTTCCTGCTTCTTCTTGCAAAAATGGATGATGTGTGCTTAGGGCTAGGCTTCCCGTGCCACTATGTTATCTTTGCTGTCCTGTACGCCAGAAGGTAATACCTTCTTAACTACATTATAGAACAGCTCAGCATTACCTCCTATTACTTCCCAGGCCTGACATCCTTCCTGGGTCCACTTTCCTTTCATCTTATTCATGTATTGTGCGGGATCGTCATTCTGTAGCATAGACTGAGCCATGAGGGATCAGATGTCTGGTCTGTCTGGGTATATTTTCTCAGCTGACCCCATGATACAAATCTGACCAGGTTAAATGGTGATCCATCAGACCTGGTTTCAGTGAGGGTCACATTTTCAACTCCAGCCTTTTGAAATACTGTGTCTGTTCAGGCCTCTATGAGGCAGATAAGCAGGCTTTTTACATCCCCTACTGTCAGGGTGATGCATGCAGTTTGTTTCTCAAATGCTCCAATCCACTTCCCTGCTCCCTTTGTAAGCAGTGCCTACTGTTTTCTGAGGTTTTCCTTGTCCATTTGTGGAAAATGAACATAATGTGGCACCCAAGGGCCCTTATGTATCAGTGGCATCTGATGTAAAGGGGTGGTGGCACACTGGGGATGATGCTGTCTGGCGTATTGCTGCCATATACACAGACATTTCTTCATATAAGGTTAATCCCAATCAGGATCACCCTCACCATACAGAATGCAGCATTTGCCATATTGTGTGGGTCAAAGGACCCCTCTTCTGGTCAGGGACTCATATGTGGAGATAACTGCTCAGTCCAGTCTACTACGATTTCTACAAATGGCACAACAAAATGACAGCTATTCTCTTCATCAGAGACGGTCTTTTTGGGGGTGAGGTCTCTGCTGTGTGAATTTGATTGTTCTCTCATTTGCTGGGAGGGTTTGTTGTTGAGAGTCATTCGTCCCCTCACTCGATCCCATCCAGTCATTCAATCCCATTCTGGGGTCCGACTGGCCATGGGTGCTTTGAAATTGTAGCCATTCAAACTCTGTAGCTCGGGGCTTTCAGCTTCTAGGGGGCACATCTCGTTCTCTTCCCCTTGTTTCAATTGGGTTAGGCAGTCTTCATGTGCCCCTGGTGCAATCTAGATCAATGAGTGATCTCTCTTAGAGGCCGTAAATATGATGACTTGCTTCTTGGGTTTGGAGGACTTCACCCATGCTTTCCACATGCGGCCATATGGATTCTATCCTGTCTGCTAATTTCCCAATGCTCCTCTGATTTTGCTCTGTACAGTCATCGTCATGCCCTTCTCTTCTTACTTCACTTCTCTCTCTCTTGTCCTTACTCTGCAAATGCCAGTCCTGCAAAATGTCTGGTGAAACTACTACGCCCTCGCTCTCCTTCTGCCAAGGTGGCGGACTACTTTCAGTCCTTCTTTGTACTTGTTCCCTTCCTTGGGATGCAAGCTCTCCTGCCTTCTATAAAGCCCCATGCACGTGGTTTCTCCACCCTGCATTCTCTGCATTCCTTCATTGTGGGGCGGATGCTTGCCTCCTAACTATCCTACCTGAAGTGCCCCTTTTCTGAAGCAACTGTGATGTTGTTGATGAAATATGTGATTGGTCATCGCTATCCCCTGAACTCTGCTGTTTGCTTTTCTTTTCCAGGGGAAACATCGGGTCTAGATGTAGTACAATCTGTGCCTCTACTTGCCCTGAAAATTGTGGATCCTCTATCCTGGTTTATTGTATAGGATTGCTTGTTCTCTTTGGTTTTGGGGTGACCTTGGGGGGTCTCTTTAGGGGAGTGTGAAGGGGTTTCAATTTCAGGATTTTCAAATCCTTCTTTGGCTTCTTGCAGATTGCACTAATGGGTAGATGATGGCCACTGTGGTTGTAGTGCTTGTAGAGTCATATGGAGAGGAACAGAAGGGGTACTCAAGGTCTCTTCCTATGAGGAATCTTTTGAACTTTCACAAAATAATTTCTATAACGCTAAGGTGGCTACTTTTTCTTTAATTTGTATGCTTTTGGGTGGCTTTAAACCACTCCTGGTTATACTTTTGTAACTTCTTTCTGTCACTAGGGTCTAACTTCTGCATATGTTGTAAAGGGGTCTCCATGCTCAGGTCTTCTTAATCTTTTACCTTTTACCTTTTCTGCTACCAGGTTTCCGTAAGTTTAAAGTAGACACACACGACCTTTCTGGTGGGAAATAATGTTGTCTACTTTATCAACCGTACCGTTTTTACAATAGGTTTTCCATGTTTTTTTTTACTTCTATCTAGCCTGTCTTATGGGGCACATTAGAGTTCAGTTGTCCATTACATGCAATGTATTTTAAAAAACAGCTTGCATATTTATACAATATCTCACAACAACATCACACTTTGGCCACACTTCATTCTACTGCACGAGGTCGCCTTCAGTCACTCAACAAACCAAAACTTCAATAAAAATAGTTTGCATGTGTTACCCTTACAGCTTGCTGATTCACAAAGAAAAAACACGAATCGCATACAAGTGGCATACGTTACCCTTATGGCTTGAATGATTCACAAAGAAAAAACACAAATCGCACGCAAGTTGCATGCATTACCCTGTAGGGCTGTACTCATTCAAAAAGAAAAATACACAAATTGCACACAAGTAACATGCATTACCCTTCCGACCTTACTGATTCACAAAGAAGAAAGACAAATCGTATGCAAGACGCTTGTGTTACCCATATGGTGTTACTGATTCACAAAGGAAAAAACACAAATTGCACGCAATTCGCATGCGATACCCTTACGGTTTTATTGATTCACAAAGAAAATGACACAAATCACATGCAAGTTGCATGAGTCACCCATATAACCTTAATGATTCACAAAGAAAAAAAAACACAAATCTCACACTGCGCATGCGTTACCCTTACAGCCTTACTGATTCACAAAGAAAAAAAACACAAATTGCATGCACGTTGCATGCGTTACCCTAATGGCCTCACTGATTCACAAGAAAAAACACAAATTGCACGCAAATGTGTGTGTCACCCTTACGACCGTACTGATTCACAAAGAAAAAAACACAAACTGCATGCAAGTTGCATACGTTACCCATACAGCCTGACTGATTCACAAGAAAAAACACAAATTGCACGCAAGTCGCATGCGTTAACCTTATGGCCTTTCTAATTCACAAAGAAAAAATCATAAATTGCACACAAGTCGCATGTGTTACCCTAATGGCCTTATTGATTCACAAAGAAAAAAAAACACAAATTGCATGTGCTTACATTACAGTTACGTCTGCGTTTAGTATTGCGAAGAAGAGCGCACATATTTAAAAGGAGGATTGTGGATCACTTGGTCCTCACACTTAAGGGGAGCCTTTCCAAACCCATGTGCAGAACTTCAATTAACTGGCATTCTGGCCATCTCATCAAGTTTGTGCACACTGATCTCGGTGGGGGGAGGCGGTCTTCCGGTGACAGCTGTCAGGTAGGGGTGCAAAGGAACCTCCTGGGGTAGCTTGCCAACTGTTGCAGGGTGAACTAGTACGCTCTCTAGACTCTGAAATAACCACACGGACTCTTCTTGCCAGTTTCAAAGACTGTATTTACTAACTGCCGCGACACAGAGAAAAACACAGCTGACTGTCCTTCAAACCTGCACGACCTGCTTCTATGGTTTTTCTCCAAAGCAAATCAGTAAAATATTGTATTACACATGATTAACAGTTGATAACTTGCAAGTTAACAGATTAACATGGAAAACACTTGAAACCATGTGATCCCATAACCCCGAATTCCTAGGTTAAGACATTACTCTCTCTTTATTATACATTTGACAAAGGTTTATGAATGAGCATTCTTTGACCTGTGAATGTGTACGTGCTCTTTTCTAAATGTTATTTATTTCAAGTGTGTGCTGACATCATTGTGGATCTGAGACTCCTGAATGTTTGGAATTTGGTTTCTTCCCTGCACCCATGGTAAATCACGCATCTGTGTGCTTTGGGCTAATTAAATTATGTGCCCAGTATCTAATCAGTCAGTGATCTGATTGTAGGCACAGATAGTGTGCTGGGGATCCGTGCACTAACGTCATAAATACCTGCAGGTTGATCCGACGTGAAGTGGCCTTTAAAAGATAACCCTTTTGTGTTTCTTACTCTGCTACATACTTGAATGAACCATTCAGCTTGCTCCAGTCAGTGTGAGGGTTTGGCCTAAACTGCTTTTTGATTGTAAACAGCGGCGTAGCTTCTATGGATGCTTGATGGTGTGCGATGTTTTCACATTTTGTGTTCCCGGTAATGCATTTGCTTTTCACATTTCCTACAAAAGGTGACTGCCAAAATGTGAAGTACCAATACAAGGACTTACAACAATGACCCTAACAGAATCAGGAGCTTAAGTGAACATCATGGTAACACAGCTAACAAGTTTTCCAGGTCCATGTGTGAGTCGTTAGGCCAGTTCAGTTTATTTTTCCTTAGAATTCTTGGACTTTTACAACCAGTTTTAAACACTGTTAGATATGACTACAATTCCCGGAATTCTACAAAAAAAACACATACTGCCCTAACTAGTCATGCATGGACCTAGGAAACCTGGCAGCTATGTGAACACTAATTCATGCAACTGAAGCCTAACAGAGCAAGCCAAAAGTAAATGGCCAAAGAATCAGTAATCAACATTGGGGACAAGGTGGTTATGAGAGACCAAGACCCTGGAGACTATTGAAGGACTTTTAAATGTGCCCTTGATTAAGGATGACCGTGAAAGGAACTATGGTTTCTGTGACAGGAGCCTGTGAACATAACCATATACTATTTGTATTCTCTGAGGGAGGCAAGAGTAAAAGCATTCCAAGGTGGCTGTCAGGAGACACTCCAACATGAGAACTGCAAAACATCATTCCAAGAGAGACCACGCCACTGCTCTTATCACAAGCCCTGATGATCCTCATTCCTCCACACATAGAGAAGCCTTAACAACTGGTAGAGCAATGAGGGAAATGCAACCATGGTCTCAGAAACTAAAACAGTTTGTAGTTTATTACTAGACAGTTAATACATATTGATGATACATGGGTGTGCAATTTTTCAGATGTTTAGAATACAGATTAATGTTGGGGGAGAGTTAGTGTGCCACTGGACACATTCTCTAAGCAGGAATAATGATGATTACAAGTTTGTCATCATCAAACCAATAAATATAGGAGCTAGTGTCCATGAACCACGTTTCAACATGTAATCCTACGTGCGCGATGTGTTTTATTTTTGTGCAGCCTGAGCATGACAACCTCCAGAACCCTCATCCCTCATAGAAGGGCCATAAAATGAGGCCTCATCCACCATAAAGTTATTCAGGCATTACTTGTTCATTCCCTTTTCAGTCTATTTCATAAGGCGATACCCAAATGACAAGCCTGCAACCCAATCCATTTAATGAAGTAGAAAACATACAAACTCTAGATAAAATACTCCATAGTTAATTCCAATGCAGAAAGACAACTCAATTATTTTGACTTATAAGATACAGATCTACAGTGAGATCCACTTTACAAAATATGCCAAACATATGTTCAATACATATCTAAAAAACATTTTAAAAAGGTACACATTTTAAAACAGATAGTTTCATTCACTGGATTAAATAACAGTTGTTTTGTTTCTTTAGTGAAATGAACCCAATATTTCAAGAGCAATTGTTTCAGCAGGCAACATCAATTAATATGCACTGAGGGGCAGACAAAAAAAAGTTGCTCTAGAGTTTGTAAAAAATCCCCAGAAAGATCACATAGTCTATACTCTTGTAATCGATTTTATTGTCAGAATATTCATATTTAAAAATAGGAAAATGCACCGGACGCCATACCGCAGATTTCACTGTAAGTAGGGTTGAGGCTGTGCCTCGGAGAATGTGGAAGTTTTCTTTATCTTCCTTTTTTACCCTACACAACATCATATCTTGTTTTAGTGAACTAGTTCTAATACTGTGTTTCACGTAATTCTTAAGTGCACAACTGGAAATTGCCATTATGTCAGCCCTACTCATTCTAAGGCGCAGAAGTTTTGATTAAAATTCTTGTAGAAAGTAATGTTCTTTCTCCTTAGAGAACTAATGCATCTGAGCAGAATAGGCTTTTAAAAGAGAGCCTATGACCCCACCAGAGGACAGCAGCCAACCCCCTAATATAAGAACTTAAAAATACCCATTTCTAGGCATACTGCTTCGACTGGGACAAGTGTATTTAAATTACAGATTTTACAAAATATTTGGACCTCTGTTTTATGCAAAAAGTTTCAGTGGTTCATATCAATAATGTCAACAGGACAGAGTACAGTTGGAAGGATGGTTGTGCTATACACACAGATCAAATGGTTGAAATGTCTACGATCTAGGGCCCTGTAAAGTGAAGGGAGTGTGTTGGCATTTGCCATCGCTTAACTGGAGAGATGTGAGATGTGTTCCTTTACACAGAGGTTAGCAGAGAACATTTTACCCAAACAAAGGTATGTATTAACACTTTCAAACTCATCTCTTCCTATAAACCTTTTAAATGTTCGCAGTTTATTGCACGTCTTAGCTTTTAAAGTCACCGCATTGCTTAAACTGATGTTTATCATTGAAAGAATGACTTTCAGCAAACCTATGCAGGCAATCCAATCGTTCTGCAACTCTCTAGAAGTTAGGTCCAGAATTACAATATGATATGCGTACAGCAATAAAGATACATTATGGTCACCTAACTTTGATTCTTTTAAAGCCATGGGGAAACCATAAATAAATAGGCCGTCATTAGTTAACTTATTTGGTGATAACCCACAATCACCCCAAAGTAATATATAGCACCAGGCAAAAGAATAAAGTGCTATTAGGATTAAGTAAGCGATCTTGGATTTTCACATTTCTACGCTTTATCCACAGACTAGGTCTATCTATGGAAAAGCCAATTTATGCCACATAGACAGCATACCTGCAACACCACATACGTCTCCAAAATCACCTGCACGGCTGTGATATTATCTAAAGTGGAGCCTTTTGGTGTAAAACCAGCCGGCTCCCAGGGTAATATTACTGGCATCCGCCCAATTTTGCAGATGAACTAACAAGGTCCTGGCAAATATTTTCCCAATAGAATGATGCAACATTATTTGCCTATAATTACTGGAGAGGACAGCGGTGGAGCCCTTCTTTCGTATTGGTAAAATAATACTACCCAGTAAGATACTTCCAGACTGCAGAACCTCACTCCAAGATCAATAATGAGAATATCACAGTCGCGAAGTACAGGGCTCTTTTCTTCCCCCACTCAAACCTGTAGTGGGCAACAAAGGAAGGAGCAGCCCTGGCAGCTGCTCAACAAATAACCGTAAGAAGTGTCCCCCACTGCCTAATCCCATATTGCAGACCTTTCCCTAGTGTAACAAACACGAAGAGAACTGCAAAGGACTGACCCTTTGTCTTCATAAACCACAGGGTTTGAGGACTTCATTTAGCAGGTGACAGAAGAAGACAAAGCTTTCGTACCTTAATGAGAGGTGAAAACATTGAAAACTAGATGTCATACTGCCACATAAATACCCTAGTAACAATTAACAAATGTTAAGCCTCTTCCTTCGGAGAGGTGTGAGGGTGATAAAGGGGTGTTAACATGAAATTTAGTTTACTATGAAAGCCCAAGATAACCTTACAGAGAAAATGTGTACTCAATCTAATGGATTATATGCGTGGCTGGATAGGCCTTTTATTCCACCAAGCATTCTGCTAACAGGCTTGGGCCCTTGAAGGCTGGTCTTTAAAGCCCAGGGCCACTTATGGTGCCTCTGTCACTTTCCAAAACTCCCCAAGGTTAATTGCAGTAGGTATGGGGAGACTTAGAGAGAGAGGGGGGGGGAGGCAGAGAGAAAGTGATCAGAGAGGAAGAAGAGAGAGGAGTTAAGGTGATGGAGAGAATGATTGACTGGAAAGAGAGTGATTGTGTGAGGAGATGAAGTAGCTTTTGGTTCACCTGTTTGGCTCTGGTTGTGTTTAACAATATTGATAGCAAAAATATAATCAACAATTTTCATACCCTAAATAGCATTTACAAAAGTTGTGCTCCATTGGGAGTACATTTTCTATTATCTTCAAAAGGATAGTATTTTAATAAATGAAAATGGGGCACAATGGCCCTCATTACGACACTGGCGGTGGGTGATAAACTGGCGGTAATACCACCAACAGGCTGGCGGTAATTACCGCCAAATTATGACCATGGCGGTGATAACTCCCACGGACAGCCAATGTACCACACCAACCGCGAGGGCGGAAACAACAGTCACCACGGCGGTAGCTGGCAACAGGCAGGCGGAAGACAAAGTTCCGCCCACCATATTTTGACACAGGAAACTACCACCTTTTCCGGGGCGGTACCAACGCCAACAAAAGCCTGGAGGAAACAAAGCTCAGAAGTGAAAGGACTCACCATTGGAGACACAGGGAAGAACCACGCCGCCATGGAACCCAAACTGCAAATTATCCCGATGATCTTCTACATTATGCTCCACCTGAAACACCAACGCCGACTAAGGCAACCACGGTGAGTACAGCCGCCTAGCACACAAGAGAGTATGGGAGGAAAAAGAGAGTGACACACACATGCAAAGCACACACCAGACACACGCACACCATACACACAACCAGCTGCACTACAAAAACAGTTTGTCCCCGAAAATCGGCAGTATAATGCAAGGACAACAGGAATTGACGAAAGTTATTGTAATCAGATCAACATCAAAATTAATTGTGTCGCCTTCTTTTCCGGTTGCCCGTGGGACACGTCAGGGGTGCCCGTTGCCCCCGCTGCTTTTTGCGGCGGCCATGGAGCCTCTCGCGGCGGGGTTGCGGCAGAGACACAATGACATGGGTCTGCAGTATCGGCAACGACCCATTTTGGTATCTGTGTATGCGGATGACATTGCGCTTTGTGTTCGGGACCCGAGCGGAATTTAGATACACAGTTGGATGAGATTGTGCACTTGACTTGGAGCTTTATTATAACTGCGCGCAAGCGCACTTTGCATATTACTGGCTGTGCCCGATTCGGTGCTTGCTGCATTTGGCGCCTGAAAGTGACGCGGTCTGGCCGGACGGCTTGGTGCGCGTGCTTGGGCATCCGTCTCGACCTCGCTCTCGGGGCGTAGATACAATGACATGTACCGCCGGGGCGTGGAAGGCGTTGACGCGGAGTTCGAGAGCGGGCACTGCTTTTGCTCCCTCGTTGCCTGTTTTGGCTGTTGCTGATGCCCAGACGTTCCGTGATGGGGGCATACGGGAATTCCTTCAGGATGCTAGCTTAACTGAGCTGGGCGATTGGTTTGCGGATGGCCGTTTACTGTCTCCTGGTGAGGCGCTTAGCGGGGACCGGGTACCACAGTAGCCCCTGGAGGGTGGACTATATAGCGTCCGCCGGCGGTGATGGCTGCATGGTGGTGGTGGTTGGGGAAGGGTCCTGGGCAGCCCCTGTACTTACTGATGGCTGCATGGTGGTGGTGGTTGGGGGAGGCTCCTGGACAGCCCCTGCACTCACTGATGGCTGCACATCGACAGCTGGCGGTGGGGGCCCGTGACAGCTGGTAGCAGTGGCGGTGTTAGCCTGACAGCTTCCTCTGGCATAGCGTGCCCCTTCTCCTCCTGCTCATGGGTCGGGGATCCCTCGCCCTTCCTGGCAGGGGTGAATAGGCTCTTCTCCTCTCTGCCTGGTGGTGCAGGCTCCTTCCCCTTCCTCACAGCTGGTGCAGGCTCCTTCCCATTCCTCACAGCTGGTGCAGGACTCTTCCCTTTCATTCCAGGTGGTGCTGGCTCCTTCCCCTTCAATGTTGTAAGTCTTGTATCCTTACCACCAAGAGTCGGTGGTGCTACCACTGTCTCTGTGTCTCTGTGGACTGTTTGAATGAGGTGTTGGGCTGTGCCCATGGTACCCTACCAATACGGGCAGGACGGGGGGGAGGGATGGGTAGGGAAGAGGTCAAACTGGGAAAGGAAAAGTTTTTTAGGGACGTTGGGGCGGGAGGAGGGAGGAGTAATGGGAGTGGAAGATGAGAGAGTGGTTGTTCAGGTGCATGTGCTGAATTTGGGTGCATGGGCTGTATGCTGTTGTGAGGTGGATGGCTGTTGGGTGTCTGAGTGCTTGCATTTGTGTCCTTTAGGAGGAGGGGCGACAGACACAGTAGGAGAGGACACAGGGGACGCGTGCATGGATGTTGTGGAGGTGTCTGCCAGTGAGGTGTGTGTTCTGCTTGGTGTGGTGATGCTAGTAGTGGATATTGATGTTGTGCATGCAGGTGTGAGTGTGGACAGAACTGGGAGGGAGGTGGAGGAGGAGGGGGAGACAGTGGAGGCAGTGGATGTTGTCATGTCTGCAACAGTATGGTGTTTATGCGAGTGCCTGTGGGATGAAGTGTGGTGCTTCTGTTTGCCTTTGACACTCTTGGGTGTTGTCTTGTGTGCATTCTCGTCTGTTTGTGTGCTTGGGATGGGTTGGGGTTGAGGAGAATAGGACTGGGAAGTGGAAGGCGGACGGTAGAAACAGGGACAATGGATGCCATCACAGAGGAGGCCAAAGCCTGAATCGATCTCTGTTGGGCCTCCAATTAATCATGACTGCCCTCCAGGAATGCATTGCATTGCTGCATCTGAGATGCCAGCCCATGGACGGCATTCACAATGGTTGATTGCTCTACAGAGATGGATCTCAGGAGGTCAATAGCCTCCTCACTCAGGGCAGCAGGGCTCACTGGGGCAGGGCCTGAGGTGCCTGGGGTAAAGGAGATGCCCACCCACCTGGGGGAGTGGGCACGGGCAATTCCGTGAGGGGCTACTGGTGGGGCTGTGCTGGTATGGGGGTGGCGGCTGTACCTGCAGCTGATGTGGTCACAGAAGTGTCCGCCACAATCAGGGAGCTCCCTTCGGAGGAGGTATCAGAGTCTGTGTTGTCCTCTACAGTCTCTGCTGTGGTGCTCCCCTCACCCTACGTCCTACTGGTTCCCTCTGTGTCGGTGGACTCTGCCTCGAGGGTCCAGTGGCATGCAGCTCCCTCTGTCACCGGTGCCTCTGCTCCTCCGCCAGATGATGCTAATGCACATAAGGACAGGATGACAGAACAAGAAAGGGGGGAGAGAGACAAAGGATACACTGGGTCAATGACTGCACCAACACCACAGTTGGCGTACACAGTACCCTCACACACAACGAACAGGCCTACGCACTATGCCTTGCACTACCAGTGATATGGCTAGTCGCCAAGTCATGAGGCCCATACAGCTGTCCGTACTGGGGTAGGACCCCATCTGTCAGTCGCTCCATCTCCTCTGAAGTGAGGGCTGTGGCCGTTTCCCCAGTCACATGGGCCATGGTAGGTTCCAGACACAGGTCACAGCAGCACATGCAGTGTAGGTCCTCTCCTGTGGAAGGTCACGAAACAAGTGAGAAATGTGAAATAAAATGGCGGTCACGTCCGTGGCAGTGTATACCGTCACCGCCGGCGTACATCCCCATTGGCCACTGTACACCATAGGGCCCAATATTATCCAATGAGGTATTGCACGGCGGTTCATGACCCCCTACCACCACGGTGCACAAGGTCAGCGGAATCACCTCACTTCCACCTGTCCCTCCACACAGGACCGGCGAACGCCATTTCAGGGAGGTGAACAGCCCTATCAATAATTGCTGAATCACAGGATAAAAAGCACATACTTTTAGAATCCACTGTCCCAAAACATGATTGCATGATGTGGGCTGCTGTTGTGGTATATCTGTTCCAATTGTGACAGCCTACTCACTCTTGTGTCCCTTAGATACCTATCGCTGCGGATGAATAGGAGATGGAGACATACTCCCATGTACAGACCTGTGGTGGATATAGCTACACTGGAGGACAGGCATATAATACTCACCTATAGACTGGACAGGGCCACCATCACAGAGCTGTGTGCCCAGTTGGAGCCTGATCTGATCTCATCTATCCGTCACCTGACTGGGATCCCCCCTCTTGTGCAAGTTCTATCAGTGCTCCATTTTCTGGGAACTGGTTCTTTCCAAGTGACAGTGGGCTTGGCAACAGGAATGTCACAGCCAATGTTCTCAATAGTGTTGGCAAGAGTCTTGTCCGCCTTGATGAAACACATGGGCAGCTACATTGCCTTCCCCCAGGTGGAAGATCTGGCCACTGTGAAGGCCGGGTTTTATGCAATGGGACATATCCTCAATATAATTGGGGTGATTGATAGAACACATATTGCGTTTGTCCCCCTCTGGCAAAATTAACAGGTGTTCAGGAATCGTAAGAGTTTCCACTCCATGAATGTGCAAATGGTCTGCCAGGCGGACCAGTACATCTCCCAGGTCAATGCTAAGTATCCTGGGTCGGAGAATGATGCCTTTGACCTGAGGAGTAGCAGCATCCCAAATGTGATGGGCCAACTACAGAGGCACAGGGTGTGGCTTATAGGTGAGCCTTGGTCCCCACCCAGTGTATGTTGGTGTATGCCTTTGCTGTTGGCCAAATAGGATAGTGTGTGGCTAAATGTTGTCCCTCAATGTTTGCAGGTGACTCTGGCTACCCACACCTATCATGACTGCTGACCCCTGTGAGGAATGGCAGGACAAGGGCAGAAGAATGTTATAATGAGGCACATGGGCAAACCAGAAGGATAATTGAGAGAACCTTTGGCCTCCTGAAGGCCAGGTTCAGGTGCCTCCATCAGACTGGTGGATCCCTGTACTACTCACCCAAGAAGGTCTGCCAGATAGTAGTGGCATGCTGCATGTTGCACAACCTGACCCTCAGACGCCGTGTACCTTTTCTGCAGGAGGAGGGGACTGGAGATGCCCCTGTGGCAGCTTTGCACCCTGAGGACAGTGGGGATGAGGAGGCAGAGGATGAGGATGTGGACAACAGAACATTAATGATCCGTCAGTACTTCCAATGACACACAGGTGAGGCAGTGCAACTTCACATTTCTATGACTACTGTTGTACTCTGTGTGGCATTGGCATGCTGGAATTACCCACTTGTTGGTAATATGACAACAATGCCCTGATGTGATCACAACAGCCAGCAACAGGTCATTCATTCTATACTTTCACTATGTACAGTTCATTTGCAATAGTTGTAGCTGTTTCAATCAATACAAATTTGCAATACATGAAATACTATTAATCGAGTTTTATCCAATGGTGTTTAATGTAGTGCTAAAAAATAGAGGGGAAAGTGCAATGGAATGGGGTGATGATGGAGGAATGTCAAGGGTATTGTTCCAGTCTGTTTGTCGCACAGGTGCAGTGTCCAAGGGGGACATAGGAAGGGGAGCAATGGCAGTTCAAGGTGGACAAGGTGACAGAGTGGGACACAAGGGGGACAATCAGGAGAGTCTCATTTCCTGGCGGTGGCCTTGGCAATTGTCTCTGGCTTCTGTCTGGTTCGCAGGGAAAGTTTGTGGGGTGGTTCACCTTCTGCAGCAGGAGAGATGCTGGTGGCCTGTGTGTCCTATGGCGGGCCTCCTGGCCACTAGTGGCAGCGGAAGTGAAGGTTTGGTCGATGGACCTGATAGTGGTAGGGGCCCGCTGGTGTACTGTTGCCTCACTCATGATGTTGGCCATGTCTGCCAGCCCCCCTTCTATGGAGATCAGGTAGTGTTGATGGCCTGCAAGTCCTCCCTGATCCTCCGATACTGTCCCCCCTGCATCCGCCTGTTCTCCTGCACATTGTCAAGGATCTGGCCCATCATGTCCTGGGAATGTCGGTAGGCTCCCAGGATTTCAGAGAGTGCCTCCTGGAGAGTCGGTTCCCTGGTCCTGACCTCCCCCTGGTGCACAGCAGTCCTCCCAGTGTCCCTGTTGGCCTGTGCCTCTGTCCCCTTAACCATGTGCCCACTGCCCCCAGGTCCCTGATTGTCTTGGCTGTGAGATGTGGCCTGGGGTCCCTGTACAGGTGGGCACACTGCTGATTGACGTGTCCTGGGAACAGAGGTGTGGGTAGACTCGGTGGGTGCTGTGGTGTTGGTTCCTGATGGGGAGGCTCTGTGGTGGTCTGTGAGTGCCTTGGGTAACCGACTGTCCAGTGGTCCCTGATGGGCCAGGTAGGTCCTCCAGATCCCAAAGTCCAGAGTTACTGTCATCACTGTGAGCCGCTTCTGTTGGGGGACTGGATACTGGTGGCACCTCCTCTCCACTGACATTGGCTGGGGTAGCTGTGGGGATGTAAATGATGTATTATGGTTCAAGTGTCTGACATTTGTACTTCCGTAGCTTTTGCTTGTGTATGGTGATGTATTGTGGGATTGTTAGTTTCTCTATGCTGCGCATGCTTTAGTGATGGGTGTCCATGCAGGGCTGGGATGGGTGTCCATGCATTGGTATGGCATGCAGGGCATGGCACTGGGATTAGTGAGATGTGTGGGTACAGTGTGTGGGATGGAGTGGAGTAGTGGGAGTGAGGGTGAGGGTGTGAGACGGCATGCAGGTATTGGGGGTGATAAGTGGTAAATGTTGATTTACCAGTGTCCAGTCCTCCAGCTACTCCAGCGAGCCCCTCAGGATGCAGCATTGCCAGTACCAACTCCTCTCATGCTGTGTGTGTGGGGGAGGAGGTGGGGGCCAGCACCAGTCCTCTGTATGGCTGGTGTCTTGCTGCAATGGAACGTACCTTCCCACGTAGGTCGTTCCACCTCCTTCCGATGTCTTCCCTTGTTTCTGGGTGCTGTCCCACGGCACTGACCCAGTCCACGATTCTCGGCCATAGCTCTATCTTCCTTGCAATGGAAATCTGATGTACCTGTGCTCCAAAGAGCTGTGGCTCTACCCTGACATTTTCCACCACCATGACCCTTAACTCCTCCTCAGTAAAACGGGGGTGTCTTTGTGGTGCCATGGGTGTTGTATGATGTGTGTTGGTAAGGGTGTGTTGGGTAAAGTGGCGGGGGGGTGATGTGGAGTGTGTGAGGGGTGTATGGGTGTAAGTGGTGTGTGTGTGTCTAGTTGTCTCTGTGGTCTTCTTCTCAGTCTCCTGGTGGCAATTTTTATTCGTAAGGGGTTGTGGGTATTGTGGGTGGGTGTTTTATAGTGGTGTGGGTGTGGTGTGTGTATGGGTGTCAGGTGTGTGTATTTGGTATTGACCAATGTTGTGCTCTTTTTTGTAAATGTATGTGCATTCTGAGCGCAGCGGTATGTACCGCCAGTGGTTTACAGCCATTGAATGTCCGCCGTGGTGATTCGTGGGTCATAATGTGGTGGGTGTTGTTTTGTTTGCGTAAAGGTATGGGTTTTGGGAACACCACTTTAGCAGTGACCTTTGGTCTGGAGGATTTGGGTACGTGGCTATATTGTGTCGGATTGGTGTGTGTGTTTCATATTATGGTGAACGGATATTTGCCACTGCGGCGGTAAGTTTGCGGCCATCAGCGTGGAAGTAAGCAGGATTTACCGCCAATATCAAAATGAGGGCCAATATTTTGTCAGATGATATATAGGCCAAAATATTCCGGTGAGTGTGGAAAAACTCTTGGATAAAGTTTTCACAAGAGCACACCTAAATCAGAATCCTCTGGCTGAAGTAATGATGAATTCAAAGAAAGTCTTAAAAGAATTAGAGTTTCAGAGCCTCCTCAATAAGTTTTAAAGTGGCCATTTCAAAGGCTGTTAAAACCAGTGGCAAGTCCAGTAATAATCAAGGATTTATAGAGCGCACTAATCACCCATTAGGGTCTCGAGGCACTGGGGGGGAGCTACTGGTCGTAGAGCCATGTCTTGAGGTGTTTCCTGAATGTCAAGAGGTCTTGGGTCTGGTGAAGGTGGAGCGGTAGGGAGTTCCAGGTCCTGGCGGCTAGGTGAGAGAAGGATCTTCCTCCGGTGGTGGTGCAGCGGATGCGGGGGATGGAGGCAAGGGCGAGGCTGGCGGAGCGAAGATTGCGGGTGGGGGTGTGGAAGGTGAGTCTGTCATTGAGGTAGGCTGGGCCTGTGTCGTGGAGGGCCTTGTGTGCGTGGATGAGGAGTTTGAAGGTGATCCTCTTTGATACTGGTAGCCAGTGAAGGTCTCTGAGGTGGGGGGAAATGTGGTTGCGGCGTGGGATGTCCAGAATGAGGCGAGTGGATGCGTTCTGGATTCTTTGCAGCTTTGATAGGAGTTTGGTTGTTATTCCTGAAGATAGGGCGTTTCCGTAGTCCAATCGGCTGCTGACCAGGGCCTGGGTGACAGTTTTCCTGGTTTCGACGGGAATCCACTTGAAGATTTTGCAGAGCATGCGGAGAGTGTTGTAGCAGGAAGAGGAGATGGCATTGACCTGCTGAGTCATGCTGAGTGTGGAGTCCAAGATGAAGCCTAGGTTGCGTGCGTGGGTGGTGGGTGAGGGCGCGGTTCCTAGGGAGGTGGGCCACCAGGAGTCATTCCAAGTTGAGGGGTTGGTGCCAAAGATGAGGATTTCTAGTCTTGTCTGTGTTTAACTTGAGGTAGCTTGATTCCATCCAGCTGGCGATGGCGTGAAGTCCGTTGTGGAGGTTGTTCTTTGCAGTTGTAGGGTCTTTCGTGAGGGAGAGGATGAGCTGAGTGTCATCTGCATAGGAAACTATGTTGATGTGGTGGGCTTGTGCGATGTTGGCAAGGGGGGCCATGTAAACATTGAGGGCTGAGCGAAGATCCTTGGGGAACGCCACAGATGATTCTGGAGGCTTCTGACAGGAACGGTGGGAGGCGGACTCTCTGGGTTCTGCCTGAGAGAAATTACGAGATCCAGTCGAGTGCCTTGTTGCAGATTCCAGCATTGTGGAGCCGTGTGCGGAGAGTGTGATGACATACCGTGTTGAAAGCTGCGGAGAGGTCCAGGAGGATGAGTGCTGCTGTTTCTCCTTCGTCGAGCATGATCCTAATGTTGTCTGTGGCAGCGATGAGTGCAGTCTCGGTGCTGTGGTTTCTGCGGAATTCGGATTGGGAGGTGTCGAGTACCTTGCTGTCTTCCAGGAACTGGGATAGTTGACTGTTTATGATTTTTCTGATGACCTTGGCTGGGAAGGGGAGGAGGGAGATCGGCCAGTAGTTCTTGGGGTCGTCTGGGTCTGCCTTTGGTTTCTTCAGCAGGGCGTTGATTTCTGTGTGCTTTCATCTTTCTGGGAAGGTGGCTGACTCGAAGGAGCTGTTGATGGTTTTGCAGAGGTAGGGGGCGATGATGATATTTGCTTTATTGAAGATATGGTGTGGGAAGGGGTCCGAGGGTGATCCGGAGTGGATGGAGGCCATGGTGGTGGCGGTGTCCTCTATGTTGACGGGGGTCCAAGTGTGGAGAAGGTGGGTGTTGCTTAGAGCGTTGGGTTCTTGGGTGTTTGTAGTCAGCTGGTGGGTCTGGGGTTTGAAGCTATTGTGGATTTCTTCTATCTTTCGACGGAAGTGGGTTGCCAGTGAGTTGCAGAACTCCTGTGATGGCGGGGGTTCGTTGAAACAGGTCCTGGGGGTGGAGAGCTCATTGACGATGCCGAAGAGCTCTTTACTGTTGTGAGCGTTGGCGTCGATGCAGTTTTTGAAGTGGGTCCTTTTGGTGGTGCGGGCCAGTTGGTGATGTTTGCGTAGGGCATCCTTGAAAGTGATGTGGTTGCAGTTGGTAGGGTCAAGGTGGCAGGTTTTTTCCATTCTGCGACATAGCCGTTTGGATTCCTGTAGTTCTGGGGTGAACCAGCCGGCCTTGATTCTGTGGGAGGTGTTTTTTTTTTTTTTAGGGGTGTGAGGGTGTTGGCGCAATCTTCTATCTAGCGGGTTAACCACCACCTATGAAAATGAACACTCAAGGATGTGATTTACCTATTTTATAATGAAAGCAGTCTACCTCAAGCCTACCTGAAAAACTTCAACAGCCATTCCTTGTACCTTTAGAACTGAGGCAGTCAGTCTAAGATCAAAGCCTTTTTCTAAGAACTGCTGAATAAATTAAGGGTAACATTTCCACAGAACAAAGAACTTTCCTACCACCATACTAAAAAAATAGGCCACAGATAACATTGGACTTTCCTTAGCGTGATTCCTGAGGAAGTATTCAAGACTTGAGGACATCTCTAATTGCTGCAGTCCTGGACTCTCTCACCCTCAAAATCTTGTGTGAACGTTATGTGTAAGACAGAACTAAAAATGGGGTACCACGAGGGCTATTCTTGACCTTTTGAACCCTCCTGCATGCTGTCAAGACAATATGGCACAATGCCAACACAGAGCCACCAACAGACAGCATGGAAATAGGAACAGGACATAGCTTTTTGCCACATTTGTATAGCCAGATTATGGAAGCTCTAGGCCAGCCACTCACATAGGTATGGACATTTTACTCTAGTTGTCCCTGCGTAAGGAACTGAGGGGCAACTAGAATAAAAGAGTGGTGCACATAGCCTGTGTTTCTAGAGACAGCAGACTCAAATTGGTTCAATTCAATTTCCTGCAGAGGGTCTTACTCGCACCTATCGGCACTCATAGGAAATTCATAATAGGTTCCGGTGGCTTACCAAGATGTCACTCACCCAATGCAGACCTTTCTCACGTGAAGTAGGAATGCCCATTAAACGGGAGTACTGTACAAAGATAGTGGCATAGAAAGCTTTGAATATCCTAGTGACAGCATTGCTGGAGACATGATTACTAGAAATCTTTCCACATGGTTTAAAAAGAAGTTCAAAAGTGGATAAAAGTGTTTTTGTCAAATTGACACCACAAGTGGCAAAATGCAGACTAGCAATGCATTGGAAGGCAGCAGGGGCTCCAATGAAGGTGTAAAGAGCAGCTGTTGCTCATTGGGCAGCAGCCGAGATAGTGACTCAAGCTTCTATAACTATGAGAACATCCAAGTGTGCTGGTCTAGTGGCAAGAGAGGCTGTACTGGAGGTATTCACCAAGATATCAAATGGGAGACCACCATGACTGATTTAAGGTACTTAGATTGCTTATTTTCATGTCTGACACAAGCGGAAATACGAGGAACTGTAAAGTATGCCTAACAGGAGGTGGCCTGTAATCGGCTGATGTTAGGTGTGCTCACCGCTCATGCATATGCTTTCATAGTGTGTTACAATACAGCTAATGTTGGGAAAGCGCATACTAATGTGACATATATAACTTAAACAAGTATCAGAAAATTGATCAGGCATATTGGGGGAAGTTGACAGTAATGTGAGGTTTTGATTCTGTAAGCCAGAGCATACTGGTGATACGACCTTGAAAGTCTTTGAAAAAAGAAAAATTCTAATGGCATGGAAAGATGACAAGAATGTGAAGAGTAGCCACCAGAGCAGTTAGCTAACATCTTTGTTAACACACTTACAGGGAAACTCAGACCACATTTTAAGTGCATGAATTTGCTAGTTATCACTATGCTTTTAGAATCTCAGCCAAAACTTGTGTAGTTGCTGAATCGTAATGTGCAGAGAGGCATCCTAAAGATATACTGCAAACAGAAATTTTCCAGGACAGATTACAGAAAATTATTTTGTAATGTTTGAATTTATAAATGGAACTGTACCACATAAGTGTGTGGATGCTTGACCAGGGATTACCTAATCATCGAGTATCCTATTATGTCACTTGTTAGACCTGACAGCATTAGGGTGTTCTTCCCCCGGACTTTGTGCCTTTCACCTCCTGTTTTTGCTGTATCATTTTGTTGGCCCTAGGACTCTGAGCACTTTACCACTGCTGGCCGGTGCTAAACTGCACGTGCTTCTCCCCTAAAAAAATGTAACATTGGTGTATACACAATAGACATATTTAATTTGCTTTTAAGTCCCTTGTAAAGTGGTATACCACATACCCAGGGCCTGTAAATTAAATGCTACTCGGCCTGCAGCACACATTGTCCCACCCACACCAGTAGCCTTTCACACCTGTCTCAAGCCTGCCACTGCAGGGCCTGTGTGTGCAGTTTCACTGCCACTTTGACTTAGCATTTAAAACTTCTTGCCAAGCCTTAAATTCCACTTAAATTCCACTTTTATTACATATATGTCATCCCTAAGGTAGGCCCTAGGTGTCTCATGGGGCAGGGTGCCATGTCAGCAAAGACAGGCCATGTACTTTAAAGTTTTACACGTCCTGGTAGTGAAAAACTCCCAAAGTAATTTTAACTACTGTGAGGCCTTCTCCTCTCATAGGTCAGCATTGGGAATTACCTGATATACATTTAAGCTGTAATTCCTGATCAGAGAAGAGGTAGTTACAGGATGTTTCATATTATTGGAATGGTAATGATGAATCCTCCTTGCTGGCGAAGTCAAATCTAACTTTACATTTTTTATAATTATATTATCTTTTAGAAAGTGGGCACTTCTCTGCTCTTACTGCTCTCTGTGCCCTGCAGCCTGTCTGTAAAACATGTCAAGGTTAGGTGACAGCTACACTTCGTGCATTCCCTCTAGACAGCCACAAACACAGGATGTGTGGGTGTGACAAAGGACTCATGTGCATTCATTTGCATTCTGATGGACCTTCATGGGCTGGAAAGGTGGAGGGGAGCTAACACAATTCTTTAGTGGAGTGCCTATCCCCACACAAAGAGCTGGTTACCCCCTATTGATAGTCTGGAGCCAGGGTTGGGATGAAAGGGAAACCAGTGCACTTCAGAGAGCTGCTTTGAAGTCTTAAACTTAAAGGGCACATTTGGATATAAGTACTGGGGCTCTAACCCCACTAATCAGTACACTACTGGACTTGGGAAGAATTCTGCAGGAGTTAAGCCTGCTGAGCTGTAAGGATTGCCACTTTGCCTGGACTGACTGTTCCAAGGAACTCTGCTTTGCTGAGCTGCCCTGTGATCTCAGTCGTGCTGAGAAGAAGGACTGGACCTATCTTGCTGAACCCAGAGTGACTCCAAGGGCTTGATGGCTTGCCCCTGTTCTCCCACAGTATCAGTGACATCAAAGACTGTCTGCAACTCTCTTAGTGCTGTTGAACTCTGCCATCTGTGAGTTCTGTCCTTGCCTGAGATGCCCCCTCCAGTCCTGGGCCTCAGAAGTGTCTTCTGCAGCTGAATTCTGCAAAAACCCAATGAATCGTCACCATGGCACTGGTTGGAAATAACGCGTCACCCTTTCGGTGCAGAGGCTGTTCAACAACACAGTATTCACAGCTTGCGCAGCGACGATGCAACACATTAACTTCAACGGATTTGGACCCGACTGTGAGGCTTGAAGAAGCATCTACCCGACTGCGCAGATTGGAACAATGCATTATGCCATCAACGCTGTGCTCCATCAAATGTACTTTTTGAGCAGACCCCGCTTGGGTTCTGTAGCCAGCCTACCCACCATCGCAGTGGGCCTAAAGTTTGGATTTGCACGGATCCTCAAGACCTCAAGTAACGTTTTGACTGCTACTGACTTCTAAGCACTATTTTTAGTCTAATATTTAAAAATTCATATCTCGCCTTCTACTGATTGGATTTTTGTAATTTTTATCTTATTTTCTTTTTTTCTAAATCTTTGTGGAGTCTTTTTGTGCTTTTTCTATTGTGTTACTGTGTGTGTTTGTGTTGGACAAATACTCTACACATTGCCTCTTACGTTAAGCCTGCCTGCTCTGTGCCACGATACCAGAGGGTGAGGACAGGTTAATTTAGGGTGTGTGTATCTAACTTACCCTAACTAGGATTGTGGTCCCGACTTAGACAGGGTGCATACCTCTGCCAACTAGAGACCCAATTTCTAACATCACTATAATATTTATAGTTCAGGAGGAGACACATCACCCAGATTTGATAGTGGCATGCTACACTTTAGGTAACTCTGCCTCATTCGAGTTAGTGGAAACAGCTCAAATGGGCACAGCCATCTTTTGAAAATGCAGCTTAAAAAGTGTTTCTGGATAAGAGCTGGGATCCTGTTTACTTTTATACCAATACCCATTAAATATCTCCTTTAATTCAGAAAAGTACCCATGTTAGGGTTAAACATCATAGCAACTGGATGTGTTATGAATGAGCAAAGATTCAAAAATTCTGTCCCAAATGTCTACTTGTTTCAGATGATTCTTATAAGTCCAAAGAAGATCTCCCGCTTTCTTCAGAGCTGTAGTTATCCCAGTCTACATGCAGATTCCTTATAAACCATGGGCCAGATGTATGAAAGCATTTTGCATTCGCAAACGCAAAATGCCATTTCAGAATGTATGAAATACATTCTGAACGCAATTGTAAGGAATCGCTAAAATAGCGATTCCTTAAAATTGCGACCCTGTTTAGAGAGTTGCAAATTGTGACTCTCTAAATTAGAAATCGCAAATAAGGATTCCTTATTTGCGATTTCTTAGCACATGTATGAAGCCATTCCTAAATGCGATTTTTGCATTTAGGAATCGCTAATTACCACCAAGTTGAACTTGATGGTAACCATGTGCAAAATTTAAAAATGCATTTAAAATGCATTTTTAAATTGTACATGTAAAGCACACATGCCCTTTTGGCATGTGTGCACCTTACATGTTCCCCAAAAAACATTTGGGGTGCAGCAGAGGGGGCCTTAGCCCCCCAGCACCATGGAGTTTTGCATTTCCAAAATTGCGATTTCTGGTTCAGAAATCTCAATTTTGGAAATGCAAAAAATTCGCAAATATGGGCCAACAGGCCCATAGCTTCGAATGGGGCCGGTATTGCAATTTGCGAATCGGTAATAGCATTTGCGATTTTTAAGAAATCACTATTACCAATTCGCAAAAGTGATACATGGCACTTTGCGAGTCGGAAATAGCGATTTCTTAAAAATCGCTATTTCCGAATCGCAAAGGGCTGTGATGATACATCTGGCCCCATGTACCCGTAGAGGACTAAGGATCTCATACCGGCATGGTCATTAAGTTTAGAACGCTAAGTTTGATGAACTCCCAACAGATGGTTGAGCCCATTTGAGTACTATCCACTACATTGATTGATGACAATACACTGATGATGAAGCATGCCACTACAAATTGTGGATGAGGTATCATCTCCTAATCTATAAATATTCCAGTAAAGCAATAGAGGATTTCATAGTTAAGTAAACACTGATTAGGAGCTCACACACTCATATATATTATAGTTTAGACTGTCAAGGATGACCTGTGTAGGCTGGATTCTCTCACTCTCCTAATAGGTGAGTAGATGAATTTTGAAATGTATCGCCTTCGTGTTTCCAAATACATTGTCTTGTTTCTACATTACATGGTAAAGCTACAGCTATTGATATCAAAATACTGAAAGTGAAGGCAAACATTAACTTAGCCTGTTTCTCTCTAATTGTTAATAGCACTTCATTGCATTGTCCTTCATGTGGGGCTGAGGAAGGAGTTGAGGAGTTGATAAATCATTCAACACTGACTGCAAGAAGTAGGTTGCATATTTATCTGCTTGAGTTTCAGCCTTAACACAAGTCTTTGATTTTCTGGATGCAAAATTCACCTTTCTCCCCACTGTATTCTTGACTGAAATCTCCTCTGTGTTATGGTACAGCTCCGCCAAACTGGATAGCATAAATTCAAGATGAAACAAAATGCGAGCTAGAACTCCGCTTACGCCAGAGACCACTCCCTTATTCCAAACCTTATTTACCAGCAACCGGGAGAAAGCTGGAACTTGAAACTGCTGAAACATGAAATGGCAACTTCTTGGCTGTTTCCCATTAGGATGCAGATTTAAATTTCTGGCCACTTCTATCTCCTGATAAAATTCAAATTGCACTCAGCACCCTAATGCAGCTTGTAGGAAGCTGGCTCTTTATATAGTGGACCAAAAAGAGGTACACTGTGCAAACAGTCCAGGCAACTCCAAAGGTACCACAGAGGCACAAATGACATCCCAAATGTTCTCTTTTGTGGTAGTGTGGGTGAGCAGTTAGGCATATCAGAGGGTAGGATTAAGCATGTTAAGCACACACACACACACACACACAACAAGTAAGACACACACTCAATAAAGAAATCTGACACCAATTTATAAAAAATAACACATACTTTTTAATAAAGATGTCCAGATCACCAGACTCACGTGAATACTTCTCAAGATGGTAATTTTTAGAGTTTTCAAAAGTCGGCAATTTTTGGGTGCAATAAGGTTATCCTATGGGGAAAAAACATGTATGCATTAGAACACTTCACAGCGACTTATGGGACTGTTCTCTAGACGCACCCCCATAGGAGCCAATGACGATGTACGCCGGCGGTGACGGTACGCACCGCCGCGGACGTGACCACCATTTTCTATCTGTTCAATCACTCGATACCTGATCTTCGACAGGAGAGGACGTACACTGCAAGTGATACTGTGACCTCGGTCTGGAATAGACAATGGCTTGAGTGTCTGGGAAAAAGGCCCCTGCCTTCACATCGGAGGAGTTGGAGAAACTCGTGGATGGGGGCCTCCCCCAGTACACGCTACTGTACTGTCCTCCAGACAAACAGGTAAGTACACTGGGAGCATGCTGTATGGGCTATGCATGTGTGCAGATGTCATTCATAGCCTTGTAGGCCATGTCCCAGGGATTGAACAGTGGAGCCCAAGAGCGCAGCGTAGTGCAGGGGGCTTCTGTGTCTGTCGTGTCCGCCAACGGTAGTGGTAATGCATGCACTCAACATGTCTTTCTTCTGTTGTCCCCCTCATTTTTGTGGTCTCCCTGTTCTTGTGTGCATTAGCATCATCAGGCGGAGGAGCAGTGGCACCGGAGCAGGAGGGAGCTGCATTCCACATGGCCC
The DNA here is from genome assembly GCF_031143425.1 of Pleurodeles waltl. Lineage (NCBI taxonomy): Eukaryota > Metazoa > Chordata > Amphibia > Caudata > Salamandridae > Pleurodeles > Pleurodeles waltl. The sequence continues at coordinate 1,420,586,195 of NC_090444.1, forward strand.
TGGAGGGCGACACTACGGACTCGGAGTTCACCAGTGGGACGGAGGGCGAGGGGAGCTCCACAGTGGGGACAGGAGCTGACCCCAGTGACACGGTCTCGTCCTCTGATGGGAGCTCCCTTGTGGTGGCGGCAACATCTGTGCCCCCCGCATCTACAGGTACAGCCGCCACCCCCCTACCAGCAGCCCCTCAGCCTTTGCCCCGTGCCCGCTCACCTAGGAGGGTGGGCATCACCTTCGCCCCTGGCACCTCAGGCCCTGCCCCAGTCACCCCTGCTGCCCTCAGTGAGGAGGCCATTGACCTCCTCAGGTCCCTCACTGTTGGGCAGTCTACCATTTTGAATGCCATCCAGGGTGTAGAAAGGCAGTTGCAACAAACAAATGCATTCCTGGAGGGCATTCATTCTGGTCAGGCCGCCCTTCAGCGAGCTTTTCAGACTCTGGCCTCAGCACTGATGGCAGCCATTGTCCCATCTCTAGCCTCCCCCTCCAACTTCCTCCACCCAGACCCAATCCCCTGTACCCCATCCTATCCCAAGCACACCTTCAGACCAGCATGCACACACGTCAACACACAAGCGAAGCTCAGGCAAACATAAGCACCACACAACCCACAGGCACTCACGCAAGCATCAGACACATGCAGACACACCAACATCCACTGCCTCCACTGTGTCCCCCTCCTCGTCTCCCTCCTCCCTCCCAGTCTCACCTACACTCACACCTGCATGCACTACATCTACAGCCACTACTGCCATCACCAGCACACACACCATCACACCCCGCTCACGTGCAGTCACCACCCCCACTACCATTCACACGTCCCCTGTGTCCTCTCCCAGTGTGTCTGTGACGCCACCTCCCAAGATACACAAACGCAGGCACACACCCACCCAACAGCCATACACCTCACGACAGCCACCAGCGCATGCACCTTCACCCAAAGTCACCAAACAAACACGTCCTACAACCACAACCTCTTCCTCCATTGCCAAACCCCCTCCAGCTACCTGTCCCAGTGTCTCCAAAAAACTTTTCCTGTCTAACCTTGACCTCTTTCCCACACCTCCCCCACCCCATCCGTCTCCTAGGTCCTGACTCTCCAGGTCCCAACTTAGCACCTCAGCCACAACATCTCCGGGACCAGTTGTGCCTATAGTCACTGGAATCTGGAGTGCACCGACCACCAGGGCAGCCAGTGTGGCACAGAGCCACAGCACGGACAGTCCCCCACCTGTCAAGCATCAAAAGTTGGCCAGTTCCCGGCGGGAGAGGGGGAAGACTCCAGCCACCAAAGCCGCTCCCAGGGGTCCCGGTGGGAGTGTGGAGTCAGCTGCGACACCTTCCAAGGTGGGGAAGGGCCACTAGAAACCCGGCAAGTCAGGGAAGAGCAGCACGGCGGAGAAGACCGCCATCATCTCCGCTGCCCAGGAGGCCACTGCCATCATCCCCGCTGCCCAGGGGGCCACCGCCATCATCCCCGCTGCCCAGGAGGCCACCTCCAGCACCTGCCCTGCTGCCCAAGAGACCACCGCCAGCACAAGCCCCGCTGGGCTAGACAGGACCGCCAGCACAAGCCCTGCTGGGTTAGAGAGGACCGCCAGCTCAAGCCCCGCTGGGCTAGAGAGGACCATAGGGTCCAATGTTAACCAATGCAGCATTGTGCCGCGGTCTTCGACTGCCTACCGCAACGGTGTACAACACCAGCGCAGTTACCTCACATCCCATTGTCCCACTTTACAGGTCAGGTAGCCGCCATTTCAGGGGCCCACATGGCTTAAATTTTAACTGCGTCACACATACCGAGGCCTAGCCTCAACACACATACAGGCCACTTTTCGGATTATGATTCGTGTTCTGTGTAAGCTGTGGGTACGTACCTCTAAGTTGGTTGACTCTGTGCTCGCTGTTTTTACCCCTCTATTTGCCAAAACCCGTCAAAGTTTTCAAGCAGTTTATAAATCTTAACGCTTAGTGTCGTGTAATAAATTATTTAAAGTTGTTTAAAGTGATGCCAGCTCCATCACGAGTGCACTCGGAGCTTCATATGAAACTTCAACTTTAAATAATTCATTACACAACACTAAGCGTTAAGATTTATAAACTGCTTGAAAACTTTAACGGGTTTTGGCAAATAGAGGGGTAAAAATTCATTTTTTAAGGAAGTCCTGAGGAAGTCAAAGGGCACTCCCAAGACGAAACACGTGTTGGCTTGGCTTAATGGACGGCTGCATTGATTGAGCATATAGCCATGGATATAATTGAAATTTGCTAAGGATTTTGTGATGACTTTTGGACATTAATTGGACATTATATAACAGTGTGACGAACTTGGATTTTGTGTTAAATATATTAAAATGAAATTTACTTTTGGAACAATTTGAAGTGAACCATTACATGTATTTGAATCTCATTTTAGATGTTTTGTTGAGAGTTACAATGCAGGTTGTTTGAGCAACTGACAATGGTATGGTGTACTAGACATCTTTCGATCAGACAGTTGTAACGCAGGCTGTTTTGGTTTACTGCTAGTGATAACCTTTGTTATCGTTTAGGGCTTTAGTGGGGGTGTAGCTCTCCTTCAACAGCAGCGTTACGAAACTATCGGATTTAATTGGTGGGACATAGAGGACGTACTCTGCATCACCCCCACATTGAGTGAATTTTTAACGCTACAATGAGGCCCATGGGCGAACTCAGCGGATTATAGAATGGACCTTCGGCCTCCTGAAGGCCAGGTTCCGGTGCCTCCATATGACAGGTGGATCCCTATTCTACTCACCAAAGAAGGTGTGCCAGATCATCGTGGCCTGTTGTATGCTTCACAACTTAGCTTTACGACGACAGGTGCCTTTTCTGCAGGAGGATGGTCCAGATGGCGGTGTTGTTGCAGCTGTGGAGCCTGTGGACAGTGAAGACGAGGAAGCAGAAGAAGAGGACATAGACAACAGGAACTCGGTGATCCTGCAATATTTCCAGTGAGACACAGGTAAGAGTACAGACCTGCCTACTACATGTACTTTAACACTACTACCTCGCTACTGTCTGTCGTTTTCACCCAGTGTATGGTCACTGAGTTGTCACTTTCCCTTACGATTTCACAGATGTGGGTTCCACTGTGTGACATCTGCTTTGTTTCCTCATGGACTACAGCTGTGTGACATAGGATGTTGCCATTACAATTGAAAGAGCATTTTGTCACTGTACTTGCTAATACACAATTTTGAAATCACAGACGGACTCCAGATTGTTTTGTGCTTTAGGGGTGTTTATTTAAGTGCTCAATATTGGAGGGGGTTATAAAATGGTGAAAATGGTGAGGGGGGATGGTGGAGGAATGTCCATGGCAGAGTCCAGTCTATTAGTCTCACAGGTGCCTTGCCCAAATGGGCATAGGAAGTGCAGCTGGGGCAGTTTGAGGATGGGCAGAGTGACAAAGTGGGACAGAAAGATGACATTCAGGGTGATCTCATTTCTTGGTGGGGTCTTGGCATCGTTCTCTGTCTTTGTTCTGGATCTCAGGGACCGTTTGCGGTGTGGTTCTCCCTCTGCAGGGGGTGGGGTGCTGGTGTGGTGGTCCTGTGGCGGGGCGTCCTGTCCACTAGTGCCGGCAGAGGTGGTGGGCAGTTCATCGTCCATGCTAGTGTCAGGGGCCCCTTGTTGTGCCACAGTGTCCCTCCTGGTGTTGAGGACTTCCTTCAGCACCCCTACGATGGTGCCCAGGGTGGAATTAATGGTTCTGAGTTCCTCCCTGAAGCCCAAATACTGTGCCTCCTGCAGCCGCAGGGTCTCCTGAAACTTGGCCAGTACCGTTGCCATTGTATCCTGGGAGTGATGGTAGGCTCCCATGATAGAGGAGAGGGCCTTGTGGAGAGTGGGTTCCCTTGGCCTGTCCTCCCCCTGTCGCACAGCAGCCCTCCCAGTTCCCCTGTGTTCCTGGGCCTCCGTCACCTGGACTGTGTGCCCACTATCACTGCCAGTTGGACAGAGGTTCTGTCATCACTGTGGGCCTCTTCTGTCGGTGGTGTGGACATGTGTGGACCCTCCTTTCCGGTGACGTTGGGTAGGGGTCCTGCAGGGGTATAAAAGGATGTTTATTACATCTGTGTGTGGCATGGTGTGCAATGGGTGGGTGACCGTGTACCCCAGTGCTTGCATTCCTGTGTGGGACCTTGTGTGATGATGGTTTAGGGGGGTGTACGGGTATGTGCAGTGGCCATGCTTTGGTGATGGGGTCCATGCTTTGTTGTTGCATGTAGGGCTTGGTGTTGGGATGGGTGGTTTGTGATACTGGGACATTTGTGAGGAGTTGGAGTGATGGGGGTGAGGGTGAGGGTGGGGGTATGTGATGGCATGCAGGTAGGGTGGGGGATGTAATAGTAAAGCTTTGACTTACCAGAGTCCATTCCTCCATCTACTCCAGCGAGGCCCTCAGGATGCAGAATCGCCAAGACCTGCTCCTCCCATGTTGTTAGTTGTGGGGGAGGAGGTGGGGGTCCGCCGCCAGTCAGCTGAACCGCAAGGTGGTGTCTTAAGACCACGGAACGCACCTTCCTCCGTAGGTCGTTCCACCTCTTCCTGATGTCATCCCGATTTCTTGGGTGCTGTCCCATTGCGTTGACCCTGTCCACTATTCTTCGCCATAGCTCCATCTTCCTAGCTATGGAGGTGTGCTGCACCTGTGCTCCGAATAGCTGTGGCTCTACCCGGACGATTTCCTCCACCATGACCCTGAGCTCCTCCTCAGAGAACCTGGGGTGTCTTTGCCGTGCTATGGGGTGGTGTGGGTGATGTGTGGGGTGGTGTGTGTGGTGATAGGTGTGCTGATATCTAGTGGTGTGTTGTGTGAGGTGCATGGAAGTTCTGTTGGTGATGGTATTTTGTGCCTGTGCATGCTAGGTTGTGGACTGTAGTGTCTCTCTCTGGCCTTCTCTCAGTAATGTTGTCGTAAGGGTTTGTGGGTGATGTGGGTGTGTGTTTTATATTGTATTGGGGTTGTGGGAGTGGTGTGTGTATGTGTATCAGGTGTGTGTATTTCGAATTGTCCAATGTGGTAGTGTTTTGCAAATGTGTGTGTATTTTGAGCGCAGCGGTGTGTACCGCCAATGGAATACCGCGGCTGAAAGACCGTCGCGTGGATTCGTGTGTTGTGATAGTGTGGGCGTATTTCTGTTGGCGTGACGGTGGAGGATTTGTTTTCGCCAGTTTATCACTGACCTTTGGTGTGGCGGACTTGTGTGGGTGTCTGAATTTTGGCGGATTCCGTGCTGTGGGTCATAATAGCTGTGGCGGATTTCCACAGCCGCGGCGGTGTGTTCGCGGTCTTCTGCACGGCGGTAAGCGGCTTTTACCGCCAATGTTGTAATGACCGCTATAGTGAGGACGATGTGTAGCTTCAATTGAACTTAGAAAAGATCCAACCTTCATATTAAAATTAATTTGTATATTTTTTTATTTATATTTGTTTGCAAATGAAATAAAATGTGTTATCATTAGAGTATCTGTTTGATGAATGCTTGTTTCTCTATTTCATTTGTATTGTTTTGTGTTTCAAATCATTAATGATGTTTAGGCTGGAGTCCCCGGCTTCCAGTAATGACTCAGTGGGGGTCCCCGGATTCCTATAATGATTCAGTGAGGGTCCCCGGGTTCCAGTACTAATAAAGTGGGGGTGCACAGAAGTCAAAAGGTTGGGAACCACTGCCCTAGATGACCACTTCATTTGGGGAGTGAGCATCACCCTTTCCCAGAATTACTAATTCCTCCACACACAAATTGGTGGAATTCCTAAGGCTGTGTTCATTTCAGGTTGGTCACCCTAGGATGTGTCTAGCCCGGAAATGCAACACACCTCCTGCTTAGATAGTTTTTCTGCCTGTTCAAGTGCCAGCTGGGCCCTGGAGCAGGGGGAGGTCTGCATCTTTCTATGAGGGTGGCCAGATCTGCATATCAAAGGCACTGGGCTTCTTTTAAGCCTCCTGCCTTGGAATGCATCACTCGGAGTTCATCCTGTTGGGAGGGGTGTGCAACACCCCTGCCAGAGCAAGCTTTATTTCTGGCCTCCAGAGAGCAAAGGTTCTCACCCATGGGGGTCAAACTCTTGTCTGTTTGATGGCAGGGTGGCTAGAACTAGTTGGTGAGCCCACCAGCAGTTGGTAGGTTTTCAGGGGGCCTCTCTAAGATGCCCTCTGGGTGCATGCAATAGGAAATCCATCACAGGAAACAGCGAGGGTTAACTAATACAAGATGTTTGATACCAAACAGCCCTAGTTTCAGTGAAGCCATCATGTGGCTGGGGAGACGTATTGACCCGTGTCCAGCACATACATTTAAAATGGCTTCCCTGCACACTAACTATGTCTAAGAATCGACAGACATAGCAGGGGCATATCTGATCTTGCAGATATGTCCACACATGTAATATAATGCTCCCTGCCTTAGGGCTGTAAGGCCTGCTGTAGGGGTGACTTAAAAATATTACATGCAGTTTTTTAGGGACCATGGCACACATGTTTTCACTTTTGGGAGCACCTTGCAACGCAGCCTGCAATGGCAGTCTGCATAATGCTGGTGCTGGGTTCCTTACAGTGGCACAAGGTGTGCTGCAGCTCTTAGGGACCCTCTTTAGTATCTTGGTCCTAGGTACCAGAGGTACCATTTACTAGGGACTTACACAGGTGCTAGAGGGGCCTGGCCGATTGGGGATCAAGTGGCCAAGTATCTTGTTTTGGGGAAGGAACACTGGCACTCGAGACCTGGTTAGCAGGAACCCAGTGCATTTCAGTCAAAGTTGCATCAAAAGCCAGACAAAAAAAGCAGGGGGGTACTGCAACCAGAACCCAGATTTCCACACAGCTCATCTTTCCTTTCACATACTGGGAAAGGCCAGGAAAAGAGGAGATGGAAGGCAAGGAGACAATTAAAGTCACAAAAAAGGTGGGAGGTGGAGGTGCAATGGCAGAGACCAGAACACTTGTCTGTGAACTCTGCCCTTGGCCTTCTAAATGATGTTTGTAAAGAAGCCGATCAGGTATAGGATCCATGAGAAAAAGTGTTTTGTCTCTTCTCTTCTCATTCCTCAGTCTGAAGAATGGATATAGCATGTTTTTATCAGTGTTTCACCATGGTAAAAACAACTGGGATTAGTGATGCTTAAGCCACACTAAGCAAAAAAGCTGCAGGCTGAAGCTGTAAATCACCTGCAAGCATCAGCTGATGACATATTGGAAATTTAACCCTATAACATAACCAAAGGACTCAATAGTATCTTTATGAAAAAGGGGAGATACTTACCACTGTTCTCACCTCCTCCCAGAGGGTGAGACACTCCAATCCAGCAACAGTAAAAGCTTAATTCTTTCTGGGAACCACCCTCTAAGCCAGCACCAAGCTTTCCCATAGCCACTCTCCTGATTACCCTAAAAGCACTGGGCCAAGCTGGCATATGCCTCACTGCCTGGCCAATTAAGCAGAAGGATCCATTCATGATAGCTGTCAGCATTTGAGAGGGAGACAGCAATAGGTATCACCCACTGCAGCCTCTCTTGTACAGATCACAATTAAACAACAACTCAGCTGCATGGCACTTCTAGATGGTGGGGGGTGGGTTTGGAATGGATGCGGGTTTACACCCATACAGAGGGTCATACCAGAAGAGTTCAATGAGGCATCAGCAGAAATTCAAAAAGCCTAAACAGGCAAAAGCCAAATAAGCAGGCACTGAGTGGACACCCAGCTGACCACCACTGGTAGCATCAGAGCAGTGCTGCTGTCGACTGTAAGACTGTTCAAGACACAGAGCTCACTTAGAGCCTGATAGCAGCATGTTAGTGGCCAGCTGAAAATACACACACATGCCTGCCTACTGTTATCTTCTGTCGTTGCCTCAACACTACCAGCTACAGGAGTTAACTGGCTCGCTCCCTGTCTGTCTCGCCACCAGTAGTGCACAACAATGACAGCACCATGGGGGAGCTAAAATCACCACCGATAATAAGTCAAGTTCATGTGCAATGGCTGCTGTAAAGCCCCCCATAAAGAGGCCTAAAACAATGATTTATAAAATCTTCAACAAACGCCAAACTAGCAACAAAAGAAAGTTGACAATTCCTCAGAGTATGCCAAGGCTGAGACATCTCAAAAGACTGAAGAGAAAGGAGGGATGGACCTACTGGACCCAAGACCTGCAATTCCTGCTTTCGATAACAAAGCAATTGTAAATATAAACTCAGGGTTGTTGTGTGGCATGTCTTGCTGGAAGCATATGAGTTTTCAAAGATTTTCGACAGGCCCAAGAGCAGTACTAACTCTGCCACCTCCTACACCAACCAGTTTGGTCAACCCTCATATGGCCATTCAATATTTTTGTACACAAATGGCCACAATCCTGGCTGTGGAACTAATACATTAACAGGGTAAACACGATTGAAAATAAAAAGATAACAGTAGCATTCCTACGGTCTTACAAACTGAGAATCATTGCAGACAGGTGCCAGCATCTGAAGAGCACAGAAACAATTATAAAACTATTATTAGAACCCCAAAGACCCATAGGAGAAATCCCTGATACCGCTGGACCTGAACTACCCTCAAGCAGCTCTCAAATTCAGGACAGACTGCCAACAAACCTGGATGTAGATGCTAACTACCGAATTGTACACTTCCAAAGTGATCCCAGGAACTAGATAAGCTATTAAAATGAAAACCGTCCCAACCTCACTTTCAGAACAATAAATGGAGCTACATCTCAACCCATTGTCTAAGTCTTCTACTGGGGACAAAGTGATATGCTAGCTCAACCAGACAGGCCAGTTACCATTGATTTTTCTGCAGGGATCTGTAGTTATAATGGGGAGCCCATCAATCAAATTATTTTCTTCAAACCAAAGAATCATTAAAGGGACCAGTACGAAATCCTGACAAGGATAGTTACTAAAATGAATTATCTCTCTACCTGGCCTGGGCCGAGTGTCTACACATGACATACTTCATGAGGCATTCACATCTCTGACCTTAAACAACAACAGAGAAACTACTGTAACTCTGTGCTCCAATAAAATCCTTACTTGAGTAAACCTGATCCAAGGAGCTATATCAGTGAACTGAAGAGTATTAATATCAGAAGAAAGGACTGAACTGTACCCAAGCATATTTGAAGACCCGAACGAAGTTCATCCTCTGGGTCGATGCAATACAAAAACTGCCTTCAGATCTGTATGCGGCCAAAGTAGTAACTGATTCCAGAACAACTTGCAAAACCTAAGAAAAAAATCGATCTTACTTAGGGCAAGGGTAAACAACAACAACTTAATATGGCATTAAGCAGCAACCATAAAAACATCACAGACACCTGGTTGTGGCTACCTGCAACACTTCAACAATGTACAAACTGCGTGTACAGCATGCAAAAAGAGGCAAAGGCTCTGGGGTGGTATGCCCCTTTAGAGGTTCAAAACATGCCCTGTAGTACCATGTCTTACTAGACAGCGAGTTCTTCACTTGAGTGTGTTTAGTGGGTTAAAGGGCCTGGTTGACCTCCTGATGTGATGAGAATTGAAGGCTAATGAGGGAAGAAGGTGATGGAGGACAAATTAAAGTGAAAGATTATGACCCCTGGAGTGCGAGTTAATTAGCTAATGTGATGATCTTGATCTTGGCACTAATGTGTCCTCCCACTCCTGGTCGTTGTGGGGTTTAAGTGAAGCTGTAAAAGATTAATATATTAACAGCAGTTTGAGCGGAGATTTTGTTCTTGTGGCCCGTTTGGCAAGAAAAAAAGTACTTATGGTGCTTGGACTCAAAATTCCATGCAAGTTTAAAAGAGTAAAAGTCATTGCCAGCTAATTATGGCCACATCAATCAACCGCTGACCATAGTGGCAACTGTGACTTAATCGTACTCAGGTGATAAACTCCTGCTGTTAGTCCATTGACCCTCAAGCACAAACAAAAACGTGTTAAGGATTACTTGGTGATGGTCGTAGCTGCAGGCGGGTATTTTAGGGATCTTTAATATCAGCTGTCAAGATCATTCTGATCGTTTTCAGTGCCCCTTCGACCCCTGGAGACATTTCAGTGTCCAAGAGATAAATAGTGGCTCAGCTGAACTGTGGCAGAACAGTAGAGCTTGTCTGCAGGAATGTACCCCGAGCTGGTTCCAGAGAGGGTTAAGCCATTGGCGGCTAAGGGTCATTTTGCAGAAGCACATGACATAAATTATGTCTTCCTTTTGGGGGGGGGGGAGGGGGGGGGGCACACAGCCTACAGTGTCCTTTACCTTCCAATCTTAGCCAGGGAGTAACAAATGTATCTGAGGGCAAAATTCCCATTCCGTGTTTCAGGTATTGGCCTTTTATCCTGCTGCTAAAAGCTACTGCCTGATAGTGTTGCGATTTCAGAGGATTATGGCGATTTAACACCGTCCAGGCGTGCAATCGTTTTTTTTTAAATTGCTTTGTTCTCTAAAGATGATAACATTTTAGACCTTTTATTTACAACTCTTTTAAAGAGTTCATAGCTCTTTGCTGCAGACCATACTTCTGCTAGGCCAAACCTGTCAATTGTAGTAAATAATCTCTGCCTGCTGAATGAGATCTGTTAGTTATTTCCAGCTATACGTTGTGGTTAATGGTGTTCTTCTCAGAGGATTTAAGTCTATGGCAGGAAATGACAAAGGCTACATGCCTCTCTAGTGTCGGCTTTCCATTACAAAACTTCAGCCTAATCTGTGCTGGTGATGTGTAGCTAAGAAATTGAAAGGTTTGTCTTTATATTCTCACTATGGTTGTGCCCAGAATATTTGAATCTTTACCTCGTAGGGCTTTGCTGCCGTATGCCAGGGTAGGCACTACCTTGGCCCTGGCTATTTCTAAGACAGGTCTTCAGCTCTATTGCCAGGGTGATCCCTTTTCTTTTAATTTCCTCCTTCTGGGGTTGGAAAGAGTTGGATAGAGTGGAGTGGTATAGAGACAGTGAAATATCATACAGTGGAGTGCTGTGCAGTGGAGTTGCGTAGAGTAAAGAGGCCTACAATGGAGTGGGGTACCTGTGTACTAGCATACAGTTGAGTGGTGTAGAATGGATTTCCGTGAAGTGCTGTACAGTGGAGTGGTGTACAAGAGAAAAAAATACAGTGAAGTGGCATAAAGAGGAGTGCCATTCAGTTGACTGCCATACAATGGTACAGCATCCAGTAGACTAACATACAGTTAAGTAGCATACCGTGCAGCAGCTTACAGTGGAGTGGCTGGCATATACTCCAGTAGTGTACATTGCAATAGTATACAGTAGTGATGGGTAAAGTGCAGAAGCGCTGAGTGGTGTAGGTTGGAGTAGGGTACAGTGGAGTAGATTACAGTGGAATTGCGCATACTGTAGAGTGGACTACAGAGGAAAGGCTTAGAGTGGATTAGCATGCAGGGTAGTGTCGTACACTGGAGCAAGGTACAGTGGAAAAGCAAAAAGTGGAGAGGATTAAAGGACATGGGTGTACACTTAACTGCCATACAATGAAATAGTGTACGGTAGAGTAGCATACACTAAAATAGCATACACTGGAGTAGTTTACATTAGAGTGATGTACACTGTAGAGGCATACACTGGAATAGTACACATGAAGTGGCCCACAGTGCAGTAGCACAGAGTGGTGTAGAGTGAAGAAGCGTACACTGTAGTAGCTTACAATGTAATAGCTTTCAGAGGAGTAGTGTACGGTGGAGTGGGGTGCAGTGGAGTGGCATAGAGTTGAATATAGTAGAGTTCAGTGGGGTAGAGTATAGTACCAAGATGACAGCGGAGTGGCATACACTGTGTGTCATGCTCTATTGTACACCACCTCCCACTCCACTGTTTTACTGAGCAGTGTGGCATGGCGCAGAATGCTGTATACTTCAGTGACTAGACGTTTGTCTGAGGTCTTTGTCACCAGCCATTTCTCAAAAGAGTGAGATGTCTCTGTGCCCCGGTCGAATGGTGGGATGCACAATCCAGTGACAAACCTGAAGGTAAAGCGTCCATTTAGATTTGGGTAAGGTGTAGTTGAAGCTGAAAGGGAGAAGGCCATCCTTGTCAAACAGATGCCCCACAGAGTGACATCTCCCTCATTGCCATAAAGAGAACGCCGCTTGATCCATGTCCAGCGTAAGATCCGTGTTGCCTAGGAGTGGCACAAAACAAGATGGGAAAGATAATAGGCCTTTACGTGGTATGAACATGAACTGCATCACTGCTCGTCCTTCCCTGGCTTGGGAATGGTACCATAGCAGCATCCAGCATCATGGGTGGGCTAAAATTTGGACCTGCGATAAAATTATACAGCAGAATGGGGGCCAGTATGGAGCAAAAGGTTAATAAAAGAGGGCCAGGAAGCTGTTTTACGCTCCAGCGTCTTTAGGAATTTCTGACGAGCGATAGCCAAAATGAGAGCCGCAACATATGTGCTCCCTTGAGCTAAAGATTTGGACTATCTGGGTTTAGCTCTTGTCCAGAGGACAGCTCTTTGTAAAAACCCCAAAACCCCAAAGAGCGGATGTTATGGGCCCATCCCCTATAACTTCTGAGCCATCTAGGGCTCAGAGGGAGTGTACTCCAGGGCCCTGCCGATGTGCTCTCAGTCTATTAGCTCAGCCCACATCTGTCCCCCCTGATATAATAGGAATGTCGAAGCCGTAGCGCAACATATTAAGCCATGTCAAGGTCAAGGCCAGAGAGCTGGTTCTTACTGATGCCAAATCATTGGGACTCCCATACATTTGTGCATGTGCTCCAGTTCCTGTACTTGCTGGTGGAGGTGCTCTAATTCGGCAAGTCCCACAACAATGTGCGCAATCCGTCTTACATGTTGTATGAGGTCATAATCCTCAAGGTAGATGTCAGAACGCCTCAGGGTCAATGTAGTGTAAAATAGAAGTAACACGTGCTGAAAACAGTCCTGGACTGTTCTTGTACCCCTGTGGGAGATGTCAAAACCTTTTTTGGGAGCCTAAAGCGCTGAAACTTGTTAAGTCTCTACTTTCAGGTGCTATATTTTGTCTGAAAAAAACATTGGAATTAGCCAAGGTTGTTTGTATTTTTTGCGCATTATATTGTTTAGAAGTGCTGTATTCTGTGCATTTTGTACGGCAAATGTGCATGTACGATTGTTTAAATGTCTGTAGTCTAAGACTATTCAATATGAATTTTCCGGTTTAGCTACCGTGTACAATGGATTGTTTATTCATGAGACACCGGTTTCAATTGCGCCCTGGAACTCTACCTGTGTGAGGATTTCGTTCACAGGTTTTAGCTCTATGTTTTATTGGATAATGGGGTTGAGGTTGGGATCTAATTGGTATTACATAATAGGGGGAATCTTTATCCCACCCTACGTAGTTACGATATAACGCAGGTGCCTCCGGCTTAGCCCAGTGAATGGTGTAAACCCCTGTGGCTGGCTGGGAGCTAGGGGCGAGAAAGAGGCTTCAATTACCTCTTCCCCATAAGGGAGATTACAGACGAATTCTGGTGGCCAATCCTTTTCGGCCAGCTAAATATAATAAATGCACTGCTAGTGCACCTGCTTCCCCTTTAAAATTACTTAATATAATTGAAGATACCGTGGCAAAACTGCCCATTAATTGCATCCCCAAGTCCAGGGCCAGGACAGGCCCGTATCTATTTCAAAATCACTTCTACAAGATTGGCAAGTGTCAGTGTACCGTGTACCGTGGTATACAGCATGGCAAATACCGGGCCCCAAGTATTGCAGTTATCTACTGTGGGAACCATCCAAATGGCAAGCACATAGTGAGAATTCTATGTTTATCCTGCGGTCCCATATGGGGAAAAATTGCTTCCAGCGCATTTATTTTTTGAGCTAACCAAACGGAATCTCCTCCCGTTTGGCGGGTACTTTACCCATGATCGAATGTACACTCACAGGGTTAATGCCTTGCATGACTGCATGTGGATGTGCTGGGGCAGCATGTGCTGGGTTAGGATTTAATGTCTCCATTACAAACTGTACTAACAGTCTGTATATTACCGTAATCTCAGCGTATAAGCGATGAACCTCAGCGACCACAAAGGTTGCTGCATCAGGATGCAGTGTATATTTGGCCAGTAAAGATCACGTAGGGCCATCATTACTCAGAGTACCTAAGATAAAGTGTAATAATGTATGTGGTAGGGCACCATAAAGCCAGTTATTATGGTCTTGAGAAGACAGAGGTATCTCTAAGTATGCATAAACTTTGTATTGTGCAGGTATATTAGCAGGTGTGTAGTGATGAAATGTATTAGTGTTCCTATCAACTGCTGGAAAAGTGACCCAAGAATAAAATATTTCTGTTCTGTAGGCTGGATGAGCCTCAACTACAAATGTTACTGGACCCCCCTGGCTTGTGAGGCCATTTGCTAATAAATGAGCAGTGAGGGGTTCTCGCATGTTTGCTGCAATTGGTACCAGTTGTGGGTTTGTCATGGTAATGGTAAAGGTATTTGTTCAGATATAAGGACACAAAATGGGGATTGATCCTCTTAAATTTCGAGCTTGAACAACCTACAGCGTTGGATAGGTACTACCTACCTAGCTGAGGAAGAAATCCTCAATACCACGGATGTCTCCATATATAGTACTGAGGTGCCTTTAGCACACAGTGAGACAAAGATACTCAGGAGGATCCGAAAATTAGTGCTTGACCAAACATTGGATGCACCATGTTGCGTAGGCTCTCATTATCCTAATTATCATGAGGCTACTGGATTTAGAATCACCTGAATTGTGGGGAACTGAGTTCAGTCCCACACCATGTGACAACTGTCAGCCTAATCCAGGTTTTCTGGCTAACTAGCAGCACTTCATCTCTGCCCAAGAGTAGGGATGATTGTGATAACCGGGTGCATGACAGAGATGACTCCTCAGGGGAATCGTGGCCGAACAGATCTCATCCTTTTCTCGCAGTTACATGAGTCTCACATTTGCAAAGACAAACAGAAGCAGAGAATGGTTCAATAAGGTTTATCGAATTAACTGCATCTTAGATAAAATAGCATAAATTCCAATAAATAGGATAATTAAACACGGTAGAAGCAAAATGGTGACAAGAAGAGGGAAATACAAAAAGAGTCCCACCATTCTGTCACTAGGAGTGATATATGTGGTTCCTACCTAAGCTATGTTAGATCACAGCGTGATAAGCCCTAATCCACCCTCCAGGTTTCCCTCCTGGGAAAACATCCTCCTCCTTACCTGAGCAAGAAAGCCTGTTGTCTAGAAAGACACCATCCCCATGTAGGCCAGGGTTCTGGTAGTCTAAGCAAGCAGCTGTAGTGAAGGCAATCAGAAAGTAGTTGTGGTCACCTGGCTGGAATCGCCCTCTAAAGCGTATGGGACAGACAAGTGTTTTATAATAACACTGAGCTGATGCTCTGAGAAAATTTCCCCACATAAGAATGTGTATGTTTCTGTGAATGTTGGATACACAGTGTACCACTTTGCCGGCAACTCTATCTGGCTACAGCCTTGAGGAAAGCACAAAGTGAAAAGAATGTTTTGCTAGGAACGTAATGCTTTTGTAGGCGAAAGAACAACTAGATAAAGAAAATAAAACAGCACCAAAAATGTGGCCTATACTTGAAAAATAAAATGACGCTGAAAAAAATGCAACTGGGCTAAAGTGCAGAGCAGCAGGCCTAGTTGCTAAAATAACATGTCTGAAAACATGGCTAAAATAGCTATACAACACCATGATTTGCCATTACAAGCAACTTTGTTCTGCAGTATTGAGCATACACTTTCCCACATAGCAAAATGTGCAATACAAGCATTTTGTTTCAGAGGGAGCACACAACGCCTGCCCATCATATACTGTACTAAAGGTAATCAACAAGTGGGTGGTCCAAAGCCCCTCTCTCAGTAGTGCTTTATAACAAATAGGATGCAGCGCTGAGAGGTGATGTGTCTTCTCTTTAATCAGCACAGTGTAACAATAATGATAATTATTGCATTTCCTTTCCACTAGATACCTCACACTGAGACAGCGCAAGGCACAACATGCACACATACCTTGTGCTAACCCAGTGCAAGGCAATACAATAGAAGAGGTATTTCAATGAAGTACATTTAGTGTTTGATAGCACAATCAGTAAAAAATGGTTCCATCTCCTGAGTCTTGAGCGCAACAGAATTGTCTGTAACCAGAGAATTGAGATGTACTTATCTGCTGAAACATTTTTTTTAAAAGTCTGTCACAAACTTAGTAGTAGGCCATGCCACAAATCTTAGTTCAGGCCAATTGTAAAGGTAGTTTATGAATGCAAGTGAAAGAAAGGAGCTCCGTGGTGCACCACAAAAAGGTCCAGCTATGTCAAATTCTACCTTTTCGCTGCGGATGGTCTGGTCACTGTACAGGAGTAAGAGTGCTGATTTAACCTTCAACATCCTGCACTATTTACACACTCTTAGTAATCTCTAACCAATCTATTTGCCATTTTATGGAGGAAAGGCCACCAAAACTGTTCTCTAAGCCTCCTCTTCATGGATGACATTCTTTGATGACCTTTATGGAGTACTTTTAAAATCCTCTGCTGGATTGTCCACGGGGACACAAATATGCAATTCCTGAACAAAAGCCTTCTAACCACTTCCAAATCATTGGTTACATTCAAGAATGCTAAAACATCCTCAGGAACATCCGTTTTCCTTGGATATCCATCCACAACACATTTCTTTATTCTGCAATTTAAAGAATTCTCCTTCTTGGACTTTTTACACTTCTTTTAAGGTATTACTTTCAAAACAGAAGAAATGACTTTGCCAAATGTTGCCACAACATCCACATCATTGTCACTATCATGTTCTTCACAGACACTGAGATCACCCAAAGGTAATCTTGAAGGACAATCAGAAGTTACATAATGTTTTCCAGGCACATATTCCACACAAAAGCTATATTCTTGTAATCGAAATACTAGTCTTGAGAACAGGCAGGATCCACTGCCAGTTAACAAAATCCGCACAAAGAATGTACAGTCTGTCTGTAAATGGAATCAAGTGCCCCATTTATAATTCCGGAAATGGTCCACCACCCAAACACATGCTGGCAATTCTCTTTCAGTAATGGCATATCAGCTTTCAGTGTAATTTAATGTACTAGAAGCAAATGTCGTTATATTCTTGTGTCCCCATGATTTGTGATAGCACAGCTCCTACTCTATATAGACCAGCATTACTGTTATTTCATACCATTTCCCCACACTGAAAGAGTTCTAGATAGGAGCTCCTATAATCTATTTTTGATTTGACTAAACACCCTTTCTTGGTCTTCAACTTGACAAACTCAGCATCCTTCCTCAAACCACTGTTATTAGTTCCATTTTGTCCACAAAATTATTGACAATTTTAGCTCCAAACTCACAAACTACAGTGAAAAAAGGAAGTTTCTTCTTGGTATTAGGGGATTTTGCATCTCTTATCAGGGATGTGGATTTTTTTTAAAATACCTACTTGTCCATGGGACAGGCTGCTTCATAAACCTACCTGCCCTTTGGTGTCATGGAGTGTGGTGACAAATTATGGCAGCAATCTCATTATAAAAGAGTTCTGATAACAGCCTCTCCAATTATGCAAGGGCAAATACTATACTAGGGTTTGAATACTAGGAATTACCTTATTTTCTCACATTTCCGCAGATCTACATACTGGGCCTGGAGGAGGCAGTAAGCAATAGTTCCAAGGTCGGAATGTCTTTGAGTCTGTGCAAACCTACTGTTTTTAAAAATGTCAGCAGCTCTTCTCTAATCTTTTCCCATACAGAGAAAGGTTGGAAATCTACTCCTGACAAAGGCAGAAGTAGAAGTTCCTCCAGGGTTGGGAAAAAAGTGGTTTGAGGAAAAGTGAACTTGTAAGCTCTCAACAGATTTTGGTTTGAGCAAATCTAAGCATGCATATTTGCTTGTGCTAAAACAGTTTATAAATATTTTCTAGGAGTACAATTTCCCTGTCCACTTCTGTAAATTCTTGTGAATTCATGAAAGCCATATTTCTGCATGAATGCAAAGACATATACGGTGCACTTTTGTGACTTTAAGAATTGGGCTCCTAATTAGGTCTGTTGTTAATCAAGACCTTTTGTTTATATTAAAATTCTATTTCACTCTCTATCTATCTATCAACTGGCTTTATTGTGAGTTATAGCATTCTGCTCTTTCAGAAGCAGCATATTGGAACACAAAGTAATTTTATTCAGTTCCAGGAACTACTGGGGCAATCTGTGCTTTTGGAGACCAAAAAATATACTTGCTTTTTGCCTTTCTTTGTTACAATGATAAGAGCCTTGCAGTTCCCGCAAAAACAAAGTTTAACAAAAGCAATGTCAATACAAGACATGCATTGACAAAAGCAAAAGACTAACTACCAATTTCGGATCAATTGGCTTTGCCAATGCTTGTTTATTTTCATGTTTCTCATATTGTTGTTGAAACCATTTAGACTGTTTTTCTATTATAGATATTTTTGGGAAATACTAGCATGCATCAACACATTTTACTAAATGATGCTTCAAAGAAATGTTACCTAAAATTTTCCAGGAATTTAGCAAAACGTTTTTTCTCTAGTTGCTCAGATTTTCTTAGCATTTCATTTTAAACGCAAAGAATCACCAGTTCTGCTTAGAAACTTTTGCAAACGTTTGCATTTAATCAGAGAGTATTCTGAGAGCATTATATATAGGCTTATCATGTTAAACTTTTCAAACATGTGTACACATTTTGTTTTACTGGAATCACTGTCCGTAGTGCAGTCCGAGCTTACAACATTTATTTACAGCACTCACCCTAAAAATAAAGGCTTTGCATTAATGAACCATAAATGTAAGTTCAAACAGCATTAACACGGAAACACAAATATTACTTCAACTGCAGACAGTTTCCTTCCCTGTAAAGTGGCAGCCAAGGGGTTTGTGCTGCAGGGGGTTGGGCCTACCTGTCCCAAGGATAAACTAAATATGAAAAATTGTTGAACTTGACTCCAAACAATATGTCTTGGGTGTCAAGCTATAGGAATTCCGCACCCCTGTCTTACAGCTTCAATCAAGAAAGATTTGGGTACAACAACATCTCCTGACAAGGTATGCTTCAAGTACTATACTTCCCTATGCTATACTTCCCTATGGTACAACATACATTGTTGCCCTTTCAATGTCATCCCATGTTTCTGAAGGCGCTCACATACTTCTTTTAGATGTTCCTTTTTTTAACTCAAACAAATTAGTATATCATCCTGAAAGAATGTCGCATAACTTTCAATGGCTTTGAGAATATAGAACTTAGTTCTTTGAAATACTGGGGCTAAGCCAAATGGCATTCTTATGAATTGATATAAACAAAAAGGTGTCAGAAAAGCTTTTTGTCTTGATTCAGGGATCGATATATAACTTGGTGGTATGCTTAGCATGAATCTATGGTGGAAAACCAGTATGCTACCATTCACGGTAGAAATCATTTCACTGAGGTTAGGGAGATGATGACAATTGATAACAATACTACAGTGCAATGCTCTTAGGACCGCACATAACCTTATGATGCATCGTCTAGTTCAGTCACCCTGACCCCCCCTTAATTAAGTAATCTGGGTAGTTTTTCTAACTCATTACATGCACTCAAAGGTACATTCTTCAATTTAATTTAGAAGAGTGGCATTCTTCTTCAACTTTATGTGATCTGAAATTCCCTTCAAGAATTGTAGGTGTTCAGCAAAAATTTCTGGAGATCGCTCAATTAAACAATTACTACCATCAGGCTCTCTTAAAACAAATACTTGATGTTTGCCTCTGCAATTTAGTTTCCTAACTTCCACAAATCCTTCCATCCCAGTACATCATCTCCTGTGTTAGCTATGTACAGTTTTACATCTACAGATTTTTGCTTAGATTTAAGGTCCACTTCGATGTCTGACGGTTCCAGAATCTGCAAGTAGCTCTAAAGTCCTGCCTAAAATCTCAACCTGACAATTTGGCAGGGAAGAACTTTGCAACCCACAAACTTTATGTTGTTTAGACTCTTTAAGTACCAAAACAAAACCTTTTTTCATTTTCATTGCACCCACATTCATTGCTTTCTTGTCCAGTTCT
Source organism: Pleurodeles waltl (assembly GCF_031143425.1). NCBI lineage: Eukaryota > Metazoa > Chordata > Amphibia > Caudata > Salamandridae > Pleurodeles > Pleurodeles waltl. The sequence continues at coordinate 1,420,606,296 of NC_090444.1, forward strand.
TGTTTCTTCATGCTCACAAGTCCAGGCAGTGTTACCTCTCTTCGTCTTACTACTTCTTGTGTCTCTGCACACGTTAGCAAAATGGCCCACTCTACCACATATTTTGCAATATTTTCCTACAGCAGGACAGAATTTTGAGTTTTGCTGATTATCGTTTCCTTACCTTTTGATTCTTGATTGATACCCCCTAACTGGTTTCAAGCCCCATTAACATTGAAAACTTCGGTCCCCCTGAATCCACTCTTATCTTTATTAACTGTGCATATTAATTTCTCAGACAGTTATAGTATCTTGTAAACTGGGATCACCTAGTACCCATAACTGTTCTTGAAATTTCTTACTCTTAACACGCACTATAATGTTATCTCCTATCATTTTATCTCTCATAATGCCAAAGTTGCATGATATAAATAATGCTAGTAACAACGTTAAGTATTCATCAAAGGTTTGCCTTTCTTGTTTTGCTTTGGATTGCAATTTGTAACAATATAATGCTAGTCTAACAGGCTTAACCCTCACATCGATTCTATGCATTGCTTTCTCGAAAACATCCAAATCCCCACTACCTTAGGTCGTGATACTCTAGGCAATGTGTGAAAAACTACTTGGCTTAAATATGTTATTTTTTTCCTTTCAGTAGACATTCTTCAATTGCTCTCATAAAGGTTAAAACATCTTAATTTTATCTACTCCATTGTGTAGGAGGTTCCCTTCACTTTAAAGAAATTTTGATGGTGGGTTGAACTGCATTGTTTTACCACTAGTCCTACAAAACTTGAAATTAACCAAGATCAACTGCAGAATAGTGTTGAGAACTCCTCCAGCGAAAAACTTGAGGATGTCTCCATCAGCTTTTGAAAAAAAGTCCCTGTGAGTCTGGAAGCACCACCTCCTAGCAGGACATGCCTCTGTTGCTTTTGTGTAACACCTAGGTCTGCTGGATACGTCAGCTCTCAGCAGAATATACTTCCATGAATGATGTTTCCAGTGAAAATATATGCAGTTCTTTGTCAGTGGAACAAATGCCATAGTGCATGTATCCCTACTGCCATCTCCTATGCTGAACTTGCAGCAAGGCCTAATTTTAATCACCACCAGTGTAACAAAGAGAACACTGTGTCCAGAGTAGAAGCATCTTCTCTTTAAGCAGCATCAACAGTCGAACGTACTTTTCAATGCACATGTTTGACTGAGCTAATGCGAGGGACAAATTACAAACATACCTCACGCTAACCGGGTGTGACAAAAGTAGAAAATGTACTGAAAAGAAGCACTTAGAATATATTAGGCTTTTTAAGTGCACTTTTTCTAATAATCTCAAAGTCCTAATACAGCTAATACAGCCAGGCCAAATGTAATTGCTTACTATGTGTCCGTGGTAAATTCATGTGTCAGACCAGGTTGAAAGGAGGGCAAACATGAGACTAGGGGCCAGATGTAGGTAGGTATCCGATTGCGACTTGCAATTTGCGAGTCATAGCGACTCGCAAATTGCAACTCGCAATCCGAGATGCAGAAAGGTGTCTCAGACACCTTCTGCGACTCGCTATGGGGTCGCAAAGACCCACCTCACGAATATTCATGAGGTGGGTCGCAGTTTGCGACCCCATAGCGAGTCTAGGCACTCACGGGGTTGGTGGCCTGCTGGAGACTGCAGACCACCATGTCCGTGACTGCTTTTTTAATAAAGCAGTTTTTTTTTTCTCTTTGCAGCCCGTTTTCCTTAAAGGAAAACGAGCTGCAAAAAGAATAAATTCTGAAACCATTTGGTTTCGGTTTTTTCAGAGTAGGCAGCCTGCTCTGAAAAAATATTTTTGTGGGCATTTACAAAGGGGAAGGGGTCCCATGGGGACCCTTTCCCTTTTGCGAATGAGTTACCATCCACTTCAGGTGGATGGTAACTGCGAGTCGGTTTGCGACGACTTTCGCGGTCACAAAGCAACTCTACATCGCGATGCGGTCGCAAATAGGAAGGGAACACCCCTTCCTATTTGCGAGTCGGAATCACATTTTGCGAGTCGGTACTGACTCGCAAAATGTGATTCTGCATCGCGTTCAGCCTTTTGCGCCTCGCAAACTGCGTTTTTCACCGTTTGCGAGGCGCAAAAGGCTTCCTACATCTGGCCCTAGGTTCCTTGTGGCACAGAATAGGAAATCCCATCCGCCACTTCCCAGGATGATGGCCAACAGGTGACTACGTAAGTAGCCCCTGCCTCCACCTAAACCGCTAGAGAATGCGGCCTAGCAAAACTTATACTGCGACACGGTTTACAACAAGCCCTGGAGTCAGTGTGAGGAAATTGTGGCTGCATGCATCCAATGATCAGAGCTGCCACTTGCCTGTGTTTTTTACATGCATGACCAATATTTTAATGTCCAAGACGGTGCAAAAATTAGGGAAATCTCAAAGCCAGTATGCTTTCCCCTCAACGAAACATACTTTTAAACAGTAGACATAAAAAGAAACCTTACCACTGATATCAGATATTCTGTAATGGGGACAATTCAATTTTGTTACAACCTGTCCTACCACATTTCACTAAATTTAGTTAATGTACAAGTTTTCATAGAGTATCAATTTAACACAAAGTATTAGTTAGTAGCATCCAACTCAAAGCAACTTTGTTAGCACCAATGATACTGTGTAATACTTGACAACCCAATGGATTCAAGCAGTAGGATACTATATTACAGCAGCTGTAATATAGTATCCTACTATCGATGTATCACTCCCTTTGTACAGCTGAGTGAAATCCTGCCTTCTGTGACATTCACTGAGGAATAGTTATGTGCGATCGAAGAGTGATGCAATGTTGCAAGAGGTGATAAAGTATATTTTGGAGGGATGACCTGTGAGAGGTAGAATTTCTGCAGATGCAGAGAATTTCCAGCAAGTGGGAATAGAATTGTCTGTGATGGGGAAGTGTTGTTGAGAGGGGAGTTATTGGTTGTGCCAACAGAACTTAGAGAAAATGTTGTGAAGCTGGCATACGAAGGTCCACTGGCATGAGTGCCATCAGGGCAGAACATTGGTGGCTTGGTTTGGCCTATGAGATGGAGCATTGTGTTAGAGATTGTTTGCTGTGAGTTTAGAGTGACAAGTTTCAGAAAACAATGAAATATTCCCCTGTGGTTTCGGAGCAGTCTGATAGTCCAAGGAAGAAGATTGCTATTGTTGTCATAGGCCTGTTTATCAATTGGGGTAAGTTTCCCAAGTATGCCATTGTGGTCATAGATTATATTTTTCGATGACCTGGGGTAAAGTTCACAGAGCATGTCACATCCAGGAAGGTGACTGATTTTTGAACAATTTATTTCATATGAAACAGGAGCCTGAGGTAATTGTTTCTGACAGTGCAGTTCAGTTAGTTTATGAAGAAATGAAGGAATTGCTGGTGACATATGGGATTGAGTATGTTCGGTCATTGGTTTATTACCCCAAAAGCAATCGTTTTGTTGAGAGATTGAACAGATTGCTGAAAGATGGTTTACAATTGGCTTTGGAGTATGGGGTGGAGTGGAGAAATGCCATGAGGTAATTAGTCTTGTCACACCACATCTCATAGCACGACTGGTGAGTCCCCATTTGAGGTGTTGAGGGGCCGCAGATCATGTGCACGGTATGGAGAAGAGGAAGATTGCTTTGGAGCGTGCGACTGCTGGATATTATGCAGGCGATTGGGTTCAAGTGTTGAAAGGATGCAAAGCCAGTAAGTGTGAATCCAGATTTTCGCATCCACTTCAAGTGAGACAAGTGAATACGTATAACCTTCAGTTCAGTGATGAAAATGTTTGGAATCGTAATAAAGTGGTGAAGATTCCAGATTGGGTTAAATGGGTGGAGGAGATCCCTGATTCCAATGCGAAGGGTTTGATTCTGGGAGATAAGTCAAGAAGGAATGGAGATTCAATGGTGCTTTGCATTTTTATGAAGCTTTAAAGATCTCATTTTGTCTTAAGATTATGTTAACATGATTACAATCAGTTCCTCTGTTAATACATTAGGTAATTTATAAAATGTAGTGGTATGTTCCCTATGTTTTTGTTTCTATTAATTATTGATCTTTTTGTTTTGTATTTTCTTTTCAACTTGATTTATAATATCTTCTAGTATGAAATGTTCTGTTATTAGGTGTGCTGTATCTTTCTTTATGTTATTGGAATTGTTTTGGGTTTAAGGTGGGAGAACTGTTTTATTTGGCATTATCTGGAAAGTAGAGGGTGTTCTGTTCTGGAACCAATGTAGCGGCAGTGAGAAGTTGGCTCCCTCCTGGTCAGAGTTAATTTAATAAAGCTCTTACCTTGTTCTTCCCACTGTCATGATTTAATGGTGGAACTCACACAACTTTTCAGTGGTGTCTCCTATTAGCCTCTGTCGACTTAATAAGTGCTTTCACAAAAGCTCACACTTCTGGAGAGACAGCTGAAGTGGGCTACAGTGAAACAGAAAAGAGCTGCTGCAAAGAGAGGAGAGAGCAAAACATAGATAGGCGAGAAGAGGAAAGAAAGCAGGGACTGAATGGAAAGGGGATGGAACATTCTAGTGGAACTTCTAGTAGACCTTAGCAGCAGCTACAACATTGCAGTGCTCGCTGAATGCCTTCTCTCTGTCAAACACTGGAGTAACCTCAATGGTCTCTGCCTAAACAATGATAAGACAGAAATCCTAATACTAAATGATTACAAGTCGCCTCTTGTAAATATCTCTTGCCATTTTTCACTTGATCAATCGCTCCTCAAGTTGGCATGGTGTGCAACCTTTGAGTCTTGTTCGACGCACAACTATCTTTCAGGGCTAAAATCCAAGTGACCATCAAATTGACAAACTATCCTTTAAATGCCATATATAACATCAGCCGTCTCCTACCCATCTAACATGGAAAACTAGTAATCCAAGCAATTTGGCATATCAAGAAAATACTGTTGCAAATACTTAAATCTCCCAAACACAGACACTGTAAAACAAAAACACATCCAAAAATTAGCCATCCCAATCATCTTTGGACAGAAGAAAAATGACCATGCCTCCTCCGTCTAGTCACAGGTATCTTGGCTAACCATTCTACAACAAATACAACTCATGGGCCTCATTCTTACATAGAAAGCCAACAACACAGAAACTCCTGGATACCTACAAGATCTCTTCAAGTTCAAGCAAACATCAACTGTACTATGTCCTCATTAGAGAAGAAACTGATCATCCTCAAATGGAGAATAACCAGCTTTTGGAGGCAAACCTCTGAAGGTGGCTAGAGGAAAACTCTGTAACAAGCTTCCCATTGAAATCAGTTCACTGCATGACTTCACAGCCCTCAAAAACTCCCTAAAACAATGGCTACTCTCAAGACAATAATTACCCATCAATGTTACTTCAGTAAGCCTGTAACCAGACCTCCTGCATTCTTCCCTATACTATCACACCCATAAGAACTCTACTGTATCACTGCATGGTTCCGTCAAACTTTCCACAATAAAATGAAAAATCTCCGGATCAAGAATACCTTTCAATCACTTATCCATTCTGTCTGCATATCATGCCACCACTTTAATTCTCCATCCACAAACCCTGCTTACCACCTTTGTCCACATTCGCCCCCGTTAAACAGATCACTACTAAGATAGGCATATCTTAGCCATATCCTCCCATCCTTTAAATATACTGCTTCTATGATACTTGTATTGTTTACTATTATCAGATTCAACTTGCTTACAAAAGAAACTGATTTGCATTGTTTCTTGTATTTTTTACTATTGTCAATCTTCAACTTGCTATCATAGCAAACTAATCTGTCTGTCAAATCTATGTGCTGTGCCACGAAGCTGGACCCCTGGAATTTGCTGTGCATTAATAATGGTTATAAATAAATAAATATATTCAGACATAAAGGTGATAATCTAAGGGTGACAATAAAAGTGAAAAAATGAGGTGGAGTGAAGATAGAGATTAGAGCAAGGCTAGATGGGATAAAAGGCAGAGCAGAGAGGTTAGGGAGGTATGTTGTGCCTGTGGTGGAAGTGGGCTATATCTGCTTTACAAAAAGGCTGCACCTTTGTTTTTACAAATTAGGCACTGAGTAACAAACGAAGAGAAGCTGTCCTACTGCTGCACGAAACAACTTTGAGGACATATTTGGGAACTCTTAAATTTATGTTGTGCCCTTCATGAGGTGCATATGTTGTGCTTCGATATTTTCTCACCAGTTTACATAGACTATATAGACTTCTGGTAAGGATAGAAATTTCCCGCTTTAAAAGCCTCTAAAAGGATAGTCCTGAAATTGGTAAAACAAAGTGCATGATACTCATCTACTTTGCACCTGAGATAGTTAATTGAGGAACTCTGTAAAGATTTATATATGTTTACATTATAATCTACTTGGTAGTATACCTACGATAACAGAAATTGTTTTATGTATTGCAAATTGAAATCTGTCAATGATGGCTGAACAGCTTTGACTAGATCTTGACCTGGTTTAAAGTATAATAAATCTGATGGCGAAAAATCTAATTAGGATTAACAAAAGAGTGAAGATCATTGACAACACCTCTCAATGATTGTGAAATAGCTCTCCCTTAATGGAAGGTACAAAGTTTTTACAAAACGTTATTAGTCAGTCATTTAGAGTTACTTCTTTAAATGGTCTTTCTGGAAATGGGAAAAAGAGGGGAGTATTTTAGGGCAAGTAGCAAAAAATTAACAAAAAGGTACTGGGAACAGGGAAGGCTTAATGTTGCAAGAAAGAATTGTGCACCTGAACACACAGTGTGAGAGGGCGCAAAGGGTAAGACTGCCAGATATTTTGGGTGATTTAAATCAAGATGGGGCCAGTTCATTTTGTTGACAGCTCACAAAGCTTTTAGCCGGACCATAGAGGTTAATATCCACATTGTGCTATTGCTTTGATATCTACCTCCAATAACATTGATTCAAATTGCTACAGATATTTTAAAATGACTCAGGCAAACCAATGATCAATGGTCAGTGACAGACATTTTAAAATGACTGTGAGTCAAACTAATGGTTCAGGGATAGCATAAAATATTGGGCCACTTTCAAGCTACTGATCTTATATTAGGATATTCCATCTCAAATCAAAAAGTCCAGGACATATTTTGTGATGTTGTTATAATTGTATAGACTACCAAAAGTCCTTCTTTAGAGCATTCAGCTACAACTTGTTTTTAAACAGTCCAACTTTTATGTTATTCACGATATAGCCTAAAGTGGGGAATGATGTCCTCTGGGCTCTTTTAGAAACCTAGCTACAGCTTTAAATCCAGTGAATGAGAGTATAGGTAGGCCCCCAAGTGGACTAGTGTGAAAATGTAAAAGAAGCAGGGACAAAGCAGATCCCAGCTGACCTCCAGCAGAAATAAGGTATTCACCTTGTAACCCTATTGACAGTTGGCCAGAAAGATAGAATATCATTCTGAGGTAGTCTCTGTCTCCATGTGATCATTGTCAGTCTATCCAAAGGAATAGAGTGAGGCAACACCATAAAAATCTAGTGACAAGAATACACAGGCGTGTGACTCTATGGTATGGTACCAGCTGATGATCATCTGTGCTATCTCTGCACTGTGGCATGACGTGCAACCTGATCAACATAGAGCTCAGCTGATACATCGGAGTTCAAAGCTTTTCAGATAACTTGCTATCCGTTCAATAGCCTTAATAATACACTGGAAGTTAGACTTTTTCCAAAGGCCGTTTTGGGATCTTTGCATCTAACAAGAAATTATGTGTGTCATAGATCGATTCCTATCATAAGGGAAAGACTGGCACATTGAAAACCATACATGCTTCCATCAAAGCAGGGAGGCTGTGATCAGCTGTCAAGGGCAATGTATTGAATGTTTGAATATGTATCTTATACTTTCTCAATGGTAACTTTGGAAAAGGTGAAAGCAGGCTCACATAACTATTGCCCTTCTCATTCCTTCCACTGTGCAAGTGAGATAATACTGGGGATGTTCGTTCTAGCAGTACCAATTCTTGCAAATAATAGTTGTGGATTACCTGTACTCCTCTGCTTATGCGTTCTGTGAGAGGATGGTACAGCGTATGTGTTCTTTTACAGTTTATCTCTAGTTTGATAACTTGTGAGTAATCATATATAATGATGTATACCATCTGTAATAACCGAAAGTGAGGGTATATTTTGTCTGGACCATAAGTTCTTCCTTCTTTGCACTTGTTGAAGGGGAATGACAAATTGTTACGGCTAGTGAATGTGCTCGCCTAATGCTTATTAGCGTCTGTGTGAAACTATTCTCCTGGTCTTATTTACAGTGTGGTCAGTTTGTGCACTTGAGCAATACTGCCCATCATGACGGCAACTACTTCATATGATTCCACCAGAGGGCATTGCAATCACAGGAGAAGCATGAGAGGGTGACTGCTGCACAAAGACTTGTCTGGATTCTACACTGGTAAAATGTTTTTTTGACTATCATTTCGAACATTCAGATGTGCACTCCAACTGACTTTTCAGGACAACCCAAGAGTAACATTACAGGAACCCTCTAGGACTAACACTTTGATGTACTTTCTACTCATGTGAAATGTCTAAATAAGCCTACAGAAACACACTGTTTACTCCACATGCCCCTTTGATCATTATAACTAAAAAATCTGTAGCATTCTTCTCAAGACTGGATATACGCATGCCTCAACACTCTGAATACAGAGCCTTTAAGTGAGGGGCCATCACCTTATGCTTGTCCTGGTAGGTCCAGAATACTGGCAAGGACCTAGAGGCTAAGCACTCTCTTTTATTTAATGAAAGAACCTTAGGTCCTACACTGTAGTGAAAAATATGCTGCCAGTTAGAATCAGACTACAGCCAAGACTAATGTGACCAGAAGTCCCAGATTTGCCCGGACAGTCCCGGTTTTCCGATGACTGTCCCGGTGTCCCGACACTTGTTTAAAAAATACACAGATGTCCCGGTTTTGGGAAAGGGTTGGGTGAGCACCCAAATTTATCACTGTGTACTGTGTTCACACTGGCGCTCTTATGACACCAATGACGAGTATTGTTTAAAAAACTCTCCTGCTGCGCTGCTTGGCTTAATTCAGCCAGCACAGCAGGATTTAATTGGGGGGGGGGTGCAAATAAGCCCACCACCCGAGGCCAAAATAGCAAAGCGCCCATTGCAGCACACTGGAGCATGGCCGAAGGAGCCTTTAATTTTCATGCTACAGAGGTGTGTGTTTTGGTAGCATGAAAATTAGACTTCCTTGGCCATGGTGTGATGTATATCTGTATATATATATATATATATATATATATATATATATATATATATATATATATATATATATATATATAGACACTGGGCAGTGCAGTGTCAATATTTAGTCCTATTTCTATGTCCATGCCTGTCCCGTTTTTTTGTTCAGAACATCTGGTCACCATAGCCAAGATGCCAGCGCTTAATTTGAGAAGGTTTTTACAGATGCTCAGCACTAGCACTTAATTCTCAACACTACTGCTTATGTCCATCACATTGCGGTGTTGTTTGTCGGTTTCTGAGGTCAGCACATCAAAGTATTTGCCATTTCAAAACAATTAAAAATTACCAATACCAACACGTTCGTGCCATTCTTACAGCTTTGAATGCAAAGGATAATGCAAATTGTTACAACTGTAGGAGTGCAATATGTTGTATTGATACTGGCCTTTGGTATTGTTAGCATAGGTAATGGGTGATACAAGCTACAGTGCCCCCCTGAAAAATACCTTGCACTGTGTCACTTATGTTGTACAAATTAAGCACTGCGAGACACTACGCATTCAGCAGCCTGTCCGTTTCTGTTGAATATTGTAGATCGTATTCGAAGTGAGCCTAATTTTCTCATTTGCGCTAAAAGGGACCAGCCTCAACGATTACTTCTAAGCATTCTACTTTTGTCAATCTATAATTGGTCAAAGAAGTAGTACTCTACTGTACAATAATCAAACCTGTAATCGTTTTCCCGGAACGCTTCCGTTATCTGTCACTGTGTTCATCTTCCTCTTGTCACTTAAGCTAGTTACCATCTCAGAAGTCTTTGGCATTGTGTCGTTCTGGCACCTCGAAACATGGTCACTCCCCACATATGTTGCCTGAAATTTAATAAATACATAAGGAGGTGACGGCAAGTGTGGCTTGGGTGCTCAAAGAGCAAGCCCGACAACGGCACTGAGAAAGTTACATTTACCCACAAACGCAAAAATACACAGCAGATTCTTAATGTTCAAGTATGTGATGCCATTTAAATAAAACATAATTGCAAACAAAACCCAGAAAATAGGCTTAAATGGTATCAGCTTATTAAAAATGGAGCTGTCTGTAGTCAAAAAAATTAAGGATGCACGCTATCACTTGTGGCGGATTTAACAACTCATTTGGTTTATTTTCTACCATCAACAAAAGTTTTTAAAAAACTGTTGTAGTTTAATGAGCTGACAAAACTACAAAATACCAGTGTTCAAAGTGATGGCCGTTAAAAAACCTAGCTTGTCTGAGCACCACACACCTGACATTGGACGTATTGATAACTCGCTCTGAGGATTGTTTATGAAGTTACTAGAAGTGGTTTAATGAACTATCTATCTATCTATCTATCTATCTATCTATCTATCTATCTATCTATCTATCTATCTATCTATCTATCTATCTATCTATCCGTCTGTCTATCTTTAAAGTTCTTAGCAGAAGGGTGACGTGTACTCCAGGGGCAGCTTATTGTGCTTTATCAGTACAAAGCCAGGTTGAACACCATGATGGCTATGTACTTGACGCTTTTTAATCCTGCCAGTGACTTGACAGTAGTAGAACACTGTCATTTTCGGTTTCTATTTCCCATGAACACTTGTGCACAGATGCAAAAAACATACTTAGCAGTTTGAGAATAGAAATGAAACATCCTTAAAATAACGACTGAAAGAAATAAACAGTGCTTAATTTTAACCCGGGGTTCCAGATGGAGTCACTAGCAATTATGCTTCCTCGAAAACTTTGATCCATAGCAAATGCGAGAAAACCCCAAAAGATGGAAAGAATGACGACGAGAAGAGACGGAAACACGGCGAAAAAGGAACAATGCAGGAATGAGAAAGAGCAATCGAGAGAGAAATAAAGAGGCAGGGAGTGTCTGGTGGTGGACTAAAGAGAAATAAAGTGGAATTAAGAAATGATGCAGTCTCTTTGACACCCTGACCTTCAATAGCGCCGTCCGCAGGCTTCTGGGCAAATTCTGGGGCCGGCAATGTATTATTTTCAAAATTAAGCACTGCTAATAAGTGCGCTCCCATAACAAAAACATACTTCAACATGTAATGGCGGAAAAATAATTACATGTTAAATGTAATTCTCTCTTGCTTGATGATAATATCACATCAAACACAAGTGGGCAAATATACCCAGCTCAAAAGACATAGCACCCTACTGCATCAAGGAGGATACATACGCTAAACAGCAAAACAAACCTTGATGCTCAATTATAATCAGATAACCTTTACCATAAAATATTTAGCAAAGAAGGCCTTTTGTGTTGGACTTCGTGCTATTTGTAAATATATCAAGGTGAGTTGACATTGGGGTCTTAAGTATTTTAGGTTTGTGTTTTTCTTCCTGTTTGTGATACAGTACAAAATGCTAAATATGTTTTATATTTCCGTACTCGAGTTTTCACAGTTAAAAGGAACTGTTTTTAATTTGCACAAGGGCTCTTTTTATGGTTGAAATGCATCCTTCCGAATCTAACTTTGCACAATTAAAGCACAATAAACGTCTCATGTAGTCCAAGGGTATGCTTCTCTCTTCTTCAACGAATTTTGGAAATATGAGCTGACGTTTTTTACCCTGCAAAGGCAGCCAACAACTGGCGCTGACAGGAACTTGGAGTTTCAGCTTTGTTTTGAATAAATTATTAATAAAACAAAGGACAATGGCACGGGTCAGCAAATGTATGCGATTTCGTGGTTTCATTAATTTCGTAATAATTATGAATTTACCACATCTGTCATTAAATTTGCACATATCAACAAAAACGTTTTAAATCAAAAGGATCAAAACAATACTGCCACTGAATGTGCTACATAATGCCAGATCATTTATTTTCTTGTAGCATAATTTATACCCGCACAGGCTGCAACAGTGCATCAATCCAGCTACTGAGTTTAAAACCCGCTGGCCACAGCCTTCCGCCATGTTTAGCAGGTGGTCGCCGCAGGGCATGCCCCAAGATCCCTTGCGCTGCCAATCGACTCTTTGCCCAACCTTTGTCCATTCGAGAGGGGGTTGGCCAATTTTTTAATTTATTTATGTACTTATTTATTTTTGTGTTTTGCTTTTTTGAACCCTAAAGAAATTGCAGTTCCTTGTTGGGCATACTGTGATTTGTATTTTTTTAAAATAAAATTGTTAGGATTTATGAACCCCAAACCTCTGTTTGCGTACTCTAAAGTACCTGTTTGTGGTTCTGGATCTTCGAATCATGACTAGGGTACAGTAAAAGCTCGAGTTTACATTTCTTTTATGCTTTTTTTGTTTTTCAAATTAGGTGGGTCCCTCTGGGACTCCCCATTACACGGGCCAAGGGTCAAGGTGTACTTACCCTTACCTCTTGTGTTCCCTTTTAATATCTTTTAAGGTTCAGGTATTGATTCCCACATCCTATAACGGCAGGTGAAACAGACATTTTTGTTGGCTAAGGCTGGTTAGTCCTCCTCACTGCGCACCACCGAAGGTCATGAGCAGAACGCAAAAGCTGTGCCTATGTGTTTGTGTACAGCTCTCTTTCTCCCAATGCCCAGGGTCTCCGTGGGAGCACGCAAGCTGTTCATAAGTAATTTAAAAACAAAAGATGGGATTGCGGCAGCCACTGATTTAAAACAAGCATTGCCAATAGGTTTCACCTGTGCAAGAGCTATTGGCTTTGCCAACATATTTTAACCATGTTGCACACTAACATGGCTGCTGTTCAGCATGTTTAAAAGTTAGTGGGGTAAAGGAGAGTGGTGTGGAGTGGAGTTACGTAAAGTGGGGTAGAGTGGAGTGTTATGGAGTGGCATGAAGTGTCATAAATTGGTGTAACGAAGAGTTGAGCAGAGTGGAGTGGAGTAAAATGGAGTGTCACAGAGGTAGCAGAGTGTTGTAGATGGTAAGAGAATAGAGTAAACTAGAGCTGAGTGGCACAGAGCGGAGTAAAGTGTCAGAGTGGAGTAGAGTGACCTAGAGTGGAGTGTGTAGAGCAGAGTGGAGTGGCATAGAGGGTGCTGTGTAGAGTGGAGTACAGTGTTGTAAAGAGTAATGGTACAGAGCAGTACAGATTGTAGAACAGTGTGACAGAGTGGAGTAGTGTAGGAGAGTGGAAAGGCGTGGAGTAGAGTGGTGTAGAATACACTGGTGTGGCATGGAATGGAGAGGCATAGAGGGGAGTGGCGTAGAGTGAAGTAGTATGTTGTAGAACAGAGTCAAGTAAAGTGGCATGGAGTGGGATATGGAGTTGTAGTGCGCTGTAGAGTGGAGTAGTGTTGTAGAGTAGCATTGAGTGGAGTAGCATATCAGAGTGGAGTAGAGTGTAATGGAGTACAGCGTCAGAGTGCCAAGTATCATAGAGTGTAGTGTTGTAGAGTGGAGTAAAGTGGCATAGAATGAAGTGGCATACAATAAAGTGGTGCAGAGTAGATTTGTCTTGAGTAAAGCGGTATAGAGTGCATGGACGTAGAGTGCAGTGACACAGAGTAGAATGACGTAGAGTGCACTGGCGTAGAGCAGAGTAGTGCAGAGTAGAGTTCAGTAGTGTAGAGATTGTTTCAGAGTAGAGTGAAGTGGCACAGAGTAAAGTGCTCATTGTGGAGAGGTGCAGGGTAGAGTGCTGAGATGTAGAGTGGCATAGAGGGCAGTGGTGTAGAGTACAGTGATGTAGAGCACAGTGGCATTGAGTGCAGAGGTGCAGAATAGATTAGAGTGGTGCTGCAGAGTGTAGGAGCATAGAGTAGAGTGGTGTAGAGATGAGTGGTATAGAGTGCAGTGGCATAGAGTGCAGTGGCATAGAGTAGTGCAGAGTAAAGTGGTGCAGAGAGCAGTGGTGCAGAATGCAATGGTGAAGAGTATAGTAGTGCAGAGTAGGATAGACTGGCATAGATTGCAGGACTGTATAGCGCAAATAGTGGCATAGCATCGAGCAGTGTAGAGTGCCGTAGTGCAGAGTACATTGGTGTTTAGTTCAGTGGCAGAGAGTGCAGTCTGCAGAGCAGAGTGTCGTAGAGTGCACTGACAGTGCAGTGGCATAGCGTAGAATAGTGCAGAGAAGAGTGGCACAGAGTAGAGTGGCACTGAGTAGAATAAAGTGGGTAGCATGCAGTGGTGTAGCGCGCAGTGGCATACAATGTTGCACAGCAGAGTACAGTGGCGTGGAGTGGTGCAGAGTAGTTGACATACAGTGAAGTGGCTTAGGGTGCATTAGTTGTGAGTAAAGTATGCAAGAGGTGTGTTGTTGATGGGTGCACACTGAAGAGGATTGTTAAGTTGTGGGGATGTAAGTCAAATCCTGTCATGAAACAGCAAACTTTGTATGAAAAAGTATTATTATTAAAAGGGTCTGGTAATCAGACTCGCTGACTGCAAACAGAACGATCATGAGATGTTCACTAAAGTGTCACATTAAGTAAAAGTCAACAGTGCTTTGACAGAAGAACATAGACATGAGTATTTGTTTGGCACTACCACACAATGTGCATGCAACTCCTTCCTGCAGGCCTCCATGGGGAGAGTAATCTTCATTCCTCTTGCTTTTGTATAAAAGCTCTCACTTTGAAATCATTAAAAGGACCGTAAACACCAAGCTCCATTGGAAGACAGAGCCTAACATTTGACCTTTGTGTTTAAATGTACAACAACTGTGACAAGATAAGAACAAGATCTAAATGCCTGTTTACAGAGAGTGAGATCTCAGAAGGATACAGTAAACAAGATCTGGGCAACGGAAGGGCGGAACTCAAGCTGGACAGCCTAAAATAAATAGAGGCAGCAAAGAGAAAGCGAGAAAATGTGAGTTACAAACCACAAAGCCAATGGTAAGCAATGTGCAGAATGCATTCCCATGGAAGCTTTCTGAAAGTCCCCAAGACGTCTTCAGCAAACAAGAATAGTATTAAGTACTACACAGAGAGTGAGGCAGAGGTTGTATGTGTCAAGGATGCTGAGTACAGGAGCAACAACAGTTTTTTTTATAGTCTCCCAGTTTCTCTAACTGGATACTGACTGCTGAATCCAAATGCCTGCAGTAGCAGAGCACGTGTTGCTCAAGAAATGGAACAAGGCCGTGGGAGAAAGTCTTTTCAGAAAGGAACAACAAATATAAGAGAAAGAAAGGAAGAAAAATGTTCCGAATCTGCAGGCACACCTTACAAACACAGCAAACACGTTCAATTCATTTTATTCATTAAATACCTCACACAATAAAAACTGCAGAAATGCATTGTGCTTTTGTAAAACTTATGAAAAACTGAGTGATGCTCCAGAACTGCTACACAGACGAAATCACATTTACGAAAATTGTCAATCAAAGCAAATAAACTCCAAAAGGAGGACATGAGGAGGACTTTGTAAGAAACGGGATTGTTATTTGGGGTTAGCGTCTAACCACCTCAAAGAATAATTTAACTTCTTGACTGGGTGAATTGTCAAAGTCACAAAAAATACCTTGAGCTCAACCCCTGTGTAAGTATGACACAGAGGAGGCAGGCCGAACTTTGAGCAATGAGCAAAGTATTCATTCAGTACCAAAACAGTAAGGAAGTCAAAACAAAAAATTAGAAAAATAGAATAAAATGTAATAAACAAAATTGCATAAAAATGACAAAAATCAATAAGATCAGGAGATATAAATTTAAATCATTTTGAGTTGAAATAGCACCAAAAAGCACAAAGCAGAAATGGCAGTCTATGGAAGCAGTAGAAAGGACCTAGACGCGATTTGAGGCTGACCACGATAGAGCCCAGGTTGAATACAAAAGTGGATTGATCACAATGAAAAGTCTGGCAGCCAAAAGTTTGAAAACAATTCGAGTCCCACATTTGAAAGGGACGTTGTCATTGTTTTGAAGAAAAGCACTGAAGCTTCTTCTAAGTCCCAAAGCTGAAAATAACTTTTTGAGACAAATAATCCTCCCTCACGGGCTGCTGCTGAAATTGTAGCCACAGCTGTGGAACTGAAGGTTGGACGGTCAAGCAGGTTCTTCCAGCTTAGATCTCTGGAACTTTCTTGCTGAAAATTCCAAAGTCCCAATGTAGAATGGGATTTATTAATTTTCCAGAGGTACTGGGAGCCTTGAGCGTGATGAAGCAGTAGATCAAACTGAAGCCATGGAACTGCTGGTGAGATACTTTTACCGGCGGGTCCCCCTGGAGCTCTGGAGGAAACGTTTTTGAAAGTTTTAAAACTTTTTTCTGCTGCCCAAACAACCACATTAGCAAAATGTTAAGGCCACCAGGATCTCAGGAGAAGGCACACAGAGACTCTCAAGATGTCAGGCAGAGGCGGAAAGCAAAATCCAGCTGAGGTTCCGTTGCCGCAGGTAAGCTGGCACTCCAGGTAAAAGGCTCCTTGAAGCTTGTTGTGTTCCTGTAGCCACCCAGGAGGTCAGCTAACTAAACCTTGGAGTCCACTTCTTTGCCCTGGGCACAAGGGAGAGCAACTTCAGCCATCCAAGGCTTCTCACAGGTAGCAGACAGTAGGCCAGTTATCTTTTGATAGTTCACAAGTCCAGATCATGTTCTGAGGATGGTAACTTGTGGTGCCACATTTATGCCTGGCACCAGCAACTGGGGGTGGCTCCTGAGCATTCCCTAACCATTGGGTTAAAAGTTCATGGGGTAACCCTACCCACTTTTTCAGCAGCTCCTGTTTACCCTACTGCAAGCAATTCAACGGTGTCCTTCACTCTCAAAGTCCAGCATGGGGAAAACCCTTCTGCAGAGCTTGTGTGCCCACCGAGAGGCGTGGCCAAGGTAATAAGCAATCCCCTCCTCTGTGTTTACTTAAAACTTGTTTCGGAGGTAGCTCTCCTCCCACTGAGTGGTGCCAGTCTGGCTAAGGGGACAAAGGCCGAGCCCTTCCCAAGTGTCATTTAACACTTGCATGTGACAGGGCAGGCCCCTATGAGGTTAATTAAGTTTCTGGGTCCACCCAAACAGGTCTTCTTGCCAAGGGAAGAAAAAACTCTTCCCACTCCCAGGCCATTGTCTTGGCTCCGGGTGCAGTTTTCACATCCCTTGCACAGCTCATTCAGGCGAAGTACCGGCTAGGTAGTGGCTAGAGAGCTAATGTAAATTAGCTTCCAGCAGCTTCAGGCAAGGTAAAGGTAACCTTTTAATAATTACATTTCCAATAAACGTAATACTGACCTGGCTTCACCCTTAGATTTGATTTTCATTAAATAGAAAAAAAAGTCCTTGAATGAAATCTGCAACTGGTACAGGACAAAAGTTATAGATTAAAGTGTATAATCTATACTTTGACTTTTCCTATATACCAGCTACAGCCTGACCAGTGGCAATGGCATTTTTGTGGTCCTAGTCACTAAAGAAACATGTCATTTCTAATGTCACACATGCCCCAATCTTAAATATTATGCACCCTACCTTTTGGGCAGCAAGGTGTCGTTGGGTTGACTTATCTAATATTTAAAATTAGGTGTTTCTACCTTTCAAAAGGATGATTTTGATAGGTCTATGCAACAGGGTTCCAAGCCACTGCTATCAGGCTGCACAGGTGGCTGCCCTACTGATATATACATTGGGCTGGGGTGGAAGGGAACACAATTTGAGTTACATTTGAGTTACAGACCAATGGTAGAAGGGTGTTGATTGAGAGGCACCTTTATATGTATGTAATTTTGTATGAATTGTTTGAGAACATGAGATCGGCAAACCACCCAAACCTGTCTTTAGGCCAGACCTAAAAATAAAGACTAAGCAAATTAGCCTAGGACATGCAGTGGAATTTACAGGTGAATCAAAGGAGTACCTTCCATTGGTTCAACTGGTCAGTGGTACATGGTACAGAAGCCTGAGGGGCCCACTGAACCTTGATTTTTGCTGTATTTCACAGTTCAAAAAGGGGCCAGGTGGTCCATCCCCTTCCTTGCATTAGGGCCCATGTCGCACTGGCTACAGGACTAACAGGAACTGAAAAAAAGGAATGTCAGGCAGCTAAGAGATGTAGTAAAACCCATCCAGAGCACATTCCTCTCACTAGCTGCAGAAATAAAGAGATGTTTTTAGATGGGTAAGTCGTAATACCTTTTAAAGAAGGCATAAAACAGACCTCATGTAAGAGCAAACTGAAAAAAGAAAAATGCCAGTCATTTTATTTAATTTCTTGGAGCCAAATGGTCTGCTCTGTTTCATTTCATTTCCAGCTTCAAATGAAACAGTTTGTAATGTTAGGCTCAATAACAGTGCAGGAACATGTGTTGCTTTCTTTATGTTTGAACATAGTCACAGTTATAAATCAGTGTTTGAAATATTCAAATATTGAGTCTAAAAACCAGACATGAATTGATATCCTATAAGCAGCTGGCAATCACTTTTTCTCTTGAGAGTTTGGATGCAGCATATATAGAAATTAATGTGCACTGTAATCTTATAAATCAGTGTACAACACATATTTTCCGATTCAAGAATAATGGTTTGAGAGAAAATGCCGCTTGTTGCATGATCACCCCCACTTTTTTGGACTGATTTTGCTGGAGACTTGATTCTGTGTCACTGGACTCTACTAATCAGGCACCAGTCCATGTGCTCTGAACCCTACAACATGTGGATATTGGCTTTACCCCAAATGACATATTTAACATACCTATATGTCATTAGTATATAATACCAAGTGTACCCAGGGCCTGTAAGTAAAACGTCACCAATGGACGGCAGCATCCATTGTGCCACCCACTAGAATGACAGTGCATACATGATTGCAGACCTACCAGTGTAGCCTATTTGTGCAGTTCTAAAACTTTAAGTTCATCCTGTCAAAAAAACCTTTTTGAGAGGCCTAAACTCTCCTTTCAAATATTAATAAATCACCTCTGAGTAGGTATTATGGGCCATAAGGCAGGATGCATGGGGTTTACAAGCAGAACATGTCAAAGTTTGATGCTAAACACATCTTTACATTGAAAAGGCCCCAAAAGCAATTTTCAATGTAGCAGGATTAGGTGTCCCATAGAAAAGCATTGGAATACAATATCAAACTTAACATTATTATCTCTGGCTAGGAAACAGCTACAAAAGTCATTTTTAGACTTTCTGAAATATTTGTTATAAGTCCAATTCACTGAAAAGTTGTGTTTGTAATACATATTTAGGCTTTTAGAAAGTTACCCTTTCCCTGCCTAACTGCTCTAGAAGTCCGTTTGCATGAGTTAAGTGGTACTACATGTACTCAGGCCCTGTAAATTAAATGCTACCAGTGGGCCTGCAGCACTTGTTGTACTATCCACTTAAGCTTATGCTCTTAATCTACTTCTGTAGTTTTTCACCAAACCCGTCACACGCCCATCACTTACCTTTCAAACTTCCTTTGGTTTGTTAGGTAAATGCTTTAGGTCTGTCCCGCCGTGAGGCTGTCTCATTACTGCCTTGGAGACTGACCCTGTTACATGGATTGTTGCATGATCGGCCATATACCTTAGTGTTGGCGCACTACTTTTTTCTTTTGCCTCTGCTTTACGCTGGTGGCAGTATGTTGTTTCCTCCTCTGGTATCTTGCTGTTTCTTTACGGTGCCTGCGCCCAACTAAGGCTGCAAGCTGGGGGGGGATTAGTTATTGTTCGCAGTTTTATATAGCACAAACGCAACCGGAAGACTGGAGTGCTTACCGGTTAAATTTGCAGCCCCATTGCTAAATTCTTCCCAGGTTTAGCATTTGAAAATTATACAAACTGGTGCCTTTTAATTAAATAAACAAAAGGGAAACCCTCAATGCGACTCTCCCAGACACAGCAGGAGAGCCAATACTGAAATATTCACTGCACTCGAGAAACTCGCTCCATAATGCTTTGCGGGGCATTCCTTTAACAACACATTTTTGCCCATAACTCAGCCTGCGGTGGTCCTAGAACAATGGGACCTATGGGAACAATGCACTATCAAGGTTCCTCAGGGCATTCCTAGATGCCATACTCACACACATGTCTCACTACATATACCTACCCAACAATGGGACCATCACCAAAATGTTCATCATGACGTGCTCTGTGCAGCTAATCTTCTGGGTCCCCATGCTAGGTTGGGGGAGCTCAAAAACATAACCTCTCCCACAAATCAATGTCTTTGTAAGCTCTCTCATGGCTGAAGCTTTTGCTTTACAGCTGGGAGTAGTTTGTGTTCTAAGGGCCTTGTTTATAATAATATTCTATAACGTCTACTAGGCCTGAAAATGTGTACTGCACTAAGCTATCTAGGGGCTGAATATAAGGCTACATTGCAATGCTCTCTGTCCTTCTCTATTCATGTGGTTATGTCCTCTAGGGGCTGACTATATGGTTACATGACCATTTTTCTTTCAAATGCTATTTTTATTGTGGTGCCCTCTAAGGGATGTTCTGACCATTACAGTCTAATGCCAAGTGTAAGAAGGAATGCACAAACACTGTTTATTTCTGATAAAGGATTAATGTGCCGAATGGCTAAATACTTATAAGGTCCTAAAGGCGAGACCTACTGGCTATGCCAATGCTTGTTAATAAAGCTTCTTAGGTCGTATCTCATTAGAGACCTCTTCCCCCTACTTTTTTCAACAGAGCTAATGTTTTCATCCTTGAGCGCAATGAAGGATATTTGGACTTAAATTAATAACTCAAACCTATTTATTAAATTATGCTATTATAATCTTTCTAGTGACTAGAAGCGTGAAACTGGCACATTTCTTGCGCAATACCCTCCTGTCTAGGAACTGAGAAGGCAAACATCAACTAACACGTGAAGGGTCCTGGAAGCAGCCTATTTCTGGCTTTGGAACCTGAAAAAATGTGGCACAACTGTGACATACTAAGCAGCACATCTATCCTATTCTGGGTAAGATTTATGTGAGTTCTGCCTGATTCAGTCACACAAGAGCAGTCACCATGCTGCAGTGATTAATAACCTATCTTGCAAAGTACCAACTGAAAAAAATACACTGGTGTGCAAGTTCTATTTAGTTTTCTCCAGCGAACCAGTTTTTGTGAATCTGATTTTGTTTCAATATGCTTACACGCATGTTATTATTAGAAGCCTGGCTCGCTTGTGTGATGCGTATGTGTCTCTATAGAGTAGAGTGCTGAAAAATTGAATAAAAAACATTTGATGCTTGTATTCAATTCAACAATTTTCCTGACAGCTGCAACCTAAATTATGTCTTCTTCTTATGAAATGCAGCATAGTGTATCATTTAAATATGAAGTTTTACTGCTAATAAGTTCTATGTGCTATGCGACTGAGAATCTTACTACCATAAAATATATAATCCTATCAATAACAAGCATGATCCCAGCATGTTCCCAGCTAATGCTGTGCACAGAGTTTATTGATAATTATGCTGTTATAGCATTAATAGTGCATGTTTGAAGACCACCATCTGCTGTGTTCGACCTCCAGAAGTTCTTTCTGTTACCCTAAGAAGGAATAGTACATACAAAACCAGAAAATGGTCAATCCATCTCAAATGCTTATGAACTTACTGTGATGATTGATACATCTACAAATGCCTAAGCAATTTTTGCTAAAAAACATGAATACAGTCCATCTATAAACTATTTTGCTCCTGCAATCTTAACTGAAGTCTCTGAAATAGTGCATCAAATATAATCAACAGTGTCTAACGCATATGTTATGTTATATGGTTTTTAATAAAAAATGATTTAGCTCATATAGGTGATGTACACCCCTATTTTCTTGGCACTGAAAAAATACAGCAGTGTGACAGAAAACAAAGGGAGGTAGGAATCAATAAGCAAGCATGTTTCAGCGCCAATATGCATGTTTAACCATCCAGGTTTTCAAGTTGTGTTGTTTTTTTAAAGAGTTTCTATTTCAAAGCATAAGTGTTCTGGGAGAGAATTCCATTGTGTCGTCGCATGTACAGAAAGCTCGGGACTCCAGCTCTTTGTTTGGCATTTCAAGGTTTTGTTAAATAATTAGCAGATAATGAACCTAGAGTATGAATAGGCATGCATTGGGTAATCCATTTAGCCACAAACAGTGGAGTCATTCCAAGTAAGGCCATGAATGTTAGGCAGCATGTTTTAAATTGTATCCTTTGCTTCACTAGAGCAATTTTAGCAAGGGGTTCACATGGAATCTCTTTGGCAATTTAAATATTAATCGTGCAGTCTCATTTTTCACCACATTGTAATGTTCTTAATAAGTGTCACGAGCGACACATTGGAATGTTGAGTAAAGGTTGCTAAGGGATGCGGCGTCGGTTGAAGGTTTGGAATGATGCAAGAGCACAGCCAGCTTTAACGGAGCTCTCCGAGGGTTTTATATATTGAAATAATCAAATAACCATTATTGGAAACATTTACTCAAGTGAATTACTACATACTTTGCTGGCGACGAGTTGGTGACCCTTGGAGTGCAGAGAGCCCACGAGTGCGAGTCGGCACAGAGGCGATTGGAAAGACAGGCAACTGCAGATCGGGGGAGCGGTTATCAGCAGCGGTGGAGGGCAAGCGTGAAAGCTGGTCTCTCCTGAGCACGCTATTTCTGGAGCAGAAGAGGTGTTTCATGGGTGTGGTCTTTTATGACATGCCCGATCAACTGTAAATAAGGGGCACTACGGCATGAGGCAGCCATTTTGAGAGGTGTGTTTTCCTATTCGTCTATACGTTATTGTTGGAAAATGGGTCATTGGTAAGGGCAGGTAGGTACCTACACTTAGCAATAGGCCACTAACGTCCACTAAGGTCCAGTTAGGTCTCAGTAAATTAACCCCAGCTCAACCCTTGGTAGCTTGGCAATGAGCGTCAAGGCTTAACTTAGGAGACAGAGTGTAAAGCATTCAAATATCACAAAACAGTAATTAAATAAAACACAGGAAACAGTTTAAAAATCCGAAACCAATTTATAACAATATATTATATTTTTATCTTTAAAATGACACCAAAACGAATAGAATCGGATCAGGGGAACCGGAGATATTAATTTTTTAAGAATTATTATTTTTTTAGCGCCTAGAAACAAAAAGCGCCAATCGGGTCATCTGGTTGCACCTCGACCGGGGCAAAGTCAAAGTTTAAGGCTGACCGCGATGGAGCCCTGCTTGGCTACAGACCGCGGGAGGCCTCGGTTAAAAGTTTACCTTCACACTTAGGGGGTCATTCTGACCCTGGCGGTCGGTGACCGCCAGGGTCACCGACCACGGGAGCACCGCCAACAGGCTGGCGGTGCTCTGTCGAGCATTCTGACCGCGGCGGTTCAGCCGCGGTCAGAAACGGAAAGTCGGCGGTCGCCCGCCGACTTTCCGCTGCTCGGGAGAATCGGATTCTGACACCCCCTACCGCCATCCTGTTCCTGGCGGGTCTCCCGCCAGGAACAGGATGGCGGTAGGGGGTGCCGCGGGGCCCCTGGGGGCCCCTGCAGTGCCCATGCCAATGGCATGGGCACTGCAGGGGCCCCCGTAAGAGGGCCCCACTGTGTATTTCAGTGTCTGCAATGCAGACACTGAAATACGCGACGGGTGCAAACTGCACCCGTCGCACATACCCACTCCGCCGGCTCCATTCGGAGCCGGCTTCCTCGTGGGGAGGGGTTTCCCGCTGGGCTGGCGGGCGGCCTTCTGGCGGTCGCCCGCCAGCCCAGCGGGAAAGCCTGAATGGCCTCCGCGGTCTTTCGGAATCAGGCCCTTAGTCTTTTTTTCAAGATTTTCTTCAGCGGGATGAACCTGCCAGTCCAATCCGACTTCCTGGAGCCCTTCTCCGGATACGCGATGCGGGAATCCTCTGTGGAGATTTTTACCTTCGGACTTAGTCGTTTTTTCGAGGTGAAAATCCTTCGACTGGGGTAAACCTGGATCTTGATCCGACGTCCATGGAGCCCTCCTCGGATATGCTGGCTGGGAGGTCCCGGTCAACTTTTTACCTTCGGACTTAGTCTATTTTTCAGAGATTTTCTTTACCGGGACGAACCAGCAAATCAGGCCGGGTCGCGGTTGAGGCAAGCCGGCTAGAGTTGCTGCAGCGGGTCGGTCCCTCTATGGAGCTTTTTTTCAAAAGTTGTCCAAACTTCTCCAAACTTCTGGGGCTTCTCCCAGATGTCCTTTTGAGGTTCTTTTGAGGTCCACAGCTCACCCCAAGGGTCCAGAAGTTCTGAGATGGTCCTTGGGGGGGTGCAGACTACAACTCCCAGAATGCACCTGGCGCAAACTCCTTTTTGGCCACTGGACAGTGGTCAGCTGGTCGCTTTTTTCAGGAGTTGGTGCAGGGGACTCTGGTTAGCAATTTTTCACCTGTAGCAAACAGGGAGTCCCTCCTTGAACCAGTTGAAGCCAAGCAAAGTCCTTCTTGTGGTGAAGCCCAAGTGTGCAGCTGGTGCAGTCCTTCTGAGTGCAGGTTCCAGGTGCAGGCCAGGGGTCCAGCAGGGCAGTCCTTCTTCTTCTGTAGTTCTTCCTTGTTGGATGTGGTAGGGAACTGAGGTGTGGGTGCAGGTCTGCCAGTTTTATCCTTGCTCCTGGGTGAAAAGCAGGGGGGTCCTGGTTCTCCAATCAGGTGCAGGTTCCTTCCCCATGTGATGACCACTGCCTGGGAAGTGTGGCAAAAATCAATCCCAGGAGGCAACATTCTCCAAAAATCCATCATGGCTGAATCTGATTTTTGGAGGTTACATCTGGCTGAGCCCACCCACTGGTGTGGCTAAAAATCATAAACACACCCCTCTCCTGCCCCCTCCTAATCTAATCAAGGGGGCACCTAGTTGTCTGGGGTTGCAGGATGTGGGGGCGTTGCTAGTTGCTCCAAATGTCCTTCTCTGCCTTTGAAGACCAGTTTGGCAGCCCTCCCCCTTCCTGCCTCACCATCTGCTGAGGGGGGATTCCCTCCCACAGGCACATTCCTTTGTGTGAAGCCAGGCCATTTTACACCTCATCAAGGCAGCCTGGTCAGACTGCTAGAGGCTGGCCAGTCAGAGCACAGCAGCAAAAACAATGCAGGGCTGAAATTGGCAACTTTCCAGGTAAAGTCTAAAACTCTTTACCTGAACAAGTTATATTAAATCCCACAACTGGAAGTTGTGGGATTTATTACAACAATTAATTTGATACCAAATTATTGGTATGCATCATTTAAGAAGACTTTAAAAATTAAAATAAAGTCTCCCCATTCTAGCATATGAAGGCCATTTACTACAATGAGGTAAAAACGAATTTGACTGTTTTTACCTCACCAGGGCTTACAAAACTATTTTTATAAAGTCCCTGCTTATAGTTACATGGCACCCAGACCTAGGGGCACATAGGGCACACCTTAGGGGTGACATATGTAAAAATAAGGTAGTTTAAGACTTTGGAACTACTTTTAATTCCAAAGTCGAATTTGCATATAACTTTAATTTAAAAGCAGCCAGCAAGGCAGGCCAGCCTTTAAAAAGACACTGGGCACATCAGCAGTGCACCTGCTGTGGTCCCTAAACCTACATGCCCTACCATATACTAGGGACATATAGGTAGGTTAACTTAGCCAATTATAATTAGCCTAATTTGCATATCCATTTTACACAGAGCACAGGCCCTGGGACTGGTTAGCAGTACCCAGGGCACCATCAGAGTCAGGAAAACACCAGCAAAAAGTGGAAAATGGGGGCAAAAAGTTAGGGGGCCTCTGCAATCAGCACTGTTTTCCCACAGTTATGAAACTTGCCCACTCGCCTTAGAAAACAATAATAAACGGCGGCCATCTTAGGTGTACAAAGTTACAGAAAATAGACAGTTAATAGTTCCTGTTTATGCTATATCTTGTGGAAAATGACTTATTCTCCTTTTAAAGTACTGTGGACATCTTGAGTGATTTATTCAGCTCTTCATGTGGCTCACTGTTTAGTGTGGTTTGGATATTTAAAGGCATACCTACAACATATATATTTTTTATATGTGTATGTGTGTTTGAAAAATTAAATCTGGAATTTTGCATCATGCAAGCTATCAATTCACCACCACCATTGTTAGAAAGCCCAGGTGAACCAAAAAAATTGCTTGGAAGCATTAGTTTGATGCGTTCCAGACTTTGGAGCAGCACGATTTAGGCCTGAACGCAAGAAATGTATATTGTTACACTCCATTGGGTTTGAAGGAAGAGCTATTTTTAAACATTTACCAGATATACCTAATGATGAAGAAGAATTGGACGATGATGAGGCTGCTGTGAAGAAAATGAAATGAGTAGTATGTAGACATAAGTTTTTTAAGAGAGATCATCAGAACTGTGAAGATGTGGACACCTACATTTCTGCTTTGAGGTTGTTGGCTGCTGACGGCCAATTTGGTGAGTTGAGCAACCAACTGATCAGTGATCAGTTTATATGTCAAGGTTTGGACAGATCTATTAAACAAGAATTGCTATATTTGGACAATCCAACGCTATTAGAGACTATTAAAATTGTGAAAACTATCGAATCATCGCTTAAATCAATAAAAGAGATAGAGAAGTCAGTCGAGAAAAAGTTGGTGGGGTCCGAACCAGAGATGACAAAGGAAGATCAGAGAAGACGATGAATTTCCAAGCTTCTAACCAAGGATATAAGAACATTAGAAATAGTAGTTCAAGTGGTTTCTTTAAACAAAGAAATGTATGTTTTAGGTGTGGACATGCTCTACATATTAAGGGAGTGAAGGCTTGTCCGCCTTAAATGTTCAATGCAGAAATTGTGGCAAAACTGGTCACTTTGCAAAGGTGTATCAGAGTCGTAAAAGCAGTACGGTAACTTCAGTAGTGGATGATAATGTGGGGTTGGTTGATAATTTGATTGGGGAAGTTCAAGATATGGTGTTGGTGGTTGATGACAGTGTGGTGAAATGCGCTGACCCCGAAAGTTGTGTTGATCCGTATGTACTCATAAGAGTGGGAGATAAGCATCTACGCTGTTAGTAGATTCAGGTGCTAGAATCACAATGATCACACAAAATTTGTTTTATCAGAATTGGAAAGACCGGGTGCTATTACCACCAGATAGAGCTCCCGTTTCTAATGAGGGAAGAAGAATCGATCTTCAAGGTTATTTTGAAGAAATTATGGAGTTTAAGGGAAGGCAGATTCATGGTAAAAGTTATGTTGCAGCAAAAGGCCTAAACATTTTAGGTTTGTTTCATCAAGGTCTTTTTGGTATGGTATTACGAACAGGTACTGGAGATCAGGTAACAGTGATTAGAGATTCTGACGTAATTGAAGATCATATGAATGAATTTCCTAAAATTTTCTCAGGAGAATTGGGAAAGATAAAAGGTTTTAAACATAAGATCAAAGTTAACGGAAATGCCATACCTGTCAAACATAAACTGAGGAGTCTACCATTTAGCATCAGAGAAGAGTTGGAGAAAGAACTTGTAGGTTTACGTGATAAAGGGGTTATTGAGCCCATTGAATCCTCATTATGGATTTCTCCTTTGGTTATCACGAAGAAAAAGAATGGAGAATGCAGAGTGTGTGTGGATTTGGATGCACTGAATATAGATATTTGGGTAGACTCACATCCTTTGCTGAAAATAAGTGAGTTGTTGTCTACCAAAAGTTTTTACTAAACTTGATCTAACCAGTGCAGTACCATCAGGTTGAGTTAGATCCAGAATCAAGGTACTTATCAGCATTTGTGTCACCAATAGGGACCTTTCAGTATTGCCGCATGCCGTTTGATCTGGCATCTGCAGATTCAGTTTTTCAAAGGATAATGAGTTCTCTATTAAAAGATGTGTTAAATGTGTTAGTGTTTTAAGATGATGTGCTGATATATGCAAGTGATCAGTTTGAACATAATAGAATTTTAAGACATGTGTTGGACAAATTCTCATCTTGTGGGATCGTTCTCAAAAGAGAGAAGTGTTTGTTCATGAAATCATCGGTAGAATATCTATGCCATGTAATATCAGCAGATGGTATTTTCCCGAAACCAGGTCTCATCGATGCCATCAAAGTTGCTCCACCTTCTAAGGACACGATTGGTGTTAAGTCATTTTTGGGAATGTGTGAATTTTATTCCCGTTTTGTTCCAGATTTTGCCAGCAAGGTTTGACCAATATCTAATCTTTAAAAGAATAGTGTGAGCTTTAATTGGGATGCTGAATGTGATGAAGCGTTTGAGGATATAAAAAAAATTGTGTTAGTGCAGAGGAACTAAAGCCATATGACCAGGATGTGCAGTTTTGTTTGACAGTAGATGCAAGTAACGTAGGTGTAGGGGCAGTGCTAACACAAACTAAGGATGGTGTTGAAAATACCATTGATTTTGCATTAAGAGCGTTAAGGGATCCAGAGACCTAGTTTTCTTTAATTGAAAAAGAATTATTAGCTTGTGTGTGGGCAGTTGAGAAATTCAGAAATTATATTTGGGGCAGATATTTCATGTTGAAAACTGACCATAAACTACTGGTTTTGATTCTCAATGGCACGAATAACAAGACTGGTACACCCAAAATTGCAAGATTTACGGCCATGCGAATGCAATATGATTTTGAGGTTATACATATTCAAGGAGGCAAAAATGACAGAGCAGACTATTTATCACGCTTCCCAGCTCATATCAACAGCACTTGTGATGAGAATGCAGAGGATGGAAGTTGCTTAATTGCTGCTGTTGAAGTTGAACAAGTGTGTGTCTCTTCAGAAGGTGTATGGAAGGACAAATTGTATGCAGATAAGAATTTGTGTGAGGTAATGAGGGGTATCAAAGGAGGCTGCCCTTATGAGAAAGAGATGGCGTTTGATATCCAACCGTTTTGGAAGACTGCTGATGAATTGACCATTGAAGACAGTTTACTTTTGAGAGATGATAAATTGATCCCACCAGAAGGGTTGAGGTTTAAGATCATGTAAAAAGCTCATGAAGGTCATATAGGTGCAACAATGACCAAAAGGAGGATACGTGAATGTTTTTGGTGTCCACGTATGGACAGTGAAATTAATAATTTGGTAAAAAACTGCACTATATGTTACAACAGCGATAGAACATTTCAAACGTTCACTCGTCCCATGGTTCCTATAGAGTGTCCATCCGGCCCATAGAAGAAGTTGGGTGTGGATTTAGTGGGACCTTTTCATTCTCTGAACTTTAATCTCAGATATGCGCATGTGTTGATTGATTATTATTCGAAATGGCCTTATGTGAAATTTGTCCAAATACCTAATGAGAAATCATTGGTAATGTTTTTAAGGCAGTTTTTCATGAGTGAGGGCTTTCCTGAAGAAATAGTTACAGACAATGGAGTACAATATGTGTCTGAGGATTTCAAAGTACTCCTGAAAGAAGGTTCTATAAAACACTTAGAATGTTCTTTGTACCAAACACAAACAAATGGTTTGGTGGAGCATTTTAATCGGGTATTGGGAGTGTGCATTAGTTGATCGTTGAAGAATAGGTGTGATGTGAGTGCATCAGTACAGGCTATGTTGTGGTTTCAAAGAACTACGCCGCATTCCACCACAGGTGTGTCTCCTTTCGAAGCTCTTAGAGGAAGAAAACCAAGTATGCAAGTGTATCCAGGGTGGATGTCCAGATTTTTCAAGAATATGCAATTGGAGGAATGTGCGAACATCATCAACCAAATGTAAAGGAAAAGCAAATTATACAGAAAATGCACTTTGACAAATGGAAGAGTGCTAAAGAGACTTCCTTATCAGCAGAAGACTGGGTATCCATAAAATTACCTACATTTGTCAAGAAAGGTAGTCCAAAATTCTCTGATCCGGTAAGAGTAGATTTGGTACGGGACAATGCAATAAGAGTTGAAGGGAACAAATGGTGGAACAAGTCAAAAGTAGTAAAGTTACAAAATGTGCCAGGAGTGTGCCGTGACAGTGGACACCCGAGTACGCAGGATACAGGTGTTTTGCAACATGTTGAGAAAGAATCTCAAATGTCACCACCATGTAGATGTATGAGAGTACGCAAAATGCCTTGGAAATTTAGAGTGTGATCTAAAGAGAAGAGTAGAATAATGTTGGCTTTTTTTTTGTTTGTTGTTTTTTTTGTTTGTTTTATTTTTGTTGTTGTTGTTTGTTTAGGTAGGGGTTGTTGAAATTTGTAAAAAAACTCAATGTAAAGTTCTTAATACAAGTGTCATGAGTGACACATTGGAATTTTGAGTAAAGGTTGCTAAGGGATGCAGCATCGGTTCGAGGGTCGGAATGAAGCGAGAGCACAGCCGGCTTTAACGGAGCTCTACGAGGGTTTTATATTTTGAAATCATCAAATAAACATTATTGGAAACATTTACTCGAGTGCATTACTTGCTGTCTATGTAGAGCATCATTAGGAAGCCTTAGATTTGGGGAATTTGCATAATGTAGCCTGGATCCAATAAGAGTAGTCTGTCAGCATTAGTGCTTCCACAGATAGGACAGGGGCTAGCTGTCTCACCACTCCCAGCAAAAATATACATTCTGAAACCACATCATCAATCTTCGATTCCCTAGAGAGACTGCTGTTATTTATCATTCCTAGGCTACAATTCTTCCTGCATTTAGTTGCTTTGCCTCCAATTCCACATGATACGAATTATGTTTTGAACATCTTCCTGTGAGGAAGTTTTATGATTAAAACATACAATTATTTGAGAATCATTTACACAGTTTTACAACATACAGCCTCTTGCAGCAAGTCCTTTATTAAAAGTCAAGCATTTATTTAAAATAACTGGGGGAGAAGAGGGCAGAGAAGAGCCCTGAGGAACTCCACAAGTTGGACTACTTGTGCTTAGTTTTTCAGGAATGATTTCACCCAATTTAATTGGAAACCTCTACCTCCTGCAGCCTCTACACGGTCCAGCAAAATATCATGGCTGACCATGTCAAAGGCTGCAGATACATACAGTAAAATCAGAAAAGTGCTACTAACAGCCCTTTATCCCCGTCAATTCTTAGATTGTCTATTGCTGAAAATAGCATAGTATCCATATTATGCGCTGGATGAAAGCCTGCCTTCAAAAGATTAAGATAGCTGGAGGTCTAGAGGTCTTGGGAAGCATGGCTTTCTACAGTTGACACAAGCCCTAATCACAAGCAGACTCGACTACGGCAATGCCCTCTATGCTGAAACTTCCAAGAAGAACCTGAACAAGCTGCAACAAATACAGAACGCCGCCGCCAGACTCGTCCTAGAGATTCCCCGCCGCGAACACATCACAGAACACCTAAAGAACCTCCACTGGCTCACCTGAGAGGAGCATCAACTTGAAACTCCTCGTACACACCAACAGAGCCCTCCACGACAGTGGACCCATTTACCTCAAACACTGCATCACTTGGTACTCCCCTTTCAGACTTCTCCGCTCATCCCAGCAGTCACTCACCAATGTAACCTCCATAAAACAGTCCTTGGCTGGAGGAAGATCATTTTCATATCTGGCAGCTAAAGGTTGGAACACCTTACCACTGCACATCAGACAGTCGCCATCGCTGTCTCAGTTCAAGAAGGACCTAAAGACCTGGCTCTTCGACTGATCTCTGAGGCACCCCCCACGCAGCGCCTTGAGGACCCTAAGGGTGAGTAGTGCGCTCTAGAAATGACTGATTGATTGTTTGATTGATTGATTGATACAATTGTGGCAGAATATGGTAGCAGTGATATTGGATTGTAATCTGTAGGGTTTAAAGGGTCATTGCCTTGTTTAATAATTGGATCACAATAGCATTTTCAAAAGTTAGGACACAATGCCCTAGGTGAGTGAGTGAGTATGGATGTCAGCAGAGGTTCCATAATTGTTGGTGCCATTGATTTCATAGTTGTAGAGGTGCAAGGATCTAATAAAGACCAGATTTAAGCTTTGTCATCAGGCTTTCAAAATGGTTCATGCCTATCGAATGAAATGACAAAAGACTTTTGCCTTTGAATCAACTGGTTTAATGAGAAGACTTTCCATAACTGCTGTTATTTTATGTAAAATTATTCAATTTTTCACAAAATTCATGCGGGGTGTCGGTCTTTGTGAGACTCGTTCTGGTGCTAAAAGTTCATTCATAAACCTCTCTCGGAGTACTAGGTTCTTCAACAATCTTGTTGGAGTAGTAAGACGTGTTTATTCTTAGTAGCTTGAAGTTACAGTCTATTATCTCTAATTTAAATCTACTCTTGTTTTCCCCATCACCGATCTTCTGCAATTATCGTTCAAGGCGGCACGGTTTCAGTCTGGCTTCTACTAATTCTTATGAGAACCATGGAGCTGATTTAGCTCTTTTTGCTATTTGCTCTTTTTTAACTGAGCATGTAAACTGCTTGCTTTATCCACAAAGTAAATTATCTGTTCACATCATCTACAGATTAACTTAGTTTAGGTAGTGTATTCTGAAGTGCTGTTAACATAGTTTCTGAATTAATCTTCTGGCATTTGTGGATTGTTCTGAAGTCAGTTTGACTCATGGGTCATTATTCCAAAAGTTGTAAGTCAAACCTGATCAGAAATGATCGGAGCAGATGCTGGATAAATATCTAATTTGAGAATTTGAGGATTACATGCCTAGATTAAATGTTAAATTTGCCCTTTATAGTGAGGGGTGCCCTAAACATTTTCAGGAAGATTTAATGGCCTCACTATTTCCGTAAACTTATGGTCTTTAGTACCTGCCCTTGGATCTTTGGCCCAGAAATTAAAATGTCCAATTATCACCAGTTGTGAGCAACTGATCAGTAGTGAATTTATGGAAATGTTTTAGAAAATCTGCCATACACTGAGGTAGGCAGTACGTTAATAGGATTGTACAAGAGAGTAGTAGAAGTATTGATAAAATAAATCTTAATAGCAACATTTTATGTCAAGAATCGGATCGAATTGTAGTGTAGAAATTAGGTGGTGGCGTTGTGTAGCAGCACTAGGTGGTGCCATCACATAAAAGCTGCAACTCCTCCCCCTTTTCTATTCGATCTATTACATCACCGTTTGTCAGCTGTCATATCTGAGGTAGTGTTCTGAAAGCAATGTTGCCGTTAGTAACAAAAAAATCTAAATGTGTCGGGTTCAATAAGTAAATATTTAAATAAGGTATTTGAATGGATTTCCCTGGCTCTACATTACTTTGATTACAGGATACTGTTTTATTAATTCCTGTTTCTGCTGTTTAAAAATACCACAATTTAATAAGATAGTACTTAAATCAGGGATTGTTAAGGTACTTACAGGTTTCAGTGCTTTAAACTGATTTGCTGAGTAGATTTTATTCCCATCATAATGGCTACCTTGGTCCCAGGAGGTTGCAGACTGGTGCAGACAGGTTTGCCTTTTGCACTGCTGCTGTGCGAATGCACAGGCCACTTGTTTAGATAGTCCCTCAGTGCCTGGCACATCTGGAGTGCTAACTCACAAAACTGTGCTGAACTAATGTAAAACAGGAAGTGAGGATTAACAGAGTAACTTGGTTGCACAATCTACTGAAGAAGGTCCTTGAAGTGCAAAGTGGGAGTACAATATTTAAAGAAATGTTTCCAAAGCAGCAATATTAAAACAACAGCATACAATGCAGGGTGGTGCTCTGCATTCGCCTTAACTCTACCACAATGCAAACCAACAGATAGTGGGTGTGAATTTTCAGCCCCTTCTTTCAGTTGTCAGCCCGTGGTTGGCACATCTAGGGTGTCAGTTACAAGCCTCTTGTGCCACCGCTGTGTCATTTCTTTTTTGAAAGAGCGGCAGTGAGATCAGTGCTCTACACTGCTACATATTTACAAACTGCAGTATTAGACCCATTGTACCAGTTTGTAAAGGCCTGAGTCACATTTTACCTGCATCAGGTATAATGTATGCAGAGTAGGAGTTCTCAGGTAAAAAAAAACACGCAGAACTGACAGTGAAATTTACAACTTTTCACTGCGACACTCAGGTGTTTTACAGTGGGACTTTCCTCTGTTACATTGCTGGATTTGTGTCACTTTTACGACTCAACTCCAGCAATGTGTCACTTTAGCAACAACACATGTGTCAGAATTTCTGACATATCTGTGAAAACGTGCGCCATGGAGCTCTGTGTTGTAAATACAGTGCATCCATGGCATCATTAGGAGATTTGCAGCAGGCGCAAAAAATCTGATGTGCCAATCCGTCAGTTTCTTGTAAATGAGGCCCCTAGATCACTAACTCACAAAATGGAGCTCACCTGATGTCAATCTGGAAGTGAAGATTGAGGAAGTAACTTACTTTCTCAACTTCAGTCTAGAAAACCACTCATACAATCTACCCTGAAATCTCCAACATTATGCACATTATTTGAAAATGATCCCTATGAGCGTTCTAGACCGAAATTGGCAATCACTTTTCAAACAGATCAAAGTATATTTGTTGCTAAAAGTACGGGTACTTGGCCAAAACAATGCCAACAATGTAGGAAAATTATACATTTAATTATATGCATAGCAGCAAATACATTTAAACAGTGTGGGCAGGTGGAGGACCAGGAGATGGTAATGCTGGTGGGTGAAAGGGCAAATGCTGTTGTGATTGGAGAAGATTCTGACCAGTAGGATCTGTTTAGCTAGAATGTGTGATCCCCACATCTACTTCATGAATGTCTGTGGCATGGGCCTGGCAATTCATTGTCTTCCAAGATCATAAGAAGAGGTGGAAGTGCCATGTTACACTACCTGCTGCAGTCAAAGAGCCATATTTAACAATGCTTTGCACCAGTACAGGGTCACCAGAAGTAATGCAAACAAGTGCAAAGTGTTGAATTGGAAATTACCTTCCAGGGCAAAATGTATTTTGTGTCGGAATGAACCCCTGAAGTAACGAAACGTAGCATTATACGTGTCAAGGGGCATCCCGTGGGTGGCATATGAAAGCTGCCTTCCAATCACCCTTCACTTTTGACAGGAAGCCCTATCTAATAACACAGTAGACGGGCCTTTGCAACAAAATGTGTACCTCCTTGAGGCAGAGGTAAAGTTGGAGAAAATATTTTCTTTCTCTAAACTTTTCAGACTTTGCGTGTCTGCAGTACTGTATAGCACACACACAAAGTTGGGAAAGTTTTAAATTATGTCTAAGCATATTTTTTTGTGTAGTGGACGGATGTCTTACCAGTAGAAATCCTCTGCTAGTAATCGTGCAGACACCCTTGTAAAATGGTGCATGGGTGTGTGTGTAGTACAAGTGCACCAGTTCTGGGGGAGGGAGCAACATAGCCTTATCTTGGTAAATTTTCCCCAAAGTGTATATCTCAATAGTGTTTACTTGGTAATCAGAAACTATCTTGCTTCGACTGTGGAAAGTATGAATCTTGGCCTACAGTTTAAATGTCAATGTAAGACAGAATGGGTTGTATCTTTCAGAGAATACCAGAGTGCTGCAACGCTACACATAGCATACTTGCTTAGCTAAGAGGATCCATAGAAGTTACAGAACCCCAGGATTTTTCAGATCTTATGTTGTTTTGGTGGGAAAGCTTTCCTGAATTTCCTTTGCCAACCTTTTATATTTAAAACTGTAACTTCAAAAGTCCATTCATTCATTTTGAAGCCAAAATTACATTTTCGCGTTTTAAACTTACTAAAGTACTTTGCATGTCAAAAATCACTGGTGTCAGGAGATGCCTCGATATGTCTTGTCACCATTAAGTTGGATAAAGATACTGGACACTGGGAAAAGTGAAAGGATTTTTTATACTTCCTGCAAAAAAACATTTTGCATGTGGAGCACTCCCTGCTCCCTAAGAAAAAGCAATATTTGTCTGTCTTAATTTTGGCATTATTAGCAGTAATACCTTGCCTCATGGAAGCACTGGCTCTCCTGGACAGTTTGGGTGTGATGGAAGTTTCTTGGGGGAGAAAACTGATGTGACGGAAATTGCTATGTTGGATGCAACATCCAGCATTTGTTTCTCAATTTAAAGGAATGTAGAAACCTAGATAAATGACTCGCTGGTTAGCCAAGCTCCAAGATAAAACCATTAAACATGGTAGCAGAGACAAATGCCTCAAAACTGTCTAGCCCTGCCAGCCTTCCTTCAGTCACTGTTATCAATGGTGTCATAAGTACATTGCTTTACGATATAGCTTGGCCGGAAGAGGCTAAGGATGGCTCACAAGAGACGATTGGCAAAGTGGGGAAGTTGGATTAAATGTAGATGGGTCACAGTGGTATGGAAATGTTTTTTCGATGTGCTAAATGGTTATGGTTTTCTTAGAAGTGGACTGCAATATATAATACCTAATTTCCGTCCCTGCCACTCAATCACTCAAACAATCAATCAAGGGATCTTGTAGAGTGTGGCTTGTCACCCCAGGGGTCTCCAGGTGCTGATGAGATGCTGTGTGCCTTGTTGGGCTGGCAATGGCAGTTGAACAGCCACATCTTAAGCTGCTTTCTGAAGTCCTTCAGAGAAGGGGAGGTGCGCAGGTGTAGGTCGTTCCAGAACTTGACAGCGAGGTGGGAGAAGGAGCGACCTCCGAAACAGTCTCGACAGATGTGAGGGAGTAGGCCTGGGTGAGAGTGGCTGAGTGGAGTTCTCTGGTCAGTCGGTGGAAGGTGACGTGGGAGTTGATGTAGGCGGTCCAACCAACATTGTGACGGGCTTTGTAGGCATGCATGAGGAGCTTGAAGAGGCATCTGTGCTGCATGAGGAATCAGTGGGGAGCCCTGAGATGGGGAGTGATGCTAGCTTTTCTGGGAAGGTCGAGGATCAGTCTTGCTGCCACGTTCTGGATGGGGTTCAAGAGATGTTTAGTGGTTCTGGTATAGATCATGTTGCCATAGTTGAGTCGGCTGGAGACGAGAGACTGGGTGACTGCCTTCCTGGTGGAGATGGCGATCCACTGGAAGATCTTGAAGAGCTTGCAGAGGATGTGGAAGCAGGCAGAGTAGACAGCGTTAATCTGTTGCTTCATGGTGAGTTGGGTGTCTGGGTTGTGTGAGTGGTTTGTGAGGGTGGGAGAAGGGCTGAGGGCAGTGGCCACCACGTGTCGTTCCAGTGGGAGGGCTTGTTCCCAAAGACAAAGACCTCTGTTTTGTCCTAGTTGAGCTTGAGGCAGTTGGTCTTCATCAGGTGGCAATGTCTGTCATGGTGGTCTGGAAGTTGGTCCGTGTGGCGGCGCCTGTGAAGGAAAGAACGAGCTGGTTGTTGTCGGTGTAGGAGATAATGCTGAGTCCGTGGGTGTGTGCGATGTCTGCAAGAGAAGTCATGTAGGTGTTCAAGAGGATGGGGCTGAGGGAGGAGCCCTGGGGAATTCCACAAATGATGTTCTTAGGTGCAGAAACAAAGAGTGGTTGGAGGATCCTCTGTGTACGGCCGGAGAGAAAGGCAGAGATTCAGTTGAGTGTGTTGTCTTGAATGCCAATGAGGTGGAGTCTGGTGATGAGTGTGTGGTGGGAGACTATGTTGAAGGCTGCTTATAAGTTGAGGAGGATGAGAACAGCTGTTGCCCCAAGGATGTCATTGGTAGCTGCGATAACGGCGGTCTCGGTGCTGTGGTTAGGCCGGAAGCCAGATTGGGATGGGTTGAGCAGGTTGTTGTCTTCGAGGTAGCGTGTGAGCGGGCGGCTGATGGGCTTTTCTAGGACTCTGGCAGGGAATGGGAGGAGCTAAAGCTACTACTCCCTTATACTACCCACTCAGTAAGTCAGTGTTAATTTTTTGATTACGGAGACAGCGTTGACCACAGGCTGTTATTTCCATGCTAGTCTACTATAGAATTTATGGTTTCTTTGCTTACCTTATTCCTCTGTGCTTCTTTATTGCTGGCTGCACCTAAAAGCTGTACCGCTGGTATTTGTTGCACTTTATACATGACAATTACTCAAAAACAAAGTTAAATGTGTGCAGATTATGATCCGGTTTTTCCTAACAAAATGGTTATTTTATCAGATTTCCTATTTGTTTTCTTGGATATTCAAACTGAATGATTGACCAGTCCACTGCTGTAGACAGGAGTGAGAGACGCTACATTTAAGTATTGTTGCACATGAAGCAAAGAGCACCATTTTTCACTTATTGTTATTGGGTCACATTTTTAAGCAGGACATTAACTAGGAAAACACCAGCGTTTGCAAACAAACCAATTATTACTATGTAACGTAACTGATATCTCGCCTAATGTGGTTTCTTACAGCCCCGTTATTATCTGCATACATCTGTTTAAACTGTTCATAATCTGAATGTAACCGAGGTGTACTCCAAGACCATTTGGAATGCCCTAAAGAACATACAACGGTGGACACCAACCTCTGGGAACCTGTTGGGTACGTGTTAAAGGGCGTCAAATTGCTGTTTCTTTGTGTAACAGAGTGGCTAAATGTGACATATAGAGGTCCCTTTACTCACGTGGAAAATGGAGTTTGCATGCATTACTCTGGGAGCGGGCCGGCGCTAGTGGAGAGGAAGAGGCACACAACCTCAAACATAAAGTCATTATTAGGTGACTCAAACATTGTATTCAAGCTGTAGAGCATTTGTACATTGTAATCAAGCAAAGGCATGTCAAAATGTAGAAAAAAAAATATTTTCTAACCACTTTATCCTCCTGTGAGAATGCATCCACGGAAGCAGAGGAGAAAAGAAGCAATACATTAGAAAGATAATCAGATATTTACACTGAGGCAGGTCTATAAGCATCTCTGCTATAAAACTGAAAACAAATGTTATTTATTTTAAAGGAGATTACAGTGATTCATGCACAGATATCACAATTAAAAGTACTAGTAAAAGGCAGCATTAAGCAAGATTAAACAGTATGCACTCAGGCAGAATTCTGCATGTGTTTTTTTCTAGTAAACAAAAAAAGAAAAAGCAGGTCAGCAAAAAGCTTTATTTTTGTATCCAGTTCTACACACATATATTTTTTACATTGTGTCTATTTTGCTAAGAGATCCATAGAAATGGTACATAGCAAACAGTAGCAATCTGTCAAGTCATACTGATGTTTCTCACTTATAGTGCTACCACTTGTCTAAAGATTTTTAGATGTGCACATTAAAATCTTATGGCATCTTTATGAGTTTGGTGGTCCAACCGACGGACCGAGATGATGGCGGTCCTTTAAACGGCACCTGGCCGATGGTCCAAGAACCGCCGTATGACAAGTTCTACACAGGGCTGGAGTGACTGGTGGAGGCATGGGGCAGTACAATGGAGCTACTGCCGGCTATGCTCTCCTGCCTGTCAGCACAATGATAAGCCATGCCGTGCACAGGGCACAGGACACAGTATGCCCCCGAACATTACCCCTCCATGTGGCCATACCGCATACCCCTTTTTGGGCTTCTTGCCTGCCGACCGCCAAGCTTTCCAAGGCGGTGACATTTTATCAATGAAAACCTGGCGGTCCAGCAGGTCGTAATAGCCACGGCGGTCCCAATACTGTGATCTCTAACACTGCCCGCTGCAGTAAAGGACCTCTGCGGTCTCCGTCACACTG
Source organism: Pleurodeles waltl (assembly GCF_031143425.1). Lineage (NCBI taxonomy): Eukaryota > Metazoa > Chordata > Amphibia > Caudata > Salamandridae > Pleurodeles > Pleurodeles waltl. The sequence goes on from NC_090444.1 coordinate 1,420,645,868, forward strand.
ACAGACAGTCATTATGGCGGGGCTGGCAGAGCACTGGCGTTCTTTTTGGCAGTCCCATAGCCAAACTCATAATATGGGGGTTGAACCGCTAGAGTTGTGGCAGTTGGACCGCCATCGACAACATGGCGGTGCACGGACTGCCAAACTCGTAATGAGGCCCTAAATAACTTTGTTAAAGGCACCACCACACATTTTGCATCTAATTTGGCTAGAGGGCAGTAACTGTAAAAATGCTAGTCAGATTTTTTGCTCGCCGTTGGCCCAAAACATAATAAAGGATGATGAAATGTAATATCATTAGAAAAAGAGGTTTGATTCGCAAAATATTGTTTCTAAATTTTCAGTTGTGCTAGTAAATAAGAACTGGGGCGTACACAAAAAGGCAAAAGTAGCTACAGGGCTGGTCAAATATCATCCGTTCTGTTACTACTATGGATGTCAAGATTTTTTGGGGCCCAGCGCAATACATGTAGTGTGGTGTTCCTTAGCTGCTACCTCCTAATGAGCACACCACCAGGGGCTAGCTTTGTGCCGTTCCTAGATTGACTCCATCAGATATGAAATTGTATAATATATATGTCCTTGATATCTTTATAATATATGTTCTTGATATTTCAGAATTCTAAGTACCGTGTAAAAAACGGACTTGTCCCATTTTATGCAATGCATACAGGTGACAAATGATGGCAGCATTTTAATTATATCGGAGCTCTGATAACAGTCTATCTGATTATTCAAGGGCTCATATGTCAGGGTTTGGACACTAGCAATGCTCTGACTGTGCCATCTTTCTGATTATACTGGACTCGGAACTTGCTAGGGCTCTATTTATGTCACATCTTTGTATATTCACAACCTCTGGGTATGCAGAGGCTTTGTTTATGAATGACTTCTTCTTAAGATAGTATTATGATTGAGGCAGGGCTCTGTAAAAGCCAGCGCTTTCTTCATGATGGAGTTCCGGATACATCATTGTTCGAATTGTACCCCTGCTGTATTTCTTACTTTTTTTCGGACAATGCTTCTTTTGAATCACTCTGGCAAATTTGCTTTCATTCAATCGATTTCAAAAAATGTTTACACTATAGAAACCCAGATTCCACTAGTGGTTCAGCGTCTAGGCTGTCAACTGGGAATCCACAGTACTGCTCACAGTCTGAACTTTCGCCACTTGACTATATTGTTTAATTTCTGACTAAGGGCATTAACAGACCGCCAGACTTGCGGTGGCGGCCCTGTCCGCTGCCAGTTTGGCGGTCCGCCTGCAAAATGTAAGAGCTTGTTGGTTGGACCGTTGTCTCTGCCAGGAACAATGTTCCCGATGAGCTGACGGTTGTGCAGGTTGTAATCAGCCAGGGCGGCACTGAAGTCAGCGCCGCCCTGCTGATTACGACCTAGTTCTCCGCTAGCCTTTTCATGGTGGTTTCACCGCCATGAAAAAAGGCTGGCGGAGAACAGGTGCAGGGGTCCACAAGGGGGCCCCTGCATTGCCCATGCACTGCTGTGCAGGGGGCTCTGCCCCCTGCCCAGCACCCTTGTAATTGGCACTGTCTGCTGTGCAAACAGTACACATTAAGAGGGTGCTGCTGCCCCCTGCGGATGGCAGCAATCGAGCTGGCGATATTGCTGCCACCACTTTCCTGCTGGGCTGACGGGCAGAAACCTTGGTTTCCGCCTGTCAGCCCAGCGGGAAATTCATAATAGGGCTGGCGAGGAGGTTGCCATTAAGGCTGCAACCTCCCCGTTGGAAGTTCAGCAGACGGGTCTTCCCGTCCGCCAAACTCATAATGAAGCACAAAATCACTTCCTCTCACTGGCCTCTGTCCCCTTGTTTGTCATAATGGAGAGCATATAACAATTGCTATTACTGATATTTGCATTTAACAAATAGATAACATCTGTAAAGTCTTGTCACAGTCACAATGTTATGGGACCGATTCTCAAAGCTATTTACCCACATAGGATTGATTTATACACAAATACTGATTTCTGTGCATGTAAAAGTATTCAATAGTATGGAGATTTTTGCGTCACTGGGGCTTGAAATCAGTGGAAGTCATTGTGCACATGCACAAACTGACATGTCTAATGTACCAACTCCATTTTAACTCATTCCCACCCTGTGAACGGTCAGAAATGTACTCATGACAAGGGCAGGAGAAAGATAGAATCACCTGCTCTAAATTAAGGTGGGATGCTAGATAGGCACTTCTCTCTCTGGGAAATATTTCATACTGAAAAAAAAAGAAAAGGTTTCACAAGTGAACTTGCATTTGCACTTCCCAAGCACATTTTTGCATGAGAAACCATAAGTGAATATATATTTGCAGTGTCATCTCAAGGAGTTTAGGGGCCCTAGGCAAGACATACTTTATGGGCCTGTTTGGAAAACCTTTGTATTTTATTATCCATTTTCTGCTAAATCAGGTCTCATGATGGCAACTAATATCCATGAATATGCTGCAGGGTGAAACAGAGAAACAGTCAGAGGTGAACAGGAGAGAAAGACCACTTTCTAAGCAGCCCCTTGGAAGGTGGAAGCCCTAAGCAACTGCCAACTTTGCCCATGCATTAAAGCGTGTCTGTATATTTGCTCATGTAAAAAGGGAATTCCCTAAAGGTTGCTCAGAGTATACCTGGAAACTTGCAACTGTCCTACTTTCCACTCGCCTTTCTGTAAACATGTTACAAATTCTGAGTTCCCAGAAAATCAACATTTGACTGGGAAGAGTAGCAAGTACTTATGGCCTACTAGTCTAAGTTAGTATTTAATGTTCAGGAATGAGGAGCTTTTGAATCATACTGCCACCATGTACTACAGAAATATGAATGGTTTAATATTTTCTACCAAGATTGGACCACCTTCTCTGACTTTCTGATTCAAATTATGATGGTTCCTATTGCTGAGTAAGCAAGTTACCATGTTTCAGGGAGAAGACCCAAGGAATGGTGGACTTGCTGGCAATCTGTGAGGTCTCTCGAAGAATATAGCCAATTCAACTAGGGCCACCCTTTTGTCAGTCATTCCTGTTGGAATAGTTACATACATTTGTTCAGGCATACCTACTATTCTGTTTCTGTTTTCTCTCACTCTTCCCTTTGAGTGTGCCTTTCTGCATTTGATAAATATTATTCTTTCTTGAAGCTCTCTAAATTGCTTTTGCACATCATGTACCGTCGGTTGCATAAATTCTAGTGTAGATTCAGGCTTCAAAACCCTGCCTGATATTTCCTATTACACTGCCCTCCACAGGTGTAGGTCTATAGCTGCAATGTCAATTTTATGTTCCAAGGACTATTGTGTGCCTTAGACAGCATGTAGTATGGTCTAGTTTTTTTAGTGGAGTCTTGGTGCTTCTGCTTTTCATTCCTAGATTTGCATTTGCTGCTTATCCTGATGGGGCCCAGGCTGTATTTATTTGCTTATTCTTCCCCATGTTCCCTGTCCCAGTCAACTCTGTGGGTAAAACCCAAGTCACATCATGCATTAATTGACGCCATGTATACTTTCACTTGCCTGTCTCTTAGGCACACCCATATCAATGCCTCAAGCCCTCTACTATAGACCACTGTTCTACATGGTGGTTGCCTCCTCTTGTGGGGTCACTTTGTCCTATATTTGGGTGGATAAAGGTGCACCTCTTACCAAAGAAGGATAACCTTCCTTTAATGGATTAGGGTTGTCTCTGAATGTCTTCTTTGTGTGAAGATTTCATCTACCTATCAAGACACTCTGCTTTTAAATGAGGAGGTGTTAATATTGCCTCTTCCCCACCCTCTGGCATTCTGTCCACTATGGCAAAATTAGAAATAAAGAGAACACTTTTGATCATGACCTTGGAATGTCAGACAGGTATTGAATCTTTTCACCAAAAGCATAGTAATGACACTTATAGAGAGGAAGGACTGTATAGGTGAAAATCTTGGTGCCCGCAAAGAGAACAGGAGAAGATGCAGATCTAGATAAGGAAGACTCATGAAACCAGCAACCACACAGCTGTCTACTGACAGAGAAACAGCAGTAGCAAGAACAAGCATCTGGTGTACAAAAACAGAAAACACAACTACAGCTGACACAGACTTTGGACATGATATGGAAGATCACAAATGTAAAGAAGATGAGCAACCATCACAAAATATTACTCCTATGACTGCAGATTAATTTAATCAGATAGGTGGCATCATCACCACATTAGTTTAAATAACAGTAGATCGGGATCTTTAAATTATGTAATAAATATAATTTCAGGTAGTTGGGGTTCCTGAAGGACTGTATGGGAGTGTTTTTTTCATTAAAATTAGTCTTAAT